>NC_139459.1:229380000-230630000 GCF_057233095.1 Heloderma suspectum
ATGGGATGCTAGATCTCTTGGTTCAGCCATTACATTCTACACATGGTGAACAGGAGCAGGTGAAAGAGGAGCATGGACCAGAGACTTGCTCCCCTTCACAATGTGAGTACACGTTTCATGGGGTGAGCCTAGTCTAAAAAGGCTTCGGTGCTGACATCAATGCACCAAGTTATATCACATACATGTAAAGAGAAGTCTTTGGTTGCTGACCCACAATTGCCGGATCCCCCTGCCCCATGAGACTTGCCGAAGCCTTAGCATCTTCCAGAAGCACTCTTATGGCCTGTTTATTCTGGCTCATGTTTAGTATCAGGTGGGCTGTTAACATTTTGTGATTTTTTTAATGTCTTATTTGAACGAGGCACATTATGTTCATGCAAATTGCTATTCACTCAGAGGATAAGGCAACTTAACAACAAAAATGAATACAATAATTATTCATCAGAACTACCTTTTCCCATGAGACACAGAGCAAGGGGCTCTTCTTGATGCCTGGGCAGGAAAAGGGGCAGAGGTTAGAGAGGGAGTTTATCCAAGTTAGAGAAGGAGTAGCTCAGGAAACAGGATGCGCAACTGGTGAAGGAACACACCAGGTATGGTCCTCACCCTTCTTTTCTGCTCTTTGATTACAGGTTCCCTTTAGCCACTCATTTCTTACTCTGTATGTTTACTCCCTTACCTGTCCACAGCAGGGTGGCAGAGAGGCCAGCTGTCCTGATGAGAGAGGTAGCTGCACAGTGTAGTCCCACCAACTACTCGCACCTGGAACAGACTCCCAGTAGCCTGAAAAGACAAACGGGGGTGGAGGGTGGTGGAGATGAACCAAAGAATCGCATGTCTTCCTCTCCCTAGAGAAGACATTATTAAACCAGAGGCTTAGGATGAGGCAGACAGAGAGAACTAATGAGACAGCTATATTTTCGGAAGAGCACTGGAGCTAATCTTTTGTGTCACATATCCTTTCAGGAGCAAATCAAGGTGTCTCCAACAGAGTGTCTTACTATAGTAAGGTTAACACAGTCAGTTCCTCTGTACTGTCTGAACTATACAGTGCTAATCTATCTCAGGTTGGAAGTGTCTAACCTTTATAGTTGCTCCAGCGGTGAGTTCGCAACACATGTGTTCACAGCAAAAAAGACACTCGCCAAGGATGTTCTGCAATTCGTTTATAACCATCTTTGATCCATGGCCTTGTTGTAGATTGCATTACACACACTGAAGAGTTCACACACACACACACACACACACACTTGTGTTTGGACATATGAAGTTGCCTTATGCTGAGTCAGACCACCAGTGAAATGAGCCAAGAATTGTCTCCAGTCTCTTGACACCAGCTTTTCAAGGTCACAGGCAAATTGGACTTTCCCAGCCCTGTTACCTGAGATTCTTTTTACTGGAGATGCAAAATTACTATCTTGAATTTCTGTTGTAAGACTTCTCAGGAGTTATATCGGTATTGAAGGATCTATGAGGACCACATGATATGTTTCCTATATGGAAGCAATGGCTACATAGCAATGAAAGTATACAGAGCGAGTAGGCTGTCTTGTATAAAGAAACAAGGTGCAAGTTTAGCTCCTACTACAATGATGCTCTGAACAAACATTTACCTTCTCCTAGATCACAGGAATTATTGCAAATCACTTCTATGGGGGGGAATATGGTGGACACTGTTGGGCAGGAGCAAAACCTGTCCATGATACTGGACTGTGGCTGCCATTGAAAGGGACTTCATGGGGGGGGGAATCCTTGCAATATGCAGACCCTCACTAGAGCCCTTTCCTGGTCCAACCCATCATAAGGTCACGGATTTACCTATATAATAAAGCTCAGAGCCCCTGATGGATGATGGCCCAGCACTAATATCTCCTGAACGTATCATGCACTTAGTGGTCCCTTAAGTCTAAGTTCATAAAATTAAGATAGCTAAATAGTGGCAAAAGACTAGAGGTTTTTCCACTCTTTCGATTTCTGTTTATGAGCAGAGCAGTGTTTTTCATTCCCATATGAACTAGAAGTTGATCATTATTGTGAATTAATTAATCTAAAACAAAGACCGTGAGCCCGATAATGCAAAAGTAAATTACATGTTCATGCAGGCAGATGGATCCCATACTACCACCACAATCTCACTTGGCTCCAACTCCATCAGAAAATAGTTTCACGTTCTGCAACCTTTTCCCCGGTGCCAGTTGCAATTTTCCAATTGTCATACAAATGGACTAATTTACTCCTCCCTCCCCCTCTGTAATGTTGTTTTGTCATTAAAACCAGCATATGATTAGCCAATACATTCTGGATTTCATTATGTTTTGTGTCCAGCTCCCTCATCTTCTTGACAGGGACTGTAATGAGACCTGATGAGGAGACAAATATGAATCCATTATCCTGACACCATTCAGATTATAGCACACGGTTCTCCTTAGGCAGACATCAGAAAGAGCGATATGCCCCCACCCCGGTGCAGTATGTATGTAGAACATGAACAGAGAGGGACCAACCCTCTGGCCTTCTCTTACCTACCTCATATGGCTTCTGCCTGAGAGAGCTGGTGCCATTTCAAAGAGAGATTAATTAAATTCCCACCCCATACAGAGTTCAGGAGGCAACAGCAATCTCCACTTTGATATGACAAACTTTGTTTGCAACTTTGTTGCAATTTGGGGCATTCTTAAGGATGGGAAGCCACATCAGAGGGGAACAGAAGTACTGGAAAGAATTCCCCTTGTCCTCGGTCACATCTTATAACACAGATGATGTATGTCAAGTGCCTTCTCAGTGAGAGAGACCAAAAATATCTATGAGCACCTGCCATCCACTGACCTGCACAGGAAACAGCTGAGTGCCTTGTCCCACAAACTCACTCCAGAGCCCTAAGGGAGCACCTAGCCTCCTGTCTCACCCAGTCAGGTCCACCACCGAGTGTCAAGATCCTGCCTGACCCAGACCCTGGGGAGACCTCCTCTGAGGAAGAGGCAATGGCTGAGGACCTGACCACCCAGAGTGCCTCATCTCATAGACATTTCAGTGACCTTGTGGGCCAAATCCCAAGCCCTGCCTTGATCCCTTTGCCATTGGCCCTCAAGAGTAAAGGTGGCAACGGACCCAGAGGGAAGCCTAGAGATGGCCTAGGAGGACATATTTGGCTCCCAGAGGTCTAGTAGGGAGACCTGAGAAGTTAGAGGAGATCCAGCTACAAACAATGACACAGAAGACGACCAGGAAGAGGAGTAGCTGGCAGTGCCGAAAGAAGCCCCTTAGTTTCCTGCTAGTCATGAAGGAGTCATGTAGTCACACTGGGTGCATAAGTTCAACCCCGTGTCCACTGGAGAGCCTGCTCAGTGTCACAGACTTAAGCCCACTTAAGACATTTTGTGATACCGTGCTGACACATTCCTTTCTTCACAACCATGCAGGCTAGAAAGTTCAGGCTGACATTCTGAGGAGGCTGAATTCTGCACTCAGTACCAAATTCTGTGTATGTTTTCCATTCGTACTCCAAAATTGTGGAATATCCTTAGCCCTGCTTTTAGTTTCCTCACTTTTACTGAGGTTCTTAAGGCCCCCTTTATTTCACCTCCCAATGATGGTATCAGAGAACACTGACTAGGCTCACCTGCCATTTGCTTTCTCTATGTTTATACCCAGGTTTCAAAGGGTGGAAACCCCACATACGCATACACACACACATGTCTCCAAATGGCCAGCTGTTGCTGTTAGCTAGGCTTCTATAAATATCCCCCAGCAACCATGAAAGCAGCAGAGGGCCACAGTTAATTAAATACCCGCTTGTTTTAATTAAACCTAATTTAATGAAAACTGCTCTTTAGAACCACAAGCCCAGAACAAGCTGTGTTAAGTTACAAGGGGAGTTGTTAGCTCCTTAAGTAGATGGCTTCTCTTTCAGTGGAAACACAAAAATTGGGGGGGGGGGAATAGCTGCTATGGCTGCACTGTGTATCAGGTAGCCACGCCTACCAGCAGGAAGGGGGACGTACCACTCCCTTGCCACTCTTGCTCCAAGCATCCTTGTGTCATAAAATGTAAGGGCACAAGAAGGGTCATGTTGAATCAGACCAGGGGTCCATCCAGTCTGGCATCCCATTTTCCACAGTGGCCAAACAAAAGCCTCTTGGAAGTTCACATGCATGACATGAGGAAAATAGCCCTCTCGCAATGTTGTTCCCCAGCAACCAGTATTAAGACACCACACCTCTAAAATCTGAAAATTACATATAGCCACCATGACTGGTAGCCACTGATAGACCTATCCTCCACACATTTGTCTCTTTACATTTTAAAATCATCTAAGCTAGCGGCCATCACCACATCTTATAGAAGCAAACTCCATAAATTTGTTTTGTGCTGTGTGAAATATTTCATTTTGTCAATCCTGAATCTACCCCTACTCAGCTTCACTAGATAACACTTGAGTTCTGATATTATGAGAGAGGGGTAAACCCTCTCTACTGACTTCCTGCACAACAAGCATAATGTTATAAACCTCTATCATGTCCCCTCTTAGATCCCTCTTTTCTAAACTAAAAAAGTCCCAATTGTTGTAACCTTTCCTCATAGGGGAGTTGCTCCAGCCCCTTGATAATTTTGGTTTCACTCTTCTGCACCTTTTCCAGTTCTACAATAGAGGTTTCCTTCTACTATCCCTATTTGGCATTTATTTGCTGCATAAATATAAGTGGGCAGTGCACAAAGCATAAATGTCATACAGTCCCTGGTCAGGAGGTTCACAATCTGCTGGAGCTGGGTAAGTGAAAGGAAAGGTCTCCACAAGGGAAGAAAAAGCTACACTTGCTAGCATAAAGTGGACCTTCTTAAAATCCCAAGTAATTCTTATTATCCTTTTCTACCTCAGTATTTGTCTGGATTCTGAACACACCAAGTTCCTAACACCATAACATCAGAAAAAGAAATGGTAGCCGTGAACAATGACAGACATTAAGAAATGGAAGTCCAATTTTTTCACTGTCCAGGGCTTCTCAGCATGAAATATTCAAAAACACATGTTTGCCAATCAAAATCATGAGGCAGTGCCTAACAAATCCAAACCCCTCCTCCCTACACCACCGTTTCATCCATGCATTGACATCCCTCAGCTTCACCTGTCTAGCTGGCCTTGTGAGTGGAACAGGTAGCATTTCAGAGAAAGCTACCTTGGGAGTCCTGGCTTTCAACCTCCTACTTCGCAGCCTAAATTTGGCTATCAGGACCTCAAAACAACATTTCCCCACTTCATTGGTGCTGATATGCAATATGATCCACCCCCCACCCCAAGCACAACTACCAGGCTATCTAGATGACATGTGACAAAAAGAATCAGAAGGACTCGAGGCAGTGCATAGTCAAAATTGGACTGAGGTTCAAATTCCAGGAATCAACAGAGGATAAGGGGGACCAGAGGCAGGTGTTTAGTCAAAACCAGGCATGGGTCAACCTCCAAGGTAGCTATCAGGAGAAGGGAGCAGGAACTTAAGCAGCGTCCTCAGAAACAAGGTGCTCAGACAGAGGATCAAGGCTCTGAAGTTAAGGCTTTATAGGACCTAGCGGATAGGGACTGGCCTTAAGGATTAGCTGACAATGCTCAGGTAGGCTGGTGCAGGATCCTTGATGGCACCCTCAAACCACAGAGCTCAGTCCATCAGACTTGCAGTGGAACCAGAGCCCTGGTGGTACACACAGAGGCCTAACTGCGGAGAGCCCCAATTCAAAAAAACATACACAAACAGCACCTTGCAGCACTGAATTCATGCTTTGGCCAGCAAAAGTGAGCTTTGTGTGGGTTTGGCTAGAGTCTGGGATGCTTCCTTGAAGGACAGCTGGCCTGGTTACACAACAGAGTAGAATCACATCATCAGTGGGGCAAGAAAGCCATACGCATTGCCCAGTTAAGCCATATATATATTGACTCCATGACCCAATGAGGAGGTGGAAGCACCAAAATCAGTCTGCGTCCACCAAAACCAGACACAAACTATTCCCTCCATTCTCTGCTTAAGAGGGTTTCCAAACAGTGAACTTAATGCTGACAGAATGGCCTGCCTTTGAGTCCAACATTTTCTACCTGTGTGAGCTTAATTATCCTTCACATTTCAAGGTGACAACCGACAGAAGGGGCGGTGAGGTTAACGGAGAGCCTTCCCGTTTGAGCCCTTGCAGTTTGACCAAGATGCTGCGGTTGGATAGCTCATTTCAGAGCTGCTATTATGAAGCCAATTCATTAAGCGTTCATGGACCGCAAACCTCCCTTCGTTGCCTGGCCCGCAGCGGGGAAAATGACTTGGTTCCCAATGCCTCCTGCAAGGAACACGGTCTTGCTAGGTAGCTCCATCTTAATATTTCATGTCAAGCAGCTATAGGACGGCTCCCTTGCGGATGAACTGTGCTGCTGGCTCACCACTCTCCGTGACTCTTTTGTAAGATGAGCTGCTGCTGCTGCCACCACCTCTGCAGCAGGAGAGGAGAATCAAGTGCAGCACACAGCAGAAATGCCCAGTTGCTCCTACTGGCCTTATTGAGAATCGTGCATAGAAACATAGGATGCTGCCTTCTACCAAGGCAGACGATGGGTCCATTGAGCCCATTACTGTCAACGCTGACTGGCAGCAGCTCTTCAGGGTTTCATGCAAAAAAATTTCTAGCTCTACCTGGCAATGCCGGGGATTGAACCTGGGATCTTCTGCCTGCAAAGCATGTGCTCTACCACTGAGCTATGGCCCTTCTCTTAAATCTTCTATGGTGGATGCAAATAACCACACACATAAAAGTTTCCTGGCTGCTTTATATCTGACAGTGTAGAACTGGGGTGAACAGTGTGTGACCCTCCAGATCTTTTTGCACTGCAGCTCCCATCAGGCTTACCCAGAATAGTCAGTAGTGAGGGCTGATAGGAGATGCAGTCCAAGAGCATCTCGAGGGCCACACATTCCCCCCGCCCCCCAGCATAGAGAACTGCACCATGCAAGGAGCTAGTCATATGGAGAGGTTCATCACAGCCGGAATCCAACCCTCCCCCTGCCACAGCATACCCAGCAGACTTGAATTACATAGTGACCTGCTCTATACACCAAACTCACAACATTAAACAATCTCCATGTGGTTAGATTTTAAATAACAGCCATGTGGTGGTTTGACTTCTGTCTGTCCACCCAAACAGGCATTTTATTGGGAAAGAATGAAGGTAGCCAGTCAGTCAAACTTTATCATCAGTCAGTCAGACTGACAGAAATAAGGTCAGGTGAAAAGAAACAGCATAAAGTGCAAATGTGCTAATGACATGCTTTAAGACAGCTGCTAGGATCAGGAAGGATATATTGGTCCCTACACACTGATTCACTGACTGGGCACATTAAGGAGAGGTATTATTTTCTTCTGAATAGTTCATTATTATGGGCTACTGGATAATGGACTTCACAGATCAATGGGAAATGCTGCAATCTGAAATACTAATATTTTTTCCTGTACTTCTAAAAGATATTGATGAAGGAGGAGCAAGAGACATCACAGACTGCTCCTTTATTTATAAAGGTGCCTGGAATGACTGTGATTTCACAGGTCTTAGTGGAAAACAGAGCACCCCAGAAACCATATCTCTACATTCAGAATTCTTCCTCACTGCTCCCTTTTACTTATTTTGAAGCACATTACATCAGGAATAAGCCTTGGAGCCCATATTTAAAACCAGGCCTTAACCCCAGAATACATGAAGTAATAATGAAGAGGATTCAGAGGAGGGCAACAAAGATGATCAGAGGACTAGAAACAAAGCCCTGTGTAGAGAGACTGAAAGAACTAGGCATGTTTAGCCTTGAGAAGAGAAGACTGAGGGGAGATATGATAGCGCTCTTCAAGTACTTGAAAGGGTGTCACAAAGAGGAAAGCCAGGATCTCTTCTTGATCATGCCAGAGTGCAGGACGCGAAATAATGGGCTCAAGTGACAGGAAGCCAGATTCCGGCTGAACATCAGGAAAAACTTCCTGACTGTTAGAGCAATATGACAATGGAACCAATTCCCTAGGGAGGTGGTGGGCTCTCCCACACTGGAGGCATTCAAGACAAGGCTGGACAGCCACCTGTCAGGGATGCTTTGACTTGGATTCCTGCACTGAGCAGGGGGTTGGACTTGATGGTCTTATAGGCCCCTTCCAACCCTACTATTCTGTGATGCTATGATTCTATAATAAAATGCCTTTGAGTAACCACAGACAACCCATGCACGTGTAGGCTTGAACCCTAAAACCTCTCATTATATGTTAATTCATCCTTGAACTTGCCACAAAGTCTTGGATGCTGCAGTTTCCTGGGCACGAGGTGGCCGTCAAGAACAAGGGTCACAATATTATATTTTTTGCAACACTCACATTTGGCCTAATGACTGAGGCAGCTTATAGGAGGCATGGAATGCCTCTGTACCCAGTCATGTCAACTTCACGCAAATGGCCTGGCTGCGGTCAATACAAATTGAATGGAGCACCTACTGCATCCTGTACTACACCACAACCTGTAGTAGAAATCGTGGGCTCCGGAGCAGAATATGGCAAGGGTGCAGCTCCTTCCCCGAGAGAAGCTTGCTGGTCTCTGGATGCAGCTCAGGTTGCACCAAATAATTTAGCCATGGAAGCCGAAATGAAAGTAGCAGTAACATAAGCCTAGAACATTCACTTTCAGGCAGAGGCGCACAACCCCACAGACTGAAAAAGAGCCACAGCAGCCTAGTAGCCGAGTGCACAAGAGAGGGAGGCACATGCTGGATCTTACACCTGGATAAAGTGCAGGCAAATGTTTTCATCTGTCCAAATCCAAAGCCTTCAGGCAAAATGGTGAGGGGTCACAGGGATCATGAGGGGCCAGTTTAGTCCCCATCCCCACTGTAGTTCTGGCACACACCTGCTTTGCTTTCTCCCGCATAAATGATCAGCTGCCACTCACTCCTATGAGAAAAGTAAAGCCCCTGCAGTTGGGGACAAACAAGTCCTGCCCACCCACCGACATGGGTACCCTGAAACACAGTGCAATATTAAGGCCTTCCTACTACATGTAACCCCATTCATCATACCTGACAATTTACTAGCACAACATGAAAGGAAAGAAATCATCCCCTGCCCAACATTCAGTATAAACACAGAAGGAGAAAAATGTCTATTTATAAATACACACCACCTGAGAAAGCTTTTTCAACTAGGTGTGTACAATTGGCGGCACTTACAGCTGCAGTTTGCATTTCCAAAAGCTTGGTTGGAAGAAGCAGAGGGGATTAAAAGGCCAGAAGCAAGACACTCTCTCCCCTCTGAGAGTAGTATATGATGTCAATCATACTAGGGGAAAAGACCCGCAAAACATCTACAAGTGACTACCCTGGATCTGGATGCGATAATCAATCTTCATTTTGCACAGGAATTTAATCTGAGGTCCCTTGTGGCATCCGGTTATGATTTAATATACATAATTTAATTAAAACGCTTACTCAGTTAGAACAACTCTGAAAGGTGAGTAACAGGCACAAAAAAATTAATATAACATTAACGTTTGATCATTTGTCCCTATGAGGAATTCAGTGTCCTCAAAATCAGATCAAAAGTTTATGATCCCATGCCATACTGTAACTAAGTCTAAGTAGGTGTAATGGGAATAACACATATTCTCTCCCTGATCACCCCTGCCCCTATGCTCTTTCTCTTCCATTACTGTCTCCCCTGAGTCCTCTTATACTTAATAAAGTGCCATGTGCTAAATCAATAGAGAAGTACATACATAAATTATGAATCGCCCTGACGAGGTCTGCCTGGCACCAACATTGTCCTCTTTCCGGCGCCAGGTTAAAATTGCCCTCTTCTCTCAGGCATTTGGCAGCATATAAGGAGTCTCTGTGATTGGCTGATTGTTTTAAATTGTTTTAGATATATGTTGTTGTTGTTGTTGTGTGTGCTATTTGTTCTATTTCATTATGTGAATAGTTTTATACTTTATATAATGTATTTCAGTGTTTTTTTCTATTTTTGTGAACTGCCCAGAGAGCTTCGGCTATGGGGCAGTATAGAAATATAATGAATGAAATGAATTTAAGAAATATATAAATAATTTATAAATAACCATCTAGCTGTTGCCCAGAGTTGCCATGGATGAATATGGTTTTCCCTGCCCATGATGATTCCTGACATGGGAAAAGAAGGAATGCTTCTTAAGGGATTGGGGGAGGATCCTCCTCTGCCTATGAGCTCCCTGGCATACTTACTGACTCTTACCTCTCTGCTCCAGCTGAAATTCTGCTATGAACACAGTAACTTAGGTAAGAAGCCACTGCCCTTTACACAATGTATCCCTCCTACTGCCAGGAGGAGGAGGAGATGGGGGCAAAGTACTCAGTTGTGCCCTGATACCAGCACAGACTCACCTGCACTTGGGCCTCCCTTCTCATCAGATAGCGCATTTTGCCCAGGATGCATTGCTGCAGCTGATCCCATGACACGGCTCTGTCTTCCCGCATCAGCAGTGGAGGGCCAAACCTGAAAAACAATTGAACCTCCATCTTAGAGAATCGCTAGCCTGCACTTATTGCCACTGGGAACATTCTGCGAGGACAACAGCCTTCAGATGCCTCCGCTCACTTGAGGACATAAAAGACACTTGGGCCTCACTCACTTACTAGCAGAAACATCAGCATGTTTAGGTATTTCCTCATGAAGTAGAGCCCTGAAATTTGGAATACACATAGAACAAGAGACCCCAATTCCAGTAAAATCTGAAAGTGGGGCATCTGTTCATTTCTCCCACAAACAGGGGATTCAAAGTGTACAGCTGAGGTACACTCATGCCAACTAGGAATTTGGAATTTGGTTCACATGTTGTCAAAGACACCCTTATTTCTAGAGGTCCACAGATGGAACATTTACACATCTGTCCTTCATCATAGGGGACTCAAAGTGTACCCAAAATATTTAAGGCGCTTCCAGGCCACACAGAAAACTGAGGTTTGGCAGATACATGCTCCAAGACAATCAGACTGGTAGAAATAGCAAAAAATAGAACATCTTTTCACCCAACAGCCACAATGAGAGACATGGTTTCTACCTCACAATAGGCCAATTTCTTGAACAAGGCAGGCAGTGTCCCTCATGTGTGGATGTTCCACTGCGTCTTCAAACTTGCATTTGGGAGCAAGGACACATCCATAGATGCAAGTATCTATGCTTGAATCCGGGAATCTCTCAGCTCTGGTTTTGCCAAGGGTAATTCACACCAACCATTTTAGGATGTGTTTTTGACAATCTCAAATGTCGTAAACCAATGGAAACATCACTGATGAACAGATCATATTCTTCACCTCATGGATTCCTGTTCATCTGGATTTGCAAAGACCTGTATCCAATAGCTGCTAGAGACCACTGTAGTGGCCAAAAATCTAGCACTGGAGGGATCGTTGTTCAGATGCTTTCCTTCAATATGAGGAGGAGCAATATAGGGATATCAGTCAAAAATCATGCCTATGGATCTTAGCTGGTTAAGAAACAGCAGGAGGGACATGCTTCTTCCTTTATTATGAACAGCTACCTCCTCTGTCTATACTATACTGGGGTGGGGAACATACGGCCAGACATTGTTGGACTACAACATCCAGCAGCACTGATCATGGGCCAGGGGCTGATGGGAGTTGGAGTCCAACAACATCTGGAGGGCCAGAAGTTGCCCACCCCTGGTCTATACTATACTAATGATCTCACTCCTCAAAATGATATCTTTCTCCCTAGCCAAGTGCCACAAACTGACAATTCAAGCTGTACCATCTTTTTTTCAAGGAATACATGACTGGGGGGAAGGGGGACTTATTGTAGAATATTTCTGTTCTATAAATGAGCCAACTGTAAAGTTTCACAAGACAGATGCTCTAAGATTTAATACTCCCAGTTCTTCTTCACTAGCACCCATCATTTTGCACAGACCCATTGCTCTCTGAAAAAAACATGGTTTCATTTGCAAAGCTTGGAGTGTGTGATGTCATGGTAAACCTGACTGGCATATTTGGGGTTGGCACGATACTCCCTCAGGCTGCTAGCTGGTTAGAATGTCACTGTTCAAGTCAACGGCTCTTCCTGGACAATGAACGGCTGGCAAACTAAAGCCCCATTGCTGTTCTTGGGTGGGAGAAGCGCACACAGCATTCAGGACACTAGTACAGCTGCATTCAGTTTGGAAGGACACACGTGCAGCTTGCTCAGCCAATTCTCCTTTGAATTAGCCTAGCTGCACTGGACTCAGCCTGAGGGATGAACAGTGATGATGGGTTGTGCATTCATGTTTTCTTGACATGAGATGGTGTGGAGGCTGCTGCTGCTGGCTGCATATCTCAACTGCCTCTCTGTGCACTGAAGACTAAAGGGGAATTAATCAAGATTGTGGTGCAGGCCCAGCAGGAGGCAGTGCTGGCAAAGGAGTGAGAAAAGAGCTCTGTTCTTCAGGCACTCTCACTCTCTTGTCCATTTGTCTGGATACTCACTGCCCATCAGTTATATCAGTCAGCTTTACTGGATGTTTAGGAGGAAGGACTGTAGCTCAGCGGTACAGCACATGTTTCTAGACAAGAGGTCCTAGGTTCAATGCCCAGCCTAACTACGAGGGCTGAAAAACTTCTGCATGTGACCCTAGAGAGCCGCTGCCAGTCAGTGTTGCCAGTAATAAGCTAGATGGAACAATGGTTTGATTCGGTATAAGGCAGCTTCCTATGTTCCTAGTCTGGGAGCAAGAGAGGGCCCTGAGAAACCCTCCAACATTACAGCAGTGAGACAAGAAAGGGTGGTCAATCTATGGGGCTTCCAAAATCACTCAGTGATGCAGAGCAGTCAACCAAGAGAGGTTAAGGGCACTATGATGAATCATATGCGCTGCATCTATTGTAAACAATTGGGGGAGGGGGCTCCCCTCTCAGAATGCCCTTTGTATGGGTCTCTTTTGGAATGCTAACCTTGGTTTCCATTAATCTAAAAGAACTTGTTTGGTCATTTCCAAAGCAGTCTACATATTCAGAGTACCAGTCATCTCCTAGATATGCAAGTGGGTATATCTAGGGGTGACCTGATGGTATCTCAATGCACCTGTTATTAATCAAAACTTGTTGTCTGGAAATCTTGCATTTTTTGTAATATTGCTCAAAAATTTCCTGTGATTAATAATACTAATTAGGGATGGACATACCCACCCCCGTCCCGTTTCAGCAGGCGCCCACTGAAGCACTGCCCCCACTCAAGCCCCCCCAGACCTGTGCTCAAGCCTCCACAAGCTCGCCATGCTGCCTGCACTCACCCTGGATCCCATCCACGAGCTCCTGCCATTTTCCTGAGCTTAACTAAAACAATGAGGTCTTTAAAACTGTATATATCTAAACATGCGCATTTTTAAAGACCTCCTTTTTTCATAAGAACAAGCTCGGGAAAATGGTGGGCGCTTGCAGAAGGGTCCAGGGGAGTGCAGAGAATGTCCGGGAGGGTGCAAGCGAGGCCAGAGGCTCGGCAGGCGCGGTCCAGGGGCGCAGGCAGCACGGGAGCCCAACGGACTCCCGGACCCAGTCAGGCACCCGCACCATCCCTAATTCTAATCAGGTGTGACCTGATCTTGTAGTAGCATAAGATGGGTGGGCAGGAGGGAAGGAGTTCAACAAATTTAGGTTAAGGGCAGGCATGCTTGGGGACTATGCAGATTGACTAAATGGAAACCTAAATCTTATTTCCACCTCAAAGCCAAGATAATTATTTAAGGGAAAGCCTTGACTGGATGGTCCAACCATCTGCAAGAAAAATTTGGGACAGGGAAGACTTCCACTGTGAAGGCTGGCTTTATTTGGCAAAAATGAAAATATACTTTTAGGTGAAAATCAACTTTTCCTAATTCTGTAACAAAGGTAAATGTAACCTGATTCCAGGACCAGAAAACAGTGGAAACATTTGTTTCACCACTTTGTTTGTTTTCAGTGCCAAAACTATTTTGCTTCTTTGTTCTGAAAATATTTTCTTTTTTAATGTAAACATATTTTGCCTTGGGATAAGAGGGTCTGCACCTACCCCTTTTGATTTGAACTGTTTGATCCCAGGTTTTAAAAAGAACTTCAGGCTTAGAGCTGGCAGCTGGGCATTAAAAACACTGCTGGCGGTGGCATCACTCTCAGCCAGGCTGACAGATTGGAACTCCAGGCTTTTTTGGTCTGCTTGTGTAAGTCACAAGAGTGGGTCTCGTAAGAGTTACAAAGAGAAGTCATGAAAATTATGGCACAGGAAGCCAGGAAACCTTTCTTCCTCAAAAAAACCCATACCCACCTGCTCCACTGGAGACCCCCTTATGCTGCAACATGGCAAAACAAGAAGAGTCATCAAGCAGTTCCTATGATCTCCTCCTCCTCTCTAATGTGTCATATAACCTGTTCTCTGGTTGTGGCCACTATCAGGACACAGCTAGATGGATCCCCTTTCTATCCCATATCCTGAGACCCACAGTCTCCTTGTGTTGTTTGGTTGAAGAACTGGGGCTTAAAGAGAGTAAATGTTCACGTTTAGGAAAGGAAGCGTGTCCTGAAAAAGCACTTACTGGGGAGCGGAGGAAGAGACAGGCTGGGCCTGCCTGAATAACATGGAAATATTGCTAGATAAATTGCCCTCCATAAAGCTCAGCATGTCACAAGCTGTTTCCCAGCTGATGATGGTTTATTAGCCGCTGCAAGCATGCAGAGTATTACTTAATGACATTTGGGATGTGCAATGTGAATTCATTACCCGCCTACAGTGCCTTTGCATCCAATCGCCCTCCTGCAAGCTCCTCATAGCCATCAGCTGGTAATTGCAGCTCCCCCATCTCCGGAATGGAAACAAGTGGACTTTTGAAGGAAAGAAACACACACTCGGCAGAACGTAGCTGCAGGCCCAATGGTCCAAAGCAGAGCACTGGGGCTGGCTCAGGATGCTCTGTGGCTGTTGCTCCAGACCAGCTGCACTGCCCTGATTTGGCAGAAGTGACAGCTCTACTGTTCCAAGCTTCTTGCCGTCAAGAGAAGACTATGAACTTGCCACAATGCCTGCTTTATCAGACCTTAACACTGACGGTGCACAGTCCAGATGTTGTGCCAAATGACACAAAGGAAACTGCTCTTAACAAGCCCAGCTGCTGCTTATCTGATTGTTTCCGGCTTTTCAGAGTTGCTGATTAGCAGACCGGGACGACAAGGCTAGTTACTAACTCCCAGCTTGAAGTACTTTTCCTCTGCTGAGAGACAGAGGCCTCCGTGTGGTCTCTGTCCCATTCTCTGTCAGCCTAAGGGAAATAGGGAGGGGTTGGCTTGTATCCTATGAAGTAATCACCACATTGGTGCAAGGCTCCATGGAGCCTGGGTTCAAAATGGAGGCCATCTCACCAATGCCTGCAAGTGCCTGGAAGCCTCGTTAGAGATGATACTTGCTAATATGCAGTCTAGAAAGTAAGGGGTCTCATGAATGCCTTTGGAGATAGCCAGCTTATGCAACGAGTGATCTCTTTAGCCCAATACTGCCCACTCTGGGGGCCAAAACAGACATTACCTTAAATCTATATCTAGCAGCTATGTCTCCCCGACCCTTTTTTTTATCGCAGAGTAGGTGCAAGGACCTGATCCAGATCTTAAAAGCTCCCCTATCCCCATACTAGGGTCCTGATCCAGTCAGAGGGCCTTGTGCCCACTTTAGAGTAAAATTCTAAAAAGACACAGCTGCTAGATATGGATTTAAAGTAATGTCTGTTTTGGTCCTAAGTGATCATTCAGGAGCCCTTAGGCAGCGGTGCTTGTCAGCCCTGCAGCCTAAGACCCTAATCTCTTTCACATATTCCACAAGCAATGCTATTGTTGTGGGAAAAGTGAAACCATCTTCACAGAAACAGCAGAAATCCTGATCTAACGTACTGGGCCATCCCAAGATATTTTTCTGCCTGAGGCAAGGAACAAGATGGTGTCCCCTCCCTCCGTTCCATGCAGAAAAGCCGACTGGTCAGTCAGGTGAATCTTACTTCGGCACTGGTGATGGAATAGCATCTTCCATCATCTCTGAAGGCTAGCCTAGGGGGTGCAGAGCAGGCCACGTGGCACACACAGCTCTCTCTTCCCACACCTTGCTATCACCCTTCCAGCATCTGCTGCCTGAGACAAACACCTCACTCTGCCTAGTGGTAGAGCTGGCCCTGCTAACATATATAAAGATTCTGCCTTTCTCTCTCCAACATGCTAGCAAATCCCACCCAGCAAGGCCTGAAAGGAGGCTCTGCCTTCAGAGGCTGGCTGGTGCCTCCTAGAGCAGGGGCCTGCAAATGGGAATGAAGGGTGTGATGAGTGCACTCTGCCAGAGGATCGCATCTTGACCCCGGGCCTATGGGCAAAGCCCAGCCTCATGTTCTATCACAAGCTGCATGAAGATCAAGTGCCTGCTTCCCCAAAGATACTGTTCTAGCAAGAGCGCTCCTGAGTAGCAGGACTTACCTCACAGCTTGCTGTCCTGTCCCAGCTACATTACAAACTAGCAGCAGGATTCTGCCCCCTCCACAGTGGTGCAGCACCTCTGATGAAATGGCCCCATTATGAGCCAAATGCTGGTGTCCTGGCTCAGAAGAGTTGGGAGAGGATGGGAGACTGTGGGGACAACCTGGAGAAAGGAAAGAAAGTACAAGTGAGGGAATCCCCAGGCAGGGTCTCTATTGGGCATTCACTTCAGCAAATGATGTAAATATTAGGACTGTGGAACCCTAATAAATTCTTGCCCCAAAGCATCCTGAGGACTGTGTTCTCTGCCAGAAAGGCAATGATGAGAAGAACTCAGATCAAGTGCCAATTGCATATAAGAGTTTCCTGTGGGGAGCTGGTTGGCCACTGTGCAAACAGAATGCTGGACTAGATGGACCCTTGGCCTGATCTAGAATGGCTCTTCTGATGTTCTTATGTAGCAGTTGGATATTTGGAACCAGAGTACCTCCTCCCACACAAGCCTGCCTGAGACCTTCCTTTCACCATAGAAGCTCTTCTCAGAGTGTCCGCAACATTAGACATCTGGCAGGCACATGCAAGAAATAGGGCCTTCTCCGTTTTGGCACCCTGACTGTGGGATAGCCTCCCCAGAGAGATACTCCTGACCCCATTAATACCCACGATTAGGTTTCAACAAGTCATTTATACCTCAGTTCAACCTGCTGCCATATAAATTATAGTATAAATAAATGAATGTACATGTATAAATAAATAAGTTGAAACAGTCTAGTCTTACATTCAAAATGTAAAAAGGAAACTACTACTATCAAATACCATGGTCTGTGTACACTGTGACATCCAAGAGGCAAGTCAAGATTACAAAATAATTATTTACTGAATTAACAAAGTAATCAATTAGGAAAATATCAAACAAAATAGAAACATTTCCCCAAAGAATTCAAGGCCCACAATGCAAAATTCAGCTA
This sequence comes from Heloderma suspectum, assembly GCF_057233095.1. Classification (NCBI taxonomy): domain Eukaryota; kingdom Metazoa; phylum Chordata; class Lepidosauria; order Squamata; family Helodermatidae; genus Heloderma; species Heloderma suspectum. The sequence continues at coordinate 229,397,468 of NC_139459.1, forward strand.
TGCAGCTGCCCAATTTGACAGAGGATTTAAATTAACATTTACAAATGTGAATCTGAAAAGCATAATAGATATATATGAAAAATTATTATTTCCATTCCCAAACAGAAACTTTTCAGTGTGTTGTGACTTCAGTAATCCCAGAGAAACACAGAGACAGTCACAACAACTGCCTTCTCCAGACAGGCAAATCTGTTAATTTGCATAGATTTGGATAGATCAAGAGCATTTTTCCTGGACATTATAATCTAGTCCTTGTCAATCCTCCTCGCATCCAATGTTACATCAGTTTTCCTAGGAACCAGCTCATTATTATTCCAGTTGCATCAGTGGAGAAAATGTGACCAGGAAATAGCGATGGCAGCCAACAAATCTGTGGTTGAGACAGGGATGTGAACACACATCTCCCAGGCTTGTATCCAACACTATTGCCTAGACCACACACATTCTAAAGCTAAGCACGATGTTGTTGAACATGCTGGAGTGGGTCTGAGGGTTCGAGTTATATTTAAAGCTGCGAAGCACATCATTGGTAATTTAGCCGCCATGCCTGACAACTTCTTTAAGCCACAAAAAGAATAGAAACACTATTCAGCTTCACTAAACAAATGAGGTTAGATTTAGAGAGGGCTCTGGGCATACCATAATTTTGTGCAAATGCAGGACAGCACAGAGTGCAGAATTTCAAGGAATGTAGCTTTTATTTTTAAACGATCAAGTTTCTAGCCCTAATGACTACAAAGATATGCTTGAAAATATATGGGCAAGTGTTCGGTAATTTTTCAGAAGTCAGAGGGGTTGCTGAATGAGTTTTCCAGTGGCCAGAATGTAGGGCTTCAAGGGCCCGCATAGCCTCTTGAGCACCCCTCCCTCATAGACAATAGAATAAATTATGTAACACAGTAAAGCTTGCGGAATAATGAAAAACAACTGGGCAAATGTGCCCAATTTGCGCCATCTATAGAGGTTGAAGATTTCAGGTTTGTCTTGCTACAGAATATGAGCAAACTTGGTAGGGTTATAATGCAGAGTATATTCTAGGGCTGTAATGAAATAACTTCCATATATAGCCACGCAATTTTATTCATGTTTGGTCCCCAAATTCTCCCAGAACTACTCTGCATCTGGATCATTTGGCAGTGAAGGAAATGTTGGCCAAACCACCCTGGGTGGGGCTGCATTGCTGGTCCTGGAGCCAACTGTTTTTTTTTTAAAGTTTTCTTTTAAAAGTTAAGAATATCAAACAAGCTGCCCTGGTCACCAAACGGGAGGCAGAATTCGGCACACAACCCCACCCGCAAATCTTGAATTCATTCTCCCTGCTCAGCCTCCTAAATTTCCTCCTATGCCCCCAACACATAGAGGTCACTTGAATGATATGTTCAGGTGACTGTCATTGCACTGCTAGTGACTCTCCCCTGGATTTAGGTAAAACCCCAACCCTCTGGAGCAGATCTGGAGGGCACACTGGGGGGCGGGGGGGCTGCAGCGGGAAGCAATATCCTTGCGGAAGCGATATCCTTCTCTTGGCAGAAACAAGGATCTGGATCCAACCCTGGGTCTAGAATAAAGGTTTGACTAAATGATCCAAATTGATCCTTTCCAACTCTGTGACTCTGCAAGGAAGAATTAACATTAACACCCCGCAACAAGGCGGATAAGTAATACGCTAGGGTTGGGTGTTTATTATCACTAGCAATGAGCTCTCAGGCATAACTGGTCTAATCTGCACCTCAATTTGCAGCTTGATCTCTCCATCTCCCCAAATTTGGGCTGCGTAATTCATCAAAGCCACCTGGCAATAGGGCTGTCCAAAAGGCAGGATTGCCATGAACTCCATCTCCCAGATCTGCACACGCTGTCTCCTCTGATGTTTTCCAATTAAGGCCTCTTGTTTAGCCTGGAGAGGCAATAAATCACTGCCATGGCACTCCATCTCCAGTCTTACTCCTCATTTTGCATATACAAGCCAATTCTGCCCAAAATACAGCCATGCGGACAGACTCCCTGCCAGCCCCAAGGCTCAGCTCATCCCATCCCATCCTCCTCTCAACAGCTGACTTGCTCCTCAAACTGCAGAACCCAGGGCTGGGCAAAGATCTCGGAAATTGCAGCTGTAGAATTTCTGAATGGGGATAATTCTGAAGGTCATATTTGGCCAGTTTATAAAATAAGATGAATGAAGTGGTAAAGCCTTTTCAAGACCGTAGCACTCCAGGCTGGAGGTTGCATGTTTGAATGCCTGCCACACACAGACACACACACACACACGTCCTCCACAGAGAAAAAACAGCATGCCACAGAAAGAGCTAAATCCTTCTCCCTTGCATGCTAATTGTCTATGCATAGGGACTTTTTTTTCATAGTGGAGAATTCTAACATTCTCCTCTCGTAGTCTGAAGTGGTGCAGTCCAGAAAAAGCTTTACCACCTGATTCAGCTGATTGTATAAACTCAGTCCAAACCCCTGCACTGAGTGCCTTCATATCAATTCCTAAGAGATTAACCCATATTATCCAAACTGCTGTGTGATGCCAGCAGGGAACAGCAGCAAGGAAGGTGCACCCTGTCCGAGGCCCCTCTGAGGCAGTGAATATTCAGACAAATGCACACAGATGACTCAATCAACCACAGCTCAAAACACAACTGATCAATAGACAAGACACACCATGAGCAGGTGAAAAGCACAGCCTGTCCCCTTGAACACGCAGCTTCAAAATGGTAACAGATTCCATGCTTACTACTAGTAGGGGTGTGCTGAAGCCCAAACTGAACTGGGCTGATTCGGATAGATTCAGAAGATGTTCGAATCATAGTAGGGCTCCTTCAAAACATTCTGAATCTGAACCTTTCTGAAGCTACGTTAGTGATTTGAATTTGGAGGGACACAGAGTTCTATATAATGTGTCTGCAAACACTGATACATTTCCCCTCAAGCTCTCCATAGAAGGATAACCTTGGGGTAGGCGTGAGAGAGGAGGGAGTGGAGGGGGTGTAGTTTTGTGACTGAGCAGTTTAGGTTCTCCCTGGACATACATTTATAGCAAGGGTGGGCAGACGTCAGGCTTTCAGGAAGAACCCCAAGATCCTCCAACTGGACCCTGGTGCAAAACAACAGCTCAGGCAGACAGCAGACACTAAGAATTAAGGCCTCTGAGGATATGCAACCAATTTGAGATCGGTACCAGAAGTGAGCTCACAAATCCTTTCACACAAAACCCCAAGTGTTCTTTTTCAGCAACCTAACTGGGGTGGGGGGATCATTTAGGTGTTGCTACTGTTAGATAATTGAGACTCAGAAACCCTTGCCAATCTACAGCAAATTACTGAGAGGTCTACCAGTAGATCACAATTTACCCCCTGCCCTCTCCTGATCTATAGGACATGGCCTCCTATACACTACCGCAGGAATAAAACTGTCCCTTTACAAAGCTATGATAAACAGTGCTTCCGGATGAGACTTATCGTGCAATCAACCTGCCTCATTCACAAAATTCTCCAGGGGATCTAGATGACACTGTCTTCCACTAGTACCCCTCCCAAGTTTTCCCACCACTTCTTCGACCTTTTCTCTTCCTAGCCCGCCCACCCCCAAAATCCATTAAGGAGGAAAAGATGGAATAGCTGCACAATGTCTTTTTACTGGTAGCTCTAAGAGCCATCTGTCTGTAACACCGTTTGACAGCAGGACATCTATTATATAATCTCTGCGATGGGAAAGTCTGGGTCGGTAGGAAGCAGCGAATGGGTGGCGAAGGTAGGTGAGCCCAACAGTAGGTGAAATGGTAGGTTTGCCTGGGAGACAAATCTGATAAGTTGCCTCTCTTCCCACTTTTAGATGGGTGCTGAAACTCTTTTTATTTTGGAAGGCATTTTTATTATTGAATTATTGCTGTTTTAATTAGATAATCTGATTTCTGCTGGTTTTAACACTGCTGTATTTTATGGGTTTGTAATGCTTTACAATTTTACTGTTAATGTATTTTAATATTTAATGTACACCATCTTCACACACACACACACAGCCAGAATATGGCACTTTGGTGATGAGGCCTATAAGAACTGAAACACTGAGTGACAATAGCCTCCTCTAGAGCTTCAACTGGCGTTAGCAACTGGGCTAAATGGACTAGTGTTACTTTCTTCTCCTATCTCTGGGTGGATAAGGAAAGCTACACTGGTCATGCCTATTTTTCTCCCAACTTCTAGAGGCTAGTTCTTCTCACTCTTCCCTTTGAGATGAGGATCTCCCAGATTAGTTCAAATTTGTAGAGTTTTCTTTGCCCAGACTTTCAGCTTTCTTTTTAAGAGGCACAATAGTTTCCTTTTGTCGCTCTTTGCTTCTCTGTCCCTTACAAGTTTCTGCCCAAACTACATCCTCCTGCCAATCCAGGGTTCGCAGCAGCCCCTAACCTGAGCTCCTTGAATCTCTAGCGGCATTTACAGAATGAAAAGCCAATTTATCTTGATTCAAGCCTGACCCTTTGAAGCAGGGATAGCTTGGCTGCCTGCCAGGTCCGGAAGGCTAAAAATAACCTCTTGTATTAGTCACAAAACAGAAATAGATCCCCTTTTGGCAACATGTTAACTGTAAAATGTGACAGATCACAGGTAGTGAGTGAGCCTCTAGAGCAAGTGTCTCCAAAAATGCAGCCCCCAAAAGGAACCCATAGGACATGGAAAGGTGGTGGCAGGTTGAGCTCACCTGTACTATTTCAGATTAACTCTTAGAGATTATCATCAGGTATATCTGCCAGAGCTCACACCGGGGTTATGGAGGTATATGGGGTTTTAGCTTCTTTGGCAACTGCCAAAGCAACTGCAACCAGCCAAACCACATCTTTATTTTTCCTCAACTACAATGGGGAAATCTTAAACCATTTTCTCCCTGCGCTTTTTTGGGTGGCTCACCACAGCAACAGCTATATTATAAACCTCAACTAGTGTCAATGTTAGTTTAAACCAAGAAGCCTGGGGGGGGGGGGGAGCTGCTGTAGATCCTGAGCCCCCTCAGAGAACTACAGTTCCCAACTGTCCGAGGGAGAGAGCCCAGAACGTTATAGTTAAACTGGCTTAGGGTGTACACCTATTCTATAGTAACGTCAATGTGTTCCTAATCAAATGCTGTCTTAATCCGGCCTTTCATTCTTGTTTCATCTGGCCAAAACAGTGCATTATTCATGTTGGTAACAAGTTAGAACAAAACATACCAAACTGAAATACCTTCTCTGATAAAATATGGCCTTGCATATTCTCTGCCCTCCAAAAATACATACCAGAATATGCATGCAGAACAATACACATGAGTTATTCATTACAAAGTATCTGTTTGTTATATTTTATTTATCTTTAGCAGCAAGAAGTAATCACAAAGAATAGAACAGATGGAAAGGTGGCCAGGCAGAGGGGTGTGTGTGTGTGTGTGTGTGTGTGTGTGTGAGAGAGAGAGAGAGAGAGAGAGAGAGAGAGAGAGAGAGAGAGAGAATACAACTGCAATAAACAGTTTTTTAAAAAGGAAAATAGACAGGTCATAGTGAATTGCACTGACCCCAATGTAAAGCACCAGAAAGATACAGGATGGGAGTGATTAACAGTGCAATTCTATCCATGTTGACTCAGAAGTCAGTCCTATTGAGTTTAATGGGGTGTACACCCCGGAAAGCAGGCATAAGTTTGCAGTTTAAACGTTCAGAAAGCATAGAGAAAGAACCCTCTGACATTCCAGGACCACCTCAGAATGCATGTGTGAGGCAGCTTGTTTGATGCACCCCATGATCAAAGTTTCCATGTATGTGGAAAGTTAATGCTTCAGGATGAAGACTTTCAGTCTTTGCTCTGATGTGTAAAGCTTTCCAAGTGGCTTATAAGGAGGTTCTTTCAGCCAACATGCATGCTGAGATTATTGATCCTGGCCTATGAGGGCTGTACCACATGCTCATTCCAGACATTTGAATCAGCTGTTATTGGCCAGAACAGGGGCTCCAGCAAGAGACAAAGATGGCCCTGAAAACAGGAAAGAACTGAAGAACACACTTATTACCTGGCTAGAGGCCAGACTAATATAAAACAGGAGCAGGAAAGATATTATTTTACCTTGGTCTTCTGGTGATATGACTGCTATTGTTGCTGTTACTGCTGTTAACATTGTTGCTGGTTTTGCTGTTGGCTTTTATTGTTGTTTTATGTTTTTATCACTTTTAATTTTTTAACTGTTTTTATGTATTTTATTGCTGTAAGCCACCTCGGGAGGGCTTCTGCCCTGAAAGGCAGCCAAGAAATAGATAGATAGATAGATAGATAGATAGATAGATAGATAGACAGACAGACAGACAGACAGACAGACAGACAGACAGCTCCTGATTGCTTTAACATCCATTTGTGTGTACAAAGCTAAACCAGCGGAAAACTCTAGGAAGGAAATCAGGCTAGAAGGCTGATGAAGGGGGGGGAGATCCTGTGCATCCCTGATGTGAATCTTCTCAGAAGCAGCCCTTCAGTTCAGAAGATCAGACTTAGTCCTGCTTACCGCCAGCTTCCCCTCCTGATGGGCAATGTGTAGGTACAACATTTCTTCAGAATCCACCATGCCTCACCTGCAGAGCCTACAGGCAGTTGGACAATGAGCAGAATCAAGAAGAAATGGCTTTGCACGCTAGATAGTAAAGCTGCCCAGGAAAGAAGAAATTTCTGACTCTGCAGGGGAAGGGCATTTCCCAGTAGTCTCATGATGCAATCACTGGGCTATAGATCTCATGAAGAGGCTGTTAAAGTGACAGAGCCTTGGTACCCCTAAAGCCCACTCATCCTAAAGCTACCTGCTGTGATTTTCGCTAATCTGTGCTGACTGGACCAGAGAAGGGAAGTGTGATAGATAGACCCAGCCTTCAGTTAAAGTTACTGGCCTCATTGTGATCCCATCAAAGCAGCAAAATGTGTTCAGTTCCTTCTCCCATCAGGCTTCTTCCCTTCCTTTGCCCTGGCTCCTGACTGCGGCTGTGCAAAGTATCATGCCCTTTACAAAAGCAGCCCATGTGCTGTCTTTCAGCAAATAGCAACGTGGTGGCTGCTGGGCAAAACACCGTGCTAATTGCTAAGCCTTGTGGCTCTTAGGTTGGGCAGAGGTATCTGCATGGTCTTCGAATATGGGAACCAGGCCTTCCCAAGGCTGCCATTGGACATGGTTGTCACATGGCTATCTAGTTTCCTCAGGGCCAAACTACACGTGACAGCAGCAGGGGTGTGCATGTGTGTTTAAACCTGGATCAACTAAAAACTGCCTAGAATGGATGGGTAGGGTGTGGCCTGAGCAAAAGGGATGTGTGGGTCAGGGGAGCTCTTCTCTCAGTTCACTTCCTCACAGTCCCTCTCCCCAGGTACATTTCTCCCAGTTGGGGCTCTGAGATTGGAAGTAAGCCCAGCTGGGAGAAAACTGTCAGCAAGAAGGACTGCAGGGACATGACCTGAGGAAAGGTGGAGGGTACAACACCCCTCACACACACGCACCCCTTTTGCTCCTTAAGACTGGATTCCTCTACCGCTGCTTTCTACATTATTGTAGCAATCTGGGTTTAAACACACTGATCTGCTGGTGCCACATCTGGTTTGGCCCTCAGGCAGTGCACAATATGAAAAAAATCTTTTAATCTCAGTGGAGGAAGGCAATGTGTATGCGTGTGTGTGTGTGTGTGTGTGTGTGTGTGTGTGTATAAACTTCCTACTCAATTTCCTTCCATTTCATACAAAAGTACCTCATCCTCTCAGCTCCAGACACCTTGCTCTTGTGGACCACAGGTGGCCAAGCCAGACAGGTGCAGGGCAGTCCATGGGTCTGGTTATACACTGCAGCCATGCCTACACTCCTGCCTACCTCTCCAGAGCTGCACTGCCACTTGCACCTTGGCCACCCCAAGCCACAGGAGGTGGAGCTCTACATATGCTCTGCGGTGCACACTGGGGTAGAACTGTCTTGTTCTTTGGACTTAACATGTAGCACACCTCTGCAAAAGGTTGGCCACCACCACCATAGACAAAAAGAAAGAGCTTTTTTGCTGGACAATGGGAGTATGCAGGGTCCTTCCCACTCACCACAGCAAGACTTACCTGAGAGACGGGAAGAGCTGGCCCTGCTAAAGGAGAGTGGAGCCTGGAAAGCATAGATGCTGTCACCCTCTGCAATGGTGTTCAGATCCTCATCATCCGAGAAGGAGCACTGGAATCCTGACTGGCCCAGCTCAGTCAGGATCACCTGCAACAGAACAGAATAGTCAGGGTACCAGCCCTGAAGGCTTCCAGAGGGAGAGAAGGTATATGAGAAATGGAAACCTTCATGGTTTATTTATCTCCTCGGTTACCATGGGACCAAGGTCACAGAAGGGAAACTAGTCTGGCTTACCTGGTCAGGTGAAATGTTGCCTTCCTCTGCCACCATTTTCCTCAGCTTTGCCACAGTGCTGAAGAGAGGCACAGCCAGGCCCACACGCACAAAGCGCTGGCTTTTGGACTGGAAGACAAGAGTGACATTCAAAGGCCTAGAAGAAAAGGGGAGGATAAGGGAGCTTAGAGCCATGCACTAAGATGCCCCAGATTCTGCAGCCAACCCATGCCTTGCCCCCATTTTTGTAATTAATTGCAATTAATCATATGCTGCTCCATCTTGCTGTTGCTTGCATTGTTTTGTATTGTTATTGTACTTGGAATTGTTTCTAATCGTGTATTTTAAATGTGATTTGTATTGTTACTATAGCTGAAATTGTTTCTAGCAGTGTATTGAAATGTGAACCACTTACAGATTTTATTATATTAAGCGGCATGTAAGTATTACTAACAAACAAATAATTAAATAAAATATTTGCATGCATTCACTCAATTCACTTGCTTTCTCTTGGCCATACCATTTGGCTGGGGCGGGGGGGGGGGGGTTGCCCATGAGCACAGAAATGAATTAGTTTGGTTCCAGGGAGTTTTTTCCATCACATATTGGGCAATGATCTTCAGGGTCCAACCACTGGGGACTATAAGCACGTTGACGCTCAGGGACATGGACCCACAGCCAAAGAGATTGGAACTTGTGGTAAGCAAAGAAATCCCAGCTGCCTTGTCTACTTGGAGCTCTACTTATTTCCAAAGCATTCACAAATAACAGCCCACGAGTTTTATCTGTAACCACAGGTATGGTTTTTTTTTAAAAAAAAAAATACTGCACATTCTTTGGATTCTGCAGGAGCAATTTGAATCCACATTCATCACGATGTTCCATAGTGTGCACTGAAATTGCAGATTCCTAGACCTGCTGGAGAGGTCAGTGGAGGATGTATTGAGTTAGAGGGAGAGATGTAATCTTATTGTACTGGGAAGAGAGGAATGGGGAGTTGAATTTGAACCCTAGCCTTGAGGGACGAGAACAGTGACAGTACATTTGGTGAAAAAGAATAAGAATTCAAGACAGTACTGAGCTCTCCCATATTCCTCCAGCCAATGCGACTTCAAAGCAAGCACAAGATGCTGCCAGGAAGAAAAGCGAACCATAATGATCAAGATGTCAACATTGGGAGCAGCCCAAAGAAACTGGTTCTTACACAATGCTAGTAAATGTGCTGTAATTTGCCACTTTCTGAGCACAGATTCCGGGACAATTCACATGACTTTCATCCTTTATTGACATAAGGAACAAGTTCTCCTATTGCTTCCCTGTGACAGCATTCAGTGAGCACCTAACTCCGTGTTACTTTAAATTAATCGCCTGAAATTAAAACTGAGTTGCTAGGAGCCCCAGTCCTCATCAGGACACAACCACAGCATGCAGGAAAGGGGAGATTTAAGCCTTCTTCACCATTATCCTGAATGCCCCTCCAACCCCAATGCAGCAAACAAAAAAACCACTCCCATTGGAGACAATGCGAGCTTCAAAAATATATCTATTTGCTGCATGGTGGCAAATAAATAAAATTTATTTTATTTATTGAATTTATATACAGTCCAGCTGGCAGATGCCTTCAGGACAGTTTACCATCATTTTAAAAAAGTTTACAAGGTAGCACTGGGTAAGGGAAGGATTCAGCCTCCCCTCCCTGTGTGCTGTGGCCCTGATCTGGATTCCCCCGCACCCTCAAACAAACACACACAGTTTATTTTTATTAATTCTTTTTTTTAGAACCCTGATGTCATTTTAAGCAACACATTTAAAGTAAACTTTCTAGCAATTATTCAACAAAAGCGGACCAAATATCTAAATAAGTATCCATTTAAAGGTGACACCTATATGCCACCCATTCAAATACTGAATTGTAAGGTCCTCAGTCCATTGCATTATAGGAGGTGAGTATTTCTCCTTCCAATGTTGTAATATCAGTCTTTCAGCTGTTAAAAGGGCATGGAGAATCCATTTACACTGACTGTTTGTTGATTTCCATGAAGCAGGTAAATAATTTTAAAGTGCATGTACATCAGTGAATACTAAAGACTGTTCCAGTACAAAATTTATCTGTGTAATAACCTCCTCCTAAAAAGAAGCTACTACCAGACACTGCCAAAACATATGTTTAAAAAAAGGATTAGCTGTATTGCACCACCAGCAATTATCCAAATTAGACAATCCCTTATTAAAGAGACATTGCGGTACCCAATAGACATGAAACAAAAGTTTTAGCTATATAAGATGCAGCCTAAGATCCATAGATAGATTATAGACACCAAAGCAGAGATCCACTGATTAGGCATTTTGTGGTGGTGCCCACAGAAGTTTCTCAAATTCCCAAATGTGCCCACAGATCCAGAAAGGTTGGGGACTGCTGAAATAATGTGCCGTTAGGCTCTCAGCAATAGCAGCAATTGGGTCATTGTAGCAATCTGAGCATGCAATGAAAGAGCCAGTTAAGCTGCAATGTGTGTACACTTCATCTTCACATTAGAAGGAACAAAGAGTTGTATGAACTGGTACTCAGTTATACCACCAAGTCCCTTATAACTAAGGTAGAAAGGAAAGAGCCTGAGAGAGAGACAGACGGACAGATAGACAGACAAACAGACAGACACAGAGAGAGACAGAGAGTAAGAGAGAGATTTGTACTTTTTAAGAAAGGTAAAAGAGGACCCATTGCATATTCTAGGATAAAAAAGGCTTATGACTTAAGACCTCTTTTTGAGTATTCAGATGCATGCAAGTTTTACATCAGTTTCACTATAGAGAGCCGGTGAATGATGTCTTGGAAATGAAATTTACAAAGTGTATGCAGACTATCTAGCTATTCAAAAATGCAACTTCACAGGAGATCTGAAGAGCCCTATCCATAAAAAGGCAGGTCTGAGAAATTTATTAAAGAGATATTAAAAGTAGTACTGAGGTTTTGTTCTTTTTTCTTTTTTGTCCTTAATATAAAGGGCTCAGGTGGCTGAGTCCCTGTAACAGAGGCAACCTCACTGTTGTCCAAGCAAAGCCCAACCATAGATAAAGCCAAGAATCTGGAGGGAGTTAGGAGGATTTAGAGACAGAAAATAGAGAAGTGGATAAGGAAAAAAGGCAGGGGGTAGTGAAAAACCTGAGCTCAATCTCCCCAGGGTGCTTGGAAATAAAAATTAAATGGTGTTCCTATCAGACGTCATTTTGGAAAGTACAAATTCCAGAAGAATATCTGACAAGTCTATTGGAAAAAAAACAAAGGAGTCCTGCGGCATCTGAAAGACTAATAAGCTAAATTTTATTTGCTTACTGCTCCATAGTGGACTGCCGCCAAATAAACTGCCAGGGTTTTTTTGCACCGTCCCATGGAATTCTGCAGGTTGGCAGCCACAGGAGTGCAGCCGCAGGGGGGCCTGAGGGGCACAAATGCCCCCCGGGTCCCCAAAGTTGCCCACCCCTGAAATATAGGAACACCCTTATCTGCACACCTCTTCCTTTCTTAATAACCTGGCTAGCAAGCCAAAGTGCTGATCTTCTCAGCTATCACCCTATTGTTTACTAAACGCTTCCCTAGGCAAGCAGAACCCATCAGAGTAATCCTCAGAGTAACTTTACTCATGCTCTGCATATTTCAGTCTCCATGTTCAGTCTCTACCTGGACTCAGTCTCTGCCAATGTGAGCACCAGAGAAGGGCCCAGAATGTACAGCTTGTTCCATCCTTGTAAGACCCTAATTCCAGTTAGCTTTGATCATCTTTTCTACCTTTCTCCCTTGATTCACTCCTTTCTCCACATTTGTTATTTTGAACCCTCAGAATAGTCAGAGCTAAACTTTTAGCAAATGGGAGATTGCTAAAGGGCCCCCTTTCAAAGCCTAAGCTCCAACCCGCTCAAGGTAGTCAAACCCTGAGAAAGCAAAAAGCAATCTAATTGAAGCAACCCTCTCCCTGAAGTGTTTGCTGTGTGTGCCTAGAAGTGGTAATATTTGTGACAAGTTTTTAATCTTTTGATCCTTCAACCTTTATTTTCTGCCACTGTCAAACTTGATCATGCCTCTATCACCAAGTCACCAAGTTAACTGTTTTGCACACATACCTCTCTGGGTCCCCTGTAGGTCACTAGAGTCAATTCCCTACCATATCTGTGTCTCTTTTAAACTATCCCTATTTTGCTACGGATCCAAAGTAACGGTGCTTCAATTATTTTAACTAACGAAAGTAAGAATTTTACAATGGTCTATCTCTTTCTCAGCCTACTTAAATATATGTTTCCTTTTTTCTTTAAAAGCAAAAGTATGGGCATTAATTAAAATGTAGATAAACATTGCTTTGGGAGGCAGGTTGAATTCTGTCTCTTTAAGAGGCAAGTCAGCATGAGCAGGCCATGTGAGTGAACAAAAGAATCACTACTGGGGGAGTGGACTGAGGTGTCACCAACACCCCACTCTATCTCTCATTTTCATCAAATCCTGCTGAGGCAGTGGATGTTCTGAATCAGTGCCTGGGTGCAGTAATGGACTGGATGAGAGCCAATAAACTGAGACTCAATCCAGACAAGACGAAGGTATTGTTAGTGGGTCGTTCATCTGATAGGCTAAGTGATGTTCAACCTGTTCTGGAGGGGGCTGCAGTTCCACTAACATATCAGATTTGTAGTTTGGGGGTGCTCTTGGATCCAGCATTGTTAATAGAGGCACAGGTGGACCCACTGGCATGCAGCACCTTTTATCAGCTATGGTTGATATACCAACTACATACTTATAGCCTAGCTACAGCTATCCATGCTCTGGTAACCTCTCATCTGGATTACTGCAATGTGTTATACATGGGGCTTCCTTTGTAAATGGTCCAGAAACTTCAGCTGGTCCAAAATAGGGCAACGAGATTGTTAACAGGTACTGGTCTATATGAACATATTATGCCAGTGCTTTGTGATCTGCACTGGCTACCAGTCCATTTCTGGGCCCAATTCAAAGTGCTGATTTTAACGTTTAAAGCCCTAAATGGCTTGGGGCCAGGTTATCTGAAGGATCATCTCCTCCTTTATACCTACCTGGACCCTAAAATAGACTTCAGAGGCCCTTTGCTGGGTACCCCAGCCAAATGAAGTGAGGCGAGTGGATAATAAGGAGAGGGCCTTTTCAGCAGTGGCATCTCACTTGTGGAATGCACTCCCCAGAGAGGCTCACCTGGCACCTACATTGTGGTCTTCTCAGTGCCAGGTGAAGACCTTCTTATTCTCCCAGGCATTTTAGTCCTTCAGTTTTGGTTTTTAAAACTGTTACTGTATTTTAAAATCTTTACACTGGTGCTGGTTTTTACCTTGGTTTTATACTGTAATTTTTAATGTTTAAAAGTTTTATATTTTATGTTTTATTGTGCTGTATTTTATGGTTTTCATTGTTGTGAACCACCTAGAGAGCTTCAGCTATTGAGTACAGAAATGTGATAAATAAATAAAACAAAATATATACATAATGATCTCAGCAGAAAGTAAGCTTGTTAGGCAAATCTCTTGAGAATTTTATTTATATGTTTGCCAAAATGAAAGCAAGCAGAAGTCATTCACATAGGATACCTGTTTCAGTATTAGATGATTAATTTGTTATTGTAATAAAAGATTGCTTGAAATATGCAAATATTTGATCATTTCTGCTCTTAATTTTAGTCCCTGTAAATAATGTTTCCCAATTTCCTGAGATTCTAAAATATTCTTCTTGCATGCCATTAAAGTAGGTAGGTATGCCTATTTAGTGAATTGGCATTAATAGTTATTAATGAATATGTCATCATTAATACTACATCCTAAACTATATAATTCATTTATTATGGTGATATTCCATAAGTATGCTACATTACCTACTGACCGCATTGGGGGGTTCAGGAAGATGGCTCCAAGAGCGTTCTGTCGGGTGTCCCAACTTACTTCTCTTTGGCTCAGCCACTGCCACCTACCCGCCAGAAACTGAAAAGTCTACACTTCTGATCCCAGCTAAGTAAGAATTCTGCATAACTCAAAATCTTTTATACAGGCCCATACCAAGAGAAGCTGGCCTAAAAAGAGATGGGGAGACTGCTTATTTTAGTCTATATTGCTTAAGCAAGACCTGGGAATTCGAGAATGCCAGTCACTGTAATGCTGCCAATTTCTCATTTCCTAGCTTCCTAACTTCCCTGGGGTGCCTCCACTGGAGGCTGTGTGCTTGGGGGGGGGGGGTCAGCTTGAGGCACTGTTGGTTTTAGGACCTTGGCTCCCTGCTGTGCATAAAGAGCTACCAAACTAGCCATTTCCAGCCCACAGGCTTTTTCTCTGATGCTATTTCTCACTCATCCTGTGGCACTGCTGAAGCCAGCAAGACAGTTCTCCAGCCCCCTGCTGTTTTGTCCACATGTTTGGCCAGGAGACCTCTGAATGGGAGGAGGGGAGAGTAGCTCAGGAACCCCGGAGTGCCCAAAAGAAAGTTTGTTCTTGCAAGAGGATCCGAGACCTGAATTCCCAGTGGTGGATTGCAATGAACATGCAAGCCACTGAGAAAACTATGAATATCAGTAGACCTGGGAAAGCTTTAGGTCATCTGCACTCTCTCTTAGGGAGTAGCTACCCAGGCATCCAGCATAACACCGCAATCAATCCCCCTGACCCAGGCATGAAACTCCCATAGCATATTTGCATTTACTTGTTTGTTTAATATTGTTTATTGACTTCTATCCTGCCCTGCCATGCAAGGAGCTAGCGACTCATATAAAACAGTACAACATATAAACAACATTAAAATCATCATAACTCTAAAGTTACAAATACATGATAAAATACAATAAAACCATCACACAGCCCAGTGTTCATAATGTGACAACCCATAATGATCCTGAGACTTTCCATTTGGAAATTCCAAGGGATACCATGAACTTGTTTCTGAGGCTGTCAATTTAGATTTGTGACCCTGAGCCAACAAACTTTGCTCACAAAGGCAAGAAATTCTGGGGTATTTTAGACAGTCAATCAAGTCAATTAAGTTTGAATATGAATAAAATCAAGACTTATAATAGAACTGAGTTTGTTTAATGTCAGGCATTACAACCCTCTTGACATAACGATTTGCCATGGAGAAGCCCCAGGAAGATCCACAAAGGAAAAGATGGTCTGCTTCAGACATGCACATGACCCCTTTGGACACATTATCGACATCTCCTCTGCACACATGCTTGTGCATTCAGGCATACACACAATCCTCTCCCTACCTTTGCTTCAGTAACAGCTGAGAAATAGGTGCTCTGAGCGGCCCACCAAAGGCCTGGGCAAGTCCTCTCGCTACAAGGGCTGGCACCCGGCATCAGTCACAGCATGCAGAAGTAGAAATATCCTTGCTGGAAGGTAGTGGTTGGCTGTGACTGCAAGTCTTTAGCTAGAGGGGAAGTCATTACTTACTCATCTGCAGTCTCAACAGGACAGACATTGCCTGCATTAGCTGCTATAAGCAGCCCCTCGCCATTACTGCCTCGTCCACAATACTGCCTGCCACCAACTTTACAACTGGGAATTAACCTGGTGGGCATCCCCCTCCCCACTTTCCAGCTTCTTTGTTTGTGCTTCTTCCCTGTGCTGACTTGTCCAGAGACAACCTTCTGCCCTGAGGAGGGTGAGAATCCTCAGAGATGGCTTAAGCCACTAGTAAACAGAGCTGTCCCTGTGGATGACCATTGCACTGGCCTTTCAACTCCAGCAGATGCACTAGCACCCTGTTTGCTCTGATTCTATGGAAGAGAGGCGGCTGTCTGCTAGTTCTGGGCAAAGAGAGAGGCTGCTTTCTTCTCAAGGAAGGGAAGCAAGATGCAGGCTTCCTAGGAAATAGGGCCACCTAGGAAATCTGCCTGAGCAAAATATTCAGGGTTTGGCTGGAAGGGGAAAGGGGTAACTCACTAGCTATGACTCTAATTAAAGTTCCTAGGCAGGACAAGGAATGCTTAAGGAATTCTCTCAATGCAAATTCCAATTCTTTCTTTGCAAATTCCAATATGAACTGATATGATCCTCACCTTCTAGACTAATGTGTGCATCAGAATTTAGTTATCCATTGTATTTTGCACCTCCCAAATGTTCTGACGTTTTGATGTTTTTATCTGTTCCCAAACGTTTTACAGATGAAAAACGTATCAAAATGTTTTTTAAAGCATGCTGTGAGAGAAAATATGTTTAGAAATGCATATTTTGAGAGAAAATATTTTAAAATTTGTGATCTTAAAATATTTTCGTGTGTGTGATTTTATAAAGAAAAACACAGATTAATGCAAAAATGTGACACAGCGGACATGTGGGTGAACCCATGCAAAAATGACACAGACTGGAAATGGATGGATACATCCCTCCTTAGTTAGGACCTAGGGATAGTAAAACATAAGTAAACATGATACACAGCTCACATACCTGGTCTGACGCAAGGGGATGGGCAACGAGATGCACAGAAAGGGGTCAAAGGTGTTGCTCTGTTTTAGGCAGTGAGGACAAGTCAATGAGGACCTAGAAAAGAACCAAAAAACAACCCCCCCACAGTCAAATCCCAGGTCGAGGGATATCAGCACCAGGGTAAAACATAGGGCTGTCCTCATGGTAGCAGTATGAAGCTCATCTTTGACTTAAAAGGAGAACCTCTGGAGAGCAGAATAACAAGGTCCTGAGAAGGCAGTCCTGGTCACCCTTGCAAATTGACCTTTACTCAGAAACTACTACGGTAAATGAGACTTTCCTCCCAGTACGTATACTTATACCTCAGTGCCCCAGTGAGAGTTGCATCACTCTGTATGACGGGCCTTTCAAGGTCCCTTTCGATCTAAGGATTGAGGCAGCAGGCCCCCCATAATAGAATTATCACACAAACGATTTACACCCAAGCTCACCCAATCGACTATTATTGTCATTATATTAAAGCCACTTTGAGGAGCTTCTCTAAAAGCTCAGTGCTAAGATCAAACAATTAATAATTACGGATTTGTATCCATATACAATGGCTTGCTGTACACCAAGGCATCATGGCAGTTCTTTCCCCCTCCCCTTAGGAGAAGTCGCAACAGCTTTTACCACAAACATGCTCATCCTCCATGTTACTGTGCCAGTTCCATTCCACAACAACTGCGGCCTCTATTATCCACAGGGTCAAAATCACAATATATTTTAAGGATTTTGTTGTTGAATGAAATTTCTCTCTCATATAGCTTTGCTTGGGGCGGGGACATATTTTACATGGACAACGCACTGAAAAAAAAGCTGATGCCTCCTCTCACAGTCAACATTCCAATAATCAAATCACATTTTGCCTGTCCAGGTTTACGTGTATTCTTCACACCTAGTGTTAAAGGGTTGCTGATGCAGATCTGACAAGAAAAAATGGATTTCAGATACTCTGCCACACACTGACCCTGGCTTCCCATCTTGCTGCACATCACTCTCCTCGCCTGGATCTCAGATGTTGTTCCAGCGACGGAGAGTGACGAGAGGGGGCTGTAGGTCAAAGATATCATGCTCAGCTGGAGAACTGAACATGCTAATTTCAACCCCATACCACAGACTCCTCTCTCTGATGGAGACATTCTATGCCCCTCCAAGATGCCTTGTGTCTGGCTGAAACAACGCCTTGGATCGATATCAGTATGTAGTTTTGGTTTCAAGGAACAGATAGCAGACCAACACTGCAATCCTGCAACGGTTAGGCTTCTTAGCCTTAAATACCATTAAAGTCAATGGCAGAGTTGCCAGATTATCAGTTTTGTAATCCTCACCCCAAAACTTCCAAAGTATTGATTTTTCCTCATAACCTTTGTGCAGATCAGGGGGACTCCAACCTTGCCTCCTCCTTCACCCCATCCTGCACACCCTCCTCTTTCTCTCGTAGAGGCACCACAAAACCCTTTCAGTTCAGGAAAGGGCCTCAGAAAACAGCACCACTGCCACATCTCTAAACTGTTTATCACCTGTTCGTCAAAATTCCTTACGTTTAACCATTTAAAAGCAGAGATGCAGAACTAATAGGAGGTAGGGGCCCAAACTGCCCCCTACCAGTTTAGGCCCCTACCCAAAGGGAGGGAGAGGAAAGGGCAAAAGAGGAAGATAACAGTGATGATAACTACCATCTACCAGGTTACAAGCAGAGACTGAACCACTCTGCCTCAGGCAAGAAGAACGCTGGCCCCCCACCTCCGTGATGGAGAGGCTTCCCTAGAACAGCAAATGGCAGCCCTCCATCTAGTAGGGGCAGCCCAATCCATCAGAAACAAGCTTATTTCCACAGCAGTGGATACAGGTGAGCAGCAGAGCAGCTCTTAATGAGACGGCCCACTGGAAGTACAAGTAGGTTATTGGCATTGTATCTAACAAGATTACCTGGGAGATCAAATCCCTCTCCCTGACATAAAAATAAACAAGATTCTAGGGAGATGGAGAAGACCTTCTGGGAAAGCCCCTTTTTCAGAAATGGTGCAGCCTCATACAAACATAAAGGTGTGCTTTTGAAGGGGTCATTTCAGGTAACACACTGCATCATATCATGCTACCAAAAAGCATCCCTGTGGCTGCTTTTTCTGAAGCACTGCTAAGTGTGTTACTGGAAATAACCCTTTGGCATTTGTAGGCATTTGGTATTTGTAGGCATGGAGGCAAAAATTGTACACTTCGGCATGATATACATATGTGCAAATCTGCCCAAAGTTAGAGAAAATATCACATTCCCTTCCCGTTCCCTGTTTTAACATTTCTTTCTCATTTGCCTAACTTGCCAAGAAGCTGCTCGTGCCACTTTAGGCAAGGTGGTATTTACATTCCAGAGCCTTTCTTTATTCTTTATTCAATTATTTGTTACATCTACATCCCACCTTTCTTCCAAGGAGACCAGCAATGTACATTTTATCCTCACAACAACCCTGTGTGGTAGGTTAGGCTAAGAGTCAGTGACTGGCCCAAAGTCACCCAGTGGGGACTAGAACCTGGGTCTCCCAAGCCCCAATCCAGCATTCTAACCAGTACACCACACTGTCTCTCTCCCAGCTTCTATATTGTCCATTTTACACATCCCCTCCTTTCATTCTTTACTTGGCATAGTTACAATGCTTTATTGGGTCTCCACAACCCTCTGCTGATCCTTTGCTCAGTCGTTCAGTGACTATCCATCCTCAGCACTGGAATGCCACTGAGTAGCAGCTGCTGGGGCCAAATTAGAGGGAGGGCTGTATTTATTTATTTATTTATTTATTTATTTATTTATTTATTTATTTATGTGTTTATTAAATTTATTAATCACCCATCTGGCCGGTCACCCAGCCACTCTGGACGATGTACAACAATAAAAACAGTTTACACAATAAAATTCAACATTAAAAACATCATGTTTCTAAAATTACCCTGGCCCACCCCAAATGCCTGCGTGAACAACCATGTTTTAAATGCATGGTGGAAGCTCATTAAAGAGGGGGCATGGCGGAGTTCCCTAGGGAGGGAGTTCCACAGAGCGGGGGCCACCACAGAAAAGGCCCTCTCCCTCGTCCTCACCAGCCTAGGTGTCCTGGCTGATGGGACAGAGAGAAGGCCATCCGAGGCTGATCTTGTTGAGCGGCCTGTCTGGTGTTGCTGGAGGCACCCTTAAGATAGGCTGGGCCGGAGCCATATAGGGTTTTAAAGGTCAAAACCAACAGCTTGAATTTGGCCCAGAAAACAGCTGGTAGCCAGTGCAGCTCCTTCAGCACTGGAGTGATGTGATCTCACCGGCGGCTGCCTTTAATCAGGCAAGCCACCGCATTCTGTACCAGCTGAAGCTTCCGAACCATCTTCAAGGGTAACCCCACGTAGAGTGCATTACAGTAGTCTAAATGAGAGGAGACCAGGGCATGTACTACTGATGGGAGCAGATGGTCGGGAAGGTAGAGGCGCTGCCGCCATATCAGATGGAATTGGTACAGTGCTGTCCGGCTCACAGCTAACACCTGAGCCTCCATGGACAGCTGGGAGTCTAAGATGACCCCCAAGCTGCAGACCTGGTCTTTCAAGGGTAACCGTACCGCATTCAACACCAGGTCAACATCCCCCAACCTCCTCTTGTCTCCCACCAAAAGTACCTCGGTTTTGTCAGGGTTCAGCTTCAGCTTATTCCACCCCATCCAGCCCCTCACCATCTTCAGACATTTGGACAGGGATTCTACGGCCAACCTTGGTGAAGATTTGAACGAGAGGTAGAGCTATGTGTCATCCGCATGCTGATGACACCGCACCCCAAACCTCCTAATGATAGCCCCCAGCGGCTTCACATAGATGTTAAATAGCATCGGGTAGAGGATGGAACCCTGTGGCACCCCAGACGTGAGCGGCCACGGGTCCGAAACCTCCTGTTGCCTTCCCACCCTGCTTATGGGCTTCCCAGAATCCCCTGACTAGAAGAGGATGCTGAACTTGGTAGAACTTAGGTCTGATTCAGCATAGCTCTTCTTATGTTTACAGATCACAGCTCCAGAAATTAAGCACGGCTATCTATGGCATCATGGGCGCACTTTCCCCCCGCTCCCAGGCAAGCCCAAGACCACGTGAAGATGGAGCTACCTCTAAAGATGTCCAGGAAACTTTAGTTAGTACAGAATAGAGCAGCAAGACTGTTTACTGGAAATGGCCTTTTTCAAACACATTACTCCAGTGTTGTATAAACTGCACTGGCTGCCAGTCAGCTTCCAGTCCCAATTCAAAATGTTGGTGCTGACCTTTAAAACCCTAAACAACCCAGGAGCAGTCTACCTGAAGGAGCGCCTTCTCCCATATGTTCCTGCCTGATTGCTAGGATAACCTTTGGAGGCTCTTTTTCGGGTGCCGCCACCCACAATGGCACAACTGCCTAGGGAAAGAGCCTTCTCTGTAATGCCCCCCCCCCCCCCGAATGCTCTTCCCAGGGAGATCCACCCAACATCTTCACTACTGTTTAAATGCCAGGTTCTTCCTTTTCCAGCAGGCATTTGGGGCGCAGTCCTATGCATGCTTAGATAGAAAACATGCTGGGAGTTGTAGGAGTCAGACTTTTTTCTGTCTAAAAGTGCTTAGAATTGCACCCTTAATTTCTAATCTGGTGCTCTGATTATTAAACTGGCTCTTTAGTATTTCTAAATTATGAATATTTTAATATTTTCATTCTTTTATTTATAGTTTTTGTTATTTTATTGTTGTTTGGGGGGCTCTTTTTTTAATTGCAAACTACCCTGAGGGTATCTGCCAGTTGGACAGTATATTAGAGAAAGAAAGAACCCCTGGCAAAGTGAATCTCCCATCCACCACCTCTTCCTCTCAAATAACTACATTTTGGAGAAATACTCTTCCAAAGCTCCATAGGAATATGATAAAAATTAAATAGAAATAGCCCAGTTCACCTCTTGAGCTCTTGGTTTTTCTCACATCCTAAATTAAAATCAACCCAAACTCTGAGCCCAAGTTTTTCTCTTTACTGTGTATCAGAGCCAGCAAGCTCTGAGCAAAGCGGCCTTGCGCGTTAATGGATTGTTTGCATATAGACAAGCTCTGACGCACAGATCTGAAGTTGGCAGACTGAAAATGAAAACAGCGTTTTTAATAAGCATTAATGGGAAAGGGATTAATTGGGGAGTGGAGCAATTTGACATGCCTAGCATGTCTCTTCCAACCAACATGATAGGAAAAAGGGGCCTTAAGGGGGCACATGGGGTTGGCTGGTGTGCAAGAGGCTTGTTTGGCACAGAAAGACCTAAAACTCTTCCTCTACTTTACTGCAGAAGGTGGACAGAATCTTAAAACTGTCTCAGTTTCCATGCAAATTGCAATTACCACATGTAGGCACTATCAGGGAACAGATTTGCAACTGAGCAAGCAATTTGATATTGTGTGAGCCAGCCAAACAAACAGAGCCTCTACAGACCAGGTGTGGCACTGTGCCTACTGTTCAGGAAGCCCCAGATATTCCTTTATTTTGTATTATTATTATTATTATTATTATTATTATTATTATTATTATTATTAACATTTATATACCACCCCATAACCGAAGCTTTCTGGGAGGTTTACAAAAGTTAAAACATTAAAATGCCCAATACAAAGTTTAAAAAACCATTTACATAAAAGCATACAGGCAATATATACAACAGCATATAACTAAAAATAACTTTGAACAATTAAAAAAAAAATCCAACAATAAAACAATAAAACAACACAGCTTAAAATACAGCTTAAAAACAGTATGCAAAAGGTTGTTTTTTTAAAATAAAAAATTCCACACCAAGAAAAGCTAAAACCTGCAACTGCCATCATTCATGCTTCATTTCATGTGGTCCTTGGCCTAATTTCAAAATTCCTCTGCAAGTGAGCAGTTCTGACATCTGGCAAGAGAGAGAAGGAGGTGTGGCAGAAGAAGAGCAAGAAAAAGTGTGGCCCCACCCACTTTTTGTTCTGATCCCACCCACCACTGGCTTCAGTTCCACCCACTGCTGGCATGTGGCCCCTGACAGATTACCCCTGAGGGAATGTGGCCCTCAACAGAAAAAAAAAGTTCCCCACCCGTGATTTATGCCAAAAACTGTAAATGCATGTTTGCTGATACGTCTTCTGCTATAATTATTCAGTTCTGCTAGGCATGTGGAAAGGCAAGGAGATACAGGGCAATGAAACCCTACCCAGTCTGTTTCCCGCCTCCCAGCTGAGCAGAGCAGAGCAGAGCAGAGCAAGCTGCTCCAGTTGGTCCAGGGACTACAGAAGCAGGCAAGCTCCCAGAGAGCGAGCGAACAGAGCGAGCGAACAGGGGGAGCAAACAGGAGTTGGCCAGGGGAGTTCAGCAGGGGAGGTCAAGGGAGAGGCCCCTAACATTTTTTTTAATTTTTTTTAATTTTTTTTAATTTTTTATTTTAACTAACTTTTTTCCATTTATTTGTCTTGTAACACACACTTTCACACCAGTGGGACTCTGCTTTTAACCGCTACTGAGTAGAGGAGCAGGCACAGGCTAGTCTAGAACAATCACAAAGCTAGACACAAAAAGGGAAAAGAGGCTATGGAAGGACAAGACTCTCCAGTGGTGGTGACCTGCAAGGTGTGTGCAGTGTTTGTTTTCTTGCCTGAGAACAACATGGCCTACACCTGCAACAAGTGCAAGTTGATCACGCTGCTGGAGGAAAATGTAAGTGGACTGGAGCGGCGAGTGTCGACCCTCAGGGGAATAAGAGAACATGAAGAGTTCTTGGACAGAATGGGGGAACTACAGCAGCAAAGGGCAGACCAGAAGCTTGAAGAGCAACAGCAAGATGAGGCAGTGGGAAATGCTGAGGTGAAGAAAAATGGAATAGAGGATACTCATTGGAAAAGGGTGACAGTTAGGAGAAGAAGAACTAGACGCCACTCTGCACCAGTGGAAGCAGTGGAGCTGTGGAACCGATTCCAGGTACTTGCAGATGAGACTGGAGGACAGCCTGCAGAGGAAGAATCACAGGGGAACCTGCATGAGAGTGAGCAAGAGGCTAAAGGTCAGTCAAACAGAGGCGATGAAACCCAGGCCTACAAGAAGAAGAAGAGAAGAGTGGTAGTAGTGGGAGACTCCTTGCTGCGTGGGATTGAGACCCAAGTATGTCGCGAAGACCCATGGACTCGCCAGGTATGTTGTCTCCCGGGAGGACAGATCAGAGACGTGACTGAAAGGTTGCCTGCACTCATAAAGCCCACTGACAGGTATCCCTTTCTTCTCATCCATGTGGGAACAAATGATACTGCCAAGCGGAGCTACGAAGAGATCACGTCAGACTTTGAAGCTTTGGGAAGGAAACTCAAGAACTTTGGGGCCCAGATAGTTTTCTCATCCATCCTTCCAGTAGTTAGAAGAGGGATAGAAAGGGAACGAAAAATACTCCGGGTGAATAACTGGCTACGAAGGTGGTGCCGACGAGAGAGATTTGGATTCTGGGACCATAGGCTGTACTTCCTGGAAGATGGGCTGTTGGCTAGGGATGGTTTGCACCTCACAAAGGATGGGAAGAATGTGTTTGGCCACAGCATGAAGAACTTCATCAGGAGGGCTTTAAAGTGAATCCTACGGGGAAGGGAGATGTAATGTTGGGGGTAACAATGGACGTAGGCGCATTCACTGCAATGGAGAGAACAGCTCTGATAGCACTCAATAATAGTCTTCAGACAGATGTAGGAAGAAAGCCAGACTATGAAGCACATGGTCTTCGATGTCTATATACTAATGCCCAGAGTATGGGAAACAAACAGAACAAACTTGAACTCTTAATACAAGAGGGAAATTATGACTTGATAGGTATAACTGAGACTTGGTGGGATGACTGTCATGACTGGAATACAGCAATTGAAGGATGTAACTTGTTCAAAAAGAACAGGAGGAACAGAAAGGGAGGTGGGGTTGCACTGTATATGAAAAATACATATCTCTGCACAGAAATACAGGAGGATCAGCTTGGTAGCCCCATCGAGAGCATCTGGGTTGAAATAAATGGAGCAAAGAATAAAAGGAACCTGGTGGTCGGAGTCTACTACCGGCCACCCAATCAAGGAGAAGACAAGGATGAAACTTTTGAAAAGCAAATAGCCAATGTTTTAAGGAAGCATGATGTAGTAGTAATGGGGGACTTCAATTTCCCCGATATTTGTTGGGAGACAAATTCTGCAAAACATGGCCCCTCCAGGAAATTCCTGACTTGTGTGGCGGATAACTTCCTCCTACAGAAAGTAGAGGAAGGAACTAGAGGATCGGCTATCCTTGACTTGATCCTAACCAACAGAGATGACTTAGTGGATAAAGTAGCAGTTACATGAACTCTGAGGGAAAGCGACCATGTTGTACTTGAGTTCTTGGTTCTAAGGGAAGCAAAAGCCGAGTGCAGTCAAACGCGTACCCTGGATTTTAGGAAAGCTGATTTTCATAAACTCAGAACAATGTTCAGCAAGGTCCCATGGCAAGCGATGCTAGCGAGAAAAGGAGTCCAAGATGGGTGGGAGCTTTTAAAAAAGGAAATTCTCAAGGCACAATCACAAGCAATTCCAACAAGAAGGTGGAAGACAACAGAAGAAGCCAATGTGGCTTCACAAAAAGCTTAGGGATGACCTGAAAACAAAAAAGGACACATACAGGAAGTGGAAAGAAGGCCAAGTAACAAAGGAAGAGTACAGGCAGATAGCACAGAATTGCAGGGATGGCATCAGGAAGGCTAAAGCTGAGAATGAGCTGAGGTTAGCAAGGGATGTTAAAAACAACAAAAAGGCTTTCTTCAGCTATGTGCATAGTAAAAGGCAGAGGAAAGAAATGGTGGTTCAGCTATTAAATAAGGATGGCAAAATGATAACAGATGACAAAGAAAAGGCAGAGGTGCTCAATTCCTACTTTGGCTCACTCTTCTCCCAAAAGAGGGTCAATGACCCCCCTGGCAAAGGCAAAGTACAGGCTGAAGGGGCAGGATTGCAGCTTGAGATCGACAGGCATATGGTCAAGGAACACCTCATTACTTTGAATGAGTTCAAATCTCCAGGGCCAGATGAACTGCATCCTAGAATAATAAAGGAACTGGCAGAAGAACTCTCAGAACCACTGTCTATTCTCTTTGAGAAATCATGGAGGACGGGGGAAGTGCCAGATGACTGGAGGAGGGCTAACGTTGTCCCTATCTTCAAAAAGGGTAAAAAGGAGGAACCTGGGAAATACAGACCAGTCAGCCTGACATCAATCCCTGGGAAAATTCTGGAGCAGATCATAAAGCAATCCATCTGGAAACACATTGACAACAATGCCGTGATTACTCGAAGCCAACATGGATTTGTCAAAAACAAGTCCTGCCAGACAAATCTGATCTCATTTTTTGATCAAGTAACCTCCCTTGTAGACCGTGGGAATGCTGTAGACATCATATACCTCGACTTCAGCAAAGCTTTCGACAAAGTGCCCCATGATATCCTGATGAGCAAACTAGCTCAAAGTGGGCTAGATGAAACAACAGTCAGGTGGATCCACAGTTGGCTACAGAATCAGACTCAAAGACTGCTTATCAATGGGACCTTCTCAAGCTGGGGAGAGGTAACGAGTGGGGTACCGCAGGGCTCGGTCCTGGGCCCAGTGCTCTTCAACATTTTTATTAATGACTTGGAGGAGGAGGTGCAGGGAATGCTGATCAAATTTGCAGATGACACAAAATTGGGCGGGATAGCTAATACTTTGGAAGACAGAAACAAAATTCAAAGTGATCTGGATAGACTGGAGCGCTGGGCAGAAAACAACAGAATGGCATTTAATAGGGACAAATGCCAAGTTCTGCACCTAGGAAAAAGAAACCAAATGCACAGTTACAAGATGGGGGATACATGGCTCAATCACACTACAAGCGAGAAGGATCTTGGAATTGTTGTCGATCACAAGCTGAATATGAGCCAACAATGTGATGTGGCTGCAAAAAAGGCCAATGCTCTTTTGGGCTGCATTCGTAGAAGCATAGCTTCCAAATCCCGGGAAGTACTAGTTCCCCTCTACTCAGCACTGGTTAGGCCTCATCTGGAGTACTGTGTCCAGTTCTGGGCACCACACTTTAAGAAGGATGCAGACAAACTGGAGAGGGTTCAGAGGAGGGCAACAAAGATGATCAGAGGACTGGAAACAAAGCCCTATGAAGAGAGACTGAAAGAACTGGGCATGTTTAGCCTTGAGAAGAGAAGACTGAGGGGAGATATGATAGCACTCTTCAAGTACTTGAAAGGTTGTCACAGAGAAGAAGGCCAGGATCTCTTCTCGATCATCCCAGAGTGCAGGACACGGAATAATGGACTCAAGTTAGAGGAAGCCAGACTCCAGCTGAACATCAGGAAAAACTTCCTGACTGTAATAGCAATACGACAGTGGAACCAATTACCTGGGGAGGTGGTGGGCTCTGCCACACTGGAGGCCTTCAAGACGAGGCTGGACAGCCATTGTCAGGGATGCTCTGACTTGGATTCCTGCATTGAGCAGGGGGTTGGACTCGATGGCCTTGTAGGCCCCTTCCAACCCTACTATTCTATGAATCTATGAATCTACCCCTTGACTAGCTCTATGCAGACAAGCACACACACACACACACACCCCAACACCAAGCCTCCCTCATATCCTCAGATATTTGAAGGACTATCAGATAGATGATGGGGAAAATTTGTTTTCTCTTGCTCCAGAGAGTAAGACCTGAACCAATGGGTTCAAATTACAAGGAAATTTTGACTAAACATTATGAAGAATTTCCTGGTGGTACAAGCTGTTCAATAGTGGAACAGACTGCCTTGGAAGGTGGTGGACACTCCTTCATTGGAAGTGTTTAAATGGAGAATGGATGATCATCTACCGGGGATGATCATCCAATCCACTAGCAGTGGATTTCCTGCATTGGAAGGGGGTTGGACTAGATGACCTTTGAGGTCCTTTCCAATTCTATGATCCCTGGCTTCCAAGATTTCATCAGCCTTTGTCCACACAATTCTCAAACCTATTTTCACTACCACAAGGTCTAGAAACTTGCGTTAAAAAAAGAAAAAAAGCTACAATTCTCAAGATGGTGAATTTTATGCTGCATGCAGTGCAAACACAAAACCATGGTATACACGCAACACTGGTATAAACCCATGTATACTGATTGCTCTGCTACAGCAATGCACTTCTATCAGTTTCTGTGCAGCTCTAGCTTTCATGCTTGGAAATAGCACCCCCCCCCCCCAAATGAGCCTGATTTAATGGGCAAAGCACTTTCACAACACATTTGTCACACAGGGTCACTCCAATTTCCTGTCCAAAAGGATGTTTTTGTTCAAAGAATGCAAGATGGGAGGTGTCATGTGGTGCACCACAAAGCAGCGCTCAGGGAAGCTTTTTCCATGAGCTCTTCCCACTCCGGGTGAGGTCGCTTGTATGGATATTAGCAGGAGAGGTGAGGAGCTAAAGAAGTGAATTCCTAGAGTCTGCCCAAGCAAACATTCGCGGATGTGTTCCTACCGCATTTGCCTAGTTACCACCACACCAGCCACCCTTTCAAACAGTACAATGGGTTGCCATGGAGATGGCTTCAATGTCATAGCAGAGCAAGGCAGTGCAAATCTGTAGTTTGGGAATGAAAGCTGGGGATTGTGCCAGGGGGGTGGGGTGGGGAGTCATCTGCTCCCCCATAAAGGGGGTGTTAATGTGAATTCTCCACCTTGTGAGAAGCAATTGCTGCAAGGCACTGGATCCCAGGGTTAATGGCCCGGGGCACACCTCTGTTGGGATGACTGCATGATAACTGAACAGCATATGACTAATAATTAGCAAAAGGTCCACCATTATGACAGGTGGTGTTTGTGTGTGGGTGTGGGTGGGTGCGTAAGGAGGAAAGGAAGGAGGGAGAGAGGGAGGGAGGATTTGATTATTTCCAGGAGCTCTGCTGAATGCAACTTTCTGCAGAATCCCTATCAATAAGGGCTTGGTCTCCCATTTTAAGGATGGAGGGAATGTTTCACCCTCCTTGCAAGAATCTCCAAGTGCAGTGATTTGCATTATCCCATAGGAGAGAATGGCAGCCATTCATTCATAGAAAGCAAAGTTAAAAGGTGTCCTCAGGGATGTCATTGGATGCTGAAGTAGGGGCCGAACCTGGTCCTTATCCCTGCTGGCCCTCAGGCATTGGATGAAGCTGGATCCTGTCAGCACAGCCCCATTCCTGGATCACACAGAAGCGTAGATGGAATGTTTGGAACTGTCCCTTATATGGAGAAATAACGACCTACATGGAACCTTTACGGTATTGATCTTGCTTTCTTTTGTACCTTTGTGAAGTAGGGCATTATTATTATTCCCCTTTTATAAACAGGGATCGAAGATTTAGGTCTGAGTTCTCACTGAGATAGTAAAACTGTGTCTGGACTATACCACTTCAGACTGCAAGTGGAGGCTCCTCCGCATTAAAAGAAATTCTTGCACATAGAAAATTGGCATATCAGGGAGCAAGTTAGGCTACATCTCCTCTCCCTGACACACCAGACTTCTATATGCAAAGTTGTTGTTTTTTTTTAATGGATGAGCATTCAGCCAAAGTGGCACAGTCCAGACACAGATTCACCACCTCAGTGAGAACAAGCCCTAAGAGACACTGGGTAACCCTGGCAAAGTCACTCATTAGCTTGTCTGAAATACAGCTTCACCACAGAGTACAGATTACCACTGGCCTCACGATCACTCAGTCACATGTCCAGGTCCAATGTTCAGTGTATGATGAAGTAAGGGGGTTGTTCCACTCACCACACTGCATGCAGAACAGCAAATTGGATGTGTTGAGGAGATAACACATGGGCATCCCTAGCATTCATTTCCTTCCCCCGGGGTACATTTATGTGGAAGACCATTTATGTAAATCACTCCTCTGAAGGAAGTGGGGCTCTAGCTCAGTGGTAGCACACTTACTTGGCATGCAGAACATAACCAGTTTAATCCCTGTCATCTCCAGGTAGGGATAGGAAAATCTCCTGCCTGAAACCCTGGAGAGCTGCTGCCAGTCAGTGTTGACAGTATTGGGCTAGAGGGACCAAGACTCTGACTCAGTACAGCAGCTTCCTATGGTCCTAAGCTACTGTTTGCATTGGGAGGAAACCTCAGAGGAGTAGTTTTATTGAGAGCCATAGCAGGGGAATAAATGGTTAAATCCCCCTGTTGCAGTTCAATTAATTATCAACCACCTGCAGCTGCGATTTGCAGTTTATAGGGGAAGGGCTGTAGCTCAGTGGTAGCACACATGCACTGCATGCAGAAGGTCCCAGGTTCGATCCTCAGCATCTCCAGGAAGGGCTGAAAAAACTCCTGCCTGAAATCCTGGAGAGCTGCTGCCAGTCAGTGTTGTCAATACCGGGCTAGATGGACCAATGGTCTGACTCAGTACAAGGCAGCTTCCTGTGCTCCTCTCACTTTTTGTCATCCATTGCTGAGCAAGAATTTTAACCCAGGTCTTGTATGTTCAGGTCTGACACTTTTTATCCACTAAACCACACCAGCTCCAATTGAAAATGGAAACCACCTTGGACAGCCCAGTCTGTGCTCTCAATTCACATAGACACTATGCAGATTTTGGGGTGGGCGGTGTGCCTACTAAGTGGCATGAACAACGAACGATGATAAACAGGGCACTCAAACAGATGGCATGCCTGACTTTGCTCCAGTTTCGTTGGCAGAGGGAGATTGTGCGCTCCTGAAATGACACCCACTGCCGCCCGCATGAGCTTCCACGGTTTCTGGCAAAAGTAGTAGAGTTCACCTGAAGCCATTTCCCAGTACACACCACTGAGAATTCTTGCAAACTTGCTTTGCTTAGTTCTTCCCCTGCCTACAGTGCTCAGTCCTCTAAATGCAAGCTGTAGAGGTCCACATGCAACGGAATAAATTTAACAACAAAATCTCTAAGCCACTTACTCTAGCTAAAGCCTGCCTGACAAGCTCCGGCCCTTAATGCATCAGCCTTTACGGTTAACAGCTGTCAGTTTCATTCATGCTTCACAAGTGTCATTGGCTCCACCAGCTTGCACGCCGCATAGAGGACAAGCCAAGATGTCATCCCCCTAATGCCATGAGGTTTCTGCCAGCATCCAAGATTGACTTATTGGGCTCCATTAGAGCATAACTCAGCTCCAAGGGCTCTTAACCCTCCAAAACCCACTCCTACATGCTAGTTCTCCTAAGCCTCTTCATCCCCAAACTGAAGGCCTTCTAATCTCCCCTGGAAATGCTTCTCCCATTTTCATCACAGCCACTCTCCTCATAGGCAGTCAGGATGCAGCAAAAGCATCTGGGCTAGCTCACGGGTTCACTTCCTTTCCACTGGATTACTGGTGGCTTGCTTGCAGCATGCACCACCCAGTCCTCTCTTCTTCTTTTTTTGGTACCTACATCTTGTAGTGACAAACCAGCAGGATGTTGCCTGTGACACGTCTCACCTTTCAGGAATGGATTTGAACAGATGGGTGATTCACAGCAAGCATTACTTTAATGTAACAAGATGTAGTGTGTCCCCCAGCTACTATATACACTTTTAATTGGCCAAGACAGAGAATACCTGATTTGTCCGATGGAATGAGCCTGAATAGTATCTGCTGGGCAGAATGGAGACAGCAAGACATGAGAAATGGGCAGAGCAACTGAAACTACAAAAAACCCTACAAACGTGCTGCAGTGGAAGCTTTGGGATTTAGCAACCTTGGTCACTTGAATAACATCAGAAGACAATCTGGTTGATCTGGGCCCAGATCAGTGAGATGGCTACTAGTCCTGATTGCTACATGCTGCCTCCAGTATCACAGGCAGTATGCCTCTGTATATACCAGCTGCTGGGAAACACAAGTGGGAGGGTGCTATTTCTAGGCATCCTACATGTAGGCCTCCCACAAATGGCTGGCCACTGGGTGAACAGAATGCTGGGTGAAATGGACCCTTGGACTGATCCAGCATGGCTCTTCTTAGGTCCTCATGCAGATTATACTATGCTAATAATCTCATGTAGATTATACTCTGCTCATCACACCTGTTGGAAGGAAATTCCATTGCCCCTGAAATACTGGGAAAGTGTGTGTGTGTGGGGGGGGGGGAGTCCAGGATCTTCTTCCACTCCATTCCAGTGATGGGAACACAAACCTGGGAGCCCGACAGTCTGGTTTGCTCCCTGGCTGCCATCCCTGCTCCAGCTGCGGCCTGGAGCAAAGGCTCACCCAGTTCAGTACAGGGGCCAGGGGAATAACAACAGAAAGCACTGGCAAGCACCAGTCATTAAAGCCTCACCTCTGAGAGCAGCCTGATGCTGGGAGCTTCAAACTTCACTCCGCTCCCAGCGCTTTCATCCCACCGCCAGAGACACAAAGCAGCAGTGTCAGCGGCCGGAGCCACATGGGGGTGTGTGCATGCTAAGGGGAGCGAGCGCTCGCTTGCTGCCTCGTCCAAACGGAAGCCACAGTGCCTTCTGCTCCTCTTGCCTGCATCCGCCTCAGTATAATGAAGGAGCCAAGAGTCGCTATGTCTGCAAGATTGTGCAGGCACAAGACACCCCTGGCTACAAGAAGTGGGGCAGCAGAGCTGTATCACATTCTCTTCTCTGCGCTCTGTCAGCTGTATCCAACTTCCCTTGCTCTGTTCGGTTATGAAGGGAAAGGGGGACATTATTCCTAAAAGGGGATGTGCCCTTAAAACAGGGGTAGGTAACGTGCAGCCCATGGGCTGCACGTGTCCCCTCCATGACCGTTTTTGCACCCCTGCTGCTCCAGCTGCCAAATTTGCAGCTGCAGCAGAAAAGTGGCAATTTTGGAAGCAAACAAGGCATGCAGGGAGCACGCTCCTTGTTTGCAGGCAGGATCCTGCTCCCAGAAACCTCCACCACGTTTTACCGCTGCATCATCAGTGTTGGTAATTTAGGTGGCAGCAGGGGTGGGGTGTGGCCCCCGGTGGATTCCTAGGGGGCAATGTGCTCCCCCCAACACCCACCCCTGGAAGTTTCCCACCCTGATTTAAAAGGACGACACAGCCACTAACTGTTGCCCCTAAGAAAAGCATCAGAGAGACATGCAGTGGCACGAGTAGGAGGGCGTGCTTGAAGTCCAATTACATCCCTGTATTTTTGATGGTCCAGAGAGAACTAAATACAACCCAAGAAGAGAGCAAAACCATGACGGTGCAGGAAATACGGAGTTGGTTCAATAAGGGTCGCCTGAGCACCATCTTGTCTCCAAAAGCAACACATTGGGGCAATGCTTGTAAGTGCCGCACTGCCACTGTTACCACTGCAGGGACCTGGCAACATCTCGCAATGCTGTGAGCAAGCAAGCGAGTCAGCTCTGGTATGTCCAAGCTCAGTTACTGCTTTTCACTTACCTAAAGTTTCTCCCTGTAATTTGTGCTATAAAGCATATCCTCACTAATTTAAACCCAGGTCCTCCAGCTTTTTGGCCTGCCTGCAGCAGCTACACTCTACCTTGGAGGCAAATACTTGTTGAATCCTGGTTACCGAGCATGGATTTGCACAACCTTTTGGCCACATTGCAATGATGGAGGTAATGACGCAGAGAAGTCTCTGTAAGTAAGCTTGGGACCTTCGATCCATCCTTACCTGTACTGTGCTTGGAAGTGGTTCTGTACAAAGCTCTGGCCCTTGGGAGGCTGGACAGCTGGTTGGGCACTGTCACTGCTGGAGCAATCTTCCTGTCCAGGTGGAGGCTGTGGAGGAAACAGAGGCAGAGGTTGAATTATACAGACACCCACCTGCCTCTGAAATACAATACAACCCTTCTCCTTGGAGGACTCAGCTGAATCCACCTGTCTTAATTCTGCCTTCTTAACTTTGTTTTTAATGTGGGCTCTTTAATCACAACTTCCCTGCTTTCTCCCTGCCTTCCCCTACCCCCATTTTTCTCAATTCTTCACACTTCCTACTCCCTTTCAGTAGAAAAATAATGACTAAAGCTGGTGGGGGGCAAGGGAGAGTTAGGCAATAATGTTTGCAAACTGGCATTTTAAAAATTGTCCTGCTCCACAAATGTATTTGGATAAACAATGAGGGTGAAAAAACTCAATTATTAGTTTTAAAGTGTTAAAAAAATGTTTTCTCCCCATCAAATCAGGAACGGGGGGGGGGGGGCAGTGCCTGCCAGTCACTGAATAGACCTGTAGCACAGAGCTGCCATCCCAGTATATGTCCATGAATAGCTTACAAGTAAGGATTCTGGAGAAATTCGTGATGGACTAAAATGAGCTCAGATTTCTAAGTATCCAACCTGCGGAATCTGCTGCGGATCGGTCCCCTCAGGCCACGTGGAGTCCATGGACTTTTGGACCTTTTTTTTTACTTTCCCAAAAATTATGCAAATTTATTCATAGGAAAATATGCAAGTGTCTGCTGGTAAAAATATGCGGGAAAAGTTGAATGGAGTGGGGGACAATACGCTAAAAGTACTAACATAAATTACGCAAATTGGTGCAAACCCCCTTACGAAATTATTTGTTTATTTTTCCGCATAACTAAGAGAAAAAAAATCAAATCCGTCTGTGAATAGACACCGGAATAAATGACACAACACAATACACGAAACACACATGGGACAGAGTTCACAAAATCCGGACATCCCTAGCTACAAGCATCCTTGGCCAATATAGCTGGCATCCACAGCTATCCATAGCGCAACAGAAACATTTCCCATGGTTTTCAGATCCACAAAACAGGAGGCCTTTTCAATTAACATTCTTCTAGACCATCTAGAATCTATCATTCATCTAGACCATCTGCTTCACAAAGGCGAAGTACAGGCTGAAGGGGCAGGATTGCAGCTTGAGATCGACAGGCATATGGTCAAGGAACACCTCATTACTTTGAATGAGTTCAAATCTCCAGGGCCAGATGAACTGCATCCTAGAATAATAAAGGAACTGGCAGAAGAACTCTCAGAACCTCTGTCTATTCTCTTTGAGAAATCATGGAGGACAGGGGAAGTGCCAGATGACTGGAGGAGGGCTAATGTTGTCCCTATCTTCAAAAAGGGTAAAAAGGATGAAACTGGGAACTACAGACCAGTCAGTCTGACATCAATCCCTGGGAAAATTCTGGAACAGACGATAAAGCAATCCATCTGGAAGCACCTTGAAAACAATGCCGTGATTACTCGAAGCCAACATGGATTTGTCAAAAACAAGTCCTGCCAGACAAATCTCATCTCATTTTTTGATCAAGTAACCTCCCTTGTAGACCGTGGGAATGCTGTAGACATCATATACCTCAACTTCAGCAAAGCTTTCGACAAAGTGCCCCATGATATCCTGATGAGCAAACTAGCTCAAAGTGGGCTAGATGAAACAACCATCGGGTGGATCCACAGTTGGCTACAGAATCGGACTCAAAGAGTGCTTATCAATGGGACCTTCTCAAACTGGAGAGAGGTAACGAGTGGGGTACCGCAGGGCTCGGTCCTGGGCCCAGTGCTCTTCAACATTTTTATTAATGACTTGGAGGAGGAGGTGCCGGGAATGCTGATCAATTTGCAGATGACACAAAATTGGGCAGGATAGGTAATACTTTGGAAGACAGAAACAAAATTCAAAGTGATCTGGATAGACTGGAACGCTGGGCAGAAAACAACAGAATGACATTTAATAGGGATAAATGCCAAGTTCTGCACCTAGGAAAAAGAAACCAAATGCACAGTTACAAGATGGGGGATATGTGGCTCAACCACACTACAAGCGAGAAAGATCTTGGAATTGTTGTCAATCACAAGCTGAATATGAGACAACAATGTGATGTGGCTGCAAAAAAGGGAAATGCTATTTTGGGCTGCATTCATAGAAGCATAGCTTCCAAATCCCGGGAAGTACTAGTTCCCCTCTACTCAGCACTGGCTAGGACTCATCTGGAGTACTGTGTCCAGTTCTGGGCACCACACTTTAAGAAGGATGCAGACAAACTGGAGAGGGTTCAGAGGAGGGCAACAAAGATGATCAGAGGACTGGAAACAAAGCCCTATGAAGAGGGACTGAAAGAACTGGGCATGTTTAGCCTTGAGAAGAGAAGACTGAGGGGAGAAGCACTCTTCAAGTACTTGAAAAGTTGTCAAAGAGAAGAAGGCCAGGATCTCTTCTCGATCATCCCAGAGTGCAGGACACGGAATAATGGGCTCAAGT
The DNA here is from genome assembly GCF_057233095.1 of Heloderma suspectum. Classification (NCBI taxonomy): domain Eukaryota; kingdom Metazoa; phylum Chordata; class Lepidosauria; order Squamata; family Helodermatidae; genus Heloderma; species Heloderma suspectum. The sequence goes on from NC_139459.1 coordinate 229,433,526, forward strand.
TACAGGAAGCCAGATTCCGGCTGAACATCAGGAAAAACGTCCTGACTGTTAGAGCAATACGACAATGGAACCAATTACCTAGGGAGGTGGTGGGCTCTCCCATGCTGGAGGCATTCAAGACAAGGCTGGACAGCGACTTGTCATGGATGCTCTGACTTGGATTCCTGCATTGAGCAGGGGGTTGGACTTGATGGCCTTATAGGCCCCTTCCAACCCTACTATTCTATGATTCTATGATCTCCTGGACCCAAAAGAAAAGAAGTGTGCTACATGCTAGTCATGGGATTGGTTATAACTTGTTAACCTGGAATGCCTAGCCTCCTGGCTAACCACCATAAAAATGGACTAAAATCTCTGTATCCCCTTGTCACATTCTCATCTCTTTGGAATATCAAGGATGTCATATATTGAATATACTGAATCTTCCCCAGGTAATCCCTACACACTGTGAGTATTTTCCTCCAAGAGGTTAGCCTACCAAGCTTCTTAATGTGTGTTTTTTTCCAAAGTTCCTAACTGCCTTCCCTTGTTCCCTTACTGAATCCCTTTTAATAATAGTCTTCCTTTCAATTTGAACCTGAGATTTGCGAGTGAACATACAGACAAAACCCAAGGGAGAGTTCTCATCCCACCACCTAGGCTGCTTCGAGTTACCCTACCTACTTTTACCTAAGGGAAGAAGAGGAAAGCAAGCTGCCCTTGGCCATGGTGATGGGAAAATTCTAGCTGGTCACTACGTCTCCCCAGGCAGATGGTTGTCTTGGAGCTCTGGACTTCTTCCCTGGCCAGAATTAGAGGAAAAAGTACACCATACACCGGGGGGGGGGGGGCAGTGGCGCAAACCTACTTATCGAACAGAAGCATGCACCACCAGGCAGCCTCACAAAGCAATTATGGCACGGCTTTATCACAAAAACAAACACATTTTGTTGCACACAGTATGCCAGAATAAGGAATACAACACAATAAAGAAGACAAATTACTCTCCCAAGGATTCAGAAGGGGAGACTTGACCAAGCCTTCTTATTGGGAGGATGAATAATACACCTGGGTTAAAGCAACCTTGTCCACCTGCATCCAGAACCAGTAAGAAATTCCAGTATTACCCCATTGCTATACTGCTGCCCCCAAAGTGCTTCTGCATAGCTGAGGCAAGAGATAACATAGCCAAGTGACACTTCTGCCTGGGGCTTTTTCCATCCCATCAAAGTGCTGCTAGCACTAGCATGGGAAATAACTGCACAATCCGGGTGGGCGCCATTTGCTGTGACACGGAACTCTGACCACTTCTTCAGCCGCCACTGCACTGAAATAGTAATGTATGAGGCCTTAGTGACCTCACGAGTCATGGAGAAGACAAGGAGATTTAACATTTTAATGGATTTCTCAAATGTAGCAGGATGGAAGGAAAAGAATTCAGTGTGCCATTAATCAAATGATTTGTCCTGTCTGGAAAGGAGTTTTTTTCCTCTGCAAAAAACAAAGGATTGGATGCTTCTTGATATGCAAGGAAGAACAACAGAATAGGGGGGCAATTGCTCCCTGACTTTAGCAAGCAGGCAGGCTTTCCTTAGGCCCCATCTGCACTGGGAATTTACTCTGGTTCTACAGTGCCTCACAGACCATCACAGCAGATGACATAACCCCCACTCTGCATCAACCGTGTGTTTTTTCTGCCCAAAAAGCTGCTTCTTTGCAAAGTCGTTTTGCACCGGAGTTTCCCGTCGCAGCGGCCTAAGAGCGTTGGGAGTTTGTGTGACCTCAGTTGGCTTCTGCATGGGCTGGGGAAGCAGCACTGATAGGCAGAAGGGAAAGTTGCATCATGAAAGGGTGGACATGAAGAGAGGTGTTGGCTAAACATGTCTACTTGGAAGTATTGCACTTCACTGAGCATGCAAGCAGGGAGAAGGGCAGGGAGCAAGCCTGTTGTTTTAAATCTCCGTTCTTACAGAAGAGTAAACGTACGCACGACTGTCACAATTTTAAAAGCTGATCGCCCCCAAATGACCCTTATTCCCGCCAAGAAAGTATGAACACGAGGAGAGGTGCTGACTAAACATGTCTGCTCGGAAGTAACTCATTCTCTTCCATCGCACATCACTGAGTATGAGAGTGAGAAGAGGAGTGGACAGCAAGCCTCTGCTCATTTGCTGCCCCATACCCATGCAGTTGATGATGTTCAGTCCTACTTGCGGGACTCTGCCCACCCAACCCCCAACTAATGCAGTTTCAGATGCTGTTTGTCCAGTGAAAGCAAGTTTTTAAAAATGTATGCACCACTTTAATGACTACATTTGTCACAGGAGGAGCAAACCCAGCTTCATGAAAATCCGGATTTAAACAGCATCACCTCAGAAAACATCTTCATGTAGATGGAGCCTTAAGACTAAACTGGAAGTTACATGCTAACATGGCTGTACATTGGTTCACAGAGAACTCCAAATGTGAATAACGCTATAAGCAAATTCTCTTTCTATCACAACAGTATACATGAATGTATATAGGTTTCTTTCCTACACCCATGAAAACCCATACGGGGAAAACACCATGTGTTAATCAGCCCCTATTCAGCAGTTAGTCAGCTGAGAACTGATCTTCTAGGCCCAGTACACACACAGCTGGATTTTGGCATGGATGCAAATTAGTTATTCTGACTGAGGCCTGATGGAAACATTACAGTGTCCATGGGTGAAGCACTTATCAGTGTAAGTATTCCAGTCAGCCATGGCCTCATTTCAGTGCCCTTATGGTACACACCAGCCCATACGAGTGAAGCACAAGTAGGATGCAGACAAACTGGAGAGGGTTCAGAGGAGGGCAACAAAGATGATCAGGGGACTGGAAACAAAGCCCTATGAAGAGAGACTGAAAGAACTGGGCATGTTTAGCTTTGAGAAGAGAAGACTGAGGGGAGATATGATAGCACTCTTCAAGTACTTGAAAGGTTGTCACAGAGAGGAAGGCCAGGATCTCTTCTCGATCATCCCAGAGTGCAGGACATGGAATAATGGGCTCCAGTTACAGGAAGCCAGATTCCGGCTGAACATCAGGAAAAACTTCCTGACTGTTAAAGCAATACGGCAATTCCCTAGGGAGGTGGTGGGCTCTCCCACACTGGAGGCATTCAAGACGAGGCTGGACAGCCATCTGTCAGGGATGCTCTGACTTGGATTCCTGCATTGAGCAGGGGGTTGGACTCGATGGCCTTGTAGGCCCCTTCCAACCCTACTATTCTATGATTCTATTATTCTAAGTACACCATATCAGATGTGCCATCAGTGTACTAACAGTATACAAGCATGGGCCAGTATACATAAGAGAATTTAAAAATGGAGGCAGTGGCCACCTGGAATGCTTACATGGGTAAGCGCCTTGCCAATGTCCACCATAGCATTTTTGTTGGGCCTCAGCCGATCTTATCTAGGCAGGACCAGCATTCAGGTTTTTAGCAACTGCCTTGAATGAAACGAGATGCAACAGACAGCGCAGTCAGACCATTTAGAAAGAGCTACCCCACAAACAGCATGGCTTCCACAGGGGCCTTCCTGACAATGTTTGTGCAAAAGTTGTGTGTGAGAGAAAGTGGGAATCTTCAGGGGCTTGAAAGTAGTTGGAAAGAACTAGAAATGGCTTGTTTGCGTATGTGATGAAAGTGTGTGCACAGCTCTACGTCCCTATGTATGAGAAGCATATCCACCGCAAGGGAGCTCAAGCAGTAGGATGGAGACAGATCTTTGCGTCATGCCTTGCGGAGCTGCTGCCAGAACAGGCAGCACTGGGCCAGAAGAACCAGTGGTCTGACTCAGTATAAAGTACCTTCATATGTTCATATGGCAGAGGTAAAGTTACATTACAAGCTAAATAAAGAATGTACTGGATGAATACCGTGTTTATGCAAAGAAGAAGGAAATACCTGGCATTCTTCCACATGTTAATTGGAAGAAAGAGAGAGGCAAAAACTGGAGATGGGCAGAAGAGTCCACTGATTTGCATCAGACAGTGGAAGAGGCGTTGTGTACATAGACGCTTTATTAGGGTCAGAATTGCCAGCACATTGATGTGTGATGAAAGGGAAACCAGAGGTACAAAAAGTCATGGAGTCAGCTGAAAGGAGAAGATAAATCTAAATGACTCCCTCCTCCCCTTGCCCCCACCCCACCCTGTACAAGTTTGTTAGCAATGGGTGTGGAAGCCAAAAACAGGTAGGGGAGGGAATCAAACAAACACTGTGCTGGAAGAGTGCATTTCTCTTTTGTTTTATTCCACTAATGTCCTGCTCTTCACAAACCATAGCTTAACACTACACAACCCCATGTTACTATAGGCTTACAGGGTTCCTGGCCACTATACTATGGCTAAAGCTATGGCACACAAGTGTGTGCGTGTGCGCGCATGCACACGTGCATGTTTCCGCTGATATTTAGATTTTTAGGGTAAAGCAAAAGCAGTCACTGGAGGCTCCACACTTGAGTGGAGGACTGGTAAGGGGCAAGGAATGCTTAACCCAGCCCATTTTTCTGTTCAGAATCATACCTTCCCCCACCTAAGGGGGAAATGATATGCGTTTGTGTAACCCCTACCTCCAAAACAGGCCCCCCTGAACCAGTTCTTCCGCAAGATTGAAGTTTTCTGCAACTGGTTTTAGCTTGAAAAGGAAGAAAACAGTGCAAACCAACATGCACCTTATTTGGGGGGAAACAAAGAAAAAGGATTATATTGGGCCTAAAACACAAAACGTACTGCCATGGCTTAGCTGATATAGGTGCATGAGACTAGTGTTATAAGTCCATACATGTTATTAATCTGTTTTAGGCCAATTTTTCTACCTCAGCTAGAGACAAGAGAGTGAAAATGAATCTTGGACCTGATGGAGTTCCCGAACAGGTGGCATACAAGTTGTAGCTTCAGTCTATACCAGCCACTCATCCTTACCAACATTTGATTTGAAAGATTTAGCCACTAAATTGATGGCGAGGTGGGCTTGTTTGTTTGTTTAGAAATTAACCAAATCATTCAAAATTAGAACAAATACTTCCCCATTATGCAAATTTGGTCTCAGCTGAGTATCAGGATAAAGAGAAATAGGCAGGCAGGAGCCCCATTTGGCAGCTGGTCGAGTCTTCATGAAATACTTGCCAACCTGGTTTGGCAGGCAGGAAAATGCCTTGAGCAAAAAAATAAATAAACACAATGTGACCATAAAATGTTGTTCATACTTAACTGAACTGGCTAGATCTGGGACTTCCACAACCTCTGGACAAGACTGCAAATTTGCATCCAAACTGGAGGCACTGGCCTAGTTCTTACTGAGATGGTAAATCTGTGCCTGGGCTCTACCACACGTTTATTTATTTATTATATTTACATCCTGCCTTTCCTCCCAGATGCCCAAGGCATCTTACATGGTCCTCCTCCTTCTCCATTTTATCCTCACAACAACCCTCTGAGGTAGGTTAGGCTGAGGATCAGTGACTGCCCCAAAGTCACCCAGTGATCTTCACAGCTGAGTGGGAACTAGAACCCAGATCTCCTGAGTCCTTGTCCAGCACTCTAACTACTATACTATACTGGCACCACACTTCAGGTGGGGGCTCATGCGGCTGAATAAAGAGGATTGCTAGACCTTACAGTGTTCCTTTCTGTCTGCTGAACAGACACATTAAACAGATCCCTTAGTGAATCATCAATCACTGAAGCCTACATTCAACAAACGAGTTACTTACCTGTTTGTCTCGCATTTTCATGCTTAAATGTGACTTTGAATTATAAGAATTGGTGGTGTCTTGTGTGATGGACATCTGTATGTTTAATTACATTTGCCTCTATTTAAAAAAAAATAGATTTGATATCCATAACACCTCATGGGAACTTTGCCAGGATTGCCCAAAAGTTACATGTTTATGTGAGGTCACCATTCAATGTCCGTTTATGTTTGTCCCCTTTAAAACACAATGTTCCAAAATTCCTCTTTGACATTTTGTCTGATCATCAACTTGACCCACATCTAGGCAACTAAGCTACACAAGTGCATAGGTGAGAAGGAGTTGGCTTATTGCCTGGCTACAGGCCCATAATAACTATTCCTGGAACAAGACTGCATGTACTCCCTTATTCAAAGTTCATAACACCTTTAGCTTAGGGCAATGTAACTCAGCTATTACACTTTGTGATTACCTTTCTTTCATTTTGCTTGTTTTGTATGTCTGTCATTCTACTTCCAAATAAATAGCCTTTAATAAATTACTCCTGACCCTGCCTGGGGTTAAAGGGTTCTGGCCCCATTCTTTGAAACGTAAGCACTGGTTTACAATGTTGTTATGATCCCAAGTATGAAAGGGGTGGATGTGAAAAGGCAAAAGGAACCTACCTACTCTAACTCAGACAAGGGGTACCTAACCTTCTCAGAACCCAACCATACCTCTCATGTATCTCCAGGGCTGCTTACTTGCCTGGGTTTGTTAACTGATAGCTGTTACATGATGCCTTGGGGGCCCATTTAGTCAAACAGTGGCGCATATATATATATATATATATATATATATAAAATGGAAGAAAGGAGCACATCTGCTACAGTCAGCAAGATGCATTAGTCAGCTTCCCAAATTACAAACCATCCACATTTTAACTACAAATCTGATAATACCAGTTGTAGTAGGTAATTACTACACAGCAGGAGGTAATTTGGGGACACTGTAGCCAAACACAAACACTCCCACCTGTTTACATCTTGTGAGCATATATGTCCTTGTGCATACATGCACAAAGAAATAAGTGGGAGTAAGGTGGAGTGGGGGGTTGAGAGGCCTGCGTGGATGCTTGCAATATGCTGCACGATTTCATTAATTTACAAAGGTGTGAGTGTGTTACACGACAATTTGTGTATATTACACAGGATAGGAGACCATGAGTGTTCACAGTATCTCTTTCCATTTAATTTGAAATTATATAATTGGGAGGGATCTTGGAGATCATCTAGTCCAACCCCCAATCAGTGTAGGTTCTGCAAAGCAGGTACAGCTACAGCAATCCTGAGAGATGGCTGTCCAACCTCTACCGAAATACCTCCAGCAAAGGAGAACCCACCACCTCCCGAGGCAGTTTATTCCACTGCCAAACAATAGTAACTTAGATTTTTGCACATTCTGCATACACTCTGCATACACACTTTAACATTAATGGCTACACAATGGATTCCAACAAAAGAGGGAGGAGAAGAGGCAATATTGTTTAGCATAGGCTATGAACAAATGTTCAGAGCAGAGAGTGCAATGAGGACCCATTCTGGTACAGAATGCACTGAAAAGATATCTCTTGCTAATGTATTCTCCATAGCAGTACTGTGTGTAGTGCCTGGGCATGCTGAAGTCCATAAGCCACACTTCTCTTGGTTTCCTATTCTGGCAGATAGCTACCACTATGGACCACCATTCAGGGGATAAGAGCTCTTGGGTGCAAATGCAAAGGAATATCCAAATGTCCCAATGCAATGGGAAGTCGTGGGTCTTCTTGCAAAGGTTCATCCCCTATGATAGTAGGTTCCCCACCCCCAATGCACACATACTACAGCACCAGTTAGGAACTGAAGTGCATATTAGAGCTGCAAACATTTCTGAGCACACACTAAACTGACAGCTGAGTGCTAGTCAAGAAAGGTCAGTGGGGCAAATGGAGCCACGGGTCTCACCATGCCATTCAGGGAAGTTCCCCTGGGGCAGAACCCTTGTCAGATCCAAGAAATCAGGAAAGCTAATCAGTACAAAGCTGGAGAGCAGAGCTTTTCCACCATAAGAGGCAGCCATGCTCTTACACTACTGATTTTTAGTTGGAAGACCTCATGGACAGTCTTCTGGCTGGTCAGAATCAAGGGAGATCCAGGGGGCCAATGCAATCTCATAGGATCCCCCCAAAAAACACAGAAACAAAGGACCTTCCAGAGTAAAATGCATATTTCAAGAGGACCAGGATTTTGCTCTGAAAGTGGCATATGTCTGTAGAGAGGGACAGAAGTTCAAAGAATACATTTCCAGAGCAAGATTTTATAGCACAAAAGAATGGTTCATTCAACCAACCATAGTTTAAAGTTTATACAGCTTACTCCATGTACCCTGGCTAGCAAAACCACACAAGCTTACTGCCCTCTTGTATAAGAAACTGCTTGATGGTTAATGGAGAGAGCTGTATGTGTAAATCATGGATTAAAAGGCTCTGTGTCTTAACAGTTGCTAAACAGGTATGTAGACAATTGGATTCCCGGAACTGGCTCAGGCCAGGGTGACTGTTCCAATGATATCCAATATTATTAAGTCACTTGCAGTCTAGAGAACCTAAGCCATGTCAAAACTTTAGTACCACTCCTTATAAACAATGTCATTGATTATGGCACAATTATATTAATTCTGGCCCAGGATGCACCAGATCGCATTGTTGGCTCTTGAGTCCCCTGTTTCTACTGCAAGTTACATTTTCAGGCCTAGGTTTGTACCTACACTGAGCACCCCCTCCCTGCATACATACACTAAGCTCTGGTCTATATGGTATTTTTAATCATACACAGCCACTGCAAGGTGCCTCACACCTGATAACCACCATCATGTGTAGCATTCTCTCCATGCAAATCTTCTGCCTGAGAAGGCAGAGACGATTCACACCAATGTAGTCCATTCTTGGCAGCATCCGATGTTGGTGTGGAAACTTTCCTTGCCGGAAGGAAGAATCATGGGGAAAGCAGCAGTATTCTTTAAAGAGTTAGTAAGGAGAAGATACTGCACAGAAACTATTTAAAGTCATGTCATGATAATAATGAGAAGACTGAACTTTAGGGTGGATCTAGATCAGCTGAGATGGCAATGGAGGAGGTGGAGCTATCAACAGCTTGGGAGGCTTTTTTGCGTGTAGCGACAACGTGCGAATGGAGGTGGGAATCAACCCACAGCGGCCTCGGGACCTAAGCTGTTTGTTTCGGACTCAACACTGGTACACACACTCCCGCTCTGCTGCCATTTCTGCTTTGGAATCCTCCCCCACAAGGCTTAACTCAAGGGTTCTGCCAACACCGAAGTTCTTGCTGAGTGACTACAAGGAGTCAAAGTTCCCACTCTGAAATGTAAGAATCTAAGTGAATGTGAAAGCAGCTGCCCGTTCCTCTTCCTTTAGGATTGAATTAGCATCTTGGGCAGGAAGCCCTGTGTCAGCCATGTCATAAGAGTGCCAATGCAATCAGGCTGAGGATCAGTGAGGGCTAATGAATTCTACCATCTGCCCAGCACACAGATGGCTATTTAAAGGATGTGAAGGAATGATGGGGTCTTCTGGAGCTGCAGCTGAGACAGCTGTGCTTCCTGAACCTCTGAAGGCCCATCCTGGGTGGGAGAAGAGAGACATGCAGTAGGCATGAAACACACACATAAACCTATTGCCACTGTGGTTTGTCATGTTTCAGGGTTCTGAAAGTGTAGTGACGGGCCTCCCCAGAGAAGCAAAGCCTGTGGACAAGGCAGGTAAAAGCTTCTCCTTGACTCCTGCCTCCTCAGTGTGTGCTAAGTAGGCAGAGTGCCTGTGGAAAAACCACTTAGGTTTTCCTGCCTCCACCGCCACCAAATGGGATGAAACACCCTGAGCTATGCCAGCTGTATTCCCTTTTTAAAAACTCTGTGGTTCAGATCTAAGGAATACCCTGCCACAATTTGTAATAAAATTCAAAATCAGACCTGACAGATAAGAAATGCTACTTTTTTAAAAACCTAGAACTGCTTCCACCAAAAAGGAACTCGGTAGCCTGGTTCCTATGGCATAGGCATGGGATTGACACCACCACTAAAGGTAACTTTTCACGATTAATAAAACTAGTTATGGGAGAGGGGAAAGCATTAGAATGTTTATAGGGCTAACACCACAGCAGCAGAAAAAGCAGTTTCATTACATGTGGTGGCAGCGGCAGGAAAACCTATGTGTTTTTTCCACATTTGGTGGCACTAGTGGTGGCACAAATAAAATGAACCACATTGTGACAAGAAAAGGGGATATACACACACATACACACACACACAGTCAGGGGAAGATTTTTAAAATTAGGGGCGGGGGAAGGATTAGAATGTTTATAAGGCCAATGTCACAACAGCAGAAATAAAGGTTTTGTTACAGTGCCTCAAACACATTGCCTCAGCCTCATGTATGATAAATGTATTCCTTATTCTCAACCATTATTAATAGTGGGAGAAGCTCACTATCTTTTGCTTCCAGAGAGAGTCTATCACCACCTTCTTTTCTTTAATTAGCTGACCCCTCAAGCCCAGTGAAGCAGAGAAGTGATTCCAGGCAAACCATCTCATTTTGTTACACTAAGTTTCGACTTAGGGAGGTATACCACCATCCTAAGATCCAAGAACTCTTGTTCTAGCTGATCCAATTAATACTTTGCCTAATCCTGATTACTGCTCTGAAATACATGTGAGGGGGTGCTGTCCTATTGTTACAACTTGCCTTTTGCTGGGCTCCTTTGAAGTGACCTCACGTCTGCTTGCCCTCCAGGTTCCTACCCCAAAAACCCCTCAGCTTGTGGTAAAATCAGGTTCTAAGAGCTTCTTCTCCCGAGGCTACTGTCTCCAGTGGCAATTAGGGAAATGCAGAGCTTTGTGCAAGAGGATTTCATTGCTCGCCACATGCCCTCACAAAAGGCACATTTTTCAAACTGAGATAAGTGCCAATTAATTTTCGCTTCAACCACTCTGCAGCCCCGTGATTCTTACACAAAAGCAGGTGATTTCCTCTTGGTAGGGCATTGTGTTTGTGCATTTGCGTACATGTGTATAACAGAGAGACAAGACAACCTGTGTTGTGTGGTGAGGAGACAGAGAGAGGTGCAAGCACATGCAGGGCACATGCAGGGAAAAGATGGACAAATGTGTGTGAAAAAACAGACACAGAGTGTGGGAAAGGTAGTATAGGCTAAGAGTGAAAATGTACACGACACAATCAATTCATCTCTATGGTTGGCAGAGAATTACATACTTTTCACGGCTGAGTTTGATCTATTCATCTATCTAGTACTTGCAACTTGTGTTTTTACTATGAGTTAACTAGAAGTTTTGTGTGTGGATTTTTTTACAAAATACCTGGTGTGTGACAAGAGCATTAATGGATAAAAGACAAAACCAACGAACCAATGTGCCCTCAGCCTTTCAGAGAAAATAAAACCATAGTGGATTGTAGATATCTACAGAGGCTAATATTGAGCATTCTTCCTGAAATCTATAATAATAAAAGAGGACGTGTGTCCGTCAGTCGGTGTCATAGCTCCAAGACCATGAAACTTAGACGAACCTCATATGCATACTCAGGGGACTGTGGAGGTGTGCACCTCACAGTTATTTGGTCTTTTAAATAAATTAATTTTAATTAATTTTAATGTGCCCATGTGTTTGAAGCCTGCAATACCAACTTCAGTCACTAGTGGGAGACTTCCCTAATCAACACATAGCTTTGTAGTAGACACAGATTGAAGCCAGGGGGGAGTACAAGGGACAGAGTTATACAGCTGCCCTCCCCCCACTGGTGTGGGGCAGCTCCCCCTCAAGGGAATGGTGCAAACAGACCCCACCCTCAGGGGGCTACAGGAGTGCAGCATGGCAGGGGCTGTGCCTACAGGTGCCCACAAGCGTGGCTTTAGTCGTATGAGCCAGATACAGTGTGACCAACTCTGACAGCTGCATAACTTTGCTTGAAGGCTTTGCTGTATCTAACTAAGGGCTAATCCAACCCATGTGAAGCCTGGTCCCTTCACTAGTTAAAAAATAAACCAAGACAGAGGAAGCATAAAGGAGCTGCTTTAATGTCAGATCCAGCCGTCAGAGCATGATGTAATAGAATCACAAGAGCCTGGGTTGGACAGCACTCAGGACAGCTCAGGAACAACGATAAGGACCTGGCACCTCTAAGGTGCTTTAGAGGCAACTCTCTTGCCCAGCTCCTGTGGCCACAACTGAAAAGCCACTCCTTCTGGGGGGTGGGGAGGCAAAAGCACTGGGGGAGGGGGGAGGTGCAGTATTACCAGGCACAGTACACCCCAGGAATCACATAATCCTCTTCCCCAAGGAGCTGCCAGCACAAATCACAGCCAGAGGCAGAGCAAGAGATAAGGCTGCACAATCAAACACTTATCTCAGCATGTAGGATTACAACGCATTCAGCCTCTGCAGGCATGATGTGCCCAGTCTGACATTGCTAGAGAAAGCAAAGCATAAAGATACAGGATCTTGTTCAAGATGTAAATGAACTGCCAAGATCCCGATGTATTAAACAACAAATGCTAGCTAGGAAAAGCTGTACTTCGTCTTTCTTCTGATTCACTTCCCAAGCCACACTTGTTCTTCAGGACCTCTTCTGATACTATTGCTTTCTTAGAGAGGGTACTTCCAGATGAACAGCTCCTAGTACTACCAATCAAAAGACTTTGCCCAGCTTTTCGTCTTTCCCTCCTTACCAGATTATCTGTGGTAAGAACAATGACAGAAGAATCGGTGGGAAAACATGGGAGAGCTACAAGTGGACGACATCGTTGTCTGGACCCCCATGAAATTCCACGAATGAGGCAGGGAGATTGCACAATAAAAGCCCTGTTTGGAAGCACCCATAGTTAGAAATTTCCATGTAGGAAACTGCATGAGAGCTATCTCACCACGTGGACACAAAGGTACATGATTGCTGGGAAGCTGCAGCAACCCACAGAAGAGACCATTTTTCTTAAGGAAAATTTCATAAGAGACTTCCTAGAGAATGGGGAGTTTGTGCATGCTATAATTCCTGCTCTGACTTTCTGCTGTAGCAATGCATAGCATCCGTTAGCCCCTGAGCCCTCCCCCTCTCTCTTATTCCATACCCCTACAGGAAAACTCAGTTCTCTTCCTTCATAAAATAAGTTCCTAGGCCTCATGATTGCAGAAAACATTTCTTTAAAACATGTAGACAAAGACAGTTGTGTCTATCAGCAGATGCTTTAGAGGGCAAATCAGATTTCAAGAGCCGACAGGGGTTTTAGCATTTTAAGATAGCTATACCATTGCTCACATAATTCTATGAGGCTTTATATCTAACACAAGCACATTCTGATCTCTGTCAAATGGAGTCAGACCAATAGTTCAGTTTTACCTACCCCGAGTGGCAGAGGACTTTCCTAATCCAGGTTTTTGAGATCCAGTTTAAGTGGGAAAACCAGCAATTAAAACCATCTGAGAAAGCACATGTGTGGGAGCACAAGAGCATGGGAACCGCTGAGGAGTCCAAAAGTGGACACTGATGGGAGAGTTCCCCAACCCGGAGTCCAAGAAATCTTGATACCAAGTCTTTTTTAGCCCCAATTTCCATCTACTAACTCATTAGGTGCCCTCGTTTTTTAAAATGCTGCTCTTCATAAGCAAAGCAATGGAACCAGTTTGGGACCTCTAATTTGAAGGCATCAGCCAGGTGCCAGATTCAGACTATGAGATGCTTCCCCACAGATTTTCCTCTCCTCAGCCTCCCACCCTGAACACCAGGGCAGATCACAAATGGAACAGGCTGCTGAAAAATGAAAAACTGCGTATATCTGCCTTGCTAATAGTATGCTGCTCCAACCTGCAGAGATCACATTGAGGACAAAGAACATTGCAAACTTGCGTTATCTAGCAAGGAAAGCATCATCATATATGTTGTGCTCCATAATGAGAGCTGAGAAGCATCCACTGCAGTGCTTGCGTTCTGTCTGCATCTTCCAAGTTCAGCTTTTACAGTCAGTATTTACAGTTATTAATTTGTCAGCCTTGCTTTGCAGGAATTTGTGCTGCTCTTCAAAGGCATGACAACAGCCCTGCTGGGGACAACAAGCCTGTTGGCGCACTCAGTAGATTCCAGGGAGAGCCTCACCTACATGGGATGGAGGTGCTAAGGCACCTGCCTGGGAGGGGGTGGAGGGAACAAGTCTTTGCTGCTGGTGGCTCCTCATCCTTGCCCAGGGGTAGCTGCCAATCACACTTTGACAGCTGTCACAAACACAGACAAGCTGTCTAGACAAAAGCACCTGATTAGCATTAAAATGAAGATGGTTAAATTTATTTATGAGGTGTGTTGCATGAGAAGGTTGATCTGAGGCTTCCTTCCCCTTCTTCTATAGCATTAAAGCATCCTTCCCCAACCTAGCGCCCTCCAGATGTTTTGGGCTACAACTCCCATTGGCCATGCTGGCTGGAGCTGATGGAAATTGAAGTATAAAACTTCTGGAGGGCACCAGGTTGAGGAAGGCTGCATTACAGGTATCCACAACTGAAGTTATGGTATCGGGCTAAGAGGCCCAGTGTTGAAATTCTATAGAGGGGTATATCATGGATAACTATCCAGTCTGCATAGCCTTCGTAGAATCATGGAGAAGGAGGGGGCCTTGTAGGCCATCTTGTCCAACCCCCTGCTCATTGCAGGACACCCAGAGCTACAGCGTCCCCAACAGATGGCTGTCCAGCCTCTGCTTGAACACCTCCAGAGATGGAGAGCCCACCCACCCAGCTCAGTCATTGGTTCCATTGTAGAACTGTTGTTACTGTTAAGAAGCTTCTCCTAATGTTCATCCAAAATCAACCATCTCATAGCTTTGAACCCCAGGTTTAATCAATCCTGGCTTGTACACTAAACCATCACCCCTATATATGCCAGCCCAAGGATTGAGATCTGTTGGAGGACCCCTCCTGTGCATCCCACCACTGCAAGACATACACTAGGGTGGGACGTGGGAGAGGGCTTTCTGTGCTGTGGCAAACCAGTTGTGGAATGGCCTCTCCTTGGAGGCCTGATTGACACAGACACTGGTTTCATTTCAGTGCTAAGTTAAAACATGGCTTTTCACCAAAGCCTCTGAGGGCTTACTGAATTCCCTAAAGATACACACTGTTTTAACTGTTTATTGTTTTAGATTTTTGAATTGGTATTAGCTTGCTTAATGGTTTAATATGTTTTAGCTGTTTAAATTATTTATTGTTTTATACTATTTAAATTGATTTTATCTGTACACCACCCTGAGATCTTAATGATATAGGGCAGGATACAAATGTTTCCTTCAGCAAAGGAGATTGTTACCTTGTCGTGGTGCTGGAGCTTGAGCACCTCAATGACATCATGAGCTAAACCGTGAAGGGACACCCAAGATGAGAAGGTCATGGCAGAGAGGTCAGACTAAATACAATCCCTGGGGAAGGAAATGGCAACCCACCCCAGTATTCTTGCCATGAAAACTAAATGGATCAGTACAACCAGAGATATGTCGGTATACCATCGGAAGATGGGACTCCCAGGTCGGAAGATGGTCAAAATGCTACTGGAGAAGAACAGAGGATAAGTTCAACTAGCCCCAGATGTGATGACGCAGCTAGCTCAAAGCCGAAAGGACAGCTAGCAGCCGACGGTGCTGGTGGTGAACGACGAATCCGATATTCTAAAGATCAACACACCATAGGAACCTGGAATGTAAGATCTATGAGCCAGGGCAAATTGGATGTGGTTACTGGGGAGATGTCAAGATTAAATATAGACATTTTGGGTGTCAGTGAACTGAAATGGACTGGAATGGGCCACTTCACATTAAATGACCACCAGATCTACTACTGTGGACAAGAGGACCACAGAAGAAATGGAGTAGCCTTCATAATTAATAATAAAGTGGCTAAAGCAGTGCTTGGATACAATCCAAAAAATGACAGAATGATCTCAATTCGAATTCAGGGTAAGCCATTTAACATCACAGTGATCCAAATATACGCCCCAACCACAGATGCTGAAGAAGCAAAAGTAGATCAGTTCTATGAGGATCTATCTGCAGCACTTACTGGATAGTACGCCAAAAAAAGATGTTCTTTTCATTACAGGAGACTGGAATGCTAAGGTGGGTAGTAAAACGACACCTGGAATTACAGGCAAGCATGGTCTGGGAGAACAAAATGAAGCAGAACATAGGCTGATAGAATTTTGCTGTGGAAGAAGATAATAGAATAGGAAGGACATCCAGAAAATTAGAGACATTGGAGGTAAATTCCAGGCAAAATGGGTATGATCAAAAACAAAGATGGCAAGGACCTAACAGAAGCAGAAGAGATCAAGAAAAGGTGACAAGAATATACGGAAGATCTGTATAGGAAGGATAATAATATCAGGGATAGATTTGACGGTGTGGTCAGTGAGCTAGAGCCAGACATCCTGAAGAGTGAGGTTGAATGGGCCTTAAGAAGCATTGCTAATAACATGGCAGCAGGAGATGACGGTATCCCAGCTGAACTGTTTAAAATCTTGCAAGATGATGCTGTCAAGGTGATGCATGCCATATGCCAGCAAATTTGGAAAACACAAGAATGGCCAACAGATTGGAAAAAATCAACTTATATCCCCATACCAAAAAAGGGAAGCACCAAAGAATGTTCAAACTATCACACAGTGGCACTTACTTCACATGCCAATAAGGTAATGCTCAAGGTCTTGCAAGGTGGACTCCAGCAATTCATGGAACGAGAACTGCCAGATGTACAAGCTGGGTTTAGAAAAGGCAGAGGAACTCAAGACCAAATTGCCAATATCCGCTGGATAATGGAGAAAGCCAGGGAGGTTCAGAAAAACATCTATTTCTGTTTTATTGACTAGTCTAAAGCCTTTGACTGTGTGGATCATAACAAACTGTGGCAAGTTCTTGGTGGTATGGGGATACCAAGTCATCTTGTCTGCCTCCTGAGGAATCTGTATAACGACCAAGTAGCAACGGTAAGAACAGACCACGGATCAACGGACTGGTTTAAGATTGGGAAAGGAGTACAGCAGGGTTGCATACTCTCACCCTACCTATTCAACCTGTACGCAGAACACATCATGCAATGTGCTGGGCTTGATGAAGCCAAGGCTGGAGTTAAAATCGCTGGAAGAAACATTAACAATCTCCGATATGCAGATGATACCACTTTGATGGCTGAAAGCGAAGAGGAGCTGAGGAACCTCATGACGAAGGTGAAAGAAGAAAGTGCAAAAGCTGGGTTGCAGTTAAACCTAAAAAAAACAAGATTATGGCAACCAGCTTGACTGATAACTGGCAAATAGAGGGAGAAAACGTGGAGGCAGTGACAGACTTTGTCTTTCTAGACACAAAGATTACTGCAGACGCTGACTGCAGCCAGGAAATCAGAAGACGTTTACTTCTTGGGAGGACAGCAATGACAAATCTTGATAAAATAGTGAAGAGCAAAGACATCACACTGACAACAAAGGTCCACATAGTTCAAGCAATGGTATTCCCCGTAGTAACCTATGGCTGCGAGAGCTGGACCATAAGGAAGGCTGAGTGAAGGAAGATAGATGCTTTTGAACTGTGGTGCTGGAGGAAAATTCTGAGAGTGCCTTGGACTGCAAGAAGATCAACCCAGTCCATACTCCAGCAAATAAAGCCAGACTGCTCACTTGAGGGAATCACATTAAAGGCAAAACTGAAGTACTTTGGCCACATAATGAGAAGACAGGATACCCTGGAGAAGGTGCTGATGCTAGGGAAAGTGGAAGGCAAAAGGAAGAGGGGCCGACCAAGGTCAAGATGGATGGATGATATTCTGGAGGTGACGGACTCGACCTTGGGAGAGCTGGGGGTGGCGACAGCCGACAGGAAGCTCTGGCGTGGGCTGGTCCATGAAGTCACGAAGAGTTGGAAGCGACTGAACAAATAAATAACAACAAAACAGATGTTTCAAATGAATAAATAAATAATCATCCTAAGTTTGGACATCACACTAAGCTATCCCTGATGTGTTTATTTACCCACTCACGTGAAGGGAAGAGCAAAGCAGAAGCAAATGGGCTGTATGCACCAGCACACAGCTTGTTCACCTTGTAGTTTATTCAGCCAGGACTCCTGACTTACTGTTATATGTGAATACGGCCACTGGTACAGATGACCAAACAACCACATGGTAGAAAACTTTACTATGTGATCTGCTCTACTGTATTCACCCTCTGTCTGTACCAGCCCAGGAAGTGCATGAATAAAGTGTGGAATTAGTTTCTAATTAACAGAATACTGAGAAATACACTGCTCATGAAAATCAGATGAGAGGGGAATTGCTACTAGGACATGCTGTAGACTGGACTGAGAACTAACCAATATATACTGCTCTTTATAATAACATTTATATTGTGCATTTCAAATATTAAACCACTTCACATACATTCTTTCTACAATACTTTAAAAGCAAGCGAACATACACTGGATGTTTTCATAACTTATGTTAAGAATGCTCTTTAGCCTGGAATGAGTTACTTGTGAACACCATTTAAGTGATATTTTAAAAAGGCAAAAGAGCAGCACTTTTAAATCATATTTATGCAATCTGGACAGTATGTTTCTTCTATTCAATTTACAGAGATGGAAAATTTAAATACTGATTTTTAGAGACACCTGTGAAAGTGATGATGGTACTAGGCTCCTCATTCTAGCAATGGGAAGGAGTCTTCGACTGTGCATATTTCTTCCTCTTCCACTCAGCTCTAAAGCCAACCAGCCAGCCCTGATTCACAGACACTCTCTTCCCTTAGCTGTAAAAAATCGCTTTTAGGCAAGATATTCTAAAAGTAATAGTAGCACTTAATAATACAACTTGGCATTTTCATAGTGCTTTTTGAGTTTTCAAAGCACTTCTCTCTGTAATTCTTACAATAACCCTGCAAGGTAGTACACTACAATGAGTTATTTACTTATTATTACAGTTCTTTATATCCTGCCTTTCAGGATACAAATCCTTCCAAGGCAGCTTAGAAGTCATAAAAAACATACAACAATAAAATCACAATAAACAATATTAAAATAATTAAAATCAAAAACATTCTTCCTACAGTGTTACTGGAGGTAATGGCCCTGTGTGGGGAAGGGGAAAGGGCAACTGAAGCAGGCTCTGAAGGGTCCTTGCCTGCCTGCCTGCCTGCCTATCTCTTCTGGAATTCTTCCCAGGGGCAGATGGTGGTAGATGGTGGCCCTGTGGGGTCTTCCACCACACTAATAAGTACAGGCCAACCACAAGATTCAGTGATTTGGAAAACAGCCCATTTAGCCTCAGACTAGGTCAGAGGCCGCCAAATTCAATTTGCAGCCAAATCCTAATCTCCCATTGCCTATCACTGGAAATCAACAAACAACGATAATGATTCTTTGCTGTTTAACAGAGAGAACTGGATTAAATTTGCAGGCAAAGTACCCGTTGTGAGTGAATGAAACCTGCCACATTTCAGGCAAATATGTGCAGGGGGTTGGGGGCCAGGTGCCTTTAAAGTTTGACTATTTAAAAAGAGGAACTGCCGATACCTTTTTAAATTTCTTGGCAGAACTGAATGAAATTTGCAGGCCTGGTTGTCCTTTCTGAGGAGATCATGCCTGCCTTGTTTCAGATGAATAGTTTTGCAAGAGCAGCCTTTAAAATTTGGGGTTTTTGAAAAAAGGATGTACTATGTTCTTTGTGGGCAATTATTATAAAAGTGACATACAGCATAAAAGGTGACCCTACCTAAGAACCGGAACAATTTCAGGAAAGTTACATTGGCTTTTGTGTAAGGGGAGTCTTCACATTTGGCAGGTGAGGGTTCATTTCCCCTTCCCCAATCTGATTTTTGGGGGTTGGGGGGACTCTGGGGGGACCATTTGTATGAAAATGGTATATGTCCCAAAGGCGTTCCTATGCAAGAAACCTGCAAAATTTCAGAATAATAGGTTCAGAGACCAGGGAGTTATGATGAATTAAAAATGGGGGGGGGGGGGAGGCGTGATTTCTGCTCAATTGCCACCAAAGTCATGGAAAGTGCAATAACACAGGGGTAGATGATGTATGTGGCACATGCAGAGACAGGAGGACTTAAACATCCAGCATTTTCCAAGCTAGCACCTACATCCTCCCAAGTCCCACAAACTCCACCAAAAACCTCATAAGAGCATAAGAAGAGCCATTCTGGATCAGACCAAGGGTCCACCTAGTCCAGCATTCTGTTCACGCAGGCGCCAACCAGCTGCCCACGGTAACCCACAAACAGGGCATGAGTGCAACAGCACCCTTCCACCCATGTTCCCCATCAACTGGTGTACATAGGCTCACTGCCCCTGGTACTGGAGGTAACATATAGTCATCAATGACTAGCAGCCATTGATAGTCTTGTCCTCCAGGAATTTGTCCAAGTCCCTTTTAAAGCCATCCAAATTGGTGGCCATCATTACATCCTGTGCTAGCAAATTCCATAGTTTAACTATACGGTATGTGAAGAAGTACTTCCTTTTACCTCTCCTGAATCTCCCACCAATAAGCTTCATAGGATGACCCCAAGTTCTAGTATTTTAAGAGAGGGAGAAAAATGTCTCCCTATCCACATTCTCCACACCATGCATAATTTTGTAGACCTCTATCATGTCTCCCCTTACCCTCCTCTTTTCTGAGCTAAACAGTCCCAGCTGTCATAACCTTCTCTCATAGGGGAGATGCTCCAGCCCCTTGAGCATCTGAGTTGCCCTTTTCTGCATGTTTTTCAGCTCTACAATATCTTTTTTTAGGTGTGGTGACCAGAACTGGACACAGTATTCCAAGTGTGGCCGCACCATAGACTTGAATAGGGGCGGTATGATATTGGCAGTTTTATTCTCAATCCCTTTTCTAATTATGCCTAACATGGAGTTTGCCTTTTCTACAGCGGCCGCATACTGGGTTGACATCTTCATTGAGGTGTCCACCACAGCCCCTAGATCTCTTTCCTGGTCGGTCACTGCCAGCTCAGGTCCCATCAGGCTATACTTGAAGTTGGGATTTTTTGCCCCAATGTGCATCACTTTACACTTGCTTACACTGAACTGCATTTGCCATTTAGATGCCCATTCTCCCAGTTTGGAGAGAACCTTTTGGAGCTCTTCACAATCCCTTTTTGTTTTAACCACCATAAATAATTTGGTGTCATCCGCAAACTTGGACACTTCACTGCTCACTCCTAATTCCAGATCTTTTATGAGTAAGTTCAAAAGCATTGTTCCCACTACAGATCCCTGTGGGACCCCACTCTTTACTTCCCTCCATTGGGAGAATTGACCATTTATGCCTACTCTCTGCTTTCTGTTCTTTAACCAGTTACTGATCCATAAGAGGACCTGTTCTCTTATTCCATGACTGCTAAGTTTGCTCAGGAGTCTTTGGTGAGGGACTTTGTCAAAAGCCTTTTGGAAGTCCAAGTAGACAATGTCTACTGGATCACCCCTGTCAACATGTCTATTGACACTCTCAAAGAACTCTAAAAGGTTAGTGAGACAGGACTTATCTTTGGGGAAACCATGTTCACTCTTTTTCATCAGGGCTTGTCCTTCTATATGCTGCCTAATTTTATCTTTAATAACGCTTTCAACCAATTTACCCAGATTAGACCTTAAGCTAACTGACCTGTAATTTCCCAGATCCCCCCGGATCCCTTTTTAAAAATTTGTGTCACATTGGCTATCTTCCAGTCTTCTGGTACAGAGGCTGATCTCAGGGACATGTTGCATATTTTCGTTAGAAGATCAGCCATTTCATATTTGAGATCTTTGGGAACTCTAGGATGGATACCATCTGGGCCCAGTGATTTATTTGCTTTCAATTTATTAATAAGGCTAAGAACTTCATCTTTTGTCACCACTATTTGCCTCAGTTCCTCAGATCCCCTTCCTGAAAACATCAGTTCCAGCACAGGTGTCTGTCCTATATCTCTGCAGTGAAGATAGAGAAGAATTCGTTCAGCTCCCTGCAATCTCCTTGTCCTCCTTTAATACTCCTCTAGCTCCATTGTCATCCAACAGTCCAACTGCCTCCCTAGCTGGTTTCTGCTTCTGATATATTTAAAGAACTCTTTATTGCGGGTCTTAATATTGTTAGCGATATGCTCTTCAAGATGCTTTTTTGCATCTCTTATTGTCTGCTTGCATCGCCTTTGTGCAAGCTTGTGCTCCCTTTTTTCCCCCTCACTTGGGCAAGACTTCCATTTTCTGATGGAAACCCTTTTTTCTCCAGTAGCATCCTTGACATGCCAGTGACCTCTTGGACTTGGTGTTACTTTTCCTAACCTGTGGTATACATTTTAAAGTTCCTGCTTCAGAGAGAGAGAACCAGCAAAGAGCACTTAACACTGGATTAGGACTGCAATATATTACTTCAACAACCCTCTTGCAAAGCACCAAGGTTGGAGAGCCCTAGTAAAACCATTGACTGTGATTAGAAGCTAGAGCTGCCAGTCACAAAACAACACTCCATCCTCTCCCTCACCCCACCCTGGTGTTTTCCTGGCATGAAGAGCTTGGGGAGAAATGTTTCAATGTTTGCAGACATACTGTCTGTATCTCTGTGTCCATCCAATCTGAATTGCTAATAAGCTTCAAGAGGATTCAGATTTGGATTCAGTTAGGGATGTCAGAGAATTCCGCCACTGAGACCAGGGAGGCTGAATTCCAGTGAATTCAGCCCCCCGGAATCCGTGGCGGAACGAAACAACCTACCCCACCACCCCGTGAAAGCCCTGCGAAACGGAGCCTACCTGGCTGCGGCTCTGGCGGTGGCTCCAGCGGCAGCTCTGGCCACTGGCGGGCTGAAGCTGCAAATGGCAGCCGCTACACCGGCTGCCATTTGCGTCCCTTTGCTGAGCCGTGGTAGGCTACGTAAATATTTACGTAGCCTATCATGGCTCAGCGAAGGGACGCAAATGGCGGCCGCTACACCGGCCGCCATTTGGGTCCACAGACCTGCCGCAGCCAGATGTCCGGCTGTGGATGCACCTGGCCAGCGGCTCCACAGAGTTGCCGCAGAGCAGAGCCAGCCAGGGAGGATTCTGGGGGGAGGGACGGAGCACCCCCCCCCCCACGGATGCCACTTACGAAACAGGTAAGTGATTTCGTACATCCCTAGATTCAGTCCACTTTCGAGGAGCTCCTCTTCAATTCAGACATCTCCAAATCAGCCTGATTAGGTTCAGGATTCAGCTGAATCCAAAGCACATCCCATGTAGATGGCCCTGTGGGATAGACCAGTCTGGCTGAACCACGTTCTGAGGTGGTCTTTGCCTGCCTTCTGCCCTCTTTTTTTTGGAATCCTCCCCATGGGGCAGTTGTGGGTACCGGAGGGGCAGACCAGCTGGAGCAGGGGCTCTGAGGTGGTTTTTGCCTGCCTGCTTCCTTCTCTCTTCCAGGATCCTTCCCAGAGGGCAGGTGGTGTTAGATGGCCCTGTGGGGTGGGAGAGCAGTCCAGCTGGAGCAGGCCCTGAGATGGTCTTCTCCTGTTATTATCCCCATAATGCAGAACAGGCTGCTATCTGTCTCTGGGGAGTGTTGCTTAATCAGAAACTGCCAGCCCATGAGGGCCATTCCTATCAGAGAGTCCTTGTATGTACAGAATGAAACAGCAAACTTATACTGCAAGCAAGTCGATTGACCAGCTGGCTCTAACACTCCTTCCTCAATCTCTCTGCCAAGGCATCTAGGTGGGTATAGAGTGAACATGGTGAAAACAGTTAAGTTCACACCAAAATGTGCATGTAGGTAGGAGCCATTCCCTCAGTGGCCCAGCCCCTACACAGTCTTAAGAACAGTCCTGGCACATGAGCCACAGATAGAGAGGCACGTTCTGTAGCATCAGGGCTTTTTGCTTTTTAAAAAAATTGCTATTTTTGCCAGCAGAAAAGCAGCTGTCACTCCATTCCGGAAAGCTGCCTGGCAGTGTAATTAGTGACAGATTAGTAGTAGTACTCAGATGGGGGTTCACACAATGAGAGGGGAGGGGGACAGGGGGAGACTGCCCTTCACCTGCTGGGCCTAACTCTATGACCCATCTGAAACATCTGTGAGCCACATCCATCTAGGAGTGCCAAAGGGGCTGGCGGGCTGGCTGGGCCCTTTCAGAGTTCTACTCTTAGGTTAGTCCTTGGACAAGATGGTGCAGCCCTCTGTATTTTGTTCTTGCAAGCAATCCTCCTCAGAAGCCTGTGCTAAATCTAGAACATGCTAAGAGACAAATTAGTCAGCAAATCCACCACATAAGCTATTAACTGAAGCCTGAGGTTTCCAGAGGCCAAGGATTTGCTTGCTTGCCCAGCCAACTGGAGCTGCCTACTAGTTAAAAGAATTTTCAGTTCATTAATCATCTGCCTTTTAACCTATTAATCAATGACATATAAATGATAATTTGGGAATACGACATAACTTTAAAATGTTATACACAAAAGCTAGCACTTATTGTTCAAAGGGAAAGGTGTATTAAAGGCCAAGCTAGACCTTTAATAGGTCTAGATCTATTTCTATTACCAGATCTCAATTCTGCGATGAAACCGAAAGTAGATACAATGGATTAACAGCCTAGTGTAGAAAAGCTCAATGTCTTTCAGTCTGTCAGTGCCTACCATCTCTTTCTGAACTCATGTACCAGTGTGACAGGGAGAGTTTGAAAGTCGGGGGGGGGGGGGGAGAGAATAGTAGACAGTGTTTAGAAAACCAGTAACCTCTCACCTGGGAGCAAGCACCCCAAATCCTCTAAGAGAGAAATCTTATGCTTGTTTAGACAGGAAAGAGTCCTACAATTCTCAGCATGCCCCAGCCAGAATGACTGGGTGAAAGGATGTTGGGAGTTGTAGGCCTTTTTTCTGTCTAAACAGGCACAGGACTGCATCCTAAGAAATGCACTGGGAAACATCACAACTTTCCCATGCTGTAAGGGAACCATCGGTGCTTTTGTGGTATCTGCAGACAATCCCATCCTCACGTGAGATCTGCAGGCTAAGCAAATACACCTCAAATGAAGGACAGGGGGAAAGGCTGCCATGCTAATCAGGCTGCTTTGCGTCGAGAATTAATGTGGACACACACTGCTGAGTAGCAATCAGCCCAGCTGCTCCATACACATTCCTACCATTTGGTGTACATCTCACTTGTGATTTTACATTCATCAACAGAAAGTTAGAGAGCTTTCAGGGTAAAACCAGAGTCTTCCCTGCCAGAATACTGACCTTTCCAGACACCTTCACTTTTTGATTAAGAGACACAGAGCACAGGTCTTCGTGCATGTGGTCCAGCAGCCACAGTAGGAACTCCAGGGCATCGTGTTGTGAGTTTCCACGGAACTGCGCACCATACTTAGAGACGACATTCTGCAGTGAAAAGAAGTGGCAGGACTTAATTCCTTTTTTGTGGAATGGGAAAGAGGCCCTACCCAAGCAGGGGGCAGAAGACATTCCTAAACCTTGAAGCTCCCTCCCCATAATTGAGCCAAGCTGGAGACAAGCTGGATTGTCCTTGTGTTGCAGCGAGAAGATACAAATGTTGTGCTGAGGGCAGCAGAAGGGCAGCAATCAGAATAAGGCCTATAATAAAGTTCTTACCAATTCGACTGTATTGTTTATAAACCCAGGTCATCACTATATCAGAAAGAAAATATCCAGAATATTACAAAAATAAAAATGGACAAATGACCATAGATTAAATAAAATGACTAATAATTCAGAGCTAATAAAATAAAATTAAGGATAAAAATTCCCTGATACTAATTTCCAACTTTTTACAGCAGCGACTGTAAACCAAACCAAAAATAAAACATACAAGCCTGGAATTTAAAATTTTAAACAATCTATTTTCTCCAACACAATTTACTTCATCTGCCTTATTAAATCTGGTGCAAACTTTAGCTAATGCCATTAGGAAAGTGGCAACTCTTCTCAAGATCTTTATGTCCTTTTCATAAAGCAGGAAGTCTTTGATGAACTTCTGCCAGGCTTTAAAAACCTGGCTGTTGAGGCGGGCATTTGGGGTGGGGGGGTTTAGAGCAGTGTTGTTTTGTTATTTTTTGTTGTTGTTGTTCAGTTGATTATGTAAATTTGTTATGAGTACTGTACACTGCCTAGAGTGGCCAGGTAGCTGGCCAGATGGGCGGCTAATAAATCAAATAAATAAATAAATGTCTATCTTCTGGGAAACTGTTCCAATTTTTAGCAAGATGGAAACTGTCTCCGCTGTACCACCTCAGACTGCAAGTTAGGGATGGCACCTCAAGCAGAAACTAAGCCAGAATGCTTTCCCACCCCCACCCGCCATGCCCATTTCCTATGTGGAGGGAATTGTTTGAAATGGAGGAGCATTCTGTCATGGGAGGCCCAATCTGCGGCAGTGCAGCTCAGGCCACCTTAATGACCGCTAGGCCTGAATTATGCAGAACACATTTGCATAACTTAAGCTGACTGTAAGATGGCAGTTTTCAAAGAAAATAATGTATTTTAAGCAAGGACAGGGGTAATGGAGGGAAGGCCATGGAATGTGGTATAAAGGAAGAATAAGGGAAGGGAAACAGGAAGGAGGAGCCATACAGGACGAGCATGGAAATGCCTCCATAGCTTCAGAGCCTTCCCCACCTACTGCCATATATATGTAGCTTGATAGCCCCCAATTACACCTAGTCACAAACTGGAGTACTTGAAACTGGTACAAGGTCTTATTATAATAACCTCTCCCTGACCAAACAGAGGAAAAACTGTAGAAGGATTAGAATTTGTTGAGCCAGATGGGCAGGTAGCGTCTCTCAGGTGTAGCAAGTTTGAAGAGTTGTGAATCTGGTTCAGCCTGGGATTTCCTCCTTACTTCTTAAGCTAAGAAAATAGGTTACTAACATAAAGGAAAAATGGGAACTTCCCCTCCCAAGGGCAAATCAAACTGATAAATGAAATATCTATCAAACATATTTTCTACATTTAATACTGTGAGTTTCTATATGTTACCACACAGTCCCACACATTTTTGAGGTTTTTATCCAAGACCACAGATTTCTGTTCTGCTGTTTAACAAAAAGGTTAAATTTGGGGGATACAACAGAAGCTATCAAATTATTTATGCATTACGTTTATACACCACGTATTGCATTAGACCTGTACACCACCTATTCTCCAAAGAGCTCAAGTCAGTATACATGGTTCCTTCTCCCCATTTTCTCCTCACAACAGCCCAGTGAAGTAGGTTAGGCCAAGAGCTAGTGATGGGCCGAAGGTCACCCAGTGAGCTTCGTGGCTGAGCGGGGATTTGAACCTGGGTCCTCCCAGGCCTAGTCTGACATTTATTTATTTTACTATATTTATATCCCACTTTTCTAACTACAACACTGGTGCCCTAGAAGACCACAATGTATGACACTAGACGAGCCTTCCTCCAACCTGGGAAAGTCCAACATATCTGGAGAGCACCAGATTTGGGAAAAGCTATCCTACACAATTTTATGCAAAAGACCATCATTCCACTTTCCAAAGTCAGAATCCTTCACACCACCTATCTGATTTTTTTAACACAGACCTCCACAGTCCCTAAATTGTGAGATCTGCCCTTCTGCAGCTTGACCCTTGCTTTTATTTAACATGACGGAACCCTTATTCTACTGATTATCTTATCTACTGGAGCCACAACTGTGGCTCCAGTAATTTGGCTAGCAGGGGAAAAGATGACAGGGTTTATCGCTGCTGCAATAGGTGAAGATGCTAAATCGATCCCTGGTGCCGCTCTGCAGGAGACAAGCACAGGCTCTGCCTGCCTCTGAGTTGCCAAACAGTTGCCATGCCAACTAAAACGACACCATTAAGAACCCAGGAGGAAGACAGGAGGAGTTCAGGGACTTTCTCCCCTTGCCTGTCAGGGCCACTTTGCACTTTTCTCCCAGAGGCTCCACTTCCGCATGCTTCAGCAAACAAACCCACTTCGCTCACAAAGCAAAGCCAGTCACTTCTTGCCATGCTCTGCCAAAGAGGATGTTTTGAAGGCCCCACTATGAAGAGGAGTCTAGTTAGCTGCAGCTCCACACACAATCCACCCAGCTTGACACAAACTTGAAAACTTTTCATCTGGAACAGCCTTCTCCTGCCGAAAGCCTCTGGCCTCTACAGTCTTATCCAAGAGGTACATTTTTCTGGTCAGGCACCTATGCCTTCAACTGCTGTGGGATGGGCAGAAACTCAACAGGTAAAACTTTCCCCATATCCATATCTGTGGTGGGAAGGTAGTACTTTTTGAATGTCTGCCTGCCCTGGAGTTGTTAAAGGACAGGAGCTCTGTCAGGAAAAAAGGCGGCAGCCCTATTTGCAACCAGCTTTGTGTACACTGTTTGGGAACGAAGCTGCTCTTACACAGGACAAAGCTGTCTTTGTGCCTTGGCTGGCTAGCAGCTGCGTGGGTTCTTCTAATCTTACCCCATCAGTTCACCCATCACTACCCTTCTACCAAACTGGATATGAAGACATGATACCATTCTTCCACTGTGAAGGGGAACCTTAGGCATAGCAGTGTGCAGCTTAACTCTAAATCATACAATGCATTTGTTTCCAGAGGAGTACCTATTTTAATCTGTTGCTGCAAAACAACAAAGAGTACTGTGGCACCTTAAAAGACTAATGAATGTATTATGGCATAAGCTTTCATGGATTACCATCCACGTCATCAGATGCATGAAATGTTATCCTAAGTTGCAGATATGTATGCATGTATAGATAGCCAGACAGACATAGTTGGAGGAGAGCGTAAACAATGAAGTCAGAGGGAAATGAAATGCAGAAAATACAGAGTGGCAATTACATTAAAGCTTAACCATTCTCCAAACAGTGGTTTCACCGCAAGTTGAAATCAGAAGTTCAGTTTTATCACCTGCAGCTTGAATCAGGATAACGGTTTGCTTGTTTTTTTTATCACACTACATGGATTAATTAGCTTACCAATGCCAGGATGTTTGTGTTATCACCAACACTGATTTGCGAATGTTGATAATGTATTTGTGACAGCCTAAATCTACAAGTCAACTGTGATGCCATCATCACAGAAGGACTTGCCTTTTATTTTTAAGGATGTAAAGAAAGTGTTGCTGAATCAGAGAAAGCTACACCTAGTCCCACAGTCTATCTTCAATAACATTCATCCAGATATCTCTGGCCACACAGAAGCATGGTATGAAATAGATGACCAGTCCATCTTTGTTCCCAGCATCTAGTACTCAGAGTTATGCCGCCTTTTTTCCATCCTCCCTATTTAATCCAAGGCACTTCCATTCCTTCCATTCCATTCCATTCATCTCCTGCACTCCAAAGGTATACTCCCCTACACTCTACCCTTCCACACTAACCTCTCCCACTTGCTCTATTTCAAGAGCAAAGCTGTTCCCTAAATACTGCTATGCTTGTTTAAGTGTGACATTCAGAATGCCAAGATAGGAATGCTAAGAGCCTGGAAATATGCAGCAAAAGCATGCACAAAGAGAATGCATGCCAAGCAAGCAGCATCGTGCCAGATGTGTTGGGTTGCAGGTGTACACGGCGGTACTAGATACAAGACTGCCAACACAGAGTACCATAAGAGCTCCACTGAAATAGACTGGACTAAGAACAGGACACAGCTTCAGCTCCGTGCATAATTGCACATGCAGTGAGCCACCGGAACTGCCGTTTGGAGCATCTCCCTGAGCAATGAGGTGTTCTCAGGCTCTTGTCTGGCACTGTCCAACCAGGCTGGCCACTGGGCCCTCTTAGGTGCGAAGAGCTAAGTGGCTTCCTGTTTCAGCTGGGACTTTGCCTGGGAAACAATGGTCTTCTTGGCTCCAGTGCATTTCAGTTTGCCCCTCAGTTCTGGTCTTGGCTTAACCTCCTTGGAGATCAAACCAATCTACCGTTGTGCATCACACCAGGATCCCCTAAGCCTGGGCAGCACAGTGTTGTCAGAGAGGACAGCAGAAGCAATTGAAACCCATTTCTTTCCTCCTCCAGCAAAGCCTCATGCCCATGTGCTTTTGATACTAGGAGCAATTAAACATTAGCAAGCACTTGATTATTAACTGATCTACATAGCATACCAAGTGTTAACGGATCTGCCCTCAAGATACTTACCTGTAACATGTAGTGAAACCTCAGCAGGTAGCTTATCACTAAAGCCTTATGGCTGCATAATAACCATCCTATTAAACAGAAATTAAATACGGACTTGCTTGGCAATATTACTATAATAAAACATCACCCTCAGCAATCTCTCTGGGTGACTACATGTATCACAAAACAGTGGGCACCTGAAATCGCTACAGTGTGCAACCCATAAGATGGGTTAGTTACTCTGCTTTGCACTATATGCAACGGTATCTGTTCAAATAAATGTTTAATGGCAGGGCAGGAGGGGGGGATCCTATCAAAATTATATGTATGAAAAATTGCTGGTGCTCCCAAGAGTTTCACAGTTTGTAAAATACCATTTCCTGTCTTTAAAAACAAATTATCCAGAAGACTGGGTCTTTTCTTTTTAACTCGGGGTTGCTAACTTTTCTCCTACTGCCCCTGCGCCTCTACCAGGTATGCAGAAATTAAACAAGGGAATTTTTTTTTCTGGCATGGAAATAAAATTATGGGGCAATCTTCACTTGCTTAATTCCTCCTCGTTGAAACAGGTGTCTGGATTTCCAGTTCTCTGGAGGGGCAGTTCGGAAATGGGGCTGATGAAAGCCAGTTGCTGATTCAGTGTGGGTACAACCAAGAGGTGAGCTGCTGAAATATTTTAATCTGAGTTGAAAGAAGAGGAAAAAGCAAAATTGTTTCTCAGCCCTGGGGAAAACTTTTATAACCACCATTTGCCAACTTGCTTGCATTCTGTTGTAGAGAAGACACAACTTTTTCTGAGATCTCTCTGAGCTTTTCTACAGGATGCTGCTAAACGCTCTATCTACTTTTGGTTTCATCTCAGAACTGGGATCCAAGCTCTACACAAGGAGTGTTTCCTTTCCTGCTTTTCCACTATATAACCTTTAGGTGGCACTGTAGAATAGCAGAATAGCACAAACACACCAGAGGAAATTGTGTTTCCTTTTGCTTTCACAATTAAATGCCACATTTCCCCTGCTCTAAAAAAACTTGCCAAAAGTGCTGGTTAGACACAGAAGTGAAACTGGAGGGTCACAACGTTATCTAAAGAACCCATAAAGAACTACAAGTACGGAATGATGAACACACGATAAATGCCTCATTAGAAAAGCCATAGGTGGCACTGTGCTATAGTGGAATATCACAATTACACAAGTGTTTTGTTGAAATTTTACTCTGTGTGTGTGTGTGTGTTTGTGTGTGTGTGTGTGTGTGTATATATATATATGAAAATACCTTTTTCTTCACTTTCAGAAATAATACTCCATTTTCTCTATTCTAAAAAAAAAACCCGGGAAAGTGCTCTTAAAGAAAAGAAGTGGAACTCATGACATCGTTTAAAGAACTCCTAGACAACCATAAGGATTCATGAGTACACAATAAATGCCTCATGTAGAAAAGCTCCCTCTCAAAAAAGCATCCAACCAACAAAACAAAAGAGTTTTTATCACTGATTCTCGGAACCCCCTAGGAAGGGGTATGGGCAGATGTAATGGATCAAGACCGTGCTCCTTGCCTAGCAGGCCTTGCAACTTTAACTTTCTCTGTAGACTAGAAATTAAGAACTGAAGAAGACACTGATAAGCAGGAAGGAACTTCCATTTGTCTCATTATCCAAGGTCCCATCAAAGAGAAAAGCATCTGGGCCAGATCTACATGGCAACGAATGAGAAGCACTTTATGTTTAATGTGGATTTTCATGAAATGGGCTTTGGTCCGTCAGGAGCACACAAAGCAAAAAATGTGGAGTAAACACAACCTTGAAACCTGCCTTTCACAGGGCAAACTGCACTTTAATCCGCCTGACTTCGCGGCTGAATGGCTGGAGTCCCGCTAGTAGAAGTAAACGTCGTCAACCCCATAGACAGTGCTCAGCAAATGAGAGAGTAGTTTCAACTGTGATCCAGCAGTACTGAAGCCCAGGGACAGACTGGTGGGTGAGCAGACAGGAGACACCTAGGTCCTGCACTGAGGGAAAGGGCTGGACTTGCCTTCCTCTTCTAGTGCTCTGGAGTCAGCAGTGGTGGCTAATGCTGCTGCTGCCTCCACTTCCCCGACTGGAACTAAGCCTCCTCCTCCTCCTCCCCACAAACATGCAGGAGAATCACACACACAGAAGACTATTCTGAAGGTGAGACATAAATGAATCAGAGCCTGCTATCTGTGAATGGAAAAAGCAAACTGCTGCATTACTCTGAAAGGGTGACCCAGCACGATTCTATGACTGGGGAGGGTTGTTCCCAGCCCTGTCCATGCTCCCTTGCTGGCCGCCCTTTCTCCTTCCCATCTGTGTTTTCCTTAGTTGTAGGTGCATCGCGTAACTGTGAAGTTGCAGGTGTATCGCCACTGCGAAAGAGCAGCTGGCTGCCCTTTCTCCACCCTCCTCTGCATATTCTTTATTGTGCACTACATATAAACTGGCTGATCCTCTATTGCGAATGAAACAGGGCTACTGATATTATGAGTGGGACAAGGAGGCTACTTACAATGACAGCAGCCCTACTGCAAATGGCGAAAAACAGGGAATGGTGGAGAGGAGCCACTCCACCCCTTGACCACCTAACTGCCAGGTCACAGCCATGTCACACAGGCACACCCAGGATTTAATAAAGAAGGACATGGCATACTGCAGAGGAACTGCCTGGGAGCCACTTTAAGTAAAAAATACGGAGTAAAAGGACTTTCAGAAAATGTGGATTTTCAAGAGGGATGCAGCTGGTTGGCTGCAGATTGGCCACGACACCATATGTCCCTAACAACTTTAAGCCACAGCAGCATCGGAGAAAACCTCCCCTGTAGACGGGCCCCTGATTTTAGGTGTGGAAGTCAGGAGTCAGGTTGATTTCAATCATGTCACAAGCATTTGGGCTATATTTCAAGTTGGTGAAAGGCTTATAAATGCATCACTGTGGGACTTGCCTTGTAGGAATCCAGTATATGGAAATAATATCTGCATAACAGAAGAACTGAAAGAATGTGGAATCTATGGAAAACACATACAGATAGCTGATTTTGGCTGGCTGACAGCTTAACTTTGGGCTCTATCAGATAGGACCACACAAAAAGAATAGCCATGCTTGGGTCAAGAAAACTCAAAAATGAAATATACAGAACAGTACGTACTGTATCCCCAACCCATGAACAAAAGCTGAATGATCTATGGCTATTTGAATGACAGCATTCTCCCATACAAGCTTGCCCAGGTTTTAAGAATTTCAGGGGAGGCCCTTCTCGCAGTCCCACCACCATCAGAGGCACCTGTGGTGGGATGCTAGAGAGGGACTTCTCAGTGGTCGCTTCCAAGCTCTGGAACTCCCTGCTGAGGGAGGCCATCTTAAGATCCCTTCCGTCAGCAGGCAAACATGCTTTTGTTCAGTCAAACCTTTGGCATGTAAGCTGGTTTGTTGCGGAAGTGAGTTTTAAAAGGTTGGGTGTGTTTATTTATTTATTTTTAGTTGTGTTTTTAATTGATTTGTTTTGAAGTTATGTTTTAATTGAGATTCCATTTTTAATCTGTATGTAATTATTGATAGCCACCTTGAGCACCATTTTGGTGGAAAGGTGGGACATAAATTTAATTAATCAACAAATTTATATTAAAGAGTTACTTAAGCTATTCGTATATTCCAGTGACTTAAGCTAGAGAATATGGATTTAAAGAACGACTGAACAACAACAAAAGTCATTTTCATGCATGGGAGTAAACTGCCTCAAATTCAGGTACTCCCGATTAACCAGTTTCTGGATTGAGTTGAAAAGATCTGTTTCCTTTGTCCCTTCAAGACTGGAATCTGAATCTCTCCTGTGGAGGTTATTTCTCTCCCCACCCCCTTCATTTACTGCTGCTCAAGGATTTCTCAGAAGAATGAAAAAGAAGGTCAGTGGCAGTGGTGGTAGCAGCACGATGGAAAATGTGATATTATTGGCATGGGCACAGCAGAAACATGGGCAATAAATAAACATGAGCCAAACAATCTCAGAGCAGACCAAATCGGCAGGCATCTGGATTGAACAAGGAAGAGCCATCCATTCATCCAATCCTGTCTGATTGGCTCTACTACTATGCTAGGACAATGTGAACTATTTTCAGCACAGGACACTCAGAATAGGTCAGACAAGATTTGTCAGCCATTCATAGGAGCCACTGAAGGAAGAAGAATGGCTCCAGGCACTCGTAGGGAGAAGATCATGTACGCAGCTCTTGGCGTAACTAATTATTTGCATGCCCCTTGCATCACAATTCCACAGAATGAAAATACAGCTTCCCATAGGCAATCATGATTCAAATGTGGAAATGGATCATGGGATGATGGGGAACTGGCACTTCAGAACTCCAGGGAAAGACTCCTGTGATGCTGGGCTCAATTTTTCAATTTTGACCAGCCTATGAGGATCATGTCTGGCTCAGTGGTAGACCACCTGCTTTGCATGCAGCAGGTCCCAGGTTCAATCCCTGGCATCCTCAAGTAGGGCTAGGAAAGAATCCTGCCTGAAACCCTGGAGAGCTGCTGCCAGTCAGTGTCAACAATACTGGCCTAGATGGACCAATGATCTCACTCAGTATAAGGCAGCTTCCTATGTTCTTACGTAAGTCCTTCAGCTGGACCCTTCTGGCCCTGACTACTTTCTGGACCTCAGGAGCCAACTACAAATTACCTCAAGGACTGTCTTATCCCAAAGGAACCTGACCATTTGCCACAGTTGTCAGTAGAAGACCTGCCCCAGGTGCCCCCACCAATTAGGAAAGCAGCTATTCAAGACAGGGCCTTTTCAGTTGTGGTGTTCTTCAATTGGGACACCACAACTGAAAAGGCACTGTCTTGAATACAGAGGGGCACCTGGCACCTTCTCAGTTTTCTTTTAGGAACAAAGGTAAAAAAAAAACAAAAAACCCTGCTTATTTTCCCATGTCTTTCCTGATCAAGTTCTGTTGCTAGCTTTTAATGCTTGCATTGCTTTGGTCTTATTGTGGTAGGGTATGTATTATTGTTTATTGCTTTTATGGACAGTTTTTATACATTCTTCATGCTGCCTTGGACAATGTGGAAAGGCAGGCTAAACATGTATTAAATAAAGAAACAAAAAAGTATAAGTAGCATGGAAACACATGAGACAAAACCCTGATAGTTAGGTTTTGTCTTAGTGGACTACAAGCAATAAGCCAGCAGTGTGATGAAGATACTAAAAAAGCTAATGCAATCTTAAGCTACATTAACAGAAGCATATTGTCCAGATCACAGGAATTATTGAGGAAGATCCAACGTAAGTCCTACTTAGAGCAGACCCATTGAAATTAATGAAACTTAACTTAGTCATGACTAACTGAAATCCTATTCATGTTAATGGGTCTACTCTAAGTAGGACTTATGTTGGAGTCTACCCAATAAGCCCTATTCAGGCATTTCTCTCCAAGTGATTGAGATCACATGGAGAGAGACAGCAGGGCATACATTCTTATCCCCCAACCATTTCCTGCCCCATGCTGGTCCCTTCTCCAATGCTGTCCATGTATGTGGAGAAGGTCTGAAGGGGGAAAGCCTGGAGAATGCGTGTAGGTTTCCCTATGAGCTAGAACCCTATGAGCTCCAAGTTTTAGCTCATAAGGACAACCAGCTTCCCACCCTTCCACCCCCATCACATCTTCCCCCTGTTGGGAATATTGCAACCTCAGCTGTAAGTTACAAGAAGGGGGCAATGTTGTAGTTAGTGAATTAATGCATGGGCATAGCTAGCCTTAGGATCTCTATAGCCTACAGTGGTTTCCTGTTCCTCTCCTTCCTTCCTTTCTTCCTCTCTTCCTCTCTCTCTCTCTCTGTTCTGACCTTCCTCCATTGCTGGAAATACATGGTTTGCTCTCTCCCCCTCCCTCTCCTCTGCTGGTGTTATAAAACACAAAGAAATGGACTGAACAAACTCTGCCTGAAACTATATGCTGTACCATCATCTTTGTATGTAAGAAACTGTGAGTAAACCATGTTTACTTTTCTTCACTAAAAAAGAGTGTGGTCTGTCTCTTTTTTAGCCTTCTGTGGATGTCAGACTGGTAAACGCTCATTCTGTTCTATCTAGAGATGTAAAATTTCTGGAAATTTTGAGGTCATGGGGGAAAAGGGGGTTTTCTCCCGGCTTTTTGTGGGGGAAATTGAAATTTTGGGAAAAACTGAAAAATAAGCAATACTTATTTTTTAGCACTTTTTACAGATCTAAAGTCACTTTGTTGCTTTAAGACAGCCTTCCCCAACCTGGCGACCACCAGATATTTTGAGCTCCCATCAGCCTCAGGCAGCATGGCCAATGGTCGAGAATACTGGGCACCAGGTTGGGGAGGGCTGCTTTAGGAATATAAAGCAGCATTTCTATTCCTAAAGTTATTTTATGTATAACTTAGTTTGCTCATAAAATGATCATTATATTTTAAAACTTTTAAAAGTAAACTCAGTAAATTTGTAATTATTGTCTGAATAGATTAGAACTACATTAAATGACTGTTACAGCATCAGAAACACAGGACTCTATAGAACAAAACCCAAACTGTGAAGAATGCACATTTACTGTCAAGAATGCACAATGGTGACTCTACTCACATGCTGGGAAACTGAGCATAAGTGTCTATCAGTAAAATATACTGTAGATGAATAATTTTAATGAGGAATGAAAGAAATAATTATGCTGGGAATCTTACAGAGAGAATTAAATAAATATTTTCCCCCATGGCTTCATTATTTCCAGGCATTTTACATCTCTAGTCTTTCTATAAAATTGTTCTTATTACATAGTTTTTAGAAAAGAAATAATTTTGCAGGGAGTAAAGGCTGAGTAACAATATATAAATAATTTGTCTTAAATTCTAAAAGAAAATATTTCATAACCCAAAGCTGTTCAATTTTTCCAATTTGTTGGGAAAAAAACAAAAACAGTCCTAGGGAAAAATGGAAAAAAACCCTTTTTTCTGAATTTTTCCGGTTTTCTTCTGGGCCTTCACATCTCTAGTTCTGCCTTTTTTAAAATCTCTGCTAAGTGCCTTTTTAACAGGGGGCGAGTATGCATGGCCCTGCTGTCTCTCTCCATGCCATTGTGCAATATTGCATGGAGACAAACACTAGAATAGGGCTTTAATCCAAATATAATTACACTCAAAATGTGGTCAGGCTGCATTTGGAGTACTGTGTCCAGTTTGGGGTGCCATATTTTGAGGACATTAACAAACTGGAGTGCATCCAGAGAAGGGAACCAGGATGGTGAGGGTCCGCAAATCAAGTACTACGAGGAACGGTTGAAAGAGCTGGGTATGTTCAGCCTGGAGAAGAGAAGGCTAAGAAGAGACATGATGGTGGTCTTCAAATATCTCTGGAAGGTTATCGTGTGGAAGATGGAGCAGAGTTGATCTCTCCAAAGGGCAGAACTAGAACCAATAGGTGGAAATTGCTGGAAAGCAGATTGGGCTAAGTACTAGGAGAAACATCCTAATGGTAAGAGCTCTTGGACACTGGAACAGAATGCCTCGGAAGGAGGTGGGTTCTCCTTCACTGGAGGTATTTAAGCAGAGTCTAGACAGCCACCTGTCAGGGATGCTACATGGCAGATCCTGCGTTGAGCAGTGGGTTGGACTGGACAGCCTCCACGGTCCCTTCCAACTCTATGATTCAATGAAAAGCAGCTTGGGGAGAGGGCATTTTTGCATAGAGAAGCAGTGGGGCAGCAAGAGGTGCTCAATCCTTCCACAGACCACTGGGTTGTCACTGCAACGTTCCACCCTTAAAAAATCCCTA
Organism: Heloderma suspectum; assembly: GCF_057233095.1. Taxonomy (NCBI): domain Eukaryota; kingdom Metazoa; phylum Chordata; class Lepidosauria; order Squamata; family Helodermatidae; genus Heloderma; species Heloderma suspectum. Next base: position 229,471,226 of record NC_139459.1, read on the forward strand.
CTCTCCCCCTCCACCACCACAGGGTATCCATGGTGTGTTTGCAAAGGTGCAGCTGAAAAATGGTGGGCTATGAAAGGGTTAAGTACCACCTCCCTTCTTCTCTCTCCTTTTCTTCCCACCTGTCCCTGCCACATCATGTACAAGCATCCTCCATCAGGGTTTTGTTACGGCTGCTTACTGTCTTGCATCCAGCCTGCCCCTTCAGCTCTAACTGTTGCTTACTGACCATTCTGCATTTTGTTCTAACTGGAAGCTACAACAATTAACACACATCCAGGGAAGTCCAGGCAGGCTCCCTACTGGCTGATTCCACAGCCTTCACTCTGGTGATGCTGGAGGGCCAGTTTTGCTCTCGGAGCTAGCTGTTGACAATGGGAGAGTGCACAGCCAGGAAGGATGTTTACCTTTAATTCCTACAACTGCAGAGTACACACAGGATGGGGCTATCCTGACTGCTCTTCAAACTTTTTTTTTTTTTTAACTGTTAATAGATGAACTCTCCAGTACTGGGGTAGCACAGTGAGGTGCACAATTGGACCGGGGCTGGCAGGAATATCAAACAAAGTATAAATTGCAGTTGGGAGGACATTTACTTTGAGAGTGCAGAAAGGCCTAAGGGGACTGGCTAAAATAGCTCCAGAGTGGCAAAGATGAAAGATAAAGTTTCCCTTCCTATTTTTCAAATAGCCTGACTTTTAAAATGCTGCTGCAAAGCAAGAGCACTGGATACCAAAGAGGGCTTCAGACCCAATTCTGCACTTTAGGGTTTAAAAGGGCAGTTGCAGGAGCAACCCAGTGCAGTCCATGCTGGACCCAGTAGGTAAGCAGCCAAGGCTACTCCCTCTTCCTTTAAGCAGCAGTCTCCTCTCCACCTGCCCATCACGAGCAAAATAAGGGCTGAATAATTAAAAAAATCTTCCCAGGGTAAGGTTACCAAACAGGCACCCTACAGCAATCAGTTCCCAAGTGACCAGACAACAGGGGGCTTGTGTGTGTGACTCAATACGGCTGCTTCACTCACAAACTCTTTGTAATACAGAAGGGTGTGAGAGAGACTAAAACTGAACTGGAAAAGGGCAGATTATGTTCCATAGGAATGTGAAATTGTCTGTGATGGCACCGAGGCGAGAGAGATTTTCTCAACAGGACTCTTATTCTCCCTGCACGGTCTCCTTCCCGGAGTCCTTTGCCGTGCTGTTTCCTAGAAACACAGCCCGCCACACACATCACTGCTCAACATCACAAACAGGGTGTGTGTGAGCACCAAAGGGCCCTCTCACCCAGCAGCTAAAACCATGAAACATGGACTAAGGCTGAACACATTACTTTCTTTCAGCTTTTGGAGATAGAGAGCCACAGGAGATCTTAATTCCCCAAACTCACCCCCCAAAATGTATTCCAAATGCTTGTTACTTGTGTGAGAAATTGCCCACCCTGCACCCAAATTGCAGCAGTGGGGAAAACCTGACAGCTTTGCATTCATTTCAGAAATGGGGAGTGGGATGACAGGAGACTACATTTTACATTCACATTTTACACCCAGTCCCTGGGGAAATCCCTCTTTTGCACTGCTGAGTTCCCAAATCCCATAAAGAAGCCACGTCCATTGTGCAGTAGGGAAACATCTATGAGAAGCTGGTGAGTGCCCAGGCTGAGAGCAAACAGGGCATAGGGTTGGCTCATATGATGCATTTGCATCATTTTGATTACTCAACTCAATGGCTGGCCAATGTCTGTGTGGATTGATTCCAATGAAAACCTGCAGGCGAGGTGACACTGGGTGATATGAAAGTTCTTATTTATTACTTTCATTTCTGCAATGTTAAAACTGTGATGGGGTGTGAGTGTGTGTGTGCATGAACCAGCGATGGCAGCACAAGCCTATGGGTGTTTACTCAGAAGACAGCCCCACTGCATTCAGTGGGGCTTGCTCCACCCCAAGTAATTGCACAAGTAATTTGTCGACCATGTTGACAAACAGGAAACCCACACCTTTCCGCAGAAAATTCAACACTCCCTTCACAGTCTCCATGGCATGACACAGCCAACTAGTTCAGAGTGGAGTATAAATAAACAGTACAGACATTTGCATGATCACTGTTACACTTGGCAGCATGGAATACAGCTGTCTTGTACAGATGCAGATGGCAGAAAACAGAGGTGCACAACCCTTTCAGGCCTGCAGGCCGCATGTAATGCTGGCTTGGGGTTAGGGACCACACGCACTTACATATACACACATGCGCACGCACACACAGTAGTGATTCTGATGCAGACCACTCTTTCCTCATTGGTAGCTGCAGCGGGGGGATCTGTATAAGGATCACTGAGGGAGGGAGTGGGGTGCAGTGGTCAGGGCACCTATGAGGGCACAATTAAAGCTTGGAGGTGTGGGTTGTATGGAAAGGAAAGGTTCCTCCTGTGCAAGCACCGGGTCATTACTTCTGGCATAAACAAAAGCATGGGAGTCTCCACTTTCAAAAGGAAGAAGAATTGCATTTGTCCAGCCCTCACAGCTAGAGAAAAAAAAATGGCAAAACTGCACGCTCTATCCAGTAACGTTGCTCAGTTACTCAGCACTTGATGACCAGCAGATGAGTGTGTGAACAGACCCCACTGAAAGCTTGCATCTATGGTGACACTGAGTGATGTGGAAGTGTTTATGTAGTGACAGATCTGCAGTGGCTCATTCACACATGCAATTATCAAACGATGAGGTGCCTTGGGCCCAGCTTCTTTCCACAAGCACCTATACAAGTGTTGCCCTTCAAATCCTCCTTCCACCACCACCCCTTCTCCCTACCATAAATTTCCAAAGGCTGCAAAACCCCAGATCTTTGAATCTAATATAAACCAGACATTTTAACTGAATTTATGAGCATTAGAAGGAAGTGTGTATACTCAGTGTTGAAACACGTCTGCGGGTGACAGGAGTGTGATATCTGTAGTGCGGAACCTACCCCCTGGTTTTGTACCCCAGCACACACCCCATTTTTAAGGTTGCGCATTGATACTAATTGCTGCTTCATATTCTGCTTTGATGATTTATTCCCTGCAGAATCTGAAATCTGTGTTTCCAGAAACAACTACAAAATGACAAGCTGCAGGATTCTACAGCTTTGCCTGTAATCCAGTATCCACCTGGGGTTCCTCCTTAGCATACAGATTTCTTACATGGTTAAAAAAACAAAAAAACCACCTCCAACAATTTCCCCTTTGACAGTGGCTGCTTTCATGTCATGACAGAAAGAGCCATACACACTCACACATGCCCATTCTAGTATCAGCAGGTCTGTCAAAGAGCTGAACTAGCGACACAAGATTTTGCCAAAGCCATGGATGGCTCAGACGTTTTGCTTCGAACTGCCTCCGACAGCCAGCAGCCAAATATGAACATCAGAGACAGAAAAGGCACACCTCCGAAGAAATCCAATCTGCCAACGAGAGTGACCAGACAACCGCTTCAAACGACAAACAGAAATGAGAAGCCTTCGGCTCACAGGGCCTCCTAATCCTAGCTCTCCTAGGCCCACTCTTCTAAGGAATGCATCCCTCACCCCTCAAAAAAAAGTCCTCAAGCCCCCCAAATAGGGCATTCCAGCACTGCAATCCCAGCTCCTCCCCTCCCCCATCTTCGAGGAGAGGCCTGCCCTTCTCCATTGCTACCCAAGCCTCTACGGTGCACATCCAGTAAGCAGCAGGAATTGAAACAAGCCACCCTGGCAAACCACTGGCTCAAAGCACTAGTCCAAGCACAACCCTCTGGCAGTGCAGGCATCGCTTACTCAGTAGCTTTATTAGGAGCTGGATGGAGGCCCACCTGTGAGCAACACCCACGGCCCACACTCCGAAGGACATCCTTTCCAGTCTGATCGGGGCAAATGCGCAGGTGATCACACACTGTGGCGGGCAAGGGTGTGTCGCCTTGACAATCCCCCTTTCATCCCAGCTCATGTTCCTAAGGGGCAGCAGCAGCAGCAGCTCTGGCCTGAGTCTCCCTCCCTGGCTCCCTCTGCCTCCCTCCTCGTTCTCCATAGCACGAACCCACCCAAGTGCAAACAGCCGAAGCCGACGCAGAGCATCCTGCCCAGCTGTCCCCGGGGCTGCTCTACGGCCCGGCCCTCGCTGGGGCCCTCAGTACACCGGCCAGGGCAAGGCAGAGAGAAGACCAGCTCGCACAGCTCTGTGCTTCCACCCCAGTAGCAGCAATTGAGGTGCCCAGCAATGAGAAGCGTCTCCTGCCCCGCTGGCACAAGGCTGGCACAGTGCTCCGCAGGGGAGAGGCTGGAAGGAGGTGAGCCAGCTCAGTGCCTCTCTGATCTTTGTTCCCCACCTGCTGGCATGTTCAGCTCCACGACCCTCACACTAGCAAAAGGGGGACTGGGAGGGAGTTGCACAGCAATAATAAATATTTCAGCTTCAAAGCACCGTTCGAATGGAGCCCAGCAGAGTTCAGCAGGTTTCCCAGATATGCAACGCTTCTGAGTTACTACCACGCCGAAGCACCTCACTCCCAGGGCCAAACATGATGCCCCTCGTTAGAATCTCTCACCTCCTTGGCTCCACCATGCCACCATTTTTCTATCATCCCCTCAGATCTAAAAACACTTCCTAGAGACTGAAAGCACTATTTCCCCCGAACTCTGACCCGAACTCTGACCGTGGGGAAGGACGTGACCAACGCAGCCACTCTCCTTGCGCAGCATATGAAGCAAATCAGCCTGAACCCACATTTTGCCTCTGAGCTGGACGAGCTCACAAATGACATGGATCTTCCCGCCCACCCCCCTCCAAAAACGATCTGATATTATTCTCGCCCTCAAACTTTTTGGCGTGCCCCAGGTGCCCAGCTGTTCGTCAGCAGTACCCATCTCCGTCACCGTTGGCAATTAACCTGCCCTTGCTGCGCCGCCAAACCGGCCTGCACAGGAATGACGGGTAAGTTTCTTTACTCGAAAGGGCACGGTGCGACTAAACAGGTGGCTGCCGAGCGAGGGGAGGGTAAGGGAGGCGAGCCCCTGAGCGCCGAGGAGCCCACCGCGCAGGCCACGGAGAGCGACCCTGAGACTTAGGATTCACGCCTGGGCACACCGAGCGTCGGTCGCTAAGTTCGCAGACTTTACGTTAACTTGAGATCGGAGCACTGGTCTGCGATTCGGAGCATCTCACGGCAGGGTTAAACCGGGAGTGCTTTTTCGGAGGGTTACAGCTAGCTCGAAGGGATACAGGTGTTTGACCCGGAGCCTTTTTGCTAACCCCCCCACCGCACCTACAGCTCCACGGGGGAGCCTGTGACGAAGTCCCCACCCAGTCGTACTAAAGACAGCTCGTCCCCCCGCCGCCCCCTACCTTGAAGTCTGCGGAGAGCTGCGGCGTGTACTCGAGGGTCCAGAGGGCGCGAACCAGTGCCGCCAAGTGTGCCGTGACCTCTCCCGAGGCAGTTCCGGATCCCGGCCCGGATGACCCTTGCTGGTCAGGCAGCGCCAGCAGGAGGAAGGCGGCGAGCAGCTCGGTGTGGCTCAGGCACTGCACCACGGCGTTCAGGAAGCACGTGTTGCCGTGGTTCTTGAGCCCCTGCGCGCCGGGGGTGAGCGGGCGCGGATCCCCGGAACTGCCCGCCGGGGCTGGGCTCAGCGCGCCCAACGACAGGCGGGCGCCGCCGCCGCCGCCGCCGCCTGCTTGGCCGCGGTCGGGCCCGGGCGGACGCTTAAAGCCGCCTTCGTCGTCCTCCGCCTCGGCGCCTTCCCGCCGCCGCCGCCGCGCCCCCCGCAAAGTTTGCAGGAGGCGCCGGGCCAGCCGGCTCAGGGCGCGCACGGCTCTGCGCCGCCGCCCGGCCCCGGCGCGGCGGTGCTCGCAGGTGCGGGCCCTGCCCAGGGGGCTCTGCGCGCCGGGCCCGAGCTTTTCCCGCGCCTCGAGCTCGCCCATCGGGGCCAGGCTGCGGCGATCCGCTCCTCCGCCAACTGCCGCCGCCGCCGCCCGCTTGGCTACCTGCGCCCTGCGCCTCCCCGCGCGCTCCGCCCGCCCCCCGCGGCTGCCGGCTGGGCTGGGCAGGGCAGGGAGGCGGAGAGGAGCGGGCCAGGCTCATGGCAGGCGGCAGGCGGGCATCCCCCTCTGCCCGCCGCCAGAAAGGGCGCGTTGCTGTTCCCGCCTCCGTAGTTCCCCGCCGGATCGGGAGCGCCGGGGAAGCCCTCTCGCCGGGGGCCGAGCGCGGAGGTGCGGCGCCGGGCGCCTCCCTCTGTTGGGAGCGCTCGCCTGCTTCAGCAGGGGGCAGGCTGCGTGTCTGCGAGCGAGGCGCCGCTGCTGCTGCTGCTCCTGCTGCTGGCGAAAAGTGGCATCCTCGGGAGCCTGGCAGGCGCGCGGAGCGGGATCGGCTTGACCAGGCTGAGCAGGGAGGCGGGGGCGACAGGCAGGCACGGGCAGGTGTTGCCGGGCAAAGGCGGCGCGCGGCGGCGGCGGCTCCGCGCGTTGTGTCAGCTGCCTGGCCCCAGCCTCTCCCTTCTTGGCTCAGGTACGGAGCCGTCCGTGCCAGCTCACCGGGTCGAGCGGGGCGGCGGCGCGGCGTGTCTTTGTGCGCGGCTGTGAATCCACGGGAATCTTGAGGAGCCCAGCCCGGCCACCCTCGTGGGCTCTAGCCTGTGTGCCAGCGGTGGCGGTGGGCACGGCTCTCAAGGTGGAGAAGCAAAGCAGCAAAGGCCCAACTTTTCCCCGGCAACCTGCCCTGCCTTAGCCCCGAGCCTCAGGTTCGTGCTTCATGCGGTCTACAGGATAGGCAGCCTTGCATGCCACCACAGACCCACATGTGTAGCGCAATCCGATGCTCATTTACTTGGTGGCTTAGTCCTAGGCAGGCGTGCGTAGGATTGCAGCCTGAGGGTACGGCAGTGGCGTGAATTGCCATGTCCCACTGGATCCGTCTCGCAAGACTCCAGTAAGGTTTGGACCCGGCGGAGGAGGCAACTATATTGTTAGCGCCCGTGCCAGTGTTGCTCCCAAGGTGATGCTGATGTGGGAAGAAAACATACTGGCAGCCCCTCCCCTATGTCCTCCCAGGTACAAATATTAGGGTGCTTCCAGATGGAGGGCTCCTAGCACTACCAATCAGAAGGCATTTCTGATTTCTGAGCAGCAATTCCTCCTCCCCCCCCCCATTTTCTGCAGTAAAGTAAAAGATGGAAGAACTGGTGGGAATGCATGAGAGGGTGATGAGCAGAAGACAATTACATCTGGACCCCCAGAAAACTGGGGTCCACACGTAATTGTGGGTTAGTTAATCCATGATTTACTGTGACACATGCTGTTGCCGTTTTGAATATGCAACCTCCGATAGGCCTGATTGGAGGTCACTCCATGACATCCGAACCCAGACACTATGGGTTAATCATGGAGTGAACAACCCACAGTACCTACAGTTAGTTGTTAGGTTAACTGTGGTTTGTTTCACCCATAGTGTCTGGGTTTGGACATCATGGAGCATATTCAAAATGGTGGCAGCACATGCCACGGCAAATCATGGATTAATTAACCCCTGATTTGCCACTATTATGTGCAAATGGTATCATTGATTAAAGCAGGGTGGTGGCTCAAAAAAAGCCTTGTCTGGAAACACCTGAACTGGTCCTTAGGCGGTTTGCAATTGCATGCCGAAAGTCTGTGTGTGGTAGCAGCTGCATACAGGCAAAAATCTGATGCACTCAAGGATTTCAAGCAACCCCCACAAATCTAATAGTTACATGAATCATCCCATAGATTAGAAAATGTACACAATACCAAGCAGGCATGTTGAGACTGCAGTTTCAGTGAATCTGTGCAGAGTTCAGTTCAGATCTCAACTCTGCCATGAACTCGTAGGGTGCCTTTAGGCAATCTACTATCAAGCCTCAGCCCCTATTTGATTATGGGGATGAAAATCCTGACCTACTTTACAGGGTCGGTGTAAGGATTGTTGAGGCAATGCTTTGAAGAACATGCAAAGAACATGCTGCGTTAACACAAACCTTACTAATTCAGCACATGGTGAAGCCATTGTGTGAATGATTGTCGCACAAGTCCGGTATACACTTGAACCTTTGCTACTACTTAATCCATGTTAGTAGCACAATAAATATGGGCTGAATGTATTGCAAAATGGTCACATAGTGACATAGTCACTTTTTAATGTATTTATTATATTTATATCCCACATTTTTCCTCTTTCATGGTCCTCCTCCTCTCCATTTTATCTTAAGTTCCTCTCCATTTTGTCTAAGAGGTTAGGCTAAAAGTCTGTGACTGGTCCAAAGTGAGCTTCACAGCCAAGTGCAGACTAGAACCCGGATCTCGCGAGTCCCAATCTAACACTCTAACCACTACGCCACACTTTATTATTTATTTACTATAATTACTTATATCCCACCATTCAGGATAGAAATCCTTCCAATGCAGAGTACAAGTAAGATAAAGATACATTAATAAAATAATTATAAACATTTAAAAAAAAAATAGTTATACGGGTCCATCCCGTATGGGGCCAGTTGATGGTAGAAGGGAGGGAGAGCCCAGCCAGAGCAGGGGTCTGAGGTGGTCATTGCCTGCCTCTTTCTCATGACTACATGACTACTTTGCTAGTTGCTACATGCCTGTCACATACATTCTCTCGTCTAAAGGCAAATTTGCATGCACTGGAGAATGGCAGTTGCTTGCAATTGCTGTCCGGTGTTCAGATTGGTTCTGAACAAAATTGGCTGTCTAGCCGCGAAAGCCGGGCAGGGGGAGCGAGGAGGAGATCCGCTCCTCACCACTCCCCCTGCCCTGCACTGGACAGGCTCAGAGGCAACCGTTGATCCAGATACGATTGCCCCCTAAGGGTGCCACCTTATGCATGTTTAGACAGAAAAAACTCCTACAGCTCCCAGCATTCCCCAGCCAGCTGTGTTGGTTCCACAGAATGAGATGCAAAATAATTTAGAATGCAATCCTATCCATGTTTAGACAGAGAAAAGTCCTATAACTCACAGCATTCCCTAGCCAGCCATGCTGACTGGGAAATGCTGGAAGTTGTAAGACTTTTTCCTGTCTAAAATTGTACCCTGAATAGCTCAAGGCTCTTGTGAGGCTCTGGGCATGCCTCTTTCTCATCTTTTTTTGGGGGGGCGGGGTGGGGATGGGGTTGAAAGGGTACTTCCATTTTCAATTTAGGAAAAGGTAAGTGAGGCTCAGCACAATATTAAAAGTCTGGGAAACACTGGTATAGTGTCACAGATTCTCCTAGGACACAGTCCACCAAGAGCTCCTTCTGTGCCCCACTGACTGAAATGAGCAGAAGCTGTTCCCATATAGATATACACACTCACACACCTTTTTACCCAGTCTAGGCCTCCAAGGCTGCTGAATTGCTTGCATCCGAAAAACTCGTGAAGCACTGGACATAAGGCAATATTGACCTAAGTGAGCTATTTTGCTGGCATGGTCCAAGATTGTATTTAGGATGATCTGGTTGTAAAAATAAAGAAAGCTGACTGTTCCCTGCTCCTGTTGATGCCCCTATTGTGTATGCAGTATCATTCTGTGTTGGTACCTGCTGTGTTGGTGTTTGACCTTCCATTTGGTCTTGCGAATTGGCATGCCGTATTCTTCCGGTGAAAGCAAAAATAGAAACAAAGCTATGTAGAGCCATCACCCTGGTCTGTGTTTTTTAAATGTGTTCTGCTTTACCAGAACCTGATGATGCTCTGCTTAATACAAAGAGCAGAAACAGGCTGTGTCCCTGGCCCAGTTGCCCACACACACACACACACACACACACACTTCATTTTCAGTATAAATTGTTTGCTGATGGGGCCCTGGAACCTTTACAAGAGATGTAAAGACAAATAGCAGGAGAAGAAAGGCATTCTGCCTTCCCACTTCTAGCTCCAACCTCTGTGTGCTATCTCTTTGCCTTTGCAGAGCCAAGTCCTGAGCTCAGTGGCAGGATCTTGTAGTACAGGTTTTTAGGCTCAAGGGGAACTCTTGTCTTGGAGTATCTGTTAACAAAGGGCTGGAAGCAGTGTACCAGATGACAGGGTCAATCTGTCCCAGATGGGACTTTCCTTTCACTGGTTCCTGATTCTTCCACATAATGGTCGATGCATATGGATGAATAAGCACACAGGCCAAAGGGAAGATTTGCTCTAAATTAGCATAGTTTTCATCTACAACCACTTTATTGGCTATGTATTATCCTGTTGATGGTAAGGTCCAGTGTGTTGTAGTGGTTAGAGTGTTAGACTGGGATTCAGAAGATCTGGGTTCAAGTCCCCACTCAGCCATGAAGCTCACTGGGTGACTTTGGACCAATCACTGACTCTTAGCCTAACCTGCCTCACAGGGTTGTTGTGAGGATTAAATAGAGAGGAAGAGGACCACGAAAACTGCCTTGAGGGGAAAAAGGTGGGATATAAATGTAATCAATAAATAATGGTCCATCAAAGAAGAGCATTTGACTTAGATATAGGAGGTAAGGAGGACTGGATTCAAAGTCCACCTTTGCTTTGGGCAAATCATGGTTTCTCAAAATCTACTGCAGTGCCCCCAGTTACATTGCAAAATGGGGAACATCTCTAAAACTCTAGAGCAGGATCTAGTTATTTCTGAAGAACTCTACAGCGGTCTCCATTTTCCTTTAAAGGAAAGATGGGTTTTCTAGCCTTCATGAATGCAGAGAAAATATCAAAACATATGGACTGTCTCTACTAAAAGCTGAAGAAACAAGAGGGGAACAGGATGGCATTCAGAGCCTCTCAGCTTCACTCCCCTAGCTTCCCTATCATCTCCGGTTCCTGCCTTTATACAATCCCTGATGCCATGCAGTGTCAGTGTTCATTGACTTTTAATCTTTGTATAGGATCCAGCAATCAGCTTGGAGAAACAGCATAAACCCCTAAAAGTTTAAAGCAGTAAGAACTGTTGCAGTTCCTATCCAGTTCAGTTCCTCCACACATCCCTTTCACCCACCCACCCACTTTCTATATCAAGCAGGACTTTAGTTTTCCTCCACAGCACATAAGGAGGAAGACAGGAATAGTTCAGCCTTCCCCAACCTGGTCCCCTCCAGACGCATTGGAGTACAAGTCCCATCACCCCTGACTATTGGTCATGTTGGCTGGGGCTGATGGGTACTATAGTCCAAAACATATGGAGGGCATCAGGTTGGGGAAAGCTGGTGCAGGGACAAGTGGAGGAACAAGACACAGTGCCATGTTTCACCGTCTTCTGTTTTGTAGCTTTCTTTTAAATGAACTCTTGGGATATTCTCCATACAATCCACTACAAGCAATAACAATGGCAGCTTTGAGAAGAATGAGCAAAATCTCCCAACTAAAAACCCTACGTATTTTTAACCTAGCCCCTGACAAATAAAAAGAAGGAAGGGGACATAAATAAGTCTCAAATTATAACAAATTGGAATCATATAACAAAAACAAAGCTTGCGAATCGAGGATGCGTGTGCTGATGCAACCACTGTCTTTCCAATAGCAGGATGGCGGGGGGGGGGGGAGCACAGAATTTTAAGTACTCTGCCAGTGTCGCAGCAACACATTCATTAGGCTTTATACATGTTACCAGTGAAAGCCAGCTTTCTCCCCACTTTTGTCTTTTAAGGCCTCGGTTCCTGGATTGCTAAAGAGATCAAATGTTCAGAGCAGGTATCGAGTGTGGCCTCGTATGACTTGATGCCTGTTCCACGTACGACCCAGGCAACCGCATCACTTGCTGGGGCGCAAGGTCAAGCCCCAGAGGAGAGCTTGTTACCTGGTGTCAGCTCCCGGCTGCCAGGCAGCTTCAGGTCCCTTTGCTGTCAAGTCAGGTGCAAACTGACTGACAGGCGAGAGAGAACCAGAGCAGGAACACAGCAGCCTGGATCTGGTTGTCAGGGCGATGCTGATGTCTCCCAGATGGGCTGATAATATACCTTCTAACTTTTATAGTACACTACAGACCCCAAATGTAGCACACTGGTTTGAGTCAGGATGAACAGCTTAGGAAGGTGGGAAAGACTCTCTTCCAAAGCAGGCATGTCATCCTCACTGAAGGTCAGGCTCTGAGGAGAAGAGACTCTTCCTGAGCATGAAGCCAGCAGAACTGTGCCTCCAACCCATCTCACCCATACTGAACTGTTTGTATGGGTGAGAAACAGTTCAGCTAACATGCCTTTCAAATGTGGTTCTTCCCGGGCCTAATCTTGCAAAATCTTATTGCAAACAAATAAAGTCCCTGCCTTCTAGTGAAAATATGACCTTCCTTCCTTCCTTCCTTCCTTCCTTCCTTCCTTTCTTTTTCTACATACATACATACCATGCCATCAGTGTACATGGAGCCTTACATGGGCAACATAGGTCCCTGTTCCCAGCTCCAGAGTTTAGGAGTCCTTAGGCAAGCTGCCCTCGGTGCCCCCCCCCCAGCATTTAGTGAACCCAGGTTTTCCCCCTTTACTTGTTTGCCTCCCTGCCCATGGTGCAGGTGGCACTGAGCAAAGCTCCGGGCCACGTGCCTGAACTTGCCACTGTTGACTTCTTCATTATGCTGTCCGCCCTCTGACATAAGCATACTCAGGATGGGGCTAGCATAATTAAGACAGTGGGCTCTGGCAAGATTGAGCATGCAGTCTGGAGCCCACCCAAATCCAGTCCCAGCCAGCTGCAGCCATGGGCAGGCAGCCGGCCAGCTGCCTGCAGCAGCAACATTGTACTGGTGGCAGTGGCGGTGGTGGGCCCTGGCAGGGTAGCTGGATCCTGGCACTTGCCCAGGTATGCCGCATGTTGTTGCTGGGCCTGACTGGGAGCTTTGAAGATGAGGCTTGACAATGATTGAGTCTAATAACATCTCATTAGGCTCAACTAGTATTTTTCAGGGCCAGCATGAGAAGAGGCGGTCAGTGCAAAAGACTCCTGGTGAGGTGCTTGTCTGCACTTGGCTTAATTTCTGAGAGGCTTTGTTTACTACCATTGACTCACCCTTATACTGTTTACTACAATGAAGATACACTGCAAACCATACTCACCTTCCTAAGAGATGACCTTGCTGCTTGTTTGATACTTTTTAAAGGGCTCTTCCGGCTCATGTATGCAATTTAGGTGAACTCCGCACTAAAGAAAACTTTACATGGTCTTTGGTGTCAGTACCATATCATTATAACCAAGAGGCAGGTGAGCAAGTCAATACAATGCACTGGCTTGGGGCTCTTGGTACAACTTCCAAAAATAGTTGTCTCTGACGCATAGTGATGGCTTCATATTGTAGAGTGGCATTACCATAATATACAAGCAAAGATTTCCTAGGATCAGAGCTGGAAGGCATCAAGTTGGCTCTTTAGTCTAGCACCCTGCAGCAGATTCTCCTGGACCTAACGTGGAACTGGCAATTACTCACCAAGTTAATTCTACCATATTATCAAGGAAAGGAGCCTCAGCTTCCTTGAGTAACATTCCATTGCCTAAATATGATTATTATCCCACTGTTGTATTATTACTGTTGCTATTGTTGTTCACCAGTACTGTATTATTATTGTTGTTGCTGCTGCTGCCAGTCAGTTAATAATGCAAAGGGTGTAGCCATCTTCACTATATTCATCTCCATCATTCACAACCCCTGGGGGTGGGAAGCAGGCCATTATAGTGTCCATTTTACAAGAAAGAGATCACTGGCAGAGAAATGATGAGATGCCCCCAAGCAGGGGTTACTTCCTAAATCAGGCAGGTACTGTGACTCAAGCCTGTCTGGAAGCCTTTGCTTCCTCTCCCTCTGAGCCAAAGTCTGCCACGTCCAAGTCTAAAGCTCTTTGCGGACACTTGGCTATTTGCACTGGGCAGCAGACCTCCTGGCTTCCATTATTAAGAACACAGAAAGCCATGTCAGACCATTGGTCCACCTAGCCCAGTACTGTCGACACTGAGTGGCAGCGGCTCTCCCAGGTTTCAGGCAGGATTCTTTCCTTGCCCAACTTGGAGATGCTGGGGATTGAACCTGGGACCTGCTGCATGCAAAGCAGGTGCTCCACCTGCTGAGCAATAGCCCTCCTCTCTGAGCTATGGCCCTGGTGTTCATTGTCTCCTTTTTCCAGTCTCCATTGTGGAGCCAACAAAATGGATTCATTTAGGGCACAATTTTATGTATGCTTAGACAGAAAAAAAAGGCCTACAGTTCCCAGCATGCCCCAGCCAGCATGGGAGTTCTAAGACTTTTTTCTGTCTAAACATGCATAGGATTGCGCCCTTATACAGTGATTTAAAACCAGCAAGAAAATCCACCAGTTGTCATTTCTGATCATGTTTGTGCTTCTTGCCCTATTCCCTCCCCTTCCCTGGAGAATGTTGCATTTTCATTGTTTTCCCTACTTACTAAAATGATGACATGGTTGGGTTATCTTTGGTGAAGATATCCATGAATGCTGAACTTGATCCCTCTGTGGTCTAAGCTCATAAAATGGGTCATTTGTGCCTCACACTCAGTCCTGAAAGAATCACACGTGTGTTTATTCAAGACAAGTTACCAACATTATAGACACATCAAGAAGCATTCTTGGTGGCCACTTAAAAAATCTGGCCCTGGAGAAGCCTAAGCATCTTCCTGAATCCTTAAGATAGGAAGAAGAAGAAAAAGGTTCTCCACTCCTATCAGGGGCCATTGACCCACGGAATAAGTCAACCAGGGACCACACTCAAGTAAGAAACAATCTCTTCTGCCTGAGCAGAGCTTTGAAAGTACGAACCAGGCTGAGAATACTGGGCTGACTGATAGCCACCCCATGTGATCTGCACTTTCAATAACATCCCACTTCAGGCAAGAGGTGGCCCATCTCTGGGCAGCCTCTGCCTGAGGGAAGCTTTGAAGGTGTTGGTTAGGCTGGCTGATTGCTGACCCAATCTGCACTTTCACGGATGAAGGTAGCACGCTGTCAGCTCCCTGATCTGTGCTTTCAAAGGCATCCCTCCCACCTGGGAAGGGAGAGCTTTACATAAGAGCCACGCTGGATCAGACCAAGGGTCCATCCAGTCCAGCATTTTGTTCACACAGCGGCCAACCAGCTGCCCACGGGAAACACACAAGCGGGACACTAGTGCAACAGCACTCTCCCACCCATGTTCCCCAGCAACTGGTGTACATAGGCATACTGCCTCTGATACTAGAGGTAGCATACAGCCATCAGGACTAGCAGCTTTGAGGGTGCGCATTGGCTAGCTGACAGCTGGCCCAACCTCCATCTTCAAAGCTCTCCTCAAGCAGGCCTGATTAAATTCAATACAGGGCCATCAGTTGCCCCACAACTGCCCTAAGAGCTTTTGCATGCACTGGTGTTTGGTTCTGTCTGTGCTTAATACTAGTCTAGGGGCAGGATTAACTAGTGTCTCTGGTACTGGACACACTGAAGATGTAAATGAATGAAGTATTGTATGGTAGAGGATGCCCATGGAAATGATTGCAGGATTATGTCATAAAAGTGAGTGCACCAAAACAGTTCTCTAACATTTGGTCTACTGTTGTTTTCTAATCCAGATTCTATTATCTTCAAAATGTATTTCTTCTTAGACAATTAACTTGATGCATTTGATCTTTGTCAAGCTGAATTCTGAAGAAAAATGGAATTCAATTAGGAATTGCACAAAAAGCATTTTAGCTGAAAAGAAGCTCTCTTCCATCATGACATGGGAATGAAGCTGTCTATGTCAAATCAACCACCCCTGAAGAGAATCCCGAGGCACCAGGCAAAACCACCATAAAAGTTCAGCTGCATTCTGGGTTGGAGAGCCTGAGCCTGATGCTTTGAAGACAAGCAAGTGGGGAAAACTACCCCCGCCCCCCAGGCAGATTGTTCTTTTAAAGCAAGGCATATTTAACACCATGCACTGACCATTTCTTTTCTTATCTGCTATGCCTAGATGTATCTAACTGCAAGCAATGGGAAGGACAACGCACACCTGTCAAGCCTGCAAATGATTAAACAATCCCATCCAGGCTTGCTAGCGCTTGAAACTGAAAAAAAGAAAGAGAAGGCTGTCCTCTGGGCGCAGCCCAAGGTGGAACTGAGAGGTCACAGGGGTGGAGTCACAGAACACAACTCTGCTAATACGAGGTACTTACCAGTGGAGGCTGGTGGCTCCGATTTTGGTGGGGCTGTGCATCCATTCTGGGATTCAGTCAGAACCAGCCAGAACACTAAAGGAGATATCAGTGGTGCTGAACCCTAGCCCCAAAATAGGTTCAGCACCTTTGATGGCTCCTTTAGAGGTCTGTCTAGTTCTGACTGAAACCCAGAGTGGATTCACAGCCCCACCAAAATCGGAGCCACCAGCCCCCCACTGGTACTTACTTAACAGTCCCCTGCCACCAAGTCACATCATTCTTACATCATATCAGGCCCCTGCAGATCCCAACACAACCCTCCAGACTACAATTGTGTCACAAACAGAAAGCAGAAAATTACCTACATGCATAGCAGGTAACTCAAGAAAGCAAGCCATGCCACAGACTACAAGTCAAGTCACACCCATGTATACTCAGGTCATGTCACAGAGCACGTGTGTGCATACATGCATGGTCAGTGAATTAAGCATGGAAGAAATGCGAACACTCACTCCGGCAATTAAGCTTAGGAAACTATCTCCACTCACTGCATTGAGCACATTTTCTCTCATGTTTGGATCCTGGCCTCCTAGCTGGGAAATTGGCCTCAAGCTTTTGTTGTTCTTATTGCCTTCTGGCCATTATATATATATATTTTTAATAACTCAGAAGCTTGATTTTTTTAAAGAATGCATAGATAAAACACTGAATTAGCATATGCAAATGAGCACTGGCAGTCTTTCCCCCTTCCTTTCTTGGGGGAGACGGCAACCCTGCAATGATTACTGAGACGGAGTTTTATGGCAGACTCACCTGCCTTGGGGATTCAGGTCAAGACAGAGTACGGTTGACAGCAATGAAGGGTGTGTGTTTTTCCTTTTAAAAGAGCTTTCATACGCACTCTGTACTCTGAACTTTGCGAATTGTTCTGAATTAAGCTGGCTTCACAGCAGGCTTTGAGACTGACATTGAATTAAGTTTGCTGTGTTTGAATTGCTTTCGTGGAATTGTGAGAAGTGTTAGAAGCCACTCCAAATTCATTTTTGAGTGAAGCAGTATAGAATTATTTTACATAAATAAGGAACTCAGGCCTGAGAGCTGGCAACCTGTCTTGTACCTGTCTTTTCCTCTCCTCCACAGCTAATAGCAGTCTCTGGACCACTGGAGAAATGGCACAAGGGGAAAGTTAGGCTAACTTTTCCCCCACCCCACAGCACTGCAACCTTGATCCAAACCTAGAGTGGGGGGCTGCTTTTCATCACAGACAAAGATATCAAGCTGTCTGGTCACAGATCTCCAGTGTCACATTTAGTCTCCTTCAGTGCTATTTCTGTAACTGCAAAGGGTTGGAGAAGGAAACTATCTCATCTATCCTCTGAAGAACTTAGGCTGATGTAAATGTCATATGCCACCACATATTCATAAAGTACGGACATTGTACACAGACACACAGACACACACACACACACACACATAGTGTCTTTAAAGATCCAGGATGAACCCACATCTGGGAACCATGGCTCAACCAGGCTTCCCAGATACATGTACATGGGTGTTTAAAGATCCATGCACATGTGTGTAAAATGTCTACACTTGTACATGTTTTCCTGCAGAAAACAACAGTGTAACACCAGTGCTTCCTGCAGCGATCATAACTTGTGGGGCTGACCTGGGTTTGGGATACGAATCTGGGTGTCCGTAGTCAAAGTCCCAGCAATCTTATGGCCCAGTGATTAAAAAAAAAACTCTGTATATAAATTGATGTCTTTTTAAAACAAATGCTCAAATGTTATTGAAAGACTAGTCATCTACAGCTAAGGGGGTGCAGTTTTGGAGGAAGGGGGGGGATAATCCTTTCAAAAATCCTCCATGGTTCTTAAGATCTGTAAGCAATGTCACTGCTAAGTAATTATTGGGATAGACAAATGAGATGTCTTCCAAATGCTTAAGTAATGCAGATTAAAACAGAAATGGGGGAAGAGGGGAAGTCTGGGAAACATTTTCTGGGAATTCAGTGAAAGCAGGCGGATAAATTCTCCCTCCCCTCTTCATTTGTCTCCTCTTGCAGTACTGGAAATCCAAACACAGTGGCAACCAAGAAGACTTAGAAACCAGAGAAGGAAGTTGAGTGGTGAAGCTACTGATAGCCAGAGAGACCAAACACGACTGGAATTCAATGACTAAAAAGGCCCTTTGTTAACGCAGAGTTAAAGTAAAACCATTTACTTCGTGTAAATGCTACAAAGGTGGGCGGTGCAAAGGTGAACTTAGGTTTCTGTTTAAGAACAAGTCTTACAGCATTTTTTCCCTCTAATACTCCCACACACATACACAAAATACAAGCAGGGCTAAACATTTCCATTTTGTTCTCTGGGATATTGGCAAATCATACCTTAAGGTTTGAGAGGACTTATTTGGTTTATTTTTAATTATTTTGGGTGTTCTAGCTCCCTCATATCTCACACACAAATATGTACACCCTCAGCCACCAAACAATCTAAAACTAAAAAGAGCACTTACACAATGTATTTAAACTTTTTTTTCCAGCTAGCAACAGACTTTTTGTGGGCCAAATAGCAAGAAAATGGCAGAGTGCAGTGTTGGCTCCAGGTTGGGGTGGGGGGCCCTTGGGCAAGGTGCCCTCAGTGGGGGGCCCTCTTCCCCAAGGCACTGCTGCTCACTCAGTTACCCTCTCCCTCTGGGCCCAATCCAGTCAACTGCCCAGAGAAACTCCATTAATATTGTCAACTCCTGTTGAGAGAACCACTATTGATATATTTTGGCACATCCCATCCTCTTAGTTTAGGGTGGTTAATTTAAAATTTTATTTAAAAGAAGAAAAGAAAGACAAACCAGACACATATTTGTCCTCAAAATAATTAATCTAAGTAATTAATATACAATCACAATCTAAGTAATTAATACAAAAATGGTGGGGAGAGGAAGAAGAGTGAACCAAAAGAAAAGCCTCTCTCCTTTTCTGCTCACAGGGAACCTGGTTGACTATTGGTGGGCCAGCAATCCTGGCCACAGTAGCGGCTACAGTAGAAAGTGTGATTGTGAGTGTTTCCCTTGCCTGGCACTGCCCTGCTGCCCTTTAGTATACAGGACTGAATGAAGAGCAGTGCCATGCAAAGTGAAATCTAATTTTGTAATAGACGTTTATAAAATTGTGAATGGTAAGTAGTGAACAGAGATACTTTTTTTTTCTCCTTCTCTCATAAAGCTAGAACTGGAGTCACTCAATTAAAGTGATTGGCACTGGGTTCAGAAATGACAAAAGGAAGTCCTTTAAAAAGTTTTCTATAAACATTAAACATAATAGAAATCAAGGGCAAAGGATTACATGAGTACAGACCCATTAAGATTGTTACATAAATATGAGATTTTGGCCCAGGTCACAATAAACCAGGGTTCCAGCACGGGCCTGGTTTATCTTTAAGCAGCATACTCATCAATCCTGCCCAGGCTTCTGCATATACTCTGTTTAGTATGTGTGAAACAAGAATTCTGACCTGCCTCTCCCCCAACAAGAGATGGTTTGCACAATCACCACAGCCCAGTATGACTTATTTAAGGCATGGTGGACTGTGGGGAGTGCCAGGGGCCGTTTTGAATATTCAACCCCCAGTGCAGGGTTGCCATGGTTTGCTGTGTCATCCGAACCCAGGCAGCATGGCTTGTTAGAGGGGAACACAAGCTTCCAGTAACTCTACAACAGGCTATTGGAGCATTGTTTCCCTCTCCAACAAGCCAAGCTGCCCGGGTTCAGATGACATGACCAAGCCATGTTCAGGGCTTGAATAGGCAACCTGGCACCTGCAGGCGCCATAGCCCACCGTGGCTTAAATAACCACAGTGGGCTGCAGTGATCATGCAAACCAGGTCATAACCTGTGGTTTGTTGTAGGGATATGACTCTAGCCTGGGAGAGGCAAATCAGAGGCCTTGATTTGCACATCTTGTTAAACAAACCGGAAAGTCTGTGCTTTGTTCAGTCATTTCTGCTTGCACTGGGTGCGACTGGGCAGCATCTACAAGCACACTGCTCATAAAAAGGGGTAGGCTCCTCTACAGAGGCACTGTGGGTGACAATAGTGCTAGGAACATGTTATCATCCCCCAGACCAGAAAGCTCAGGATGATCTTGAGAAAGAAAACGAAATCAGGGAGGCCTTCGAACAAGGAAGTGTTGTAATAATGGATGACTTCAATTACCCCCACATTCATTGGATAAATGCATGTTCCAGCCACAACAAAGAGGTTAAATTTCTCAATGCCCTAAATTATTGTGCCCTATAACAGTTGGTCATGGAACTGACTAGAGGGGAGGCGACCTTGGATTTAATCCTAAGTGGTGTCACCCAGGACCTAGTATGAGATGTAAATGTTGTTGAACCACTTGGAAACAGTGACCACAGTGCTATCAGATTTAATATATATTTGAGTGGAAAATTGCCCAGGAAGTCCAACACAGTCACATTGGACTTCAAAAGAGGAAACTTCTCTAAAACGAGGGAACTGGTGAAACGGCAGCTAAAAGGGGGAGTCAAGAGGATTAACTCCCTTCAGAATGCTTGGAGATTACTCAAAAGCACAATAATAGAAGCTCAGCTAAAATGTATAGCACAGGTTAGGAAACGTAGCTCCAAGTCCAAGAGGTCGCTGGCATGGTTAACGAGCAGTGTGAATGGAGTTATTCGAGAAAAGAGAGCTTCTTCCAGAAAATGGAAGTCTTGCCCACATGAGGAAAACAAAAGGGAGCACAAGCTTGCACAACGGCAGTGCCAGCAGACCATAAGAGATGCAAAAAAGCATTTTGAAGAGCATAGTTCTAACAGCATCAAGGCCAGAAATAAATAATTATTTAGATCTATCAGAAGCAGAAAACCAGCTAGGGAGGCAGTTGGACCACTGGATAACAATGGAGGGAGTACTGAAGGAGGACAAGGAGACTGCAGAGAAGCTGAATAAATTCTTTTCATCCGTCTTCACTGCAGAAGACATAGGATAGATACCTGTGCCTGATGATTTCAGGAAGGGAGTCTGAGGAACTGAGGCAGAGAGTGGTGACAAAAGATGAAGTTCTCAACCTTATTGATAAACTGAAAGCAAATAAATCACTGGGCCCAGATGGTATCCATCCTAGAGTTCTCAAAGAACTCAAATATGAAATTGCTGATCTTCTAATGAAAATATACAATATGTCTATACAAGAGGACTGGAAGATGGCCAAAAGTAACACCAATGTTCAAAAAGGAATCCAGGGGGATCTGGGAAATTACAGGCCAGTTAGGGTAATGTCTGTTCTGGGTAAAGTGGTTGAAGGCATTATTAAAGATAAAATTAGTAAGCATATAGAAGGACAAGCCCTGCTGAAAAAGAATCAACACAGCTTCTGCAAAGGTAGGTCCTGTCTCACTAACCTTTCAGAGTTGAGAGTGTTGATAAACTTTTAGACAGGGGTGATCCGGTAGACATTGTCT
Organism: Heloderma suspectum; assembly: GCF_057233095.1. Classification (NCBI taxonomy): domain Eukaryota; kingdom Metazoa; phylum Chordata; class Lepidosauria; order Squamata; family Helodermatidae; genus Heloderma; species Heloderma suspectum. The sequence goes on from NC_139459.1 coordinate 229,492,787, forward strand.
ACTTGGACTTCCAAAAGGCGTTTGACAAAGTCCCTCACCAAAGACTCCTGAGCAAACTTAGCAGTCATGGAATAAGAGGAGAGGTCCTCTTATGGATCAGTAACTGGTTAAAGAACAGAAAGCAGAGAGTAGGAATAAATGGAAAATTCTCCCAGTGGAGGGAAGTAAATAGTGGGGTCCCACAGGGATCTGTATTGGGACCAATGCTTTTGAACTTACTCATAAATGCTCTGGAATTAGGAGTGCGCAGTGAAGCGTCCAAGTTTGCGGATGACACCAAATTATTTATGGTGGTTAAAACAAAAAGGGATTGTGAAGAGCTCCAAAAGGCTCTCTCCAAACTGGGAGAATGGGCATCTAAATGGCAAATGCGGTTCAATGTAAGCAAGTGTAAAGTGATGCACATTGGGGCAAAAGATCCCAACTTCAAGTATAGCCTGATGGGACCTGAGCTGGCAGTGACCGACCAGGAAAGAGATCTTGGGGTTGTGGTGGACAGCTCAATGAAGATGTCAACCCAGTGTGTGGCCGCTGTACAAAAGGCAAACTCCATGTTAGACATAATTAGAAAAAGGATTGAGAATAAAACTGCCAATATCATACTGCCCCTATTCAAGTCTATGGTGCGGCTACCCTTGGAATACTGTGTCCAGTTCTGGTCACCACACCTAAAAAAAGATATTGTAGAGCTGAAAAACATGCAGAAAAGGGCAACTCAAATGCTCAAGGGGCTGGAGCATCTCCCCTATGAGAGAAGGTTATGACAGCTGGGACTGTTTAGCTCAGAAAAGAGGAGGGTAAGGGGAGACATGATAGAGGTCTACAAAATTATGCATGGTGTGGAGAATGTGGATAGGGAGACATTTTTCTCCCTCTCTCAAAATACTAGAACCCAGGGTCATCCTATGAAGCTTATTGGTGGGAGATTCAGGACAGGTAAAAGGAAATACTAGACTATGGAATTCACTACCACAAGATGTAGGGATGGCCACCATTTTGGAAGGTTTTAAAAGGGGGTTAGACAAATTAATGGAGGACAAGGCTATCAATGGCTACAAGTCTTGATGGCTATGTGCCACCTCCAGTACCAGAGGCAGTGAACCTGGGGAACATGGGTGGGAGGGTGCCGTTGTGCTCATGCCCTGCTTTGTGGGTTCCTGGTCAACAGCTGATTGACCACTGTGTGAACAGAATGCTGGACTAGATGGACCCTTGGTCTGATCCAGCATGGCTCTTCTTATGTTCTTAAACTGTGGCTTATCATTGTGCTGTACCTTGATTATTATTATTTTTATTACTAAACAGTACAGTGAATCATAAGATTTTAACAGCTGTAATTCCCATTAGTTATGCCTAGATATAATTCAGCACTGGCCTACAAACTTCACAACCTTTTGGTATTTAGAACTTATTCCTTGGTATGCAGTTACTATAACCATCATAAAGTAAATTCCAGACTTTCTTTCACCGTTCTGATGTTTTAGGTTTTTCTAAAGATTTCCAGTAACTTGCATATGTAATTTATGCTGCAGTAAGAAGATACAAAAGCGCATTATGAATGCTTTGCAGCTCATTATATTCAACAACATTCAATACAAATAGCAATGGATCAAAAGAAAGTTGTAGCTGAAATATGGCCATTTTCCAAAAAATGTGCTGCTCTTTACATAACCACCACATCTGGTGGCCAGCCAGATAGGCGATTAATAAATTTAATAAATAAATAAAACCACATATTAATCTCCTTTATTGTTGGAACATTAAGATGGTGATCTACTGTGAGTCCATCACCCTGTCCAGGTGCCCTGTTTAGCAGTTTCCAGGTCCTGAGTAACTTGTATTGATGCTGCATGTGTAATACAGGATTGGTATTCTGTTGATGTACCAACCAGCCTGTGCATGTACCATCTCTCTGCCTGAGCTGACCAAGGGATCTCTGGCATAGCATTGGAGATCCCACGATCATTAGCAATGGAGGACTTTAATGTTCACACACACCACTGGGGTAAATGTTGCTCCGGATTTCATGGCCACATGGGTCTATCTCAGTTGATATCTGCCCCCACACATAAGGGTGGCTACACATTGGACTTGGATTTTACAGCTGGGCAGATGGATGGTGATCGGATGGTGGAGGAGATTATGATCATTCCTTTTTCATGGACAAGTCACTTACCTGATAGAGTTAGGCCCTGTTCAGATGCACATTGGGGAAGCGTATTTAGGCTAACCATGGTGCGGGGTGGTTAGTGCTAACCACTGCGAGAGCCCCTGCCACAAGTGCAAGTAACCACGGCCCTCAGCGCGGCTAGCGTAACCACTCATTAACCACCGTGGTTACCGCTAAACTCCGCAGTCCTCCAGATGGGCCACCATGCATACCAGTGGCCTCAGCAGAGAAAGCTGCGGAGGGTGGCCATTTGGGGGCCTCAGTGGAGGAAGCTGCTGCAGGTGGCCATTTTGGTACTTGGTGCTGCAGCAGTGGCCATCTTGGGGCTCAGCACCATGGCAGTCATGGGCGGCCATTTCACAGGGTCTTGGGGGGGTAGGTTTGGGGGGAGGGGTGCCATTTGAGGCAGGGATACTGCTGTTTGGCCAGCTGCTGGCCAGGTGGGGATGTTTTCCCTTATCACAGCAGACACAGGTGCTTGTGCCTGGGAGTGCTAAGTGCTCAAGGTCGCTGTGCCAGTAACAGTGGCATAGGATCGAAAGCATCTTTTCTCCCTGTGCACTTCTCCAATTTTCATACTGCAGGCGAGAATGGAGAGTGAGGAGGCTGGCTCTTAGCTGCTGCATCATGGGCAGATTTTGACCATGGACATCTGGAGCGCTGGCAGGAGTGGCTGGGCTGATTTCGGCCATTTTGCTGCGGAGCTCTATGATAGCGCTCAGATAACCATGGGGAACTGTGCAGATATCATGCTAAGCCACGGTTAAGGCCTCTAACCATGTTGCAGCAAATGGTTAGTGAGTGTGGTTAGTCCATGTTTAATAAACCACCATGGTTGGGAAAAACACCGTTCAGACATCACGCTAAGCCATCTTGGTTAGCTCAAAAATGCTAACCATCATGGCTTAGTGTGATGTCTGAACAGGGCCTTATACTTAACAGGGCCCTTAACCTGCACAAAGTCATCTGCCCCTGGAGGCTTATGGATCTAGATGGATTCCTGATGGCTCATTGGGATGTTCCTGCCTGCATAGAGCTTTGGTTGACCTCCGAAATGCAGAAGTAACCCAGGCCATGAACACAATTGCTCTGCAGGATCCTCTTTCCATACATAGAGCCAACATAGGACCAAGCTAGTTGAAAGACCTTCTCCTCCCATGTGAATCTGCCCATCCTTTAAGATCAGCAGATGTAACCATCTTGCGCATGCTAATGGATTCTGTGGTTGGTAGCCTCTGCGGCTACCAAATCTGGAAGGAACTCCCTGTCCTGAGGGGTTAGATCATCTTCTTATTCATTTGTGTTCTGCCAGAGTCTGAAGACTTATCTTTTTCAACAAGCCTTTGAACCTGTTGCTGTTATTATCTGTTAGTTCTGTTATTATCTGTTAGTTCTGGCTTTCTAGGGTTTTTTTAAATGCTGGTTTTACTCTTGAGATGTGTTTGTTATTTTCATAGTTGTTGTCATGACTCGATCATATATATAGATGTATGTCTTTGAGCATCTTCATTGGAGGGGAAAAGCAGGTAGAAATGTTAGTATAAATAAAATAAACAAACGAAGACCGGAATTTACGTTCTCCGGTTTTATATATCTTTTCAATCTTCCAAGGAATCAAATGCCATTAGTAAACAGCCATGTAACAGGTTGTTTTGTATATTTAAAGGTTTTGAAAAATGTGTGCCCTTTGAAAATAGAATAGACCAAATTTCATCTGGCATTTCTCCTTTCCTCACTCTGATCCATTTTTCTTTCTATGAATTTGAGAGATTTTCTTCCAAACGTACGGGGATACATTTTTAAAGGAATTTATTTTGACTAGTTCCAAAATCTGTATTGTTGTTGTTCAGTTGTTAAGTTGTGTCCGATTCTCCATGACCCTATGGACCATAGCATGCCAGGCCTTCCTGTCCTCCGCTCTCTCCCGGAGTGTGCTCAAATTCATATTCATTGCATTGGTGATGCTATCTAGCCAACTCATCCTCTGCCATCCCCTTCTCCTTTTGCCTTCAATCTTTCCCAGCATCAGGGTCTTTTCCAGGGAGTTTTCTCTTCACATTAGGTGGCCAAAATATTTGAGCTTCAGCTTCAGTATCTGTCCTTCCAATGAGCACTCAGGGTTGATTTCCTTTAGGATGGACTGATTTGACCTCCTTGCAGTCCAGGGGACTCGTAAGAGTCTTCTCCTGCACCACAGTTCGAAAGCATCAATTCTTCGGCGCTCAGCCTTCCTTATAGTCCAGCTCTCACAGCCATACATTACTACTGGGAAAACCATAGCTTTGATTAGATGGACCTTTGTCTGCAAGGTGATGTCTCTGCTTCTTACTATGCTGTCTAGGTTTGCCATAGCTTTCCTCTCAAGGAGCAAGCGTCTTTTAATTTCATGGCTACAGTCACCATCTGCGGTGATCTTGGAGCCCAAGAAAATAAAATCTGTCACTGCTTCCATTTCTTCCCCTTCTATATGCCAGGAAGTGATGGGGCCAGATGCCATGATCTTAGTTTTTGTAATGTTGAGTTTCAAACCAGCTTTTGCACTCTCCACTTTCACCCTCAACAAGAGGCTCTTTAGATCCTCTTCGCTTTCTGCCATTAGGCTGGTATTGTCTGTGTATCTGAGGTTGTTGATAATTCTCCCAGGAATCTTAATTCTGACCTGTGATTCATCCAACTCGGCATTTCTCATGATGTACTCTGCATATAAATTAAATAAGCAGGGCAACAATATACAGCCTTGTCGTACTCCTTTCCCAAATTTGAACCAATCGGTTGTTCCATGCCCGGTTCTTACTGTTGCTTCTTGTCCCTCGTACAGGTTTCTCAGGAGACAGATAAGGTGGTCTGGTATGCCCATCTCTTTAAGAATTTGCCACAGTTAGTTGTGATCCACACAATCAAAGGCTTTAGTGTAATCAATGAAGCAGAAATGGACGTTTTTCTGGAATTCTCTTGCTTTCTCCATGATCCAGCGAATGTTGGCGATTTGATCTCTAGTTCCTCTGCCTCTTCGAAACCCCGCTTGTACTTCCGGTAGTTCTCAGTTCACATGCTGCTGAGGCAATACTTTTATTAGGCCAACTCAAAGGTCACCAAAACTGTGTAAGTGTTTGAGATCTCGAGATCTCTTCATCAGGCAAGATGTTACAAAAAGCAGGGGGTGGCAGGGAAGGCTGACAATGTTTAAGTGCACAATCCTATGCATAGATAGGCAGAAAAAAAAGTCCTACAGCTCCCACTGCTGGCTGGGGAATGCTGGAGTAGTAGGACTTTTTTCTGTCTAAACATGCATAGGATTATGCCCTAAGTCATGAAGCCTGCATGGCCAGAGTCTTAAGATAGAATGTGGGAAGAAGCTGCAGACATTCAAGGTAAGGCTCTCCCACGTGCCATGATGGCTTCAGGTTGACCTAAGGCTGTCCTTAGAGCTGCTCGGATGAAGAAACAAACAAACAAAAAACCAAACAAACAATGGTTGATCCCATTTCTAAAAATATAAAATCCAGCTCATACTCAGAATTATGCCAAACTTTCACATTCAGTTGGGGGTCTTAAAACATTGAATTTTGTTTTTAAGTTCTTTTAAAAAATGCCCTATCTGTAAAATGCTGATAGAAAGATGGTCTCTGACTCATTTAGTCAATGCAAGTTATGCAAGTTAGTCAGAAAAAAGGCCTACAACTCCCAGCATGCCCCAGCCAGCATAATTGTAAGCCTTTTTTCTGTCTAAATTTGCATAGGACTACACCCTTAATCAACTGTTTGGTCAGAGGACAAAATTTTGCCATTCTCATACAGTTTGGACCAAGGAAGCACTATTTCACACAAGAATTAGTGTGGAATATACTGCCACGAGTAGTAGTGATGACCACTAGCTAAGGTGGCTTTTTAAAAGGGGTGAGATCTGTCAAGAGAATAGTTTAATGGAACTTCCAGGTTCAGCAGCAGTTTACCTGCAAAGAGGAATGCTGGGGACATGCAGCTAGGGGTGTACGAAACCCTGCTTACCTGGCTCCTCCGGGTTCCTCGGGGGGGGGCGCTCCATCCCTCCCCCCGGAATCCTTGCCGGGGGGGGGAGGCACGGAGCACCTCCCACCAGAATCCTAGCCGGCCGGCTCCAACAGCAGCTGGACATCCGGCCGCTGCCTAGCAGGGACGCAAATGGTGGCGGCTCTAGCCGCCGCCATTTGCATCCCTGAATTCAGCCGTGATAGGCTACGTAAAGACTTATGTAGCCTATCACGTCTGGGTTAAAAAAAAACAAAAAAAAAACGCGTACACAAATGGCGGCGGCTATGGCTGCCGCCATTTGTGTTCCTTATTTTTGGCCGTCTTAGTCTACGTAAATATTTACGTAGACTAAGACGAAGACAAGAAGGGGGAACGCAAATAGCATAGCGCATGCTATTTGCGTTCCCCTTTATTTTCACCGTCTTACTCTACGTAAATATTTACATAGACTAAGACGGCGAAAATAAGGGGGAACGCAAATAGCGTCCACTACGCTATTTGTGTTCCCCCTTATTTTCGTCGCCATTTGCGTACACGTGTTGTTGTTTTTTTTAACCCAGACGTGATAGGCTACGCAAGTTTTTACATAGCCTATCACGAATAGGGGGAAAAACAAAACAAAACAGACTGCAAATGGCGCCGGTGGTGGCAGCCAGTCGGAAGACCAGCCGCCGCTGCTGGAGCCGCCGCTGGAGCCGCCGCCGTCTGGAACATCCGCCCCAGGTAAGTCTCGTCCCAGGGGGGATCCACGGGGTGGCAGGGGGGTGGCAGGCCGTTCCGCCACAGAGTTCGGGGGGCCGAATGCACTGGCATTCGGCCTCTCCGAGATCCGTGGCGGAATTCTCTGACATCCCTACATGCAGCAGGGGGCGAGGAGGGTGTTGCCTTCATATCCTGCTTGCAGGCTTCCCAGAGGTATCTGACTAGCCCACAGTGGGCTAGATGAATCACATGGAATTCAGGTCTATTCCAGCTGGACTTTTGTTATGTTCTACAAAGGAAACTTAGAGAGAGAGAGAGAGAGAGAGAGAAGTGAGGAGAGAATCTCATGACAGGATGCAGTATTTTGAAAAGAAAAGAAATATATTTGGGGAAAGTGTACTAACACCAGACAGTAAGGCCCTACGGCCAAATGCCTGTGTCACAGTGGAATGAAATGCAGAAATTAAATGGGATTTAATGAACCCCATCCAAAGTGACCGAGTCTGAGATGTTATTTTTAATCTTCAGGATAGTAATGTTACCCAGCCAGCTACTTAAAGCAGCACCCAGCTTTCTAGCTTGACAATCTCTCTCTCTCAATCTCTCTATGCCTGTGGGCAAAAAGCTGTCTGGTGTGTTACTTAAGGCTCGGACTTCATTAGGAAGAGTGGAGGGGACACAGATTTTATATGTAACACTGAATTATTTCCATCTCCTCTACAGATTCCTATCAGGTGCATACTAATATCTAGGTCTGCCTTTTCCCAGGTAGAGGGCCATCATTAAGATCTGCCAAAAGCAACCGCAGCATTTTCATTATGATAGTTAAAAAACAAGCTAGAAATTAATACTGATATTCTTCAAATTCTTCATTAGAATTTAAAGACATTTTTTAAAAATTAATTAAATTTTAAAATTGAGATTTCAGGTAAAATATGATGCTCAGGAGGATTTAAAAATAGGATTGTCATTTCAATTGTCCCATGACAAAATACAAAGAAAACTGAACTCCAGACATTATCTTGCCATTTTGCTTACGTATTTTCAAAGCTCAGCAGGAGTCAAACCTTGCCATAAATCATGTAAAATAAGCATTCCAGTTCAGTGTTGTGAATATAGAGCATACACACACACACACACACACACACAAAACAAAGTAAAAACAATTAATTGCCAACAATACAAAACTCAGCGTTTTCAATCATGTAGTGGCAGTCATCTGCCGGCTGCCACTGCATGTTAATAGCCATTTATAATTCATAGGAGGGGGTCATAAGATTTGATCATGAGCCATTGTAAATTATTTCATTCGTTATTACAGTCATATTGTATTAGTTCCCTTTAGCCTAATAAATCTTTCCATAAAGTCCCATGCATAGCAGGAGGATGGATAGTGTCTTTATTTTGGTTTGAGTATGTAATAAATTTATTCCATATGTTGTAGAAGTTGTCCTTGCTTTGGCACTGCCTCAAGGCTTTGATTTGTTTTGTTAGCTTTTCCATCAACCCAACTGGCCATAGTCTACTTCTCTATTGAGTAATTGCACTGCTGCTCTTTCTCCCAGGCCATTGGAATTTCCAGAAACAGAACATTTCTAGGTTCTGGATTACTTGTTTCATATGTAACATGTAGGTTCAAGGCTGCGATCCTAAAAACACACACATTTATATGGGAGTAAATTGAATTCAGTGAAATTTACTTCCAAGAAAACAAGCATAGGATCACACTGTGCATTTGCTATCTGCATGTCACAACTTGCTAAATCCTATGCGCAAACTTTGTTTGTGACTTTTCACATTTGTTGTCAACATACAATCCTAAAGCAGCTAATAGCACCATTGCTCTTGATCGTAATACTAGAACTCTCATAATACTAGAAGTCAGGGTCATCGCATCAAGCTGATTGGTGGGAATTCGGGACAGATAAAAGCAAGCCTTTCTTCACACAGCAGATAGCCAAACTATGGAATTCGTTACCACAAGACATAGTGATGGCCACCAATCTGGATGGCTTTGAAAGGGGGTTAAACAAGTTAGACAAATTCCTGGAGGAGGAGGAGGCTATCAATGGCTACTCATCCTGATGGCTATGTGCTACCTCCAGTATAAGAGGCAGTATGCCTATGTGCACCAGTTGCTGGGGTACATGGGCAAGAGGGTGCTGTTGCACTCATATCCTGCTTGTGGGTTTCCCATCAATAGCTGATTGGCCACTGTGTGGCATTTTAGACCCTTGGTCTGACCCAGCATGGCTCTTCTTATGTTGTTATCATTCCATTGACCATGGTCTCCCAGATCTAAGTTGCCAATTACCCCCCTCCCTCTCTCTCACACACACACACACACCATGACTTCCTTGTAAGTGCATGAATAAATTCTCCCCCCACAACTGTGCCCAGTGTCAGCCCCAAGGACAGCACCACCAACAGATTCCCCTTTATTTTGTCCACTTGTGGGCCTTAAAATTATATCCCGGAACATTAAAATGCCAACAAAACACATTGATCTAGATAGCAGGAATTACCCTGCAGAATAGACTTAGAACAGGACTTAGAGAGGTTAAACAGAGCAGAATTTCAGCGGGTATTTTTTCTTTCTTTCTACCAGCTTTGAACTGCACTTTGAATATTGACCCACACTCCATTGCAATAGCTCTTGAGCCCATGAATTTAGTTTTGCAATGAAGAGGTGTTACTGTATGTGTCCCCCTGGACAGTGCACTTACAACGGGCATGCCAGTCTGTTCAGTTTCAACCCAAAGTGTTTCTTGATGTCCTCCAGCTGAATGGAATTTCCCACTTCCCCCTGCAGGTGAGCAAAGAATTTCATCTCCAAAAGCACCCATCTCTAAAAGGATTAACCTCTGTGCCTTTGTTCAGGCCAGGAATGGAGGAGGGAGGGAACTGAGTGGATTAGTTAATGTCTGGAATAGCTATGTTAGCATCACATTCTGTGTTACTTGTATGTGCAAGTGGAATGTTAAGACTTTAGGAGGTGTGTTGGCCCAAAGGCAATACTTCAGCTTGCTCCAACCTGCTAATAATTCAGTCACATCTTTGAGCAGGGAAGAATTGCCTGAAATTGAAGCGTTACCTCCAAAGTTGCTTTCCTTTCTCTTAAAGCTTTCTGATGCAGTTCAACTATATATAACGAAGTTAGTAACTGTATTAAAGGATGGATGCAGTGTAAGTATGAGTGGCAGAGCGGAAGGTGAATGCTGCTTTCTTGGGGAGCTCTCATCGACCTGAAAAACCGCCACATACATGCTCCACTGATTCCCAACATGAAAGGTCAGCTGCTAGCTCAGTTACCCCTCTGCTGTGGTAACGTGCGGCAATTTCACGCTGCCCGTAATGAATATGCATGGGACCCAGCTGTTCAGCTTCACAGAGCATGCATTTCACAGCTTAGTTCTGTGCTCATCCCTTCAGAACTAAGAAGCCAGAATCCTATGAGGTGAGGTGATATGCTGTGATGTAGAAATGAAAACACGCACACAGGAAATGCAAATTCAAAGCAAGGGGGCCTTTCTCACAGTGAGCCCTCCCTTGACGGTTTGAGTCTCCCCAAGTAGGACTAAACTTGCATCCCCAGTATGGCTTTGAAGTGAAATGGATCTGCCTTCACTGTACATCCAAATCCCACAGCTATACGTCGTAGATACTTCAACCCATGCAGGTCCTGTGCCTGTCCCCACCAGTCTACACTGCTGGTTCCACAGTGGGAGGATTAGGCTGAGCAGCTTTAGTACATCAAACCAACATCTGGGGAAGTTGCTATTTGGATGAGGCTGGCTAAATGCAAATTTGGAGAAGACTCCTGTTCTCTTAACAGTAAGGTAGAAACGGGAACTTCAGCCAATCTAGGTTCTCTCTTCTCTCTCTGCATGGCAAATGCAACTGCTGAAATTCCTTCTACCCAAGTAACAATGGTGCAAGAATCATACAATGATCCAGCATATAAAAAAAATTAAAAAGCAAAGCACAGTAACTGCTTTTGCAAGATGCCCACTTTATTGGTTTTCTGCACCTATCCTTACTCAGTCCTAAAAAGTTCAGTTATGGGGAAATGGATGGCAAAAATCATAGAAAAAGCAGAGCCAATTTATCTCCGTAGAATGGTGGAGGGTGGAGGGAGAGAGGAATTGGCAGGTGGAGGGGAATCCTCCTCTCATGTTCGACCCTGGTGGCTTGTCAGCCCCACACATATGCATAGAGATCTGTTATCAACCTGTTTTCAACCCAAGGAAGTAGAATCAGCAAGTGATAACTGATGGAATGTTTGTCATCCCTTCCTGATAGACAGAACTTGGGTATTTTGATGGATGCTTAGGATATGACAAGTCATGATGCTGGCAGGTATAGAGATTCTAAAAGAGACAAGCACAGTCAACTCCGCCTGCGTCCACACTAGACTTGAACACCTCACTAGCTCTCAGCCTCAGTTCCTCATCTGTAAAATGGTAATGGCAATAATGACCTAAGAGAATTGTATGGATGGCTAAGACTATAAAGGAATTTTCAAAACACAAATGCTAAAGATTTCTAACCATAAAACCCTTGGCCTGGCTCACACGTAACAACAACCCAGAGAATTTGTTGTTACTGAATTGCGGTTTGTCTTCAGATGAGAACGCTAAACTATGGTTTAACTATGGGTTGTTAACCACAAACAACCCCGGAAGAGAACTCGTGTTTTTTGGTTCTGAACTCTGGATTGTTCGTGGTTAACAACCCATAATTAAACCATAGTTCAGTGTTCACACGTAACAACCCATGATTCAAAAACAACCCATGATTCAAAAAGCCATACTCAACCCATACTCTGGGTTGTTGTTACGTGCAAACCAGACTCCATCCAGAGGGGGCTTGAATCTTTTTGAGGAGGCCAAGTTACATTTTATACCACAAACAATAATTTCTCTGAGGGATCTCCCACAGCAAATTAATTTTACAAAGCAGCTGATTTAAAGTAAGAAAATTTATTATGTAAAAATTTAAATCTGAACTTTTTCCAGATGGAGTAAAAAAGTGTTTGGCTGACCTCTAGTGGATACATTGGCTGGTACTATTGAATAATACCCCGATGCCTTTAATTCTTAAAGGGTTTAATCCCATAATTTGGTTTATAAAAGGAAAAACATCACAAAGTGTGCTTTCCTAGTCAAGATCCTGATAGCCATTTGAAGAGGCAATGAAGAGTACTGGGTTGCAATGGAAGTAAATTGTTCTTCATGCTGGGCTGTGTGATCACATTGCCCAATTCCCCCCTTTAATCACACACACACACACACACACATACAATCTTCCTGTAGTAAGGCTGGTAGCAAAAGCTTGGGTCCTTCTTGGATAATGGCTTTTAAACACTGGCTCCATTAAAATCACAGTAGTGCCTAAAATTGGAGTTTGGAATTAACCTTCAACTAGCAAGAAACAACACTGACTGGAAATCATTTTTCACACCCCTATCCAGACAGCAAAACAAGAAGCTCAGGTCAATCCCATTTGCTAGAAAGATGATACTGTGATGTGAGGTGTGTGGGGAAAGGTTAGGAAAAGGAAGACACCCTTGAGGTTTTTAGATAAGGGGCAAACACAGAGCAAAGAATAAGGGCATCAGGGCTGATCAACACATATAGCAGCTGATCGTGTGAACAGACTCCACTGAAATCTTGTTTGAAGTGATGTAAGATGACATGAAAGCCATGTCTGTCAGCTTTATGTATGAATAATTCTTTTGTACATGGAAGCCATTTGATGATACAGTTATGAACACACAGGTGTGAACCCATCGTCTCACCCTCAGGCAGGAGTGTGAATCAGTTAATGCAGATATTATATGGAGAGGGAAACCAGCTTTAGATATTTTTTGCATCTGAAGCAGAAAGTGAAAACAATTGACACACACAAACTTGCAACTGATTTGTAATGTCACACAGAAATGGAAGTTGGAGGCAAGAAAATAGCATCCCTTCTGACATTTGCCACCCAAGGCAGACTGCTTTGTGTGCTGGCCATACCCACGGGTGAATGCAAAGGCTATATTTCTCTCTCCCTCCCTCCGTCTCTCTCTCACACACACACCCCTCAATCAATCTGGGTTGCAGGAATCCCTGACTCAGCTGCAGCCTTACTTCTCACCATTTTCTTACAAATGGAAAACTAGCACGTCAGGGTGAAGGTTAGGCTAGAACACTTTCCCTTGACATCTAGTTTTCTGTATTTGTAAGCACTACAGCTTTCCATATGGGAAGGGGGAGGCTTATGTCCCCTTGTTTATATCCCTGCCAGAAGGAGAAAGTATCTGTTGATATCCAGAGGATAGCCTAAGGAACCCCTCCATTGTCACTGGGGCAAAAGAAAGTGGTTCATTATGCCTCTGCAACTGGGTCAAAGTTGTTAACTTGCTGTTCAAAACCAAATGGCGAAGCAACCCCCACGGCGGCTAATGCGTGTGCTGCAGTATAGGAAGGCAGGCTACGCATAAGAACGATTCAGAAACATGCTGCAGTGAGATGAATGCTCTCTTCACAAGTGGGGAAATCTCAGCATCAGGCATACCAGTGAATACCACTTATGTCAAAAGGAGCAGGCTCAGAGCCTCACACCAGAGCTGTGGGAGAGCTTTCCTCACACTGGGAAACAAACCCCTTGAACCAGCTCAGCTGGAGTCTGTGAAACAGATCCAGCTGATCTTGCAGGCACTGACTTGATACCACAGAAAAGAATCAATACTACAGATGCAGGAGGGGATGCCAACGCACATCTGTTATACGCTTGTTTCTGACATCTCACAGGACGGGGTGGGCAGGCTTCAGGCTTGCAGGATCTACTAGAACCCCAAGATCCATCAACCGGAAGCTGGTGCAAAGGACACCCACTTAGAATTAAAGAATGCTGAGCCCAGGAATTTATTTTGGGTACCAGAGAGCTGAATGGAGTTTTCTGGGGAGGGCTGGCAGTAAAACAAATAAATCTTGCAATTTTATTCCTGCATTCAGGTTGTGTCCCTGACCCCAGCCTGTTCACAGAGCTAATCTTCCAGCACAGTGAGCAGCAGTGACAGCCGCTGTAAAACAGACAGACATTCCAGGCACAACAGAGCCAAAACACTGGTAGGGAAGGAGAGATACTGGTACTTTACTTGCCTAGATAAAAGTTTTTCTCAGGCTCTGGGGCTGTTTGATCAGCACTGGATTCTCTGGGATGAGCTTTCCCTATGAAATTAGAAGATTTCTTCTCAGTTTTTTAATGGCTACGGTTGGAGCTTAGCCTACAGGTCACAGGAAAGGAACTCGTTGCAAATTTCCATTGCACCAGGCTCTAATAAGAACTAAGGGCGACTACTTGCTACCCCTTATCGTGACAGCACTGAGATGTGCTGCAGAAAAGAGGGGGAGTAATGTTGCTAGACCTGCTTCAGTGCAGTTTCAGGCAAAGTAATATCTGTTCAGCACACCCTTTGCACCATGTTCAGATCTATGTAAACTTGCCAATAGCAAACCCCTCAGAATTCCTCTTACAGTATCATCAGACAGTTACCAGCTCTCAGACCTGCAGGTTCTGAAAGAGGATTGTTGAGCATTCCATGGGTCCGTATGAGGTAAAATCAAATGGTTCTGAAACAGCTGCTTAGCTTAAAGATAGCACAACTTGACTGGAAGTAGAATTGCATGCTCTGTGGTGATACAGGACCAAATGCAGTATATAAAGGACTAGATGCACAATTAATGTGTCACATTTAGAATGGCTACTAAAGACTTCCAAAGTCAAATGCAGCTTGAAGGTGTCTAGGAGGCTGTAATGCTATACACATTTACCTGGGAGTAATCTTCACTGAACTCAGTAGGGCTTACTTCTGAGTAAACAGGATTGTGCTGTCAGGTGCATAATCATTCAAGTTTAACGTGCACCTTAAAACTGATAGGGCAATGGCAAGACATGTTTTTCCAGTCCCCTATTTAGCTTTCAAATCTAGTTGGGTTTCTGAATCAAGCATCTGAGATTTAAGTGGGATATAGTTTTAAGAAGCTAATCATAGGGAAAGCTCCTAAATCATAATTGTTATGGATTATGGATAGAATAAAGTTAATAATTGGTAAATGAAGTTAGTTTCTGAAGGAAATAGTAGACTTGTCTTCTCTAGAGATTTTGGGGAGGATGCTTATTTCTTGATAAGACTCTTATCAAGGGGAAAGTAACTCAGTGAGACAGCACACACTTTGCATGCAGCAGTCCTCAGCAGGCCCGGGGAAAGACTCCAGTCTGAAACCCTGGAAAGCCACTACTAGGCAGTGTGGACAACACGGAGCTAGAGAGACCAACGGCCTGACTTGGCATAATGCAACTTCCAGCACTCCTATCTTGTCAGAGACTGCTGGAGTTCACATTCATTGCAGCACTGCATCCTTGAATGTGGTTATTTTTGAGAGACCTTCTAAATGTAGAATTACTGCTCTGATTCTAAGCTCCTTTGGTCTTTTGAGAAGAGGAGAATGAAAGATGCACACAGAACAGTGGATTTGCATTGTACAGAATTCAATGTGAAGGGGGGGGATGACAAAGATTCTTAACTGACATTCGAACAGATTAAATCACATCAATAAATACCAGGGGCTCACAGTGACTAAGCACAGACTGAAGCCAATAAGAACAGTGGGCACTTGGCTCTATGGCCAATAACATTAGGAAGTTCTCACTATCTCAGACTAGCTTTTAAAACAAACAAACAAAAACAAATTAGTAATTACCTTAGGAACAGCGAGTGTTGCTAAGCTTTAAAAACAGTGTCACCTTTAAGCTATTATTTTTAAAATTGGAGTTTTAAATACAGCGTGGCAGCAGAAGTAGCTGCTGTTCTGAGGTGTCAGTGGACGTGAGGGTACTTCCAGCGGAGGATGGCACCATCAGCGCTTACACTCACGATGAATTTGTTGTTAGGACAGATCTTCAGGCGGGTGATGCTGCCACTGTGGCCAACCCCCACAAATGTCACTTCACCCTCATTATAATCCCACACTTTCACTAGGTGGTCATCACCTCCTGTGGTGGAGAGAAAGAAAGAACGTTAGGCTTCTAAGACTGCCAGTGTTCCATTTTAGGAGCAGATAGAGAGGTGGGACCTGCAATGAAATGTTGCCGTTTCAAGTACTACTACTACTACTACTACTACTATTATTATTAATTTTATTGCATTTCTAAACTGCCCCATAGCCGAAGCTCTCTGGGGGGTTTACAGATGTCAAGTGCTCCTGTTCAAGGTTCCAGCCAGCCAGCCACGTCTTCTTCCATGAGACTCTATTCCATAACAGTCACTTAGTGTTCAGTCCCCACTGAGCGTGTCCTCACTGAGTTGTTTTGGCGCTCCCCCAGTTAGTTTTTATTTTTTCTTCTGAAGAGCCTTTGTACCTTGGGAGGTCCCCCAAGGATGGTGCTGAGTGATCCACACTCAAGAGAATAAATTAGCTATTAACATATAGGATAAATATTGGGACAGAAATGGAACGTGGATACAATTTAAGGTCCTAGACTTTGAGTGAAAAAATAGTAGTGGGAATTAGGGATGGTGCGGGCACCCGATTCCATCTGGGAATCCGGCAGAACCCCCCACCGCCTATGCCCTCAAGCTATGCTTGCTGAGCCCCTGCACCCACCAGGGTGGCCTTGTCAAGCTCCGCAATCACCATTTGGGGGGGGGGGGAATTGATCGCAAAAACGCACATATCTGCGTATATGCAAAATGGGGTCATGAATCGCCCGTATAAGCAAGATTACAAGCATTTGCCTGCCTGCAATCTTGTGTATATGGGCCATTCACATCCCCATTTTGCATATATGCAAACGTGTGCATTTTTGTAAGGGGCAGGGGCTGGGCGGACACCTAGAGAACCTGGATTGGGGGGGATGGGGGGGCACCTGCCCATCCCTAGTGCGAGTTATACAAAATGAATGGGGGAAAGAAACAGATTTGAGAGCTATGACAGAGATGCATGAACCAGGGCTGTGGCTCTCCAATCTAACAATGGGTTTCGACAGGGACGCCGAAGTACAGTCACCCACAGTAGTCTCTAAGATTTCTCCTTTCAGAGGTTACTTGGATTCCCCAACACCAACTTTCCCAAAACGAAATCCCATTTTCTTCTCCATCATACCAATCTCTGGCCTCCACAGAGGATCTCTCTCTTTATTCTCAGTTCTCAATAGCGGTAAATCCTGCCAGCATACTGGAGCTATAAGGGAAGGAGCATTTCTGCAGAGGGAGAGCAGAATATCTCCAGGATACGGCCTATTTTTAAAACTCATTCAACTTACCAGTGACAAAGTAGGCACCATCTGATGTAATATCCATTCCATTGATGGAACCAGACAGGGAGCCCTCTAGGTCTCTGATTGGGGATCCATCAAATACCTCCCAGTAACCAATCTAGAAGCCAGAAGAAAATCTGATACAGAAAAACTGTGTGTGGCTTCCCTTGTAAAGCGACAAGGAATCTGTTTCAAATATTTACTGAGGTGTAGTATGGTTCTTAGAAATATGGTTCTTAGGCAGTAATGCAACCAACCAACCAAAACTGTGTTTATTTAGTCCAAAGGCCTGTCCACACATTGATACATGAAAGAGTTATTAAAAAGAATCAGTAAAACAAGGATAAATTAAAATATGTAAAATAAATAGGATAACTAATATTAAAAAGATGAATTCAAAATTAAACATACATACACGCAACAGAAAATCAGCATTGATCAGTCTTGCTGGACACATCTCCAAGTGCCTCCCTTTGCCCCACATAGCTACTCACCTTCCGGTCGGTGCCGCTTGTGATAAGCTGGTGTTCATCAGGATGATAACATACACATTTGAACAAGGTGTTGGCCAAGATCATCTGACGTCTCGCGAAGTGACTAGTGGGGGAAAAAAGGCCCCCCGTTTCTGAATTTACATTTTGTCAGATCTAATTATGCCCCTCCCACCAATAACTCCTGCTTTTTAGTCACTGATGTATGGATCTGTGATTTAGGAAACAGCCAAGTCCCTTTTGGCTGCTGAGGTACGTGAAAGCAGGCACTGAAATCCCAGAGGTCGCTGGGGTCTCCCTGCTTTTTTTGGACTACATAGCCAAGCCTGGCATCTCCAAGATTACCCTCTGTATGAAAGAAGAAATGTTGTGAAAGAAGAAATGCTTAGCAAAATACTGTCGCTAAGACAGCCCACATTTCCAAACAAGAGTGACCTTACACAAGATCCCAGATTATGCACGTTCCATCAATGCTGGCTGTGACACACTCTTGGTTATTCTTCTTCATCTTGATGCATGAAATAGAAGAGATGTGCTCCTTCATTACCTCTTCCAGTTTGCGTGTGTCCTTGCCTATCTTCCACACTCTCACCTACAGCCCAGCAGCAGAACCAACAGAGACAGCATTTAAAAACAGTGCTCCCCCCCTCACGTGCTCAAAGTGCTGCGCATACATTATCTCAGCAATCCTTAAACAAGTCTAGGTTTAAGCAATCCTTAAACATGATGTTGGGCCAACATCATCTCCATATTATAATGGGGACTATGGCTGGGTAGTAGTGGTTCGCCTAAGGCCGCTCGAAAACATTTGTGGCAGAAATGAAATGTGAACCAGTGATTGCAGCTCCTAGGCTTTGGGGTCTGCTTCATGCATAAGCTTCAGCTAGTCCAAAATAGGGCAGCAACATTGTTAACAGGGACTGGCCAACGAGATCACATTACGCCGGTACTTTTCCAGCTGTGCTGGCTGCCAGTCCATTTCCGGGCCCAATTCAAAGTGCCGGTATTAACATTCAAAGCCCTTAATGGCTTGGAGCCAGTTTATCTGAAGGATCGTCTCCTCCCATATGTGCCTGCCCGGACCCAAAGATCATCCTCAGCAGTCCTTCTCCGTGAGCCCCTGCCAAAGGAAGTGAGGCGGGTGGCTACTGGGAAGAGGGCCTTTTCAGCTGTGGCACCCTGGCTGTGGAATGAGCTCCCTGGAGAGGTTCACCTGGCACCTACGTTGTACTTCTTCTGGCGTCAGGTGAAGACCGTTTTATTCTGCCAGTATTTTAGCATTTTAGCTTCCTAGTCTTTTAGCTTTGGCATTTTAAATCTGTATTTTAAATCTCTGCATTGCTGCTAGGTTTTATTCTGGTTGTATTGTTATATGTGGTTTTAATGCTTTCATATTTTATATTGTTCTACCCTGCGCTTTTTGGTTTTAATTTTTGTGACCCGCCCAGAGAGCTTCGGCTATTGGGCAGTATAGAAAATAAATAAATAAATAAATAAATAAATAAATATTGCTTAATTATTCAGCATGTGATGACACACAACTGAACATGCATCCTGTATCTCATTAAAAAGAACTGTGTTACAGCTGGCATCAATCAATACAGAAGTTCTATCTACCTGCAATGGTTCAATTATCACTTGATACTATAATCCAGGGGTCCCCAACCTTTCTGGATCTGTGGGCACATTTGGGAATTTGAGAAACTCCAGTGGGCACCACCACAAAATGCCTAATCAGTGGATTGGTGTCTATAATCTCTCTATGGATCTTAGGCTGCATCTTATTTAGCAAAAATGTTTGTTTCGTGTCTATTGGACAACATCTCTTTAATAACGGATTGTCTAATTTGGCTAATTGCAGGTGGTGCAATACAGCTAATGCTTCTTTTAAACATACGTTTTAGCAGTGTCCAGTAGTAGCTTCTTTTGTGGGGAAGGTTATTACACACATACATTTTGTAATGGAGCAGTCTTTTATTCAGTGATGTACACGCTCTTTTAAATTATTTACTTGCTTCGTGGAAATTAACAAATGGTCAGCGTAAACAGATTCTCTGTGCCCTTTTGACAACTAAAAGACTGATATTACAACATTGGAAGGATAAATACTCACATCCTATAATGCTATGGATTGAGGACCTTACGATACTTTCAATATTTGAACGGGTGGCATATTGATTCCATCTTCAAATTGATATGCATTTGGATATTTGGTCCTCTTTTGTTGAAACCTATGCATAATTGCTAGAAAGTTGTATGCAATCCATGTACATATATTTTTTAAAATGGAGAAATATTTTTTAATCAATTTTTTTTTGGAGGTGCCTGTGGGCACCACATTGGTGACTGCTACATTGGTGACTGCTTTGTGGGTGCCACTGGAGATGCCCACAGGTGCCATGGAACCCACAAGCACCACGTTGTGATCCTCTGCTATAATCAATGAGGGATAAACACTGATGTTGGTGAAAACTACAAAGTAGATCCATGGAGTTACCTGGCCTTCGCCTCCTCCACTGATAATTCTTTTGCAGTCACTTGTGGTAGCCACAGCCGTTACACCCATGCTATGAGCATGCTCTATCACGTACATTAGCCGCCCAGTTTCTGGGGTGAAGGCACGGATTTTCCCATCGTTCCAAGCTAAAACAAAAGAGAGTTTGCTTAGGGCAAAGGATCTCTTCCACTTTTCCCTCCCTCCACCAACTCTTGTTTTTACTACTTCAGTCAGTGTAGCTGACTGTAATCACTACAGAGTTCACCAGGGTCTAGAGTAGATGGTTTTTATCACTTGCTCCCTTGAAGGAAAATGCTAAACAGATAGATGGAGCACATTGTACCTTTCTTCAGCAGGGAACCTCAGTGGTTTCTATGTAAGAAGGCATAGCTGCAGGGTTTACGCCACTGGGGTTTCATCAACACGACTTACTCTGCCATGGTTCCAAGTTAGGCAGGGGAGAATCACAGCTCTTTGCTCACCCAAATCCTGCAATTTCAACTTCCCATAATGCGACGCCATCATTTCTACAGTGCTCAAAGACTTTAGCAAGTGCTAGGCAGGCCATTACTATTGTTGTTGTTATGTATTTGTAATATTAATATACCGCTAAATATAAAGCCTAAGCAGTCTCACCAGTGACAAAACCACAACTTAAAACAAGGACAACTGACAGCAGATACAATTCTTTAATAATCTAGACAGTGCAAAATGCATTCACCTGAAATGATGCTCTTGCCATCTCTCATAAAATCGATGGCATGGCAGGTCATGTTGGGAATGGTTATTCGTAGCAGCTCCCTATTTTCAGGTGTATACCACACACGGATGTCACTCATGGAACAGGTAGCAAACAAGTCAGATGTACCACTGTGGATGCAGAGAATCAAGCTTAGGAAGGCTCATACAACAGACAGGCTTGCTGCTAAATCTCAGCAACCTATCAGATGCCAGAACTGAGCCACTGAGCCACTGGGCCATATTTTTATTTATTTCAAATTAATTTTATTTTAGCCTGTAGGAGTAGAATCCTCTCAAGGCAACGTATTCCTCTGAAGCCCATTTCTTATTCAGAACGGCATGTTCTCCTTTTGAGAAAAAACTTGACAAGGCTGGCTCTAGCTCAAAAATGAATTTTATAATCAAGTTTAAGGCAAGTGATAATTAAGTGGCCAGGACTAGGGAATGAGATGTCGCTACTTTAAGTGTGTTCTGAGCCAGAACTTGCTCTCCATATAATTGAGAAATGGACAAGAGTTCAAAATGTCACAGTTTTGGAGACCTGCCCAGGAAGAGAAGAGAATATAGAGTTATGCATTGCACCTGGAAACATGGTGTAGGCTTGTTACTTGCCACCTCGCCGGTAGTACTGCCAGGGGGGCCCAGAGCCATAAAGCTGGTATACTGCTAGATCCAGGTAATTCTGAATCAAACTGGAACAAGCATTCCAAAGGAGCAGGGGTGGGTGGGAAAAGGGGCTCCCTTTAAGGTAAGGTATTCAACACATTCTTTCATCTCCCCCCACATCTAAAATCTTCCACAGGTTGTCTGTTCTGGGATGTTGTTGGATGTAGAGCAGGCAACCCCTTTGCCTAACACTGGAAGCCTTTACAGCAGGGGTGGGCAACCTTTTCTGTTGCGGACTGTATTCCATCATGAGTAATTTGTCGGGGGCCACATGTCATCGGTGAGCAGGGCCAGAGCCAAAAATGGGTGGGTCATCCCCTTTTCTCTTTTTGCTGACCCCTTTTCTCTTTTCCTCTTCCTTCCCATGGAGCGGACTGCCAGGGAAGGGACAGATCACTCTTGCCAGGGGTCTCTGAACTGATAGCATGCAGGGGGATTTTGAAATTAGGCTGAGGGCCACATGCAGTTAGGCTGAGGGATGACTGGAAGCCAACAAGGAGTAGCAGTAGCCAGGCAAGACACAGAAACACAATTTCCTCAAAACTGGGACTTTCCCCTTGGGCCGCAAACCACCCAGCCCTGCTTTAGACCATGGAGACAAAACTGGGAGACGTTCCAGCTTTGAAGATACTGTGTTTCTGTGTCCTGCATGGCTACCTGGCACTCCTTGGCTTCCAGTCATGTTTTGCCACTCCTGCTGACCCGCATCTCTCCCCCACCTCCCCAGTCTTTGCTAAAAGAAAAAAAAACCAAGGTTCTGTCAATCTCAGTTCTGAGTCAAGCATCCCATCCTCTGTACATTGCAGGAATTTCAAAGTCAGGGCAGAAAAGGATGGTTCACATGTTGCAATGTGTCCTGCTCATGAGTCGCAAACAGATGAGTAATCCAAGTAAGACTCAACGATAGCCATGCCGTCACACTTATCTGAAGAGCTCTCACACGGGAGGCATGAATCACACACAGGCATCAGGATACTGTAAACCTCATAGGACTGTCTCATTAAACAGAAGAGATGCCTGCTGGCGCTCTGATGACAAGGGCGACCTGAAATTGTTTCCAGCGCTCGTTTTGATGTAACTCAGTACAATGTTTGACACCGCATGAAAGGTAGGGCAGGGGAGACAGCAGTAGCCTACAAAGCCCACTGTGCCCTTTTGTCTTCAGCTGCCAGGCTCCATTTGAAGAAGACAGCAACTGAACCATCATCTTTAAGAAATATCATGGTCTCAGTACTGACGGCAAATAGGATTTCGCCTGCCTGTTCATGGGGATGCAAACAGATGATGAACTAGGGCAGACAGCATAGCATATGGCATCGCAGAATCTAATGGAACAAACCACCTTGTTATTTATGTATTTGTTTATCTAAAGCATTATTACCCTATTCTTCAGCAAAAAGGGTTCCAGAGCAGCTTACATAGATCAAAATGGGACGGTCCCTGCCCTCGTGTGTACAATCTAAAAGAGTTGACACAAAAAGAACTGAGAGGGGAGAGGAAAAAAGGCAAACTCAGGCACTAGCTCTTAATTACAAAGTTCCTATCATAACCTGTGGGAATGGAAAACATAGCATTGCCAGTGATGTGAATGGGCCTTCTGAAGGCAGCGATGGCCATGTTTTAGATTATGTTCAGGGCTTAGGAGGCAGAAAAGAGGGTAGTCATATCTCTTAAGTGAAATGCCATTCAGCTAAGCGGACTTCATTGTCCTAGCCATACGGCAGCTGCTTTTCCATGAGGTGACCCAACATGGCTACAGGATCATCTGGATGATTCAACCACATGGTAAGGCCAACTGAGTGGGGTTTTCCTGCTCTGGCCTGCCAGGATGAAGTCATTCACATGCAGCCCTAACAGCATGAGATGCGCTCACAGAAGACAGCTCCCATGAAGGTGGGACGACATCTGAAATGGAGGAGAAATGGAATCCTTTCACCTACATGCCATTCAAAGTCAGGTCCCAAGCGAAAGTTCTTTCCAGACCCAGAACATGAAGTGGACTGAATAGACATTTGTCAACACTCTTTATAAATCTACTTGCAGTACAGAAAACTGGAACTAGGTAAAGGATCTGGCAAGAGTGTACTCATTATGATTACAAAGGAAGCTCAGAAAATACAAGTACAGTGTTTGTTGGGAATTCTAGTGAGCAAAAGTAGGGACAGAATGCAAACTCTCTCTCCTCTCCCAGCTCATATTATTTGTGTATCCAAATGATTCTTCCTCAACCAATATATTCAATTCTCAAATTCTCTTTATTTTGCACAGAATGAATCCAGCCTAGAACTGCAATCATGGGCATGTTAGAAAGAACCATCACCAATCAAGCACTTAAGGGCTTCATTTAGCATTGTTTCTTTATTCATATCTTTCCTGGGAAAACAGATGTGGATTTTACCTTTTGTACATTTTTTGCATGCAACTCCAGACATTGGTTTGTATGCTGATGACTTTAAAAGTAACATCAAAAGAAGTGCTAAGGTAAGTCTCAGTACAACTTCAGCTCTGGGCATCATATCCAAGATTCCAAGGCAGAGCTTACGTGAGCATGCAGAGAAAGCATGATACTGTCACAGTAGGGGAGAAGAGAGCCTACAAAAGCACCAGACAAAAGGAGAAAATCCCATGCTTTCTTGGCTGCTCTGTCTGGTTCTTGGAATTTCCAACAGGCTACAGCCTTAGAACGGTTACAGTACACTAGCTGATTATGTTAATCTCCGCTTTATATAAGGTTAATAAAGCAAATAATTACCCTCCCAGATGAAAAGTATTAGACTGCTGCTGACTGACAAACCTGCAGTGACTTTCCCATTTGTGCAGGATAGAGACTCTGTGGGTCACACTTACAACGGGAAAATGATATCATGGATGGCCTCGCTGTGGCAGGTGGCTATGAGCTCATCCTTAAAGTCCGAATATGAGAATCGATAAATCTGTGCCTCGTTAGTGCCCACAAAAAACTGGTGGCCCTGCCCTCGTGGCGTGATGGATGTGATGGCACCTTGCAACTGAACTTTCCTGTAAAGCCAAAGGAAAATTTTGTGCTGAAGGTGACTGATTTTTTTCTCACCACTCATGCCTTCCAGGCCTTGCTTTTACATTTTTTGGTGCTTTATCCTTCCTTCCACCAATGGCTCATAGCAGGATCTGACCTTAGTAATCAGGAAATATTCAGGCTTAAAAAATTATGTTTAATGGTACCGTGGGTCCCCCCCGCTCTTTTTTTAATTAATGCTACTTTGTGATTTTTTTTAAACCCAGAAAATAACTATGGACATTTTCAGTAATCTATTAACTGAAACTGCCTGGCTTACTTTTTCACACAATTGGATAGCATCAATATATGAACAAATTTGTACTTCAGAGTTGAATTTTTTGAACAAAAAGCCATCAAATTCAATTAACAACCCTTGTGTGAAAATTCGCATTTGGTAATACTGGTCTTTGCTCGACAAAATGGGTCTTCTAGTTTCATTTTCCAATCCAAAGCCCCGTTTTCTAGAGGTTTAATAAAGGTCCACATTCTATTCTCTAGCGTGCAAAATGAGCTCAGCCTTCAGAATATATGTCAAAATTAATTTCAATAAATTTCATAAGTAGGTATGAAGCTTAAGGACAGTGCATTCCTCTTGTACTATTCAATTCATCCAAATGGAAGAAGCAGGTGATATAATCGTACCCATAGGTCATTGCCCTCCAAATATGCTCAATACGGCTACAGTCCTACCTGGGAATAACTCCCATTAAACTCCAACTGAGGAAGCAGAGCTAGGCAGACTTCAGGCTTGTGGGATCTACTTTGTTTTTTTACTAGAACCCTGAGATCCATAAGCTGGAGCCTGGTACCTACATTAGAATTAAAGAATTCTGAGCCCATGAGTTTGTCTGAATTCAGAGAGCTGAATTCACTCCTGGTTGCCACACACATTCTTAATTTCAACAGTATCATTTAGAACTGGGCACGTCATTTTGTTGCTACTGTTGTTAAAAAACTGGGAGTCAGAAATCCTTGCTGATCTACTACAACTCATGCAGAGATCTTCCAATAGATCCAGATCTACCTCTTGCCCATCCCTGATCTAAAGTGCAGCATCCCTGATCTAAAGTGTCCGATTAAAAAAAGGTACTTAAACGTTGCAATTGTTGTACAATTTTGTGCGATGTACTATGATTTCCTCATTGTATGTAACTAAGTTGTGTGTGCTTTGTACACTAATGCCTTTGCCTATAAACGTTCAGAAACTCACTTGATTACTTTATATTTGGATCCTGAACAATGAGCTACAATTCCAGCTCCGGTCCCGATAACTAAGTCGCCCGTCTTCAGCAAAAGCAATGCTGTGACTCCCTAGAAGAAATCAGGATTAAGATACTTACATGCCTCCCAAAACACTGCATTTGTGCAGGTTGACTGGATAACTCAATAGAGTGTCTTGCTCACTGAGCTGGCGTGTATGCAGTTAAGATTACTGTTTTATCAAATCTGTGGAAAGGGGCAAAGTTGTTATTATCCTGAAGTGTAGAAGAGAAACACGTTTTAGAGGAAGACGTCTTACCCAAAAATCACAAAATAGAAAAAGAAAACAATCACATGGCTGGCCAACCACACACGCACACAATACCTAAATTCAGGTTTCTACAGGTGTTCTGTAAGTGAGAACACCAAGCTCCAGGACAGTAGCCATACTGGTCTGCTACAGGCTGTAGCAAAAAGACAGTGACCTAAAAGTTAAATTTAATGGGACATAAGCTTTCATAGGCAGGAGTCTAACTCATCTGATGGATGAAGTCAATAGTGGGGTGAATTGAGATTTTTTTAATATATATATTCGAAGTTTTTTATTATAAAGAAAAATGTCCAGTCTGGTGTACATTTATAAATAAATTTATAAATAAACAAATAGTCCTAAAGCAAGAATTAATAAGCAGTTAAGAGGCAGCGTTAAAACAATCCTGGGAGGAGTTTAAAAACTATCAGATAGTAAAGGATGTCAACAGCTGTATACTTATTTATTTAATGGATTGATATCCTGACTTTTGGGTTACAAGCCCACACAAGGCAGCTTACAGAACAACCAATAAATACAATGGGTGGAACTCAATTGGTGGCTTTGCATTAGGAATATACTTCTGCTTGCATATGGTGGGGCACTTGATTTTCATCAATTTCCCCTACATCCCCAGAAAAGCTGGTTGAAGGATGCTCTGGGATGTGGCACAGAGGACTGCAGTAGGCAGGACTGCAGGAGCCTATCCGGAATATCATGTAGTATTCAAAAACCTGACAACAGAATAGGAAGCATTACCTAATAACTAAGCAACTGGACTGGAGGCCAGGAAACCCAGCTCTTTTCTCAATTTGATTATGAATTTCCTTTGTGTTCATGGGGAAATCAGGTCTCAGTATTTGTTTCCCAATTGGTTCAATGCAGGTAATGTGCTTACCTGCCTGCTAGGTTGGCTTGCACATCCATCTCTATCCTTTTCTCCATTCTCTGTGGTACTGCCCATCACATAGAGAGGGATACATGTCAGTGTTTGTGTCAGCTCCTTCCATGCAGAGACATCTGGCCCGTGTGCTTCTCTGCATGGTAGGGTGCACTGTGCCGTGTGAAAAAGACCCACAATGCAATTCAAAATCCACCATGAGAACCTCTTCAACTTTATGCGTTTACCACAAGCACTAGTGGAACACATAAACTGTGATGCATATCTCCAAACATGCAGTGTGCACGTACCAGAAATGTGCAGCCAATGGCAGCTGCAGGGGCTCAACTACAAGGCATCCCTGAATATTTGGGGATGCGTGCCTCCCTTTCACACTTTATGCACTTATTTCAACCCCTGCGCCACAGAAAGTGTCAAGTGCTTCTTAGAGTTAGATCTTTAATACCCAAGAACATGGACATAAACTTAGGAGCTGAATACTAACAGGATCATCATTTTCAGCTTTTGGAAATGGATGGGGAGAGCCTGAGGAAGGCTGAATGATAATGAAGAGAGGAAGACTGAAAAGCAGGTAAAGAAAGATCATGACAAGAGTCATCATTAAGGTTATTTACAGGATAGGCTAACACTGTCTGGGAATGTTTTATTGCTCACTTATGCAGTCACGTAAGAACCTTTTTCTTGAGTCGGATTAATAGTCCATTCAGCCCAGTATCTTGTTTCCAACATGCCTCCATTTGTCTCAACATAGGGCAATAATGGGCAGTTCTCATCCCTCCTGATTGTTTGCACTTTTTGGTAGTCAGACACTTTAGAACACCTAAAGCAAGATGATTTATTTATTGCTTAACAATCTTAGGCCTGCTTCATATATGCAGCCACCCATATGAAAACGCATGGACAAAGCTCCCTGTGGTAAGCCATCTGAATGGCTCTCCCTTGAAGTTTGGGTAGATTTCAGTCATGCCAACACAACCTCTTAGTTGGTTTTAATCCTTCCAAATTGTGTTTGGAGCTGCTCACACAAACTACTTACCATGTAGAGCTCCACCTACCCAGATGTGTTGCAAATGGCCAGCCACAACAGCACTTGCATATATGAACTGGGCGGTTGTGAACAGCAATATCTTCAATTAAAAATGCTACCAGATGTGGAAACACCCTTTTAAAATAAAACCGTTTTTTTTAAGGTCTGCATGTGTGGAATAAACATTTGGATGGAAGCCTGTTTTTGCACAAATGTAATAAGCCAAATGATGGGTGCTCCTCCTCACCAGAATATATTCTCCAGAAGGAGAATTATTTTTAAACACAAAGCTTTCTAAGGGGCATCAGCAGCACTTTACAAGTCCCCAGCTATCAAATACCCATCCGCTCTGTCTTTGATCTACTGCAGCATAGTACTTTCTAGAAGACTACTCTGTTTGAAACAGCCCCTGGGCTTACGCATGTGACAGGTGGCACAATTACAAATAAACTCTCTTACATTTGAGGAGTTATGTGATAGCAGGTTTTGACTACCTTGCTAGGAAATATGTAGTATTAATGCACTCTTGACAGAAATTTAATTTTCCTGGAGAGGTAGCTTACACACACATGCCCCAGTACTAAACATATTTACTTCAAGTGCTACGTATTGCAATGGAATCAAGGCAGGGCCTACTAATACCTACAGAAAAATAATAATATTGAAATGGTCAAATGTTTCATAACAAAATCTGTCAGCAACACTACAGATTAATTTCAACCCTGCTCCTTTCACATCAAGGCAGTCCCTTGATTCGCTGTGAGCAAACACTTTATAATCCACTCTTGTTATTCATGATGCTCAGCGGTTCATATTAATGATGCAATACTCCGCTTTACACCCTGCCATGTCCCTTGCGAGCAACACGCAAAGGCTGCTAGAAGGTTTAACATTTCTTTTATTATTTATTTGTTACACAAAGAAATCACAGCCTTGACAAATCCTGATTACAAAAGATAACTTCCAAGCCAAATTGAAGTTCACTTATTTCCCTGCAGGGAAATGAAGCTCTGCATCCCATTATAATTCCTTTCACTAAAGTAGTTTACAGAACTCTCAAAATGTAAACACCCCAATATAACCTCTTTTCAAGGCACACAATCCTCTCTTTTTACTTGACTATTGGAGGCAGAAGTATGTATATAAAGGAATGCCTTTTTCCTTAGTTTGATTTCCAAAAGTCTTTCATCAGTAGATTTGCACTGAGAAAGTACTTAAAAGAATACAATTCCATGACAATTTCCAGAGGGACAGCTTTGTTAATCGGTTGCAGCAAAACCAACAAAGAGTCCTGTGGCACCTTAAAGATTAACACATTTATTATGGCATATGTTTTCGTAAACTAAGTTCATCAGATGCACTTCCTGATAACTCAGCAGATAAGACCTCCATTGCCCGGTGTAATAAACCTCCCTGGTGAAATGTAATGCTGGCAACAAAATCCCCCAAATCACAGTGATTTTAATGGAAGTGGACTGGATAATATATATACATAAGCCACGGGGTAAATTGTTTACAAAGTGAGATTAAGAAGTCTTCTGATATCTTAACGCTGAATGAAATGGTCACCCAAGTGGGTAGATATATACACCATGAGTACAGCAGAGAGAAAATACCTAACGCCCCTACTTAAAGGATCATTTCATGTACCAGCAAAGCAGATTCTGACTCAAAAAGATTACACTGCAATGTATGTTTTTACCTGCTCCTACACATACATACACATGCACAGGGCCTGTGGGTGTATCATCATCATAAGTATTATTTGTCTCCCATGCCATCAAGTGACTTTGAGGCAGCTCCCAATAATACAATAAGAAAACAAAACAATAAAAAACACAAATGCAGTACAACAGAAGCAAACCACAGAGACTAATGTAAACACTAACATACCTAAGCACTAAAATAGCAGCAGATAAAATGGAATGTTATCTCCTTTATGCATCTAATTAAGTAAACTCTTGGTTGTGATAGCTCATGCTACAATGCATAGGCTAGTCTTAAGGTGCCATGGGACTTCGTTTTCTTTGCTGCAACAGACAAGCACAGCTATACCTCTAGAATCCAAATTCATGGTAACACTAAATAGATAACTCTGTTAAAAACAAACCAACAGCTATCTCTGGGCAATAAGTGAAAGGAATCATTTTTGTTTAAAATGGCAGAGAGGACTTTACGCTAGCTGCCACTGAGCCTGAGGGTTACAGGATGAGCTTTCTTTTCACTTGTTAAGGGAAGTTCAAGTTCAGCTTTGCTATGTGAACCTCCAGAAAACCTGTACTCCACTGTTTCATCTTCAGAGATCCAAAACGATGCCCGGGGTTAACTAAGGTAAAGGGACCGAGTGAGATATTCCTTGCATTTTCTAGATCAGGAATTGGGAACCTTTTTTGGCCTAAGGGCCAGACTGCCACCCAAGAGACCTCATGCAAGCAGTGGGCACTGCCAACCCACTGTCACACACCCCATTCTCTCTCACGTGCTCTCTCTCTCACTCACACACAGACACACACACACCCATCCACACAATTCTCTCTCCATGTAGATCAGCTGAGGAGTGGCGCATTTTCATCCCCATCATGGTGCAGTGGGTGGGAAGGTTTACCCGAACAGTGCACCACGACATTCATGTTGATTGCTAAAAAGAAACTGGCAGGCCGAATGGGAAACCCCTGTGGGCTATATCTCAGCCATGGGCCAGAGGTTCCTTATGCCTGCTCTAGACACCTATAGGAGCTAGATGATCCAATGTCACACCTTTCTTACCGCCCACCAGGCTTCCTGTCTCTCCTGATTTTTATTTTAAGGATTTTTAATCTAAAAAACCTAGGATACTGGCATACTGCAAAACCAAGGGTCAGCCTCCAACGCCATCTTTACTTCCATGAATGCCTCTGGATCTCATGTCTCTTAGCCTTAGCAGTTATTCTTCTGTGAAATGAGTGTTGGAGCAGAAAGATATGGGTTCTGGAGCTCAAACCCACCACAAAAGAGTGGTTTTGTGTTTTAGAGATGAGACCCCACCTCTGCCATTTTGTAAATGGATAATCCGCCTCCATCATAGCTATTTTGTGAGAGTGCCCATGACACTCAACATTCAAAATGTGCCGACTCACCCAAAAAGCTTGGGGATGCCTGGCCTATTCCAACACGTAATTCTGCTTCTGTCTGCACTATCCTCACACTCTCTCAAGGTTCAAGGTTTGTTTTGTACAAGGGCAGGCTATCCACACCATCCAAAACAGCACTGCATGCGATCTGTATACCTTCCCTTCCTGCTTATGGATTCTCAGAGCTTCTCTCACCCGACAGTGAGCTACTTACAACCATCAGCAAGGACAATTTCAGGAAGGTAAAGAGTACTCTCAGTTCTTTCACTTTCTCATTTTCCTTTCGATGTATGTGTAGAATCTACAAGAAGTCTTTTAGAACTATAGTTAAGGAGAATTGAAAGATAAAGTAGACCAAAAGAGAACTTCATACTTATTTAGTGAAATAGAATCTATCAAATTCCTCATTTGGCTTCACACCAGAAAAGTACTGCTGCCTCTGCTATATTCTTGCATTGCGAAAATGAAATCAACTCAGACATGGTGATGGCTACATCACTCTTTATATGCCACAGAGACTGGGGGGCTATACCCATACCAACATGATGGGATAGCATGACTTAGAAGGACCTTTGACTTTTGTTCTCCAAATTAACGCTGGCAGAGAGAGGAAAATATGTACTTCAAGCCAGGATGATCGCCCCATTAAGCATCCTAATATCCTCTTTCCCCAGGTCATCATACCCTCTTGTATGGGAAGCTGGAGTTAAGACAGCTTCTGTTCCAATTATCACCCATTCCTACAGTTCAGTCCTTGCTCATTTTAATTGTTCCTCTTTGAAGTCTCCTGTGCTATGAAGAGAATCACAGTGCTTGAAACGGAGTATTTTCTTCCTTCTGCAGGCTGCTGCTATCACCAATTAATATTTACTACCAATCAACCTAGGTGCTGTACAAACATAGAAGGCTTTTATAATCTAGAGAAGACACATGATATAAGAGCAGGGTGCCATACAGCGGGAAGTGAAAGAGTAAATAAGGTGAGGCTAGGATAATTCAGGAAAGGCGTTGCTAAACAAGCAGGCTTTCAGGAAGAACAGAGGAAGGAAGCTGGCATGGCATGAGGCACAAAGGCAGGAATGGGAGAAGGGCCAAGAGCAGATATTGGGCAGGACAGACTGAGGAAGAATGCAGTGTAAAAGAAAAGACTGGAGAGCTTTCAAAATAAAGACTAAAGTTTTGATGCTGGTATAAAGCGTGGCAAGGAGTCAGTGCAGGTTTAAGAGGTAACATGATGACAGTGCTAGGAAAGAAAGGAGAATTTCCCACAAGAGATGCTCCCATTCAGACAGGTTGGTAGAGGAGCAGTTATTGCTAACAACTTGAAATTTGAGCCAGTCTAGGACCTTACTGGATGAGATATCAGGAAATCCTGACTGGGGCCCTGAACTGGATTGGGGCCACAGCATGCAGGTAGTAGGAAGAGAAGCGCTGATGCTTTCCTCCAGTACCATTTTCCCCATTCTGACCAAGTTCGCAATACTTGACTAGATGGCTAAATAATCAGGCCTGGTATAAAGCAGCTTCCTATGATCCTAATATTAGTTATTATTATTTATCTTTTACAGTGGGAAACCAAGTTTGAGAGAGACTTGCCCAAAGACAACCAGATGTATAATAATTTATCGGCCCCTTAAGTCACTTGACCCCTGCTAAACTTTAGCTGCAATACTACTTTAGTTTCAACATTATCTGCTTGACTACACTGTCTCCACTAGTAAGAGACGGAGCACAGCAGCCACTTACCAGGCTGAATTTCTCCTTCACTGGACCATAGTCACACATCAATGTGCTTTTTGTATTGATTTTCAGGACATCACCAGTGGAAGTGCCAACGTAGAAGTAATGGTCATCATCTGTCATCTGAGGAAGGTTGAGGAGAAAGATTAGTCACATACGCCACACCCTTCACCACAGTGAGTAAATAGTTTTGATCAAGCACATCATAAATTCATTGCCAGGTTTTCTTTGAACAATGGGGTAAAGAGTGGATGCCATCTCCTGTAAAAGGACCAAAATCCATGAAAAACAGCAACTTCTAACTGTATCTTGATGTCTCATTCCCACCATCACTGCTGTGCAGCTTATTTCTTTACTGAAATCAGACACCTTCTGAAAGTATATTTTACTGAGCACCTTTACACAACATATTAAGAACAATTTAATAAAGAATAAAATCATTCAGTAACAACAGCACAACAATAAAAGCAACAGCAGAATAAAGAACAAACAACAGAACTGCTAATATGATTCAATGGGTGATTTAAAAGGCCTGGAAAAATAAAACTGGCCTTTGGCTACATAAAAGTAGGTTCCAGACAAGCCTTCCGGGGGACAGCATTCTGAAGGTGAGGCACCACAGCCGAAAAGGTCTAATCCACAGTTGCCACATATATAACATTAGAAGGGGCACCCAGAGAAGGATCTCTGATGAAGATCTTAATACATGAGCAGGCATATGTGGGAAAAGGCACATGTGGCTTCGACTTCCCAACTTTCTGACAAGGCTGGGGATCTGTCCAGCAAGACAAGGAGTAGGTGTATGACAAGGTTGCTGAAGCAACAGGGGTGCTGTCCAGCCAAAGAACCTGAACTAGTTGGGCAGAAGGAGGTATTGTTCCAGCAACAGCTAGGAAGGACGTGAAGGTTGTATAACTAGGCCCACTGCCGCATCCCTTCTTGGAGCATAATTGGGACCTTGATTTAGGGTGTACTTCCATTCCTAGTTCCTCCTCCTGAGTAGGGCTCAGCAATGGAAGGCCTCATGCAGCCAATGTGCACTGTGCCTTCTGGTCTAGGCTTTGGCTAAACTTGTTGGTGTCTCTGCTCCTAATGTCACAAGAATGACTGTGGCGGATTAGGAACTTGGGGGCGGAGGTAGGAGGATGACTAGCTGAGATGGATCAGGTCCCTTGACTCTGCAGACTCGCTGAATGGGGTGTTTCCCAGAGTGCTCATCTCGGTGGGGGGTTGTCAGGGTCTGCTGCCTCCCCTTGGTCTCTGTAAGTGCTGGGGCCAGTAATGGGGCCTCCCCCAAGGAGGAGATATCATCCACTTCTGGATCTGAGCTGTTCCTGACAGGATATGGCAGTATGGACCACATGAATGCCTCAACCTCCTCAACCAAATGAATGAAAATGTTAAACACATGCTTTCCAAGATAATTAGCACTGGTGCAAATTGCTCTTTTTGGCTTAGGGATTCAGCTTCACTTTATACCGAAAGTGTCAGATGAATGGATCTCTTACCATAGTGCATGTAACTATCCTTTTCAGCTGCCCTGTTTGGCACTCCGTTGGTCGGATTTTTCTGTTGGGCAAGTCCAATTCCCATACTCGAATAGTTCCACTGCAGCCAAAGAACATATTTCAAAATCAGTTCCAGATAGACCAATACCACGTAAACCTCTCCAGCACAATACTCAAAGCTGCATTTACTATTCTCCTCCTAGCTCACCAACATCAAACACACCCACCTAGGAAAGATAGATGCAACATGCTGTACGTCACTCTAGTGGATTAGGAACTTAAAACACAAACTCATTCTATTCTCCTATTATTCGGGCATGGGGGAGGGAATGCTGGTTAGTTGATTAGGTCACTTCAGAGAAGATTGAGACAGGTCCTGACCACAGCACCAGGCACTCACAAAGTACATTATTTTCTATGGAAGCTGCCTGCAATTGGCTAAACGTAAGTAGCAATCATTCAAGATACAGCAAGCCCCAAGGAAAATGTAGGTGACTGATTCCACGGACTCGCTCTCCATTAAAGCCAATGATTGCATGCCATGGGTGATGAAAGAAAGAAAGAAACAAACTAGCAATTTCAAAAATACCCTCCTTCCAGGATTAAAAGGCCACAGTGAGGAGCAATTTCACACCATCTTGCCTTCTGCGGATCTTTGAATGCAAACAGTGCAAACGTTATAGGAGTCTGATGTAAAATTCCTCGTGTTAATCATAGAATTTGAGAATTTCGCTCTTTCTAAGCATACTAGCAGGTTTAAAATGTTTGGAAATGCCTGTCAGAAACACTGATACACAGTCACAAGCCATTTCACCACTACCACCACTGACGGAAACACTGATGGAAAAACCACTTTCTCACTTGGGCAGTGCTCTTGCCATTCAGGTAAGTGGTTTTTGGACAATGAAACAGATTTGAAAGCTTCTTTAAAAAAAAAAATGAAATGGATGCCCTTTCCACAAAAACAAAGCCATACTTTCCAGCGCTAATGAACATCTCATCCCTGCAGTTGGAATACACCAGAGTGGTTGGGTTCCCAGCACTACGAGCAGAAGCAGGACTACCACAGATGGCCTCTTTCTTTAGGACACTCCACACCACCATGCTGCCGGAAGAGGGAGAGGATTTTAATGCCTTTGACTTCCATGAATATTTACTTAGAAGTACATCCCACGGAATTCAAGGGGGATTTCTCCCAAACCAGTCCATTTAGAAGCCCAACACAAAGGGTTGGTTCAGCTGCAGCAACAAACCATAGTTTGGCATTATGTGAAGAAGTAGTCAAGCAGCCTCAGGAGAGCCTTTTGATTCCGTGCCTCCAAACTCTGGGTTTTGATCCTGCTTTGCAGTGCAAGGGCAAAGCATGGGTTGCCAGTTCAGATGACATGGCTCAAACCAGGGCAGGAGGCAAGGAATTGCTTGGTGCAAGGAGAGAACAGAGGGGAAGGAGGGAGCACACGAGCCTGAGGCTTCTTGACTGCTCATGCACTCATTAGTCTTTGAACTGCCATATAGCTGGTTTCAAGCAACCGACATTTGTACATTGGAACAGAGTGCAACTTCCTTCCCAAGTTAAGTCCTATTCTCACAAGACTGTTGGGTGGGAATAAATCTCACCTAGACTGTTCCTTGGCATGACATGGAACAAATACAGTCTTTAACATAAATGTACAGCTCAAGGCCCAAGTCAAAGATTAACTATGCCAGCCAGTAGGATGGAGAATATTGACTACAACACCAACATCAGCAAACTTTCTGATGCCAACATTTTCAGGTGCTGCAAGCATTCACAAAGATTTAGCGACATGCCACCAATAATAAAATCGAAGCCAGCACAGACACATGCTCTGGCTACTTCACTCAGTTTTAAGCATAAGAACAGTCCTGTCAAAGACATTAGAAATCAGTATGCTCAGCTGTTTGCCTAATCATGTTTTCCTATTTCAGGCTGTGGACAGCATCTTACAGGAATAAGCATTGTATATACATGTTCTGCTCTTGGAAATAAGCATGACATTTAAAATCAATGCTTCTACCTGGCCCACACAACTTATGACCCTCCAAGCCAAACACAGCTCATTGCCAAAGTCTTGTGGACTACATTCTTCCAGTCCCAAGCAGGTAGCAAAAGCAGTGAAGTTATTGAGCACCTGTCAGGCTGGGAAAATATGGCTGGTGGATTGCATTCAGCTTGGTAGGCCTGATATGGGCAGTTACAGCTTGAGTGTGATTTGTACTACCCCACCAGTTCTGTGATAATTCAGAGGATTTGTTTGGGGTGGGGGGAGGCTAGGCAAGGAGGAGCTGAGGCCATACATACAGATAAACAAAAGACATCATACACACAGATAAACAAAAGAAACAAAAAATTCAGGTCATGAAAGGGACATCTGCAAAGATGGATGCAGAGATTTTAGTCTTGCTGTTCTATGCTGGGCATTGACTGTAACAATAAATGACTGAGTCTTGCTGTTCCGCACCAAGATCTCTCACTTCAAATCCCCAATATCATTCTGTAGAGCAGCCTTCCCCAACCTGGTGCCCTCCAGATGTTTTGGGCTACAACTTCCAGCATTCCTGACCACTGGCCATGCTGGCTGGGGCTGATGGAAATTGAAGTCAAAAATATCTGGAGGGCTCCAAGTTGGGGAAGGCTGCTGTAGACATTCTTCAAATTAAGTAACACTGACAAAAGACTTAAGGATGATTTTCTTGGTATTGGTCTTTATTTACACTTTCCCCTAAGATATGTGTAGAGAGGCAGAGAGAAAATGGGCAATGTTGGAAAGCTGGAACAAACATGATTCTGACACATTTAGCTGATGGACCAACTTGGAGAAGCTCTGTGAGACATATGTACAAGCACTCTGACATTACAAATACATCTCCAGCCATGTTCTCCCTGTTCCATACATGCCGCTTGGGAAAAACACGAGTTGGGAAAGATAATGTTGGAATTATCCCTAAAAAAATATGCAAGGTGACACTCAAAAGCAAAGCAAAGGAAGCAGGTGTGGATAGCCATTTCCCTTGATTCAAGACAGGGTTATGGTCCTCTGCATTTGCCTCCTGTCCTGGCTTCCAAAACAGAAAAGGAGAGGGAAAGTAGCATTTCAATTAATTTTACCTTCCGTCATCCTGGCCTCCCAGAGACACTAGGTAAAGGTCATTTGGAGAGAATGCGAGATTTTCAATTTTACCCTTGTGAAGTGACAGCCGAGCCAACATCTCTTTTTTCTTGTAGTCCCATAAAATTATATCAGCCTGGGACACGGAAAAAGAAAGATCAGCATGACAACAGCACTTTGATCAGCTCCGTTTGTGATGTGAAAGATATTCGGAACAAAAAAACAGTTTTAAAAGGTCATAAACGCGTCTTCCTTACAATCCATTAGTATAGGCACCCAGTTACACTCAGCCTTACTGAGACAGAGAGCTGGTTAAAACATTTCCTCAAATGGAAGAACTTACACAAACAAGGGCCAATTCAGAGACAAATGGCAGCATCATGAACATATAAACATAAGGCAGAAGTACTTAAAAATACAAATGGCTAGACATGATTAAAGTATTGTAGAGTTACCAGCCTTTTATCCGGGTATGCGCATAGTAAGTAATCAAGTATTGTTGACTTCCATATAAAGAAATCAAAAACCTCTAAAGGCGCAAGTCTAAGTAGATAGGTGGCCGCCTCCAACCTTGGAGGCGACCGCCTATCCAAAGCAAGGCAGGAGAGGCACGGGGGGATCGTTCCCTCCGCGCCTCTCCTGCCTTGCTCTTTTTCACTAGACAGCCATTTTCAGCTGTTTAGCACGCGGGGAGGGGGGGCAGCCAGGAGAGGAAGCTTCTATACGACACATAGGATGTGTCGTATGCACAGCTCCACTCTCCCTGCCCTGGAATGCCCTCCAGCCCCACCCCTTTTCAGTCACTCCGCGCTCGTCTTCCAAGCGTGGAGGATGGGGCTTCTCCACACTGCCTCCGAGGCAGTGCGGATGAGGGGGGAGGTCGGTTCCCAGAATAGACCATATCCTATGGCCCACTGGACAGTGTCTAGCGGCCACAGGATTGCTCTCTCCGTGATTTGCTTAGGGTTACATGCACACTGAGGACCGCGGTGGCTTAGTGGTTAAGATGCTGAACTGCAGATCGGAAGGCCGGCAGGACAGCAGTCCGAGACCCAAGTGCTGCGTGACGGAGTGAGCTCCCGTCTTCAGTCCCAGCTCCCGCCAACCTAGCAGTTCGAAAGCAAGAAATTGCAAGTAGATAAATAGGTACCGCTTTGGCGGGAAAGGTAACAGCGCTCCGTGCACCTCGCTGTTCAGTCATGCCAGCCACATGACCACGGAAGCGTCTTCGGACAGCGCTGGCTCTTCGGCTTAGAAATGGAGATGAGCACCACACCCTAGAGTTGGACACGACTGGCTGGGGACACCTTCACCTTTACATGCACACTATGGTATCAAGTAATTCAGAAATATAGCATTCATGCCACCAAGGCCCTTACTGTTTTAAATCAGCCTTGCACTACTCCCATTCAACACTTATGCTTTCTCTCCAACACACACTTGAAAGAGAATATTTGAATATTTAACTTGATTCTTAGAGTATTTCAGTTTGTGCTTAGACAATTAAAATCTCCATCAGAAGTCCAACACTAGGCTAATTGATCCTATCAGTTATCCTATCAATAAGCCTAGATGTAGCAAATACAACAGGGCTACACACAGGTATCATTATTCATAGCTGTGATGTTACAGGACCTAAATCTGTAGACATGACACTATTTAAAGGCCGGGGTTGAAAAACATGATTTCAGGGTCATACTTTCCCCAGGTCATTACAGCATCCATTGGGAATCAAATGTATTTTAAAAGGGGGGCTTTATCCACCTTGAAGCCCATGAATGTGATCTGACCAGAAGCCACATAGGATCCACTTGGAGAAACTGTGACACAGGAGACATTGTTGGTGTGACCATGTAAAAAATCCTGAGTATGAATATTTATGCCTTGGATAATGACTGTGCAGCCCAGAGGGTAGATGAGGTGCTCCCGATCTGGGTGGCAGATGAGGCCACAATGAACATGCCCTGCAAGCAAAAGGAGGACAAGAAAGAGAGAAGTCAAAGTCATTCTACTGAGGAAAAAACACAGGGCACTCTGGGCTATAGTTAGTTGCACTTTGGAGAGGGAAGTTTCTTAGAAACTGTAAGTTGTTTCCCACCTACAGTAAATGACAGCTGGTGACCAAACCACTTGAGCATAGGAGGTTCATCCATGCTGTTCCTCACTGCTCATGGCACTTCCTTGTTTGATCTGCATTCTGCACTCCACATTTTTTGTTAATGCTTCCTACTACTCAGATTCTCTCCCAGTCTTTCATTCCATTTTTTCTATACAGACATTAGAGAATATACGGAACTGAATATTGAGTTTAATCCAGTCTGTAGTTTTAAGGCAGAACTCTATGTTCACACCCTTTTGGATACAAACAGATTGGCTCCCAGTCCACTCTACCTACGGGCATAGATTTGAGAGACAGAAGGATTTGTTTCTCCATCGCTTTAAATATTTAACCAGAGCTGCTGCTGCTGCTGCTGCTACTACTACTTTTACTGCAAGTCAGCCACAGCTTCTACGAGAATGCTGAAAGAGCTCTTGATCCACAATGGGACTGTTGAATAATCTAATGTAGACACTCAAACCTTCTCCTCCAACCCTGTGTATCTTCTAAATCAAAACTCACAAGTGCCAGTGACTCTCTGTAAACTCTCTGTAAACGAAACTCTTAATTTTTATGTTCTTACTAAACCCTTCAACATGCCACTACCCACTTTCCAGAAGAGACATCCAGCCCCCGATACAGGTTTCCCACAGTTTGCCTTCCATGGAGACTCCACCATTTACCACAGAGCTCCAGGAAGCCCCCAAAGGCGAGCAGGGAGGCTGAACTGCATCTCCTACCTTCAGAAGTGAAAGACTTGCAGAGAATGCCTACACAGAGCCTGTGATTTGCTTATCTGAAGACCCTATCCCTCCAAATAAAACCCAGCAACTGCTTGTCTCCAAATACCCTAAACCAGGTCACTTACTGCTACATCCTACCACCCCCAAACTTAAGGCCCCACTGGATTGTAAATAGGGCTTACCAAGGTTAGGCCCAGGCCCATTTTGAATGTATTTATTATTTCTTTGTTTGTTAGACTTCTATCCTCCCTTTCCCTTGGCTTGCTCAAGGCAACTAACAGAATCACCATCGCACAAAATAATTACAGCAGTTCATTATAAAATCAGAGCAAACATGGGGATCATCATAGGAGAGATCGTCCCTGATTGAAACTGAGAGGTGGATTTGGCCTCTGCCCTGATTACCGTCGGTTTAAACACTGAGGTTTCGCAGGGGCAGCGCAGGCCGCGGGGGCGATGCGCACTGGGGCTCGTTCACGTATCTACATTGCTTTTTAAGAGACACATCTCAGTGCCTTTCTACGGCACAGTCCGAAAGGTGATTTTGAAAGTCGCAGCGCAGCGGAGGAAGGGATGAATAGCGAAGAGGGTACCCCTGAGCATGGGCAGAGTTCATGTGATTTGCAGTGGGCACCCACAGACGACCGCCAGCGAGCTGTAGGTCCCGAGGCGCGTCTTCCTTGAACCCCGGCGGGATCTTTCCGCCTTCCTTCCGCGGGAGCGCCGACCGCCCCCTCGTGTCGCTGCCGTCAGCCCGGCACCTCCCGCCCCCTCCATTCCTCTCCCCGGTACCGTTGAAGCCGATGATCGCCTCGAGCTGGAGGCCGGCCAAGACGTCGTCATCGCCGCCGCCCGCCGGCTCGCTCCGCTCCGTCGGCAGAGTCGCCATGCCGGCCCGCACTTAGCGCCTCGCCGAGCGGCTGTGTACGCCCGTCGCCAAGGAGACCGCGCAGGCGCGCCGGCAGCCTCGGACCTCCCCCCCCGCCCCGCCAGCTGCGCGTGCGCAGAAACGCCGCCTTGACCCAGGCGGGCCTTTGCTCGCTTCAGGTGGGCGGGCGCGGCCTTTCTCATACAGGATATGGAAGCGCGCCTGACCGACGGGGGCGTCTGCTTCGGCGCTCACCGAAGGGGCCTAGCTTTAAGGCAGCCTTTTCCAACCTGGCGCCCTCCGGGTGTGTTGCACTACAACGCCCATCATTCCCAGCGGAGGGGCCAGGGAGGAGAAGGCTGCCTTAGTATCCTGGCATGTTTTTGACCTGTGTGGAAATGCAGGTTCCTTGTGTACACGTATGGATGCAGTGGGTACTTTTAGGGGACGTACGTGCTGCATTCCTTCGAAGTAGACCACCATAATACAGTCATAGAGAGGCTTTTGTCTAAGGCAAGGGTGGCGGCCTCCAGGTACTGTTGAACAATTTCCATCATCCCAAGCCAGCATAGCCAGTGGTGAGGGATCATGGGAGTTGTAGGCCAAAACATCTGGAGGGCCACAAGTTGCTTTATCTAAGGCAAGGGTGGGGAAGGTGCAGCTCCCTCCAGGTATTGGACTACAACTGTATTATCCCTGACCATTGGCCATGCTGGCTGAGGAAGATGGAAGTTGGTGCCCAACAGCATCTGGAAGGCCACAGGTTCCCAACTCATGCTTTAAAGAGGAGATACCCCAGTGTCATCCTCCATGTTCCCTCACACAAGGACAGGTGTGGGTGGCAAACCAATGTCAGTGAAGGGGGCAGAATCCCAGTAAGGTTCAAAGGCGTTCTGCACTTCACTATGATCAATCACGAATTGCAAAACAACAAAGAACAGACGAGAAAAATAAAAAAAGTGTTTTAACAGTGCAGTCCTATGTGTGCTTACTCAAAGTCAATCTGTGTTCATTGGGGCTTACTTCCAGGAAAGTGCCTAGAACTACAAAGCAATGAAGATGGTCAGGATATGGAAACCATGTCCTGTGAGAAATGGTGGAAGGACTTGGATATATTTAACCTGGAGAAAATAAATATGAGTGGGCACAATTTGTTGTTTATTCATTCAGTCGCTTCCGACTCTTCGTGACTTCATGGACCAGCCCACACCAGAGCTTCCTGTCAGCCGTTCCCACCCCCAGCTCCCCCAAGGTCGAGTCCGTCACCTCCAGAATATCATCCATCCATCTTGCCCTTGGTCGGCCCCTCTTCCTTTTGCCTTCCACTTTCCCTAGCATCAGCATCTTCTCCAGGGTATCCTGTCTTCTCATTATGTGGCCAAAGTACTTCAGTTTTGTCTTTAAGATCCTTCCCTCAAGTGAGCAGTCTGGCTTTATTTCCTGGAGTATGGACTGGGTTGATCTTCTTGCAGTCCAAGGCACTCTCAGAATTTTCCTCCAGCACCACAGTTCAAAAGCATCTATCTTCCTTCACTCAGCCTTCCTTATGGTCCAGCTCTCGCAGCCATAGGTTACTACGGGGAATACCATTGCTTGAACTATGCGGACCTTTGTTGTCAGTGTGATGTCTCTGCTCTTCACTATTTTATCAAGATTTGTCATTGCTGTCCTCCCAAGAAGTAAACGTCTTCTGATTTCCTGGCTGCAGTCAGCGTCTGCAGTAATCTTTGCGCCTAGAAAGACAAAGTCTGTCACTGCCTCCACGTTTTCTCCCTCTATTTGCCAGTTATCAGTCAAGCTGGTTGCCATAACCTTGGTTTTTTTTAGGTTTAACTGCAACCCAGCTTTTGCACTTTCTTCTTTCACCTTCGTCATGAAGTTCCTCAGCTCCTCTTCACTTTCAGCCATCAAA
Source organism: Heloderma suspectum (assembly GCF_057233095.1). Classification (NCBI taxonomy): domain Eukaryota; kingdom Metazoa; phylum Chordata; class Lepidosauria; order Squamata; family Helodermatidae; genus Heloderma; species Heloderma suspectum. The sequence continues at coordinate 229,535,952 of NC_139459.1, forward strand.
GTGGTATCATCTGCATATCAGAGATTGTTAATGTTTCTTCCAGCGATTTTAACTCCAGCCTTGGCTTCATCAAGCCCAGCACATCGCATGATGTGTTCTGCATACAGGTTGAATAGGTAGGGTGAGAGTATACAACCCTGCCGTACTCCTTTCCCAATCTTAAACCAGTCCGTTGATCCGTGGTCTCTTCTTACCGTTGCTACTTGGTTGTTATACAGATTCCTCAGGAGGCAGACAAGATGACTTGGTATCCCCATACCACCAAGAACTAGTCAATAAAACAGAAATAGAGGTTTTTCTGAACCTCCCTGGCTTTCTCCATTATCCAGCGGATATTGGCAATTTGGTCTCTAGTTCCTCTGCCTTTTCTAAACCCAGCTTGTACATCTGGCAATTCTTGTTCCATGAATTGCTGGAGCCTACCTTGCAAGATCTTGAGCATTACCTTACTGGCATGTGAAATAAGTGCCACTGTTTGATAGTTTGAACATTCTCTGGTGCTTCCCTTTTTTGGTATGGGGATATAAGTTGATCTTTTCCAATCTGTTGGCCATTCTTGTGTTTTCCAAATTTGCTGGCATATGGCATGCATCTCCTTAACAGCATCATTTTGCAAGATTTTAAACAGTTCAGCTGGGATACCGTCATCTCCTGCTGCCACGTTATTAGCAATGCTTCTTAAGGCCCATTCAACCTCACTCTTCAGGATGTCTGGCTCTAGCTCACTGACCACACCGTCAAATCTATCCCCGATATTATTATCCTTCTTATACAGATCTTCCGTATATTCCTGCCACCTTTTCTTGATCTCTTCTGCTTCTGTTAGGTCCTTGCCATCTTTGTTTTTGATCATACCCATTTTGCCTGGAATTTACCTCTGATGTTTCTAATTTTCTGGAAGAGGTCTCTTGTCCTTCCTATTCTATTATCTTCTTCCGCTTCCGCACATTGCTTGTTTAAAAATAATTCCTTATCTCTTCTGGCTAACCTCTGGAATTTTGCATTTAATTGGGCATATCTCCCCCTATCACTGTTGCCTTTTGCTTTCCTTCTTTCTTGGGCTGCTTCCAGTGTCTCAGCAGACAGCCATCTTGCCTTCTTGGTTTTCTTTTTCTTTGGGACTTTTTTGTTGCCGCCTCCTGAACAATGTTGCGAACTTCTGTCCATAGTTCTTCCGGGACCCTATCTACTAAATCTAGTCCCTTAAATCTATTCTTCACCTCCACTGCATATTCATGAGGAATATTCGTGAGCTCAAATCTAACTGATCTGTGGGTCTTCCCTATTCTCTAGTGGGCACAATTTGTTGTTCAGCCGTTCAGTCGTGTCCGACTCTTCATGACCCCATGGACCATAGCACGCCAGGTCCATGAGAGCACACTCTCCCGGAGTGTGCTCAAGTTCATATTCATTGCATCGGTGATGCTATCTAGCCAACTCATCCTCTGCCGTCCCCTTCTCCTTTTGCCTTCAGTCTTTCCCAGCATCAGGGTCTTTTCCAGAGAGTTTTCTCATTAGGTGGCCAAAATATTTCAGCTTCAGCTTCAGTATCTGTCCTTCCAATGACCACTCAGGGTTGATTTCCTTTAGGATTGACTGATTTGACCTCCTTGCAGTCCAGGGGACTCGTAAGAGTCTTCTCCTGCACCACAGTTCAAAAGCATCAATTCTTCGGTGCTCAGCCTTCCTTATAGTCCAGCTCTCACAGCCATACATTACTACTGGGAAAACCATAGCTTTGATTAGACAGGCTTTTGTCGGCAAGGTGATGTCTCTGCTTCTTACTATGCTGTCTAGGTTTGCCATAGCTTTCCTCCCAAGGAGCAAGGGTCTTTTAATTTCATGGCTACAGTCACCGTCTGCAGTGATCTTGGAGCCCAAGAAAGTAAAATCTGTCACTGCTTCCATTTCTTCCCCTTCTATATGCCAGGAAGTGATGGGGCCAGATGACATGATCTTAGTTTTTTTAATGTTGAGTTTCAAACCAGCTTTTGCACTCTCCTCTTTCACTCTCAACAAGAGGCTCTTTAGATCCTCTTTGCTTTCTGCCATTAGGGTGGTATCGTCTGCATATCGGAGGATGTTGATATTTCTCCCGGCAATCTTAATTCCGACCTGTGATTCATCCAACCCGGCGTTTCTCATGATGTACTCTGCATATAGGTTAAATAAGCAGGGTGACAGTATGCAGCCTTGTCGTACTCCTTTCCCAATTTTGAACCACTCGGTTGTTCCATGTCTGGTTCTTACTGTTGCTTCTTGACCCTCGTACAGGTTTCTCAGGAGACAGGTAAGGTGGTCTGGTACTCCCATCACTTTAAGAATTTGCCACAGTTAGTTGTGATCCACACAATCAAAGGCTTTAGCGTAGTCAATGAAGCAGAAATAGACGTTTTTCTGGAATTCTCTTGCTTTCTCCAGGATGCAGCGAATGTTGGCGATTTCATCTCTAGTTCCTCTACCTCTTTGAAACCCACCTTGTACTTCCGGTAGTTCTCGGTTCACATACTGCTGAAGCCTAGCTTGTAGGATTTTGAGCATAACTTTGCTGGCATGTGAAATGAGTGCAATTGTACGGTAGTTTGAACACTCTTTGGCATTGCCCTTCTTTGAAATTGGAATGTAAACTGACCTTTTCCAATCTTGTGGCCACTGTTGAGTGTTCCAAATTTGTTGGCATATTGAGTGCAGCACTTTAACAGCATCATCTTTTAGGATTTTAAATAGCTCAGCTGGAATACTGTCATCTCCACTAGCTCTGTTGTTAATAATGCTTCCTAAGGCCCACTTGACTTCACTCTCTAGGATGTCTGGCTCAAGTTCAGTGACTGCACTATCACGGCTATCAGGGACACTCAGATCTTTCCTGTATAGTTCTTCTGTGTATTCTTTCCACCTCTTCTTAATCTCATCTGCTTCTGTTAGGTCCCTGCCTTCTTTGTCCTTTATCATGCCCGTCTTTGCACAAAACGTTCTCTTGAGATCTCCGATTTTCTTGAAGAGATCTCTAGTCTTTCCCATTCTATTGTTTTCCTCGATTTCTTTGCATTGTTCATTTAAGAAGGCCTTCTTGTCTCTCCTTGCTATTCTCTGGAACTCTGCGTTCAGTTGGATATATCTTCCCCTTTCTCCCTTGCTTTTCATTTCCCTTCTTTCCTCAGCTACTTGTAAAGCCTCATCAGACAGCCACTTTGCTTTCTTGCATTTCTTTTTCTTTGGGATGGATTTCGTTGCTGCCTCCTGAACAATGTTATGGACCTCCGTCCATAGTTCCTCAGGCACTCTGTCTATCAGGTCTAATCCTTTAAATCTATTCCTCACCTCCACTGTATATTCATAAGGGGTATGATTTAGGTCATACCTAAATGGTTTAGTGGTTTTCCCTACGTTCTTCAATTTAAGCCGAAATTTTGCGATAAGAAGCTCATGAACTGAGCCACAGTCAGCTCCAGGTCTTGTTTTTACTGACCTGATAGAGCTTCTCCATCTTTGGCTGCAAAGTACATAATCAATCTGATTTCGATATTGACCATCTGGTGATGTCCATGTGTAGAGTCGCCTCTTGTGCTGTTGGAAAAGAGTGTTTGCTATGATCAGCGTGCTCTCTTGGCAAAACTCTATTAGCCTTTGTCCTGCTTCATTTTGTACACCAAGGCCATGCTTGCCTGTTATCCCGGTGATTTCTTGACTTCCTACTTTAGCATTCCAATCCCCTATGATGAAAAGGACATATTTTTTTGGTGTTACTTCTAGAAGGTGTTGTAGGTCTTCATAGAACTGATCAACCTCAGCTTCTTCGGCATCATTGGTTGGGGTATAAACTTGAATTACTGTGATGTTGAATGGTTTGCCTTGGATTCGTACTGAGATCATTCTGTCATTTTTAAGATTGTACCCCAGTACTGCTTTACCCACCCTTTTATTGACTATGAGTGCTACTCCATTTCTTCTAAGGGATTCTTGCCCACAGTAGTAGATATAATGGTCACCTGAATTAAATTCGCCCATGCCTGTCCATTTTAGTTTGCTGATTCCCAAGATCTCGATGTTCAGTCTTGCCATCTCATGTTTGACCACCTCCAGCTTACCTTGATTCATTGACCTTACATTCCAGGTTCCTAAACAATATTGTTCTTTACAGCATTGGACTTTCTTTTCACCACCAGACACATCCACAGCTGAGTGTCCTTTCGGCTTTGGCCCAGCCGCTTCACTCTTTCTGGCGCTACTTGGAAATTCCCTCTGCTCTTCCCCAGTAGTATATTGGACACCTTCCGACCTGAGGGGCTCATCTTCCGGCGTCATATCTTTTAGCCTTGTGATACGTTCCATGGGGTTTTCTTGGCAAGAATACTGGAGTGGGTTGCCATTTCCTTCTCCAGTGGACCACATTTTGTCAGAACTCTCTACAAACTGGGGCTTAGAAACCTAAGGTCCACTTTCTATGGTACAAGCCAATGTTCCATCCACTCCACTTGAAAATGTTTTTGAGGCACTGTATAAATGAATAAAGCATTAACAGACTTCCCCAGACACTGATTAATACGTGATAGGACCCCCAGAAGCATTATCTTGCTTTTCAAGGAAAGCCCATGGGCCCACTACTTCTCCTAAGGCAGCCTTCCAAATGTTCTGGATTCCAGCTCCCAGCAACCCCAGCCAGCATGGCCAATGGTGAGAAATGCAGGGAGTTGTAGTCCAAAACATCTGATGGTTGGGGAAAGCTGTCCTAAAGATTTGGAAGGCCCGCACTGAAGCAATAAGGAGCATGGCATACACTCCCCAACTAGATAAAATGGCCTAGGGAGGATGGCTCATTTCCAAGAACATGCTATCCCAGAGATGTTGGGGGTGGGGGTATGATTCCAGACAGATGGCTCCTAGCACTACCAGCCAAAAGGCATAGTGTAGCTGTAACCGTGTGCCATCTTTTCATCTTTAACAGATATTTTGTGCAAAGAAAAAAAAGATGGAATAAGTGGTGGAAAAAATGGGAGCATTACAAGAGGAAGATTATGTCTTCTGAACTCCCTGTAAAATTCCATGAATGAGGCAGGGTGATTGCACAGTAATATCCTCATCTGGAAGCACCCCAGGTTTTAACCTCCTTAGGTACCACAGGTCCTAAGATCCCACCCACATCAGCATGCCTGCCAATATTATCCAATACTTATTGTGTTGGTAGAAGGAGAGGGGGAGAGAGAGAACACTGAGAAGACGTGAGAATGCCAGAGAGGTAATGTGAACCTCAATCTTGAAGTCCTATAAACTAAATCCTGGTTAGAAGAACTAGGCCCCAGACTGTCCTATGTTAGAAAAGCTCTTATGCTGGCTAACTTATGCAGCAGAACACTTAACTCACTTAACCACTAGGGTAGAAAAATGCTCCCGTGCCAAGCAGTCCTTTGGCAAGAGCCCCCGTTCCCCTCAGCCGTAGCTAGGAGCACTGAGACCACTGCAGCTCCTTAGGCTTGCCATACCAATCAAACTGCAAATGCATGACATTGTTCAGGCTGCTGCTTTCTCCATATTTTTAGGATTCTGTTGAAAGAGTAATGCTGGGATCAAATATTTATAGAGACTGCTAACAAATTCACCTAAAGTGTCACTAAGGAGAGCCTCAAACGTGGCAAGGTTCTTAGCTGGACTTGGGGGTTCATTGTCAAGAGTACATTCTGGGCACTTTTTCCTTTCACACAGAGCAAAGCAATAATTTTAATAACTAAAATGTCCTGAATAACTCTGTCTCCCCCCCCCTTCTCTCCCTCCCTCTCTTCCACTTGACCTGTCTTCCTTCTTCCCAGCTACAGTTGGGGAAGAGAATCCTGCTTTTGATTGGGGCTGTCCTACTTTCAGGCAAACTGCCACTTTCTGCTTTTCCTAAGGTAGGACAGGCAGCCAATTATGCTATCTTTGGCCATGACTGGTGTGTGCGCCCTACTTTTATGAGGCATCTGTAGCTGCTCCAATGAAAGGCACATATTCTCATCAGGAGTCTCTGTGTGCTTTGTGGAGATTGAACAGCCCATATCCTCCCTGACTGTGCCTTCGAAGCCTTGTTAGTGACCTGATGTGTTGCTCTGTTCGTGGAGCACACAGGATATAATGTCTGGGAGAAACATCTTAGCTAGCACCGTCACCCTTTCTCTGGTTTTGCTCCACTATATGCCAAATATGAATAAGGAACCTAACTTACTTCAGCAGAGCAAATTGTTTTGAAGTGTAATGGGCATAAGCAAAGCATCTGCTTTTGCCCATGGTTTGTTTGTCAGAATTGATAATTCTATTTAAATAAAGAACGAACGAACGAGCAAAAGAACGAAAGAAAACCAGGAACCATCTAGTGGTAGCTGTAGGTAATAGGCTGTCATAATTGCCAGCAACATGTAAGCTATAGTGGTGCATTCAGTACATGCTTTATATTTGATGTAGGATGCTGTATTTTTTCTGTCCCCTATGAGGCTGTTCCTTTAGGAAGCGACTATAGATACTTGTACATCAGTGCAGCGTTGTTGTTATTTTGCATGCACAAAGAAGACAAGAAATACAAAGGCTAGATTCTTAGGACAACCTTTACTTTCCTTCCTCAGGCATAGAGTTTTGCATCATTTTATATTGTGTGTATAACAGTTTCATGTTGTGACAGAAGTGTGCGCTATGACAGTTAAGGTCATACGGGGAATTCTGAATCAAAGATCAAAGTCTAATCATCCTGAACCTCAACACTCTTAGCATTGTTAACATTTAAAACGTTGAAAATGAAAAAAGGGAAGAGTGCTTCACAGCTCAGAAGGCCTTCTTTTGAGGGCTTGTTCTAGCTTTTGAAGGGCATCAGGATCAGCATCAAGGGTTGGCATTGTAGGAAACCTGCTGAGGACCCCACTCTAGCAGGGGGGATGTACTGCTGACTCCAGAACCCTTTGCCTTGCACCTGCTCCTCTCCTTTGTTTTTCTATGTACCTGCCCTTTCTGAGGCTTTATTAGGCCTGAACTAAGCAATGAAAAGGAAAAGAAGCAGCCCTCACTTTTTTTGCTTCTCTTTCTGGGCATTAGTTCCAGAGGGAGAGAGCAAGCAAAGCCGACAGTGGCAAGGAAGGGAACCCACCCGAGGTAGCGGTTCTGTTGATGGAATCTTGCCCAAGGGCTCCTCAAAAACTGGACCTGACATTGCTCAGGTTCCTTAACTGTCCAGGCCCTGCCTCCAACCTGGCTGGGCTCAGTTCATCCCCAACTGATGCCACCTTCTGCCACATTTACATCCTGGCATTGATCACATTCTAAAAAGGTTAGGGTTGCGATAATGGGTTAAAAACCATGAGGTATAATAGGCTGACAGATGGTGAGAGGTTTGAACCTGCATTTCCATGGCTGAGCAAGGATTTGAACATGCATTCCCACCCATCCAATATAACGCTCAAGCTAGTATACCACACTGACATACTTTAAAGAACAGTATATCTTAAGCACAGGGCAGGGACATTCCAAATCGACTTCCATCTTTAAATTCATCTGCTTCTTCTCGCTGTCTTCACATCATTACTGCTCACCAAGAGTTCTTGAGCATTATGATTTGCCTCCCTCCTTTTGAGAATTAATGTCTGATATTTTAGGTATTGTCTGCTGTACATTAGAGATTATGTTTAGGCCCAGGAAACCCACACTTGACCTACATAGTCTTGCTCCCCAAGCAGAAGAACTTGACTGTCACTGACATAGGTGATGGGCTGTTCTTCTTCACCACATCTGATCTCTGGATTCCACACGTGCCAATTTCTTAGGCTAACATGGGAAATGGGGGTGACTGCAAGAACAGCAACAACTGTGTATCAGCTTCACAGTGCAGGTGAGGGTGGCCTGGGACAAAAAGTATCTGTCTTTTCCAGGATACTTCCTTCACTTCTAATGCTGTATGAAATGTCAAACCACAAGCACAGGAATCTGGGTGAACAGACAGACCATGAAGTCATGCAGTCATAGAATCATAGAATAGTAGGGTTGGAAGGGGCCTATAAAACCATCAAGTCCAACACCCATCAAATCCAACACCATTGAGTCCAAGTGACGGCATCAGTATGCAGAGAAACTTGTGAACTGCTGGTGACAAAATGTGCATTACCTCCAGTGTCAGAGGCCAGTTATGGGGAACATGAGCAGGAGGGGGCTATTGCCCTCATGTCCTACTTGTGGACTTCCTGTAGGCATCTGGTTGGCCACTGTGGGAACAGGATGCTGGATTTGGTTTAATACAGCATCATGGCTCTTCTTATTTATTTATTTATTTATTTATTCATGTCACTTATATACCGAAGAGGTAAAAAAGAAAGGTCCTTGGTCTACTACTACATTGCATAATTCCTTTGGATTTATGCTAAGGTAAATTTGATACATCCCTTTTTATAGGTCTACTAAATAAAGGGAGGAAAACAGGTTAACTCACTCCCAGCTGGATGTATTACTCTTAAGCATAGATTTCAGCATAGACAAGTCTCTTGTGGCCTTTTCTGTCCTGCTCTTGGGGTCATCCAGCCATCCAGGAAGAGGGTCAGGGTAAAGCCAATTTTGCTGCTAGTCAATGTTCATGATGTAGTTCATCTGTTCCCCAGAGCATGTACCACAACCCACCAATTCCTAGGCAATAGTTAAACATCTGTAGAATTCATAGAATCATAGAATAGTGGGGTTGGAAGGGGCCTACAAGGCCATCGAGTCCAACCCCCTGCTCAGTGCAGGAATCCAAGTCAGAGCATCCCTGACAGATGGCTGTCCAGCCTTGTCTTGAATGCCTCGTGTGGGAGAGCCCACCACCTCCCTAGGTAATTGGTTCCATTGTCATATTGCTCTAACAGTCAGGAAGTTTTTCCAGATGTTCAGCCGGAATCTGGCTTCCTATAACTTGAGCCCATTATTCCGTGTCCTGCACTCTGCGATGATCAAGAAGAGATCCTGGCCTTTTTCTCTGTGACAACCTTTCAAGTACTTGAAGAGTGCTATCATATCTCCCCTCAATTCTATTCTACTATGTTCCTTTTTAATTATTCTGAACCAGATCCATTTTATTTTTAAAGTATTTTGGGTACATCCAGGAAATACAATGATGCTTTTTCTTTGGAAACATACCAAGTCAACCATCTTATGACTGTGCACAAAATTGTGTTTTGGGGAAGATCCATATAAGCAGCTTAGTCCCAAAACATTCAGTGTCAGGCCACACCTAAGGCCATTCCGACACTGTTTTGTTTTTGTTTTTAATTAGGATGCATTAAAGTATTCCAATAGTATAACCTTCCTCAACCCAACCTAGCACATTAAGCAGTAGGTAAGGCTATTGTATAAATTATTAATATTTGAAAGGAATTACATTAGATAAGATAGTGAATGTTATAAAATAACTCCACTATTATTATTACTCTTGTAAAAAAAATTCTTGCTTTGTTTTCTTTAGGTAATATTTGGATATATAACTCGGTATAAGGTAAAAAAAATATTGTATATGTTATAAAGTCTATCGGTAGATGCAGGTTCTACTTACAATGCTCACAACAACCTTCTAGAACGGCTTAAATGTCACTTCTTTATATTGGCTGCATTCATATCCAATGAAAACTTATTTTTAGCTGCCAATATCTTCATGTAATTTCTCTGCCCTACGTTATTGGCTCTTAGTTCTGGTATATCCCTGTGAAGGACATTCACCGTCACTATTCTGTCACGCACATCCAACCCAAGTCTCCCGTCCCTTTCTCTCCAGTTAACCATTGTGCTTGGGCTCCCTTCTAAACCACCTATGATGGAACAATTATATTTTTGTTTGTCACTTGACCACAGTCACCCCATTTTAAAATCTATATGCCCTTAATTATGACCAGTGTGCGCCACTGTTACATTTCCTTGTTCTGTTCTTTATTTTCATCCTAGATTGCCATAGCCTTTCTGAAACTGACACCTTGCGTGTATTGATTAGTTTTCTGTTTAGTAGATGGAAAAAAATAAGCACAAGAAAAAAGAGCTACAATCAGGAAAAGATATAGATGCTGAACACATCTTCCAGAAGAGTAGCAGTATTAATCTCTTGCAGCAAAAAGAAGTGTATTGTAGTACCTCAAAGACTAACCAATTTATTATGGAATAAACTTTTGTGGACTAGAGTCCACTTCATTAGATGCATGAACTGTTATCTTCAGTTACACGTCTTGTTATCCCAGGAAGCACTGTTTTACTAGACTCTTAAAACCCATTCATTGTCATGTTTCTCAATGCTATCAACATATTCTGTGCTTTAACTTTAATAATGATGTATGTACTGCTACAATATTCTGAATACCAATGATGTTTGCTGGTGTCTGGTGACAACCATTCTACCATTCTCTTTGTTGTAAATATACATCTTTGATGACAAGGAGAACAACACAGCAATGTTTATTCATCAGAGCAGACAGGAATGATGCTGAAATGTGGAGTGATTGGCTGCCCTGAAGGCCAAAGACAATTTTATTTTCTTTCATCTTTAGAATAGGTGACTGGGAAGGCAGGCTTCTCTATTCTCATCCCTAATGTAAAAGCATTCACTCTTTAAGAGGAAAGGCCTTTTTTTCCTTTTTTGTAGGGCAAATCTTTTACTGACATTTAATTTTATACATATATACCCAACAAGACGCCCAGAAGGCCTGTAGAACTGGTAAAAAGCATGTAGTCTAGAGAGCAGCCAGTCACCAGATGTCTCCTGCCTTTTTCTTGAGAAGGCCTGTGGTAGCTCCAGGGCATTCTGCAATCTTGTTTTGACCATAGGGACAGGCTGCTTGCTTCTCTGCCTGAGTCTTCCAGCACAGATGCAGGACTACGCAAGTGTGCAGAACAAGTGCTGGTGAATGTAATACAAAGGTGGCATTTTATTCTCCAGTGCCACATTTTAAATGAAGCGCAGACATGAATGGCCAAGAAAACAATGGTAGTTCAGTAGTAGCTTTCTTTGCTGGCAAAAGCAGACACACTTCCAAGCATAATTACATTTTAGAGCAGCTTATGCTATTTCTTATAGTGTGTGGTGACTTCAAAGATGATTGTTCTGTTCAACAGTATATTAATCTTGTGGGGTTAGAAAGGAAGATACAGACTGTAAAGTTTACTTTCAAGCACTGTAATAAAGTTTATATACAAAGACTGGCTTCAGTTGGGATGAGAATTCTGCAAAGTTTGTAAGGTGACCCCAAAACAACAACAATCAAGAATGAAATAATAAAGCAGCTGTGTCAAATATTAGATCAGCCTTCCCCAACTTGGCACCTTCCAGATGTGTTGAAATACACTTCCATTAGCCAGCTGTGGATGATGGAAGATATAGTCCAACACATCTGGAAGGTATCTGGTTGGAGAACTGGAAGGGGCCAGGTTGGAGACCACTGCATTTGATGCATTTGGATTTGTTTTGAGTTATAGGTGAATGGTCCTATCTTAGTGGTTGTCTTTAGAGGTCCCCCCCACCATTTTTCAGTATTTGCTGTATATGTTAACAAAAACAGAAACTGAGGAGATTGTCAATGGAGCATGTGGTATCAAATGAAATCCACACATTTCCTCTTATGGAAACATCCTTAAAAGTCAGGTAGCTGTCATCTGATGTCTTTTGTATTTTAATATTATTTATTATAACAAAATTAAAAGAAATAGTATGTATCTCAAAAAGTAAAAAGATACGTACTGGCAAATACATCATACAGGTGAAAATAAAATATATGCATATACCTACTGTCTTTGCATTTATTTTTCCACTGATTTATAAATACATTCAATTTTCTTTAGCTGTCTTATAATACATGTGTTCTGACAGAAAAGCTAGTGTCTATGTCTGACCATACCAATCAGATACAGCAGTTCTTGGAGATTTCCTCTGGGATGATATGGTTTGTCTGAGGGATTGGCAATTTTTGGCTCTCCAAATGTTTTGGCCTACAATTCCCATCATCTCTCACCATTGGCTATGTTGGCTAGGACTGGTGGGAATTATAGGCCAAAACATCTAGAGGGCCACACATTGCCCACCCCTGGTCTAAGTGAAGTGAGCAAGCATGTGACCAATGGCAATTCTATATCTTCTTTGAAAAGCAAACCTTTCAAACATCCAAGTAGAACAGTCATGGGGATAAATCACATAACCTAGTATCTTTTATTATACCCCAAAGATTCTTGCCAAGAAGATCGTATTAATGGTCTATTTCCTAAAAATATTGATAAGATCAGTCTCTGATGCTTGACATCTCCAGCTGTCTATCATAATCTGCTGTCTTTTGTTTCACTACCAGTTGCCATCTGTACTGTGTAGTTCTGTGGAGAGGAATCTCAGCCTAAAATATTTCATGGCATGGGGGAAAATATGATCAGGAATTCTGAAAACCCCAGACTTCTAAGAGTTGCACCTGGAAGTTTTCTTGGCAAAGAGGAGGGTTGTCAAATGTTTCACAGTGTTCTGTTCTCCCATGATGCAGATTGTCATCAATAAACAAAGCCTGGCCTCCTCCGCCACCTGGGGAAAATTAACATAGATGGTTAAGGACTTTTGCTTATTATGTTATCAAGCACAATTCTAGATACTGTCCAGTGTTTCATGATCTCTTTTCCTAACAGTTATATCTAAAGCAGTCTCTGATTCTGATTGCAGTTGAACAACGTATGCAGGCATAGGAAACAAAACCTTTTGCATTTTGTCTCAGTGTTGGTATTTTGCAAAATTATCAGCCAAATTCATTTTTTCATAATGAAGCACCTAAATGGTTACTTCATGAAAGAAGTGACTGCTGGTACATAGTAAGAACCAGCCAAGGCTTCATCTAAAAATAAATAAAATGGTGAAAGGGACCGAATTGATCTTGCATTTACGGAGACTAAACTTGTCCTGAATGTCAACACTGTTTGCAAGACATTCCAAAATAAACTTTTAATACTTGGGAGGGGTGTGTGTGTGTGTGTGTGTGTGTGTGTGTGATATGCAAAAGTATTCTGGATATTTTCACTGCTAACATAGCCATGTACTGTTGCCTCCTAGTGGCTGCCCTTAGCAGAATAGTATTCTCTGGCTGCATTTGCCGCTGCAGAGCTTGCCAGTAGCACAACTTCACTGCATTATATATGAGCACAAAGATCCCAGTTTAGATCAATCCCTTATTCTGCATGCACAGAGCATAACCAGTAGGTATATTGCTGCATTATAGATGCGCTAGTAAGGTTTCTGATTGATTTTCTCAGTGCTCCCTTACACAGAGCTGTGCCTGATGTCAGTGAAAGGCTTCTTGTCACTCAGTGCCCCTATGAATCCTCTCACAGATTATGGGCTTCTCCACATGAGAGATTTATTGCACGCTCATGACTGGTCAGGTCACTCACAGAAGTTTGTCGGCCCCTTACATGACGTCGTTAACCTCCAGGACGTCTCCCGCACCTTCCCCCTATAATTTTGCTTTTATAAAGATCGGAGATAATGCACTATTAATAATTATCATGGGATATCGCAGGATATCCCCAGTGTGTAAAATTAGCGTTGCACTATAATACAAACACTAGATAGTGCTGTTTCATTGAACCTTATGGAGCATTGCCAAGAGGGGAAGTTTTCAATTACAAATCACATGGTTACTGTCTTAAGGAGCCCATAGTGAACATGGAAATACTCCAGAAGAAGAAAGCCTGGTAAGGATGTGGGGATTTTCCTTAACATAGAGACACTCTTCGTCTTTTCAAGAGGGACCTGCAACAAAATGTTGCAGTGTATCGTCCTGCACCAACAGGAGTGCTTCTGTTAAGGGTTCCAGCTAGCTGCCCAGAAAGCCATGCCTTCCTCTAGGATACTATAAACTGTCAGGGGCTCAAGCAAGCCAGTCCCCACCCCCAAACTGACATCTTCCAACTTGCAACATTCCATTGCTTCTGGAGAACACAAAGCCCTCACTGAGCTGTTTTGAGTCCCCCCACCCCATTAATTTTTTCTTTGAATTTGCAAGTTGAAATACTTCTGAGTCCCTAGTTCATGATCACTCCCTCCAGTACCAAACTCAAGTGGGTTGTGCCGACAGCTTTGAAGGCCCACAGCCCCACCAAGGCACAAGAAGGAGGTATCTGCATGCTTGGGTGAATCCTGAGGTTAGTAGAGGTGTTTACAAACAATTTTTTTAAAAATGAGAACCTGATCATCTTCACCCCCGCAAAGGAAAATGGAGATCTGTGACTGTATGCATTTGTGCAAGGGGAATGGGTAAGGATCAGGAGCTAATGAGGAAGGGAGGGAGACAGTCAACCAGACACTCGCTCACAGTGGGAGCGACCTTCAGAGGCAAACAGCTGTGCTGACCTGGGGAGGGGGTGTGTGCTATATTTGCATGAAGGAGGAGGGAGGGAAGAGGAAGAAGAAGAAGCACGTATGATTCCACACTTCTTTAAATGATGTGTGCATGCATTCTTTAAATGAAGACTGTTTAATATGTGTCTTTCTCCTTAACTTGCCCTGCAACTTACCCTTCTCCTTTAACTTGCATCCTTGCACTGGGCTCCTCCTATGTGCCCTGTTACCCCAAAACACTGGTACGCAAGGAAATCCTTTAGGTGTGACTGAATTAATCTTTTAACTAAGAAGCTTCCTTTGGGAGTGTGGGGAGAAGCCTGAAAATGAAAGGGCAAGCTCACAAATTTGGGAAACTTCTTTCTTCTGAGTCAGCCCATTGATCCCTCTAGCCCCGTACTGTCTACTCTCACTAGCAGCAGCTCTCCCAGTTGATGCCAATGTTGTCTAGGTCACATCCTGCAAGGATGGTTATTTTGCACTGGCAGGGCGGAACTGGAATGAACCACAAATAGTTTGAGAGGGGCCTCTAGCAATGGCATTTTCTGAAAGACATGACCATGGTATGGCCAGCTTCAGGGGGTATGAATCTTAAATTATAAATGTTATGGGTATCAAAGTAGGCGAAAGAGGCTGTAGGTAAACTTATAGCCACTCAGCTGGAATACAGGTACTTCAGCGGGCACTTTATTATAAAAGTGTGATACCAGCCCATCGACCGGTTGGTCACATCAGAAAGTAACACAGTTAGAAGTATAAGTATAGGCTATTCTTACGGTCTGTCTGCTGTGCGACTTTGTTCCATGCTCCTCTTAATTGATTCAAGTGTTCTTCCCTATCTCCAGTAAACATTTTCTATGGTTTACTTTGGTTAAACAGGAAGTGTTGTGTGGTTATCAGTTGGGGTGCTGAGGTAGACAAGTCAAGTTTACAGTATTTACATACAGAAATCCCTTTTCTCCAATTTCTTATGCACTGCAAAGGGCTCTGGGTTCAAAGCAGGCACTGCTGCAATTCCCTGGGAAGTAAAGAAAGCAAGTCTAGTGAAACCTGAGAGGAGATTTCTTGCAGCTTCTAGTGGCTAGGGTCTGTGGGAGCAAGTGGGATCTTTCTTCTGTCAGAATTGGTGGAAAGTTGAGTTGACTTGGACCTTGGCTGCCCACAGTATTTGTGACACTTTAGGATCTCTGCAGCAGCTATATAGTAGTAAAATTACCTATGACAATTCCTTCCTGAGTTCCAGACATAAACATGGAGGCTGTTTTGGAAGGTAACTTGAAGTGTCTAATTGCCAGGAATGGAGAGAGGCGGTATTTAATCATGTCTAACTTTGGCACAGTGAGGTGGTTTGAGCTGGTTGCTGTGTGACCCTCCAAAGAAGAGGGAGACGGAGAACGCTGGCGTGGAGAACGAGGCATAGCTTTGGCTTGTTCTGGTTTCTTGATGAAAACCCACTCATATCGCTCTATTTCAGGCTGCACCTTTCAAACAAAGATGACAAAAGTCAGGTACATCCTATATCCGTCCATTCTGTATGCTCCATTAGAACACCACATGAATAGGAAGCACTGAGGCATGGCCCCTTGATGGAACTGATTCTGATTGAGTTCCTGGAGACCTTGATATGAACACAGAGCACATGCAACCAAGAGTCTTGTGGCACTTTCTCATAAACATAAGCTTTCATCCTCTTCATCAGATGCAGGAAGTGTTATGCTGAGTTACAAATGTATATAAACATGGGGGAGGGGGGCAGGGCCAGCCCTACCATTAGGCAAATGAAGCAGTTGCCTCAGATGGCAAATGCTGGGAAGCAGCAGCAAGGTGTTGGAGGAGAGAACTGTGTGCCACATGGCCTGCCTCGCATCTCCTAAACTTGCCTCCTGCCTTCAGGTGTGGTGGAGGATGCTATCCATTGTCAGTGTTGAAGAAAGATTCAACTGACACAGTCTGGTCGGCTTTTGTGTATGGAATGGGAGGGGACGCCATCTTGTCCTTCACCTCAGACAGCAAAATATTTTAGGCTAGACCTGGGGGTGGGGTGGGGGAATGGTAAGGTGTTTCATAATTGTGGTGGTGATAGTAGATGGTAACACCCAGTCTCCTGCAGGATGTAGCAGAATCGACTAGCTCACTATGTAATGCAGTTGAATAAGCAGCTTCTCTGCATGAAGGGAATTCTATGTGTCACATACTATGCTGCACTGTTAGTGTAAGGCTGCAGAATCTGCCTGTCTGATGATGATCCTTATTAACAAGAGGTGACTATATAGAAGTAACCAATTTGTACCATAAGTTGTTGGAGGAAACAGGTTGGTAGTGCTGTTCATGGACACAGCCACTTCTTTGGACAGATGCATGTTCTTCAAGCTTTACAGACATGAGACCCACATTTACCCTCAACATGCATTTTGAGACCCACTTCTTAGTTTTTACCACATATTTGTAAAATATGATGATAGCGCTGCTCATCATAGGTCAGGTTGTGACCCAGTAGTGGGCCCTGATTGATCCGTTGAAGACCAGTGGAGAAAAGGACTAAAAATAGATCATATAAAACCAACCAATTCTTCACCATGGGAACTCATTTTAAACTCACTGTGAAAACAAAGCATTCTCCTGTGCCAAAGAAACTTGATGCTCCCCCACTTTTTTTCCTTTCATTCCAGTCAGAGGAGAGAAATGCTCCACACACCTACATGGGGGAGAGACAAAAAATAAGATATTCCATAATGTACGGCTACTAGAAATCAGAGAGAGCTAAGGAGCTAAGAAAATGCATGATCCCAGAAGCTTGTTTCTTTAATACTCTAATTCAAACAGCCCATAATAGGAAAGGGCTATGCATCATGAGATATGCTGGTGCTATGTAACAAAATATGGTACTGTCACAGTTTTGTAGCCTCTTTAGACCCATAGGCACATTTGGAAATTTGAGAAACTGCTGTGGGCATCACCACAAAATGACTCCCACAGTGAATGTGGCTAGTCACAGAATGGATGCTGTGGGGGCCCGGCTAGTCAAGAGGGGTGTGTGTGTGTGTGTGTGTGTGAGAGAGAGAGATAGAGAGGGAGAGAGGGAGGGAGGGAGGGGGAAATGGAAAGAGTTGCTTCTGGCCCACTCTATCTTCTTCCGTTCACACAGGCCTTTCCCCTTTGCATGCGCTCTTCCCACTCCCAGCCTCTAGCCTCACTATTCCCATCCCCCACCCTCTTTCCTTGCTCTTTCTCTCCCTTCCCCATCCCTTGCCTTCTTCTTTCTCTCCCTTCCCAGCCCCTAGCTCTTTCTCTCCCACTCACCCTTTAACCTTGCTGTTTCTCTCCAGTCCCAGCCTCTAGCCCCACTATTTCTCTCCCCCAAACCTCTTTACCTTGCTGTTTCTCCCTCCCTCCTAGCCTCTAGCCTCACTCTTTCTCTCCCCTCTCCCCTTGCTTTTTCTTCCTGCCTGCCAAACAGCTGATCAGTGACAAGTTTAGCAACAGGAAGGAGAACCTGGCGCCTTAATGTTTTTCATTTTTTATTAAAACATTTTTGTGAAGGGGGCAGGGAATGAAGAGTTGTGTGGGCGCCATTGGAGGTGCCTGTGGGCACCATGGCACCAGCAGGTGCCACACTGAGACCCCTGCAATAGACAAATTACCAGGGTCTACAAGTAGCACTGATAGGAATAAATTCACTTATTCATTTGTAATGACACATTTGTTTTGTTTCTTTTCCCAGCATTATCTGTCTTGGAGAATGACTAAAAGCAATTGATATGGCCTTTTACCAACCCGAAAGGAACGCTATTGTGTGGAAGGACCCCCGTTGTCCTGACAGCCCCCTATCCTTCCCTATAGCTCTAAATATATGTCTCTCCTCCAGCCTTTATAGCCTTCCTAACCATTCTGACCCTGGCCTCTGTTTCCTTCCACCATCCCCATTCTTTAAAAAACATCCCTGATTTGGCAAATGCTAGCATATAGACATCGGAATTAGTTACAACAGAAATACATAATTTTTACATAAGAGTAAATGAATGCAAAACTATGAATCTTTTGTGAGCATCCTTTGGAATGGAGTTTTTGAAATTCCATGGTCCTGCATAGGGATTATTTGAAAGTATCTGATATTTGCCGTTCCATCATGCCCCCCAAAAGAAAGGCCTCACACACAGTTCTCTTGAATGCTCAGAAGACACTTACTTCCCCCAGTGTGGTTTTTAACAGCAATACAGTTGGTTCATAGCCTTCGCAGCGGGAATAAAACCTGAAGGAAATTAAGAAGGAACTGGGGTGAGTTGAGTCTGATGGTAATGACAAGGAAAGAAATCCCATAACACTGTGTGTGGGGGGGGGCTGTGACCTGTCAACACAGCACATCCCACTTCAGTGCATCACTAGTAAGCCTGGGTGAGGCCAGGAAAGCAGCAAGATGCAAACAGAACGGGCTCTCCCATTATCTGAAACACACCCCTCTGATTAGCCAGAGCCACTGCTTTCTATATTTCTCATGTCTGTGCAATAATATTCCATAGGCTGATAGTAGAGATGCTCCCATCCATCTGAACTTTAGATGATACAAGTTCCCTGAATGTGGTCTGATGAGACCCCTTCCTAGTATCTCTAAGCTCCTCATGGCTTCCGTGGGACAACACGCTTTGAATTAGCAAGGCAAGACTATTGGGCTGTGTATGATGCTACCAGCAGAGGCAATTTCTAAAGTATGCATGGACCAAGAAGGTCCATGTTTCATTCAACTACAGTGACCCTTTCACTGGCCTAGCCGCATCACCGTGATATGTAACGTCCCTTTTCCTTTCCTTATGTCTACACCTCCAGTTTTGGATGGTGTTACGTTTCCAACCAATGCACCTTGTCACATTCTGCCTTGATTGATCTGAGCCTCATGCTGCTTTTTATCCTCTTGTCTGCCTGGGTCTGGGGAATGATTTTTAGGATCATGTAGGGTGGCCACTTACACATCGCCAAAAAAGGGAAATGCATCACCAAAAAAAGAGGACAAAAAAAGGGACAGCAATTTGCCTGACATATGTATATACACAGTTATATGTACTGGTGCAAATTTAGAAATAATAACTACTATTTAAATAGAAATGCAAAACATCTCACCATAGTGGAGAGGCTGCCTAGGTGACCTGAGTGCTTGCCCAGTCTGCTGTCCAGTTGCTAACACCTGATGGGCAACTCAAGGCCCCCACAGCTCTCCTTCCTTAGGGTTCTTTGACTTTAAATCATACTTGGACTGGACAGCCCATCAAAGAGAGACCTGTCCTCTGCCAGCTCTCCAAAATAGAGGACTCTGCTCTGTAAAGTAGGACATCTGGCCACCTTAGTACCAAGTCCATTGCTGGTGAAAGCAGGAGATGTAATGCAGGCTCCCATTTGCTGTTACTGACACAGCACACCCAGCCAACACCCCACCCCAGGCAAAACGGATACAGAACTTCATCCCTTTTGGGCAACCTTCATGGCAGAGAAATCTGTATGAGCACCTCTTTCTTTGGGGATTGACATGACTACTTAAAATACCTAGAGGAATAGCAACCTGTGCTGACAACCTCTCTGTGAAAGCTATTGTTATGTTAACCAGGCCGCCTATGCAAACCCATAAAGGAGCGATGGCAATAGCACTCCTTCATCCCTCTCCAGTTTTGTTCAGCGTTGTGTAATAGCTGGCAAAGCAGACATTTGGAAGCCATAATTTTTGCTCAGCGAAGCAGGTAATTGCTCAGATAAAACCTTAACACATCATAATCTCAGTGGCACACACAGGATCTTGACAGCTTAATTGTGATTGTGAAAGTGCATTTGCTTGGATGTGGTTGTGTCTTAACTATCGGGTGCCCCTGGCTGTTTCTACCATGAAGGCCCTCTGGGTCTGATTCCATGATGCATCTTCTGAGGGGGCAGAGGGACTTTTCACAACTCTGCCACCCGTAGGGCTCTTTCTAACATGATGTGTTATTATTGTTATAGCACCACTCCAATGCACAATGGACTTTAATGTGGCTTCCTTCTTTTATTTTGAAAATGCAGGTCAGAAAGTAGACAGAAAATGGCTGGAGGCATCTCTCTTTCTAGTGGCAGAAAGCCCGGGTGCTAGCATGAGATGCTTCGGCTATTGGGCGGTATAGAAATGAAATGAAATTGAATGAAGGAAGGAAGGAAGGAAGGAAGGAAGGAATAAAATAAACTGCAGGGAAGGTCCTGGGATCTTATAGTCATCACATAATCATGTTTGACCCTCCTGACATTAGTAACACACATCTCTTCAGCCACTTCCACAGGTGCAATTTCAAAACACATCTAGGAAAACACAACATTGGCCAACCTAAGGGTATGTTTCTACAGTAGCTTGTCCATGCTACCAAGGGGGCACTATACAAGACACTATTGGAAACATGAGAATTGCCCTTGACAAGCAGATGCTTCCTCACCCAAAGTGGGAAGCTGGCTGGACAGAGTCTACATAGGCCACACTGATCTCACAATGGTCTGCTGGACAGAAGGGACCAGCAGCAAGCACAGACTCATTCCCACCTGTGTAGACTGTGCGGATCAGATATACCGTATGAGCACTTCTTATCTCCAGAATTAAGAATACACAGACATGCCCTAAAATCCACAGGTGATCTAGAGGCAATGTGCTTTTTGAGCACATCAGTGTGCTGTGTCTATGCTTCCCGTGGGCATCCCTCATGACTATAGGCACTTGGTCTTTAGGAACGGGAGTTAAGTATTTTGTGCCAGTTGCACCTCTCCAAGAAGTTGGCCCCTAAAGGACAGCCCTATTAAAAATGTCGCTGATGTTTCTTTTCCTCTGTTCAGTATACCGGCCCTGTTCTTTAGTTGGCTGAAACCAGTATTCAGTTCATTTTCTTGTCCTGGTGAGATACTGGCTGATTGAGACTGATTTTGCAGATCCCACCTTACCTTTGCAAGCTGTACCCATCTTCAGAAGTTGAGAATAAGAGCAGAGGTGCAAACAAAGAAAATCGTTCAGGAATCCAGGACCACACAACGCGCATTTCCTGAGCAGTAACAATGGTAGATGTGAAATTATGTGCATTCACAGTGAGGTGGAATGGTTGCCTGTGCAACAGAGGAAAGGAGGGGGGGCGGAAATACTCAGTTCTCTACTGCAAGCTGCTCCATAGATTCTGACCTTTAGGAAAGAAAAGGATCTTCTTGTAAATGTACAACAAGCAGAACACACAGCCAGCTCTTGGCAGGTAAAACCCACTGGTAGTAGATGATACCTTTAAGTGCAGAGTGCTGTGTTGGTTCTACAGAATGAGATGCAAAATAATTCAAGGTGATACCTTTTCTTACTTTTGGAGGGAATGAACGCAGCAACCTGCATAATCTTGTCAATTCATTAACCAAAAGACCAAAAGACCAACTCATTAACCATAAACCAATTAACCAGTAAAAATATCGCTTTACCAATACCATGTGCCTTTGTGCTTTCTAAACCGTTGAGTCACTGGGCAATCCTGACCTCTCTCATTCCAAGTTACATTGACAGCTGAAACAATCTGATAGGTATCACTACATGATTAATCATTTATTGTTATGACTCCAATGAGGATTCATCTGGCCTATATAACAAATAGACAAATAAAGGTGACAGAAACCCCATAAACCAGGGACAGCCTATCCTCTCAGACTAGGGATGTCAGAGAAATCCACAATGGACTCAAAGGAGCTTGGATTTCTAGAAATCCAACCTGCGGATTCCACAGTGAACCAGCTTTTCCTGAGTTGCATGGATTCCGCAGAATTATGGACTTTTTTTTTTTAACTTTCTGGAATTTTATGCATATTTAGATGTAGAAAAATATGTAAATTTTTTTAAAAAAACTGGCTGAAAATGGCTAAAGCATAAAATGAGCATTTGGGGGGGGATTTGTGCACCTGGGGGAAGATTTTGTGCATTTTCACAAATGTAAATTTGCGCATGTGCAAATTTACAAAATCTGTACATCCTTACCTTAGATGTGCTTATATTTGATAGACACATGAGAAGCTGTCTTACACTGAGTGAGTCCATCTAGCACAGTGTTGTTGACATTGACTGGCAGCAGCTCACCAGGGTTTCAGACAAGGGTATTTCCCAGCCCTACCTGGAAATTCTAGGGGTTGAACCTGGGACTTTCTGTGTGCACTACCATTGAGATTCTCCCAGCCTCCAGCAGCCACCCACACCCCATCCCATAAGGTTCAGGTAGGCTCCCAGTCTCCCAGAGAGGCTTTTTAGGAGCCATAGCTCGCTGCAGGGTGGGTGGGGAGAGTGGGGAGCAGATAGGAATCCACCTGAGGAAAATGACTGTGTGAAGGTCTGAGGTCTACAGAGGCAAAAGGAAAAAAAGGTTAGGCTTACAACCTTGGGGTTTTCTGTTGGGTGGGGGTAACCCTGAGAGGAGTAGTTTCATTTCTCCAGTTAAATGTCAGTTTCATTTCTCCACTTAAGTTTCATTTCTTCAGGTCTGAAGCAGTCCTTTTGGTTTTGAGGGAGGAGGGTATATAAAGAGAGCGAGAGAGAGAGAGCCCGTAAGAGAGAGACAGCCAGAGCCTGAAGTGAAAGCAGAGTCTGAAGAGTGAGCAGGAAGAAGCAGCCTAGAAAAGTCTAAGGCCAGCTTGGGTAAAGGAACTTGCATTTTGCAACGTTTATTTCCTTTTAAGGCCTTTTGTATCACTTAGCTGTATTGTATAAATACCTTTAGTTGTGATTTGCTTGTTTTAATTTACTAGTAAACTGTTGTGGTTAAACCCCAAGTGTCTGGTATGTCAATCAACCCATGTCTACAACCTAAACTCCACATTACTGGAAAGGGGAAGGTAAAACAAGGAAGATGAGACTCTTAAGGAGGCAAGAGATCCTTAAGGAGTTGCTCAGGGGGTCCAGGTCATAAGGGGAACCTTGACAGACCCACACACACATTTGCAGCTCAAATGGGGCTGAGACAGTGGCGGGGGGGTCATTATTGGATTAGTTTCTGCCTCCAATTATGGGTACTTGTACACTGTGCCCTGTAGTGCTGAACCCATTTGGGGGATAGGGTGCAGCACCTTGGATAGCACCGTTAGATTTCTGGCTGATTCTAACTAAAACTTGGAATGGAACCCTCTGACACTAGAGTCACCAAACTCCACTGACTGTTTGTCAGCAGATAATTGCCTGGTCTAAAGAGGGAGCAAATGAGGATCTCTTACCTGTGCTGCACCATGGTCACTCCCTTCTCCACTAATGCCTTCCTGTTGGCCATTTGAAGGAGCCAAATTTCTTTGCGAGAGAAAAGCCGGATGCCAAATGCCTTCTCTAGAAGCTTGTCAGCAGTCATGTGCTTGTGAATGTCCCACATGAAAGCCTGTAAGCTTCCCTTGATATCATCAGTCACCTCCAGCCCTTTTGAAGTCACAGAGAGCTGGTATTGCCTCAGCAGGGCCAGTGCAATTCGGTAGAGGACTTTCTGCCCCTCTAGAAGGTACACGTCAAAGATGCGGATGACATAATCAAATGGAAGGTCCTCAAAGAGCCATATCAGCCACTCAGAATACACCTCAAAGATGTTGTCTGATGAGCTTGCTATCAGTCGGTGGGCAGCTGGGCAGTGTTTATTGGCTAGGTCCCCAAAGGTCATGCAGGAGGCCTCATGAGCGAGGAATGAGTGGTCTATGTAGGAGGTGTGGGGAGCATTGCAGTAGAGGAGTCGGCAGGTATTCTCAAAGCACTGGGCCTCCTCTTGGCTGTAATGGAGTATCAGGGCAGTCACAGCTGGAAGGAGGGGGCAATAGGTGATGTCCGGGTACAGGTTGGAAATGCAGGTGAGTATCTTTTTCATGGCAGTTACTCCTTCTTTGGTGAGGCAATATTGAGGCATGATGCTTCCTGCCAGGAATTCAGGCAAGGGGTCAAAGCTCTCACTCTCATTTCCAAAAAGCTTGCTGGCAACATCCCTGTAGACTGGGGCATCTGGGGTCATGAGTTGGCAGGGTATGTCCTGAATAACGTGCTGGTAAGCTTGTGCCCTTAGGACATGACTATTAGCCCAACATCCTTCCCTTGCCAGCTTCTTCAGCTCTTTAGTAGGCTTGCCAAGGAGCTGGTCATAACTGTGCTGCTGATCATTCAACTTGGGAAACTTGTTTTGGTCCACAAATTCACTGCAGCCTAGGCAGGACATGGCATCACTATCCCATATCTCAGTCCTGGAGGGGATTTGTAAGGTGACTTTAAATGGATTGGCCATCTCTGTAAAATGAGGACACTAGATTTAGTATGATTTATCTCACCGTTTGACAGATTCCTGACAACTGTTAGTAAAAAAATGTGTGTTTTCACTAATCTCTCATGACTTGCACCATCAGACAATTCACACTTACAAAAAAATGTTTTTTAAAGAAAGCACTTGCCGCCTCCTTGTGGGCTTTCCTTTAGCCCTCTAGAAATTTGAGGGTGGCTCCATCTCTCATATAAACCCAAACTACCTGTTTTAAGTCCATAAACACATTATGCAATAAATACAGGTTTATTCATTAGGGAATCAGATTCATTAGGCATTTAAAAAAGAGTAGGTATGTCTAAAACTGGCTTTAAAAGTACCCCTTCTTTGTTCAAAGATGGTATGAAAATACAAAGCAAATACCGGTGCAGTTACAGGATTCTAAGAGTTCAAAATCCATTTTCCGAAGCTGTACCTAGGGTCTAAAATGTGGACCACTGGCCTCCGTTATGCCCAAGCACATGCACTCTGAGAGAACAAAGAGATCAGGAGCCAGGAAAGCCTAATCATCCTAATTCATTATGGTCCCACCCTCTCAAAAGCTATATCAGCAGGGAGGACTCCTCTTTCAACTGGTGCCATAAGCCATGGGTCTGCACCATCTGATCATATGGTGTGGCCACTGTGCTGTACCTTGCTTCCCTTAGTGCAGCTAGAAATGCAATCCCTTTCTGCACTATCTACGAAGTATGGATGTGCGTGTGTTCTAGATTGTCCACATCAAGGGTTGCCTAATAGTGGGTCAAGGTTCACCAGTGGGATGCACATAAGCCTTTTGAAGACCTTGGTAGTTCACAAGGAGTCAAAAAGAGATGAGTTCAGGATCAAGAGGCAGTTGAGTTTTGGACAAAAATAACATTCCATCGCTCTGGCTTCTTATTAAACTTTTGGGGGATCACAACAGAGACTTGCAGAATGTTTTGAAAAAGAAATGGGAAGATTGTATGCTTAGTCATCCAACAGACTGTGAGTCTTTTGACTTCCCAGGCACAGTGGACCACTTTCCCTTGACATACATATAACATGATAAAGAATTGGGTTGTTTTTACCAAAAGACAGCAAATTTGTGAGATAATGGAACTGGCTGCCCTGGTCCTAATGCTATTGATCTGCATAAAGTTTTCATTAGAAGATACCATTAGGAAGAGTAATGACTGAAGCACAATAGAGACTGAATATTTAATGCTGCGGCTGAACTATAATGGGTGTGATATTAATGTGCTTTACACGGTTCTGCTGGTGGGGTAAATGACAGATAAGCACACAGTTGCTGTTGTAGGTTTGGAGTTGATAAGAGTTCAACACTGTTTCCCCAGAATCCTTCATAATAGCTGCAAGTTAAATTGTACTAACACTTAGCATTCAGTTAACACCTGTCATCCAACAATTGATAGCATTGTTATATTATTACGTTGTGCTGCAGAGAAGAGAAGAGATGCTACAGAAATAGAAATGCCAGAACAGAGCCACGGGTGTCAGCTGCAATGTGGCTCAACTCTGAAAATAAAGAGTAGCAAGTGACAATCAAATGTAAAAACCATCTGGAAGTTGTCTTTGCTTTGCTGAGGACTAAAGATGGTGTTGTGAGTTTGGAGATCTTGATTATCGTTAATGGGTCTATCGCTGTGGTTTTGCCTAAAGTGTCACCTCATGTTTAAGTTTCTTGATAGCTGGGAATCTATTACAAGCCTGGGAATGCAATACCCACCAGAGTCTGGGAAGGTGACACACTCCAGCTAGTGGGAGAGGACAGAGTTACAGTTTGGAATTTGAAGAAGAAGAGAATGGCAACTTGGCTGAAGGTGAAGCACCTTGGGATGTAGAGGGTCTTCCTAGGAATCTAAGGGGTAGCAGATATGCTGCCTGTCCTAGGAGTGTCAGGTTGCTTCCAGTATAGTCTGCTTGTATATTTGTAAATAAAACAAATATTACAAGGCACCTTGAGTCTTCCCGATGGTTTTTGTATTTAATTGTCACTCACTGCTCTTTATTTTCAGCACTGAGCCATTGCAGCTAACACCCATAGATGTGTTCTGGCATTTCTATTTTGGTAGTATCTCTGCAGTACAAATTAATAATACAACAATGCTGTAAATTGTTGAACGACAGGTGTTAACTGAATGCTAAGTGCTAGTACAGTTTAACTTGCAGTTATTATGAAGGATTCTGGAGAAAAGGAAAACAAAACAAAAAACAGTTTTGACCTCTATCAACTCCAAACCTACAACAAGCATAGGCAGATCAGTTATTCCTCCCACTCACGCAAAGCAAGCAAAACCTTGTCGCACTGTCCCTGGAACTTCTCATCACTTGGTAGTGGGAAGCATGTAAGAATATGGAAATCAATGGTCTGAGAGAAGGAAACAAAGAAAGAAAAAAGGCGGGTGCCTGGAAAAGCAAGGAAGCAGAGGACTGGGATGGTGCAGATCCAGATTGAGGTGTACGGGGTACGGGTGAGGGATGTCCTGTGCACGAAAGGGATAAACCATATGGAAGTTGTTGGGAACAAAACAGTTACATAGCAAAGGAAAATATATTCTCTAGAGCATAAGGTGGGCAAAGCAAGTTAAAGAAAAGATGGTGGAAGATAAGGCAGGGCAAGGAGTCCTTGGCATAAATTTGGGGAAGCGAACCTGTGTCAGGAAAAACTGTCTTGGTTGTGTACACATTCATTTGACAGACTGAGCTCTCTGTAAGGCCCAGCTAAGGGCTCCTGCCTTCTGAAAGGACTGAGTTTCGTTTGCACTGCTTGGCTTGTTTAACCCTGCAGTTGAAGTTCAGCTCCCCCTGGAGGAAAACCTATGCTATTGCTGAAAATAGGTGCTTAGCGGTGACCTCTTCGGAGCTGTATACTTGTGGGTGAGAGCTGCTAAAGGTGTGTGTGTATATATATATATATATATATATATATATATATATATATCTCACAAGGAAGGCTAAAACTGGCTCAAATAACATTATGTTTTGCAGCCTGTGCACTTCTGTAGTTTGGGATTTGCTTATTCAGACCATGTTTGGACAGCCAGCTTACACAGCAAAAAGCCCCCTACTTGTTCCATATTTATGCACTGTGTCTGTATTCAAAAAGAGGGTCCAGATCAGTCTGAATTGCTGAGCTCCTTGATTTCCTACATACAGTGTAGCTGTTATTCTAACAAAATCATGTACATTTTGAAATGTGCTGGACTAGAAACATTCTGTAAATGCATACAGACTGTGTAGTTCTCCCTACCTAACACATCTCTCTTGGAGCATTCAAGGCTGGGGCATAGCCGTGTTTTGCCTATTGCGGCAAAAATAGCAAAGAGTCTTGTGGCACCTTAAAGACTATCAAGTTTATGATGGCATAAGATTTTGTGGACTCCATGAACTGTTATGTTGACAGTATATGGCTGGGGGGAGGGATTGTAAAGAGTGAGGTCAGAAGGGAATGACATGCAGAAAGTACAGACAGTGATAATTTATTTATAGTGGCCATTCCCCGATTGCCCTACTGTGACACTGTAGTGAGTAGGATGTTTAGTGACAGCTGCATTCAGCAGGATGTCTACAAGCAGTGGCAAGGGCCATTCTGCTTCAGAAACGCCCATGGGATCAAAAATGTGCTCAATAAAAGAGATAAAAGGTGATATGGCTCAATGGAAGTAATGGAGAATTATTTTCAAATCTAGATTTATTGCATAAGAAATCTACAGTACATGTTTATCATTCCACTTGTACCCCACCAAATGTTATAATGAGCTCATTGCCTGTGGCAAGTAACAGATATGAGTGATGTTAAACCACTAATTGCATGGCTCCTCTTCATCAGCATTTACTGATGGACAGATGGTATGATGTGGCCAAGAATATTATATATTAGAATTAGTCACATCTTCCTTATAAAAGCCCTGTCCTAGTCCCACACACCCCACCTCCATCAGCTATTTAAATTATTATATAATATTTCTCTAGAACCTTTTCTAAAAGTCATAAAATGTTTTACAGTTCTTATTTAATTTATCCTTACAACAATCCTGTAAGGTAAAGTTAGAATGAGTAGCTTGCTTAATGGCTGAGACTGCTTTACACATTATTAATGTTTTACATGCACACATAAAAATATAATGCGTGTATGTGACAAACATGTGTTTGGGAGCCCAAGTGTGACATACGCCAGGAAGCCTGCATAGTCCTCTGAGACATTGCATGGGCCTTTGTGATGTTACAGAGGATTTGGGGGTAATCCTTTCTGGATGTAAAAAAACACACACCTCTCACTTCTGCCAAAAAGATAGATGTGTTGGTCAATAAGGGGGGGGGGAATCCAAATCCACAGTTTGGCAAGACCTTTATTAGGACCAACCAACATTCCAGTATAATGTGCAAGCTTTCAAGCTCTCCAGAACTCTTCATCAGGCTTGGTGGTACAAAAAGCAGAAGACGGGAAGAAAAGAAAAGCCCCAAAATTTGGCCAGGTGTTGTGCCCATGACTTCTGCAGCATAGGCAGACTCGGTCTCAAAATTGAGATTTGCAGTTGGGATGGAGTAAACTTATGGGCTCTAGACAGTGTCTGGGTGGGCCATAGAATACTTTGGAGTCTTAATTCCGAGGTCGGAGACAGTGCCAGCTCCCTCTCTGATGTAAAGGGGGCATTCTGGTGGGTGGGAAAGGGAGGGGACTGGAGGGGCCAGCTTACGTCATATCCCGAGGCGGCCTCCCCAGGCTCCTTCCCTCCCCCTCTGAAACACCCCAGCTAGACAGGCGAAAAAGCCCACCTAGCTGAAATGTAGAGTGGGAAGCACGGTGGTGGTGAGGATCACCTCCACCGCACTTCTCGTTCTGCGTGGGATACTTGTAAGCCTCCAAGTTCGGAGGCTTATGAGCATCAAGGGTGCAATCAATAGGACTGCACCCTGAATGAATTAGTCAGCCGGAGGTGTTGCAGGTACCAGGTTACACCTAGCAATGCGTTTGGAAGCAATGGCTGATCTCCATTTCTGAAAGCAAAAAGGCAGGAATGTGCGGCACAGGCACTGGGGGAAGGCAGATTATGCCTTGGCTGCAGCTTCCCACCACCTGTACACACAGTAGCAGATATGCATCAGTTGCTACATCAGCCCTGAGAAGAGATTAGAACCTGCGTTTCCCCCAGCCAAGCACAAACTCCCACAATACACTGGATGTAATGCAGCATGACACAGTTGCCCAGAATAGCAATTCCATCTAGATGAGTGGCCTGCCTACACATTGGTACAGGCAGGCAACCTCCAGGGTGACGGTATGCTTTGTCCTGTTTATCTGCCAGGCTGATTTAACCATGCCTGTGGGTGTGCATGTCTTACCTTGTGTGGCTTCCAGGTCTCCTTCCGTTAGGTCATCCATCATGGAATTTGCTTTTTCCCTTGTCCCTGTTTTTTCCACAGGGAAATCTGCTATGGGGCCCCCAGCGGGGCTGGTATACCTCAGCCCGACCTGTAGCATCCCTTGCCCTTGCTTGAATGACCTGGCTCAAGCTCTACTCCTGTGCCTGATTTATTGGGCCCGCAGAGGCCTCCTCTGCAGCTAGCACCTCCCCAGAGGAGACACTTATTTGGTGTAAACAGCGGTAAAACGTTTCCCCACTTACTCACTCATCCATGCCTGCCATATGCCTCTTGGACAAGCAGGATATAAATAAGCAAGATACTGATCAAAATATCAACAGCACTGTTAAAAAGGATCATTTGTTTTTCCAAGGGTAAACTTTATTTTCCTGTACAGCCCTTGCAACATCACAAGGAAACTACTCCCATGTGTACCAGAAAAACACACGCATACACATATATGGAGGAGGGAGGAGTGGATGTGTGGGGACAGAGGAAGGGGGTGTCTTGATTTCTGTCCTTTTGGTGATTGAATGTCCTTGAACTGATAGAACATAAACACAAAGCCTGGCTCTCAAACTGCTTCCCGCTGGTTCCTTTGTTTCTGCTTGAAGACAGAAATAGAATCATGTGAACAGTGAATGCCAAGTCTTTAACTGACAAAGCTGTGAGATTCTGAATGTATGAAAACAGAGGGGCAAGCTGCTGTCAACTGGCGGCGGGGGGGGGGGGGGCTTTTGGTTAACAGGAGGACACTTGCTTGCTTGTAATTCTGAGCTAGATGTCAGCCGTCACTTCATCAATAAGGGAATGGTTGTCATTTGAGCGTTGTCTGACCGAGAAAAGCAAGCGCCGAAGTGACTGGAAAAATTGCCTTGGGACTGAATAAGGGCATGTAAGGTCAGATTTATTTTAGGGACCCAGGAAGCTGCCTTATCTGTGTCAGACCATTGGTCCATCTAGCCCAGCATTGTCAACGCTGACTGGCAGTGCCGGCTGCAGGTTTTGGAGAGCCCTTGGCAAGCCACCCTTGGTGAGTCTACCTTCTCACCACCATTGTCACCAGCTGCTATCCGGGTGGCCCTGGACTAGCTGCCAGAAACTGGTGCCATAGGCGGACCGTGCAGTCGGCGCTCCAAGGACAGATCTAGGCTGAGGTTTGGGGTAAAGTGGGAAATATTTGCTCCCATTTCCCATTTAATGAAGAGGCATCCCCACACACACCCACCTTCAGGAGCAGAAATATTATCATTTCTAATAAAACATGCCCAAAATGTTTGTTTGTCTTTAAACCAAGCACTGTTTCAGCACAGAGGGTCTGATAAAAACAACAAAGGAGACGAGCACAGCCATCCTTTCTGCGAAGGACAGAAGCCACAACATCCACAACACCCAAGGGGGGCACCTGGAAGAAGGGTCCCAGTTGCCTCCTTGGGGCAGCATGGCCAAGAAGGTGCCCCCAGCCCCTAGGCCCAGCCCTCTGAGTGCAAAGGAAGCAGCTGCCCTCAGGGGAGCCTCTCATGCCCTGCCTCGAGCTGGGAGCAGCAGCGGAGCAGGAGGAGATCCTGTGTCGCCTTGCTCACCTCCACAGTCTCGGTCATACTCCCTCTGTATGTGCCCAGGAATTGGAATAATGACATCTTCGTTATTTCGTTTGCGTTTTTTAAAATTTGTATTTTCCCCCTCGAGTTTGGCACCACACCTCACTTGGTGTCCTTGGCGACCACCTAGTTCACCTACTTGGATGGATCAGCCCTGGCTGCTCCTGCTCCTCATCTTCTTCCCCATCATTGCTCCCACTGGCTCACTTGACAGGCAGAGAGCCAGGGAGCAAGCAGGCCGTGGCATCGGCTGCTGCCTCTCCTTCTCACCACCACCGTTGCTTGGGCTGGAGCAAGTGGCAGGTGAACAAGCAGGTTGCAGTGGTGAAAAGGAGGGGCAACTCCAGCAGGAGCTTGTTGTTGGGCCCCTGCTGGGGGTGTGGCCCTCGGCAGGTGCCCAGCTCTCCCTACCATTGATGCCAGCCCTGCTGACTGGCAGTTGCTCTCCAGGGTTTCAGGCAGGAGGTTTTTCTGACCTACCTGGAGATGCTGGGGATCAAACCTGGGACCTTCGCTATGCAAAGCAGGTGCTCTACCAGTGAGCTACCACTGAGCTACTTCAGTTGTGTGCCATTCATTGTTTTCCATTTTCACTTGCAGAAGAACCTTGTGAGGCCTGGCAGCATACACTCTATTGTAGTGATCCTTGTATTGGTTGTAACAGATGAAACTGCTCCCTGCCTAGAATGCTGTGATTCTCCATGCCCATCCCCTCTCCATGCCCATCCCCATTCCATGCCCATCCCCACTCTATGTTCTTCAGTGCCACTGGCTGGTGCAGTGGGACACTGTATTGGTCCCAGGCCTGTAACCAAGTCGCCTGTAGTTCTAGAGGGGCCTAGAGTTCCATAATGCTTTGCTTAAGCTCATTATTGGTGCAATTTCCTTGCTAGTGGGCCTCTGAGCATGTGAGATGAGTCAAAGGTCGATAGTGCGGCCTCAGCACATTCCATGCTAACGAAGGCTAGTATCTTATCAGGGCCTAGGATGTGCCTGAGAAGTGAAGCTATATTTATGCTGAGCTACAGGTGGCTGTGGTGGGAAAGCTCTGATGGTTTTCCTTCTGAACAAGAATGGCTAGTCTATGCTGGGAATGAACACTAGTGGCGCTTGCTAGTGTCGTGCTGCTTCACTGCTAACATGTATGGTATAAGACCCATTTTACCCCACGGCTCTAGGTTCAGAGAAGCTGTCTGATCCAACCATTGCGTACACCTGTGTACTGTAAGTTACTCAATAAAGTACTCCTTGTAAGTAAACCTGGATCTGATTTATCACTGTCTTGGCACCTCTAAATTAAGAGTTCGAAGTCTACTGCAGGGGCAATACAGACATATAACATGATGAAGGTCTATACCATATGTCATCCTAGATCTCCCCACAGTTATGGGAATCATTTACCAGAGGCGTCCTTCTTTTGCGAATGCAGTCTGTGTTTCAGCCCTAAGGTAGAAATGATGGTGTAGTTTGTGTTAAGGGTTAAATCATTGTGTGAGGTGACTGATCTGGAATATGTATGTCTCTTCATGAAACTCTACTGATCCAAATGCAACCTCCAACTGTGCCACAGTCAAATTCCCATGGTATTCTATCCCTCCTAATTCCAACACAACATTTTCCCTAAAAACGTTCTCAAAGCATTCACTCCCAGGCCCAGAGAGCTGGCACTACAGTTGCCAACTGATCAGATAAACCCAGCCTAGCATGCTCCTGTCCTTTTAACAACAGCTGCAGACATCAGCAGGTGAAGCTTTTCACAGCTTATAGACAAGAATTATCATTAGAATGGGCATGTACGTATCTTCAAAAAAGAGGAAATGCATCACCAAAAAAAGAGGACAGAGGACACCAATTTGCATAATATTTGCATGCGTGAATATATATGTGTGTATGTATGTATGTATCAGTGCAAATTTAGAAATAATAACTATATTTTAAATAGAAAAACAAGACATCTCACCATAGTGGAGAGACTGACTAAGTGGCCTGTGTGCTTGTTCAGTCTGCTGTCCAGGTCTTAACTGTTGATGGGCAACTTTAAGGCCTCTGCTGTTCTCCTTCCTTATGGTTCTTCAGCTTTGAAACAGACTTGAACCTCTGAATCAAATAGAGGACCCGAGGATGTGCTTCCGTGGGAGGGTGGCTCATGGGAGTGGGAGATTCAGTCATTAGGCACCTAGACAGCTGGGTTTCTGATGGGCCTGTAGACCACATGGTGAATTGCCTGCATGGTGCAAAGGTTGCAGATATCACGCGCCATCTAGATAGCCGAGTAGATAGCGCTGGGGTGGAGTCAGTGGTTGTGGTCCATGTTGGTACCAACGATGAGGGGAAATGTAGTTGTGAGGTCCTGGAAGCCTAATTTAGGTTGCTAGGTAGGAGGATGGAATCCAGGACCACCAAGGTGGCTTTCTCGGAAATTCTACCTGTTCCACATGCAGGGCCAGCTAGACAGGCGAAGCTGAGGAGTGTGGATGAGATGGTGGTGCCAGGAGGAGGGGTTCAGATTTGTTAGGCACTGGGGAACGTTTTGGGACAAGCCAGGCCTGTACAAGAGGGACAGGCTCCACTTGAAGCACAATGGAACCAGACTGCTGGTGCTAAACATAAAAAGGGTGGCAGAGCAGCTTTTAAACTAAACTTTGGGGGAAAGCCGATAGGAGCTGGGAAGCATCTGGTTTGGTTTAAATCATCCCAAAGGGATGAAGATGACAATGTTCTTGATTGCCCAAATGTAGAAGGGGAAGAAATAGGCTAGGAGTACATGGCAGAACATAATAGCCAATCAAAGGGGCCAACATCCCATAGCAAAAGATGCACATGCCAGAGACATCTGGGGAGCAATATCATGTTTAGGTGCTTCTATGCAAATGCTAGATGCCTCCGTGCTGAAATGGGAGAGTTGGAGTGCTTGATTTTAAAGGGAAATTTGGATATAGTAGGCATTACAGAAGCCTGGTGGAGCGGAGAGAACCAGTGAGATACGGTCATCTCTGCATATAAACTCTATAGGAAGAACAGGGAAGGGCGTATTGTGGGCAGTGTTGCCCTGTATGTCAAAGAGGGCATAGTGTTGAGCAGACTAGAACACCTAAAAGGGGTAGGCTCTTCCACAGAAGCACTGTGGGTAACAATACCAGGCTTCAAAACTAATTTAGTGCTAGGGACATGCTATCGTCCTCCAGACCAGAAGGCTCAAAGTGACCTTGAGATGGAAAACAAAATCAGGGAGGCCTCCAAACAAGGAAGTGTTGTAATAATGGGTGACTTCAATTACCCCCTCATGTTAGAGCCTCGTGTGGCACAGAGTGGTCGGCGGCAGTATTGCAACCAAAACTCTCCCCACGACCTGCGTTCGATCCCAGCGGAAGCCGGGTCTCGGGTAGCCGGCTCAGGTCGACTCAGCCTTCCATCCTTCCGAGGTCGGTAAAATGAGTACCCAGCTTGCTGGGGGAAAGGTGGTCACCCTCTCTCAAAATACTAGAACCCGAGGTCATCCTATGAAGCTGATTGACAGATAAAAGGAAGTACTTCTTCATACAGTGCATAGTTAAACTATGGAATTTGCTAGCACAGGATGTAGTGATGGCCACCAATTTGGATGGCTTTAAAACGGGGTTGGGCAAATTCATGGAGGAGAAGGCTATCAATGGCTCCTAATCCTGATGGCTATGTGCTACCTCCAGTACCAGAGGCAGTGAGCCTATGTACACCAGTTGCTGGGGAACATAGGTGGGAGGGTGCTGTTGCCCTCATGCCCTGCTTGTGGGTTCCCGTGGGCAGCTGGTTGGCCCCTGTGTGAACAGAATGCTGGACCAGATGGACCCTTGGTCTGATCCAGCATGGCTGCTCTTATGTTCTTATGACCCCTTCAAAGAGAGGCTGTCCTCTGTAAAGTACGACATCTGGCCACCCTATTATCTTCTGCTAATATCTATCAATCAGGCTGCTGTTAAAAGCACTGGAGCAGAGGCTAGTAAAAAAAAAAAAGTTGGCACCTATTACCAAACAATGGCTGAAAACAATGAACCTACTTCCCAGTTTGGCTTGTCTGAATGCCACTGCAGCCTCACTCTAATTTTGCATCATCGGGACATGAACAGCCTGATCTTTTACTCAGATCTGTGTACCACGAGGATTGCAAGTATATTCCTTGTTGCATGTTCCTGATATGGAGGACCATTTCCTTGCACTCTTCCCGAGGAACCAGAGCAAGCCAAATGGAGGTGGATAAAAGGAATTAATTAAAGAAGAGTGAGCAAGGGATCGCTCTTTCATGAGATTTTAATGGGGAGGAAATGAAATATGCAGAGGCCCCTTTCCCTCCAGATGAAGAATGCAGCTGAACATAATGAATGTTTCATGATTACCTCATGTCAAATGTGCAAAGAGAAGAACCGAGCCCGGCATCCTCTTAATCCCATTTGCTAAAGGGCTCAGAGAAGTGAAGAGGGAACAGGAACCTGTGAGGCGCAGTGCATTGAGGCCAGTGGAGAGAGAATAGATGCTGCTGCCACTCACCTAGCCATGAGTGAATCGCTGTGCCGTGATGTATGTGTTCTTGACAGTGGTGTCCCGAAGAAGAGCACCCAATGGCTCACGCTCTTTGGGAGTTAAGGGGATTGCTGGAGCAGAGCCCATGGCTGAGCCTAGATTTCAACTGGGGACTTGCAGCACATCATTGATGTTCCTTTCCACTGCATTTGCTTTGAACCTCTGCAATGGCTTGTTTGTGTGTGGGATCCAACCCTATGCACACGTAGCGGGAGTCAGTCTTATTGAACTGACTGAAGATTGAATTTTGGAGTAAGCGTGCATAAGATTGGGCTCTTGGTTTTCCAACAGTCTTCCGTGATATCATCATACTGCGGTGTGTTTAGAGCAGGGGTAGGGATATTTCAGGCTTGCGGGATCTACTTTGCTTTTTACTAGAACCCTGAGATCCACCAGCCAGAAACTGGTGCAAAAGACATACACTTAACCTTAAAGAATTTTGAGCGCCAGAATTTGTTTTGAGTACCAGAACTAAATGGAGCTCACAGTCCTTCCACACAAAAATAGACTTCTGATTTCCACAAGCTCTCTTTATTTCAGCAGTATAATTTAGGGTGTGAGGGAGTGATTTTGTTGCTGCTATTTTAAATTGGGAGTCAGAAATCCATCTACTGCAAGTCACCCAAATACTTACCAGTAGATAGAGATCTACTTTCTTCTCATCTCATGTTTAGTGTGTCACCCATGAATCTCACTGGGTGACCTATCCTTGAGCCAGTCACTATCTCTCAGCCTAACCTACCTCACAGAGTTAATGTGAATATGAAGGGAAGGGGATAACCAAGTACCCTGCCATGACCTTCTTCAAGAGAGCAGTGGGTCAGCAAAGTAATTTTAGATCCTGGACTTAACAATCTGGGGAGGGGGGAGAGCTTTAGATGGCTACATGTATTACTTCAGTTGTAAAGCACACAACTAACATTTCTCTTCTCCCCCTTGCCACCACTATTCCATGCTTTTCAACTGCTTCTACATTCCTGATAGATTAGAACAACCAGGGGCAGCCTACCTATGAAGCGGGGTGAGGGGCCTGCATCAGAGAATGTAGTGGCAAATTGCACCGCTCCCTCCACCACCAGTAGGGCCTGCCACTGCTACCCTGTCACCTCCAGCAAGTACTCTGCAGAGCCCCATCAGCTGCTCTCCTGCTGTGGCGTTTCCCACAGTGGGAGAGCGACCAGCAGGGCTCTCTGAAGCAGCCTCCTGCCCTCTGTTTCCCTTGTCACATGCCCCCCTTCCCCTTACATTTGCCACCACTATGTCAGCTCTGTGGAGAGCAGTGTGGCCTGAAGAAGCAGCTGCAGGACTCTCACGAAACCCAGGTGAGTTCTCACAAGAGCTCCACAACTGCTTCTTCTGCCATGAAGCTCTCTGTAGAGCTGACATGGTGGAGGGCAATGTAAGGGGAAGGGGGGCTCAAAGGGGGAAGAGGGAAGGGTACGATGTGACAGGCGGGAAGGTGCACAATGTGGTGGCAGCGGTGTATGTACTCTCCTGCCTCAGGTGGCAAGAGAGTTTGTGCCGGGGCTGATAACAACAACCAAAACAAAACCAATAAAACTATTTGCCAATGCTTAATTAAAAAAAAAACTTTTAAAAAGCCCTCTGAAGGTGTGCAGTTTTGCATTTTAAACTCACTTAAATCATAGCAGCATCATAATGACAGGAATAAAATGGAGTCTGCTTCTGCTGCCCTCATCACCTACCACTCCCTGGGTGGTCATTTGGGTGTCCCCTACGGGTCCCTGGACTTTGGCCCCAAGGTCCAGCCCTACCTGCATCACTGGGAGGAAGGGTGGCATAAAAATGGAGTACATAGAAAATAATCTTCAGCATGTTTGGTTATTGCTTAGAAAAGTCTTTGCAGGTAGTGATTAGACCAGTGGGTGGGGGCAGGGGGTAGGGAGGCAGCCAGAAATTTTCCCTCTGGAGCTGGCAAAGGCAAAACATGCCCAGAACACACAGGAGACCAACAGTAAAAAAAGGGCTGCTGACGTAGCGATGCTGCAAAGGCTCCTGGGATATGAGTTGAGCCACAAAGGCCTATGGGATATGTGCTGGAACCAGGTGGGAAGGCAAATGGGGAAACAATCCATGACAAACCAAGGAGCACCTGATTGTCCAACAGGAGCAGCATGGGTGAGCGATCGATTAACCCACCCACTGTGGCTTATTTTCACTGTGGCTTATTGTGACGTGCGAACTCTCCCATTGGGTGAACTTGGATATGTCTTAATCTCTCAAGTTCTGTTTTTAGTCTGTAAAACTGGGTGAGGATAATAAAGATTGTTGCATCTTAAACTGTCCTGTAAGTTATGAATAAGAGGGCATCCTAGGTTTTTCTTATGATGTTTGATGTTTCCGTTGTTACTGCCAAGTGAACAAACTTGTTCTGGATTCATCTGTCTCTCTCATCTGATGAAGCTTAATGAGTGACCTAGTCTTTGTTTACAAAAATGAATCATTCTGCTCTCTAGAAATTCCCATGGACTGAGATTCAAACGAAAGCCCTAATTGTTTTGTGATCTCAGGGTGCAAATGCTAAGTAGAGACATTTATTGAAGAATTATAATGAGGTGGAGTAGGGAGGCCAAAAACAGAGAAACTGGAAAGAGCACCTAGCCAAAGCTGGCAAAAAGGACTACGATCATCTTCCATGTTATGGGAATAGGAGAAATGTTGATATTTGTCTCCTATAACAACATCTTGAATGTCTTTATCTGCAGATAATGGTTGTTCATGAATATACAGAAGAATAACTACATATCAGTCATGGAAGCAAAGCACATGGCAAACAAGCTGGGGAAAGCATGTGGAGCGGGTTGGAACGGTGCTGGGCTTGGATTGTCAAAATGGGAGATCTCTGTTCAAATCATCCTTGCTCAGCCACAAGCCCACTAGGCATAGCCTGCCTCATGATATAGGTCAGCCTTCTCCAACATGGTGCCCTCTAGTTGTGTTGGACTACTATTCCCAGCATCCTCCAGCCAGCATGATTGGCTGGGGGATGCTGGGAGTGGTAATTCAACACCTCTAGAGGTCACCAGGTTGGAGAAGGCTGAATATAGGTGTTGTGAGGATAACTAAGTCCCTATTGCATTGGGAAGGAAGCTCCTTCCCAATGCAGCTTCGGGATGTGTGTGTGTGTGTGTGTGTGTGTGTGATTTTTATTGGGACTCTGGGAGAGGGAGGGTTAATCTCCCCCTACCCAGTGGCCCTGGCCCTCATCTTGATCTGGGACATTCATGGCAACTGTTTTTGTTTTGTACCATATTTAACACAATGTGGAGTTTGGCCCTAAGAGCTTTTCTATACAAGGTGTTTAGTGTGCACTCATCATTCCCTACACACGGTTATTTATGGGTTCTTTCGATGACATTGTGACCCTCTAGTTTCACTTCTGTTTGTAAACAGCACTTTCAGTGAGTTTTTTAGGGCAGGGGAAATGGGGTGATTTCTAAAAGCGAAAGAAAATGCTGTTTCCATATGTGTATTTGCACTATTCTGCTAAATCACAGTGCCACCTAGAGGTTATGTAGCAGAAAAGCAGGAAAGGAAACACTCTTCATGTAGTGCTCAGATCTGTGACGAAACCAAAAGTAGATGCAGCGGATTAAAGGCCTTGTGTAGAAAAGTCCTAAGTATAAAGTTGTTTGTACACCCCCAAAATATCTGCTGATATCTTAGGGCCTTTGGTCTTAATTATTTATTAATTATTTCTTAAGCATCACAAAAAAAATTCAAATATATCCCTGAAGAACTCGGAGGAAAAATACCATTTTTGACAGCATGCAGTTGCACAGGGAATGTGGCAAGGAGAAGAAAGGTCTCGGAGGATGACACTGAGGATATAGTTCCATTCTGTAAACATGGCTGCTCTTAAATTGATGACCTATTGTTTCCAAGTGCAGAAGCCAAAGTAACCTATTAAAGATTATTAACATCTTGATTGTCAGTTCTGGAGAATGAATGTACTCAAACAGTCCATCACATGACCTATCTGATATGATCAAGATGAAGCAGATGTGCTAAGGGCAGAGTTCCAAGTACCAATGGAATTTGGAGACCATGTCTAATAGGTATCCATTTATTCTTATTGAGCATTGTTCTTTGCTCAGTAACAGATAACATGCATTACATTCATCCACCATAGGGGACTACTACATCCCACTGTGAGTAGACAATCAGTTCAACAAAAATGTTTTCCAATGCACATTCTCCTTCATGACCTACTATGCCTTGGAAAGTCCCCTCCCAGTCTGTAGCACGTCTTCACTGGATGTGAAGGTTATCAAGTGGAACATTTCTGCCATTGATGGTTGCTGCTACCTACACGTGCTGAAAACTCTGTCTCAGTATTATTGGCCGAGATAATTTGTTTATTACATGTCTATCCTACCCTTCCTCAAAGGAGCTCAGAATGGCATACAAGGTCAGCCCCATTGAGCTCCACAATCTAAGTCCGATACTCTAGCCACTACACACCACTCTCCATGGAAGCTTCAAGTCCCAGGTTAGGATGTGTTAATTTAATTACTATGTATAAAACAACATTTAAAATGGGGCTGAATGAATCCTCCTTCCATCTCAATGCTATGCATGTTTACAGAGAAGCAAGTTCCACTGGGTTCAGTGGAACTTACTCCCAAGTAAGTACGCATAGGATTTCAGCCTTCATTGATATTAGGATGTTGGGCACTGTTAACGATGTATAACTTGATAACAGAAGATTGGCTGTGCTTAGAGTGATACATCTGTGTTCATTCCTGTTAAGCTTGTGCATGGGAAATACCACTTGTAAGCATTTCCTCTGTCTAGTATTATTCCTTTAAACAAGAAAACTGTGCCTCTGATAGCAGCTTGACGTGTATACATGGAGCAGGTGCAGCCCCTCCTGCTACGGAGATGAAGTAATTAGAAAAGGTTCATCTGCTAAATTTCTCCATGTCAGGCTATTGTCAAAACCATTGGAGAAGGACCAGCTAAGCCCCCACCCCCCAAAAAACTTGGTAATCCTACCTCCCCTTCCTGCACTTGTCAATTCAACATCCTCTCTTCCTTTTTTCCATAAAGTCTTTTTATACTTGCCACAGATTAGCTAGTACAAATGCCATCTGTTACAAGTTAGCTGCTTCCTTACTGTCTATCCCTGCTATTCCTTTATGGAATTCTGCCACTCCTTCCCCATTTGTCAGCTCTCTTTTGTGTACTGTACCAGACATACCATCTACACCAGTGGTAGGGAACCTGGCACCTTCCAGATGTTGTTGAACTACAGTGTTGATCATCACTGGCTTTTGGCCATGCTGGCTAGGGCTCATGGGAAGTGAAGTCCAAAAATCACCTGAAGAGCTACCCTTGAGCTACACAAAATAAATTATGATCATGTATTTTCACTAGTTAGCAGAAAAAATTATCTTGATGCAGGATTGGTTAGTAGCA
This sequence comes from Heloderma suspectum, assembly GCF_057233095.1. Classification (NCBI taxonomy): domain Eukaryota; kingdom Metazoa; phylum Chordata; class Lepidosauria; order Squamata; family Helodermatidae; genus Heloderma; species Heloderma suspectum. Next base: position 229,577,507 of record NC_139459.1, read on the forward strand.
AAATTCAAGTTTATCAATAAAGCTTTTCTTCTTTTTTAAGGTCTTGAGCACAAATGTGTGCGCGCGCATGCGCGCACACATTATCATTATTACTGAACAGAATTTATCTTCTCTACAGTAGTTTTCACTTCACAATTATTAGAATAGTGTAGTTCAAAGTATTTCTGATTTGGGGCCCAATGTTCATGGAATAACACCGTTTTCTGGCAGGAACTTGATCTCCATGCCAAGAAAACCTTACCAGGTAAATGTCTGCATGCCAGGCTACAATTAAAAGCACAAGACCAAGGCCAGGAAACACTATATGTTAGTTCCAGTTACAGTGGCATTGAGTCCGAGTTTAGCAGAGCTTAGCAGATCATAATTTTAAAATAATGATAACATCTAGGGTGCTTCCAGACGGACCGCTCCTAGTGCTGCCAATCAGAAGGCACTGAGCAGCAGTTCTGTCTTTTTCTCCTTAATGCACTTTACTGCAGTAAAGAAAAAGACAGAAGGGGTGGTGGGAAAACACAGGAGGGTTATGATGTCTGGACCCCCAGTAAAATTGCATGAGTGAGGCAGGGTGATGGCACCATCAAAGCCTCATCTGGAAGCATCTTTAGTAGACAAAACAAGGAGGAAAGCAACCCAGTGCCTCAGAACCCTGGGGAGAGAAAGGCCATTTGTACAGGAGTGCCACATTTGTCAAGAAGTAATGGATTAATGCATTTAAAAATAAATGTGTAGCAACAATTTCACTGATCATCCCTTTGCATGTTTGTGACCCAAGCATCAATTATGCGAGCACCGCATGCACGATGTTGCAGTTTGCACTCTCTTCAAAGGCTGCACCCTGGGCTACCAAAAGAAACATTTAAAAATAAGCGATACTGATGTGCTTTTTATGCCTGTCGAGTAGAGAGGCTGAGGAGTTCTGAATGAAGGATCATCCACAGTATTCCATGGAGCTGTGATGACATGAGAGGCAGGGGGAGGCAGGAGCACTGCTGAGCCTGGGCGCAGTCCTTGGCTTAGGGAGCAATCCTATGCATTTTTAGACAGAAAAAGTCTGGGAGCAAAACTCCCAGCATGCCCCAACCAGCATGGCAGAGACAGATGAATCCAGAACAAGTTTGCTCATTTGGCAGTAGCAATAGAAACACCAACCATCATAAGAAAAAACTAGGGTACCCTCTTATTCATGATTTATTCTCTCCCAGTTTTACAGATTGCACCTTTAATTATCATGCAGGGGACAATTTTCAAGGGGAATTGCAAATGGGGTGAGAAGAGTTAAGCCTCCCCTTCCCACATGCTGCAAATCTCCCCCCCCCTCACCCCGTGCCATCTCCCCCTGCATGGCATTTGTTCCATTAGTTTGGGGTGATCTGGGGTAGTGTGTCAATTAACTAAAGAATATTTTATTTGAGATTATTTGGTTTTGTCTCGTGTGAAATCTAAATAAATCCTAGCAATTATTTCTACATATCTATGCATATATACATTTGCAAATCAACATAAGCAAATTATATGCAGATTTGTGTCCCACGGGCCTGGGTCTTTAATCTTTTACATGCCTAGCAACACCCCTGTGGAGACAGACAACACTTTAAAATAAAGTCATGTCATCTAATAGCAAACCTAGCCACATTCTTGCTAGACTCAGATTCAGCTGTAGTGATTGCTCTTGTATGAACAGTACTATCCCAAATCAGCCAGAAGTAAGAAGAGAAATAATACTCATACTTAGTAATTACATTACGCTTTCCTTAAGTGCTCAACTGCTTCAAATAAATGCATAGCCTTTAGGATAAATACAGGGACAGAATCGGCCTTCGTCGGCCTGATGGATGACCTTCTTCAGGAGAGGCATTTTTCAAGAATGTCAGCTATTGCCCAGAACGCATATCTGAATGTGGTTTCTGTGGACATATTGTGGCTTATTGCATCCCTCCCACACAGTCATGTGTGACTGGTGAATTTGGTTGAGTTGGCTCACTTGGAAGTGGCCATTCCGGTCCATTTTTCAAGAATATGGACTATTGCCTGGAACCGGTACCTGAACGTGGCTTCTGTGGAGGTTTTGTGGCTTACTCTATCAGTCCCATGTAGTTATGTGTGACTGGTGAATTTGGTTGAGTTGGCTCACTTGTTCTGGGCTGTTTTTTTCGAATGCCGACTGTTGCCCCAAACCGGTATCCACATGTGGTTTCTGTGGACATTTTGTGGCTTATTGCATCCCTCCCACACAGTCACATGTGACTTGGTGAATTTGTTTGAGTTGGCTTCCTTGGAAGTGGCCAGTGCAGCCCATTTTTCCAGAATGCAGACTATTGTCTGGAACGGGTACCTGAACATGGTTTCTGTGAAGTTTTGTGGCTTATTGCATCCCTCCCATGTAGATATATGACTGGTGAATTTGGTTGATTTGCATCTCTTCAAAGTTGCCATTTCGGGCTGTTTTTCAAGAATGTCAAGTGTTGCCCGGATTGGATATGAGAATGTGGTTTCTGTGGAGGTTTTTTGGCTCACTGCATCCCTCCCAAATAGTCATGTGTGACTGGTGATTTTGATTGATTTGGCTCATTTGGAAATGGTTGTTCTGGACCATTTTTCAAGAATATGGTCTACTGCGTAGAACAGGTACCGGAACATGGTTTCTGTGGAAGTTTTGTAGCTTACTGTTTCAGTCACATGTAGCTATGTGTAACTGGTAAATTTGGTTGATTTGGCTCATTTGGCAGTGACTGTTCTGGACCACTTCATTCTGTTCCGGTTGTGTTCTGGGCATTAAGAGGTTAATGAAATTATAATTTTTCAAGGGTTTCTGTCCTAAAATATTGTTCCCAGGTGTCTCTAACACATGCCATAATGTTTGGCATGGCTTTTTTTTTAAATAAAGGGGCCATTCTGGCCTGTTCCATTCCAGCTTTTACACCGTCCCAATAGTAATGCATCAATTATCATGTCTAAACAATTGTGTCTAAAAACTAGTCTGAATACCTAGGAGGATTCCTGACAGTGAGTTGTACAAGTTGGGTGTGTAGCTGTGTGACTATATCCCTTTACAATCTGATTTCTGTCTTCATATTTTTACTCTTCACAGTGCAGTGTTTTGGCTTCTTAAGGCAATTAACAGCTCTTCAGCTTTTGAAAGCTCTGGTCCATTTCCAGTCCCAACATAATGTGCTGGTTTGAACCTTTAAAACCGTAAATGGCTTGGCAGCAGGTTGCCTGAAACATAACAACTGCAAGTTGCTTCACATATGTAGCTCTGAACCTTAAGATCTTCCCCAGAGGCCCTACACCGAGTGCCCCACCAAATGAACTACTAGAAAGAGGCCCTTTTTGATATTGGCACCTCATTTATAGAACAGCCTTCCCAGAGGGGTTTACACCAGCCCTGTGTCTTTTTGGTGCCAGGTGAAGGCTTTTCTGTTCACCAGGCCTTTAAATAACTCATGTATTGGTGTATTTCATTTTCTGTTTGTTTTGTTTCTTGTATGGGGGGGGGGGGGTTAAAAATAGTTCTATTTTGTGATCTAAATTGTTTGTATATTGTAAGCTTCCCAGAGAGAACTTTGTTATGAGGTGGCATACAAATGTTGGAAGTAAATAAATACTAACTACATATCTGTATTCTTTCTCTGTTCAGTTATCAAAGCAGAGAATAATGTTTTGTTCTTAACAAATCCATGTTGCTTAATGGTAACCGCTGTATCTTTCTCTAAACATTTGCAAGTGAACTGCTCTATGATCTATTCTTCGGTATGTTAACAGTGCAGTCCCATGCATGTCTACTCAGAAGTAAGCCCTGTGGAATTCAATGGGACTTATCTGGGAGTAATTGTGTATATAAGATTACATACCTAATAGACTAAGGGTGCAACCCTATGCATGTTTAGACAGAATCATAGAATAGTAGGGTTGGAAGGGGCCTACAAGACCATAGAGTCCAACCCCAGCTATGGTGGCTGGGGCCTGCTGAGAGCTGTAGGACTTTTTTTCTGTCTAAATATGCATAGGATTGTGCCTAAAGGCTGCAATCCTATACACACTTACCTGGGAGTAAATCCCATTGAACTCAGTGGGGCTTACTTCTGAGTAGATATTCACAGATCACACTGATAATAGTACTTTACCCCCACAGAATATACACCTTGAACATCCGTTCCCCATAAGTTCTCAGAAACAGTAACTAGTACATATTTAGGTTTCTCTGGCTAGTACCGTCAAGATCTTTAGGGAATGTTATCAGGATCAATATACTTGAACTTATTCAGTTGAAAAGGTCTTTTACATATACCCTTGATGGTATTGCTGATTGTCTCCTTATAGGCAATTTTAAGGCAATGGCCATTACAGGCATATCAAAGAGGCATAGCTAAAATGGCCATCTGAACCAAAGTTTGCTTACGACTTATTACTGGTGGGAATCTTGACCTGAGGAAAAGAGAACATTACGAGAAATATTCTTGCTCAATAAGGTTTATGTCCCAGTTAGGTCAAAACCACAAAGGATGAGTTGGGAAATTTCTACAGAACTGTACAAGTAAAAACATGATGTCATTAAATATTAATATCACGAGGTGGGATTAAATTTTTTATTTATTTAAAACATTTCAATTCTGCCCTATATCATTAAGATCTCAGGGCAGTGTACAGATAAAATCAATTTAAACAGTATTAAACAATAAATAATTTAAACACCTAAAAACATATTAAGCTATTAAACAAGCTAATACCAGTTTAAATCTAAAACAATAAAACGGTTAAAACAATGTGTAAGGGAATGCATTTAGCCCTCAAAAGCTTTGGTAAAAAGCCATGTTTTTACTTGGCGCCAAAACAAGACCAATGTCTGTGCTAATCGGGCCTCCAAAGGGAGGGCATTCCACAACTGGGGTGCCACAGCAGAGAGGGCCCTCTCCCACATTCTACCATACTGTATGTCTCATACTGGTGGGACGCAGAGGAGGGCCCCTCCAACAGATCTCAGTCCTTGGGCAAGCTTATATAGGGAGAGCTGCTCCCTCAAATATCAAGGTCCCAACCAGCTTAGGGCTTTAAATATCATCACCAAAACCTTGAATTCTGACTGGAAGTGTATTGGCAACCAGTGCAATTCCTTTAAAACTGGTGTTATATGGTTTTATGAGGTGTTCCAGTCAGCAGTCTAGCTGCTGCATTTTGCACTAGCTGCAACTTCCAAGTCGTCTTCAGGGGCAGCCCCACGTAAAGTATATTGCAATAGTCTAATCGGGAAGTTACCAGTGCATGCACTACTGTGGTTAGGTTATCCCTGTCCAGAAAAGGCTGTAGCTGGCGGATCAGCTAAAGCTGGCCCGAAGTACTCTGGGCCACGGAGTCCACCTGGCGCTCCAGTGACAGGGATGGATCTAGGACTACTCCCAAGCTACACATCTGCTCCTTCAGGGGGAGTGCAACCCTGTCCAGGACAGGTCGCTTACCCAGTTCCCAGACTTGGGAACCACCAATCCACAGAGCTTCCGTCTTGTCAGGATTCAGCTTCAGTTTATTGGCCCTCATCCAGCCAGTTATAGCCTCCAGGCACTGGTCCAGCACCTTCACTGCCTCAGCCGACTCTGATGACAAAGAGAAATAGAGCTGATTATCATCAGCATACTGGTGACACCCCACCCCAAAACTCCTAATGACCTCTCCAATGGCTTCATATAGATGTTGAACAGCATGGGGGATAGAATGGAACCCTGTGGCACCCCACAGCTTAATAGCCATGGGGGAGAACAGGAATCCCCCAATACCACTCTCTGGAATCGACCCTGCAGGTAGGAGCAGAACCACTGTAGCACAGTGCCCCCAAATCCCATCCTGCAGAGCTGAACCAGTAAAACACCATGATCAATGGTGTCAAAAGCCGCTGAGAGATCCAGGAGGATCAACAGGGTAGCACTCCCCCTGTCTTTCACTCGGAGTAGGTCATCAGTCAGAGCAACCAAGGCCATTCAGTGCCGTACCCTGGCCTGAAACCAGACTGAAATGGGTCCAGATAATCAGTTTCCTCCAAGAACGTCTGCAGCTGCCCAGCTACCACACGCTCAAGCACCTTGCCCCAAAAGGGGATATTGGCAATGGGGCGATAGTTCTCTCGCACACCTCTGGGTCCAGGGAGGGCCTCTTCAGGGCAGGGTGCACTACAGCCTCTTTCAAGGCAGTGGGAACCACCCTCTCACAGAGCAAAGGATTTATCACTCCCAGGAGCCACCCAGCCATTCCACCCCTGCTAAATCATATAAGCCAAGATGGACAAGGGTCAATCTTACATGTGGTGGGCCAGACTGATTCAAGCGTCTTGTCTACATCATCAGGCTGCAACAACTGAAACTGATCCCAGGAAACACAACCAGACAGAACACTGGATTAAAAGACTACAGTATCCAATCAGAGTACAGTAAGCAATCACATCATGTATTACGTTCAAGTGTAGAATCATAGAATAGTAGGGTTGGAAGGGGCCTACAAGTCCATCGAGTCCAACCCCCTCCTCAATGCAGGAATCCAAGTCAGAGCATCCCTGACAAATGGCTGTCCAGCCTCGTCTTGAACGCCTCCAGTATGGGAGAGCCCACCACCTCCCTAGGTAATTGGTTCCATTGTCGGATTGCTCTAACAGTCAGGATGTTTTTCCTGATGTTCAGCCGGAATCTGGCTTCCTCTAACTTGAGCCCATTATTCTGTGTCCTGCACTCTGGGATGATCAAGAAGAGATCCTGGCCTTCCTCTCTGTGACAACCTTTCAAGTACTTGAAGAATGCTATCCTATCTCCCCTTAGTCTTCTCTTCTCAAGGCTAAACATGCCCATTTCTTTCAGTCTCTCTTCATAGGGCTTTGTTTCCAGTCCCCTGATCATCTTTGTTGCCCTCCTCTGAATCCTCTCCAGTTTGTCTGCATCCTTCTTTAAGTGTGGTGCCCAGAACTGGACACAGTACTCCAGATGAGGCCTAACCAGTGCTGAGTAGAGGGGAACTAATACTTCCCGGGATTTGGAAGCTATGCTTCTATTAATGCAGCCCAAAAGAGCATTTGCCTTTTTTGCAGCCACATCACATTCTTGGCTCATATTCAACTTGTGATCAACAACAATTCAACGATCCTTCTCTCTTGTCGTGTTGTTGAGCCAGGTGTCCTCCATCTTGTAAATGTGCATTTGGTTTCTTTTTCCTAGGTGCAGAACTTGGCATTTATCCCTATTAAATGACATTCTGTTGTTTTCTGCCAAGCGTTCCAGTCTATCCAGATCACTTTGAATTTTGTTTCTACCTTCCAAAGTATTAGCTATCCCTCCCAATTTTGTGTCATCTGCAAATTTGATCAGCATTCCCTGCACCTCCTCCTCCAAGTCATTAATAAAATGTTGAAGAGCACTGGGCCCAGGACTGAGCCCTGTGGTACCCCACTCATTACTTTTCCCCAGTTTGAGAAGGTCCCATTGATAAGCACTCTTTGAGTCCGATTCTGTAGCCAACTGTGGATCCACCGGATCGTTGTTTTATCTAGCCCACGTTGAGCTAGTTTGCTCATCAGGATATCATGGGGCACTTTGTCGAAAGCTTTGCTGAAGTCGAGGTATACGATGTCTACAGCATTCCCACGGTCTACAAGGGAGGTTACTTGAACAAAAAATGAGATCAGATTCATCTGGCAGGACTTGTTTTTGACAAATTCATGTTGGCTTCGAGTAATCACTGCATCGTTTTCAAGGTGCTTCCAGATGGATTGCTTTATGATCTGCTCCAGAATTTTCCCAGGGATTGATGTCAGACTGACTGGTCTGTAGTTCCCAGGTTCCTCCTTTTTACCCTTTTTGAAGATAGGGACAACATTAGCCCTCCTCCAGTCATCTCCATGATTTCTCAAAGAGAATAGACAGCGGTTCTGAGAGTTCTTTGGCCAGTTCCTTTATGACTCTAGGATGCAGTTCATCCTAGGGATGTATGAAAGTTCCGCCACGGATCTTGGGGAGGCCGAATGCCAGTGCATTCGGCCCCCTGAAATCGGTGGTGGAACAGCTCGCCCCCCCCGCCCCCCCGGGACGGGACTTACCTTGGGAGGATCTTCCTGGCGGCGGCGGCTGCGGCGGCGGTTCGGCGGCGGCCAGTCTTCTGACCGGCTGCCGCCACCGCCATTTCCAGGTTAAAAAAACCAAAAAACACACAAAAAAATGTGATAGGCTACGTAAAGATTTACGTAGCCTATCACGGCTAGATTTTAAAAAAACACCGTGATAGGCTACGTAAATGTTTACATAGCCTATCATGGCTGACTTAAAAAAAAAAACAAAAAAACCCTGTGCGTACGCAAATGGCGGCGGCCATGGCCGCTGCCATTTGTGTACGCGCGTTTGTTTTTTTATAAATCAGTCGTGATAGGCTACGTAAACATTTACGTAGCCTATCACGGCTGACTGCAGGGACGCAAATGGCGGCGGCTATGGCCGCCGCCATTTGCGTCCCTGCTAGCCAGCGGCCGGATGTCCGGCTGCTGGCGGAGCCAGCCGGCGGCTCCGCAGAATCGCTGCAGAGCACAGCCGGCTGGCCAGGATTCCGAGGGGGGGGAGGAATGGAGCGCCTCCCCCCCCAGCGAGGATTCCAGGGGGAGGGACGGAACGCCTCCCCCCCACCATCAGCATAATGCCCGAAAGGTAAGTGATTTTCATACATCCCTAGTTCATCTGGCCCTGGAGATTTGAACTCATTCAAAGTAATTAGGTGTTCCTTGACCATATGCCTATCGATCTCAAGCTGCAATCCTGCCCCTTCAGCCTGTACTTCGCCTTTGCCAGGGGGGTCACAGACCCTCTTTTGGGAGAAGACTGAGCCAAAGTAGGAATTAAGCACCTCTGCCTTTTCTTTGTCATCTGTTATCGTTGTGCCATCCTTATTTAATAGCTGAACAACCATTTCTTTCCTCTGCCTTTTACTATGCACGTAGCTGAAGAAAGCCTTTTTGTTGTTTTTAGCATACCTCGCTAACCTCAGCTCATTCTCAGCTTTAGCCTTCCTGACACCATCCCTGCAATTCTGTGCTACCTGCCTGTACTCTTCCTTTGTTACTTGGCCTTCTTTCCACTTCCTATATGTGTCCTTTTTTGTTTTCAGGTCATCCCTAAGCTTTTTGTGAAGCCACATTGGCTTCTTCTGTTGTCTTCTACCTTTTCTTCTTGTTAGAATTGCTTGTGATTGTGCCTTGAGAATTTCCTTTTTTAAAAGCTCCCACCCATCTTGGACTCCTTTTCTCATTAGCGTCACTTGCCATGGGACCTTACTGATAATTGTTCTGAGTTTATTAAAATCAGCTTTCCTAAAATCCAGGGTACGCGTTTGACTACACTAGGTTTTTGCTTTCCTTAGAACCAAGAACTCAAGTATAACATGGTCGCTTTCCCCCAGAGTTCCTGTAACTGCTACTTTATCCACTAAGTCATCTCTGATGGTTAGGATCAAGTCAAGGATAGCCGATCCTCTAGTTCCTTCTTCTACTTTCTGTAGGAGGAAGTTATCCGCCGCACAAGTCAGGAATTTCCTGGAGGGGCCATATTTTGCAGAATTTGTCTCACAACAAATATTGGGGAAATTGAAGTCCCCCATTACTACTACATCATGCTTCCTTGAAACATTGGCTATTTGCTTTTCAAAAGTTTCATCCTTGTCTTCTCCTTGATTGGGTGGCCGGTAGTAGACTCTGACCATCAGGTTCCTTTTATTCTTTGCTCCATTTATTTTGATCCTGATGCTCTCGATGGGGCTACCAAGCTCATCCTCCTGTATTTCTGTGCAGAGATATGTATTTTTCACATACAGTGCAACCCCACCTCCCTTTCTGTTCCTCCTGTTCTTTTTGAACAAGTTATATCCTTCAATTGCTGTATTCCAGTCATGACAGTCATCCCACCAAGTCTCAGTTATACCTATCAAGTCATAATTTCCCTCTTGTATTAAGAGTTCAAGTTCGTTCTGTTTGTTTCCCATACTCTGGGCATTAGTATATAGACATTGAAGACCATGTGCTTCATGGTCTGGCTTTCTTCCTACATGTTTGTGAAGACTATTATTGGGCGCTATCAGAGCTGTTCTCTCTGTTGCAGTGCAAGAGCCTACGTCCATTGTTATCCCCAGCATTACATCTCCCTTCCCCATAGGATTCAGTTTAAAGCCCTCCTGATGAAGTTCTTCATGCTGTGGCCAAACACATTCTTCCCAGCCTTTGTGAGATGCAACCTGTCCCTTGCCAACAGCCCATCTTCCAGGAAGTATAGCCCGTGGTCCCAGAATACAAATCTCTCTCATAGGCACCACCTTCATAGCCAGTCATTCACCCGGAGTATTTTTCGTTCCCTTTCTATCCCTCTTCTAACTACTGGAAGGATGGATGAGAAAAATATCTGGGCCCCAAAGTTCTTGAGTTTCCTTCCCAAAGCTTCAAAGTCTGACGTGATCTCTTCGTAGCTGCGCTTGGCCGTATCATTTGTTCCCACATGGATGAGAAGAAAGGGATACCTGCCAGTGGGCTTTATGAGTGCAGGCAACCTTTCAGTCATGTCTCTAATCCATCCTCCCAGGAGACAACATACCTGGCGAGTCCACGGGTCTTCGTGACATACTTGGGTCTCGATCCCATGCAGCAAGGAGTCTCCCACTACTACCACTCTTCTTCTTGTTGTAGGCCTGGGTTTCATCGCCTCTGTTTGACTGACCTTCAGCCTCTCGTTCACTCTCATGCAGGTTCCCCTGTGATTCTTCCTCTGCAGGCTGTCCTCCAGTCTCATCCGCAAGTACCTGGAATCGGTTCCACAGCTCCACTGGTGCAGAGTGGCATCTAGTTCTTCTTCTCCTGTCACCCTTTTCCAAGGAGTATCCTCTACTCCATTTTTCTTCACCTCAGCATTTCCCACTGCCTCCTCTTGCTGTTGCTCTTCAAGCTTCTGGTATTCCCTTTGCTGCTGTAGTTCCCTCATTCTGTCCAAGAACTCTTTGTGTTCTCTTATTCCCTGGAGGGTCGACAATCGCCGCTCCAGTCCACTTACTTTTTCTTCCAGCAGCGTGATCAACTTGCACTTGTTGCAGGTGTAGGCCATGTTGTTCTCAGGCAAGAACACAAACATTGCACATACCTTGCAGGTCACCACCACTGGAGAGTCTTGTCCTTCCATTGCCTCTTTTCCCTTTTTGTGTCTAGCTTTGTGATTGTTCTAGACTAGCCTGTGCCTGCTCCTGTACTCAGTAGAGGTTAAAAGCAGAGTCCCACTGGTGTGGAAGTGTGTGTTCCAAGACAAATAAATGAAAAAAGTTAGTTAAAAAAAAGAAAAAAATGAAAAAATGAAAAAAAATGTTAGGGGCCTCCCCCTTGACCTCCCCTGCTGAACTCCCCTGGCCAACTCCTGGTTTGCTCCCCCTGTCCGCTCACTCTGGTTGCTCGCTCTCTGGGAGCTTGCTTGCTTGTGTAGTCCCTGGACCAGCTGGAGCAGCTTGCTCGGCTCTGGTTTGCTCAGCTGGGAGGCGGGAAACAGACTGAAGCTTCCCGCCCACTCAGCTGCTGGGAGTACTCAGGCCACATACTCCCAATTCAGTTGGAGCTCTCAGAAGCACCTGGTGAGCTCACAGCCACTCAGAAGGATAAAGGGCAGCCCCCTGGGCTTCCTGCAGCCCACTTACCTCTTAGCCTCTGTCTCCTTTGTCTCCTTTGTCTCTTCAACCACTGCAACTCCCCTGGCCAACTCCTGTTTGCTCCCCCTGTTTGCTCGCTCTGGTAACTCACTCTCTGGGAGCTTGCTTGCTTCTGTAGTCCCTGGACCAGCTGGAGCAGCTTGCTCGGCTCTGCTCCGCTCAGCTGGGAGGCGGGAAACAGACTGTAAAACTATAAAAGGGAAGATATTGGGTGGGGTTGTTCCCAGCAGGGAGTAATCTCTGCTGGAAAAGATTGAAGGCAAAAGGAGAAGGGGACGGCAGAGGATGAGAAGGCTAGATAGCATCACCGATGCAATGAATATGGACTTGAGCACACTCCGGGAGAGAGCGCAGGACAGGAAGCCCTGGTGTGCTATGGTCCATGGGGTCACGAAGAGTCGGACACGACTGAACGACTGAACAACAACAATGTATGTACTGTGTGTTGTCTTGTTTTCTTTTCCTGTTGTAACTTTTCTCAACAAATACAATGGTATCTATTTCTTTCTATAATTGTCTTCAATACACTTGCTTGTTAATAAAAGTTTAAAATATAGTCTATGAGCTTCTATTTATAAAGTAACTGTGTTGAATGTAAAATTACTGAGTTTTCAGCATTAGAAAAAACACATCTCTATGGACCCAGATATAGACAGGAAGTAGGAGTCTGTCAAGATAACAGGAGGTCTGCCTAATTATGCTTATTACACATAAATTAATTCTCCTACATCCTCACAGCATGCCTTCTTCATAAAAGACAAGCAGAGTAGATACTGAGCTGATCAACCTTCTAGGGATCCTAAACATGCTGGATAGAAGTCAGCTTCCTTATTTGGATGTAATGTGCAACATTTCATTTGGATGTAATGTTCTTCGCTTTATACGAAGCAAGATTATTGGTAATATAGCATATTATTTTATGATTGTATTGCTACAAATGAGCTCTCTCTCTCTCTCTCTCCCTCATTTAAAAGAATCAGAACTCTCTATCCTTGTCCTTGAACCCCTCATGACACTGAGAAACAGAAAATGCATTGACGGTGCACTTGGACCAGACTATGAGCTTGGGAGACCAGTGTGCTGATGATACCCAACTCCATCTAAACCCAAGTGTTTGGGGTCAATTTGTATTACCTCCAGAGGTCTCTTACCATTCAGTGCTGCTGAGTACAGAGAGACTGAGGATTCCCCCCAATGCAGTCTTTTGGGCAAGTTACCCAAAGGTTATCTTGAATTGGTAACCTTTGTTCTACAAGGCCTGAGGGGGCAGGAGGAAATGGATCTGGAGGAAGGCTGAATCTAAGACAAAAGGAGAGCAGCTTTTGTCTTGCAGAAGATCGCTGCAGGGGATTGCTTGCCCTTGTGATGTTGTAGGCCTTCTTCCTGAGGACAGTGTAAACAAACCTTTATAAAAGAAACACCACATGTCTCCAGTGCCCTCCTTCCAGGAACCTGACGTCTGTGCTGAAGGCCCTGCAAGTTCTCCCCTTTCAGGACTGGGGTGCAGGAGCATAACACAAGGAAGCTATTCTAGTTTTAAATCAATGTCTGCTGTTGGTAATGAACTGCATGAAGGCGAAATTAAAGCATAACCCAGGCAGGACAGATGTGCTCCTGGTTAGTCAAAAGGCAGTGCAGAGAATAGGAGTTCAACCTGCGTTGGATGGGGTTACTCAGGTTCGCAGTTTGGGTGTACTCCTTGATTCAGCCCTGAACCTGGATGCCCAGGTTTTGCCAGTGGCCAGAAGTGTGTTTGCAGAGCTGATGCTAATGTGCCAATTGCACCTATTCTGAAGATCTGGCCACAGTGGCACTGTTGGATTATTTGGTGTTGCTGTTAAAAAGGCAGGCAGCATAGAAAAAACAAAAGGCAGAACAGAATGAGCATTTACCAGTCCCACATCCACACACAAAGCTATCTTAATAAAGGAGACCACACTTGACCTTTAGTAAAGGAAAGAAACAGCTATATTGCTGAAGACTCTTGTATGTTCAGGCCATTCACTCTGCAACAGCCTGCCATGCTGTTTGCAGGGGGTATTAGTAAACAGCCTGTAACAGTTTACTTCTTAAAAACACTAAAGAATGTTTAATAGAACAAGTGGGACCTGCAGCAAAATGTTGCAGTGTGAAGTGCTCCTCTTCAGGATTCCTGCCATTCACTGTCCTGCCTTGTTTTCTGTCCCTCCCCCTCCCCCCAGTCCAATGGCCAGTTAGTATACCATACCCACTGAGCGTGTTTAGTCCTCTTTGGGCTGTTTGTTTGTGTGTGTGGCTGGGGGATTCCCTGAGGGTTTTCTCTTAAAGATTTTTTGTACTTGTGCAAACCTGCTGATACCTCCCTCATGTGGCTGGTGTCATTTGGGCCACATAAGGGGCTCCTTCACACTGAGCTTTTATCCTGCGATTGAGATTGCGCCTTCACGGAGGTTTGCAGGCTCTTCACATGACGCTGTGATCATCCAAGGCGTCTCATGCACTAAATGCCCTTTGTTCGTTTGTTAAATAGATCATAGATAACGAGCTATCAAATTACTCCGTGTTCTGCTTCAGTTTACTCCATGAAAAGAGGAAAAGCAGCAAGAAGAGAAGTGAGATCAATGAAAGATAATGGAAGACTCAGATACGGTAGGAAGGAGGGGGAAAGGGAGGGGGAAAAGGAAAAGGAAGTGGGTGAAAAAGGATGTCTGTGATCCTGCATTTAAAATGGAAGCAGAAAGCCCTGTTTTAAAAGCAGGATTTTAGGCTGGTGTAGAGATGCTCAAGGACTGGCACTCAGAGTTGAGATCACTATTTATATCAAGTGGGACCTGCAGTAAAAAGTTGCAGTGTGGAGTGCTGTTGTTGAGGATTCCATTCCCCCCTCCTCCCCTTTTCCATCCCCCCTGCAAATAGTCAGGCAGCATTCCATTGTGTTATACATATTATAGAATATCTGCAAGTCAGATACATTCAACATTTACTATGCGAACGGTTGTAGCCTTAGGGCTTAACTGGATAAGACATCAAAAATCCATGATCAGATCTCTCAACTCTTTAAAATTTAGCAAACAGCAGTCGTGATGTGTATGTGATTTGGAGTGGGATCTTAGTACGAGAGGGATTTCCTCCAGTCCCATTTTCCTGATGAAAACCTCTTTTCTGAAACTGTTTTTTTGCCTTCTTAAGGGAAACCTATGTGCACAAGCTGTGTACACACCCATTTTTCTAATGGAACAAATGGCAGCTTCACCAGGGGTGGGGTATTTTCAGCAGGAAAATGGTGCTGGTGAAAAGGATCAACCCACCACCCCAGAATTGTGATCCTAGTCCCAATCATTCCCCACTCAACATCTGCCCTTTCCACAAATTTAAAGAGCCAGGAGCAGATACCTGAAAATACAGAAACTTGGAGGGTATGAGATTGGTAGTGGGCAGGGGGACATCTGAATCCATTCCATTTTTCTGAACCATGGCCAATTTCAAGCTAGCTACTCTTGTGGCCACGGGCCAGTTGGACTCTCTCCACTGATTCAAACTATTTATGCTATGAGAACATTCTACAATACCATTATCCTATATAGCAAAATACTCAGCTTAGCAGAAAGCATCATGGTTTAAAAATGTGCCTTAATGCATGTTGGCTGTGTGCACCCTGTTCATAAAAAGTGTCTGGGATGTGATAGTCAACAAAGCAAACATGACCCCTAAAGCCCCAGTCTTCATTTCCATTGGTATAAGCTTCTTGGAAAAGTCACAGTTGTTAAAGGAACTGGTTCCAAAGTGGTGTTATTCCTTGGGAATGAGGGAAATGAAAGAGATTGCTTATCCAGAAGAAAAATGTTATGAAGATGCAAGCTGTTTTTCGTTTTGTTTTGGGTTTTTTTAAACCTGTCTGGTAAAGCCACTGTTTAAATAAGCAATCTTATGGCCACTAGTCAGCGGCTAGACAGCGATAGGATATCTGGTTTTCTGGGAACCGACCTTCTCCCCCTTCTGTGCTGCCTCGCAGGCAGTGCGGAACAGCCCTGCGCTCTGCACTTCAAAGGGGAACGCAGAGCGGCCAAAACAGGGCATTCTGGGGGGCACTCCGGGGCGGGGAAGGTGGAAATGCCGGTACAACACATCCTATGTGTCATCCAGTAACCTCCTTCCCTGCTCCGCCTTCCCACGGCTACACAGCTGAAATCGGCTGTCTAGCTGCAAATGCAGGACAGGAGAAGTGCGGAGGGAACGATCCCCTCCGTGCTTCTCCTGCCCTGCACTGGATAGGCAGTCGCCTCTGAGTTCGGAGGCGGCCGCCTATCCCTATAGGATTGTGCCCTAAGTACAGTAGCCAAATGTCCTTTGTTTTACAGAGCTTCTGCTATTACAGTGCTTGTACACAGGACATCATAAGGATTCATTATGGATAACTATTCAAATGTACTTTAACTTGCAGCTAGGAGCATTGAACAGAATAGACTACTTTTAACCAGACTTGGGGTAGTCTTGTGTTGGAATGAGGCTGTACAGAGCTGGTATTTCTCCTAACTCTCTGATTTTAGTGTCAGTCCCATAACTGCATCAATTGTATACCCAATACGTAGAGGAACAAAGAATTGCTGCTATAGCCATTTTGGTTTTCAAGAAAATGGACTTTAAAGTTGGCCAGCAACAGCAGATATTGACGGCCAAACTAGGCATGACATTTGTCACATGCTTTGGCTGTATGTGGGGAAGCCAGATCAGGGGAGGGATTCAACCCTTTTCCCCCACCTTGACTGGAATCTCCCCTGCCCTGCCTGCCTGGTATTCACAATGGGAGGAAAGCTCCCCTTGGCACCAAATCAACCACAACCAGACCATGGTGTTGTACCATACAAATAATATTCAGTGAAAATAATGGCAAGGGCACTGTTCCATCTCCAGGAGGGCTGGGCTCGCTAGCGCACATGGCAATTCATAATATTCTTCAAAGAACCTTTGAAATGGAGCCCCTTTTTACAAGGCGCTAGAGCCCACACTCCACCCTTCTTTTGTCGGAGAAAGAGAAGCACTGGGTTGTTCTTGCCCTAGCCCAGGGTGGGCAACTTCAAACCATCTGGTGGCACTCCTGCCAGTGCCACACCACAAAAAAGGTGTGTTGGGGGGTGTAAAAAAAAGCCTCAACTTTTTAAAATTTTTCCCTGGTTAAAAAAATAAATAGGTTTTACGAGGAGTGCACTGCGGGGAGGTGGGGGCTGCATGTGCCCCGTGGGCTGCGTGTTGCCCATCTCTGCCCTAGCCCATAGAGTCAAGAAGCCCAGCTCATCACTGTGGCTTTTCTAGGGTGCAATTCCTCTTTCTGGTTCTTAGTTGCTTTTGCACCAATTTCCTATCATGCAGTAATCAATACTAGAGATGTGAAGGCGCGAACAGAAAAAATGTGGGTCGGGGGACAGAAAAACTTCTTTTAAAGTTTTTTTTTCCTAGGGGTCTTTGAGAAAACATTTTGGGGAAGGAAGGGGTTTTCCCCTGAATTCTTCTATTTTTTTCCCCAGTTTTTCCCCAAGCCTTCTGTAATTGTTACAATAGTGCCTCTTGCGTTTTCCCAACCTCCACCTTCCCTAGCAATATCTCTGGCCCACCGTGAGCCTATGCCTGGGCCCTAAATAGAAAAAACTCAGTGGGTCCCCATTCCCCCTGCAGTCCTCAGTGGAGGCTTTAGTGTGGGTCTTGCTCTGATCTGAGCTCAGTCTACTCTGTCGCTCTGACCAAGTGCCTGTCCCCGGCTGCAGCCTCTGCTTCCTTTCCACCTATCACCATCTCGGCTGTCTCTGCTCCTTATACCCAAGAGGAGGATAGGGGAGTATTGGGCAGCTGGCTGCCAGCACCCCAAGGCTTTTAATCTGACCATGTTTACATCTAGTTGTAACCCCCAGCTGCATCCAACCTTCTATAGCCCTATGATTTGTAATACATTGACATTTGTCAGAACACTTTCCTTGAAAACAATTGCAACTCAAATGACTGATATTTTGAAAATACAAGGTTAGAATTTTTATGGATGGAATTTCAAATCAAGTAGTTAACTATGGAATTAAATAATAATGGCCTCCTAGCCAGGGTTAAGGTGGCAGAGCCAGGCTGGGGCAAAGGGAGGAGCAGCGGCAGCACAAGATATCCTGCTGTCTGAAGGCAGTCGGACATGCACTGCTGTCTCCTTCCATGCCTTGTTCTGAGGGGTTCTTGCTCAGAGTGAAGCATTGTGGATGAGGTGGCCACAGAGACTGTCTGTGCCATGGCATCACAGGCGGTCTCCAGGGCCACCTTGCCCACAATGCCTCACTCTAAGGAAGGGGCCCTGACAGCAAGGTAACTGGGCCTGGTGGGGTCTCTGGAGAGCAGAACCTTTTGCCTTCCTCAAAGAGCCCATTGGCTGCCTTGCTCTGAAGGGTCATCAGAACAAGGCATCAGGCAGGCAGCCGCTCATGCGGCTGGCCTTGGAGAGGAGCCAAGTAGATTAAGTGAAAACCAGGGTGGAACTTTCAGATTTTCAAAAATCTGAAAGAATTTGGTGGATCATGGGTAGAGCCTGGCAAATCCAGGGCTGAGGTCAATCGCTTTCCCAGGCTCACTCTGGCAGTCATGTGACCTGGTTTGTTTTTTACTGTTACCAATATATATTTCAATAACACATGAAAAATCATCTGAGATGTCATGCACACATATTAAGATATTTTCCCTTGCTGTTGCGGTAACATGAAATGAAAATAATGAGAGTGAGAACAACAAAGTGATTTGGGGTGAGAAACTGTACTTTTGCTTTCACATTTTCTGAGGATGCCAAGGACACTGTGCTGTGATAGCAGCTGGTCTTAGAAGGACTCTAGCAGCTTGCTGGTCATTTGTGCTGGGAAGTGGTTCTGGATGGCTACCAGAATACCGTTGAGTGCATTTGCAGATAAGTCACAGACTATGTAGGCTTGGTCTAAGGAATAAGGGGGGAAATTTTCAGAGCATGCTGGTCATTTCATAATGTTTAGTGTAGGGCTTCAGACCTTGGGCCTTGTGAAAATAAGATAAAAACAAAAACAAATGCAGGGTGCCACTTCGCATATTTTTTCTTCATCTCTGAGTATTTCCAAGCACCCACGCCCACACACCTGGGATTGTGTGGAAGGCTTTCAGGCAAGATGGTGTGGCTTGATGTAAATTCATGAAGGGCCCACCAGGCAATGAAATTTTGTATAAACAGAATTCTGGCTTATTTGAATGCAAGGCTTGGTGCATGTTTTGGACATTCTTCCCCAATCAATTTTGACTTGTTTAGACATTACTGTATTTCTGTATTGAGGAGGAGTGCACACTCACAATCTCTCAAATTCGCCTAGCTGCATATTAATGTCTAATCGTGTGATCTCGGGGTGTTCTTCATGTCATCCATGGCTTGTTTGAGTATAATGCTGCCCACGTTGCCTGGAATGTTGCTGGCTGACATGAAAGCTTGCAGGAGCTCACTGATGACGTTTGTTTTGGGCATAGCTGGGTAAGATCAGGAATGACTTACGATGCAAAAGAAATAATTGCTTCATGTGAGTATATATGTGAGAAAGAATATCACTTCCAAGAATGATGCTGGCTAAAATAAGCAATATTAAAAAGATCTAAGGGTTAAGTAATTTTTTTTTAACCCTTGAAATTAACCCTTGAAAAAAGAAGTGGGAGCTGAAATAAAATAATGGTATTTCAACTAACTCTGTACTATAGAATTGAGAGATACCCTCTCAAACCAGGGTACCTTCTCAGATTTATGTAAACAATTTTAAGACAGGCTTCCTAAAGACTAAAAGGATTATCTTGCTGATGTAACTGGCTGTCTTTTCTGCCAGTCAAGAACTCACATTTCTCTACCATCCTTTCCCCCCTAGAATATTCTAACAATATATTCCTTCTCCTTCACCAAACATTTTGCTGTCGTAATAATATTCATCTAAGTTTTATACAAGGGAAGGAGTCTTTCAAAAACTCAGTGTGGCCCATATATAACAGAAAGGTTCATATATGATAAGTTTGAAAACAATTGTACCCCACAAAAATCCTGCAGAGAGCTGCAAACTATCTGTAAAACACACAGTGGTTTTCTGATGCTCAAGGCATGCAGACTGGTGGAAGAGTAGGCTAGGAGATTGATGTTATCTGCCCCTAAATTCCTCAGATGGCAGAAACAAACCTGTGAGACTAGAGAGAAAGAAGTTAGTCCTACAACAAGTGATAGAAGATTGCCTCACCAAAGTTCACCTCAGAGTATGGATACTTCTTGTTCAACAGGATTATGTGCCCTCATGATGTCTGGAATTCGTTTGGGTATTTCCCTCTGAGGAGTGACCACCTCCCAATACTTGCTAATGTCTCCTACCTTACAGGGATACCAGTACTACTATTACTCATGTTTTCATAACCTCAGAACTTGATGGCTGCAATGCCCTTCAGCAAGTTCAAAATGCAGTGACACACCTGCAGGCAACATTGTGACCCCAAGCGCATATTGCACCAATCTTTCAGCATGTCCTATAGGGTTACATGTACTTCAGCATGTCCTATAGGGTTAGGCTGGTTTATACAAGGGAGAGGGCTTTTTCTCAGTGGTAGCCCCACTGGAATCAACTTCCATTAGGGGTTCATCAGGCCGCTTCTTTGCAGGTGTTCAGGAAAGCTCTGAAGACCCACCTGTTTTCACTGGCCTTTTTGTAGCTTGGATTGATGGTTTTATTGGTAACCATTGTTTTTATTGGATTTTTGTTGCATATGTATTTATTCATTTTTAAAAATTTGTATTTGTTTTGTATGGTTTTTATCTTGTATGCTGTCAAGTGGGTTCTACCTTTAAAGGTGGCCTAAATATAATTTTAAATAAAAATTAAATTCCAAGTTCTAATTTTAATTAATACAGCCCTAAATAGCTTATGCACTGCATAACATCATGACCATCTACTCCTTTTGTCATCTTGCAGTTTCTACAGGCTACTTCTTATGTTTTATTCTAGACATAGCTCCAGCTATCACATTATAAAATAACACAGGCAGAACATTTTATGTGAAGGGCACCCAAATGTACAATGGGTACAGTTTCCTGTACAATAGGGGTGCAGGACCTCCGCTCAAAGCACTAATCTGGCTCACAGAGGCTTGTGCCACCTCTGCAGACCCTGCCTCAGCACTACAAGCCCCACCCCTATATAAGCCCTGCCCTGAATGGGGTTGGGGAGGAAGTAGGGAGAGGAATCCCCACAGTTTTCTCTGATCTCCAAACAGTGGGCATTCCACAGTACTGCTGCTTCATTGCACATGGGCTTTCCTATTCAGGGAAGCCCCATGCACAGCAAAGCTGAGGCAGTTAAGCCCCCTCAGTCCACCAAGGATCTATGGGGACTCTGCCTTGCCTTCCCCCACCCTGCCTTCTTGGGCAAAGGGTCTTACCTCACCCAATTTTGGTTCTTCACCTCTGCCTTACAAGATACACGGATAAGGATGATGTAAACCACCTCTGTAAACTTTAAAAAGTCAGCATAGCCCCAGATAAAACTTTTTATCACGAAGATCCATCTTGACAGTGTAGACCTCAGTCAGACTGTTAACTGCCTCTCACTTTGCTAAGACTTGGAGCTTATCCTGCTTGTGATACCATACAGGATGTCAGAATATTGTGCTTGCATTCAACCTAGGTAATCTCCATGCCCACAGCAGTGGCCAGTAAACCTCTGCAACTAGGTAACCATCAGGTAGGCTCTCTGGAAAGTTTGATGTTTGATCTCATAACCTAACCCTAAAGAAGAGTTTAGTGTAACCTGAAAGGCTTTGTTGTTCAGTCGTTCAGTCGTGTCCGACTCTTCGTGACCCCATGGATCATAGCACGCCAGGCCTTCCTGTCCTGCGCTCTCTCCCGGAGCGTGCTCAAGTTCATATTCATTGCATCCGTGATGCTATCTAGCCATCTCATCCTCTGCCGTCCCCTTCTCCTTTTGCCTTCAGTCTTTCCCAGCATCAGGGTCTTTTCCAGGGAGTTTTCTCTTCACATTAGGTGGCCAAAATATTGGAGCTTCAGCTTCATTATCTGTCCTTCCAATGAGCAGTCAGGGTTGATTTCCTTTAGGATGGACTGATTTGACCTCCTTGCAGTCCAGGGGACTCGTAAGAGTCTTCTCCAGCCCCACAGTTCGAAAGCATCAATTCTTCGGCGCTCAGCCTTCCTTATAGTCCAGCTCTCACAGCCATACATTACTACTGGGAAAACCATAGCTTTGATTAGACGGACCTTTGTTGGCAAGGTGATGTCTCTGCTTCTTACTATGCTGTCTAGGTTGGCCATAGCTTTCCTCCCAAGGAGCAAGCGTCTTTTAATTTCATGGCTACAGTCACCGTCTGCGGTGATCTTGGAGCCCAAGAAAGTAAAATCTGTCACTGCTTCCATTTCTTCCCCTTCTATATGCCAGGAAGTGATGGGGCCAGATGCCATGATCTTCGTTTTTTTAATGTTGAGTTTCAAACCAGCTTTTGCACTCTCCTCTTTCACCCTCAACAAGAGGCTCTTGAGATCCTCTTCGCTTTCTGCCATTAGGGTGGTATCGTCTGCATATCGGAGGTTGTTGATAATTCTCCCAGCAATCTTAATTCCGACCTCTGATTCATCCAATCCGGCATTTCTCATGATGTACTCTGCATATAAGTTAAATAAGCAGGGTGACAATATGCAGCCTTGTCGTACTCCTTTCCCAATTTTGAACCAATCGGTTGTTCCATGTCTGGTTCTGACTGTTGCTTCTTGACCCTCATACAGGTTTCTCAGGAGACAGGTAAGGTGGTCTGGTACTCCCATCACTTTAAGAATTAGCCACAGTTTGTTGTGATCCACACAATCAAAGGCTTTAGCGTAGTCAATGAAGCAGAAATAGACGTTTTTCTGGAATTCTCTTGCTTTCTCCATGATGCAGTGAATGTTGGCGATTTGATCTCTAGTTCCTCTGCCTCTTCTAAACCCAGCTTGTACTTCCGGTAGTTCTCGGTTCACATACTGCTGAAGCCTAGCTTGTAGGATTTTGAGCATCACCTTGCTGGCATGTGAAATGAGCGCAATTGTGCGGTAGTTTGAACACCCTTTGGCGTTGCCCTTCTTTGGAATTGGAATGTAAACTGACCTTTTCCTTGTGGCCACTGTTGAGTGTTCCAGATTTGTTGGCATATTGAGTGCAGCACTTTAACAGCATCATCTTTTAGGATTTTAAATAGCTCGGCTGGAATACTGTCATCTCCACTAGCTTTGTTGTTACTAATGCTTCCTAAGGCCCACTTGACTTCACTCTCTAGGATGTCCGGCTCAAGTTCAGTGACCGCACTATCATGGTTATCAGGGACATTCAGATCTTTCCTGTATAGTTCTTCTGTGTATTCTTGCCACCTCTTCTTAATCTCATCTGCTTCTGTTAGGTCCCTGCCTTCTTTGTCCTTTATCATGCCCGTCTTTGCACAAAACGTTCCCTTGAGATCTCCAATTTTCTTGAAGAGATCTCTAGTCTTTCCCATTCTGTTGTTTTCCTCGATTTCTTTGCATTGTTCATTTAAGAAGGCCTTCTTGTCTCTCCTTGCTATTCTCTGGAACTCTGCATTCAGTTGGGTATATCTTCCCCTTTCTCCCTTACTTTTCGCTTCCCTTCTTTCGTGAGCTACTTGTAAAGCCTCATCAGACAGCCACTTTGCTTTCTTGCATTTCTTTTTCTTTGGGATGGATTTCGTTGCTGCCTCCTGAACAATGTTACGGACCTCCGTCCATAGTTCCTCAGGCACTCTGTCTATCAGGTCTAATCCCTGAAATCTATTCCTCACCTCCACTGTATATTCATCAGGGATATGATTTAGGTCATACCTGAACAGTTTAGTGGTTTTCCCGACGTTCTTCAATTTAAGCCGAAATTTTGCAAGAAGCAGCTCATGATCTGAGCCACAGTCAGCTCCAGGTCTTGTTTTTACTGACTGTATGGAGCTTCTCCATCTTTGGCTGCAAAGGACATAATCAATCTGATTTCGATATTGACCATCTGGTGACGTCCATGTGTAGAGTCGCCTCTTGTGCTGTTGGAAAAGAGTGTTTGCTATGATCAGCATGTTCTCTTGGCAAAACTCTATTAGCTTTTGTCCTGCTTCATTTTGTACACCAAGGCCATGCCTGCCTGTTATCCCGGTGATTTCTTGACTTCCTACTTTAGCATTCCAATCCCCTATGATGAAGAGGACATATTTTTTTGGTGTTAGTTCTAGAAGGCGTTGTAGGTCTTCATAGAACCGATCAACCTCAGCTTCTTCGGCCTCAGTGGTTGGGGCATAGACTTGAATTACTGTGATGTTGAATGGTTTGCCTTGGATTCGTACTGAGATCATTCTATCATTTTTAAGATTGTACCCCAGTACTGCTTTTCCCACCCTTTTGTTGACTATGAGTGCTACTCCATTTCTTCTAAGGGATTCTTGCCCACAATAGTAGATATGATGGTCACCTGAATTAAATTCGCCCATGCCTGTCCATTTGAGTTCGCTGATTCCCAAGATGTCGATGTTCAATCTTGCCATCTCATGTTTGACCACCTCCAGCTTACCTTGATTCATTGATCTGACATTCCAGGTTCCTAAACAATATTGTTCTTTACAGCATCGGATTTTCTTTTCACCACCAGACACATCCACAGCTGAGTGTCCTTTCGGCTTTGGCCCAGCCGCTTCACTCTTTCTGGCGCTACTTGGAAATACCCTCTGCTCTTCCCCAGTAGCATATTGGACACCTTCCGACCTGAGGGGCTCATCTTCCGGCGTCATCTCTTTTAGCCTTGTGATAGGTTCCATGGGGTTTTCTTGGCAAGAATACTGGAGTGGGTTGCCATTTCCTTCTCCAGTGGACCACATTTTGTCAGAACTCTCTGCCATGACCTGTCCGTCTTGGGTGGCCCTGCACGGCATAGCTTATGGCTTCACTGAGTTACGCAAGCCCCTTCGCCACAACAAGGCAGTGATCCATGAAGGGGAACCTGAAAGGCTACTTCTAGTATTAAATGAACAAACCAAAAACACCAGTTGATCCAGTGATGTCACCAGTGTATATGAATGTTTGTGGACCTATTTTTATAAAGAGGACCAACCAGTGTGATATTTCCTGTGTTCAAGATTAACCCTTGACCCAACATCCTATATCTGAAGCTTTCTCTTTCCCCACCTGTTTAAGTCCTCTATTTTAAAGGGAATATTCCCTATAAAAGAGAAATCCATCCATCATTAAAAAACAACTATTGAGTTCAATCTTAATTAAACTACAGAGTTTAATGCAACCTTTTCTAAGGAGCATTTTGCTTATGGCCCAAGTCCAAATATCAAACTTAAACATTACCCATGTTCTCCTTTTTCATCCTGATTTCACCCTCCCTCTCCTCTATTGTCTCTGCCACCCATCCCACCTTGTCCAAATTTAAACTGAAAGCTCCTTGGGCAAAGATCTGTCTTTTCCTTCTGTGACTCAGTAAAACAAATACCATGTGCACAGATGGCACTCTTTAAACCACTATTATCTTCATCATTGGGAGGCTTCTCCAGGCTCCATGACATAGGTGAGGGCAGACATTAGGGAACCATGTGAGAAGTCCCTCTGTGTGGCTTTATATATTTTATAAGCTTCCTCCTCACATCAGGTGGGCTGTTCTTTTCAAAACTAGTGGGGCAGTAGAAGCGGAAGGACAATTCTATGATGGAGTATGTGAAACAGCAAAGATAAAGGAAAACTCTGTCAGGAGAAAACAATCAGCATAGATAAGTTTGCTAAAGAAGCAATTAGGATTTAAACTAACGTAATGTTCTCCCCAAAGGCTGGAGGGCTCTTATTGGTTTGGCTCTTACCTGACATTTCACTATTCACGTTGGATATATGTGATGGATGCACTTATGTGGTGGTTCTCAAAGAACGCTATGGCCTCTCCTTTCACTCAGATCCTTGTCCCCCATATGCTGTTCTCTGCCTTCTGCTTTCCCACAGTCCAGCCCCCAATAGGTTTCCTAGAGTTGGGGGTTGGGAACCAGAGAGTTCCCAAATAAGGACTACAAACTTCTTATCCTCAAAAGCCCTGCTGCCTCAAAGCAAGCTTTGTGTGGTCTACAAAGTGACATGGTCAGGGCGGTGGGGGATTGTAAACTTAGTTGTTGTTTATTCGTTCAGTTGCTTCCGACTCTTCGTGACTTCACGGACAAACCCACACCAGAGCTTCCTGTCGGCTGTCGCCACCCCCAGCTCCCCCAAGGTCAAGTCCGTCATCTCCAGAATATCATCCATCCATCTTGCCCTTGGTCGGCCCCTCTTCCTTTTGCCTTCCACTTTCCCTAGCATCAGCATCTTCTCCAGGGTATCCTGTCTTCTCATTATGTGGCCAAAGTACTTCAGTTTTGCCTTTAAGATCCTTCCCTCAAGTGAGCAGTCTGGCTTTATTTCCTGGAGTATGGACTGGGTTGATCTTCTTGCAGTCCAAGGCACTCTCAGAATTTTCCTCCAGCACCACAGTTCAAAAGCATCTATCTTCCTTCACTCAGCCTTCCTTATGGTCCAGCTCTCGCAGCCATAGGTTACTACACGGAATACCATTGCTTGAACTATGCGGACCTTTGTTGTCAGTGTGATGTCTCTGCTCTTCACTATTTTATCAAGATTTGTCATTGCTCTCCTCCCAAGAAGTAAACTTCTTCTGATTTCCTGGCTGCAGTCAGCGTCTGCAGTAATCTTTGCGCCTAGAAAGACAAAGTCTGTCACTGCCTCCACATTTTCTCCCTCTATTTGCCAGTTATCAATCAAGCTGGTTGCCATAATCTTGTTTTTTTTTTTTTAGGTTTAACTGCAACCCAGCTTTTGCACTTTCTTCATTCACCTTCATGATGAGGTTCCTCAGCTCCTCCTCGCTTTCAGCCATCAGAGTGGTATCATCTGCGTATCTGAGATTGTTAATGTTTCTTCCAGCGATTTTAACTCCAGCCTTGGCTTCATCAAGCCCAGCACATCGCATGATGTGTTCTGCGTACAGGTTGAATAGGTAGGGTGAGAGTATACAACCCTGCCGTACTCCTTTCCCAATCTTAAACCAGTCAGTTGTTCCGTGGTCTGTTCTTACCATTGCTACTTGGTCGTTATACAGATTCCTCAGGAGGCAGACAAGATTACTTGGTATCCCCATACCACCAAGAACTTACCACAATTTGTTATGATCCACACAGTCAAAGGCTTTAGAATAGTCAATAAAACAGATGTTTTTCTGAACCTCCCTGGCTTTCTCCATCATCCAGTGGATATTGGCAATTTGGTCTCTAGTTCTTCTGCCTTTTCTAAACCCAGCTTGTACATCTGGCAATTCTCATTCCATGAATTGCTGGAGTCTACCTTGCAAGATCTTGAGCATTACCTTACTGGCATGTGAAATAAGTGCCACTGTTCGATAGTTTGAATATTCTTTGGTGCTTCCCTTTTTTGGTATGGGGATATAAGTTGATCTTTTCCAATCTGTTGGCCATTCTTGTGTTTTCCAAATTTGCTGGCATATGGCATGCATCACCTTGACAGCATCATCTTGCAAGATTTTAAACAGTTCAGCTGGGATACCGTCATCTCCTGCTGCCTTGTTATTAGCAATGCTTCTTAAGGCCCATTCAACTTCACTCTTCAGGATGTCTGGCTCTAGCTCACTGACCACACCGTCAAATCTATCCCCGATATTATTATCCTTCCTATACAGATCTTCCGTATATTCTTGCCACCTTTTCTTGATCTCTTCTGCTTCTGTTAGGCCCTTGCCATCTTTGTTTTTGATCATACCCATTTTTGCCTGGAATTTACCTCCGATGTTTCTAATTTTCTGGAAGAGGTCTCTTGTCCTTCCTATTCTATTATTTTCTTCTGCTTCCGCGCATTGCTTGTTTAAAAATAATTCCTTATCTCTTCTGGCTAACCTCTGGAATTTTGCATTTAATTGGGCATATCTCCCCCTATCACTGTTGCCTTTTGCTTTCCTTCTTTCTTGGGCTGCTTCCAGCATCTCAGCAGACAGCCATCTTGCCTTCTTGGTTTTCTTTTTGTTTGGGACGTTTTTTGTTGCTGCCTCCTGAACAATGTTGCAAACTTCTGTCCATAGTTCTTCCAGGACCCTATCTACTAAATCTAGTCCCTTAAATCTATTCTTCACCTCCACTGCATATTCATGAGGAATATTAGTGAGCTCAACTCTAACTGATCTGTGGGTCTTCCCTGTTCTCTTTAGTCTGATTCTAAATTGTGCAATAAGAAGTTCGTGATCTGAACTACAATCAGCTCCAGGTCTTGTTTTTACCAACTGCATATTTGTCCGCCACCTTTGGCTACAAAGGATGTAGTCAATCTGATTTCGGTGTCAACCATCTGGTGAAGTCCATGTATAAAGTCGTCTCTTAGGTTGCTGGAAGAGAGTGTTATGCACAGTGAGTTGTCTTGGCAAAATTCTATCAGCCTATGCCCTGCTTCATTTTGTTCTCCCAGACCATGCTTGCCTGTAAACATAGTACTGTTATGCAAAGTAGCAACTTCAGTTCTTATGCAAGTTGCACAGAAATCTTCATCAGATGCTCACAGAGAAGGCCATGCCCTCAGGTGGACAAAAGGGTACGTATGTATGGCCATGCTCTAAGCAAATTCAGTTCTTTGAACCTGGAAGCGCAGGGGTGAGCATGTGGCCCTCCAGATGTTGGACTGCAACTCCCTTACCATTAACTATGCGGCTAGGGCTGATGGGAGATGCTGTCCAGCAACATCTGGAGGGCCACACCTCCGTTCCGCTACATAACGGATGAACGCTACATCCTAACGCAGGGCTCTGAGAGGCAGGCAGGCAGGCAGGCAGGCAGGCAGGCGGGCGGGCGCACGCATCTTCCCAGTTTACTCTGGTCTCCCTCGCCCTGCTTCTCTTCCGCTTTGGCCACGTCCCGCCCATCAACTCTTCTGTACATCCGTCCGAGGGTCGCGCTTTCCCCTGTCTCGTTGGTTTTCTGAGCCTTTGCGCTCGCCGTAGTCAGGTGATCTGAGCAGGAACTGCAGCCGGCATAGAAACCGAAAGAGCCCTGTGGAACTCTCCGCTTGCCGGGCGCCGCGATGGCTCCCGACCCCTGGTGAGTGACGGTGGGGAGAGACTTGAGCAGGCGGGTTGGCCGAGGTCGCGGGGACTTTGCCTTCGGGTTGCAACCTTCGACATAAGAAGGGCTGGCGGCGGAAAAAGTGAACCTTGGGCCGGGCCTGGTGGCAGCCAGCGAAGGGCAGCCGCCTCCCCCTGCTCAGCGTCGCGCATCCCCGCCCCGTTATCTGATGGCAGGCTGGGCAGGGAGGCGTGCGCCGCTTTTTCCTGTGCATTATCTCTCCCCTACACCCACCCTGGTTCCCTTTTGGTCCAGTGCGACGTTATTGCTGTGTAGGTAGAAGAAGTTGCACTTGCAGAAATTCTCCCATCTTGGTGCTGTATTGCTAAGCGGGGGGCGGGGATTACACCTAATATGATTAGATGGAAAGAAAGGCAGGTCACCTTATAACAGGGAGAGCGTCCTTTTCTCTGCATGGCAAGTTGCCCCTGCCAAAAGCAGTCGTCAGTCTGGACTAGCTTAGGTGCAATAGCCACGTACTGCTCTGTAAGTGATCGTGCCAGCTACATATGGCGAGTTTCTTCTCTATTAAATGTGTGTGTGTGCACGTGCACGCGCACACACATTGATATTTGTATTAGACTGTGAGTCCATTCGAGCACAAGGATGCACTAATCCATTTAGATACAGTTACCCAGTATGAGACATTTGGACATGATGGATAACGTATCTAAATATAGTGTGCTGGTTGACACAAGCTAGGTAGTCTAGAATTGGGCTTTTGGATAGGGATGGGGGGGGAGCTTGAATGGGAGAGTTTGGAATTTTTTAATTTATTATCTAAAATGTATACACTATCCTTCAATGTCATTAAGCATTATCAGGATGGTTTACAGGAAGATAAGGATACAATATTATAAAAACATCAAAAATAACAGTAAACAGGACAGAGCAGGGTAAAACTCTTAAGCACTAATAAGAGTAAAAGATTGAAAATCCTGCAAAAACAGAAAAGTCTTGCCTGCTGCTGAAATAACAGTAAAGTGGTCACCAGGCAGCCCTCTTTGGTGCATGCACTCCAGAGGTGGCTTGTTACCATCTGCCTTACTACAAATTGTGGGGCATCTGGAAAAGGGCAAGATGAATTCCAGTTCAAAAAGCTTTGCTTCATTTTGAATTCATGTCCCGCTTGTAATGGGGTTTGTGTCAGTGCCTAAGCCTCCTTTACTAGCAAAGTGTCTTACCTTTGAGGAGGGGATGAGGGTCACCCTGGAAGCTCAGAAGTGCCCAGTGAAGGAGGGATCAATGTCAGCTTTTTTCCTGTGCTAAATAGCAACTTTATGAAGTAATTTTTACCAGGACCATGGCATGGGAGGAAAGGATTAAGCCCCTCTCCCTGTAGCTGCTATTTTAAAAGGCGGGGAGGAGGGGACTAGCACGGAAGAGCAAACTACCAGCATGGGACCAACAGTGTGGTGCTGGAGGCAGAGCTGTGTGAGCTGTATGGTCAGCCCTACACGCCCTAGGCTAATTCACCAGAGTTGAAATCAGATTCAACTGCTTTTGTACGTAGAGGTGCCATCCTATCCTTGCTTTGGGCAGCAAAATGTATTGGGACTGCTGTGTCGATGGGATTTAAGTCAGTCAAAACTAACCATGTTGATTTCAATTGGTCTAATGATGGTATGACTAAGTGTCGATCCAACCCATTGTACGTTTTTGGCACAGCACATCATATTGAGCATTTCACAACATACTAATACTAGATGTTTGCGTCTCAGTATGATTGCTTTGCTGTCCTGTATTATTGAGCTTTTTACAATCCTGTGTATGTGCATGAGAGAGGCTTTTGAGGATCTTGAACAAAAGACAAGCAGTGCTTCCCTTCCCCATGGTTGTGCATACCTGGCCTAAGCCCACCACCTTATATTCTCAGTCAGCTACCCAAACATCACTGCGTGCCTGAGGTTCAGGCCTTATTGGTGCTATTTCTGTGGGGACACAGGAGGCTAATGCTGGAGTTTGGTATAGCAGCAGCTGCTTCAAAATTGGGCTGGTTTGTACTTGGCTTGTTCTTCTTCCCATTGTTGGCATGCCCACCAAATATCTTTGGGCTGTGAGAGTTAGGGCAGCTGGTGAGGCAAGCTGATTCTTTTTATGGTCAAGAGTGGTGTCTTAGCAACCCTGTATCATTCTTGTTCCTTATTGGCTACCTGAGGCAGCCTATCTCTCTTAACTTTGTGCAGCGACCTGAGGCCAATCACAAGGCCAATCAAAGATGGCAGTGCTATGCTGAGTGCTGACATGAGGCCTACAACTAATAGCAATTTTCATATTAAATCACAGTGATAGTTCTATTATGAAATATTTCTGTACTGCCATTTGGTTCTAAAAAGAGCCCTCAAGGTGGTACTAGTAAATCTCATAGCATGAGTAATTGGATACTTGAGCATTCTTATCCATAATCTTCCTCTTTCGTCTTTCCTGTTCTTCTTTTTTTTCTTCTCTTGCACAGTTCTCTTCTTTTGACTTCAAGCCTAATACGTTTCTTCTCCCACCCCCTCAGGGAAAGATGTTTCCTCAGAAGCCCTTCTCTTGGTAGTTCCAGATTACAGTACAAGAGTGCATGATCAACAGACTTTATTACTCCAATTCCACAAAGACACAGATGTTTGTTAACTGGGATGTTATTAAAATGTCCTCTTAACATTGAAGAGGGCAAGATGTTGAAACAAATGAGCATAAATGCTTCCCTCTGTTTTAAAACACTTAATGTATGCAGATACGAAGTGCTAACAAAGCCATATTTTGAAGGATTACTTAAAAATAATGGGGAACAAGATTTATCAGCTGCAGTTCTCAAATACCCAAGATCTAGATCTAGTAATCTCTGTATAATAGAGAATTGGGCCTTCTTTAAACCATAATTGCCCAAAAGATCAAGGGGAAAGCCTAGCCTAAAGATTGTCTTCTCAATCTCTCTCATCCACCAACTAACAAAAGAGTGTGAGAGCAATAAATAAATATAACTAGCAGGAGCTGCAGAAAAGTGCATATGTAGCATAAACGTTTTGAGGCATTTATCCAAGCCTGGCATGTAACTGATCAAATACCCATTTGCAGATAGATAGCTGCATTCCATGCACAGGGTGGTAAACCCAGAATCTGGTATTGTGTCACCACGGACCAAGGGTTGGGGAAGGGGATTTGCTGTTGTCTATAGGGATTAGAATGCCAATTTTGAGTTTTTATCTGGAGTTGGGAACCTGGGACAGGTTAGGGATTCTACTGGTGTACCATTCACCCCACTGCCCAGCAGGCATTCTGCCTGCCTGAGCTGACAGAGATGGTCTCAGACTTGGGGCTGAGACTTCCAGGATTATTGTCCTCAACATCCATGCCAGCTCAGTGTTTCATAGATGACATGACAACCATGGGGCTATCCCAACATGTCATCAGCCCAACGCATGTAACAGGTAACAATCAGCATTTGGTTTTCTTGGTTGGGCAGGAAGATGGTGATCCAAAAGTGGGATTTAATATCTATCCTTTTGTCATGGTCAGATCACTACCTGTTGAGGTTTAGACTTTCAGCAGTTTTTGCTCTCCACAAGGGTGGAGAACCTATTAGAATGGTTTGCCTCAGAGATGAATGGATCCTAGTGGCTTCCAGAGGGCTCTGGAGGATTTTCCAGTTAGTATGACTGGTGGTCTTGTCAATACTCTGGTTGCTGTATGGGACATGGAGTTGACCAGGGTGGTTGACACAATCCAGCCCAACTACCCTCTCCCCTTTGGCAGAGCCAAATTAGCTGTTTGGCACACCTTGGAGCTGAGGGAAATGAAGCAAGCGAGATGTCAGCTGGAATGCAAGTGGAAAAGGACCCCTACTGAATATGACTAAACACAGGTTAGAGCTCATTATTGAGCCTATTCCATGGCAGTGAGGATGACAAGGAAGGTTTTTCCACCTCTGTTGCATCTTCACAGTTTTGCCCAGCCTAAGTGTTCCAGGTTGTGAAAGGGTTATTACAGGACTTGGTCACACCCCCAACAGTTTGCTGTGATACATTTGCAAAACACTTTGAAGGTAAGATCACTTATATCCAGCATGACGTGGACTCCACTTTTAATGCAGACAAGGTGCTTGGGTGAGTTTGACTGACCACTTCTATGCTCAATCCTTGCCTGTCTTGGCTTGTTATATCTAATAAGCAGGGGATGCCCATTGGGTCCAGTAGGTTGTAAAGTCCTTCTTGAGAGATGGGACACTAAAGACAACTATAAACTGGTTGCTAACATCCCCTTCTTGGACAAGGTGTTCAAGCGCATGGTTGTTGATCAACTCCTGGCATTCTTGGGTGAAGCTGATTTTCTAGTTCCCCTTCAGTCTGGCTCTAGGCTTAGTTTTGGAACAAAAAGAAAGGCCTTGGTTACCCTGTGAGATGACGTTTGTTGAGAGAGAGAGACCAGGGGAGTGTGAGCCTGCTGGTTCTCTTGGCTTTCTCAGCGGCTTTCTATACCTTCAACCATGGTATCCTTCTGAATCAGCTGTCTGGGTTTAGGGCACTGTTTTTACAGTGGCTCCATTCCAACATAGATGGCCATATCCAGAAATTGGTGCTGTGGGATTACTGCTCTATTCTATAACAATTATGTCATGGAGTTCCTCAGGGCTCAATTCCCCCTCCCCAGCTATTCTACATGTAAATGTAACTACTGTGTGAGGTTATCCAGGGATGTGGGCTGAGGTGTCATCAATAAGCAGATGACACCCAGCTTTACCACTCCTTTCATCTCACCAAGGTGAGGCAGTTGATGATCTGAATTTGCCTAAGCAGGATAATGGACTGGATGAGGGCCAATAAACTGAAGCTCGGTCTAAGCAAGATCAAGACACCATTAACAGTACTGAGTGGTATTCAACCTGTTCTGTTGGGAATTGTGTTCACCCTGAAAGGTCAGGTGTGCAGCTTGGTGGTGCTCACCAATTCATTATTGTTACTTGAGGCACAGGAGGCCTTGGTGGCTAGGAGCGTCTTTATCAGTTTAGGTAATTTATTCCATCTGATACCAGATTATACCCTATCCGGACAGAGATAGCTTGATGACAGGTATCCACGCTCTGGTAATGTCCCGGTTGGATTACTGCAATGAATTGTATATGGGGCTACCTTTGAACATGGCTCTGAAACTTCAGTTAATTCAAACTGAGCTCCTAAGCGACTAACTGGGACTGGTCGATATGGTCATATGATGCCAATGCTTCATCAGCTGCATTGGTTTCTAGTTCATTTCTGAGCCCAATTCCAAGTGTTGGTGTTGACCTTTAAAGGAATGTTTCCTCACGTATGTATCGGCTTGAACCCTTAGGTCATCTTCAGAGCCTCTCCTTGGGGTGTGTCCACTGAAGGAAATTAGGCAGGTAGCTATAAGAAAAAGAGTCTTCTCCATTGGGGCGTCCTGTTTATGGAATACCTCCCCCAAGGAAGTTTCCTTGATTGCCTACGTTATCATCTTTTCAGTGCCAGGCAAATCTTTTTTAGATTTCATTATTATCTCCATTATTATCTTTTCAGTGCCTTTTTTTCCTCCCAGACATTTTAGAGACCCAGTTTTATGGCTATTCTTGTATAGCTCTATATTTGTATATTCCTGTGCTGTTTGCCATTTTGTATTTTTTTTTTATTTAACTGTTTATAATCACCCAGAGAACATTTGTTATTGGGCAGATAAAAATATAACAGACAAACTAGATAAATACATTTGACGTTAAAGCAGGCTTCTTTATGGTGCTGAGAGCCAGTAGTAAAAGCTGAGATTGAATAAATTGATTCTGATGAATAGTAAATATGAAAATGTAAATGAGAAGTGTGTATAAATTGCTTAACAGTATATCTTTTTTTGAAAGGTTGTCGATGTATGATTCTACTTGTCATACTGCCCAAGAGGTTGCTGAAAAAATTCAAGAACGCAACAGGTATCAGAGGAATGGTGAAAGTACAGCTAAGGTACCGTATACCTCAGAGATCACTCTCTTCCCTTGCTTTGCATTCTGTGACAGTCCTTAAGGAGCAACATAGAATGTCATCTTCACTGAATGAGCAGTGTGCTAAATCCATTGAACGGTGTTCTTAGTGGCTATCTCATGACTGTGCTGCTCCCTGCCCTCAAAGCAGCCTTCCCCAACCTCTTGTCCCCCAAATGTGTTGGACTACAGCGCCCATCATCTGCAGCCAGCATGGGCATTGGCTGAGGGTGAAAGGGTTATAACATAGCACAAAGACGAGCAACAGGTTCTCAGGATGCAAACAAGATTTTTTTTTTTATTGTAGGAATTTATAATACAACACATCTAGAGGACAACAGGTTGGGGAATGCTGCCTTAGAGGCTCATCAAATTCTCAGAGCCTAAATACTGGATAAGATTTGACTTTTAGGGCAGTATTGAATGCTGTCACTCCATTTATGCCATTGATGTAGCACTTGTGTAAGCCACCTCTAATGGAATACCAATAGCGTTTGCTGGCATGACGGGTTTTCTGTGGAAATCCATTGTGCCAGCATACGCTATTACTGTTGTGCTAGGGGTTGCTTACATTAGCACTATGTCAACAGCATAAGCAGAGTGGTAGCGTTGGATACTGCCTCTAGAGATTAGTAATTGGGTATTGTATTCTGTTTTTTCCTTGCGTTGTTTTTGTCAATTATTGTTACCTGCTTTGAGTCATAATGATGGAGTGGGATAAAAATTGGAAAGCGTATTTCTGGAAAAAAGTAAGGGTAGCTTTCATTGCCTCATTAGCAGTCTGTATCCTAGCACTATATCAGGTGGAAAGAGGGTGTCCTTGATCTAGGATAACCACCTCTGCTCTAGAGTATGGACATAGCACTTTACAAAAGATCATTGTGATGGAACATTGTTCTGGACATTTGTTGGACATACGTTTACTCTTCAGTCAAGTCAGTGCTTTGGCTGACTTCTGGCAAAGGCAAGCAGCAGCAGCAGCAGAACAAATCCAGTGCTGGGATAGAACAGAGCTTCTCATTTCCATGGCATTAATCTTGAAACAGGGAAGTGAAGCCCTGCTTGTCAGGCAAGAATCCACCTCAGTACCGAAAAGTGGATGTGGATGTGTTTCTCTCATTCATATTTAAGTATTTATGGGAAACACCATTGTATCACTAGTGTACCTCCATAGAATCATAGGGTTGGAAGGGGCCTACAAGGCCATTGAGTCCAACTCCCTGCTCAATGTAGGAAGCCTGATTCCCAGGCAGTGTCCCATCTAAGTACTAAACAGGGCTGATCCTGCTTAGCTTCTGAGATCAGACGAGATCAGCCCTTTGCTGTGTCGCAAGCTTGCTTGCTGTGTGAAACAGCCTTCAGATCCAGGCGTCTGGAGTCGAGGAAAGTCAGCTGCTTTTTAAATGCAACTGTATGGTTTCTACCTCGATCCTCTTCCAGGGATGGCTTTTTCCCCCCTGTCCCAGAATTGCTTAATTATTTCTCAGGACCCTTTTTCCTCCTGTTGGACAACAACTTTTTCAGTGCTTTGAGGGCTTGTTTCCATAGAAAGGAATCTGTAATTAGAGCAGCCATGTGCCTTGTGTCAAGACCACCTAATGCTCCTCTGTGCTCTTACTGTACTGTAAGAATTGCGTCTCATGATACAAAATGCACTATTAATTTGACAAACGATTTTACAAAGAGAAAATACCATGGTTGTGCGTTAGTAGGTTGGAGGCACTTGCTCAGTGAGCAAGTAAGTAGCCAGCATTTGAATGCAGTGTAAACAGACTTCCAGCGATGGCAATATTTATTGCCATAACAACTGATGTTATGGGCTGACATTGAAAAACACTCAGCAGATCAGTCATGTTGTCTGTGTCCAGGGAAAGTTTTAATGAAGAAATATGTCCTTCTACCATATCTGCCAAGTAGGGGAAATGTCAGCAATGTCTTGTTTGTCTAGGCTTTTGCCACTTTTGTGTACTTAACATTTTTAAAAAATGCATTGAGAAAAGAGAGCAATTCTACTCGCATTGGGACTGAGAGACAAAAGATAAGGAGGGCGTAAAGAAAAATAATCATTTTCTCTTAAAAAGGTGATTAGCTCCCGGACTTTCCTTTCCCCCCGTCTTCTTCTCTTTGTTTTGTTGACTATCTGTCTTTCTATATACTCATAAGAAAACTAGAAACATTTCTCAATAAAAAGTATACTTAAAAAAAGTGGTTAGATAATTAACTTAGACATCATCTATTAAGAGTGTTTCCCTTTTTTATGAATTGCAGCCAGATAAGAGCCCAGCTAAGTGCTTGTGCAACAATCTTGTAGGTGAAATTAGTCTTGTCTTGCAGAAGTGTCTTCTGGTAGATCGTGTCCTCAACAGAATGTTGATCTGTATTCCTAAGCATACTTATATGGAAGGAAATCCCATTAAAATCAATGGGTCTTTACTCCGTAGTAAATGTTTTTAGTGCAGGGACGTTCATGAATTTGCCATACACCTATATTATGCTTATGCTACAAGACCCTGGATGGCCATGGGAGCTGCTGATTCACAGTGAATTGTAGCCTGGGACAGGTCTTGTGAATGGATCACATTGCTTCATTATCTTAGATTATAGTGACATCGGAATTCCTGGACATGGGCTGGGTTAACTGTCAGTTTATGCCACCTTTGCACAATTTACTGCTTTTTGACTTTCAATAGATCGCAGCAAGGGAGCTGCTCAAGTAAACATGAAATCCTGACCCAGAATTAGGTTGTTGATGAATGACTTAGCCCCAGGTTCCCCACAAAGGCACAGTGCACTGTGGGTGAGAAGCATCCCCCATCTGGTCATGCTCTGCTCCTGAAATCGTTGCGTCTCCTCACTGGGCCATGCAACTTGACTATCCAGGACTAACTGAGGCTCTTTGGCATTGTGGTATGGTATGAGGACTGACTGCTGTCCTTTGGTGAATTGATGAGTTGTAAGCTCTCATATTTTGTATTGTTTTATGTTGTACTTGTGGCTTTAATTTTTGTGAACTGCCCAGAGAGCTTCGGCTATTGGGTGGTATAGAAATGAAATATGAATGAATGAATAAATCCTAAATGGAAAAAATTATCTAAGCTGACTGACCTTTTTCAAAGTCATGGAGTACAACTAAGCGTCCTTTTTCACACATACATTGGTTTTTTTGAAA
This sequence comes from Heloderma suspectum, assembly GCF_057233095.1. Lineage (NCBI taxonomy): Eukaryota > Metazoa > Chordata > Lepidosauria > Squamata > Helodermatidae > Heloderma > Heloderma suspectum. The sequence goes on from NC_139459.1 coordinate 229,615,504, forward strand.
GCTTTTAGAAACATTGCAAAACAGAGGCAAATGCCATATTGGAGTTGGAAATCAGCAGGAACATAGTCTGTATGTATAGCTTTGAGTTTGGCAACCTGGAGTTCTTGATAGATTTTTAAACAATCCTACGTAGGTGACAATTCTTTACTTTGATGGAGGAATAAATAAGCTATGTTTTGCTTTTTTACTTATTGGCTATGTGTTTTTGGATGGTCTCATCTGCTAGTTCCTTGAGATGGGCTCACTTATTTTTCTCTCCCACCCTGTCTGTCTTCAGCTCAATGTTGCCATCAGGTCACTGTTGCAAAATCTCAAAGAAAAAACTGATCGTCTGAAGGACCTGTTGTTTCACTCTGTATCAACACGTCAGATGTATCCATGTAAACAGTTGTGATACCTGGAAGGCCAGTGAGAGAAGAATGGGTTCATCATTCTATTTTGGTTCAGCTGTGTGTGGTTTTTGAAGATCCTGAACAATCTGTGGAAAACCCAAATGTGGAAATGTTTGCAATCTTTATTTTATATCAGGTGTTTTGTTATGTACCTGCAAGCACTTCACCATAGCACTCCTAACTAAATGCAGCAATTGTTATGTCTGATCTGACTAGGGCCAACTTCACACATGTAACTAAGTGGGCATCTTCATGGAAGCTATGCCCATGTGGTTGCATTATAACTAGTCTTAGGTAACTAAATAAATCAGGCTTCCATTAAGAGCCATTATGACATCTACTATGCTTTGTTTAAACAGGGTGTGTAAGTTTTATAGAGTTATAAAATTTGAGGTAAGGACTGTAAAATATTTTGTACATGGAAAACTGCTATAAAAATGATAGCCATCTGTCCTCAGTTTAGTGATCTGTTCTGGGTATTGAGTTGAGGACAGGCGACTATCATTTTTATAGTAACTTTCCATGTGCCCAGTATTATACAAGTCTGTGAAACTAACACACACATTTTAAGATGAGGGCAGAAATCATGGCTACACAGTGATGCTTAACATTTCCTTATTTAGTCATCGCAGAATTAGATAATTTAACGTGGGTCTCTCACATCTAAAGTTAACATACTACTTCCTAGGCTGATAGGGGTGTGTGTGTGTGTGTGTGTGTGGTTCTTTCTAGCTTGATGAATACAGCATTTCCAGATGACTTGATTTATTGTTTGTTTTTAATACTTAAAGCAGGAGTTGTAGCCATTTTACTCATTTCTTTTTGATGATCAACCTTAACCCAGTTGCTGCAGAACACAACTTGAAGGGGACAGACGGCAGAACTTAGTGGATAACCTTCTCACACGGCACAGACAGCTTCAGGCATCTTTCAAAAATGAAGGCACAGAACCAGATGTTGTAAGGTATGGTATTGCCACTTTTAAATGAGCAGTGCATAACAGTAGCTGTGTGTTGATGGCAACTCTGAAGCATCCATGTTTCTGTGCCCTATTTGTGCACAGACCCCCACCTGCTCAATTTACAGGAACATTATATTTGGTCAGTTTCTCTTTTCTTCATGATAGTCATTTTCATGCCTTCTATAAATAGCTAGGCCAGTTCACATATCAAACACTGTTGAAGATTGTAGTGGCTATGTGTAGCCCATTGTCACAGTACTGTAGTTGCTGTTGCTGGTTCTTAGATAGGCTTGCCAGATTGAATGCCAAATGTTGCATTGAGGAGCAAGCCAAACATTAGGGAAGGAGGTTGCATCCAAGTCAGTCATAATAAAAGACCTGAGTTGGCTACTGTCGGAGGGAGCTATCCTGTGGTCCCTAGGAGGGCATCCCAGGCACCATAGGAGTGCTTGGAAAAACCCTTTCAAGGCTGGAAACAGTGCTCCAACCTCAAAAGGAGAGCCAGAGATCCGACCCTCCTCCCCCAGCCCCTCACAGCCAACACACAAAGAAAGAATCACACCAGCTGCCCTCTGAAGTTGGAAAAGAGACCTTGGAGGAGGAGGAAAGGGGGTGTTCTGGTGGAGGAGACTGGAGAGGCCAAGATAAAGATATCCTGAGCCTCCTCCAGCCTCCTTCCCTCCCCCTCCAAAGCACCCTTGCTAGACGGGCTGGAAAGCCCATGCAGTGAAAATTGCCAAAGACGGAGGACAGGGAGGCAAAGGTCGCCTCCGCCTTTCCTCCTGTCCTGCCAGCTTCAGCCCAGCAGGGCATAGGAATCTTGGACGCCTCTGAGTTCAGAGGCTTCTGAGCAGCGAGGGCACAGTCAATAGGATTTAAAACCAGAGTCCAACCAAAGCAGACTTTAGCAGAACTGATTTAGAAATGGGCACAGAAATCACACTAGGTAGAACTTCAAGTAGGAATAACCATGGAAGGAGCAAGCAAGGATCGGAATGAATGTGTGAAATGATGTGTGGGGTGAGTGAAGCAGGTAGACAAGAAGCAGCTGTGCGTAGTTGGGTTTAGGCAGGGTGGCTTTGTGTTTTTTGACATTCTGTTAGGACACAGAAAAGAGGGAAGAAAAACTGGCAAATTAGAAAAAAGTAAGCCATGTGATCTAGAGCTGCAAGCTATCTGCCATTGGAATTCTGTAGCATTGCTTCTATTTGTCTTGCTATGTGGATGTGCTTAGCAGTCCGACTATGGAAGATCTGTGCCTTAAGAAAGCCAGTGGCAATAGAATTTTGAAAGAAGACGGGTAGTCGTACTGGTCAAGCAAATCAGTGCAAGATGTAACCTTTCTATTACTGATGGCCTAATATATCCTCTAGTAATATTGAATGGATATATTTAAATTTTTATATTGAAACGTTTGCCACTTGCCCTGAAGTGATAGAATTAAAAAAATTATGCTGGAGGCAGTTTGGATTTGCCTAAGCTCTCCCTTTCTCTAGAAGTCTGGAATTGTTAAACAATATATACATAACTTAAGACATTTTAGATGGATAAAATGCATCTTGGATTGTCTGTGTTGCTGAGAGAAGAACGGTGGAAGAATATCTAATCCATTAATTGTGTCATGGTCTTGTAATCCCCTGATAAGCAGTGCAAATCCTTCAAACTGTGTTGTGTGCTGGATTTTGCTTTTAGCTAGTTTAACTGAGCATGGGAAATCAGTCAGGCAGTGGCTTCAATGTTGATGGAATGTCTGAGCTGAGTTGTTGTTTATTGTATGCTCCGGCAGTAGCACAAATTGAGTCTTAGTAACATTTTCTTGTGAAATGTTTCCTCACTGGGATATTGAAAATCAGTACTACTGAACCACCAGCAGGAGGAGCATATGATTGTTGAGCACATCCATCTGTTCCGGAGGCCACAGAAATGCAAATTGCACCTTAAGCAAGGTTCCTTTTAAATTTAGAGTTTTAAAATATTTTCCCCTCTTATTCTTAGTTTTCTGAACCAAAAGTAAGCTACGGTCAGGGCCAGAAATATTGGAACAAGGATAACTGTTTTGGCAGTTGGCCTCTATACCACCACATTGAAGTTGAAAGGAAACACACCCAGATGGTAGCGAAGTCAGGACTTTCAGCTGTAATTCAAGGGGTGAGACAAAAGTGGGGCACGAACCATTCTGGAAGGACAGCCGGTGGCATCCCCCCCCCCATCGTTGGTGGCTCATAAGTAATGGAATGAATGGCTGACAAGTAGCTGCATGGCCAGGTGTGGCCTGTTTCCTGGGTACCCCATGACCAAGCAAGCAGATAAAAGGCCTGGAGGTGGTTCTGAGTGTTACATTTGCATCTGGTAGCTGTTCACTGGAACTCCCAACATGAGGTCCAAAGAGGTGTGCATGTGAGTGAAGGAGGCCATTATTAGACTGAGGAAACAAAATAAACCCATCAGAGAGATAGCGAAAACAGTGGAGTGGCCAGCACAACAGTTTGGAACATCCTGAAAAAGAAGGAATTAACTTCCAAGCTCAGCAACAGCAAAAGGCCTGGCAGACCATGGAAGTCAACTAAAGTGGATGACCGCAGAATTCTGCACATGGTGAAGAGGAACCATTTCACAACATCTAGCCAGGTCAAGAACACTGTTGCGGGGGTAGGCATGTCATTGTCAACATCTACAGTCAAGAGACGTCTTTATGAATGTAAATACAGAGGCTTCACAACAAGGTGCCAACCAATGGTAATGCTCAAGAACACACAGACCAGATTAGCCTTTGCCAGCAAACACCTAAAAATGCCTTCCCAGTTCTGGAATAAGATTCTTTGGACTGATGAAACCAAGATTAACTTGTCCCAGAATGATGGGAAGAGAAAAGTATGGGGAAGGAAAGGAACAGCTCATGATCCAAAGCATACCACATCATCTGTCAAACATGGTGGAGGCAGTGTTCTGGCATGGGCATGTATGGCTGCCAATGGAGCCGGGTCACTGGTGTTTATTGATGACCTGACTGCTGATCAAAGCAGCAGGATAAATTCTGAAGTTTATGGGGCTATACTTTCTGCTCAGATTCAGCTGAATGCTGCCAAACTGATAGGATGCCGCTTCATATTGCAGATGGATAATGACCCAAAACATACAGCAAAAGCTACCCAAGAGTTTCTCAAGGCAAAGAAGTGGGATGTTCTTCAATGGCAAAGTCAGTCACCTGATCTCAACCCAATAGAACATGCTTTTCACTTACTGAAGACAAGACTGAAGGCAGCTGCAGTAAAGGCCTGGCAAAGCATCTTGAGGGAGGAAACTCAGCATTTGGTCATGTCCATGGGTTCCAGACTTCAGGCAGTGATTGACTGCAAAGAATTTTCATCCAGGTATTAAAGGTGATCCTTAAGTTTGAAATGATGTTGGTTTGTTCCATTACTTATGAGCCCCCGATAGGTGTGTGTGTATGCCACTGGCTGTCCTTCCTGAATGGTTAGTGCCCCACTTTTGTCAAACCCCTTGAATTACAGCTGGAAGTCCTGACTTCGCTCCCATCTGGGTGTGTTTCCTTTCAACGTCAATGTGGTGGTGTACAGAGGCCAACTGCCAAAACAGTTATCTTTGTTCCAATATTTCTGGCCCTGACTGTAAATATTACACTGGACCTGTTATTGTAAAAAAAACAGCTAAAGCCTGCTTGGTACTAGAATTGTGTGTGGTGATGGAGGTGGTCATGGATCTCTCTTGGCCAGCTAAGAAACTTTAAAGCTATAACTCTTACCTTATTTGAAAACAAAAGCCATTTCAGCTTGTCCTTGGTTAGGTCTGTATCCCTTCGCTTTTCCCTTTGGATGCACTAGCCACTGAGCTAGTGAGCCCACCCCTTTGGGGTGGGGGTCTAGAATTATAGAAACACATATTTTGTATTACAAGCCAAATTTCTGTAATTCCCTTTTCAGAATATAGATGTCTTGTGGCCATGCATGTGTGTGTAGTGGGGTCATGATGGTTTTATTTTGAATGTGTGAGTAGGCATTACCTTTTGCTCTTCCTGCATGTGTATGGTGGTGCCACCTTTCTTTCTCTGATCCATCCTTAAAGTATATCCTACATTTTCAGAAGTCTGTTCTACCCTCCCCCACGCCAATGCTGCCATCCCCTTCATTAACCTTCTTGCATCAGTGATCACATGTCTTATTGTCCTCATGGTGTGGAATTGTGAAGGCATTCTCAAAATTAATCTCCGTTTATGTTTGGTCACCATTCAGTGAGTTTGCATCCTTTGAAAACTGCTTTAATGGGAGTTCTCTTGGCGTGGTACAGTGGCTTTAGTACTTCTAATTCTTATTTTAAGTGACAACTCGGGCTGTGATATAGATCAGAGCATTGCTTTATGTGGCGCCAAAGCAGTTTACCTTCCAGCATTGTCAGCCTTAATTAGGACACCACTCTCCATAATGAGAAGGGTTGTGCTGTTTGCATAGTTGCCTGAATAGGGTTATTTCTCTCAGCTCAAAACATTTTCTTCCATTGCTTTTCAATTAATTGTGCAATATCTATGTATCTTCTATTGTAGTTTTTCCTCTGGGAAAGGGATCTTGTGTGCACAGTCTTGTACACTGAATGCTAATGGCAGAAACCATCCAGAGAAATTTTAGAAGGGCAAAGATGAGGTGCCTGGAAATTGTGCAAGGTGTTATTTTTGCCCACTGTCTTATTAGTTGCCTTGCATCCATGGTGCAAAGGAGGAAATGCGTTCAGAGGAGGAAATTATCCCTTTGCTAGACTTCTTACCAACAAATCTTTTAAGGGCGTAATCCTGTGCAGATAGTCGTCAGCCTCCGAAGTTGGAGGTTGATAACTATCCAATGCAGAGCAGCTGGAGCATGGAGGCCATAGGATCGCCTCCATGCTCCAGCCACCCTACATTTTTGACTAAACAGGTGGTTTTGCTTGTCTAGCTGGGGAGCTTTAGAGTGGGAGGCCGTGCGGTGGATAGGAAGCTGTGTAACATGGCTGCTATGGTGCTGGCTCCAACCTTCATTCCCAGAAACCAAAAAATCCTACGGCCCTCTAGACAGTGTCTAGTGGCCATAGGATTGCTCCCTAAATAAATAAAGTTGTAAATAAATGGGGATGGACATGCTGTAACAGAGTAAGGGAAAAGGAGCTCCCATGCAACCTTCCTGCAAAACTAATAATGCATGTTTTTCTAAAGGCAAGAGTGGGATTGTAGAGCAAGGCTTTCACAATGCAATTAGAGAAGTATCTACTCACCTAGGGCCCCATCTCTAGCTTCCTGTAGCAATGGTTGGGGCAGATGTCCCTGCAGATAGCTTGGGAAATATGGAGATGCTTCCAACCTATTACCTCAGTTTCCCCAAACTTCCTCTTGCATCCCAGTCTGGCAAGGATGATATTTGTGACAGGCCAACTTCCTTCCCTCAGCAATACACCAAACTTCCCACTACAGTCTGAGCTGAAAGTAAAAAGTTAGAGGTGGAGTGGTGGAACAATATAGTGGGTCATGGCAATGAGATGATGCGATGTTCACTTTGTGTTATGAGAAGGGGTGTTCAGTGAGTCCTGTTGTTGCTTTGAGAATTCAATGAATCTCTAGTGAAAGTGGGAATTAAAGTTAAAAAGAGGATGGTGATATGGTGTATGTCCCTTGTAGGAATTTAGTATCTTCCTAAATTTAGAAACACCAACAGCCATAAGTAGTGATTAAAATTATCTTCCCAGAAACCTCCCTTATTTACAGAGCCACCACAGAATTGTGGAGCTTTTTTTTTTCAGTGGAGACTTGACAGATCCTGAGCTGAGCATCTTTCAGAATTGCTGAAAAGCTTTACTTGTAGCTGGCATTGGGTGCCAAGCACTCAGCTGGCTACAGGTAGGATATTTAATATCTATCTGTCTTTTGAATTACATTTATGTGTGTATATATACTAAATGTTGGAAACCCTTACCCCAAGCCCCTGAGATATAGTAGTCCATCGGATTTCAGTAATCTGAATTTATTTGTGTGTGTTAGCATAGCAAATAACATGAAAGCAGCACCCTGGAGTGAAAAATGGGAACATTCACTATATTGCCATGTAGAGTATTTAAGTCCCCTGTAAGTGGCTTTCAAGATTTATAAATAGCATTTAGTAACCATTTGTGAATCCAAGTTGAAATTCTCAAAACACTTCAAAGATTATTAATATATTGTCATATCCTTAAGGGAAAATGTGCTTAATCACACAGCCTAATGTCACATGACCTGAGTTTTGTTTAAAAATCAATCTTGCTGATTGTTCTAAGGCTTGAAAGCCTTAATGTGTGGCCATGGTCTAGGCAAAGGTCTGGTTGACTAATCTGTGTTACTTGGGAACTTTCATAAGAATGAACCAGTGAAACAATGTGTTTGGGAAGATAAGCTGCTGTTTGTCAAGTAGAGGCACAACCCTTGATTATAACCCCCCAACATCTTTTATATTTGGGCACATTGCTAAGCCTTTTAATTAGTTAAATCTGCTCCTATAATCAAAAGCTATCTGCACACTCCACTGTGCTGTGACGATTTCAAAGATTTAAGTGATTAACTTGGCAAAAGCAGTGGGTGGCTAATTGGATAAGCTTTAATCTTCACACTGCCAAAATGAAACAGAGGAAGATCAGAGGAAGGAGGAAGTGGGCTCTCTTGGGTGAGAAGGGAACTCCCAAACATGTCAGAAAGATTTAAAAAAAAAAATAGCAGCAGGTTGGTCACTTGTCACAAGCCAAACTAGAAGCCACGGCTAGGGTTGAATCTGTGACCCTACATTTTCTTTCTTTTCTTTTTTCACACTGGCATTATAAATGGCAAAGGCTAATTCTCATTTGAGGTAGTGGGGCCACAACTGTGAATTTTGGAGCAGAGCATTTGGCTAGAAAAACATACCTTGAGTGGGGCGGGCCTCTGTTGGGAGTGTTGCTTTTAATTTGAAGGTTTATCATTTTGGGAGTTGGGAAATGTCCCTTAGGAAAGTTTGGCTGGTGGCTTTTCTTAAAACAAACAAAACCCCCTCTCCCACTATAGTATATTGAACAATCTTCTAGTTTAAGCCATTTGGATTATGTATGTATGTATGTATGTATGTATGTTGTTTTAATGTTTTAATATAATTTTAATTGTTTAATTTATATTTTAACTTTTGTATATTTTCATATGTTTTAATTGTATATGTTTTAGTTTTTGTAAGCCGCCTTGTGTCCCAGTACTGGGAAAAAGGCGGGGTATAAATATATATTTATTTATATTTGTTTGTTTATTTATTTATTTCCTGCATTGTTGGGTAATATGGTCCTTCTTGCTTTCTCATGTAATAATCTGAATGATACAAACTAGTCTTTCTGGATCCTTTTAATTGTGGATAATTTTACTTAAAGACAGGCAAGTAACTGAATGACCTTTAGGTTCCTAGTATTCCGGCAAAGTTGTCATTTATAGTAGCTTACCAATTGAATAAAGCTGGTTTGAAACTCTACTCAACAGTAAAAAAACTAAAATCATGGCATCTGGCCCCATCACTTCCTGGCATATAGAAGGGGAAGAAATGGAAGCAGTGACAGATTTTATTTTCTTGGGCTCCAAGATCACCACAGACAGTGACTGTAGCCATGAAATTAAAAGACGCTTGCTCCTTGGGAGGAAAGCTATGGAAAACCTAGACAGCATAGTAAGAAGCAGAGACATCACCTTGCTGACAAAGGTCCGTCTAATCAAAGCTATGGTTTTCCCAGTAGTAATGTATGGTTGTGAGAGCTGGACTATAAGGAAGGCTGAGCGCCGAAGAATCAATGCTTTTGATCTGTGGTGCAGGAGAAGACTCTTACGAGTCCCCTGGACTGCAAGGAGATCAAATCAGTCCATCCTAAAGGAAATCAACCCTGAGTGCTCATTGGAAGGACAGATACTGAAGCTGAAGCTCAAATATTTTGGCCACCTAGTGCGAAGAGAAAACTCCCTGGAAAAGACCCTGATGCTGGGAAAGATTGAAGGCCAAAGGAGAAGGGGACGGCAGAGGATGAGATGGCTAGATAGCATCACCGACGCAATGAATATGAACTTGAGCACACTCTGGGAGAGACCGCAGGACAGGAAGGCCTGGCATGCTATGGTCCATGGGGTCACGAAGAGTCGGACACGACTGAACGACTGAACAACAACAACCAATTGAATAGTCAGCTTAACAATATTGGCTTTAATATAGATATTCTTTCTGTGTTGTGTGTAAGCCTGGAGATCAGTTTTTAGATTCCTCAAAATTGGAGGCTTCCATATTAGTTGGGACCCAAAATAATTTAGATTTCAGAAGAACTGCTGTCCTAGTATGTTGCAGCTGAAAAGCCAAATGAGAGAGACTCTAACATCTTAAAGCCTGACTATTTCACTGTAGTATGAGCTTTCAAAGGCAGGGCCTACCTGCCTCATTAGATCTGAATAATTTAGATCAGTACAAAAAAGTACTGGTTGGGCCAATTAACTGGTGTATAAAATGTGTCCATTGTTTTTAGTGGAGGGCATGGGAGGAGGTTGACTAGAAAACATCATATGAAATCAGAAGTTGCTTCATAGCTCTTTATTCCATCTGCACTCTGAAGTTTGTGTGGAAATTCAAGTTATCTTGATATGGGAATAACCCAGAGTTTCAACCACTCCAGAAGCCTACATTTTTGTGCCATTTCACTAGTGATCAAATAAGGTCCCTAACAAAGATTTAATGAGCACAGCTAGCATAGTCATGCTCTAGTATGTAAGGAAAGGTTGATTCAAATTATATCTGTTGCATGGTGGAAGAGGGGAGTGTGCCTTCCCTCCCTGCCTACCTGACATGCCTCCTGTGCTTCCAAATTCACTGGATGTCCACGGGGAGGATGTAATATTAGCTTAGAATAAACGTGCATAAATCCCAATGTGCATAGCCCCAAATCCTGTGGTTGATTCCTGAATATTTATCTGGGGTATTAACTGTACAACATGGTCCTACAAATACTGGTTTTCATGTGCATATGGCCTGTTGGAACATTGCACCCTGCATGGATGCCTGGTGATGTCTGAAGGAAGGCATGTTCTCCTTCTGCACCCCAAACATTTGATGCATCTGAGGAGTGAGTATTGTTGGCTCAAGTACAGAGCACTTATGCCAGGGCAACCTTTTAAAAAATGTAAGTAAAACTAATATTTCAGAGATGGCAAAATTGAGAGAGAATATACCTGATTCATAGCATGGCATATGTTAAATTGGAGCTCTCTCTCTAGGACAGGGTCTGGAGGGGTTTTGTGCAAGTTCCATTTTTAGCCAGCAGGTGTAGTGCCTCTCATACTGAAAAACCATAAACTTCTCTGTGTTGCTGAACTCAGTTTCCCAGGGATTCTGAAAGGCGGTTCTTGGTGTTCTCTGTGTTAAAATCCTTCCCAGGGAAAGAGAATTCTATTCAGCAACAAATGCTGATATTTTTAAATGGCTGCCAGCCTGATCCTGTGCATGTTTACTTAGAAGTAAAGCACCACCAAAGTTAATGGAGCTTATTCTCAGTTGAATGTACATAGGATTTCATTTCTTTGATTTAACAAGGCTACAAGAATGCTTGCACACTTTTTGTGATCTTTGAGTTGGCCTAATAAACATATTATACTATACAGATTTAAGAAGTATATAGGCATTCTTATTTTCACCTCAACATTATTTCCAAAATGCAGAGCTTCCAAGAAAACCTCTGCTTTGATTTTACATTGCCTTATGTTCTCTTTGGGCAGTGAGGCTGTTCATGAGAGAGTGCTATCTTTTTACTTATTTTAAACATTTTGGGTAGAATATTGGAAAACCTCCTGTAATTGAGTGAGTTTATCTCTGTCCATGACTTCTTATAACTGCCTCTGACACTCTAAAAATGTGGAGCCCCTAGATTTCCCCCTCATCTGTCCTTAACATGCAGAAAATGGACCCTTCACAGATAGCAGTGCTGAGAATAAGTATTGCACTACTTTTAGCTCTTCCAGATGTCTGATTTCTCCCAATTATTTTGCAGGTGACTAACACCCTGATATGCTGGAGTCCGCTTGCTGTTTTCAGCTAGTTGAAATGTGCTGCGACAGGAGCAGCACTGTCAAAGAAAGCCAGTGATGGCAGCACTAATGTTTTTTTTTAAAATATGTTTAGGTCTAGTCTAATGGCAGGTGGGATCGGACAAGGTGTAACAAACCCATGGCTTGTGGAGGAGCCTGAGGAGACAAGAGGGCTTGGCTTTCATGATATCCAGCAGCAGCAGCAGAGGATTATAGAAGGTAAATCTTCCTTCTTGTTTTAAGTTGTAGTTATCTCACAGAGACTGTGCATAGGCCTCATGGCTGATACCGCTGGTATTGACCACATCATTCTATTCCAGCAACCTGGACCAGAAAATCTTTCACCAAGTGCTTTTTTTTTTTTTTTTAAGTTACCTTTAGAAAAGGTATCACTTTCCTGTGTTCACATTGCTTTGTTCCTGATCATCCAAAATGTGTGAGTCCTTGGATAAATAATTGTTTTGACTCCAGGGGAGTCACACACTTGGTATTTGTAAATAACTTCTGCGGGTAGCTAGGAACTAGCTTGTCAAACTGGAATTACTTAAGAGGCCTTGTGTAATTGGGCACCAGGCTTTGAGTGCTAGTGGAGTTTCAGTGCCTGACTCTTGTAGGCCCCTTGGAAAGTATCGGTCTTCTGCATCCTGTGGTCATTGGAAGAATGTCTTGGAAGTACTTAACAGTAATCTGGCTAGCCTGCATCTATTTTCAGATCGGGAAATATTCTAATCCAGTCTAGTATGATTAAGATAACAGTTCTTCTTAACCCACATAATTGTGAGCTTACAGCAGGCCTGCACAACTTGTGAAACTGTGGCTCAACAGGGGCTCAATAAATGTTCTGTTTTTGCCATTGGTCTGGGAATTTAAAATGGGGTTGTCAAGCAACTGGCAGGCAACAATGTATGGCTGGTGGTTTGTATTTGACTTGATGGTTCACAGGTTGTGCAGGCCTGAGCAAGAGCTACCCTAGTCTCTGAAATGAGCAGGTTGGGGCCTTTTCAGTGCCCAGGCTTCCTTCTCCATCTAGTCCATTTATGCTCCCCTTGTATTGCTGCTGTTTCCCAGGCTCTTCACTTTTTATTGATCTGTAATTGTATGCCTGAGGTTGTGAAGCACTTCTTGTTTGACTAAGTGCTTTTGGTCATGAAAACAGTCTGCCATGCACCAGTTGTTATTACCATGTGATTCTTTGCCATGTCATCTCTATGTGAAATGATGTTTGGAGGCTTAATGCCCCAAAGCTAGCTTTCTCCATAAATACTGTATGCTATTTTAGAGCTTGTCTAAAAACCTCACGGACACATGGTGCATTTCAAAGCTGTCTTATGTGCTGGCCAAGTGTAGAGTGGAAGACTTCGACAAGGAGATATATATTGAGCTGTCACTGCGCCTTTAATCTCATGCCCTCTTTGCTTAAACAGCAATTGGCATGTGTAGTGGCTAGAGTGCTGGACTGGGAATCGGGAGATCCGGGTTCTAGTCCCCACTCGGCCATGGAAGCTCACTGGGTGACTGGGCCAGTCACAGACTCTCAGCCCAACCCACCTCACAGGGTTGTTGTTGTGAGGATAAAATGGAGGAAGGAGGAGGATCATGTACACTGCCTTGAGTTACTTGGAGGAAAAAAGGCGGGATATAAATGCAATAAATAAAAATAAATAAAATAAATTCTTCCCTCATGCTCCCATAAATAATTATTTCCTTTTTGCAAATGCCATCTGCAGTAGCTGTTGTAATATCTTTTGGGGGGTGGGAATAATAACTCTGCATTTGCGAACAAGAGGAGTCCTGTACAAAAAAAGAGCTGTGTGCAACTGAAGTGTAATTCAGTGCCATTTGGGGACCAAGGGTGTGGTAATGCCATGTGTTCCAGATTACAATAGGGAGTATTTTGAAAGGTTAGAGAGAGGCTTGTATTGTGGCTGTGCTTGCTCCCTCTGCCAAGAGTTGGATTATCTCTCCCATGAACACTACATTTACACGCAGCTTGAAAAACTCTTTGGATTCCTTGGTGCTTAATTCACCTATTTGTTTCTCAGTCATGTTAAACCTTCCTTGGAAAATCAAAAAGGCTTAATCTGGGTACTATATGAGTGTGCCAGAAAATCTAGTGCTGTTATGATTGAGGAGCAGCTGCACATCCAGTTCCTGAAGGGCTTGGAACTCTTGGCTAAACTTTCTTTCTGAGAAATTACCCAGCACTGGCAGCATTTATCCTAGTTTTTAAAATCTGACTGTTTGGGATTCATTATCATGCCATTGGTGAGGTGTCCTTGGGTCAATATCTTTTAACATTTTGAATGCAGACCTTCATATTTTTGCTCAGCCATTGTAGTTTATAGATCTGTGATTTAGGTTTAGTAGGCTACAATTTTTATTGAGTTTGTTTGTTTTTCTGTGCAGAGCAAGATGCTGGTCTCGATGCTCTCTCTTCAATCTTATCTCGGCAAAAACAGATGGGACAGGAAATTGGGAATGAGTTAGAGGAACAGAACGGTAAGGACAGTAGGCAAAATAGTTTTCCGAATTTGATGGTATCTGTTGAATTCACTGTTAGCTCTACAACAAATGGAAGTACACAGCTATCATTTGGGAAATGCCATGTTAGAATTATGAAAAGGTGCATTTTACTAAAAAAAAACCCAAAGCTTTAGATCTTTTGTTTCTGCTGCATCGTTATTGAACATTCAAACTATTGTTCCAACGTAGGGATTGTTCAAGAGAACATCCCTAAATGATGACAGTGGTTATGACAATAATAAAAGCCATAGTTAAGCTTCTCCAATTTTAACTGAGATACTATAAAAAATGAATTAGCTGGCCGAGGTTGCTCTCATCCAAGACATGGGCAGATCACTGGAAAAGGGAGAGGACTCTATTTCCAGGTCATCAAGGGACAGAACAAAACAAAGTTTAAAAAAACTAAACTGTATTACCACAGTATGGATTTTGAAATTATAGCCAACACAGCTACCTTTACTTTTTGTGCAAAAAGTAGGGAATTGTTTCCTGTCCCCTATCCACTTTGGTCCACATCTGCTTGGATCATAAACATGAGTATGGCACAATACATTGTTTCATAAAATCTGTACTCTGCCTACCCTTCTCTCCGTCATTTGAAAAAGTAATCTAGGTTACATTGATGGGGATTATCAAGGGAGGGGAGAACAGAAGGCTGGACACAAAAATGCCCTCAAGAACATAAAAGTGAAACCTGTGCCTTTTTGTTTGACATCTGCCTCTTACTCCTAGAACATGAACTAGAGAAGGAAGGTTTATTTACAGCAGTGGTATATCCCAGAAACTATGGTACCCTTTATAGTATACATAATTTAAAGAGCGAATGGTGTGTGTGTGTGTGGGTAGGTAGGTAGGTAGGTGCATGTGCCCGTCCATACATGTCTTTCCCAGAAGAGCGTTCCTTAATCAGAGGAGGAAGAGACTTATGGAGTAGTAATTAGTTGTTTGATTATGCCTTGACAAACCACTAGGTGGTGGTGGAGGACAGCCAAAATCCCTTCGCTTTGACTTTCCTGTAGCTCCTCATCTTCCTCATGGTTGAACTGCCTAAGCCCCAACAAAACTAGGAGGCTCTCCTTGCTTCTCTCCCTTCTCCTGCAGAGCAGGGAAGGCCCAATTCCACCTTCTAACTCTCCCTCAGTTTGTCTGGAGCCACTTCTTGACCTTTCCCAGCACGTGATTGGCTCTTCAGCTCCTTCTCCTGGAACAGTATTAGCTTGGCATTATTTTTAGCTATAGTTCATATTCTGATTCTCTCAGTCTTGATTCTCAGGCAAAAATGGGGCATTCCGCGGGGCAGGGAAGGGGGAAATGCTGGTACAACACGTCCTACATGTCATCTGGCTGCCACTTCCCGTGCTCTGAGGTCCCACAGCCTGTCTAGCTGTCTACTGAAATCGGCTGACTAGCCGTAAATGCAGGGTGGCTGAAGCACGGAGGGGATGATCCCCCTCTGTGCTTCTCCTGCCCTGCATTGGATAGGCGGTCACATTGAAGGAAGATGAGCTGGCTGAGTCCACGGCTGCTGTACTGCCAGTTGGGGGATTGGACCACGTTCTTGATGCTAAATCTGAGGCTGGTAGCCTACGTAACTTGGGCCAGGATGCTCGTGGACGCCCTTTAAGGATTCACATTCTTCAGGCAGGAGAGATGGAGCTTAAGAGGGTTACACTGGAGCGGGGGACGGGCGGGACGGGGATGACCAACAACTCTTAAGGGCTTTCTTGGAGCAAATTGCTCACTTGGAGCTTTCCATGGTGCTGCAACCACCTTGGTGCTGCAACCTGCCTTAACTTGTGGGTTAGCTGTTATGGATCGATCAGAACATTAGGAGGCTAATGTAAGAAAAAAAGTACCTTCTACCAAGTGGGATGGCGGAAGAGGGACGGATCTGCCCACTTCTTCTCCACTAGCCTTCTTGGTTTCCCTGCTGGCTGTGGAGAAATGGGATTGCCGCCTTCTGCAGCCAGCAGGGAAATGCAGGAAGCCCCTTGCTCCGTGGGCAGCAGGGAAGTGCAGCAGACTGGCAGACAAGGTATGGAGTGATCCATCCCTTCTCTACCAGACGGTTGTGTTTCCACTTCCTCCATAGCCAGCACAGAAATCAAGTGGGCTGGCAGAGGAGGAATGAAACAATCATCCCTCCTAGTCTACTTACTCACTTGAATAGGACTGAATAGGATTCATTGTCTTCTGTGACTACCAGGCAACTCACTTATATACAAGGCTCAATTAGAAAGCAAATACCTGGTTGCATTCTCTGCAAAAAAAATTCAGTCCTGAGGTTTTAATGGGATTAATTTGATCATCTGGCATTAATGTAGCCTGTAGTAGTCTGACAGTGCACACCCTTTAACCCTCCTGAACCATTCTGAGGGATAGATTTGAAGTTTACATGCTGCATTGCTCACGTAATAGTTCAAAAGACCCCATGGGAACAAATCCACAGCTTTTCCAGCTTTTTCATTTCTTATAGTATGGCAGGGCAAAGCTAGAACTTTGAAATGCTGCCAGCTGTGTGAACTCTGAAAAGAGTTGATCCATCTGGTCTGTTCCTAGAGAGGGTTGCATGAGTTCTGAGCTGCTGAGAAGGAAGCAGTTCTGATATGCACCTTTAATGAATCTTAAACCTGACTTTTGCTGAGCCACTTCTTTGTTGAAAAAGTGACAGGGCCTTCTAACAGTCCAGGTACTGATGTATACATTTTGTAGTCTTGTTCCTGTTTTTCACCCTTCCTGCCCCCAACCTAAGCCACTTTTTCTTGGGTTTCTGAGGTATTTATTCAGCCTGGCAGATATGCCCACAAAAGATAACAGGCTTGCCTGCCCACACATCCCTAGGTTTATTCATTTGTGGTGTATTGAGGGCACGATGGAATGAGATCAGCCTTGCGAGTAAGTTTACAAAAGTTGCCATAGCCTACAACACCTTTATTAGCTTGCTAGATGTGAACTTTGGAATCTATTTTTAAAAACAATTCTCTAATCTAATTCCATTAGAAAACCCAGGTTAAAAACCCAGCTTTTCTTGGATCACAGAACTGAAGCAGAAACCCAAAGGGGGTAAATATTGGGCGGGGGGGGGGGGATTTTAAAATAGAAAATTCTATATTGTGTTCAAAGGAACACAACATAACACATAGAAAAAAATCATAGCCAGTGTTGGACAGGAGCCTTTTCATTTCATTGCCCTTCACAGTTTGTAACCGACAAAAGACCAAACAAAATTATTTTTGCCCAAGCTGGTACCAATTTACACCAAAACTGTGCAGGGCTTTTTACACATTAACATTGCTACTTGATCCCCACTGCTGTCCTTTAACTTGAGCCAGAATTAGTTAGAACTCAGGCTTAAAATGGTTTTTAATGCCATGGCTCAGCTCAAGGACGTGTGAGATAATGGGGTCTAAGCATTAATATATTGCTTTTTATAAATAGTTAAGCATAGCCCTTAAACTGCATACAAAAGCCAAATGTAAATGCCTAATTTTGAGCTCACCCCTTTCTCTGACTCATCCTTAGGGCAAGGAAATGATAAATAAAGGTAGACTGAACTCACAGTGGACAGGCAGTCCACTGACTGAGCCCTTAACTTAATTAATTGGGTTTTAGTTAGATGCTAGAAGGATACACGCAGCAGAATCCTCTGATAAAGTCTAATGATCCTGGCTTTTTCCCCTGGGTTGTTAACTGGCAAAAAAAGCAAAGTTCCCAGTTCAGATGTAATAGGGAGAACCCACTTGATATAAGCCAGCGTCTTTGTGCTGAATCTGTCACACAATTGGAGGAGTGTTCATTCAAATGATTGTCTGAGTCAGCCACTGCTGTGATATTAACTTCCACAAAGATGAATAACTGTGACTGCAGTGCACAGAAGAACCTACCATCATCTGTCTGTAGAGCCATAGGAATGGGGAGACCCAGGTTCAAAGCCCCTCTTGGCCAAGAATCTTGGGCTAGTCACTGTCTTATTGGGCTAGTCACTGTCTTATTAAGTGGTTAGGCTGTTACAAGGGTAAAAGTGGTGGGGAGGAGAACAGTGTATGCCATCCTGAAGTCTTTGGAAGAAGGATAGGATATAAAATGTATGTTATAAATGATATCAGTGCCCTGGGCAGTTACAATATGGAAAGTATGTTTTTCCAGTGTCTTCTTTTTTGAAGGACAGGTAAACCATTAAAATTACTTCAAGAATGTTGAAAGCTTTCGCTTTTTAAGGAGTGACTGAGCTTTATGCACATTCTTACCCCATGAATGTTCTAGTCTTCTTGGCAGATTTCATGTTTTCCTTCTTGGAATGTTTCAAGTATGGGCGTACTGTCCCTTCTCTTTAAATTTCCCACAAACACCCACCCACCCCCCACACACTCTGCTTTACAGCTGTGTGGCATAACCTTCATTCTAAGGCACAACTTGTGCCCTTGTCATATCTTACTAAGACCTTAGTTATGTGAAATTTCATTGCCATGGTTACATATTCCTGAATTAACCCATACAATGTTAAGTGGGAAGAAAGGAATCTCAAACCAGCCTCCTTCCACCTTGAAGATATAGAGCCAAACAAAAGAAATCATACTGCATATGACTTTTATACATTTTAAATACATGGATAGAGAAACCGAACATTTCAAACTCCTTTTCTCTTTTGGTTTTACTTTAATTGCAGGTCTGCTGTACCCAATCTCTCTCTTTTATGGAAGGCTTATAGAAAGCATGAAATATGGGTGCATATATGTTCTACATTCTTTTTTTATTATTGTTTTCACAAATCATAAGATATAACAAGAAATAGAGACACTTATAACATTTCAAACATAACATAAGAACTTGAACCATCCATGAACTTAGAATTCCAGTACATTACGAAGAGTGACCAGTTCTGAATAAAGTTGTTTACAGAACCTTGTTCTTTTTATCTTCTTAAATAAGTCAATTTTATCATGTAAACTGTGTCTTTTTATTGTCTATTTATTGAAGCTGGGATAGAAGTGCTAACTCAAAATTAAGTCCAGAGTTTTAAAATCCTCTGAATATAGATATCCTATATCTATATCTTATGTTATATCATATCATGTTCAAAGACAAAAAGGAAGAGCAAGATATGAATTTTGAAGAGGGAAATATGATGTTGCTACTTGAATCTTTTGCCCCTTAACTTTTCTCAGAGTACTTGTATCAGTTTAAATCCACAAAAATTAAGCTTTTGCATGTCTTTCTTATTCACCTTGTCATTCAGTGGACTCTTCTGTCAGTATGGCATCCATTTTTCTTAGCTAAGAAACAGAGTAGTGCGGATTGCCTGACTTACAAACTTACAGAGAGAAACAGTTTTGAGAGTAGTGCGGATTGCCTGACTTACAAACTTACAGAGAGAAACAGTTTTGAGAGCAGGGAATGCAAAATATTTCGTGGACTGTTTTGCTTGCTTTTGTAATTATTCCTGGGTAGTTGATTTGAGGCAATATTGTATCAGCACTGAACTTAAGGTGCTTGGGTGCATTCTTTCAGACTTAGAGGGAGAATGAGACATTATGCAGCAGTTTCCAAGTGGTGGGAACAAATATGTTGTCAGCTCCTGTTGTGGGGAGAGTGTGTAGGTGTGTGGGGCTGTGGTAAAGATTGCGTACTGCTTCCTCTCAGAATAGTGGAAGTACCAAATCATGTTTTGGGTATCCAGAGAATAGCATGCATCTCTTTTTCAGTTTTCATTGGTCCTCCTTCCTAGGAGGTGCCAAGATGTGCACAAGAGAGATGACTAACAACTTTAGGAGCTGTAGGCCCCAAACTAAGGAAAAATGTTAATAGTGCATCTCTTTTACCATAAAATGTTTGGGAATCATAGCAGTAGACTGTTCTGTGCATTTTCTTGCTCTTCCTCCAGAAATAAATTTTCTGTGGTGTGCAGACTCCCTCTGGAATAGTATACTTCTGAGGCAGCTTCAGTAGTCATTCCCCCCCACCCGCCCTTAAGTTCCTAACAATAATTAGGAGTGTTTATGTGACAAAATACCACAGTTTCTTAGTTATAATTACTTTGGAACATGGGAGACTGTAATAGGACTATTTGGACAATTCCCCTCCCCCCTGCAAGATAAGATAGGCAAGAATTGGGGTCCATGTGCTTCCTCCCACGTTTTGTGCTTCCCTCTGCCCCTCTTTACTCATGAATGCATTAATGAAGAAATCCCATATTTATTTAAGCAAGGATCTTCTTTTACTCCTCCCTTTTCCTCTGTCTGAATATTCAAACCTTTTCAAAGCAAATTCAATATCCATGGTCATTAAAATGAAAGTGGGATCTCTCAGGTTGAGCATTTAATGGTACATATGAGAAATAAAGAAGGAAGAGAGTTCATGAGGCTAAGACCTATTCCTGGGTGTAGAACTGAGGGAGGAAGCAATATCCAAACACTATTGATGGCAAGGGAGCATGGCTCCATTAGAGTTGTAAAATTTCTGGAAATTTTGAAGCCATGAAAAAAACCCATTTTTTCCTGTTTTTTGGGGGGGGGGGATGGACAGAAATGGGGAAAATGGAAAAATAAGCAATACTTTTTTTTTTTTTTTAACACTCTTTACAGATCTGAAGTCACTTTGTTGCTTTAGAACAGCCTTCCCCAACCTGGTGCTCTCCAGATATTTTGGACTTCAGCTCCTATCAGCCTCTGGCAGGATGGCCACTGGTCAGGAATGCTAGGCATTGTAGTCCAAAACATCTAGGGCACCAAGTTGAGGAAAGCAACTTTAGGAACATAAAGCAACCTCTATATTCCTAAAGTTATATTATATATAACTTGGTTTGCTCATAAAATTATCATTATATTTGAAAACTTTAAAAAGTAAATTCAGTTACTAAATTTGTAATTATTGTCTTAGTAAACTATACTTTAAAAATGTAATATACTAAATATTAATTTTATGAGCAAACCAAGTTATACATAAGATATTTTAGTCTGTCTGTCCAGAAGAAACTTCAGGAAGCAATCCCTGAAACATCTGAAACATCCTAGAAGCCAGCAGAAGCAGGAAGAACTGGAGGCAGACGAAGAAAAGTCCAGAAACACAGAACTCTGTAGGACAAAACCCAGACTCAAGAATGTACACTTCTTTTTCCATATTTTGATATGGTGACTGTATTCACATGTTGGGAAACTGACCATGACTTGGAGCATCCCAAAATGTCTCTCAGTAAAAGGTACATTGGATCAATAATTTTAATAAGAAATGGAAGAATTAACTATGCTGAGAATCTTACAGAGAGGATTAAAAAACATTTTTCCCCATGGCTTCACTATTTCCAGACATTTTACATCTCTAGTCTTTCTATAAAAGTTTTCTTATTACATAGATTTTAGAAATCATTTGGGGCCAGAGTAAAGGCTTGGTAGCAATATATAAACACCTCGTCTTAAATTCTAAAAGAAAATATTTCATAATTCAAAGCTGTTCAGTTTTTCCAATTTCTTGGGAAAACACAAACAGCCCTTGGTTAAAAAAAAAGGGGGGGGGCTTTTTTCCCATGTCTTCACATCTCTAGACTCAGTTATCATTACTGTTATACCATAGCTGTTATGAACTTTTGAAGAAATGAAATCCATCAGCAGCCAAAATTGGCCCTCTAGATGTTAATTCTTTTTTCTGAAGGGACTTTAATGATAATTTTGCCTTAAACGTGCATGCCACAGGCTAAGAGTTTATTATAGTAAGAGTTGCTTGCATCCTGGCTGATCTCATTGAAGTGGTTTTGACTGTTCTGAGTCTACCTAATGCTTTTCCAAGAGGATATGTAACCAAACGTGGACAATTGCAACATAGTTAGCCAAAGGAGCCTACATTCTTAAGCAGACTTTTGCCATGAAGTGTTACTGGAACAATTTGGTACTCAGAATTCAGCAACCACAAAGTAATGAGTCACTTGGTCATATTCTGTCATTTACAGTAATTCAGGATGATAGATATTTGTGTGTAATATCTAAAGAGTATAACCTCAAATAGGAGACCCTTAAATTGTACTTTTTCATTTTGTAATAGGAAATACCTTGGACAGTACATATGTCTGAGGATTATCATTTGTTGCTGGCATTCATCATGTGTTCCAAGGAATTTATAATGCTAATTCCTAATGCTGCTAAATGTTTGCTTTCTCCCACACTTGGAAAGTTGCTAATTTATATGTTCACTTGGTGGGATTATTTTATTTTTTTGCACATTGTTGTTGCCTATTTTAATACTAATTGTTCTTTGGCCTTTAATTTTCCATGAATTACTGCTTTCTTATTCTAAATGGAAGTATTATGACAGGCATGTTTAGAAGTCTTAATCTGTAAAGTTTGAGATAGAAGGAACTGGATTACTTCATGTGAATACTAGTTGCCATGTAAGACTGTACCTATACCAGCATACTTCTTTTCCAGGATGAAATGCAATATTTGTCTCTTATCCTGGTGTGTTCAGTCCCAAGCTACACAGGAGTTACTTGTAAATAGAAACTACACACATGCACACACAGTCTGCTGTGGCGACAAGCCATGTAGAGCAAATCTGATGGTAGGGACTGCTCCAACTTTCCACTTGACACAGAAGCTAGAGCTGCCCACCCATCTTAGCACATAGCCCCGACCTTCTATGTTGGTGGATAGGTTGGACAACTTGTGAGGAGATCTGCTCATGCATGCCAAGTTGCTGCTTGAAATAGCAGCCTGGGATGTTTCCTTATAAGTAGATCTGTTTGTAAGTAGGTATACCAGTCTTCTATTTCAAGGAGCAAACTTGGCTGGAGACATCCTTGTGATATCTTCCAGAGTCTCTGAGCACTGCTTGACTAAACTATTTGGTGTCCCTTAAGCATGAGCATAAACGTTGATAGACAATTGAGGTATTTTTGAGGCTAAGACAAATTTAACGTTTCTTTTGTTAGAATGATATTTAGATATTCTCCAGAACTTGGGAATCCATTGAGCCCCTCAGAAAGTGAGGTAGATTACACTTGGTGGCTTTAACACCTGAGACAAGAATTGGTTTGGGATTTGGGGAGTTCCATGGCTTAATGAAGCCATGAATGCTTTTCCATGTTTCTAAATTGTGGCTGCCCAGGTGTTCGTTTTCCCAAGCTAAGAGGGAAGATGTAGAATAACATTTTTATTTCAGAGTTTCTGGGGACTTAACAATCTGCTATGGTACTCTTTAAAGAATTCTAATAACATTTAATCAGGCCTGAATAAATTGAATGCTGGAAATGAAGTTTAAAAACAAGTTGTTGGTTTTATTCATCAGTACGATATGGCCTCTTCCTACCAAAAACATGTTCAATAAGGGAAAAATAATTATGCCTCAGCTGTATCCTGTAAAATGCTTTATATAACAACTATGGTTATTGACATTAGCAGGAGATTTGTTTTTGGAAACAGAAGAAAGCCTTTGAATGGTTCCTGTTAGTAGTAATTATGGGGGAAAGGAAAGTTAGTCACTGTTTTTAAAAAAAAAAGTTTCCTTGCAACAGATTCTTAATCCTCACATTCTGTCCGAATGGGTTGTGGACTGTCTTTGCTAGCACTAAGTGTATTAATTGGCATTTACAACTCTTTAATTACAGACTTATAAATGGAGAGTTTAAATTTGATTTTAGTCCAGTGTAAAAACATTCAGTGATGATTATATTGTGAATAATCTTATCTCTCAATCCAGGCAGTGAGATTAAAAACAGTCCTTCGAGTTAATATATTATTTGTCTAAGGTGGGATAGTTTTAAGTCTTTTTATTAAATGTCTTTAATATCAGCTCTGACATTGTAACATTAAGTATTACAATATTTATGAATTGCTTATATTAAATACATTTCTAAGTGATGTACAAAAACAAATCTTCATACAAAGGAGAAGATTAACCTTCCTGGGAATTCCTGTTAGAAACAATATGTTTTCAGTAGATGCTGAAAACGGAGAAGGGTTGGCGCTTGTCGAAGTTGTAGTGATAGGGAGTTCCAGAGAGTGGGCTCTATTCTGCATCATGATGGACCCAAGCCCCCAAACCTTGGGTACCACCAGGACGGTATCTCTTGACTGCAACATTTGTTCCAGTTAATTAATTATATGGGTTTCTAGTAAGTTCATTGTTCTATCAAGAGCAAGCTTTTGTATGAGAACTTGTGTAGCATAGTGAATAGAATGAACTTAGAAGTCCCCACTTCAAATCACACATCAGCCACAACTTTACTAGGTGGCCTTGGGTGAGCCACTATCTCTAAACCTCAGCTCCTTCAACTGTAATATGAGAATGTTGATGATGGCTTTTTTTATAGGATTTACTGGTTTACTGAGATTGTGTATGTAAGTGTTTTTAGGGGAAAGGGTCTATATATGTACAAAGTATCTATTACATTCTAAAAAGCAGCAGTTGTCAGCTGACATACTTTTCCTTCAATTTGCATTGTTGGCCAAAAAAATGAAGATGGTTCATAAATGGTGCATCAGTCTGTGTCACTCACTACTGATGGTTTCATTGTATCATGGCCCTTTATTTTATACATGGGAATTGGTTTCATATTGCCTCTGACTGTCAGTTGCTCAGCCTTCACCACTCAGTTAAAGGTTAAAATGATTTCACTGCTTGCACAGCCAGACTTGGGCATCCCCCAGATTGGAAGATGATACTGATAGGCACTTGAAAAGATAGGCACTCTGTCCTTTTGTTCTCACTGCTCATGATGGCTTACTCCTAAATACTAAATGAGCTTTTCTGCCCAGTTGTTGGAAACCCTCACTCTTCTCCCCCCAACTCAATATTACTTTAATTTTTCTGTTCTGATACCATTCTATCATTCTGAGATTTGGCAGTTTCACTTTAAGTAGAAACAGTGTATGCTTCACCTTGGCACTGTACTTGAGTGAGATTGGGACTAGATCTTGGTCTTTAGTGCTTTTTCCCCTGCTCCACTCTCTGTTTCACCCTTTCTCACTCATGCGGGAGAAGGTACCCCATGAACCAAGGAAATCCTGTGCTTGAATTCCTACTAGAATCCGGCAAAGAAATATTCTCTAAACTGACACATTGTGGAATAGGATAACCTTCCATAGATACCTCTTCTGCAGTTTGGCCATTTATCATGCTGTGAAGATCTTGAGTTGAACCATGGGGTTTATGCACACTGCATGGATCAGATCTGCATTGGGGGGGATCCATTGTGCATCTAACTAGTAAATGTATGCCAATATAAACATGCTCAGCTTTATGTGAAGAGTGAACACTTAAGTGTTAAGTAATAAACACTTAAGACCTAGCTGTTCACGCCTCAGTAATGAGGTAGCAGCACTCATACCTGGACAGCTTAAACCCCTGAGATCTTGCTTTATTTCCAGCCCTTTGAAGCTAGAGGGGCTGTTTGCCTTGCTGTGTGTGTTCTTTTTCTAATATTGGTAGTGCCAGGGATTGAAGGCTGAAGTTACTTATACAGAACACAAGCTGCACATTAGTTTGGAAAGAGACACTCCCTGTCTTGTAACTGTTGACTCACAGGAGAAAAGGAAAACCTAAGCAGCAGCCATCGAGTTATTTATTGTTCAGAAGTATGCTCAGTGGGAATGAATCTTGATTCATTTATTGGTGACAATGAGCTGGAATGGAGGAGGCCTTCTTACAGATCTGGCTACTTAGTTTTATTAAGCCTGATAAGCCTTGGACTGATATGGAAGGAGACTAAACTCCATAGTGATCTGTTGTGAATTTTAAATCTCATTCAGGATCTGGGTCCTTTAAGGTGGTTGCTGTTGCTGTTAGAGGTTCCCATATCCTACATCAAAATTTACAAAGTGAAGTTTCCCATATCTCCACCCTTTCTCTAGTTCTTCTAGGAATTTCAAATGCTTTATAAATTCAAGAGCCATTTCATTACTCATATTGAAAACAGAAATTGTTGTTTTGAGAGTGAACAGCTGTTTCATGCAAAATTAATATGTTGGTCACCACCTTCCCTCCCCATACAATCCTTCATCTTTTCCCTCAATTAATAGAGGTTATTTGGAATAAGATGCTTTGAGGAGGAGAGTGGCAAATATTTTCTTTCAAAAGCCTTTTTCCCTTTGCTTTTATATGCTGAAATAATTATCATCTTTTTTATAGGCACTTTTTGGAACCAGGAATGTCATCACCGATCAAAGTTGTTGATTCTTCAGCTCTATTATTCTGTCATATTCAGCTGTACAAGCCTCCCTTACTTCTATTTCCTTACAGAGTTCTACAACAGAATAAGATCAGCTGGTAACAAACCTGAAACATTACTTTTTGGGGCGCAAGAGGCAGGATGTTCTTTTTGTAGAAGAGATAGTGTCTCTGGAACTCCATGCCTGGTCATATCTGTCAGGAGTATGGATAGCCTACCTGCAGCACTGGCACTACATGTAGCACAGGTGCCAGAGGTTTGGACAGCAGCAAGAGGGTTCCAACAGCCAGGATTAAACTCTTGCCTGCCTCTTTTGATCCATGGGAGGGGCTGTAGTTCAGTGGTAGAGCACCTGCTTTGCGTGCAGAAGGTCCCAGGTTCGATCCCCAGCGTCTCTAGTTAGGGCTGGAAAAAAATGTCTGCCTGAAAGCCTGGAGAGCTGCTGCCAGTTAGTGTAGACAACACAGGGCTAGAAGGACCAGTGGTCTGCCTCCGCATGGCAGCTTCCTATGTTCCAGAGAAGAGGGCCCCTACAAGGCACCATAGCCTACCGACCTGTTGTTGTAGCTGCTGGAGTGGTATTGTCCATCTCCTTAGACCTGCAGGTTCTAAAAGGTTGTTCAACCTGTGTTGGCCGTGAATGATTGACCTTCAGGAAATGGTACAAAGTCTCTTCAGGCTGGCTTCTGCCAGCATATAGGTGTACCTGCGTTTCTCATTTACTTTGGATTCAATCTTTTGTGTTGACTTTTCATTTATGTATGCTTAATTATAAACATATAGGCCATGGGGCTTGGCGTTTTCTAAATAATTTTCAAAATTTAGCAAGAATTTACTGCACTTGCACAAATGGATGCTGAGAGTTGCCTAGAATCTAACAGATATGGGTTGACAGTGGCCAAGAGTTGCAGCTGGTCCTTGGGAATGTAGTTTTGGAAAATGACCGTCCCATTCTCATGATACTTGGTATGCATTCTTCACTAGTTACTGTTTCCATATGTAGACTAGCTGAGCAAGTGTGGATCTGTAGCTTCTTTGACCATCATATTCCCAGTCACGAATGCCTCATCTATGAACGTATTTGCTTGTGTTCTGTCAAGTTTGCAACATACATTTTTGGTGGTAGGAAGATGACTTAACTTCTGAAGGGTATATGTTTTAGGCATTTTGGAACAGGTACCAACTCTCTGGGATGGACGCTATAGCCATTTCACTTGGAGTACTGAACGATGAATGAAAATGGCTCCTGAGGTAAATTCTTTCTCTAGTATTCTCCATATGTGCAGGAAAGGGAGTCTCTTTGTGCATAGAAAGGAAGTATGGCCAACAGATTGCAAAGCACTGCATTTTTCAGTTACTCCCAGTGGATGCTGCACAAGATGATTAATATTTTAATGTCTTTGGGTTCTCTGTTTTACTTTTAACACTAGACCACTTTAAATCACTTGGGAAGAAGACTGTCTTTTTGAGTTACATAAACAATTGGAGGTACTGGGGATAAAAAAGAAAATAATTTTGGGTGGAGGGAAGGGAGATAGGAGACATTTTAATATCTGAAATTAAAAGTTTATTTTGCAGCACTTGAGTGTGAAAGAGGAGTTGGACTTCTATTTGTAGCTGGGATTGAGGCTTGAATTCTGGGGAATTTCAGAAAGGTGTCTTGAAGCTATGAAAGTAGAAAGAATGCACCATGTCTTCAAACAAATGTCTCGCTCCTGTTTTTCCATTCATGCCCATGTGAGCGGGTCTCATTTATTAGAGGATGAAAAATGAATGAATGACCTCATGCAATGCCCTTCCCACATTTTATATATTAGAATTCTGTTTACTAAAGTAGAGATGTAATATTTCTAGAAACATGAGCAGCATAGAAAAACCATTTTCCCCCTGCAGTGGGAAAAATTGAAATATTAGCAGTGTGTGTTTGACATTGATACTAAATTTGATCATAGCCATTGAGATCAGAAGTACTTTTTAAAGTAGAGCTGCCCTTAAGCTACAAAAACTTCTGTTTTAAAATAGGGAATTGTGAAATTGAATTGTATATCCAAAATATAGTATTTTCTCATCAGATTTAATAGATTCTACATAAATGTCACTTTGGCTTAGTGAACCAGCCATATCTATAAACCAATCATAACTGTCACTAAGAGTGTTTTGAAAAGCTGAATATAATGTAAGATTCCCCCCCCCCCCAAGTTTAATCAGTGGCGGAATCCACTTATTTTAAAGTCAGTATGATGCGGTCTCTGCAAATTGATATTCCATACACACTGGCCAGGATCCTTAAAAATATTTGGGCTACTTTAGGAATGCTCAAGGGCATGCCGTGTGTGTGTTTGCGCATGTATGTGTTTTGTTTTGTTGCTTTATTGCCATATCACAATTTGCTTTTAAAATTCCTTTAACTCCCTAAAGGGGCATAGCATGTGGCATGGAGAACTGCTCAGAAATACAACCCCCACCCCACCCAGAACTAGTTGTGCACACCTTTGGCATATGGCCATTGAAGTAGCATCTAGCCTTTCACATGTTAGCCTGTTTCCTAAACGTGTGTGTGTTTCCAAATGTGGCTAGTATGCAGTAATCTCTCTGAAAGTTGAAGTCTGTCTTTTAAATTATCAGTATCCTCCTTTTTTAAAATTAAAATGGTTTGGAAACCCCTGGTAATTAGTGAAAAGGGACATTGTACCCAGTTACTGACTGCAGTTCCTTTCAATACTCATTTTTGTGTCTTTGTAACTCCCCTTGCTATGATCAGTATTTCTCTGTCTTAAAATGGATATAAGTTGGCATTCACAACAGTCCAACTGCCATTTCATATAACTGCCTTGATAAAGACCTGTTGCCTGTCTTGGCTTGCTTCATTCCAAAAGGTAAAAAACCCAAACAAGCATTGAAATACTCAAATTAATGATTCACAGTAAGTATATGTAATTATTAAATAATGAATCATCTTGTAGCTGCTTCCAATTAATGTCTATCACTTATGAAATAGTTGAAATACTGTATTCCTACTGTTTTGGTCCCTCCACATGTTTCTGCTACCCTCCTGGCCTACTAAAGTGAGTCACAAATGATAGGTCCAGGTCATAAGAAAAGTTGTAGATAAGATTCTGAGCTGCTGGTGTGGGAGATAATATAGCTCCAAAAGGCTGGTGTATGAAAATAAGAAAAAGAGCCATGATGATGGATCAGACTAAAGTTGTATCTAGCCCAGCAACCTGTTTCCCACTGTGGCCAACGAGACATGCCGCCCCTGATCCTGGAGCATATAGCCATCATTTTATTTATTTATTACATGTCTATGCTGCCCAGTAGCCAAAACTCTCTGGGTGGTTTACAAGACAAAGCTTAAAACCATAAACTACAATAACATAGTAAAACATAATATAAAACCATAAGTTAAAAACAGACTACATACAACGTGGGTGCTAAGTGAGCCTCTCTGGGGAGGTCATTCCACAACTGGGGTGCTGCCACTGAAAATGCCCTCTCCTTAGTAGTCACCAACCTCACCTTATTTCTTGGCGGCACCCAGGGAAGGGCCTCGGAGGATGATCTTAGGGCCCAGGCAGGTATATATGAAAGGAAGCAATCCTTCACGTAACCTAGCCCCAAGCTGTTTAGTGCTTTGCAAGTTAATACCAGGACTGTGAATTTGTCCCAGAGATGGTCTGGCAGCCAGCGCAGATCATAAAGCAGTGGCATAATATGATCATATTGGCCAGTCCCCATTAACAATCTTGCTACCCTATTTTGGACCAGTTGGCTGTTTTCAAACGCAGCCCCACATATAATGCACTACAGTAATCCAAATGAGAGATTACCAGAGCATGGAGCACTATAGCTAGGCACTAGTTCAGAATGCCCAAAATCTCACCTGGATTTGATGAAAAGGAGAAATAGAGCTGGGTGTCATCCGCATATTGGTGAGAGCTCAGTCTGTATCTCCGGATAACCTCCCCCAGTGTTTTCATGTAGATGTTAGGGAATTTGACCTGAAGTAAAAAGTAATTAAGAGGCTCAAAGCAGCAACAGTGTCCCTTGAGTCCTAAAGAATTGTCACTAAGCAATCTTTTGAAAATCCCACAGTAAATAATTAGCAATACCTTACGTACAAAATATCCCTTTAATAAATCACTTGTTTAATAGTTCATCTTGTCTCTAGTGTTGGTGGCCATCTCATGCCTAAACTTCTTATACCAGCTACTAGAAAGTTTTAAAGTATTCTAACAGAAATGGTGGCAGTGGAAAAGGCCCAGCTTGTGGAACTCTGAGTTATAGTGGCAGAGAGTTCCTTAGGCCCTGAAAAATAAGCATTTGCTATAAATAAGAAACCCCACAGGTGGGGTTGTCCAGTGAAGGAGCAGCTGCCCCATAGGTGGTGGTGGTGCTGGGGACAGGAAATCTCCCATATCTACATATATGAAAAACAGTAGCCTTATTCAGGTGTTCTTGAAATGATTAACTTTAACATGTGAGGAGAGGGAGCTCTCTAGCCCCACCCCCTCCATTATTGTGTTCATCGCCGTTTACTTATGGAGGGTAACTTTGTGAAGAAGAGAGACTCCTGTATCAATGGAGACTCTCCACATGATTGAGAGCACTGGAAAATCAGCTTTCAAGATCACCTCCACACCTACGCCACATAATGGTATCTAAATGCCACCTCATTTATTCCATTATGTGGCATGTTAGGACTACAAGAGCTCTTGGGGACTGTCTTTCAACTGTGGCATTTCCTTCCTCATGAAATTCAGCAAAGTGCGCCATCATCCAGAAGTGATGTAAAATGTTCTCATTTCATCTTTTTTTTGGCATGGCTAGGGATCAGGTGATGTGGTTCTAAAATCATCATAGTTTGTTTTGTATATTTACTTGTGCATTAATACTTTGTTACCTCCCACAACCTTTCAAGATGGGGCAAGCTGCACAAGCAGTAAAAGCAATTCGTGTAGAGTAAGGTTCCTAAAAACAGAATATGGAAATGGCAATATTGCCTTCTTTGTTCTTACCCAAGCACACAGTCAATGTTGTGTCATTTTTGTAAAGGCAGTCATTACCCCCTCTATTGGTCCACATTGCCATTTTTAATACAAATTGCTCTCCTGTTAGTTACCAAGTCCATTCCACTTCACATTTGCAATAACTTTAGCTTTTTCCTGCTTTGCATGACTGCTACTGATGTATTTATGTGATCTTTAGTGAGGAAAGGATGATTGAACAGGAGTAATAAGAGGGTTTAGCAGATTGCAAGGTCATGAAAGTTATTTTCATATTCTTATGCAATTGGCGGTAGAAATGTGTTGGATGGAAGAGCTAATGCCCTTCCATTTAAGGGCATAATTAAATGTTACACTAAATACGTGGCTACTATCAAAACCCAGCTTGATAAATAGCCAGTGTCTTTTCCAAAGGCAATTCAGAAGCTTAGAAGCTTTCCAAAAGAAGCTGTTGCAGAAAAAAACATGGTGGCTGAAGATCTGGGGTAGTTTGCCTTGTATCAACTTGGAGTCTGTGCTTTGCTGTAGTCCTTGAAATTGTTTGAGTGAGGATACCAACCTCCTATGCCAGTCCTGGCTTTTAGCAAGTGTCAAATGGTGAAGAAAATGAAAAACAGACTCTCAAATGTTAATGGAAAGGGTATATCCATCCGAAAGCCCTTGTGATCCATTTTGAAATATCTGTGAGGTTAGCCAGTGTATCGCCAAATGCTTGTCTCTTAAGAGGAGAAAATAGACAGTTGTGGTACTTCCCTCTTATTTCAGGAATGCCGTTCCAGTTCTGCAGGGAACTGGAAACTAATTCCTTGCCACATGCAGCATCTCTCAGTCATGTTAGAAAATCATGAACCACTAATAATGAAATTGTTAACTGTGGTGTAGCGTGTGAATGTTTTCTGCATTAAGCTTTAGTTTCTACTACTCAGCCCACAGATTTTGTGATTAAAGCAGTAGATACAAGAAGTAAATTAAATTTGCTAATAACTTCCTAATTATTCCCATTGCAAAATCCATGGGGTGGTTGCTAAACCCTTTGCGCGGGTCTGTGAATAGTAGAAGAGGAGGACTGCTGGGTGCACTGGGAAGGAAATACATGAAATGAATTGAGAAGGAGGGCCTTGGGGGAAAACACAGAGATTCTTATAGGATCCAAACACCAGTTCTCCTCTGACTGTGACATGGCAACTTCTAGACATGTTTACCATCCCCACACACACACACACACACACACACACACAGATAAAAGGGCTGTTAATGTGGTGGGGTCCTTTCCAGGAATTGTACATATGCCACGAACATCTGTTTTAGACGTTTATATTGCAGACTACATGGTACAGTTGCAGCTATGCAAATATCTAGTCCCCTTTTGTGGCAAGATAAGTAAAAAAACAACCAGCAACCTTATTTCTGGAGAAATAAGTCAATAGTAGCTCTGAAGAATGAGTAATTTGTTATCCACACAAAACAGGTAGGTAGTCTCTACTGTTAAGGCCAGGTGCTCTAGCACCTTCCTTGTTGTGATTCCCTTCACACCCAAAGTGTGCAGTGAAAAAGCAGAGTAGCAGCACCTCCCCCTTTTTCTTAGGGAGAGTGCAATGGAAGATGTATCAAGCTTTATCACCTCAGAACTAACTTAATCACAAGTTTGTAGAGGGAGGTGGGGAGAGCTTGTTGCGCCACCTGTATTGCACTGGGTTTTTTTGTATGTTCATCGTAATTAATCTTGATTTTTGTTGGGTTTAGGAGTTTTACTCTTGGCACATATGCAGAACCAATTATATCATAAATCACCCGTGTTTCAGCAAATGTCATTCTGATCGTTCCCCACTGCATAGAGCACTACTAGTAAAACATTTGAGGTCAGGAACTTGGATTCCTCAACCACTGTATTCAAGGAAACCCATTTATTGTTGTGTCTCAGTAAAAAAGGTTCATTCCTCCTAGACTTATATCACATTGGCAGCCAATCAAGGAAAGTCATAATTGCATTTATGCAATTGGGCTGGGGGTGGGTGGGTTGAGGATGCATTAATCTGTCTCAATGAATTAAGACCACTGCCCTCTTTTCACCCCCGGTATGTATGTGGCAGATTCTTAAGGATACAATATTTTATGTTCTTTATCAAGCAAGAATTACGCTTTGGGCACTCAAACAGACTGCTTGACCTATGTCTCTTGCATTGTAAAATTGCTAAATGTATTCTTTGTACTTGCATCTGCAAAAAGATTTAGGGAGGCTTGCCATGGATTGTATGAAGCAGTGTTCATCTCAAATTATCCTGAGTTGGCTACTGGGACTTTCTGGTAGCTTTCTTGTGGTGATTTGTGCTGTGAAAGCTTGATGATGAAAAAAAAAACACGTTAAGTATCCTTCAGCCTAACTACTAAATTAGGTTTATGTACACTGGAGGGAAAAGCAATCATAGCATGTCCTATTGGAAGTGAATATTGGCAGCTTCCTCATTGTCATCACTTCAGCTGCATGCTGAATGCATTGTGCAAGAGTTCAATCATATCTCCAGTTTGCTCAGAGAGCATGTTGATTAGACACAATACACATAAGTGCTTATGAGAGCATGTAGCATTTGAGGGAATTGCCTTTACCCTTGCCAAAATTAAGGGTGCGGGCTCTTTAATCTTGCTGCCTGCTCATACCAGGCTCACAGAAAGATCACGCTGCATCTGTTTTAATATTTTCAGTATGCTGGGTGCCCCCAAATGTGTCAAGGTCTCCTTTGGCTTGGAGTAAATTAGTGAGATCATGACCAGGGCTAGTTGTAAAGTCTGCTACAGAAGCTCAAACTGTGCATTCATGAATAATCAAAATTGGGTTTTCTGCATCTGTAAAACTTAAAAGTATTTGTGAAAGAAGGAAAAGCATGCATTGGGGAAACAGAAGGGTTGACAGAGACGGGGAGAACGTTTGGGAGGCATGAGCACAGAAGCCAAGTCCCCAGTGGCTGAAATGCATGTCCAAGGCCTTGTCAGGGTGGACACTGAGCCCATAGAATCCCAGAGTAGTTCTGATTCGGAGGAAGAGCAGTCGCTCCTGGGAGAGGAGCGTGCCCCTTTTTCCCAGGGCCCGCAGCTGACAGAGATACCTCCCACCCACATTCCTAGATTAGAAAGCAGTCCAGGGAGTGACCCAGCACCAATAGCAGACTGGTTGGATGCGCGGCGCAGACGCAGAGAGCGGCGCCAAATGGAGAGCGCAGAAAGGAGGCGTAGCGCCCGGTTGGCGCTCAAAGAACGGTTGCGCCCAGAGGATCCAAGGGAAAAGGGGAGGGATTCTCCCTAGTGCTTATATTCAGGGGTCTGCCAGTAATTGCCTTTCAAACGGGGACCAACTGTTCCAACTTAGGGCATAGGGATGCTGCTGCTCAGATCTAGTTGCTACCTGTAGAGTTGTAAGTTGTAAAAGAAGAATAAAGCTTTGAAAAGAATCCCTTTGTCTGCGTCTGGACTTGGCTACTGGATTAGACTGAGAGAGCCCTCCAAGGAGCCCTTGACAGGCCTGTAGTCAAGTTTTGCTCAATACTAGCATATATGAAGTTATATTCATTGTTTATGACCTTAGATTTTTACTGTTTGTTCTGCACACAAAGGCAAGAATAAACAACTAGTATGATTTGAAAGGAAAGGATATCTTCTTTGCTCCAAACAGGGTACGTCTTTAGAACCTGAGTGTGCATACCAGACCTATTCAAACTTGCAAGCCTTTCCAAAGAGAGGGAGTTTTTGGTAACTGCAGAGCAAGTCTATAATTCCATCCGTAGTTGTACTCCTCTGCTGTTTCATGAGAACAGCCTGCATGGGGCCTCATCCCAGTTTAATCTGTCACTTATAATTAATGTGGTTCCTTGTTCCCATGGCTGCTCTTTGGTGAGTATTCCAATATCCTAAGAAGCAAATAGTGGATTCCCCTTGTAAAACTAGAAGCTTAGTCAGCAGTTTCTCTTGTACATGTCATCAGGCTCTTGGTGGTAAGTGATTGCCAGAAAATCAGTATGCGCCTTACTGTGGTGCATCCAGTAAGAAGAATCTGTTAAGCATCTGTATCACAGCCTCAACTTCCCATCATGTCACCCACCCAAAATTTTGATTCCATCCTGCCCTGGGATAGTATCCTTGCATATAGTAATGCTGTTGTGGCTGCAGAGTGGGTTGTCACTTTTGGTTCCTGTACTCATGCAGTCTCTACTATGTTTGGGGCAGATGCAGCCTGACATATTGAGCATTGTCTCCCTTGGTGCTCTCCCTATAATCTGATCAGATGGGGAAGGATGAAGACTGCAAGGTTACCTACTTGGAGCTGTTGGGAGCACAGTAGTCCTTCCCACCTGGGCCAAATACATGGGTATAGTTGCTCTTCCACAATGTGAACAGTCGCATTCACATTGGCTTAACATTAGCATCCTGGTTCCCAGCAGGAATTCAAACTATTATTGCAAACTATTATTTCTGACACAGAAGGTAAAATCCCTCTTGTTTTATTGATAATTCACTCTTTAAAGTTTCACTTAACAGCTGCTATGAATAGTCTGCTGAGTGCTGGGAACAATTCTGTGAGAACCAGAGCAATGAGCCAGAGAAATAAGCAGTCGGACCTCAGTAAAATGGAGCTATGTGGCTGTTAATCATATCTGTTTACTGGCAGGTGGCTCAAGATATATCACTTAGCCCACCTGTTGGAAGAATGCTTTTCCTGAATGCTTGCAAATGGTTATTTGCCAAACAGGTGAAAGTCAGTCTTTCCTCATCATAGGAGACATGAAGTACAGAAATATGAAGCCCGTATAATCCACACCGTCAGTGACAAGATAAGAGTTTCTTTGAGCCACTGATACCTATGGGCATTCATGATGCTCTATTAAAACAAAATTGATTTCTTTGGGTCTTAGAACTCTTAGCATCCCAAATTTGTAGGGAAGGGACATTAGGAATGTACTGACTCTTTTTAAAGGGTTTCGCCACTTACATATAGCTTTCACAACCTAATAGGGATGGTTTGAAACCAAGGCTTGTGTACGTATGGCTTTTTTTTTTTTCTCAAATGATCTAAAGTAGGTCTGCTTAAATCATGGAAGTACTGTTTCTGCTCTGCCAACTTGAACTAAATACTGCATGACTGGAAGGCATTTGCAGTTAGTTAAGTCGAGTCCAGCCCCCTGGTCTAGATATTTCTGGAGAACTGCTTTCGGAGGCTGCCCAAGCGCTGCCGTGTGTCCCTTATATGAAACTGGGTGGGTGACTCTGCTGAGAGTTGCTGAGCTAAGAAAATAACCTTTTTGGCCTCAGAAAGAGCTCATTCCTAGGAGCATCATTTGGGGAAATCTAGCGCTTTCTGCATAAATTGTATTCCAGCTTGCAAAGCAGCTGGCAGCCCTAGTCTTGTGCTGTCTGGCACCGGTCTTTCTAATTTGTCTCAGCTTCATATCCTGTAATATATCTAGGGAGAATGGGGTGCCAAGGGGATGTTATTACTACTTCTTCATGGACATGGATCCCAAAGCGCATTTCAGTGCTCTTTTGGAATGGCTAGATGCATGTCAATTTAACACCTGAGAATTAGAGACATAAAATAACTGTCCTATTTTAGTGATCGATTGTAAGCAGTTCCAGGAGCCTTTTTTTGGGGGGGGGGATGAGGAGCAGCATAAAAGTACTTTAAATAAAATAAACCAATACATTAAAGTGCAGCAAGGAAGACTGCTGTGGCTGGGTTAGTAGTATTCTGTGGTTGCTGTTGCTCCACCCCTCGTTACTGACTCGTTCAGTTGTTATGGTGCTCCATGCACAGCTGCAGTGTCTTGGCCTTGCTTCCTGGCTCTTTGTTTAGGGCAGTAGATAATAAGTTCACGCAGCCATAAAAGTTTATTCAGACTGATGGGGGTTCCAAGAGGTCAATAAAACATTTCCCCCTCTCTTCAGAGTTGTTCTTACTTTTAGGAATATTTTGGGCTTTTTAAAAAGATTGCGTTACTTTTAATTGATAGATATGAAACCATCTAAATCAAGATTTTATACATGCATTATGGGCTGGAGAATGATTCCACCCATAGACGGTTCTTTCCCGTTCCTTTCAGTATCTATTCAGTGCATTCCATCAACAAACAGATGGTAGGAAAGTAAAGTGAATATTTATTTATTCATTTACCCTGCCTTTCTACCAAAATATGGCACTCAATGCAGATTGAATTGTATTTGTATATTAAAAGATGTGCTTATACAAATCATGCCAAAAATGTTGTCTTCTCCCCTCCAACCCGTGTAACCCCCCCCCCCGCACTCCAGAGCTTCCTCCAACCTTCAGGAGCACATTTGGGGCGGGAAGGGGTGCTCACAGGGCTGCAGGAGGAAGGGGAAATCCATCCCACCAGTGGTTTCCTTTCCACTAACAGAGTGGCACCGTTGGATCCAAACCCTTAACACCAATTGGAATAGAATCTGAACAACTCAGAGAAAAAGCTGACAGTATAGCTGTTCCTTAAAAGACAACGCTAGCAGTGAGACTCTGGGCACAAAGGAATATCTTCCCTACTCAATGTCACTTGCCACAGATTGCTAATACACATAACGAATTTGCCAGGAGATAAACTGGGGAAAATCTTACTAGTTAAGCCCCCCGCCCTCAAATCTTGCCATATAGTAGAATGTACGATATAAAAAAGCACCAGGTTTTTCCTTTACCTTTTTTGAATGTATGACAATATATTTCATTCATACCATGCCTTTCTACCAGGAAATGGCACTCGAGGTGGCTAACAACAGTGTGTGTGTGTGTGTGTGTGTGTGTGTTTATTTATTGGAAAGAGATGAGGAAACATGAAAGAGAATAGGCACCTTGTAAAGAGGTAAAGGTAAACACTATCTCTAACTTTTATGCTGGCTCTACACTGGTGGTACTAGCCAGAAATTCCCCACATTTATTTCTAAAACTTTATTGCATACTTAAAATAATATAATTGTAAAACAGCTTCCATTAGATACCTTAATGGCTTTTAATGCCATCCTTATTAAATCAGATATGATATTACTGAAGCTTACAACATAAGATAACAAGGTTTTCATAGTTCTCTTTTCCTTTAAACATTCATTTATAAATTCCTACGTGTTCTAGTAATTTATATGGGTAGCACATTGTCTTGTATCTTAGCATTCTAAAACAGCAAAAATTTACCACTTAAAAAAAACTGTTTTCCTTTGTTTCTTCCCTTACCATAATGATGTTCCTCAATTTTAACTTACATGCCAGATCTGCAGCAACATCCATTAAAGAAAGAGCACCTTTTTGCTCCAATTATGGTTGATAGCTGTTCTGGAAACTGATGACAAGTGAATAATCTTCTCCATGTGTAGGTTTTCATTAGTATAGAGGACCAAGCAAACTGTGGTAGGAAATCTTTCTTTCTGCCATTTATATAGGTCACCCAATAACATTGTTCTTTAGGTGGCTCAGAAACATAAAATAGTAAAATATAGTATTAAACTTGTTGTTGTTGTTCAGTCGTGTCCGACTCTTCCTGACCCCATGGACCATAGCACGCCAGGCCTTCCTGTCCTGCGGTCTCTCCCAGAGTGTGCTCAAGTCCATATTCATTGCATCGGTGATGCTATCTAGCCATCTCATCCTCTGCCGTCCCCTTCTCCTCTGGCCTTCAATCCTTCCCAGCATCAGGGTCTTTTCCAGGGAGTTTTCTCTTTGCATTTGGTGGCCAAAATATTTGAGCTTCAGCTTCAGTATCTGTTCTTCCAATGAGCAGGCAGCGTTGAGTTCCTTTAGGATGGACTGATTTGACCACCTTGCAGTCCAGGGGACTCGTAAGAGTCTTCTCCAGCACCACAGTTCGAAAGCATCGATTCTTCGGTGCTCAGCCTTCCTTATAGTCCAGCTCTCACAGCCATACGTTACTACTGGGAAAACCATAGCTTTGATTATACGAATCTTTGTCTGCAAGGTGATGTCTCTGCTTCTTACTATGCTGTCTAGGTTTGCCATAGCTTTCCTCCCAAGGAGCAAGCATCTTTTAATTTCATGGCTACAGTCACCATCTGCGGTGATCTTGGAGCCCAAGAAAATAAAATCTGTCACTGCTTCCATTTCTTCCCATTCCATATGCCAGGAAGTGATGGGGCCAGATGCCATGATCTTCGTTTTTTTAATGTTGAGTTTCAAACCAGCTTTTGCACTCTCCTCTTTCACCCTCAACAAGAGGCTCTTTAGATCCTCTTCGCTTTCTGCCATTAAGTATTAAACTACAATACCGTAAAATAACAAATTGCAGCATAAAAATGCCTGCTGTATTATCTATAACATTTCTGAGATGCTAACTTCTGTTCACCTAACTAGTAATCATAGTAATCTTTTGCGTTTCAGTGAACTCTTCATCAGACAAAATAAGTATTAAAAGCATAAAAAGATGGCATAGATACCATTACTGTATATCTGAAGAGGCATTCCACTGAGCAGTTTCTAGAGTGTTTTTAAACATTGTCTATGGAGTGGCATTGACATAAACAGGGCTGGCCCTCCCATGAGGTGGGGTGAATCCCTCACCTCAGGTGGCGAACTGGGAGGAGCTGTGAAT
Organism: Heloderma suspectum; assembly: GCF_057233095.1. Classification (NCBI taxonomy): domain Eukaryota; kingdom Metazoa; phylum Chordata; class Lepidosauria; order Squamata; family Helodermatidae; genus Heloderma; species Heloderma suspectum. Next base: position 229,655,206 of record NC_139459.1, read on the forward strand.
TATTATTTTTAATTATTATTGTTCTTATTAATTACATTTCTGTGCTGCCCCATAGCTGAAGCTCTCTGGGCAGTTTACAGAAATTAATTGCATGCCATATGCTCCCCACCAAGAGGGCTCCCCACTGCTGTGTCACTAGAGTGAGGGGGTGGCACTAATGGGTCCTCCAGAGAGTCCTGCCAGCCCTGCTTGCAAATGCCATGGCAGGAGAGCAGCTGGCGCAGTTCTTTGGAGCAGCTGTCCGCCCTCAGTTTCACTCTTAGAGGGTTCTCGTAGCAAGACGGAGGACGGGTGGTTGCTCCAGAGGAGCTGCCTGCCCTCAGGCTTACTCCAAGAACCCTCTCATGGTGAAGCATTTTGGACAAGGCAGCTCTAGCTGATGAGGCTCTTCGGAGAACCCAGGCAGGCAGCAGCTGGGCCAGGGTCATGGTGGCGGCTTTTTTCCTGCCTCAGGTGGTGTGAGAGCTTGAGCCACTGCTGGATATAGAAAGGTATGACAGAGAGGCAAAGCTAGCCAAAGTAGATATATGGTGCAGTCTGATCAATTGCTGGAAAGAATACAGGGGTTGGTTGCGGTGTCAAGGAGTACCACACTGAAATAAACACTGTGCTGCCTGAGCCAGTCCTCCCAGTGAGGAATCTTATGTACTCTTTAGAATTAGCTGAAATTTCTTTCTTTTACACCTAAATTCCAGAACATGTAGCCTTCCTCAGTTAAGTTTCCTCATCTCTTTACTCTTCATGCTCCCAATTACATTGAAAATAATTGGATTAATAAAGTAATTCATAAAACTTTACATGGTTAAAATAAAAGTGTATTTAATATTTTAAAAGACGGCTAGTGTGAGGTGTTCTGTAGTCCTCACAGTCAAACTGCTGAATTTTTTCATCTGCTAAGATCTGTAGTCCTAATGTGAAATCAAAAATGAAAAGTTTTAAAATGGAAGCTCTGATAACTTTTAAATTACAGTGATGATTTCACAGCCGAAAAAAGAAAAGAGAGAGAGAGTAGAAATGCGTTAAAGAAATTAAAGACAAAAATGTGTCGCCCACGTTCTCCAATTCTCGCTGAGCCTGAACCCTCTTCTCTTTCACTGGCTGCCACCTTTTACAAGGCATCTTTTGTTGTATGGATTCATAAAACAGACAGTGTTTCTTAGAACACAGCAACAAGACTCACCATAGTCTGAGCATAAATGGGTAAAATGTGAGACACTAGTCTGAAATTCCACTTTTCAATGTGGCTGAACTGTTTGTAGAAGTCTGAAATCTATTCGCCATGTTGTGCCTTCGTAATGAAGCCTGCATTTGTACTCTGTGTTCATGCTTATGCTGCTGAAAGACCAAACAACTGTATTTATCCAGCACATATTCTTGCATGGGAAGATCTTGTTTTTTCTTGCTTTTTAGTTGGGTGAACAGCCCGATGAGATCACCTCTTTGCGTATCAAACTAGTATGCATCACCTTTTCTTTGAAACAGATTGCACAAAACAACACACAAAAACCCATCCTTTTAATTTTTCCCTATTGATCTTCAAAGGGTTGCATTCTAAAGAGTATATTGTGGCTTGTGAATGCAATTTTCCTTAGCTTAGGACTGTTTCCTCCACTAATAGAAGATATTGTAAGAATCTTTATATACTTAGGCTGTATTTAGATTAATTAGTATTTATGTTAAATGATTTGTAGCAAGTAAGGAAAATTTGTATTACATGCCTTATCTGTAGATCAAATGGGCAAGAGTTTGGTACGGTTATGTCTACAGAATGAGCCAAGAGGGTGGTCCCACTTCATTCAAGTGATGACAAAGGTTTGAATAGGGTCACCAGAGTGATTTACTAAGATGTACTGACATGTTCCAGGCAAATACTTTCCATCAGGTGATGCTAAGATTAGACTCCTTTAATCTAAATCTTGAATCAGATCATTCTGATTAAAGAAATAGATTATATAACTCGCACCTAGTATTTTTTGAAGAGAGTATTTGCTTGACATATGCCAAGACATGGTACCGCCTATTAAATCACATTTAGCCATGATTCAGATTTTAGGTTTTGCAGTGGTATGTCTATTCTATCCAAAACATAGATCTGTTTGGACTCAACACTAAGCTATCGTTTAGTGTCCCATGTGTGAACCATAGGATTATGTGCTTTCCCCTCCCCTCTTCTAATGCACTTGGGGGTAGGAAATCAGAAATGTTCTCTTTGTTTTTCAGTTAACTGTTTATTGGTATGCCCAAATCCAGGACAGTGGTTAATCTTAGCTCTGGTTTGGTAAACGATGGTCTGAAGCTGGCTTGTTTCCCTAAACCATAAGACTAATCACAGTCTGACCAGATTCAGACATAAGCAATCATAGTTAGTTAAAAACAGAAGCAAAAGCTTCTAATCTCCTTCTCGTGGCCATGCCAGAGGAGGAGGGGAATCTCACAAGGCTTGTTCATGTAATCCTAAAGCATAGTTTACTGTTGCATCAGAAAGTAGCCATAGTTAGGAATATAATCCTAAATTGTATGTTAAATATAATCCCCTGTTAAATCTCTGCCAGCATTGTCTAAATGGCCAGGCTTCATACTTCCCAGATGTGCTGACTCTTCCCAGATGTGCTGACACTTCCCAGATACTAGCAAATCATCCCAAATGTATTTTGCTCTACGTATTATGTTCTGCATAACATTATCTACACATTATGTTCCGCATAGGGGAGAAAGGGATACTGGGCACTGCTCAGTTTTAAGTTTCTTTTATTAGGGTAATTAATCTGTTAAAACCATAAACTGGAGAACAGTCTTAGTCTTCCTGGACCCACCTACCTTGCTGCATCATTTTGTGGCCTCTAATTCCCAATCACTTTTCATTTAAATATACAGCTAAATTTGGTATTAAATTGTCATCAGGCTAGAGGTAGTGAAAGCTATGCTCATCAACACTCAAGCTGCACTTTCTGCCAAGGCAGAAAGTTAATTTACCAGTGTCCCTTGCTTTTGGATCATCTGTAATCATGTAAGCTATAAAGGTTTGTAAACTATGTAGGGCAAGTATTAAGTTAGAAATAAGACTTCATTTTTATTTGTCACAGTTAATCTCTAAGTTCAGTAAATCTGTGTATTTTGATCTGTGGGGAATCTACAAGGCTTATCTTATCCCATATTAATGGCTTTGTCCTTTTGACCAATTTACTAAGAGTACAGTAACCCTTTAGGGGGAGCTGGAGCGATTAGAGATTGGAAGCTGGCTGACTAAAACTGTGTAAATGTGAAAACTAGAGTATTATTCCTCATAGTTAAGCATCTCTACTGTTAAGTAATTTAGTAGGTTGTGGCAGAACTACTGATGTATAGTGTATTTTAGGATGATATTGTATTAATAGTAACAAAGGAGTAAGCCCGCCCCCCCATCACGTTTTGTGGTGCTGGAGAAGACTCTTACGAGTTCCCTGGACTGCAAGGAGGTCAAATCAGTCCATCCTCAAGGAAATCAACCCTGAGTGCTCATTGGAAGGACAGATACTGAAGCTGAAGCTCAAATATTTTGGCCACCTAATGCGAAGAGAAACCCTCTGGAAAAGACCCTGATGCTGGGAAAGACTGAAGGCAAAAGGAGAAGGGGACGGCAGAGGATGAGATGGCTAGATAGCATCACCGATGCAATGAATATGGACTTGAGCACGCTCCGGGAGAGAGCGCAGGACAGGAAGGCCTGGCGTGCTATGGTCCATGGGGTCACGAAGAGTCGGACACGACTGAACGACTGAACAACAACAACATCAAGTTTTACCTGAGAAACTGAGGGGTGCTGGAGCAACAAGAAGGGTCAGAAGCTCTCCAGGGATCTGTCACAATCAGTCACTGAAATTTGTGCAAGGAGCTGGTGCAATCTCTTCCTCATCTTTTGATCTATCACTGCTTGAGTGATCCGTTCCTAATTTTTATGTGAAAAATGGTGCTTCATTAATGAAGTCTTAACCATCTTGCAATGCGTCCTCCTTACATTTGAACAAATGTACCACAGTGTCCCTCATCCTAGCCATTATGGCAACCTGCCTCTTGATCTCCATGACCTCTGGCATTCAAATAGTTATATTGGCTTAAAGGAAAGTACCGCTGCTGCTCCAAGCTCAACGCATAGTGATAGATCCTTTTCCAGTAATACAAGTCCTAACAAGCTGTGTGTTCTTTTTCTATACAATATAGCTAGCCATAGAACTGCTAGAAGTGAAGTGTTAGTAGTTGTCGTCCTCCAAAGGTCATATAAATTAATGGCAAATAAAAGGGATTCTTTTTTTGTTTTTACAGCAAACCTATAAATATAAAATCTGGATAAAAGGTACATTGGTTTAAAAGTGTTCACTCATTTAATAACATTAGCAGAGACACTTGGGTAATGTGTTGCCATTCCAGAGTGTTGGGTTTCTGTTCTGCGTTTCCCTGAAATATTGTTACCCTTACCATTCTGCTGTTGGTGCTGCTGGTTTCATTATTCTAGTGAAACAGAGTGTCTGGAAAAGTTGCTATTCTCAAGATCCTGGCATAAGCAGTAAGGGGCATTTGGATGCCCAGTTGTCATTGGAGATGAGTACTCAGCTTCATCAGGCTTTTCAAGACTATATTCCAACTCATGCTTCTAAAGAGGAACAGGGCTTTTAACTGTTTGCTTGACTTTCTGAATGATGAGATAGGAAAGGTAAAGGTAAACTGCCTCTGCAAAAGACACATCTACTGTCAAGCCACTCCTAGGACCTTCTCAGAACCCATGTTTTACTTCAAGGTAATAATGTGTTTGAATCCTTCTTATGTAGTGTGCTTAGACATAAGTGTATTACATGCTATACAAATAATTTGGGAAAGGGCTCTTGTGAGAGTGGGGTTGAGGAGGAATATCTATTACATTTGTTCAGATGAAGAGGTGCCTGGCTCTTTTTGTATTGTAAAGCTGTTGTGAATTAAAAATGAGGGAGAAACAAGCTACCATAAGATCAGGTGCAGCTTCACTGATGTCAGATGCAGAATTTATTTTCAGGAGCAAGATTTATCTGCCTGAGTCGTTTGCAGAAGGTGTCCCAAGAAAACCTAGCTGTTCTGTGGTTTTTATCTTCTTGCCAAACTGAGCTTATTTTAAGTGCACATTTGCTGTTTTCCATGACCAATCATCCTCTTCCTAAAGATTTATAACTCAGCTGTTTCAATTTGTGATGGATTGAAACTTTGGAATGTACACTGTCAGTCCAGATGCCAGAGCTTTTCTTAAAAAAGAAAAGAAAGAATTAGATTGGGTATGTGTGATTTTTTTTCTTTGAAGGCTAAAAATGCTAATTAAAGCTCTAAACTTACTATTTCCAGTTACTTTTCAGATGTGTCAGTTAACTTTTCAAAAGGAAAACCTCTTGTTCAGCAGTGCTGAACTGTAAGAATGAGATGGACAAGTCCTATGGCTAATGTGAATACTTGCATTATAGTACAGTTTCATAATTTGTAGTTGATGCCAGGACACAGGTGGTGATCATAGTGACCTCCTCTGATGAACAGAGACATTTTGAACATGTGCACTGCAAAAAGACACTCAAGTGTGCATGTTATAGAGAGAAAATAAAAAGGCATTTATTTGGAAGTTATGTTCATTTAACCAGAATAAGAATAACCTGAATAAGCTAACTACACTGAATACTCCAAAGGGCTTCCATTACGTTGTTGCAGGTGAAACCAGTTATGTAGCTTTGTACAGGGTGGAATACAGAGTATAAGTATGATATTTGGAAGGGCTTTGGCCACAGCACTAAAATCAAACTGTGCCACCACACTTGTGTCCTTCCCAGTGAGTACACTAGAGTGAAAGAGCAGAAGCTTTGGAGAGCTTCTTGGAGGAGTGTAACAGGCACATAAGATCCCCTTCTATGTAATGAGCTATTCTTGAATTTTGAACATTTCCCTGCCAAGGAGGATAGTCATGCTTATACGTCTTCTTCCCCTTCTTCCCTGTGACAGAAATTACACAGTGAAATGTTGTTATTGTTGTGGTTGTTATTATTATTAACAACATTTCTATACCATCCCATAGCCAAAGCTCTCTGGGCAGTTTACAAAAATTAAAAACCATTAAAATACGTTATACAAAGTGTAAAACCATTTACATAAAAACAGATAAACAGACAGCACATGCACAGACAACATATATCTAAAACAATATTAAACAATTGACCATAAGACAAATTCAGGACATTTGGATTCTATCCAGGATAGAAAATCTATCACATTTTTCACACAAAATAAGACCTGTTTGAAAGAGAGAGAATTCCTGCTTCCTAATGGTAACTGCTTAACATCCCGAATTTCTCCACTGATTTCTATGGGAAGCAGTCACTTCCTCCCCAGTAGACAAAACATGGTGAAGTGTGTGGCTGGGTTTATTATTTAAATTTCCCAAAATGCACTGGAGGTAGATAAATATGAAGACAGTTCCTATTGCTCTGCCACAAACTGTTGGAATAGGCATGGGTGTGTTTATTCCTGCTCATACATACCTCGTTATTTCTCCTTGCTTGCTCAGAAATCTGGGAAGTGGAACATATACATGTTCATTTGGGGGTGGGGGGAGTGTTAGGGATGTAGGTCATGATATGGCTATGGAATGTCTCTCCCATCTTTGGAAAGCCATCCTATTAGCTGTGCCCCAACTGATTAGCTGTTGACTTGTCATGAGAACTCTGTTAATTAACACTTTATATATTTTCTTTATTCCCTTTATGCCACAGGGTGCCCAAGGCTCTGTTCAATTAACAAACATCTTAAACCAGTAAAAAAAAAAACTAGTAAAAAGATGTAACATTAAAAAGATGTTTATAAAACAAAGGCCAGTATCCAAAGGCCTTCCTTGAGTTGTAGAGCTTTTCAGTTTACTCCCTTCCTGTAACAGCCCACTGAAATTCTGCTCTCAAAGTTCAGAGGGCCCTCTAGAGCAGGGACAGACAGAAGGTAGGTTGCGATCTACTGGTAGATATCCAGGTGATTGGCAGTAGATCAGCAAGGGGTTCAGATTCCAAAAGGTTGAACAACATAGACCAAGCTCCCCCTTCTTTTCCCCCTCCTACATCAGGCTGCTGAAATCAAGAAAGTGTGGGAGAAACAGGAGTAGATGTGTGTACACACAATGGTATGTCTGCAAGGTCCAGTTCTGGTGGTGAAAATGAATTCTTGGGCTGAGCATATGCTCAGAGGCACCTTGTTCTTTCATTCTATGTCCCTCTTGCAGATCCAAGTATTTTCTGAAAATCCAAGTATTTTCTGAATACTTTTGTAGCGTTCCTACAACTCTTGAGTGCCAAATGTTCTTTTCCCATTTTTTCATTTATTATCCTTAACACCTATAAAACTTTTGTTGGGGAAAATGTCTCCCCCAGTAAGCATAGCACCAATTTTCATTATGGTTCTCGACATAAACTTTTGCACAAACCACCCACCACCCTAAAGCAGCTGATGGGTTGTGGGTGGTTTTTTAACCACACCAACACCCCAACCTTGATAGGGTTGGATGACACAATAAGCCACAGCAACCACCTGCTTGAATATTGCAAATGGCTGCCAGCACATGCCGCAATCCGTTGTGGCTTGAATAAGCCATGGGAGGCCGCGATGATTGTGTGAATTGGGTCATTGAGTGTCTGGTCATCTGAGAGTTACATACTTAATCCTTTTAGAGATATAATACTAATAATTGTATCTTGCAGTCCACAGGCAGAGACATTCCTGGCTGCCACTAGATATCCCCCTCCCCATCTGAGGATTGTTAAAGCATGTGAAGGGGAAAGTTGCCCAGATGTGCAGCTTGACCCATTTTCAGACTTTTGTACTGTCACTGTAAATCCCCCCACTCCCTCCCCCTCAAAAATCAGAGGTTGATTTGAGTTTCACTCTTACTGTTGCCTTAGTTTGTAGTATGCTCACTATTGAGACAGACTTCATATCCCAAGTTTTGAAGGGGAGAAGTATGCGCCTTCTTTCAGAATTGCTAGCAATCACGATACTTCGGAGTGTATGTGCCTTAAAGTTGAGTTTTCTGTGCATTCAATTATGTTTTGGTACCTCCTTCAGCGAGGTATGAAATGAGGTGTAATGTATCTTTATAGAGAAAGATCAAGAGATCCTCCAGTGCTTGTTTGGATTGTTCTTTTAAAAGTCAATTCAGTCCAGATTGATTCCTCAGGAATTTCAATTTTGTTCTTATTTGTCTTCTGCCTGCTTGATTCAGGTCTTTCCATCATCTGGGAAAAGTAAAGGTGTTTTAAGTACTGTAATATGGTTTGTCTTCAAGCTCAGCCAATTGTTGCAGTAATTTTTCCATGAGGGGAATAATGGTATTAGCACTCTGATCAGTGACTTAGAGCTCTCTGTTCTGCAACTAATGATGTTTTCAGATCTAGGCAAACTAAACTCCTTGCAAGGTGTTTGAGGTGCTGTCGCTGCAAACTCTCATGTGGCTAGGTCTTTGTATGACAGCGGGATTCCTTTGTGAGTTATCAATCAGTGTGTAGCTATCATCACTCAGTGCCAAGGCAGGTCAAACAGAGGAGTTCACATCTGTGTCTTCATGACCCAGCGAGTGTTTTCTAATGGTCCTTTTGCTGGTGATATATCACCAGACAGGCCAGCACCTTGGAACTGCAGGGGGGATTTACTAGGCTGGATCTCTTGTTGCCCATTTACGTTTCTGTATGCATTGGTTTGGAGCCCCACTCCTTTCACGAAGGACTATCCAACAGGCAGACAATAGGATTTCAAAATAGATTTGATAGCCCAGTGACTAAAGGATAAACATACATCTCTATTGCCTACTTATTAGGGTCTAGAGACTCAGGACAATGAGAAAACTAAGTTATGTGGACTGAATAATGCATGCATATGAGATACTAGTTTTAATCCACGTGCAAAATCTGGGGTGTTGCAGAATATGCACACATTTGCAGGCTAAATTCATTAGCAGACTATAGCATGAGGAAGAGTTATGGGATATCAGAGTATAAAGGGGGGGGAAATTATGCCGAAGCAATAGTTATTAGAAGACCAGCTTGGATCCATTCTGGTTTCTGACCCATTGGCAGACGCTGCCCCTGTTTTCAAACATCCTTCTGCCACTACAATGCTAAGGATTTTTTTTAAATAAGGAAGATGCGTTACCAGGCACTGTTCTTGATTTCTAGAATCTCTATAAGGCCCTTCGTAATTGACTCCTTTCTTACTCTGTTACTGTTTTGCAGTTATGCTCTTATTCCTCTGGATAAGGCCTAGAATTAACTCCCATCTTAATTTTGATTTTATCAAAATGAATTTCATGTACCAGTTTTGGGGAAGTGATGCTTAAAGTAAAGTGTAGTCAAAGTTAAAGCACCCATGTCCCATTTGGGATTTTTTTTTACTTAATTTTTATTCTACTTTTATCTTTATAAATGAAATAAAGAATACCAACAACATAATCACCATCTACAGTTTCCAATATTACAGTATTCTTGGGGACACCGCAACAACCAGAAAAGCAAAAAAGAAAATAGAAAAGGAAAAGAGAAGGCAAAATATGAAAGAACAAGAAAACAAAGGGAACAAGAAAAAGTATTAAGAGAAAAGAACGGGGCGGGGGGGAGAAAGGAGAAGATTACATATTACAGATAAACTTAAAGTATCACTCTACTTAAAAGATTATACCATTGCCAATATTACAATTTAGTTGTTGTTGTTGTTCAGTCATTAAGTCGTGTCCGACTCTTTGTGACTCCATGGACCATAGCACGCCAGGCCTTCCTGACCTCCGCTCTCTCCCAGAGTGTGCTCAAGTCCATATTCATTGCATCGGTGATGCTATCTAGCCATCTCATCCTCTGCCGTCCCCTTCTCCTTTTGCCATCAATCTTTCCCAGCATCAGGGTCTTTTCCAGGGAGTTTTCTCTTCGCATTAGGTGGCCAAAATATTTGAGCTTCAGCTTCAGTATCTGTCCTTCCAATGAGCACTCAGGGTTGATTTCCTTGAGGATGGACTGATTTGACCTCCTTGCAGTCCAGGGGACTCGTAAGAGTCTTCTCCAGCACCACAGTTCAAAAGGATCGATTCATCGGCGCTCAGCCTTCCTTATAGTCCAGCTCTCACAGCCATATGTTGCTACTCGAAAAACCATACCTTTGATTATATGGACCTTTGTCGGCAAGGTGATGTCTCTGCTTCTTACTATGCTGTCTAGGTTTGCCATAGCTTTCCTCCCAAGGAGCAAGCGTCTTTTAATTTCATGGCTACAGTCACCATCTGCAGTGATCTTGGAGCCCAAGAAAATAAAATCTGTCACTGCTTCCATTTCTTCCCCTTCTATATGCCAGGAAGTGATGGGGCCAGATGCCATGATCTTCGTTTTTTTAATGTTGAGTTTCAAACCAGCTTTTGCGCTCTCCACTTTCACCCTCAACAAGAGGCTCTTTAGATCCTCTTTGCTTTCTGCCATTAGGGTGGCATCGTCTCCGTATCTGAGGTTGTTGATAATTCTCCTGGCAATCTTAATTCCAACCTGTGATTCATCCAACCCGGCGTTTCTCATGATGTACTCTGCATATAAATTAAATAAGCAGGGCGACAATACACAGCCTTGTCATACTCCTTTCCCAATTTTGAACCAATCGGTTGTTCCATGTCCGGTTCTTACTGTTGCTTCTTGACCCTCGTACAGGTTTCTCAGGAGACAGGTAAGGTGGTCTGGTACTCCCATCTCTTTAAGAATTTGCCACAGTTTGTTGTGATCCACACAATCAAAGGCTTTAGCGTAGTCAATGAAGCAGAAATAGACATTTTTCTGGAATTCTCTTTCTTCATGATCCATTCATGAAGAAATTCATGATTTCTTGATGATTGAATGTTGGAGATTTGATCTCTAGTTACTCTGCCTCTTCGAAACCCAGCTTGTACTTCCAGTAGTTCTTGGTTCACATACTGCTGAAGCCTAGCTTGTAGGATTTTGAGCATAACCTTGCTGGCATGTGAAATCAGCACAATTGTACGGGAGTTTGAACACTCCTTTGCATTGCCCTTCTTTGGAATTGGAATGTAAACTGACCTTTTCCAGTCTTGTGGCCACTGTTGAGTGTTCCAAATTCGTTGGCAAATTGAGTGCAGCACTTTAACAGTATCATCTTTTAGGATTTTAAATAGCTCAGCTGGAATACTGTCATCTCTGCTAGCTTTGTTGTTAGTAATGCTTCCTAAGGCCCACTTGACTTCACTCTCTCGGATGTCCGGCTCAAGTTCAGTGACCGCACTATCATGGCTATCAGGGACATTAAGATTTTTTCTGTATAGTGCTTCTGTGTATTCTTTCCACCTCTTCTTAATCTCATCTGCTTCTGTTAGGTCCCTGCCTTCTTTGTCCTTTATCATGCCCGTCTTTGCACAAAACGTTCCCTTGATAGGTAAATCCATCTTATTTCAGTAATATATCCTTAGATTTATAACAAAGAAACATACTATGAATTTTCCCCTAGCCATAAAATGCTTTTCAGCTAATATATGATGATAAAGCTAAAATCAACCAACCAGGAATATTACTAATCATAGTCTCAAAATATTAATAATACTCATAATAATTTAAAAAAAGAAAATTATTAAGGATAAAAGAAAAAACAAAATCAACAACAATCACTAGTATATTTTATACTATCTATATTTTAGATAGTATTATTTCTAAATATATATATGAGTATGTACATTTCTATACACCCACAAACCAAAATTTTGTGTGCAGTATATCATATCTATTATATATATTTTAAAAAAGGAATTAAGAGAAAATGGAAGGAGAAAAAAAATGGATATATATAAACAATCATCTCTGGCATACTGCCCGGATCTTATAACCCAAACAAACTGACAGGCAACAATTGTTCATGCATTCCCAGCTCACAGGACTGAAAAAGATGTCTCCCGTGCTTTACCAACAAGCCAAGCCTCCGCCATTTCATGATTTAAAAACTTTTTCATCTGTCCTTCAACAATGATGCAAAATGTGGCAGGGTATTTTATGTGGTATTGTAGATTCATTTGTCTTGCTTGATTTCTCGCCTTAGTGAACTGCCTTCTTTTATCAGCAGTTTCTTTAATGTAATCCGGAAATAGCATAATCTTAACTTGTTTTGGCCCTCAAAGAAGATCTCCCCTCCCTCTTGCCACACGCAGGATATAACTTTTTGTAGAAACTCTTGCAAACTGAACTATAACAGTAACAGCAGTCCCTTTAACGCCACACGCCGAACTTGGAACACAGCATGCATGTTCAATGTCAAGTAAATAATCAGATGGCAAAGCAAGTAATTCATGCAGGAATTTGTCCAAGAATTTAGACAGGCTTACGTTGGTGGGTAATTCTTTGATGCCAATAATGTGTAGGTTTGCTCTTCGTGTAAATGCTTCCAGTTGTGAGATTCTAGTAGACAGGATTTTATTTGACGCTTTCATTGTAATCTCTTGGGCTGATACGTTATCTTGCAGGTCATTAACTTTCGCCTCTGTTTTTTGCAGAGAAGTATTAATTAAGTCCACAGCCCCCTGGAGGGCGGTAATGGAATCTTGGATTGTATCCAATCTCTTAGCCTCTTCTGACAGTTGAAGAGAGAAAGTTTTTATCAAAGCAAGCAGCTCCTCTGTATTTCCATCACTTCTAGAAAACTTTGCCAAGGGGGGGGGGTTGGCAGTGGTCCCATTCCTTTTTTTCTTCCTTTTGATGTTGCCATTCTTCTCCTTAAACAAATTTTGCAGGTCCTCAAGTATTGTAGGTATTCGCTAATCCATAAATGCTAAAAAAAAACCCTACATTTGGCACTCGTCAGCCCTGTGTTCTCCTAATTAGATAGGAGTTTCAAAACAGCTTTGAGTCGATGTCTTTGTTCTGGAAAACTAACCTTGGAGCCCAGCCTTTCTGCTGCTCTTCAAAATGAGTTACTCTTCCAAGATTTCATCCAGGTGGTACTCTTGCTTCCCCTTTTAGTTCCAGAGGAAGATAAAAAGCTTTTTCAACCTTTTAAAAGCTGTTTGAGATAGTGTTCTGCGGAGCCTCTGCAGAACACTGCCAGGGTGACATTGGCTCCGACCGCCCATTTGGGATTTAATAGGATTTGAGCAGCTAAATCATTTTAATTCTTTGGAATAAGCTAACTTGAACTGTTCTTTGCTGCAGCTCCTGTGTATATTGTTCCATATTTTAATTTGTGTCCTCAGTGGGAGCCTGGGGAGAGACAATACATGCAGAGCGAGAAAGAAAACAGGATGCAGCTTTATTATATATGTAAAATAGTTTGAGATAGATGGCAGGAATTGGAGGAAGATGGTGCTGTGTCCAGTTGTTTGTTTGTTTTTTTCAGTTGGGAGGAGAATGGCAGAAGGCAGCAGCTAATGCAGGATGACTACCATCCATAAACTCTTGAGGGTCAGACTGAACATGGCGCATGATTCAAAAACATGCTTAGACTGGCCACATCTTTTTGTTTACAAAAGAGGCCCTGATCCAGATTGTGACTACTAAATTGGAGGAGGGGTAATTTATCCTGCCCCCACATCATTCTCCTTCCCAAAATCCCTCCAGAAGTTTATAATATTTCTTAAAAAACAAATATATATTGATATTATGTATTAACAATATTTATAAATCACATACATTAAATAAATTTCTCGACAAAGTATAAAAATACCCAAACCTTCATACATAGGACACAATCACCTTCCTGAGAATGCATGGTAGAAAAGGTATGTTTTCTGTACGCGCCGAAAACCAGAAGGGTTGGTGCCTGCCTAATTTGTAGCAGTACATAGAAGCAGTAGTCACTTGATATGTAGAAGCAATAGTCACTTTATTATTTGTATATACTGAAATATTTACTAATTTTGTAAAATGTTACTGAATTTACAAAATTTACCAAGCTGTATTTGTATCTCATTGATATGTGATTAAAATAATATTTTTAAAAGGGGTGGGGGAAGAAAAGAAAAAAAAAAACCCTGAAACTATTCGGATTTTTTAAAAATTGGGGCAAATAGTCGCATGGGGAAGGCCATTTTTAGCAGAAAAATGGCACAAAGGGAAAAGGAACACATGCACACGCGCGCGCGCGCGCGCACACACACACACACACACACACACAATGACCACAAACAGGGTTTGGGGTTTTTTTGGTAAACAAAAATGTGGCCAGTCCAAGGACATTTTAAAATTGTGTGCTTCAAGCATCTGGTTTCATGCATATGGGGCCATGGCCTTCAACATTCTGCCAGATGATAGAACCTATTTGTGTGCTGAAAGCCACAGGGCCTATGAAGAAGGCAACCCTCTTGAGGTCTCAGCATATTGTATCCTGCTCACTCCTATCTCTTTCCAAGTCTCTGCCGTAACATAACCCTGATTATGGAATGAACTGCCCCAATGTTGTTATCTTTTCGGCAACAAGTTAAGGCCTTCCTCTGTTCTCAGGCATTTGGCAGCATATGATTAGGTTTTTAATTAGGTCATGGGATTTCTTATTGTTGATTGTTAAAATTGTTTGGATATATGTGTGTATGTGTGTCTGCTGTCTGTGTATATGTTCGTATGTAAACTACTTTTATATTGTGTTCAATATTGTATTTTTAAGATTTTTAATCTCTGTAAACTTGTAAACCAGAGAACTTGGCTATTGGGCAGTATAGAAATATAATGCATGAAATGAAACATAAAAACTCCAGCAGTAACAGCAATAACACAGCAGGGGAGAATGCACTCCAATCTAAGGCCTTGAACGCCTTAAAATACTCCTTTGCGGGTGGACCTGAAACCAGGCAGTTCCCACTCTTTGGCCACCCCATGATGTGCTGCTCTTTAGGAGTGAATATATGCACCACTCTTCTTAGGCATCTTACTCCTCCTCCCCACCTTATACGAAGCACAATTAGGCCCTTGCCCAAATGTGAGAATGGCTTTTAAAAAATTAACTGGCACTTCAAGAGCACATGGATGTTGCTACCTTATTTAGTTGAAGAATACAGACTCATATTAAAGTAACTTTAGTAGCAACAACTGTTCTCGGTAAGGGGAGAAGCCATTGCTCAGTGGTATAGCACATCCCTTTTAAGTAACCAAGGGAAAGTAACCAAGGGACACAAGCTGATATAAGCATGTGAAAGTATAGGATATGTTGCATTTGTAGCACAAATTAATGTATAGACCCGAAAATAAAGTAGTATTCTATTGAATAGGTTGATTCACATTTTTGAACTCAGAATTACTTTGATCACTTTGGCATGTTCCATTTGGATCTAGAATTCTGGTAAGAATGAAGTCACACTATATTCAAACATAGCTGCCCACCTCTTTTGATCTTTCACACCTGGTTTCAGCTCCTTCTCAGAAGCCTGTAATCTGCAGATCCCCCGGTGTGTTGGAAAGCCGTGTGGGCCAAGTAGTGCTCTGTTTTATTGGTAGAGGAACCTGTAGATTTCACCCCTTCAGTTATTGAAACTGCAGCATTGCAGTCCTAATTCTGCTTCTGCTTTAAGGTCCAAACTAGATACTTCTTTGCATTTAAGGTATATGTTTTTTTAAAACATGTAAATAGCTTCCTGTTGGTGGAATGGGTTAATAATTATTGAGATTGCAGCAGGTGGGAAGGGAGGATTTAACCCTTTCCTCCAGTGCTGCAATCCTGATGAAAATCCTTCTTTGGAAGCTGCTATTTGTATTGGGAGGAAATTTCCTTTGGCTTCAGTGGGGGCGGTTTCCGTCCAGTGCAAATTGTAATAGTTATCAGCCCCCCCCCGCTATGTTTTTTAAAATGTTCACATTAAATGCAAAGGCATCTTTAATATCACGCCTAGTTTGGTTCTTTTGCTCTGAGGAGTTACATGACGCAGAACTCATGTCTCAACAATTAGGATGCTCCATGAGATATTTCTTAGGAAAACATTTCAGATTGCAGATGTTCTTGTTTTTATAATCCACTGCTTTACTAACTGTACGTCTGTATCATATGCAGTTTTATCCAAAAGCAAAACAAGGAAAATTTTAAGAATGAGGGGGAGAAACAAGTGACCTTGCTTTATATTCAAATGCCTCCAATTAAGGGAACTGTTATCTTATCCAAGATAACTGGAAAAGGATACTCAAAATACTACCTTGTGTAAATATAGCTATTGCCTGCATTATATCACCAAGAGTTCTCAACACATCTGGAACGAAAGCAGTTCCAGTAACATTAAAGCATCCTATTTTGGTTGGCACGCAGATACTGTGGTATATGCCAGTCAGTAATGGGTTTTGGAAACAAGCTGCTCTAAAACTCTCCTAAACTATTCTCCTGGGAAATTATTCAATTAAATACAACTAAAATTAATGCTTGTCTGTTTTGTTTGAATAAAACAAAATAAGCAGCTGGAAAAGAAAATTCTTTGTGCATGTTAGAGAGCAAGGGCTCCAGTTAATATTGGTGGATTCTGAGCTTAGTGTCCCCCCCCAAAAAAAAGTACTAATTTTAAATGATGGATATTGCTATAACTGATGATATAGGGCTATTATTTCCCATTCTCCAGAAATTTTGCAACTATAAATAATTACTTTAATTGCTGTATTTGGAGCATGAGAGAGTCTAGGGCTATTAGCTTACTGTACCCATGTGCTTGCGGGGGAGACTGCTCGTGCAACAGGACTTTCATGCTTCTAAAAATAACCCATAGTAAGCAGAAACACTCATTTCTGGAACGGGGCAGGTCAGCAGAGCTTGTAGAAGGGCTCACAGAGCTCATTCTACTCATATCCAGGGTGATTTTTAGAAGCACAAAAGCCCCACCGCGCAAGTGGTCGCTCCCATGAGCATGGCAGAACCAGTGTAGGCAGAGTGACCCTGTTGGATACTGCCCCATGGTGTCTTGATCTTAAAATGTAATACTGTGGTTGTAACTCAGTCCACATAGGTTATCCAAGGTTACATGAACAATCATTGGCTATATTATATATTTCTTACAGACACTGTAAGAAAGGTAAGTAGTTTATCAGACATTTAAACAGGTTTTCTATCTCCAGGTGTATATAGGTATGTTTGCAATGAATTTGAAGTAGCTCCATCCACTTTCTCTGGTCAGGCTTTTCGATATTCTATAGTTACTCCCCTTTGCTATATGCAATGTGACACAGTATAGCAGCATACGAAAAGAGACTGGTGCTGGTGTTATCGGAGAAAAAGCTACTTGGTATCTTAGCAGTCAGGCTTGTGGAAGTAATGATTTTATATGTATTCATATGTGAAAGTATGTGTGCATGCTCTATCTGTAATTAATTGTTACAGTTTTAGACTTCTCTGGGCACATACACAACAAACCAACAATATCAGTCAGGACAGGAGATGCTGTTCCTTCCTATTTAGAAAGCCAATCTTATGGATGGTGTCAAGCCCCGTGCCTCTAATCATTTGCTGAGGGAAGCAACATTTATATCCGCATAACTTGTTTCAAGTTCTGATGATTTCAGATTAACTTGCTTGAACTGCACTCTTGTGTAAAAACCTGCTATACAATATGGAGCTTCTTATACATTTTTGAGATTTTCAAGAATTGGGCGCTATTAGCTTATTTGGGGATATAGATGAAGCCTTGGCTTTCATTTGCTTTGTTTCCCTTTCCTTTGGGCTTTAGATTCCATATGGATTCCATATTCCAACCTGTAGTCCTCTACTTGCTGTACATACACTTGCTGTAATCTTTTTATCACTGATATGATGCACAGTATTTGCATTATTCTATCAATTATTGTGTTATTGTGTTATTTCAATGTGAGTAGCCTGAAAATTTGTGTAATTAATTTCCTTGTGTAACGTACTTGGTGCAATATAAAATATTATGTCCTTCAGCTTTTGATGTGTTTTTCTTAAACCTAGCTCCATTCCATAACTAATTCACTGGTGTATATTTTACAGATATATTGATCTACATTGGGAGAAGTGAGGTTTTACACTTGTTGCCTCCAGACTAAACATAAGAGATTTAAGCTAGCTAGTCACCAGGAGTCATCCAGGCTTCCTGATTCCATCTAACCAGTGCCATCCATACAGCTGGGCTATCCATATATTGCCACCCCATACAGGGATGGTTAGCGTCTCTTGCATTAGGAGCTGACTGCTTTAACACTCATTGCTCTAGGAGCCAATTAGTTTGTGTACTCCATACTACCAAGAAAGGCAGATGTGGAGTGCCCTTCCCTCAGTTGCCACTAAATTAGCACAACCAACCCCTGACACTAATACGCATGCTCACAGCTGGTCTTAATGTCTTTCACACACCTCATCTAGATCTGCTCTTTCTATATCAGTGCATACACCCACCATATGTGTATACTCTGTCTCACTCACTCATTTGATCCTTCTGTCTCTGTTGCTATCCTTCAGGCTTGTCTTCCTGTAGGCATACGTACACCTCCTCTTCCCCCCTGCAGCGCTCTGAAAATCTGCTCCGGAGAGTCCTCTAACTCTCTGGAGCAGATTTCGGGTGGGAGGGGGTTGGCACAAGGGGTGACATGAGGGGTGACAGTGGGAGGGGAAATCCATTGCACTGACCGTTGACATTGCATCAGGGCAAGGTGCTAGTTACATACCACCAATTAAAACCCATAATTTAAACTAACTTGCCAGAAAGATTAAAATTAACTCAACACAAAATGCCTGCCAAAAAAATAGAGGTCTTCACACAGCAATGGAAGGTCATCTGAAGGGGTGAGGTTTTCCTCCCTTCTCAGGGAGTTTCAGAGCCTTGGCATAACCACAGAGAAGGTCCTTGGCCACTGTCCTGCCAAACATAACTCAGGGATGTGTAAGAGAGTGTCTGTGGAGGATCTTAATGAGTGGTCAGGCTCCTGAGAGAAGGCAATCCTTTAGATACCCTGGTCCAAAGCCACATAGCGCTTTAAAGGTCATAGAATTTGGTTTGGTTGCTTACAGTTTGGAAGCAGGGAGACAGATACAAATGGTAACCAGGACTGGCACCAGCAGCTGGTACCCTCAGGGCAGCTGCTGCAGATGCAGCACTTAGAATGTGATGTAAACAGTTGGGTCGCATAAGGATCTGCATTGGGACCAATACTTTTTAACTTGTTCATAAATTATCTGGCATTAGGAGTGAGCAGTGAGGTGGCTAAAATATGGGGGTGGTTAAAACAAATTGACACCAAATTATTAGGGTGTTTAAAACAAAAAGGGATTGCAACGAGCTCCAAAAGGATCTCTCTGAACTGGGAGAATGGGCATCAAAATAGCAAATGCAGTTCAGTGTAAGGAAATGTAGAGTGATGCATGTTGGGGCAAAAAATCCCAACTTCATGTATATGCTGATGGGATCTGGGCTAGCTGTCACTGACAAAGAAAGAGACATTGGGGTTGTGGTGGACAGCTTGATGAAAATGTCAACCCAGAGTGTGGCTGCTGTGTTCCATGTTAGGCACAATTAGGAAAGGACTCAAAAATAAAACTGCCAGGATCATACTCCCCTTATACAAACCTCTGGTACTGCCACACTTAGAATACTGTGTACAGTTCTGGTCACTGCACCTAGAAAAGGATATTATAGAGTTGGAAAAAGTGCAGAAAAGGGCAACTAAGGGAGCAATCCTATGGCCTCTGAACAGTGGCTAGATGGCCATAGGATGTACTGTTTTCCAAGAACTGACCTTGGAGCCTGCGCTCCGAGGTTGGTTTCCGGAAAACTGACCTCCCCCCACTCCCGGGCTGCCTCTGAGGCAGTGCAGAACAGCCCCACCCTCCGTGCTTGGAAGAGGAGCACGGAGTGGCTGAAAAGAGGCATGGCTGGGTGCATTCCGGGGCGGGGAGAGCGGAACTGTGTGTATGACACATCCTATGTGTCGTACAGCAGCCTCCTCGCCCGCTTGGCCCCCTGCGGCTAGGCAGCTGCAATCGGCTGTCTAGCAGAAAAAGCAGGGCAGGAGAGGTGCGGAGGGAATGATCCTCCCCGTGCTTCTCCTGCCTTGTTTTGGATAGGCGGTCACCTCTGAGTTCAGAGGCGGCCGCCTATCTTGATAAGATTGCACCCTAAAATGATCAAGAGGCTGGAGCAACTCCCCTATGAGGAAAGGTTACCGCATCTGGGACTGTTTAGCTTAAATAGATGAGTAAGGGGAGACATGATAGAGGTGTACAACATTATGCATGGTGTGGAGAAAGTGAATAAGGAGAGATTTTTCTCCCTCTCTCACAATACTAGAACCCAAGGTCATCCCATGAAGATGATTGGTGGGAGATTCAGGACAGATAAAAGGAAGTACTTCTTCACACAGCACATAGTTAAACTATGGAATTCGCTACCACAAGACATAGTGATGGCCACCAATTTGGATGGCTTTAAGAGGGCATTATACAAATTCATGGAGGATAAGGCTATGAATGGCTACTAGTCCTGATGGCTATATGCTGCTTCCACTGTCAGAGACAGTAGGTCTATGTACACCAGCTGCTGGGGAACGTGGGTGGAAGGGTTCTCTTGCACTCATGTCCTGCTTGTGGTTTTCCCATGGGCAGCTGGTTGGCCACTGGGTGAACAGATGGACCTTTGGTCTGATCCAGAAGTTTCCTCGTATGTTCTTATGTCACAACTTATGCATCCTCAGAAAAAAAGGATGTGCACCACTGAAAAAGAGGATAAAAGATGGCACAAATTTGCATAGAATTTGCATGTGTTAATTTATATGTCTATGTGCAAATTTAATAATGCTACAATTAAAATTTCAGAGAAGGCAAGCTAATTTCCCATCCAAATAATCCCAAATAAATATGTCAGCTAATTTCAAATTTGACCCCTCCTCAGATCACTCAACCCAATTCTTCAGTTAATTTATATCCAATTAATTTCCCATCCAGATACAAAAACAATTTTCTTTCAATGAATTACCCCATTCATCAATTATTTCCCAGGAGGCTTTGAGGTTTCAATTTGTGGCATCAGCAGCAGTGACCCGGCAACAGCTTGATTTTGGATTAATTAAATTTTAAAAGAGAGAAAGGTAGACTACCCACGAGCTACCTCATCTCATCCTGTATGTCTGTTACTGGACATATGGGAAGTGCACACCATCATGAGCAGCCCTAGAAATACCGAGCCGCTCATGATGAAAGAGGACTTGGCCATCCTTGTTAGCTGCCATTGCTGCCAGTTAAGTCCACAGCCGGGGGCATCAACATAGGAGAGGGGCCATGAAGGGCACTTAGCTCAGGGACTCTTCAAACCTGGGGCTGGCCCTGCTGCAAATTTCTTTTTTCACAACATTATATTTTGTAGCTGTAGTTTGTACTTGGCTTACCTACAAGGCAGGGGCAGTAAGACCTGTTCCACAAGACACTTGCCAAATAAAAATAAGGTTTTAACATCTTTTAAATAAATCAGAAAATCAATTAGTACAAAGAGGGAGGTGGAGTTGTATGGCAAATAGCCTGCTTTCCTTCTGAGTGCTGTAGGAATTGCACTGCTCTTGGGACTCTGTGTGTGGTTCAGAAGTATAACAACCCTCTAGCCTCTGGGGGGGAGGGCACACCTGAGTAATGTACAGGCAGGAACTCTGATTCAGGATGGGGTATAACAAAAAAGTAAACCAAATAAACCCCTTTCCTCCTCCTGTGGGGGAGGAGAGACGGAGCACTTTACTTCTCGCAGAATGAAAATGTTGTTTTTCTTAAGCTGAACAGTTTTCGTGCTCATTGCCCATCTGCCCTGAGTTTCACAGAGTTCTCTTTCCCTCTCTACCCATCTCTCTCCCCACTCCAAATTCTTTCCTGATGAATTCATTTCTAAAGAAGAGTGATGGAAGGGAAGCCTGTTTATTTTCTTTATTAACATTTTGTAATGTTCTTGTTTCCTGATTGGTGCCTCACACAGACTACATATTTTGGGCTCATAAAGATTAGGGACTTCCAGACTTGATCTACCTGGAAACCTCAGTGGCCCCTGGCCATGAATGAGAGCTTTCCTTTAGCAGCTGCCCATGAATACCTTGTCCTGGCCTTAGAATGCTTCATGTTGGAGTCTGTAGATTTCCTACAAGGTTGTTGCTACCCAAGCAGAAGTCATGAAGCAAGAGAGATATTAGAAGCATTGGCTTGTATTAGGTTTTCCACAGTATAAAACCAAATGAGAAAGCAACACACGTGGATTAGAGACGGTGGCTATTCTTAGAATTTACATAAAACACTCCAGGAGTTCAGTACATTTTACATAATCTCAGTAATCCTTTCAACACCTCTGTAAGGTAGGCCAGTATTATCCCTTCCCTATTACAGATGGTGGGCCTAAGACTGAGAGAATACTAGATTCCCTAAGGCTATCGAGTGTATTTTTGGATTTGGTAACTGGACAACTCATAGCTCACACTCTTAGCTGCTAAGCTTCATGAGTCTCAACAATTCAGCTCCCTTTCAGAGCTGAGAAGATGATATTCCAAATGTAGAATATCCCCAAAAATGTGATTGCTGTGAATGTATCAGTAATAACAACCTTCATACTAAAACAACTCAAGATGTTGCTTGAAACATTCCCTCAGTGACAGGATCCTGCCAGCATTCCAAGAGGATCTGTACATTTACAGTAAAGGCACAGACAAGACTTCAGACTTGTAGGATCTACTTTGGATTTTTTTTTTTTCCAGAACCCCAAGGGCCATCAACCTGGGCTGGTAAAGCTATATGCAGAAAGGTGACTGAGGGCAGAGACAATTACCTACTGCACCCATGAGCTATATATACAAGTACAGACCTATATCTGAGTTGCTACAGATCAGGGATTCCAACAGCCTAATTTTGGCTTGTGGTGGTGGCGGCAGTGATTTTCCTATTGCTAACCAATTGGGAGTCAGAAATCCTTGCAGATCCATAACAAATCACCTAGCTATCTCCAAGAAGATCCTACCTTCTGCCCACCCCTATATAAAAGTCAACCATTTAAGTGTGCTCAAGATTGATTGGGTCTGAGAATTTACTTCTAAGGATGGCTTTGTACATGTTAGCTGTAGTAGGGTTTTTGCTGTTGGTGGTAGCATTACATAGTAATGAGCACCATCCATGTGAATGTGTAAAGTACATACTTCTGATATATCTGAGAACCTAATGCAACATTTAAAAAGAGACTGTGGAAGAAATATATTACTCAAGCAATGAGGCTTTGCAAGTACCACAGCTGCTCAAGTAAATGCCCCTTTACTTGAGCAACTTTTAAATTCAGTGTTGCATTGCAAATTCAGTCAAATTAGGAATAGTCATTTCTACATTTGGTAGTAGTTCTTTCTGGAAGCAGTTTCCAGTTTTGCGCTTCAGAAAATGCATTAACATAATGCAAAGAATGCAGCAGAATAAAAACATAATTTAATGTGGCTGTGTAACTTGTGAAGCCATCAGTTTTGATTTTTCATCAACGCCTGAGTTGAGAGAACTTAATATTATGAGCTTTTTGGTATAAATGACTTCACAACCTATCATCTGCCAGTTGGTCTTACTCCTGTCACTGAGTGTTTCTATCGCGACAGTGGATTGAATTTATGAAGACATTGATGAATAGTCAGGAGTAAGAGATTTGTAAACAGAAGACAGCATGTTGAAGCTGTACTTGGATTTTGCAGCTTGCCCTTTGCTAATTTGTACTGCTTAATAATTTCACTCATTTTTCCCCAATCTCATCACTGTAAGCTCTGTGAAGAAAACTGACCATTATATAAGGACCTGTCTTATACTGAGTCACCCCATACTCAATGTAGTCCTGATTAGGTGACAGTTGCTCTTTAGGGTCTTTGGGAGATGCCTTCCTCTGCCCTGTTACCTAAAATCTCTTTACCTGGAGATGGTGGAGAAGGCTTCCATCAGTGGAATGGGGAGGGGGCAATTTTCAGCAATTCCTCCTCCCTGGAGCCCCCCAACCTGCTCTAGAGGGTCTCTTAACTGTCCAGAGCAGCTTGGGGAGCATCACAGGAGGGAGGAGGAATTGCTGAAGAGTCCCCCTTCCATGTTCATTGACAAAAGCTTTCCATCAGCGGAGGGAAACTATTTGGGTTCCACCCAGAATATTTGGAATTAGAACAAGAAATCATATATCCTTTAAAGCAACGTGTTATGGTATCATAACCAGGATATTCCTCAAACAATATTAAGAACTATGAGTCAAAGTTTCTTTTTCAATATAGCATAAATACAAGATTAAGCCAAATCCTAGTCTTTCTCCCTGTTCTTTTTATACAGTTTAAAATGAACAGGTACATTGACATGAATATAGAAACCTGGAGGAAATATAGCCTGATTCATTTAAGGCAGGGTACTTAATCTTTTTTGGCCCCAAGGGCCATATGTGATTCTGACTTGGGCACTGCACGCATGCATGCATGCACGCATGTACACACACACACACACACACACACACACGCACACACAGTGATCCTGATACAAATTGCTCAAAGGGTGATCTGTATCAGGATCTCTGTGGGGGGGAGTGAAGAATTCAGACAGCGGGAAAACTGTGGGGCAGGGAACCATTCGACAGCAGGGGAGTCAGGGCCCCCATGGGAGGCTGTGCACCCCTGATTTAAGAGTTGTTATGAACCAAAACAAATTCTTAATTTTAGAAATAGAGTGAAGTCTGACAACTCATCCTTCCCACATCCCTGAGTACTTTCAAATTCAGCACTCAGTACATATGCTGCTATGAAAATATGCTCCATTGAGAGAGCCAATTAGATTGGAATATCTAACATTGTGTTTATCAATGATATTTGACCATATATGTGTGTGCGCGTGCATTGTGTGTGTGTGTGTATAATCGAATATCATTGATAAACACATTTTAAATAGATTATATCTATATATGAATATATAGATAAACATACAGACAGACACACAGAGAGATTGATTACAGGCTGACTATTGGCATTAGGGGGGACCATGTGGAGATTTTTCTTTATAACCTTTGAGGAAATAAAAAATACAAAAATGAAAAAAAATTGAATGTATTACTGGCTGTACAGTTCCCGTAAACATACTTTGAAGATAATTTAATGATACACAATCAATTCTAGGGGATGTTGATGTACATCCATGACTGTAAAAATGACAGTAGCATATTATTGGAGAAAAAATACATAGGGAAGCTCATATGGGAGGATATTCTCTGTAAGCTACTTTGGGCCCACGTTGGTCAGCCAGCCAGCCAGCCATGGCTGCTGAGCTTGTTCAGTCCTCGCTGGGCTGGTTTTGGTGACTCCGCCACTACTGAATTCTGCCCCCCACCCCAGTTGCTGATTCTCTTGTTCTTTGTATTCTCCACTCTCTCCCCCAGAGATCCTGGTGGAGATCACCCTTGGGGTTCCCTGCCTCAATGCTACTTTATAGTTCTTTAAACTTTGGGGTTTACCCAAGCCTGCTGACACTTCCCACTTGTATGTGGCTGTTGCAGTTTGAGCTACATAACAATCAGCACTCAGAGAATTGAGTTTGCTATTAATATATATCAATAGCTGTACCATGAATTTTATCTGGAAACAAATAATGAAGATGTTTAAATACTGGAGTAATATGATCAGTATGGTTAGCACTTACTAACAATCATGCTGTCCTAGTTCTCACTGAAATGTGAAATATTGGAGGGAGTTAAATGAAGTACAAACGTAATGGACATATTGTATAGGGAAGACATTTAAACAGGATAATGGTTCAATAATATTCTTTCTCATTTGATTCTTCCCAGCCCCCAAGCCTTTCAAATTTTGTTGTCAGAATATGCAGAAGTGCAAATATTTTCTATTTGCAAGCCTCAATGAAATCTGTGGCACTATTTAGCTTTAGGGGTGAATGTGGAGATCTAGTTTCTAATCTTTTCTCCTTTGGAGGGTGGCCTTTGACAAATCACTGTTCTTCATTGCCAAAATGGAAGCTGTTGGGAAAAACGCACTCGTGCAAGTACTCTACACAGACAGTATAAAATGTCTGCCCTTCTCTTGGCCTAGCATTGTAAAGGACATGTCCTAACTACATATGGTCCAAGTGGCACATGGCTGGCCCTCTCAGGCAGCGGATTGAGAAGGGTGGCAGATCCCACTTGCATGCTGCTGCATGTCCTGATGCTGCCACCCTGTGCCTTCTCAAAGTGAGGCATAGGGCAGGCTGGCACTCCAGAAAGCCCCGCTGCCCACTCTCCTGCCGTGGCAAATGCTGCTGTAGGAAAGTGGGTGTGGCAGCTCTCCGAAGCAGCTGCTGCCACCACTGCTGCTGCCGCCCACCCTGTGCTTGCTTTGCAGAGCCACTCCTCTGCTGTGGCAAAGTCTCCTGCAAGAGAGTGGTTTGACTCTTCACAGAGCATGCACAGTGAAATGTCTCACTCAGAGGGGTCCCTTCTCAGAGCAAGGCACTGGTGGGAAGGTGACCCTGGAGACTGCCTGTGTAGCAGCGGCATGTCCTCCTGTCTCCATGGTGGGAGGTCTTACGCTGGCCCTGCAGCAGCACGTGTGCTGGCCTGGTCTTAAGCCAGTATGCTAGGTATTTGCAGCACCTATGTAAGCGATACCTACGTAGTGCTTTTTGGTGATTTCCACATGGCTTCTATCCCATCTGGAATTGCCCCCCATCTATCTAAGCTACTTCAGAGTGCTGATGTGAGAAGAGGTGAGATCAAAACTGGAGAGCACTTGGGTACACTGAAAATTACTGTTATTGATTATTATTATTTATTACATTTTTATACTGCCCAGTAGCCAAAGCTCTCTTGCTGGTTTACAGCAGATTTAAACCTTACATATAAAATATAAAACATAATATAAAATGATTTATATGCAAAACAATTTAAACACTCAACAATAAAAACCTTATCATGTGCTGTCAAATGCCTGGGAAAGTGTTAACCTGGTGCAGAAAGGATGACAAAGTTGGCACCAGGGGGACCTCAGTGGGGAGAGTGTCCTACAATCGGGGGGACAGCACTGAGAAGGCCTTCTCCATTGTTTTCATCTTCCAAACCTCCCTTGGAGGAGGTACCTAGAGGAGGGCCTCAGATGTTAATAATTCTGGACAGGTAGGTTCATACTGGGACAGGCGCTCCATCAGGTATTTTGGTCCCAAGCCATGTAAGGGTTTACAGGTCAAAACCAGCACCTTGAATTGGGCTTGGAAAAATATACTGAAAAAGTGCCATAAAATGACACAATCTCATATGTTTGGAGGTGATGATGAGAAGGCTAGAAATTAATATTATATCACATTCCTTTTCTTAGAAATCATTGATGATATTGCCAATTTGGTAGAAAATACTGATGACAAGCTGCGCAGCCAAACCAGGCGTGTGATGATGGTGGACAAAAAGTCAAGTTCTTGTGGTAAGATACGGGTTGACTTAAAATTCAACTCTTTTTGCTTTAGAATGGCTACCATTTGGTAATTTCTAATACCTGGCTTGAAGCAGTCAAATACATTTCAAATAACAAAGATTGTCCTTTAATGTAATGTTTTGGTGTCTCTTAGTAATAGTTTACTATGTAGCAGTTAGAATATTTGAAAACAACTACTGCTTTTGAGAGAGATGTGAGGAGAGAAAGGAGGCAGACATGATAGAAGACAGGAAATTAGCAGTAGCAGTTACAGGAACTCTTGGGGGAAAACGACCATGTTATACTTGAGTTCTTGGTTCTAAGGGAAGCAAAAGCCGAGTATAGTCAAACGCGTACCCTGGATTTTAGGAAAGCTGATTTTAATAAACTCAGTACAATGATAAGTAAGGTCCCATGGCAAGCGACTAATGTGAAAAGGAGTCCAAGATGGGTGGGAGCTTTTAAAAAAGGAAATTCTCAAGGCACAATCACAAACAATTCCAACAAGAAGAAAAGGTGGAAGACAACAGAAGAAGCCAATGTGGCTTCACAAAAAGCTTAGAGATGACCTGAAAACAAAAAAGGACACATATAGGAAGTGGAAGGAAGGCCAAGTAACAAAGGAAGAGTCCAGGCAGGTAGCACAGAACTGCAGGGATGGCGTCAGGAAGGCTAAAGCTGAGAACAAGCTGAGGTTAGCGAGGGATGCTAAAAACAACAAAAAGGCTTTCTTCAGCTACGTGCATAGTAAAAGACAGAGGAAAGAAATAGTGGTTGAGCTATTAAATAAGGATGGCAAAATGATAACAGATGACAGAGAAAAGGCAGAAGTGCTCAATTCCTACCTTGCCTCAGTCTTCTCCCAAAAGAGGGTCTATGACCCCCCTGGCAAAGGCGAAGTACAGGGTGAAGGGGCAGGTTTACAGCTTGAGGTCAGTAGGCATATGGTCAAGGAACACCTAATTACTTTGAATGAGTTCAAATCTCCAGGGCCAGATGAACTGCATCCTAGACTAATAAAGGAACTGGCAGAAGAACTCTCAGAACCGCTGTCTATTCTCTTTGAGAAATCATGGAGGACGGGTGATGTGCCAGATGACTGGAGGAGGGCTAATGTTGTCCCTATCTTCAAAAAGGAGGAACCTGGGTACTACAGACCTGTCTGACATGAATCCCTGGGAAAATTCTGGAGCAGATGATAAAGCAATCCATCTATAAGCACCTTGAAAGCAATGCAGTGATTACTTGAAGCCAACATGGATTTGTCAAGAACAAATCCTGCCAGACTAATCTGATCTCATTTTTTGATCAAGTAACATCATAGAATCATAGAATAGTTGGGTTGGAAGGGGTCTACAAGGCCATCGAGTCCAACCCCTTGCTCAGTACAGGAATCCAAGTCAGAGCATTGCTGACAGATGGCTGTCCAGCCTCGTCTTGAATGCCTTCAGTGTGGGAGAGCCCACCACGTCCCTAGGTCATTGGTTCCATTGTCATATTGCTCTACCAGTCAGGACGTTTTTCCTGATGTTCAGCCGGAATCTGGCTTCCTGTAACTTGAGCCCATTATTCCGTGTCCTGCACTCTGGGACCTCCCTTGTGGATTGTGGGAATGCTGTAGACATAATACACCTTGACTTCAGCAAAGCTTTCGACCAAGTGCCCCATGATATCCCGATGAGCAAAGTAACTCAAAGTGGGCTAGATGAAACAACAATCAGGTGGATCCACAGTTGGCTACAGAATCGGACTCAAAGAGTGCTTATCAATGGGATCTTCTTAAACTGGGGAGAGGTAATGAGCGGGGTACCGTAGGGCTCAGTCCTGGGCCCAGTGCTCTTCCACATTTTTATTAATGACATGGAGGAGGAGGTGCAGGGAATGCTGATCAAATTTGCAGATGATACAAAATTAGGCAGGATAGCTAATACTTTGGAAGACAGAAACAAAATTCAAAGTGATCTGGATAGACTGGAGCGCTGGGCAGAAAACAACAGAATGACATTTCATAGGGATAAATGCCAAGTTCTGCACCTAGGAAAAAGAAACCAAATGCACAATTACAAGATGGGGGATACGTGGCTCAACCACACTACAAGCGAGAAGGATCTTGGAATTGTTGTCGATCACAAGCTGAATATGAGCGAACAACATGCTGTGGCTGCAAAAAAGGCAAATGCTGTTTGGGCTGCATTAATACAAACATAGCTACCAAATCCCAAGAAGTACTAGTTCCCCTCTACTCAGTACTGGTTAGGCCTCATCTGGAGTACTGTGTCCAGTTCTGGGCACCACATTTTAAGAAGGATGCAGACAAACTGGAGAGGGTTCAGAGGAGGGCAACAAAGATGATCAGGGGACTGGAAACCAAGCCCTATGAGGAGAGACTGAAAGAACTGGGCATGTTTAGCCTTGAGAAGAGAAGACTGAGGGGAGAGATGATCAAGTACTTGAAAGGTTGTCACACAGAGGAAGGCCAGCATCTCTTCTTGATCATCCCAGAGTGCAGGACACGGAATAATGGGCTCAAGTTAGAGGAAGCTAGATTCCAGCTGAACATCAGGGAAAAGTTCCTGACTGTTAGGGCAATACGACAATGGAACCAATTCCCTAGGGAGGTGGTGGGCTCTCCCATGCTGGAGGCATTCAAGATGAGGCTGGACAGCCATCTGTCAGAGATGCTCTGACTTGGATTCCTGCATTGAGGAGGGGGTTGGACTCGATGGCCTTGTAGGCCCCTTCCAACCCTACTATTCTATGATTCTATGAAGTAAAAACAGTACTCTCATACAGAGAGAGAAAGTTCTTTATAGCAGTTATTTCATTTGGTGATTCTTTTCCCCCACACAGATGGTTCACTTATGTGGAGGCCACCTATGTTCCAATTTGTGTTTCTACTGTTATACTTTCTGTAATGACAAACATGGCAAAGCATATGCTGCTAGTTAAGCCTTGTAAACACATGCTTCAAATGTCTTTTCTTTCTTCAGGTGATATGTATAGGATACCATTTCATTTTCATATAATACACTGGTTAACTGCAAATCAGGATGATATGTGATCTTGCTAATGAAATCCCACTGAATGCTCCTTGACAACTGTTTTATGTTTCAAAAAGGCAGAGCAATCCTGCTGGGGACTGGGGTGGGGGATATCCAAAGGCAGAGGAACTGCCTTATCCAAAGCCCTGCCAGGCTCATGCTGGCAGGAAAGAAGAGAGACATTTCTTTTTGTTTCTCCCTTTTCAGTTTTTTTTTTCTTTGACTATTTCCTTCCCAGTGGTCGCAGTGGAGGAAAATCATATACACTCGGGCCAGGACTGGTGTACATAGGAAGCTGCCTTACAATGAGCTGGACTGTTGGTCCATCCAGATTGGCCCAAAGTCATCCAGTGAGCTTCATGACTGAGAGGAGACTGGAACCCAGATCTCCAAGCCCCAGTCCAACATTCTAACCAGTGCAGTTAATTTACCACATAATCTTGAACCTCTGTTTCTGCTCCAGAAACAAATATCAAGCATGGTTTTAAAGTTAAAAGGAGGGAGGAAATTAAGTCAAACTATTTAATCTATATTTAGAGAGAAAAATATTTTGTTTCCATACTTAAAGTATTTATATCCCACCTTTCTACCTGACAACAAGCCTCTCAGATGGCTGACAGTAAGTAAAAATTAATACACCCAACATTAACCCAGCAACAGACCATGGGTTATATGAGGGTTGTTTAATCCTCGCGTCACCCATGGTCCCTGGGTTCGCACGACATGACCAGTCATGGCCAGGTGTTGAATATTCAAAACCTCAGTGAGCTGTTTGATCATGCGAATCAGCTCAATGAAGATAAGATTCTTTTTTAAAGGATGTGGTGACATATGTTGAAGGCTCTGCAGGGGAGGTGGGAATGATGATGGAAAACATTGCATGCCCAGACCTGGCTGTAGATGGAGCTATAAATCACCACCACCACCATCTTACTGTTGGAGAAAGCATATAATTTGTGGCCACGGTATTAGCATCAACAGCTTAGGCCTGGCCATAGTAGTAATTGAATACTAAACATTTATGAAATCTGTGTAGTTGAGCTCTAAATCTGGACGCAAGGATTTGTGCCAGTATCTAGGATGGACTGAAGGATAGTGTAGGTGGTGATATTTTTCCCCATCATAAAGCAAAGGACAGCTACTTTAGGATTGATTCATTTACCTAATAATTTGATTCTATGACATGTTACAGCCCAATAACAAAGGTATTCTACATCCAAGATTTACAAATATGATTCAAGGCAACATTGCCCACCTTGCTTGCTCTCATCACAGTCCCAGTTCTTCCATTACATTGGTAATGTGTATGCATGGACGAGGTAACACATAGCTATGTCAAAATCACTTTTTTCCTATTCCACAAGGTGGCATTGCAGCTCAGTAGCCTTAGGAAATCACCATTGGGGAAATGGGTGAGATTTTGCTTCACTTTTAGTTTTGACAGGGTCTTTGGAGGAGAACAAAAAACATGTCTTTAATTTTTGTCTCCTTAATCAATATGTGCTTCACTGTAATAACCTGTCACAGGGAAGTTAATTGTTAAGGTACTCTCCCAAAGTTGCATGTTTTTGTAAAAGGTTTGCAGCAGATTCATTTAATCCAAATTTAATTCTAAAAGAATGTCTCTAGAAAGTAATGGTTTCCACAGGCTTTTGCCTTATTCATTATGCTGGTGCATGTCCTATATTCTGTGGCTGTTTTTCCCAGAAAGTTAATTGGCTTGATAAATTCAGGACTGCACATCTTCAGGTTTGTTCATCTAAAGTAGACTTGTTTTGATGAGCAAATCTCCATTTTATTTTTAGTATAGTGGAGAGCTTAGCCTAGTGTGACATGAAGTCAATCTTTCCTGTGACTTGTTTGCCAGAAGATTATGCCAGTGTTCCTTCCAAAAACTGCACGGACAATTGCCTTGGTTCTGAACCAAAAGATGGCCTTCCCAAAATAACTTTTTTCCTGGTTTATGAGCTGTTCCAATTTTTCCCTTTTACCTCTTTTCATGTTCCCTGTGTTTAGCTGTCTGGATATTCTGGATCACTTTCCGTGGTGTTGCTAACATTCTGCTTGCAATGTAGGCACATCTTATTCCATTAAGTTATTCTTGAAAATGTTTTGTGCCAGTTCACATGTTGATGGTGCACCACTTGACACTCACAAACTGTGGGACCAGGATTGGAAAGGGGCACACAGGTGTAGTACTTCCCCCTAGTGAGAATAAGGGGGAATGTTTTGATTACTTCAGCACAAATGGAGCTGAGAGCCAAACTAGATGTGCATGCGTTTTGTTACATTTTGGTGCCATAGCAGCAAAATTTCCCTTGAAATGCACATAGCAGCTTCAGGGAGGCAGTTTTGGTCAGGAACATGACAGAGCGCGATAGAGTTATATTTCCCCTCCCCATCCCCCAAGGTCCTGGGGCTGCTTTGGCTTTCCCACAGCTGCTATTTACATAACAAAAAACCCTTGCCTATTGATTGTATTTATAAATGCAATCAATGTCATGTCTAGTTTGGCCTCAAGACACAGAGAGAACTTGCCTACAAGTTTTAAGGTCTGTAATTGTTGAGGCACTGTAACTACTGAACTGCCATATACTTCAGGGTTCAGGACTTCTGCATGAATGTATCATCCCTTCAGCCTGTCAAACTGTTTGTGCTTTTTGAGGTGTACGCCTCCTGTGGTGTGTTAATAAGTTTCCTAGATCAGATAATTTTGCCCAGTGTGCTATGATTCACAGACTACAGGACCCTAAGCGGCAGCAAATACATGCAGGACAACACCATTTCTTTCTTCCAAATAGCTGTCAAGAGCATCACAGATACTAATAAGCTCACCCTTCTCCACCACCATCAGTTGCCTTTCTCCTTGTGCCATTCTCTTCTCCTGGTAGAATAAAGGGAAAGTGACTTGATGTGCCAAGGTCACCCAAACAGACGGCATAGCTATCATTAACCTGTATCTCTGAAATTCAGTCCCTACGCTTCAATCACAGAACAACTTATTTGTCATTTGGCAGAGGTCCATGGTGATGAAAGCATTCAGAAATAAATAGTTTTCACAGTAAAATCCTCCCAAAGCGTTCCCCCAAACAAAAAGAAGGCCCAGGCTCAGTTAATATTTTCTCACCTTGCTTCCAAAAGCTGACACCTAAAATTTAGAGTGAATCACTCTGAATTAGACCGTTTGGGACCGGAATTTGGATCTGCTGATTAAGAGTCTAGATACCTTAATCATATCCTCTGTTTTACTCTTTATTCAAACTCTGTAGATTTGGCACATCTAGTGAGAAAATACTTTTTCTTTTTCTCTAGGAAATGGGTAAAGGGGAGCCTAGTGTGCCTAGAAGGAACGGATGAGCAGAAAAGGCCAGCAACACCTACTTAATTACATTTGCATATGCAGCTGTTCAAACAGAGCCTGGCCGGTGCCTGCTCTCACCTCGTGGGGGATATGGCGCAGCTGTTGCTAGCCCCTGCAGTCTGGCTTTGCCATTGGAGGGCTGCGAGTCCCCACAACCATCTATCATTTCAAAGGCCAAGTAATTAGTTATATTTGAATACAAAGAGGGAAACCCTGGCATTGTGTGACATATCCAGGGGCAGCTGCTTATAGCTTGGTTTCCAAGGATACACGTCAAGGAGTTAAATCACTGCTTGATATTTCTGGAAATGGTGTTGAAATGCAATAATCAAAATTTGAAGACTGCTTGTTATTTTCTATCACTGTCTATAGGTCGTGGCGGGGAGGGTGTATTGTGGTTTAGGTGATGGGTCAAACTTTGCTTTTAAAAAAATACAAACCACAACCATTATGCTGAACTTTTGTTGAAATCGTAACTTACTTTGCTTGAGTTTGTGGGAGCTGAATGGAAATTATGTATGTCCCTGGCTCCTCTCTGCTTAGTTATGAATGTGTTCTTCAAAAGGAAATGAAGCCTCCGTCATTTCCTTTACCAGAAGGATGGGCATTCCAGAAATAGAGGTTGGGGAGCACAAAGATAGTATGCAGAACTGAAGGATGGCGGAAACAAGGTGCATATCCAGTAGACCCTTCCCACCATAAGGGCAGCCTTGAGATGCACACAGGCAGCCACAGTGGAGACTCCATAGCATATCATTCAAAAAGGTGAAGAGGTTCAGGCAGATTCTTTAGGACAGCCTTCCCCAACCTGGCACCCTCCAGATGTTTTGGACTTCAACTGGCCAGTGGCATGGAACGCTGGGAGTTGTAGTCCAAAATACACAGGGGTGCCAGTTTTTGTTTTTTTTTTAAGCATGATTTTGAGGTGGTGTTTTAATCTTTTTATTCTTTTACTGTTTTATCTTTTGTGTTCATCGCTCTGAAATCTGTTTTAGATATGGAGCGGTATACAAATTATTAAAAAGAAAGAGTAAAGAAAAGGTTGGGGAAGGCTGCTTTAGGATTTCTTGGCCATATAAGGCTGAAACAGCATATGCAGCATATATCCAATAGACTACTCTGTGCACTGATATGATAAGTTCAGGCCCTCACCATCAAGCAGTCAGAAAAAAGGAACACTTACAAGGATGCATGAAGCTGGCTAATAGCCAGCACCCGGTTACACTGTTGCTCCCAAAACTAGCCTCATTGATACACCTTCTTGTGAATATGAAGCACTCAGGCCCCCAAGAAGGTATGAGAGAATGCTTTTCAGATACCCCCCTTCACTCTTGTTGAGTTTTGCTCCATGGTATCTTTTGCTGAACAATATTTTGCTGCCAATGAATGGTGGTTCTTACATAAACAAGAACCTCTTCTCAGTGTCAGTGTGCTAGATGCAATCATCCACACATCTCGTCCACTTCAGAATGGAGCTATATAGTTGATGTGCTGTTCATTCTTCTTGCACATTTTTATTTAAACCTTCTCTTTATGAAAAGCATTTACATTTACTTTCCTGTCACTTCTACATTTGCCCTAAAATACTTTTTACCGTTTCTTTAAAGTTTTTACAAGATTTGGATTGTTTTTGCTTCACCTTATGTTTGAAAATGGTAAAACTCTTCCATTCCCCCTCCCTCTGTGCAGTTCTTTGCTTTTGTATCAGAAATGAAGCTAGGAGGTCCAGTTGGCTCAGCTCCAGTAAAAAATGTTTAGGTGGAGGTGGCATCAAAATAGCATTGTGGAGGAGCAGCACAACCCTCCTCACAACCCATGCAGACAGCATATGATGTGAACTAAGCCCTCCGTATGAGTGCCTGATAGTGCATAGGCCAGGTTTGTGTTTCTCAACTGTGATAAAACTGTAGAACAATAATTTAAACTGGGTCTCTATGCAATCAGTCATTTGTATTGAGGAGCTGTTTCACACTTTAGAGCAGGGGAGGGTGATCTCCAGCCCGCAGGCCTAATTTGGGCCACATGATTGCCCAATCTTGTCTCCAGAGAGTTGGGCATCCTCCCCGGGCCCCATCCCCTGGCCTTGGGAGAAGAATCTCTAATCTCTGGTTGGAGATAACAAGAGGGAATCCCTCTGTTATAACCGACCCGAGATTGGAGATAACAGGGGATGCTCCAGCTGAGCCTCTTCCTGCCTGCTCGCACCCAGCTCGGGAAGTTCAGGGAGGAGACTCTCAACTCAGCTGGGACTTGTAGGAGCTGGCTCTGGCAAGTGCCAGATAAATTGCTTTCTGTGTGGAGAGAGGCACAGTGCTCCATGCCCCTCTCTGAACAAAAAAGTGGGCAGGAGGATGCTCATGGTGTCATGGGAGGGGATAGGGCTTCAGGATGGGTCCCCACCCTCTTGATGTCATCCAGCCCTCCGGGCTCGGTCCAAGATTCAATCCAGCCCTCGGACCAAAAGATGTTGCCCCCCACTGCTTTAGAGCTTGTCTGTCTGGTGGAGGGGAGGGACTCACATTGCTTATCACAATTATTTTACATCTGACTCTACTGGAGCTGTGATTTGGGGCTCAGTCTTGAGCCACTTTTTGAAGAAACAGGAAGACAGATTTGGGGAAAGCATTTGGAGATGTGTTTTATGGTGGCTTTTACTGCTTTGTTGCTGCTCTCGATTGTATATTCTACTTTTTAGTGCTCATAAAGAAGAAAGAATGGACTAAATGTCCATCAACTTCCACTAGACAAAGATAACTGCAAAATTTTGCCAACTCAGAATTCCAAATTCAAGTGGCCCAGTGAATCTGTAATATCCTGTAGATTTCATAGGGCAGCGGTGTTTGGAAATAGGGGACATATGCTTACCAGGTCTGTGTGTTTATTACATTGTTGTATATGATATTTGACAAGCCCATAAGTAATGGTCCACATGACCGCTATGCTGCTTCATAGATTGCATGAAAATGGAGGAGATGACTTTCTTTACTGGTGGACCCCTTTTTTTACAAGGGTGTCCTTGCCCCCCCCCGCCCCCAGATTACTGATAGGCTGCAATCAGTCAGGATGAATCTCCTGACACATGCTAGTCTGTCCAGCTGCTTCAGGAGTTTCTGAG
Source organism: Heloderma suspectum (assembly GCF_057233095.1). Taxonomy (NCBI): domain Eukaryota; kingdom Metazoa; phylum Chordata; class Lepidosauria; order Squamata; family Helodermatidae; genus Heloderma; species Heloderma suspectum. The sequence goes on from NC_139459.1 coordinate 229,692,088, forward strand.
CCCTATTGCAAAGGACCTCTCAGATTAGCCCAGCCCTAGGCAAAAATAAAAAGAAAGGTGCTTTGGAATTCTTGCCCACTGCCCAGACACACAGAATGTAACAAAACATTATAAAAATCCTATGAACACAAGCATGTGACCCTTCACAAGGGGAGAATTTTTTAGTGAGGAATTCCCTTATAAGGCAATGCAACCAAATGTCCAAATATAAAGAAGGAGTTTATTTGGGGGTGGGGGCAAGGGAAGGGAAATTCTCTCTCTCACTCACTCTCTCTCTCTCACACACACAAATAAAACAAAAAGTCAGTCTAACTTGTTTAGCTACATGCTACCTACTTGAACAGAGTCTTGGGTTCCAGAGCATATGCAGAGTTCATGGCAGAGAAGATAGAGAGAGAGCATCTTGGCCTCCGATTAGATGATATATGGAAGCCTCATGGGGAGTGACCAAACTCTTACTTTTATGGGAATCTAAACTCAGTAAAAGCTGGCCCTTTAGCAAAAACTGATTGTTTTGTCCCATCATGCAATACGTTCAATTTCTGATGTCAGTGGTTTAACCAGCAAATCACTTAGTGGCTGGACCCACCTTCCTAATGACCCTAAACTTACATCTCAAAAGACCCAGCTGGTTTGAACCAGTTAGCCTATTATAAAAAAGAGCTTAAGTTTTTGGATGCATAGTGGAGAACAAGAAAGTGAGATAAACTTATTCAGGAATCCCAGCATGGTGCCAACTTACCAAACCTAGGAGGCACTGTTGAGCTACATCAGAATATAGGGGTTTGTCATAGTTACCTATTGAAGTTTTCATTATGGCTGATCTTATTCCTTGATGGCCTAATGTAATACTTGACTATTCACAGATTTCTTTTAAAATATGCTTCAATGCTGTCTTTTTCTTTCTTCATTTTGAGGCAAGATTTGCTCCTTGTCTCTGCTCTTCATGGATTTTCATTATAAAGTAGGAGAGACTGCTTTTGGATGGGTTTATTTACCTAATAAACTGGCTCTTCTGTTGTCTAGGAAATGCTGACATTTTTGAAAGAGGAACTCCTAGTAACAGGCAAACAAAGGTCCAGCAGTTAGGTCTGGTGAAACAACGAAATGAAGGTCAGCTAATATTGCCCTCGGTCTCCTTCCCGGTGGCCATGACAGCAGGGGAGGTTTATTTGAAGATCCCAGACTCAGAGTCATTGCCTGTATTGTCACCCGTCTGAGCATTCGAGTCTGTGCCAGCAGTTTAGGATATTAATGTATTCCACAGATCAGTGAAAAAGGAATTCCTCCGCACGTCTTTTTGTTTTGTTTTCTCTAATTTTCCCCCTCTCTCTTTTTTCCATACACTTTCTTTGCAGTGTCTTTGTCTGGTGGATGTTGCTGGGCATTTCTGACGAGAAAGCAAAGAATGACAGAGAGGAAGGGGGTGGTGTATTAGCACTTTTAAAACATAAGGTGAAACTTTTTTACAAGCTAGTCAGGTGCATAGAAATTCGTATTCTCCTTGGGTTTGTGAATGCAAATATACAGTAGAAAGCTCCATTCCTGACACGTAAATCTCACTGATTTGCTTCCTGGAGCAAGAAAGTACTTTAAGAAAAATTAAGCAGTGCTGCTCCGCAGGATGCCATGCCTCAGTGCTTCTTTAGTATTCATCTTTGCTTCATTACCACGGCCACCTCTCAGCCCACCCTGAGCAGCTGCTAAAGGGGGCAAAATTACAGCAATTCATACTGCTGGTGACTTACTGCCAGAGAATAATTGGTTTCTGTTTGCAAGGGACATTATCACAGCAAAGCTCGGAAAACAGAAATTGTTTGCTGGTTTTGGGGGGGAGTGTTCAATGGAATGTATTTATCAAGATTTTCACAGGATTTGTAAAAAGGCAGTTCAATTGAAAGAAAAGCTGGTTTTTATGAAGAGACAATTATCTAATAAAGAAACGGGTCAGGGAAAGGAATTTGGACAGGTTTCTTAAACGTATCTATGTATTCTGCTTTCCTAGCAGGAATTGTACTTAATACTTAGATATTTTTTAATATATTCTTTGATCCCTCATGGAAATGTTAATGAGACGAAATGGGCTAAAGAGCTCTCCAGACACTGCCTGGAGAGGGAGAAATGAAATGCAGACCCTCTGGAGGGCTTCTAACACACAAGAAGTCCCTTTGTTTCCTGTTTTACAAACCAGAGACATGTCTAAAATCAGCAACAAAATGAGAGCAGGCTGAAGAGGCACTGCTGAAGGCTAGGCTTTCTATATTTCTAAAAGAGAAAAAAATTGTTTGTTGCTGGCTGTGAATGCCATGCATGCTTGATAGGCAGTGTTACGGGGGTGTTGAAGTCCAGAACGAAGGTACTCTGAAGATGTGAGTGGGATACAGTTAGGCTGTCTTTCACTTAGACTTAATTAAGCATCTTGCAGGCTTTGTCTCTTGGGGAACCCGTTTTGTGAATAGGGGGCTCGGACCCCAAATTGTATATACAGGGCTCCTGCCTTTGTGTTAGGTTGCCAAACTGAAGACAGTAGCAAGTGCAAGCCCCACGTTGCTGGAGGTCATCCTCTTGTTTAGAGAAGTGAGCCCACATCCCCAAGAGAAAGCGAGAGTAGTCAGAGGGAGTCTTTCTTAGGAACTGGGGAATAACCAACCTTTATGTTGGTGTGTGTATTTGTATAAACAAAAAGCCAGTGGGAGGTAGAAGAGGTTTTGTAACACTTGCCACAGGCTGATTATTTAGGGTTAGAGGGTAAACTACAAAGGGCAAACACTTTTCCTCAAGGAGTCAACACTCTGTGTGTCCATTTCTGTGAGAGGGGAAATACCTTGAATTTCATACCCAGATATTAATTCTTGCAGGTATTGGCTTGTATAGGAATCAGTGAAATTTAAATGTTGCTGTCATTTTAATATAGCGTTTTCAATACATAATTGTAATGAAATCAGTCATCATTGTTTAGTTTTCTAGGGGAGGAACCCTGGCACTGAGAGAGAGAGGGAGAGAGAGAATTGCCCAAAACTTTTCAACGAGTCCATTAATGAGCTGGGATTTGTATGTAGTATGGGTGGGATCTCCAGTTTGCAGCAAAAGCCTACACATCTGGTTATGGTATTAAGTTATAATTGAAGTCCTATCTGCTCATCTGCATAAGAGTTCATGCACATAGTTCATGCACATAGTGGCCATATTTGGTTTCTCAGTGCTTCAGACTTCTTGGTAGATGGGTCCCAGGTCCAGAACCAGAATATAGAAGCTGTTATGGATTGGATGAGAGTGACTAAACCGAGTGTAGGCAACCTGGTGCTCTGCAGATGTTTTGTGCTACAAATCCCATAATTCCTGAACATTGGCCATACTGGCTCGGGCTTCTGGGAGCTGTAGTGCAAAACATCTGGAGGCACTTCTGGTTGCCTACCATTGGAATAAACTAACTAGAAACCAAAGGATGTGAACATGCATGCTTACTTTTAAAAGATGGGATACCTAGCCTGGGAGTTTTCTTGGATTACCAGATAGCAGTGGTAGATAAGGGTGCATTTTCAGTTACCCTGATACTTTAGTTGCAACTCTTTCTGGAGAGTAAAGACCTTAACAGAGAGGGGCAGGGTCATCATTGTTCATGCTTTAATAATCTAAGCATTCAATAATTTTAATATGTTCTGTGTGCGGCTGCTTATAAGCATGTCAGGAAATTTTTAGCTTATGCAAAGCTCTCCTGACTAGTGCCCTTGTATGACGAGATCTCTGAGACTTCCATGCCTTCTAAAACACTTAGAAGTTCCAGTGCTTGTTTTCAAGCACAATTCATAGTCTTAGTGGTTGTTTATAAAACGCTGAATGGCTAGGTTACAGGTATCTCAAGACTTACCTTCAGTATTAAAGTCCCACATGTGTTAAGTCTTAACAGATGGGGGACTTTAATATGGAAGGTACTTCTTGTTGCCCACCTCTGTGTTAAGATCTTGAAGGGAAGCCTTGTACCACATGTATCTCTTTTTATAAAGAAAGGCAGGTGTTTAGCAGAGGCATTTGTTTTGAGGATTTTTTCTCTATCATAGCAGTATTAAAAATAGAATTTTAGGGGGAAATTTTCTAAATTTTCTCACTATCGCTGAGCTGCAGTTGCCCTTAGTTCTCTTTGCTGACACTTGAGCACACAGAAAAGAGAAAATTATCCGTACATTCAGTGATAAAATCACAGATGTATTCTGGAACTAAGAGCCATTTGCTGGGTTAGTAGAAGACCACTGGGTTAGGCAGAGTCCCTTATTAATGAATGATAGTTTGGATTCTAATATGAGATGTGTTTGTGAGATGAATTCAGAGACTGCATTTTCCACCGTGCAGTTTCCACAATGAGTCATATTTTGATAGAGCTTCCAGAATTTGGAGAGAGATAGTCAGACCTCTGATTACTAAGGATGAGCGCCCAAGCAAAATCCCTGAAATTTTGTAGGTAGCTAATAATGACTTGTGGCTTAGAGCTTCTTGCTGAATTCACAGGGGAATATCCCTGTCTGTATTCTCTCCTCAGTTATTGTATGGTTTGTAGAGAAATGGTTCAGGTATCTGAAGAGTTTTAAGTACAGAACTCAAATCCACAATATTACTTCTCTTACATTATACTAGTTTGATACAAGTTGCGCCCTGCAACAAAGTGGTGTGTGTTCCTGTGTCTGTTTGTGTAGTCTTCAAAGCTTCTCTTAAGCGAGGTGGCTGCCCAGAGTGAGAAAACTCTCCCTTCTCAGGGGGGCGGAGGTGGCTGTCAAGAACGTTTGAAGCCACAGATCATGATTGTCTGTCAGCTGGCCTGATCGTGGCTTCAGAGTGCTTCCTGTTTAGGTGAGGAGTCCATCCAAGAATGGAAAGCAGTAGCAGGTTGTGTGTGTGGAGTGAGGGGTAGGGCATGAGAAAGGAAGTGAGGGTGGCAGAGGTGTAGCAGTCCAGTTACTTCATCCATTGGTGTTGATGCATCTTTGCATTTCTCTGTGTGCGTGTGTCTCCATCCTACTCCATCCCCTCAGACACTTCACCCCCAAACTGCCCCTCTGCCATCTTTGCTGCTTTTCTCACTCCCTACCCCTCACCGCTATATGCGCGCACGCACACACACACACACACACACACACACACCACCACCACCACCTTCTGTTCCTCACTCCCAGTGCTGGGCCACCTCCTTGCCAAGTAGGGAAAACAAGAGGAAGGTGGGTGAGCTAGACAGCAGTTTAACAGCCTTAGTGCCCACCTCCCCCCCATCTCCAGCACACACATGCATCGTTTGTTTTTCCCTGCAAACCTCAGGTTTCCCCTGACTCTGCTGAGACTTCCATCCTACGTGCAGAGAGGTCTGTATGGGTTATATAAGCAACAGCATAGTGAGTTATCAATTGGAAAGAGCCGAAATGTTGATTCTATAATAGCAGCTTCCCAACGAAGGTATAGTTGCTTACATCTCACTGTGCTTTTCCCATCATACGCTTGAGTGTTCAGCAACTCGTTAGGAAGCTGCCTTATAGGATCCACATTGACGGAATTATAAACAATCGTTCAACATCAGTCAGCAGGGTGGTTCAGTGGATTAAGTGTTGGATGCTGGGAGACCTTGGGCAAGTTACTCCCTCTAGGTCTACTTTCCCTATTTGCAGAATGGGAAGAGTAATAACTGGGTATGAATGAATGAGGAATGGATTCTATGGAAACTGCAATATAAATTGTTTTTTAAATGATTTGCATTTTTGTGACTCTTTTATGAAACTCTGTGATCTGCTTCTTTAAGCCTTGTGGGCCTTCTTTTGTTGTTTGGTTGGACAAGCCTGCCCTTCTAGATTCATTTCGGTGCTTGTCCTCAGCAGCTGAGGGGAGAGATGATGCAATTGTTTGCAAAGAAGCACTGAAGAAGTTGCCTAGGATTGTTTGTTTAGGTTTCCTCTCAGTGTCTTTAACACTTTCCGCTCATATCTGCTTTCTCATGAATAAACTTTTTTTTATTATATCAAACTCTTTTCCTGTAAAAGAGTTATGATGAATAACACACAAGTAGCAGACTGTTTTCACGTACTGTGCCTCATTTTTCCTTCTTTGTAAAGAAATTAATCAGTTACTCAAATGCAGTTAAATCTTGTACATGTTAACACTCCAGAGAGGAAAGTGTGTGTCTGTGTGTGTCTAGGCTGCAGTGGTGGGTGGTGGGACCTCATGTGCTCTGTTTCAGAATTTGATAGACAAAGGCAGTGTTTTCCCTGGGACTGTAAAAAATGACAAAAGTGGGAAAGAACTGGGAAAATCAGGCATTACAATTGGGGAGAGTCTTGATAAGGCTAAGCTGGAATGTTGCTGCAAAGTAGCCATTCTTGCCAGTATTCCCCCCCTTTAACGGGCATGATCTAGCAAAGTGATTTTCATGCATGCATAATTTTTTTATCACACCATTTCTTCTGCAGCTATATTCCCCACTGAACCAGAAAATGTCTTTTTAGGCTTGTGAATTTGTTCATGAGTTTGTTGGAGCAGTGGGGGGAGCAGAGTTGCTCAAGGGCAATACATTGCATTGTATTTATTCCCTTCTAAACTTGTATCCCACTTGTTGGCCTTCTAGGAGCTTATTTATGTTATACAAACCATAATATATAACAACTTTTACAACCAGAATTACAAAATCATTAAAATAACGTACAGACAACTGAAGAAACGAGAAATCAAGCCAAGAGCCTGGTAAAGGACATTTAGCTATTCCCTCATACTCAGATGGTAGTAGAGACAGGTCTTAACTGATTTCCTAAAAACTCCAACATGGCAGGTCTTGTGAGGCTCCATTAGGAGAGAGTTCCACAAAAAGGGTGCTGCCACCAAAACAGGCCCCTTTTTTAGTAGCAGCCAATCTTAAGTATAACAGTAGTGACACTCAAAGCCACACAACATTGTAGGCCTCAGTTAAAGGAGTGGCAGTGGGGCTGTGTGGGAGAAGGTGGACTGCTCCCTTGAGTTATATGCCCTGATAAAAGCTCAGTGTTCGCAAGAGATTAACACAGATGGACACGGCTTATGTGCAAAGGGGGTTTCCCTTTTTGGGATGCTGGAAATGTATTGCATATTACTGTGGTGATTTCTGTGTATATTTTTAGAAAAAGATGCAGCAGCCACATTGTAAAGAACGCTATCTTTGCAGTTGCACTGTAGCTAGTGCTGAAGCTTTCATATTGCAAAATTAAACTGATGTTCCTTTCCACCTGCCATTCCATTGGTAGAGGGGTATTGGAAGCTTCTGTAAAGGTTCTTGATTGCAGATTATCCAAATGCGTTTGATGAATGTTCACTGCCAGGATTTGGAGGAGGGATTTGGAGTATGCATTTCCCAGGGTCTAATCATCTCATAGGGCAGCTGTGTGTGACTCCTTCTCCAATAATCTACTTAACTCAGTAGTTTTCCCTTCCTATTGCCTCACAAGGAGAATGAGGCTCATAGGCTGTTTGCATGATAAGTAGCTCCAGTCTCTGTGAGCCTTTGAAGGGGAAGCTGAGAGTTAATTGTGGCAGCTTGAACTAATGGTTTCCCATGTTCACTGGTAGGTTAAGTGAGGAAGAGAGCTTGAAAAGCATTCTTCATTTAAGTGCAGTAATGGGTTTCCCTATGAGCCAAAATGTTAATAACTGTTATCTGGTCTGGGGAAAATATGTCTTCCATATTCCAAGGCCCAATGGATTTGCAGGAAGAATGTAGTACATTAGGATTTGCTCTTGACTTGTAAGAAGAGCAAATTAATGGAGAGATACTTTTTGTCTAACTGCTCGAACATTGGTATAACGACTGTAGAGAATTATCAGTATACAGTCAAACGGAGTGACTTGTACATGGTAATGATTATCTTGTACCAAACCTCAACTCACTGAGCACAAAACCATTCTGTGTATATGTAGGCTAACCATAGTTGCACACATACATATATACATACATTGTTGTTGTTGTTGTTCAGTCGTGTCCGACTCTTCGTGACCCCCATGGACCATAGCACGCCAGGCCTTCCTGTCCTGCGCTCTCTCCCGGAGCGTGCTCAAGTTCATATTCATTGCATATACATACATACATACATGCCCCCAAAGACAAAGCCCAAGAGAGTTCATTACATTAAACTTTTATCCCACTGTTCATCTCCAAGGAGCTTAGGGTAGCATACATTCTTCTTCTTCTTCTATGTATTTTATCCTTAATACAGCTCTCAGGCAAGTTAGGCTGAAACAAAATGGCCTGATTCACACAAAACGGTAACCCATGGTTCAATTAACCCCTGGTTTGTTGCCGTAACCAGGGTTTGTCTGGCAGATGTTCAAACAAACAATAGTTTGTTTTCTCAACCCCTGAGTAGTTTGTTTCCCCTCCTCCTTCTCCCATTCCCTCCCTGTATCCCAAATGCCTTTGCGGCAATGTAGTACTGGCATGTAGCTGGTTCGCGCTTTTTTTACCATTTTCTAGGAGATATCTTGGAAGGAGATCTGAGACTTGGGTGTGTAATCTGGTCTCCACATCGCCCTTTCTCTGAGGTCATTCTTCACTGAAGAATGCTAGGGCTAAAGCATACCTGGAAATCATAACCTTTCGTTTGTTAGCCTTTCCTCCAATGAGTGGCTGTGTTGAAGGACTATTTATTTTATTTACAGAGGAGGGGTTGGCCAAGTCTCCCACACATTTGGGGGGGGGGATAAACCTTGCCCTCTTCAACAACCCAGGTGTCAGTAGCCAACACCAATTTTCTCTGTGACAGGGCCCCTGGTAACTGGGCCCCTGTTTTTCTGCACCCTTGGTGTAGAGGGCCCAGAAGATAGATAGAAGACAAGAAGAAAAAGCAGTCTTTGTGTGTATCAGTTCTTCTGGAGTGTGGCTTTTTGAAGTCTCAGGAATCTAGTATGGCCACTGGCAGATAGGACGTGGGTCCTCTGACACTTCTCAGTTGTGATTTGAATGAGAGGCCAGGGAATAGCTGCTGCCTGTGAGTGTACCTTCTAGGGGAGGACTAGAGAAAATCTGCCTCTAACAGGGCTGAGCCACCAGGGAAGGACAACAAGTTCAGGGCAGAAAAGGAGGTGCTAGAAATCAGAGGCCAGGCCAGATCTTGGTTGATGCCAGCCTTTAGAGAGCATTATCATTTATTAATCATCACTTTTATGTCTACCACATGCCTGGCTAAAGCAGTATGAGGTTCATTCTGAGCTATATTTTAGAAGTGAAACTGATGCTTGGACTGTAGATTTTGTATTCCCATTTTAGAGTTAAAAATCTGATGTTCTTCTTGGGGAAAAAACTCTTTTCTCATTTTGCAAATGTGAGCTGCTTCTCTCTAAATTATTTCTGAACTGCTGTTTCAGCAGAATTTCAACATCTGGTTTAAGTTAATTTTTGCCCATAGAAGACACCTCAACTAACTCCTAGTATCATCTCAGTTGAAATGATACTGTCAGGATCCATATTGACTGAATTATAAACAATCCTTCAGCATCTTCAGTGGACCATTATCTAGTGTCAGATGCACTCGGAGGATTTCTTCAGTGCTTCACTTGTCTGTAAAACTATCTCCTTTTTGTTGGCGTGCTGACTTTGGCGAGTGATTTGAAACCCAGCACAGCAGATACTGTGTTGTCAGATACCTTTTGAAGCCTCATGTCCTGTCTTTTTTGCCTCTGCAATACTCTGAACCCTTGTCACCTTAAGAGGGAATACTGATCGATCCTCAAAAGTGGGAATCTCTTGGATCTCCAGGGTGGATGAACCAAACAATTACTGAAAACTGCAGTCTTGTGGCACCTTAAAATCTAACATATTTAGTATGGCATAAGCTTTTGCAGACTACAGCCCACTTCATCAGATGAGTGTAATTTACAGATTATATATACACACTTGTGTAAGATACAGATACACATATGTTACATGTACATTATATTTACCTGAAACTTGCAGATATATATACACATGGCAGTGGTGGTGGTGGTGGTGGTGAATTGTAAACAGTGAGGTCAGAGGGAATTAAAATCCAGGAAGTGCAGATAGTGATCATTACTTTATTTACAGTGGCTGTTCACAAAACAGTTGTTGGGTGATAACACAGAAACACTTGCATTGGTGAGCTTATGGATACATGTAGTGTGATTTTTAAAAGCCCTTTTTGATTCAAACCCCAGGAAATAATTGAACCCTTGATGAGTTCATACTTCTTCCCCACCTTAGGTTTAAATAGGAGACATCTGATCTTTCAGAGTTACCTGGTGGCACACTTGAGTATTCAATAGCCTGGTAAGGGTAACCTTTGTGGACCTGAAGCCACTTGAAAAAAGTTTTTAAAATATATTTTAGAATATATTGGAGCAGAGGGATTAGCAAAAGAAACTGTATGCAAAACCATCTAATGGAGAAAAATACAGAGCATGTGTGGCATCCTCAGTTGTATTAGAGCAGAAGTATTAGAAATACAGTGCCTCTGATGGGCCTCTAAATTAAACCACAATTTTCCACCAAATCAACACACAATTATGTTTACGTGCAAACTGGTTCAAAGCAGCCTGGCAGAAAAGGTATTTGCCAGTTCTCCTAAGCTAAACCTCTGGTACTGGTTGCCCTTTTCTTGGGCCCATCCTACATATATGAAGCTGTAGCCATAGGTTGGTTGAGTTGTTGCTGTCAATCAGAATCACCCTGATGAAACAGCCTAAATCATGACATAATGTGCATTTTGAATTGTCCCTCTTTTTCCATCTTTGACTGACCTGAGACCCTTCATTGATTGCTACAGGGACCCTGATAATAAGTCTATTTACTCTGATAGCTTATGCAGCATAGACTGAAGGTTGTCCAGCCTTTGGATATTTAGGTTTTGTTTTTACATTTTATTGCGCATATTCACTGCTTTCCTTCACTATCCTGTATTTATATTTACTTTAATAAACATTACTTTAATTGGACTATTGGGCTGGATTTGGATTTACACCTTCAAGGGCTGCCTTGTTCCCCCATGTTGCCTCAACCATTTGGGTTACACTTACTGAGTAAGTCACACAGGGAGGGAATGGAAGGCAGGATGATCACTTGGCCAGCCAAGACTGAGAATATAGCCAGCTGACTTTCTACTCTCAAGAAACATCTTGAGAGCCAGAAGAAACTTGCTTGCTGCGGTTCAAAATTGGGAAAGGAGTACGACAAGGCTGCATATTGTCACCCTGCTTATTTAACTTATATGCAGAGTACATCATGAGAAATGCCGGGTTGGATGAATCACAGGTCGGAATTAAGATTGCTGGGAGAATTATCAACAACCTCCGATATGCAGACGATACCACCCTAATGGCAGAAAGCGAAGAGGATCTCAAGAGCCTCTTGTTGAGGGTGAAAGAGGAGAGTGCAAAAGCTGGTTTGAAACTCAACATTAAAAAAACGAAGATCATGGCATCTGGCCCTATCACTTCCTGGCATATAGAAGGGGAAGAAATGGAAGCAGTGACAGATTTAACTTTCTTGGGCTCCAAGATCACCGCAGACGGTGACTGTAGCCATGAAATTAAAAGACGCTTGCTCCTTGGGAGGAAAGCTATGGCCAACCTAGACAGCATAGTAAGAAGCAGAGACATCACCTTACTGACAAAGGTCCGTCTAATCAAAACTATGGTTTTCCCAGTAGTAATGTATGGCTGTGGGAGCTGGACTATAAGGAAGGCTGAGCGCCGAAGAATTGATGCTTTCGAACTGTGGTGCTGGAGAAGACTCTTATGAGTCCCCTGGACTGCAAGGAGGTCAAATCAGTCCATCCTAAAGGAAATCAACCCTGACTGCTCACTGGAAGGACAGATACTGAAGCTGAAGCTCAAATATTTTGGCCACCTAATGTAAAGAGAAAACTCTCTGGAAAAGACCCTGATGCTGGGAAAGACTGAAGGCAAAAGGAGAAGGGGACGGCAGAGGATGAGATGGCTAGATAGCATCACCGATGCAATGAATATGAACTTGAGCACGCTCCGGGAGAGAGTGCAGGACAGGAAGGCCTGGCGTGCTATGGTCCATGGGGTCACGAAGAGTCGGACACGACTGAACGACTGAACAACAACAAAGCCTGCTCAGGTGTGAAATATGAATGTGAAGCAATTCTGACAGTAGACTTGTAACAGCTGTTACAAGCTGTTAGGCAATTGAAATAACGTAACGAAATGACGTGGTGTATCATTTGTATCACATTCATTCTGATAAAATTGCTCCCTCTGTTGGAGTTCCAGGTGTCTCCTAATTGCATTGTTTTAGCATTTGTAGACCATTGGGTCAGTGATTGCTTAAGGGCGGATTGATGTCCATTAGCAGGTTAAAGGAGGCTTGTGGGTGTGTTGCCAAACTTTCAGCAGAGAGCACTGAAGACAGTGCAGCAGAAGGTGCCGGTTGGGCTTCACTTTGGCAAGTTGGTCATGCATTGGTGGTTGCCTTTGGGAGCTGCAGACTTAGGAAATGAAGTCACATATATTTTGTCTTAATCAAACTAAAGTCATTTACCTGTAAAATGAGTTAGAGAGGTGTGAAATCATAGCAGTACTGTGAATTGAGAAGGGGAGAGAAAAGGGCTCCATTTTCGTTGGCCTTGGTTTTATGGTATAAAAACAAAATACCAACAACTCCTAATGCAATTAAAACTTAATAAAGATAAGGCGCGAGCTCATATTGGCTACATTCAGTTCCATGACCCTTGAAGCCAAGTTGGCATGATCTGTGCATTCTTTCAGCCCTGATGAAATGAAAAGTGAAGGAATGTTGTCTGAAACAAATCAGTTTGGATACCTCAGCAAACCTCACTTATGTGCTCTGGGAAAAATTGCATCCCAGCCTGCTTGGTTCTTATTGAAAGGGAAATTAATACTTGGCAACCAGGGATGATGGTTGCACTGTCCCTCTTGCATTCACCTCATATTGCTGTTGATAGAGTCAGACTTTGATCTGGAATACAGAAACTTTGGCAGGGGGTGGGGGTGGGGGTAGCAGAGAAGGTTCACCGGGAGTCACAGGAGCGGGAAGGAAGGGTATATGATACTGAGATGATGTGATCTTTTGTTTGCTATAATGCCTTACAGTTCTTCTCCTGAAGAGTGACCGCTTATTGTCAAAACAAGCACAAACCTATTGTGCTAGTTCTGGTAGTAGAACTGATACTTCATCTGTTAATCAACATTTCCTTTTCCGTTGGATGTGTGCATTAATCAACCACATAAGTCTTTTTACATACAGTCAGTCATTCACATTATCCGCAATAATGTGTACACTACTGAAATCTTATCTGCATGCCAAAAAGTCAAAGGTAGACCCCTGTATGGAGGCATGATGTACCAATCCATTGTTCTGACATGGTGTTCTGGAAGCTGTTCACAATTGTCCCAACCTCCCTCTAACTACCTTAGTTTTCTTGACAGCTGGGACCATCAGAAACTCTGATATTGCAAACTGCAGTGTTACAGATCAAGGGACAATGTTCCAAATTATGAGATGTAAAACACAGAATATTGGCAGGGGATAGTATTTGTAAACTGGTGTATTTCTGACCTTTTAGGACAGGGGTGGGAAACGTGTGGCCTTCCAAATGTTTTGGCCTACAACTCCCATCAGCCTTAATGAGCCTAGCCAATTGGTGAGGAATCATGGCAGTTGTAGGGCAAAACATCTGGAGGGCCACAAGGTGTCTAGCCTTGTTTAGGACATACACATATTATTCACCCACCACCTATCATTCAGTGGACTGAAGATTTTACTGCTCTTGCTACATTTAAATGTTTCTCCTACAGTTGTCAGTTTTGTATGGATGCTTATTTACCTAAATGCACTGTTTATAGTAACATAAATATTTGAAATGGAAGTGTTAAATCCTTCTTTTCCCCTCTTTTTCTTTTATTATATCAAGGGTGAGCTAAGTGATTATTGCATATGGATATGCCCTTTTTCTCCCCCCTGCTTTTGTGGTCCCCCTCTTTGTTTTGTTTTGTTTTGTTTCATTTTCTTCTTGTTACTGTTTTTGCAAATTAAAAAACAAACAGGACATACAGTATTCATGTTTTATCAGTGTTCTCTGTAGCCACTTCTTGAAATGAAAGCTAATGTCCTAAGAGGTGCCTTTTGTGGGTATGTGCTGCCCAGAGTCGCAGATACAGCCTTACTTGCCTTTGTTCCCATTTCTAAATTCTCATTCAAAAAGAAAACCTGCAGCTGGAATTTTTCATGCTTCGTTTTTCAGAAGGTGATTTATGATGGCAGTGGGGCTAAGAGTTTTTCATTTATGATAACAGGGCTATGATGGAAATAGAGAATATGAGCCTGGAGACTGGGCAGCCCATGCTGAAATGTTTATTGCTGTCTTTGAAATGCAACGTATTAGGATGAAGATGTGTCTTGGTAAAATAGAACAGAGCAGCACCAGTCCTGGGGGATATTTTTAGTATTCCAATAACACAGAGTGCATTAAGAGAAATCACTTCCATTGTCGTGTTGTGATCAAGAATGCAAAAGTGTTCCAGGGACCAGAAGGCCCATAAGGATCTAATCTTTTAAAGACACCCTTCTACCCTGCTATAGCCTTTTTTGCATTAACTGCTTATTTTTCAAAAAATTCGGCCAGTGTATTTCTCCCAAAGTATTCTTCCTCTTGTTGCGCTGAGATAATGACATCAGTCGGGACTTTTTCTTTTGTTGCAAAGTCTACATGCCAGTTCATATGTTGCATATGAAGATGGCAATATTTCCAGAGAATTTTAGAATAGTAGAGTTGGAAGGGGCCTACAAGGCCATCGAGTCCAACCCCCTGCTCAGTGCAGGAATCTAGGTCAGAGCATCCCTGACAGATGGCTGTCCAGCCTCGTCTTGAACGCCTCCAGTGTGGGAGAGCCCACCACCTCCCTAGGGAATTGGTTCCATTGTCACATTGCTCTAACAGTCAGGACGTTTTTCCTGATGTTCAGCCGGAATCTGGCTTCCTGTAACTTGAGCCCATTATTCCGTGTCCTGCACTCTGGGATGATCGAGAAGAGATCCTGGCCTTCCTCTCTGTGACAACCTTTCAAGTACTTGAAGAACGCTATCCTATCTCCCCTCAGTCTTCTCTTCTCAAGGCTAAACATGCCCAGTGACACAGTACTCCAGATGAGGCCTAACCAGTGCTGAGCAGAGGGGAACTAGTACTTCCTGGGATTTGGAAGCTGTGCTTGTATTAATGCAGCCCAAAATAGCATTTACCTTTTTTGCAGCCACATCACATTATTGGCTCATATTCAGCTTGTGATCTACAATTCCAAGATCCTTCTCGCTTGTAGTGTTGTTGAGCCACATATCCCCCATCTTGTAACTGTGCATTTGGTTTCTTTTTCTTAGGTGCAGAACTTGGCATTTATCCCTATTACATTCATTCTGTTATTTTCTGCCCAGCACTCCAGTCTATCAAGATCACTTTGAATTTTGATTCTGTCTTCCAATATATTAGCTATCCCGGCCAATTTTGTGTCATCTGCAAATATGATCAGCATTCCCTGCACCTCCTCCTCCATGTCATTAATAAAAATGTGGAAGAACACTGGGCCCAGGACTGAGCCCTGCGGTACCCTGCTTGCTACCTCTCCCCAGTTTGAGAAGATCCCATTGATAAGCACTCTTTGAGTCTGATTCTGTAGCCAATCGTTGTTTCATCTAGCCCACTTTGAGCTAGTTTGCTCATCAGGATATCATGGGGCACTTTGTCGAAAGCTTTGCTGAAGTTGAGGTATATTATGTCTACAGCATTCCCACAATCCACAAGGAAGATCAAAAAATGAGATCAGATTCGACTGGCAGGATTTGTTCTTGACAAATCCATGTTGGCTTCGAGTAATCATTTCATTGTTTTCAAGGTGCTTCCAGATGGATTGCTTTATCATCTGCTCCAGAATTTTCCCAGGGATTGATGTCAGACTGACTGGTCTGTAGTTCCCACGTTCCTCCCTTTTACCCTTTTTGAAGACAGGGACAACATTAGCCCTCCTCCAGTCATCTGGCACTTCACCCATCCTCCATGATTTCTCAAAGATAATAGACAGATAATAGAAAACATGACTGCTCTTTAGTATTTGATGTTACACTTGGGATGACTTATGACTAGGGGCTCGTTCAAACTAGCCTGCTGTGCACCTGCGAGCATGCGTGATTGTTTCTGAACTCACAACTGGAGGTAGGTACTCATGGGGATACATTGGACATACCACAGGTACGATTTGTACAGTTGCTGTGGCTCAAAAAAGAGCTGCCATGATCGTGTAAATTATGGCGGCCACATGTATAGCCCCTATGGGGCAGTGCTAGTGCATACGTATAGCCCCTCCATGTGAGTGGTTCCTGGCTGCTAAGCCAGCACCTGCCTTCATGAGGCTGGGTTGCTAAGCTATATCTTTTAAGTCTGTACAGTTGTTATCTTAGAATCAATAACTATTGAAGCGCTTTAAAGTCTGAAAACTGAGAGTGAATAGTTTGTTTTATTTATTGATTGCATTTATATCCTGCCTTTCTTCCAAGGAGCCCAAGGAGGCCTACACGATCCTCCTCTTCTCTATTTTATCCTCACAACAACCCTGTGAGGTAGGTTAGGCTAAGAGACAGTGACTGGTCCGAAGCCATTTGGTGGCCTTCATGGCCGAGTGGGGACAAAACCCGAGTCTCCTGCATCCCAGTCCAGCACTCTAACTACTACACCATACTGGCTCTTCAAGTAGTTGTGTGTTACGTGGAGGTCCACAAGAATGCACGCAAAGCAGAACTCAGATCTGTGTACATACTTGAATGCATTTTTTCAACTGTTGAGCTGCTTTTAACAGTCAAGGCATTTGCAGTTTAGCACAAATTGCTGAGGAATATATGTGGTGTGTCAGATATTATTTGATTTTCTAACTGGTGCGCTCAGATCTTTTGACGCCATTGAGTATCTCATCCTAAATTCTGTCTACCAAGTTTTCTTCATTTGTGTTTAGCAACATATGACAATGGCTCAGGACTATCTATGTCCTGTTTCCAAAATCAGTAGAAGCAGACCACCACCGCCAGATGTTGTTGTGGGGAGGGTCCTATTAATTCAGGAAAGGATCTCTATCTGTCTGCTTTGCAAAAGAAAAAAAATAGCAGTGGGTCAAACTGACCTCCCTCATCCAGAAAACCCACAAACCAGGGTGGCCTGAGGGAAAGAGCAGCCCCTTTTTCTTTAGCCGCTGGCGACTGTCCCTGGCGGCAGCAGAATGGCACTCAGGCGCTAGCCTTGGACTGCTGGGTCTTGGGCTCAAGGAACAGTGTGGCAAGCAAAGCCTGAGGCCAAGTCAAACCCTGGTAATGGTCTCAAGGCCAAAGGTAGAATGAGTCCACCTTAGCGTACTTTGTCCCCCAAGGTAACCACAGGGACACCGATTGCCATCTCTAGTAGGAGGAGGCGTCCATCGTTCCAGGTGCAGGCACTTGCTAGTCCCATCTCTACCTGCTAGAGAACAAGGTAAGCGCTGGAAAAGGTGGTGGCTGCAGGGACTTCAGTGGGCCTTGACTCACAGTAGTTAATGTAACCTGCCCCTGCCCCTTCTACATTTATTGCCTGTGGTCAACTCATGTTGCCCATATTTGCTTATGGTTTTGCCCATTTCATAGCCAGCATTGAGAGCCCCTTGTATCTGTACAGTTTTGAGCTCTAAATCATAGTCATTTGAAATTACTCCTTTCCCCCACTAAGCCATGCAAACATAGTTCTGATACTATCCTGCAAGCACTCCTCTTGCTTCATTTTTAATTTCTGTGCTTGTCTCTGAATACTCTGTGTATGTGTGTGTTTGTGCGTGTGCACATGTGTAATTCGTTTTTATTTTCAGGTTAACAGGTCTTCATCATGTAGTAATTAGAAGCACACCTAAACTGGCCTACACAAAAATGATCCGGGGGGGGGGGGGGAGCATAAAAGTTTGCAAGCATAGAGATGGGATTGGAAATATTTAAAAAAGACAAGATGGGACTACTATTGCCTTTTACTGGGCCAGGACATGGATGGCAGTGTTTCAAAATGTGCTCAAAGCAGGCAGTGCTCTTACTGGCAAGGACTGCTTAAAATGGAGGCTTTAACTACTCTGCTTTCTGGAAAGAGAATGGAAAGTCTTTGAAATTCCACTTGGAAATAGCGAAGTATATTATCTGGCATCGATTTCTCTTTTAGAAAAGTAGCAACAGATTTTAAAAATAAAAAACATAAAATAAAGAACAAGAAATTTAGGTCTAACAATGATAGATGAGGGGAAACACTTATCTCATTTCCTCTCATTCAACTGGGTTGTGCATGTGGTTTGGGACCATAAACTCTAGGGATTATTTCATCATAGAGACAATAAACATTTTGGACTGAAAATTCACTACACACTTTTTCTGACTGAGTTTGACATGCAGGAATTCTCATGGACTTTTCCTCTGTTTTTTTTTTTTTAATTTTCCCTTATTTTGTATGCTTTATAAGTCAGACTCAGTGGCTGAGAAGAAGAAACAAAGAGCTTTTCTTGCAAATGTCACATTGTGCTTGTAGAAATTTTGAAATGGTTGTTATCTGCACACATTTACTTTTGTTCTCTATTCCTGTGCTGTAGGGTAATTATACTTTCTATCATTCCTACAGGAATGGAGAAAGATATAAATATAAACAAGCCAAGGGGTTTCTGTGAAAGGAGGCAACTTTTTTCATTTCATCCTTAAAGAAATATTTTATTAGATCAAAAGTGCAGATTCTAATCCGTCAGGGCAGATGTTCTCTCACATTTTGGTTATCTAGAGTACCTAACAGAGTGACCATTTTAGAGATGTGTACAGCACTGATTGAACATCAAGAACCACTTATTACTATGTATCCTGAGTTGAAGACTGTGGCTGTTTTGTCTATTTACTATAATTTCATTAACATTTGAATAAAATTCAGAGGAAAATTGCAGTTTGGACATGATGAGCATTGCATTTATTCTGTGATGGCATTAGTGATTTCCAGTACAAGACTCAAATTGGTCATTCTTATAGGAGGTTTTTTTTTTAGGAGCTCAGTCATTGAGATCCCAGTTTTCTATTTTTATATGGTTCAGAAATATAGAAAATGCCAAAAAGAGAAACTAATTAAAGAGGATGTTGCACAATATCTGCATTTATCTGGCTTAAAGAAGGCATAATTGTAGCAGGAAAAACTATATCTGGTTCAGTGCTTACCAGTTAATCTTTGTCATAAACTGCATTTCTAGCTCCAGTTGGCATCCACAGGTGATACAGAAAATGTATTAGTGGTACATATGAAATAGTGTTACATGCCACCTTTTAACCTTGGAGAAACAATAATACATACCTTGCGAAGAGACAAATTCCTTCATAATAGAGAGGATGCCCTGGCAGTGGTAAATTCAGATACAATCATGTGGCTTACAAATAAAACGTTTACTACTTTATATACCTTTTGGGTTATAATCCTTTAATGAAATACTGCTGCTCTTTTTGTACTTTGGTCTACAATCAAGCCATCCATAACATGTGCTGTAATAATAATAATAAAAAAACGTAGTTCTATCACCGTTTGGGGAGCTGTTGTCCACACTTGCATTCGATTTGCTATTTATAATATATTAAATGTTATATAACATGATTGCAACATCCAGTTTCAAATTCTAAAACTGTATGTTGCATTGTGATGACTTTGTTGATCACAGATTTTACCCAGTGTAGTCTCAGTGCCAAACTTGTTTGGGGGAGCCTGGATTCTTATCCTTTTTCTTTGGATCCTTGGATAGTTCTTGCAGGTTGCTATTTCTCAGTATCAGTGTTCCCTAGTATGCAGCATAAATACCCTACCTTTGGGGGCAAAATCCACCAGGACCTTCTCTTGCATAAGTGAAGTACAAAGGAATGGGAAATGTGCAAGAGGGCATTGATTAATATGAATAGAGATGGTACTCTAAATTCTTTTGAAGATAATTGAATAAGGAATTGGGCAGTAATCAACCCTAATAAACTTGCAGACTTGATTCTCCAGGAATTGGGCTTTACCAGCAAGTTCATTTGCCTGTAGACCCAGTCAAATGATAGGGCTTTCTGAGTTTTCAACCATTTGAGCCCGCTCTTGATTTCTGTTCATGCTTGCCACAACTGTTGATACGAAAGACGAGATACTAAATGGTTAACATTGTTTCTCAAGGTGTAGCAGCTAAAGCAATAATGTGACTTTCTTTGGGGCAGAAGGGCACATATGCAGTTGAAATGTTTTACGCTGACACATCACACAAGTGAAAGAGCTGGGCTGCCACAAAATTAATAAAAGGCCAGGTCTCTGGAGGGGCAGGTGTAGCATCAGGAGGGTATTTACAAATAAGCCTCCGTAAGAGCATGGGATTTAGGCTAAAGTGGTTCTTAATGCAATACAAATTGGATACCCAGTCTCACCTCCTAGCAGGAAAATGTCAGAAACGAAGAAGGCATTATGGCTTTATGAGGGGAAAGTGTTCTCTTAAGGACAGCACCAGAATGGACTGGGTGACCTGCAGTTGAAGTTAAGACTTCTACATTCATCATAGAGTCCATTCTCTGATGTATGGACATCCTGTAAATTAACTTGAGCTTTTGTTTTGCCCTGTCTGGAAAATTCAGGGCAATATTTCCTTAAGAACACTTTAATGCACACCATACTTGCTTAACCATTGCAGTCAAATAGGTTTGTACTCTGGCAAACCTCCAGGAGCTTCTCCAGAAAATGCCATTTATGTGTCTTCGAGACACACATGAGGTGCACAGGTAGTATGAGAGGACATGGCACAGTTGATCTTCATTGCAATAAGGCATATGGAAGGAGGCAGTTGCTAAAGAAGGCTGGGCCAAAACCGTTTAGGACCTTACAGGTAAAGACTAATGCATTGAATTGTGCCTGAATGGCTCTAGAAAGATGATGCAGATTCCAGAGCACTGGTTAATGTGTTCCCAGTGGTTTTTTCCCCACTGATGGTGGGACAGCTTCACTCTCCAGACAGACTTCAAAGTCTAGGGGGAGGGGACATAGCTTAGTGCCAGAGAGCAAGCTTTGCATGCAAATGGTCCCAGATTCAATTCCCGGCATCTCCAGTTATGGCTGGGAAAGATGCCTGTCTGAAACCTTGGAGAGTTGCTGTCAGTGGTGGGCAACCTGTGGCCCTTGGCCCAGTTTCACATGGCCCTGAGCTTAATTTAATCCAAGCGCGAGGAACCCCAGTGACGAAGTACCTCAGCACCAGTGACGAAGCGTCAGCAAACAAGTGAGTTAAGCAACTGTGCGAGGAAAAGGAATCACCATTCCCTGAGGGACTAACTGACCTACATTCTTAGCCACTGACAGCCATTGCTCATCAGGAGTTCACACACAACCTCCCTTGCTTTTCAAAGGAGGCCCTCCAATCAGATTCACTGCAGCAGCTGTTGGGCCTATCTATATAAAGAGGCACACTTGCGAGGGAGTCAGCGCTCCCAGTGCAAGGAGCCCCAGTGATGAAGCGTCAGCCAACAAACGAGTTAAGCAACTGTGCAAGTTAAGCAACAGGGCAAGGAAGCCAGGGCGGTGAACTCTCCCCTCCTTACTCCGTATTCATATTAAGTAACTGTAGATAAATAACTATTAAAAAATTCCCTACCTTCTCGTAGTAAACAACTTAAGTTTTCCAGGGACCCGCCCCCCCAAAAAAAACAGTTATGAAGGTAGAATGCCAGCAGTGGGGAGGGGGCTATCCAGTGTATTGCACTGAGTGCCACATGTACGACTGTCTACCTGCTAGATGGAAGTCGTGGGTGTGTGCTTGGTGTAATGAGCTCCTGTCTCTCAGGGAACAAGTGGGTTCCCTTGAGGCCAAGGTTGCTGACCTGGAGAAGCTGAAAGGCAGAGAGGTTGGTAGATGAGACCTTCAGGGACCCATTAGCTGTGTCCCACTCCCAGGGTGACAGCTCCTCTTCTGTCATGGAGAATGCGGATCTCGGGGAAGGAGGGCGTCATTCTGAGGAAGAGGGAAATGATCCCTTAGAAGGGACCCATTCCTCAGAAGACCAACAAATATCCTCTTGTGCCAAGGATGTGCCTCCAGGGGGAGGGGGCTCATGGTAGTGGGAGATTCGTTCATTAGACACATGGACAGCTGGGTTTGTGATGGGCATGTAGACCGCATGGTGACTTGCCTGCCTGGTGCAAAGGTTGCAGATATCACGCGCCAACTAGATAGCCTAGTAAATAGTGCTGGGGTGGAGTCAGTGGTCATGGTCCATGTTGGTACCAGCGATGTGGGGAAATGTAGTCGTGAGGTCCTGGAAGCCAAATTTAGGTTGCTAGTTAGGAGGTTGGAATCCAGGACCACCAAGGTGGCTTTCTCGGAAATTCTACCTGTTCCATATGCAGGGCCAGCTAGACAGGCGAAGCTGGGAGTCTCAGTGCATGGATGAGATGGTGGTGCTGGGAGGAGGGGTTCAGATTTTTTAGGCACTGGGGAACATTTTGGGACAAGCTGGGCCTGTACAAGAGGGATGGGCTCCACTTCAACCAAAATGGAACCAGACTGCTGGTGCTAAACATAAAAAGGGTGGCAGAGCAGCTTTTAAATTAAACTCCGGGGGAAAGCCAACAGGATCTGGGAAGCATCCAGTTCAGGTTAAATCATCCCAAAGGGAAGAAGATTAAAATGTTTTTGATTGCCCAAATATAGAAAGGGAGGAAATAGGCCAGGAGCACATGGTAGAACATAATAGCCAATCAAAGGGGCCAACATCCCAATCAGGGAGGCCTCCAAACAAGGAAGTATTGCAATAATGGGTGACTTCAGTTACCCCCACATTGACTGGATAAATGCATGTTCCAGCCACGACAAAGAGTTTAAATTTCTCGATGCCCTAAACGATTGTGCCCTAGAACAGTTGGTCATGGAACCAACCAGAGGGGAGGCGACCTTGGATTTAATCCTAAGTGGTGTTACCCAGGACCTAGTACAAGATGTAAATGTTGTTGAACCACTTGGAAACACTGATCACAGTGCTATCAGACTTATTACATATTAGAGTGGAAAATTGCCCAGGAAGTCCAACACAGTCACATTGGACTCCAAGAGGAAACATCTCTAAAACGAGGGAACTGGTGAAACGGCAGCTAAAAGGGGGAGTCAAGAGGATTAACTCCCTTCAGAATGCTTGGAGATTACTCAAAACCACAATAATAGAAGCCCAGCTAAAATGTATACTACAGGTTAGGAAAGGTAGCACCAAGTCCAAGAGGTCGCCGGCATGGTTAACAAGTAGTGTTGAGGGAGCTATTAGAGAAAAGAGAGCTTCCTTCAGAAAAAGGAAGTCTTTCCCAGGTGAGAAAAACAAAGGGGAGCACAAGCTTGCTCAAATGCAATGCAAGCAGACAATAAAAGATGCAAAAAAACATTTTGAAGAGCATGTTGCTAACAACATCCAAGGCCAACAATAAAGAATTCTTTAAATATATCAGAAGCAAAAAACCAGCTAGGGAGGCAGTTGGACTACTGGATGACAATGGAGTTAAAAGAGTACCAAAGGAGGACAAGGAGATTGCAGAGAAGCTGAATGATTTCTTTTCATCCGTCTTCACTGCAGAAGATATAGGACAGATACCTGTGCCTGAACTGATGTTTTCAGGGAGGGAGTCTGAGGAACTGAGGCAAATAGTGGTGACAAAAGATGAAGTTCTCAACCTTATTGATAAATTGAAAGCAAATACATCACTGAGCCCAGATGTTTGGTATCCATCCTAGAGTTCTCTAGGATGGATACCAACTCAAATATGAAATTGCTGATCTTCTAACCAAACTGTACAACATGTCTGTAAGATCAGCCTCTATGACTGGAAGATGGCCAATGTAACACCAGTTTTCAAAAAGGGATCCAGGGGGGATCTGGGAAATTACAGGCCAGTTAGCATAATGTCTGTTCCGAGTAAATTGGTTGAAGACATTATTACAGATAAAATTAGTAAGCATATAGAAGGACAAACCCTGCTGAAAAAGAATCAACACAGCTTCCACAAAGGTAAGTCCTGTCTCACTAACCTTTTAGAGTTCTTTGAGAGTGTCAATAAACACGTAGACGGGGTGATCTGGTAGACATTGTTTACCTGGACTTCCAAAAGGCTTTTGACAAAGTCCCTCACCAAAGACTCCTGAGCAAACTTAGCAGTCATGGAATAAGAGGAGAGGTCCTCTTATGGATCAGTAACTGGTTAAAGAACAGAAAGCAGAGAGTAGGAATAAATGATCAATCCCCCTGGCGTGCTATGGTCCATGGGGTCACGAAGAGTCGGACACGACTGAACGACTGAACAACAACAGGGATCTGTATTACGACCAACAGTTTTCAACGTGTTCATAAATTATCTGGAATTAGGAGTGAGCAGTGAAGTGTCCAAGGTTGCAGATGACACCAAATTATTTAGGGTGGTTCAAACAAAAAAGGATTGTGAAGAGCTCCAAAAGGCTCTCATCAGACTCAGAGAATGGGCATCTAAATGGCAAATGTAGTTCAGTGTAAGCAAATGTAAAGTGATGCACACTGGGGCAAACAATCCCAACTTCAAGTATAGCCTGATGGGACCTGAGCTGGCAGTGACCGACCAGGAAAGAGATCTCGGGGTTGTGGTGGACAGCTCAATGAAGATGTCAACCCAGTGTGCAGCCGCTGTAAAAAAGGCAAACTCCATGTTAAGCCTAATTAGAAAAGGAACTGAGAATAAAACTGCCAACATCATACTGCCCCAATACAAATCTAAGGAGCGACCACACTTGGAATACTGTGTACAGTTCTGGTCACCACACCTAAAAAAAATATATTGTAGAGCTGGAGAAGGTGCAGAAAAGGGCAACTCAAATGCTCAAGGGGCTGGAGCATCTCCCCTGTGAGAGAAGGTTACATCAGCTGGGATTGTTTAGCTTGGAAAAAAGGAGGGTGAGGGGAGACATCATAGAGGTCTACAAAATTATGCATGGTGTGGAGAATGTGGATAGGGAGACATTTTTCTCCCTCTCTCAAAATACTAGAACCCAGGGTCATCCTATGAAGCTTATTGGTGGGAGATTCAGGACAGGTAAAAGGAAGTACTTCTTCACACAGCACGTTGTTAAACTATGGAATTTGCTACCACAGGAAGTAGTGATGGCCACCAGTTTGGATGGCTTTAAAAGGGGGTTGGACAAATTCGTGGAGGAAAAGGCTATCCATTGCTACTAGTCTTGATGACTATGTGCTACCCCCAGTACCAGAGGCAGTGACCCTATGTACACCAGTTGCTGGGGAACATGGGTGGGAGGGTGCTGTTGTGCTCATGTCCTGCTTGTGGGTTTCCCCATGGGCAGCTAGTTAGCCCCTGTGTGAACAGAATGCTGGACTAGATGGACCCTTGGTCTGATCCAGCATGGCTCATCTTATGTTCTTAATTTCAAAAGCCCTCTTTACATGCAATCAATCCAGAGCTTTGGCAAGAGTGATAACAAGGGTGATACGGGGGTGATTCACCCACTTTTGGCTCTACCCATGGCCACCACTGGCCTCAGCTCTACCCACCTCTGACATGTAGTCCCCAACGGATTATCCATGAGGGAATGTATCCCTCAACAGAAAAAAAGGTGACCAGTCCTGAGGTAGATAACACTGTGCTAGATAGACCAATGGTTTGACTCCGTATAAGGCAACGTCCTATGTTCCAAAGACAATCCCACAAAGTGCACATTAACAGTAGTCAAGCCCTGAAGTTGCAAACATCCAAACAATGGTTGCCAGGTCAGGAAACATTCTGCCCTGTAAAGTGCCATCCCGTTGGTGTGGTTAGCAGCATGCATTCATACTGCTGTGCTTTAGAACAGGCATTGACTGGGTTCAGACAATTGCAGGGATGAAAGCGGCCATCATGCCTTCTTCCTCTGCTCCCACACATGCCGCAATTGCACAACTGCAATTTGCGTAATTACCCACGATGCAGTGCGGGTTGCCATCGTCTGAACCTGGTGCAGTGCACAGCAAGGGTGACTTCTTACTCACGCCACAGCCCATGGCTTGTAGTAGGGGTTGTGGCGTTGGTAAGAAGCCACCCTCACCGCACACCATGCCAGGTTTGGACGACACAGCAACCCACGCTACATCTCGGGTAATTATGCAAATTGCGGGCATGCGCATGGGACACAGGGGAGCAGGGAAGAAGCCACGATGGCTTCTTTTACCCCCGTGATCATCCAAACACCCTCACTGTGTGCTAGGATTCTGCCATCTACTTAGCAACTAGGGATGTACAAAAGTCACTTACCTTTTCAAGGGTGACATTCGCGGTGGGGGGGAGGCGCTCCGTCCCTCCCCCTGAAATTCTCTGCGGCCGGCTCCGCTCCGTGGAGATTCTGCATAGCCACCGGCCGGGGCCACCCGCAGCTGGACATCTGGCTGCTGGGCAGCCTGCAGGGACGCAAATGGTGGCTGCCATAGCCGCCGCCATTTGCGTCACTGTATTTTGCCGTGACAGGCTATGTAAATATTTACATAGCCTATCATGGCAACCCCCCCCCAAAAAAAACAGCGAACGCAAATGGCGGTGGCTACGGCGGCCACCATTTGCGTTCCCTTTTTTTTGCTGTTTTAGCTTACATAAATATTTATGTAGCCTATTAACGGCAAAAAAAAAAGGGGGAACGCAAATGGCGTAGTGGCCGCCATTTGCATCCCCCCCTTTTTTTGCCGTAATAGCCTACGTAAATATTTACATAGGCTAAAACGGCAAAAAAAGGGGGGACACAAATGGCAGCCGCTGTAGCCGCTGCCATTTGCGTTCCCTTAGTTAAGCCGTGATAGGCTACGTAAGTCTTTACGTAGCCTATCATGGCTATATGAAAGAAGATTCGCAAATCAGCACGGACGGCAGCAGGTAGGTCCTCCGTTCTGGGCCCATTTCGCGGGGTGGGGAGGCGGGGGGGCGTCGTTCCGCCACAGATTTTGGGGGATCTCACCGAGATCCATGGCAGAATTCTCTGACATCCCTATTAGCAACACTGGCTCAAAAACAAGTTCGTGTGGAAGGCCACAGTGACCTAGCAGACTCATACTGACCACCTCTAATCCCAATTGTAATGCCTGCTGTGCATTGATCTGTCCACAGATCTGTTGGCAAGCTTGATCTCTGATCAGTGCTCCCTTTTACCTACCCTTGCAAGCAGGACTCCAGTAATACCCCACCCCCACCCCCCAATAACTGAATGGGAAGGAGGATGGACAGGCAGAGCACAGTACTTTCAGGGGTGGTCAGGCTAAATGTACTGGAACTTGAAAATAAAAACGCAAATTTAGCTGCTGTGAATTTAAGTCCTTTGTAAAGAATATTTGTGTGTGTGAGTCTGTGTAATTTCCAATTGCACAAAGCACTTAGTAGTGGTGGGAAATATGAAGCAAGAGATTCTTGACATTTGACTAATGCCATTTCTGCCAATCCTCCCTTGAGTCAAACTGTCCACATTATTTGAATGACACAGAACAGCAGCTCTGCGGCAGGGGTAAGCAGATGTCAGATTACTCTGCTTTTTACTAGAATCCTGAGATCCACCAGCCAGAGCCTGAAGACCAAAGCAGACATTCTGTAAATACATAGAATACAGCTGTATCCGTTTTGCTTAAGTTAATTACAGTCATGCATGGGGGGAGGGGGGATCCTGATCAGAAATGGTGTGGGGGGCAAGGGGAGACATCTTTACCCCACCCCCTGCATGCAGCTAGAAGGCAGAGAAAAGAATCCCCACTGGCACTCTAGTTGTGTGGGGGTGGGGGGGGGAATTTATACTCTGATTCTGCTTGGGAGTAAAGATGTATGCCTCCACTCCTTATTTGGCAGTATAATTTTGTTGTTGCTGTAGTTAAGCAATTGGAATGAGAAATCTTTGCCAATATATTTGTTTATTTTTATGTTAAAAGTTGCATCTCATCTTATTTTCAGGAGAAACTCAAGGCAGCTAACAAACTTTGGTAATATATAAAAACATACAGCATTCTCCATGCCTAATAAGGACAATCATGACGTTGCTACTATAGCAGACCAACAACAATACAAATTTCTAGACTCAGCAGTCAAAACCAGGGAAATAGGTTTTTTAAAACCAGGAAAACATTCAGCCAAAAGCCTTTTTAAATAAACATGTTTTTGCTAGCTGCTGAAAACAACTGAGTGGGTCCTGATGATACTCAGTTGGCAGAGCATTCCATAGGGTAGGTACCACAACAGAAAAAGCCCTAGAACCTGTGGTTGCATGCCATGCTTCACAGGGTCAAGGGGTCTACTGCAAAGCATCCAGAGATCTACCAATAGATTCAGATCTACCATCTGCCCACCTTTCATCTGTGGTCCTCAGAGATCTAGACTCCTATGAGCAGAATCTCCTAAGTGTATCCTCTGTTGCAGAGGTTGGAGAAATCAGTGACATTTTGCATGATGTGAAGCACTTGTCTGGGCATCTCTTAGCCATTCCAAAGGTGCTGAAAAAGCACCAAGAGAACTACTCGCCAACTTGGCAGGCTCTGGTACTTGGAAGGCCTGCAATGGAGGAGACAGTGCCCATCATTGTGCTCTCCTTCTGTAATGTATGTGAGTAAAATAGGCCTGAATGACTGGCTCACTTCAGGGGTACATTTATGTTTACATTTGCCATGCACGATTTTGCATATTTTCTTTGGAGGCCTAATATCAGTCACCATGAAAGTAACAACTTCTCTTTTTATACTGTTTTCTTTCAAGGCATAGTCTCCATTTTGTTCTTCTCCACCCATCTATGCTAGTATGGCTTTTCCTCCAGATTTTAATCTTAGCTCTCCTTTTCATTCATCCTCCTCTTAAACTTCAGCATTTCCATCTTTCATACATAACATTTGTGGGAGTTTTCAGTTCTCCTTTCCATTCATCCCCTTCTTAAACTTCAGGATTTCCATCTTTCATACATAACTTTTGTGGAAGTTTCCATAGAAGAAATATATGTGACAAATGTCTTCATATGTTTTGGATGCGCATTCATTTGCCAAAAATCCTACTTCTGCAGGCTAATGATGATAAATCTAGCAGTGAAATTACAAAGGATTTTAAAACTGCATGGAGAAACATATCAGAAAAATTAAGCATGTTATAGATTTATTCTTGATTCCCCCCCCCCCCTTTGTGTGAGACCAAGCCTTTTGGTACAAAGCAGAGAAATATTCCAATCTTGTATTTAAGAAAAATGGAAAGGTGCCGTAGCTCAGTGGCAGAGCACCTGCTTTGCACACAGAAGGCCCCAGTTTGATCTCTGGCATCTCCAGGTAAGGCAGGAAACATTCCAGCCTGAAACCCTGGAGAGCCCCTGCCAGTCAGTGTCAACAATACTGGACTAGATGGACCAAGGGTTGACTCAGTATAAGGCAGAGTCCTGTGTTCCTATATACTTTTCAAGATAAGCAGCACAACTAAGGGCCAAACTACATATGACATGAGAGCTGGGAATCACATCTCCTGAGACTTCTAGTTCTACTTTAAACAAGGAGCTCCTAATTGGATCACAGCAGCAGCACTTGAGGAGGGGCCTTCAGCCATTCCCCCTGCACAGTTTTTTAACCCATGTATGCATGCATGTGTGCACACACTTAGTTTCTGTTTGTTCCACTGGAGAAAAAAATTACAAGTAGCTGCATTTTTCTCCAGCAGGGAGATACAATCAGTGAAATTCCAAACCACATCTCATTTGGTCCTAAGGCCTTGCTTTCTTGAGGAAGCCAATCTACTTCTGGGCTGTACTGCTTCAGGCTACAAATTGGGGGATTTATATGACTAAATACTCTTTCATGTGTATAAAAACATTCCCTGCACGTAGAAGAAAACTAACTTGTGAGGGAGTAGGTTAAGCTAACACCCTTCTCCCTGATGTGCTAGTATTCTCTCCAGAATAATGTGTTTGTACAGAAGAGCATTCAGTCCTGTGAGTGCTCACCTGCTATCTGAGATGGTACAGCCTGGGCACAGGTGTGCTGCCTCAGTAAGAACTAGGCCCTAAAACGTTAAATCAAGTGGGAAGTACTTCAGATTTTATTAAGTTTGAAATTTTGTAGAGATGAATTTGAATAAAGGTACCTTTCCCCCTCCTGAACATGTTTTCTAAAGCCCTCCTACCTCTTTCTGAACAGTATCCATCACAGAAATATGAGATCAGTGTTTTGTGAAAGTTGACTGATATCCAGGGACTCTACCCATTTTGCCAGTTTCACCTCAATTGCTTTAAAAAATCCAAGCCATTTGTTTTGAGGTGACAACATAACAACTGATTTGGTTTATGTAGAATATAAGTAGAACCCACCCATTTTTGCAGAAGGGTTTTATTCTATTTAGGTTATTCTTCATTAATCTTATGTTGTTACACACCAATCTTCTTCTTCTTCTTCTTCTTCTTCTTCTTCTTCTTCTTCTTCTTCTTCTTCTCCTACTCCTACTCCTACTGCCAATGTGTTAATACTACTACTACTACTAAAATTAACACATTGGCTGTGTTCGGATGATCACAACGGGGGGAGAAACCATCATGTACATGACCGTCATTTGCATAAGCCCCCGTGATGTAGGGCAGGTTCACGTGTTGTCTGAACCAGGCGCATGGCGCAGGCTTCATACCCACCGTAAAGCCCACAATGTGCAGTAGAGGTTGTAGGGTGGGTACGAAGCCACTCCCGCTGCATCGCACACCCTGTTCAGACGACAGGACAACCCACACTGCATTGCAGGGGATTATGCAAGTGGCAGCCGCACGTGAAGGGGCAAGGGGAGAAGCCACGATGGTTTCTTCCCCCATCGTGATTGTTCGAAGCCAGTCTATACCTAGCATTTATATAGGGCCTTTGTGTGTTAAAATGTTTTTAAAATTTTAATTGCCCCGGTCTTTAAAATTTTGGAGGGGGAATGAGTGTAGTAGAGGCCCAGGCATCCAGGTTATTTGAAATCAGAGGAGCTTAACTCATTCTTTGTTTGTTAATTACTGAGAATTTATATGTCACATTTTTTATGTACAAAATCCTTTAACTTATCATCTGACTTAAAATGTTAGCGTGATTAATGAAGGTCATGTTTGTTTCGATTTCAAGCTCGGGCTGAGTGTTATTTGTCATAACGCCCTTGGCACAAAGCAGCTGAATCCATGCAGGCCCCTTTCTTCTGTCACATCAGCAGCATGGGAAGGAACTACACTGCAGCAGTGCCTACACCGCCAACATCAGAAGGGGGCTCAAACTTGATCCATTTATTGCCAGCAGTGACTTGCCCCTCTTTGAAGGAAGCATAGTCTTCATAGCTTCCCCCTTAGGGAGCTGCCTTGTACCGAGTCAGACCGCTGGTCCATCTAGCCCAGTACTGGCAACCCTGACTGCCGCCAGCTCTCCAGGGTTTCAGGCAGGAGTTTTCCTGCCCTGCCTGGAGATGCCAGGGACTGAACCTGGGACTTCCTGCATGCAGAGCAGGTGCTCTGCCACGTAGCCACAGCTCCTCACCCCTTCCATTTAACTTGAGTCAAAGGAGGGATCAAATATGTGTCTAATAACATTCAGTCTTCCATTCAATATCTCTGAAATTGCCACACAGAAGGGCACAACTGAAAAATGAAGCATTCTCTTTTAGGAGTGAGCCATTCTTCTCTAATGGTTCCTTCTTTAAAAGCTTCTGGAAACAATTTTATTTGTCGTACTTATTTATGAGATTTAAAGTAATTATAGAGATAATCAGATTTTGCTTTGATTCCTTTCAGGGATGATGGTGGTGATCGTATTGCTGCTGATTGCGATTGTCGTCGTTGCCGTGTGGCCTACGAAGTAATCAGTGGAGATATCATTTTGCAGCAACATGTTAATAGCAATCGGAGGCAAGGACAATTCTGTCTCATTGTTGGAACATTCTATGGGCTCTATTGCATCCATCTGTGGACTCTGTTGCATCCAGCAGGTATAGGATTTCATTTTGCAAAAATCTCTGTCCACTAGAACTTTGTATTTTCAAGAATGTAACTGGAAGGATACAGATCACCTGTTGAACATCAAGGGATAAATGCAATTAATTCCAGAGACGTTGTCTCTAACTCTCCCTGCTTTTGACCATGCAAGATGGAATCTACTGTTAACCTCTAGAGTGCCTAGTTAAAATATAATGTTCTTTCTGACATGGTTCCTTGGAGCTAAAATGTATACCTCTTCATTCTGGATGTTTTGGCAATGGACTTTGGAGTGATTCAGTGCAAACTACAGCTCTGATCCAAGAGGAGAGCTGCATGCTGGCATCTGCCAGCACCTTTCAAATGCAGAGAAATTCCAGATAATCTTTGACTTGAGACAGGGAGCAATTACTACTGTTAGTCCATATAGACAGAAGCAAATAGATATTGGCTGGAAAAAGCAGAAGATGTTTCTGCCCCAGAACTTAGCATCTGACATGCATGCTATGCTGTGTGGTGTTTCTCCTAAGTATACAAATAGCAGGGAAAAAAATGTGATTACTATACATACCATAAATATAATAATAATACCTAAGGTTCCAAAATCTGTCTTTCCTATATGTTCTGAAAATAGATGAGAACAATTAGCAGTACAAAAGAAATAACTATTTAATGTTCATTCATCTCCAGAAACTGTTATTTTGCTGTGCTACGTATGTGCCAACTTAATTAATAGCACAATAACAAGACTGAATAAAAGCCACTTCATTTCTACGTTACTCTTCTTGGGCATATCATTATTTCCTTCTCTACATATTTGTATTTGTTTTCCTACAGGTTAGGGACATTTAAGTCAGCAATTTTAAAGTCAGGGTTACTTTGGCCCCTGTGATTAATGGCGGTCTCATCCCAACTAGTTCTGGTAATTTGTTGACTATTCTGATTATTGGAAATGTGCTTCTATGAGATTAGGAGATTCATGAAGAAAACTGTATTAGGACTCATTTGCTCAGCTCCAATACAATGTTGGAAGCAGCTGTGCAAACTCTTCAGTCTCCAGAGCATATGGCCTAGAGCAGGGGTGGGCAGATTGTAGATCAGGATCTACTGGTAGATCTCTAGGTGATCTGAATTAGATCACCAGAGATTTCTGACTCTCAATTGTTTAGCAATGGCAACAATAAAATGACCCCTGCCACCACCAATTATCCTGCTGAAATGAAGAAAGGTGGCTGGGAGTGTTTGATCAGGAATATATATTTGTGTAGAAGGACTCTGTTCAGTTCTGATACTCAAAATCAATTCCTAGGCTTAGAATTAGAAGTGTGTGTCTTTTTGCACCAGGCTCTGGTTGGTGGATCTTGGGGTTCTTGTTAAAATAAAGTAGCTCCCGCAAGCATGAAATTTGCCCATCCCAGCCTAGAGGCCCTAGCCCATGCTGGACTGAGCAGTGAAACTAATCCAGTGCCTGAGAACGAGTGGCATAATGCAAAGTTGACAGATCGTAGATCAGATCAAGATATTCACTGCATATTCTGCTGGAAAGAGAGGATGAGTGCATATGCAACCAAGGGTAATCTTGCTCAGCACTCCCTGGATGTAAACTATTCTTGGCCATTCCATCTCCAGTGGAAAAACCTGCAGATGGAGTGATTGAGTCACTGATATAAAAGGTTGTTTTTTCTGTTGCTAGAGCAGCCCACCATAAGGATATTGTCTTTCTATAGCTAAAACAAGGAAGGCGAACAGGTACTATCATGCACCTTAATGCAATGATCACATGAACTAGCCTGGATGTACTTTATTGTGGTGATATTAATTAGA
Source organism: Heloderma suspectum (assembly GCF_057233095.1). NCBI lineage: Eukaryota > Metazoa > Chordata > Lepidosauria > Squamata > Helodermatidae > Heloderma > Heloderma suspectum. The sequence goes on from NC_139459.1 coordinate 229,725,895, forward strand.
GCAATGCAGCAGGTTGTTGTGAGAAACAGTAATCAAAACTGCTGGGTCACACAGAGCAGTTTCATTTCTGCTGGAAAGTAACAGGACTGCTTTTCTGCTGAAGGTCATCAGGGTCTTCTTTCACACCCTCTATTACTGGAGAACCTTTGAAGCTGGGGCAGGTGGAAAGTCTTCTGTTATATAGCTCATTTTCTTTCTCTCAGGAGAGGTTGAGAAATAGGATGTTGCATGTTCTGGGGGTTGATAAAATGCCTTATATTTGGATAGCCTTTTAAATGACAAGTGCTTAGTCTAGCAGGTCTTCAGGAAAAACTAGGATCCCAATAACTTCCGTAGCTTCTAATTAAAACTGAATGCCAAGCGAATATAGATTTTATTTGGCTTTCTTTTAAATTTTGGTTAAAATAAATTATGCTTCTTTTCCAAGAGATGTAGGCCGGCTTAACAGAGAGCTTTTCAAAACCTCACTTGTGCTGTGTATCCCCCAAATATTGAAAAGAATTAGTGGATCTTATGGCTGGAGTGTTTTACAATAGCATAATTAGAATATATAATACTTAGCATTTATTTAGGATCACTGAAGTTATGTATATAAAGCTTTCAAGTGTTCAAAGAGCTTCACATACATTATCTCAATCCTTACAACAACTCTGTATGGTTGGTTGCTATTCTTGTCCTTAAATTTCAGATCTGAGACTGAGAGAATACTGACTTGCTCAATTGAGGTGAGATTTGAACTGAAGACTTTCTGCCTCTTAACTTGCACTCTTAGCCACAGTGCTACAGCAGTCCCCAAATAACACTAAATGGCATATGTGAGCGAGCAGTAAGAGATGTGGGCCTTGATATCATGGATAGATTTTTTATCTCTCTCTTCCTAATTTGCACTGATGGGATAGAAGAAAATGCAAAAACTCAGTAAAGCTTTTTTCTGAAATGAGCTGCGTTCAGCCATTTCTGTTTTTGAGCCCTAGTTGGTTGAATTGCAATACTGATTAAACAAAGGTTGGCTGGGCGGGGAGGGACTCTTTCCACTGGTGTAGTTGCCACTCACGATGGCTTCCAACACAGCTGACATGAAAATTTAATGCTTCTTTTCTAAAATGGTGCAACAATTCAAAACTGCCTGGGAGTTTCACCTTTTGACTAGGAAGCCCTTTCCTCAAGGTTTTAGGGAGGCAAAGGGTGCTTATGGTTACTCTGTAGTGAAGGACTGTGCTGTAGTAAACTGTGGCTCAAATTAAGCCCTGGAACTGTCACTAGAAATGTGCCTTCCACTGTGCTGCTTGAATTACAACAGTTGCAATTTGATGTTGCCTCTGGAAGAATTAGTGGTACTTCCAAATATCCCAGGGGAAACATTATAAGGACGGAACATGTTAATCCGTGATTATCAGTAATGATGTCTGTCTTCCCAAACAAGTTGGGTATCCCCTGTGCTCCCTTCCTCAGATCAAAGATGTGTGAAATAATTAAGTTTTTTCCAACATGATGTATGCATTAGAGAAAAAAGAAGAACAGATAAATCCCAATGGAACTGTGCATGCAGATCTTTCAGAAGTGCATGAATGCTGCAGTTACCATGGGAGCAGTGTTCAGCCCAGCTTAGGTTGATGATGTGCTTAGTGGATTTCCCATTTCTGCTCTAATTACTGTTTATTTCACCTCTCCCAGCCATAGAGGAAACACTAGCAAATAAAGCCTAGTTGTGGAAGAGCTTATATTCTCTTGAAACTCAAACGGATTACTTTTTTCATCCTCATGCAACAGAAGAGGCTGGCATAAGACATGTATAAGTTTTCAAGAGTTTATTTGACAGATGTCTGGATTTAGTCCTATTAAATGGATTCTGCACAGTTACATGCTCCTTCTGGTTCAATTAGCAGCCCATCTAACAAATAAAAGAAAATGGAGGGAAAGGGAATAAGAAAATCCACAACTTTTTTCCCACGTCATTAAATATATTCATATATATAACCATAATATATTAGTATGCATTGTAACGAAACATTGCCCCCAAACTATATGCAATGGTCATAACTAAGCAACATTTACAATTCATGATATTAACAGGAATAATCTGAACATAGGTTATCCCCCCGCTCTGTGTAGCAGGGGAAAAGATTGAGGTGATCAATGGAATGAACATACAATGGACCAGCTAAAACAAACAGAAACAGTGGGGAGGAAGCCATTCTTCAATGCTACTTGTGAGTGGCAATTGTTTTGGCATTTCAGCTGCTTCTCAGAATGTTTTGTGTTGTCCTTTTACCCTGTTAATGTAGAGCTTTGAATGTTTCTGAAGAGGACCTCAACATTTTGCTTTGCACATGTACTCTTGACAACCCGCTGCTGTGTGACACTTAGAACAGGTGCAAGGCACCAATTTCTGTTGCTTCAGATTAATTCGTATATTATATTAGATGGTAGCGTTTTCTCAAACTAGGATTACCTTAGATTTCAAGGGTACATTGTCCCACGTTTCTTAATGACAGTTTAGAAAACTATATAGCTTTCCATCCTGCTTCCAAAACCACCATCTTTGCCAAACTACTCTTGCCTAGTTCTAGGCCCATAAACTTTGGCTGTGAGACCAGCAGAGAAGGTTTATTAATCTCCTCCCTTATGTAAAATTGCCTAACTTTTGGCCCCCACATAAAAATGCCAGCCCTAAAAATACGTTATGATCCTGGCTGTATGCTATCTCCTAAGCACATCTTAGACTTAAGGCTCTACCAATAAATAGCCCAAAGTATGTAAAAGTTGTGTTGGCATATTTCTCTTACAAAGGGAGAGAGTTGTAGAAAATAAGGCCATCCCCCAAACATGTAACTACTTTATTTTCTGCTTTGCTGGTTTCAAGCTGAAATTGTCTGTTATATATGCCTGTTGCAGTGCACTTAAAGAGGTATATTTTTAATATGTGGGAAGTGCAAAACAAATCCTTAAGCCTGTTGAGACAGATGCCATTGTACAAATAAAGGTGTTCCTTACTTGTTTAGGAGGGATAAGGAGTGTTTTAAAATAATCTGGAATATTATACTTTTGGTTAATATGCAGTTTCTGAGCTCTAGCGTATTCTGCATTTTGTACTAACTCTACAGTCAATCTTCTTGGAGGGTTGCATTGAGGACAAGCTGAATTGTGTTGAGGCTGGGCTGAATGTTCATGAGTTTTGATGTTTGTGTTGAAATTGTCACTTTCCAGGGAAAACCTTTCATCAGAACACTAAGCATGTTACATGAAAATCAGAAGTATAGTTTTTCTGTTTTTCGTCAAAGTCCTGGGCACTAATGGGAGCTCAGTCAGAACAATGTACAAGACCACCAAAATTGGTTTTTAAGACTCCAGGGCAGTCCCTGAGCTAGCCCACAGGGAAGAATTCAGAGTAGCTTCTGAGCCTTAAGTGCAAGGGACTTGCTTGTTTGACCAACTGAGTAAAGCTTAGGCAGGGTGCCTTTATATACTCTCTGTAAGCAAGACTTCCCCAACCTGGTGTCCTCCAGATGTTTTGGACTTCCACTCCCATCAACTCCAGCCAGCATGGTAAATGTCAAGAATGCTGGAAGATGTCATCCAAAACATCTGGAGGGCACCAGGTTGGGGAAGGCTACTGTAAGCCCTCTCCCCCCAAGCATTGTGATGTGTAACAGCCCTGCTCTAGTGCTGTGGGCTACCTTAAAATTCCGTGGAACCTTTTAAAAAATCAAGAGTTCTAGGGCTTTTGCACAGCTCTCAGCTGTCTTTAGTGTCCATGCTCTGGACACAAACGTATGAAATTTTAAGGGCACATGAAGGCCCACTCCAAAGCCCAGTGTGTTTTCATCACTAGCAAAAGTGAAACTAAATAGTTTCAACTCAGCTTCTAGACCTAAGTGCTCTGAGAAAAGGAATGTTCCACATGGAGTAGCTCCTTCATCACTGTTGTTTATTACTAGTCAGTCTGCATTCAGAAACTACATGCTCTGGTTTGATAGCAAGTATTCTCTATTCCCCCCCCCCTTCATGGATCATTGCCTTGTTGTAGTGAAGGGGCTTGCGTAACTCAGTGAAGCCATAAGTTATGCCGTGCAGGGCCACCCAAGACGGACAGGTCATAGTGGAGAGTTCTGACAAAATGTGGTCCACTGGAGAAGGAAATGGCAACCCACTCCAGTATTCTTGCCAAGAAAACCCCATGGAACGTATCACAAGGCTAAAAGATATGACTCCGGAAGATGAGCCCCTCAGGTCGGAAGGTGTCCAATATACTACTGGGGAAGAGCAGAGGGAATTTCCAAGTAGCGCCAGAAAGAGTGAAGTGGCTGGGCCAAAGCTGAAAGGACACTCAGCTGTGGATGTGTCTGGTGGTGAAAAGAAAGTCCGATGCTGTAAAGAACAATATTGTTTAGGAACCTGGAATGTAGGTCAATGAATCAAGGTAAGCTGGAGGTGGTCAAACATGAGATGGCAAGATTGAACATCGACATCTTGGGAATCAGCGAACTAAAATGGACAAGCATGGGTGAATTTAATTCAGGTGACCATTATATCTACTACTGTGGGCAAGAATCCCTTAGAAGAAATGGGAGTAGCACTCATAGTCAACAAAAGGGTGGGAAAAGCAGTACTGGGGTACAATCTCAAAAACGATAAAATGATCTCAGTATGAATCCAAGGCAAACCATTCAATATCACAGTAATTCAAGTGTATGCCCCAACCACTGAGGCCGAAGAAGCTGAGGTTGATCAGTTCTATGAAGACCTACAACACCTTCTAGAAGTAACACCAAACAAAGATGTCCTCTTCATCATAGGGGATTGGAATGCTAAAGTAGGAAGTCAAGAAATCACCAGGATAACAGGCAAGCATGGCCTTGGTGTACAAAATGAAGCAGGACAAAGGCTAATAGAGTTTTGCCAAGAGAGCACGCTGATCATAGCAAACACTCTTTTCCAACAGCACAAGAGGCGACTCTACACATGGACATCACCAGATGGTCTATATCGAAATCAGATTGATTATGTACTTTGCAGCCAAAGATGGAGAAGCTCTATACACTCAGTAAAAAACAAGACCTGGAGCTGACTGTGGCTCAGATTATGAGCTTCTTATTGCAAAATTTTAGCTTAAATTGAAGAACGTAGGGAAAACCACTAAACCATTCAGGTATGACCTAAATCATATCCCTGATGAATATACAGTGGAGGTGAGGAATAGATTTAAGGGATTAGACCTGATAGACAGAGTGCCTGAGGAACTATGGATGGAGGTCCATAACTTTGTTCAGGAGGCAGCAACTCAATCCATCCCAAAGAAAAAGAAATGCAAGAAAGCAAAGTGGCTGTCTGATGAGGCTTTACAAGTAGCTGAGGAAAGAAGGGAAGCGAAAAGCAAGGGAGAAAGGGGAAGATATACCCAACTGAATGCAGATTTCCAGAGAATAGCAAGGAGAGACAAGAAGGCCTTCTTAAATGAACAATGCAAAGAAATTGAAGAAAACAATAGAATGGGAAAGACTAGAGATCTCTTCAAGAAAATCGGAGATCTCAAGGGGACGTTTTGTGCAAAGACGGACATGATAAAGGACAAAGAAGGCAGGGATCTAACAGAAGCAGATAAGATGAAGAAGAGGTGGAAAGAATACACAGAAGAACTATACAGGAAATATCTGAATGTCCCTGATAGCCATGATAATGCGGTCACTGAACTTGAGCTGGACATCCTAGAGAGTGAAGTCAAGTGGGTCTTAGGAAGTATTACGAACAACCAAGCTAGCGGAGATGACAGTATTCCAGCTGAGCTATTTAAGATCCTAAAAGATGATGCTGTTAAAGTGCTGCACTCAATATGCCAAATTTGGAACACTCAACAATGGCCACAAGACTGGAAAGATCAGTTTACATTCCAATTCCAAAGAAGGGCAATGCCAAAGAGTGTTCAAACTACCATACAATTGCGCTCATTTCACATGGCAGTAAGGTTATGCTCAAAATCCTACAAGCTAGGCTTCAGCAGTATGTGAACCGAGAACTACTGGAAGTACAAGCTGGGTTTCGAAGAGGCAGAGGAACTAGAGATCAAATCGCCAACATTCGCTGGATCATGGAGAAAGCAAGAGAATTCCAGAAAAATGTCTATTTCTGCTTCATTGACCAAGCTAAAGCCTTTGATTGTGTGGATCAATTCTTAAAGAGATGGGAGTACCAGACCACCTTACCTGTCTCCTGAGAAACCTGTACAAGGGTCAAGAAGCAACAGTAAGAACCGGACATGGAACAACTGATTGGTTCAAAATTGGGAAAGGAGTACGACAAGGCTGTGGGAAAGGAGTATGACAAGGAGGACAAGAGTGCTTATTTAACTTATATGCAGAGTACATCATGAGAAACGCCGGGTTGGATGAATCACAGGTCAGAATTAAGATTGCTGGGAGAATTATCAACAACCTCAGATACATAGACGATAGCACCCTAATGGCAGAAAGCAAAGAGGATCTCAAGAGCCTCTTGTTGAGGGTGAAAGTGGAGAGTGCAAAAGCTGGTTTGAAACTCAACATTAACAAAACTAAAATCATGGCATCTGGCCCCATCACTACCTGGCATATAGAAGGGGAAGAAATGGAAGCAGTGACAGATTTTATTTTCTTGGGCTCCAAGATCACCGCAGACGGTGACTGTAGCCATGAAATTAAAAGACGCTTGCTCCTTGGGAGGAAAGCTATGGCAAACCTAGACAACATAGTGAGAAGCAGAGACATCACCTTGCCGACAAAGGTCCATATAATCAAAGCTGTGGTTTTCCCAGTAGCAACGTATGGCTGTGAGAGCTGGACTATAAGGAAGGCTGAGCGCCGAAGAATCGATGCTTTCGAACTGTGGTGCTGGAGAAGACTCTTACGAGTCCCCTGGACTGCAAGGAGGTTAAATCAGTCCATCCTAAAGGAAATCAACCCTGAGTGCTCATTGGAAGGACAGATACTGAAGCTGAAGCTCAAATATTTTGGCCACCTAATGCGAAGAGAAAACTCCCTGGAAAAGACCCTGATGCTGGGAAAGATTGAAGGCAAAAGGAGAAGGGGATAGCAGAGGATGAGATGGCTAGATAGCATCACCTATGCAATGAATATGGACTTGAGCACACTCCGGAAGACAGCACAGGACAGGAAGGCCTGGCGTGCTATGGTCCATGGGGTCACGAAGAGTCGGACACGATTGAACAGCAACAAATTCTCTATACCCATAGTCCAATATGAAACCTGGATACTTTTGACTTTTCTGTTAAAACAACCTTTGGAGCTTTCAGCCTAGAGTTTACAGAGAACTTCCCCTAGGACATGAGTTATGGTGAGACTTTCTCCACTGACTTTGATGAACACTGGGTTAGAATGAGAACTGTAATGATCCAGTAGTTTGTGATCCTTGGCAAAATTCTGATGGGTGTCATTTCTTCAGTTTCCCTTTCCTCACTTGCTGCTTTTTTGGCAATTCACCCCCAGGATGGTGGAAACTGAAGTGTTGAATTGCTGTCTAGGCAGCTGATTTCCTGTTCCTTTGGGGTAAAGCAAAAACTTGCTGACATGATCTCAGTGTCCTCAGGCTTCACTGCTGAGAGCAGGGTAGGATCAAGCTCATGAATTTGGCTAGACATGCAGGAAACGGGCATAAAGTGCTCAACAGTTACAGGGTTAATTTCTTGCTTACTTTTCCTCTGGGCAGCTGTTGAAGTGCAGATGTTGGTGATTTGACTAAAGGGGAGGGGGGCAGAATGATCCTTTCTGAAAACCTAATCTGAAGAAAAAGCTTTGTAGATAGACAAACCTTGCTATGGCACAAAATGCAAAACAAACCAAAATGAAGCCAACTTTAACTGGACTCAACAGCCCATTAAGAAACATCCACCATTTCCTGAAGCCAGTGCGACCCTCTTGAGAACTGTATTTAAGCCACTTCTCTGTCTCTCATGTTGACCTCTCCTTTAAAATGTCCCTAGTCTTGATAGTAGTGTGCCATTTTCTGCAAGAATGTGTCATAGTTAGGTTTTAGTGGTTCTGATGAAATGGTCCACTGGCCACATGACTTTCCAGTCATCTCTCTTGTCTAGTCTGGAACTGCGCTAGTGGAACTGAGCACTTTCTGTTGTTTGCTTGTTGGTGATTTTACATACCTGCACAGTAGTGGTATCCAATCTTCTTTCACACAGTACACCTTAACCTGTTGCTAAGGTAAAAAGGTTGGTGCCTTTTGAAGACAATTTTGAGCACAAACAGTGGTTTTTAAACTGTGTTCCTAGTAGCGATGCATGAGAATTTAGATCAGTTCACATTTTGATGCAAACTTACCTAATTTGCACTCTCTCGGCTTATACACGAACCAGAATGCAATTGCACTCCGAAATGCACATATTTCCAAACAGGTTTGTCAATGTGCACAAAAAAAGTGTGTATTAGGAAAAGGTGTGCACATTTGGAGAAGGTGTGCACAAGATCACTGTATACTACACAGGGAAAATATGTGCATTTTACAAAGTGTATAAGATGTGTAAATTGGGAGAAAAGTCCACAATATATGCACATTTTTGTGCTGACTTCCTAAAAGCAAAATTGGTAGAAATGGGACAGAATGAACAGTGGTAATTTGATAAACTGAATGAAAGTGAACTTGACAGATTCACCCATCCCTTGTTCATAGGAATCTGGGGAATTACTTGGAAAGTTATCTGGAGTTCCTTGATGAAAAGCTCAGTAGCGATGGATAATCTTTCCTTGCCATGCACAGACTGAGTGGAACACTGCGTATGTTCTAGTGAGCGCTGTACGTTAGGCCCACAAGCATGGATGACATTCCACATGAACTCAGTGTACCCTATACTGCACCCAGGAATTTCCTATTATCACAGGGGTTCCTCAGCAGACAAAGCAATGTAGTAAAAAAGATATCCTGAAGATAGGAAGTTTGGAAACCACTTACTAGTAAGATGCAACTTTTCTAAGTTATATGACTTTGGTCTGGTCCACACATGCAGCAGAATGAGGTGGCAGGATCTTGAGGTGGTAAAATGGACTTTACTGCTTAAAACTTGTGTGTGCCATTTTTGTGTGTCAATGTGGTGCCATTTTTGAATATTGCCCAACATGCAAAGATCTCTACAAGTAAAACAAAACAAGAACCTAGCACATCAGGAGGAGATGTTTTAGCCCTCCTGCTGTGCTAATTTTCTGTTTTCAGGAAATATATTATGGAGGGGAGCACTTAAAAATGGAGAGCTAGTCCATCGACAGTCTGAATTGGTATCACGCATTCTACAACTTAATTCCACAGTAGTATCAGGAGTATATCAGGGCATAGTGTGGCTGAAACAGGAGGACTCTGAGATTTGCATGTTTTATTCATGTCTGAATTTTGTTTCAGTTTCTTTGTTAGCTTAGCTATTTGCTCCTTCCTTGTAGGCGAAATTGTTCCCCTTGGGTCTAAAATAAGGGTTAATACAGACTACATTGATAAATGTACCTCAACTGGGAGAATGGTCTGTGTATTTCTGTTTCTGTAACTAGGCTCATAAAAAGACATGAGAACCCTGAAACTCTCAACAGTGTGCAGAGCAGTTGAGTCAGTGCCCTCCACTCCCCCCCCCCAGGCTCCCAACTCCTGTCCCCCCTACTCTCCACTTCCCCGGCATCTGGCCACTTTACACCTATTTGTACTGCAGTTTGTTTTATGGTAGTTTATGTCATTATATAAATATTGTCAATTGCTATAAAACAAGGCAAAACCACTGGAAAATGTCATTAAAAGGATGTTTCCAAGTTTCCTAATAGGAAACATCTTGGGAAGTTTGTATTTTTCAGGGCAGGTGTCCCTGAGCTCACGCGTGAACTGCCTGCCCAGACAGTCTTTCTTATTTGCTAGTTAGGGGCAGCAGAGATTTGCATGAGCAGGAACAAAACTCTCCTTCACCTCTGATGAACTTAAAATGAAAGTGAAAACCCACCAACCAGTTTTAAGAGAGAGCCGCTGTAGGGGCTGTTTGGAAGGTGGCTCCTTCATTCCATTATTATCAGTATATTATCAGTCTCCAAAACTGGCTATGAATTCAAATCTACAGTAGATTCTTACAAACAGAGAAGTTATCTTGTCAGATATGAATCTCATTGATCCATATAAGCACTGGTAAGATTTCTGTTCTGCAATCTTTTTTTCTTCCCTGCAGCAGGTAAGGTACAATTTCTGCAGACTGTGATGAGTAGAGAAGGTCTAGTTACTGTTTGAAGAGCAGCTATTTCCACTTAACATTGCAGTACTTATAGGCAGCATTTATTTCATGTCCTGGTGAATGCAGAAAAGAAAAGAAGTCCACTGGTCTCAGGGAGGCCCCTATTCACAAACGCAGCATTGAGAGGAGTTTTCCCAAATAGCATTAGTAATTTATAGCTGACTCCTCCTTTAGGTCACCCACTAGATGGGTGGTGGTGGTGATGTTTCCAGTCACTCCTATCCATTATTTCAACTGCTCCATAGATGCATCCTTCTCCTTCACAGATCTCAGCTTTCTTCCCTAGAATCAGGCAACAATTGGGGCTGCATTTCCATGAATGTACACACTTCTGTCACCCTCCAGTGACTACCCAGGGTAAGTAGCATGTCATAGCTTACAGCTAAGCAGTCTTTCATGGGCTTCTTTTGAAAATCTCACCCAGTCAATAAGATGCTGCATGAAAGATAATGGAAGAGCTGGCTATTGTTGATCATGTAGCTACATCCCCCAGTAATCTGTTTCAAGCCAACATCCCTATGCTGCCTTCTTCCTACCAATAACAACTTGATTTAATCTCCTTCGGGGTGGGGGGGATGTATTCAGAGGGCAATTTCTGTCCAACATCATTGTGTTTTTATAACTGCAGGTTTCAATGACAGGTTGGATTCTTCCTGTGTCTCGACTCTGGAACTAGTTGATGTTAGCAAACTTAAGGCAGTTGGTCACTCTTCTGATCATAGAGGTTATGGGGCAGAGAAAATCAAAAGGGACGATGGGAACTAGGAACTGGCCTAACATTTGTTACTATGGTGAGCGGGGCCTCACATGGCCCTCCTTCTCTAAACTTTTCTCACTAATGTTCATGGTTTTTCTGTATTATGAGGTGAAAATTGGCATGTCTCTCAGAAGTTATTAATCCCTTCTTTGCCCTCCCCAACCCTGTTGCACATAAACTGCAAAGTGAATTTCTTTCCAGTGTCCCTAATCCCACCCCATCTGCTCCAAGTAGTCCTACACCAAACAGTATGTGCAGTCTCTCTTCCCATCTCCAGTTCTCCCTCTAGGCTTTCTTGCACTTTCCCTTCTTTTCTCGTTGTTGGAACTTCCTCAGTCGCCTAGCCCATGTGTCCCTCCACTGTATCACAAGGCTGCTTTTGTCTGCTACAATGCCATTCTGGTCAGGAGAGTCCTCATCATGGCCCAGTAGTAAGTATTTCTTCATGGGTTTGATTTTGGGGCACTTGCAGGCTATGTCCTTGGAGCGAATCCAGAGGATCTGGTCACCACGCCGTATCCGGTTTGTCCCTTGCTTGTATACAGAGATGATGTTGACTGTGAACTTCCACCATTCTCCAGCCTTGTCTGCTTTCAAAATGTGAATCTGGACAGCTGGGAAGAGAAAACCAAGAATGGGAACAATAATTTTAATGCATTTCCCCTCAAGGTGACAAAGTACAAGTTGCAATTATCCTTTCGGTACTAACAGCAGTGGTTAGCCAACAGAAATATGTATATAGCACCTAGCCTTGTTGTAATGGGTTGGGACTTCAGCTTCTCAAATCAAGGCAAAGGTCTACAGAGACCTGTCACAAAAAACCAACAGTTTATGATCACTGATCCACTAAGTACTGTCCAAACGCTCTTTACAGAAGTATTCTTATTTCCCTTCTAATTTGATAGAAGAACACAGTAGGTGTAAATTCCCAGATTCATCGGAGGCACAAATATTACAACTCTTCTTATGTGAACAAGAAAAATGTGATCTACTATGTAGTAGATTCCTCTCTGGGAAGTCATGCTTGGTAATATTTATTTATATATAGAAATATTTATATGCACTGCCTTTTGGCCCTCAAAAGGGCCCCTACCAGAAATATACATCTTAATACAGTAAAGACTAAAAGCAATAAAACTCTTAATCACTTAAAGAACAGCATTAAAAAAAGAATTAACGAAGCATTAAAAGCTTGGTGGAATAAAAATGTCTTGGCTGTCTGCCTAATAATGGGTCATTGTCGAAATAGAAAGCACTGCATGGGCTTTTTGTGGGATCTAGTATTGCTCAAAACATTAAAATGGTATTCCTTGGATAGACTGTATTTATCTAATCTGCAGACGAGAGGAGATGCTGGAGCCCTTTCCCAAACTGGAATGCCATCATGGTGGGGGAAGACAGATCTGCATGTGCTACTTGTGTGTTCCTCACACAGAAAAAAGTTTTCAATTCACTATACTGGATAGAGGGCCACCAATTCAATTTTAAGATAGAAGAGTAGGCCTTGCTTTAGGGAGCTTTAATCTAAATTAGCTTTGTAAATAAATGAAAGCTGTGTTAGAAACAGAGGGAGGGAGGGAGGGAGGGAGGGAGAGGGAGAGAGAGAGATTATTCCATTTCTCCTGATTGTGATAAGACACTTGCAGTTTGGGCACACTCCACTTTTTATATGTTCCAGTCTCACCCCTCAAAGCTGTTTCCTGTTATTACTTCTGTACCTGCCACCTGGCTGCTCCAAGCAAATGGCACTGGGGAATAATTTCTCCAACTCTTTCCCTCGTGGGGATAAGGACCAGTCCAACTTTTCCCTTTCCCTTGCTAGGCATTGTGACCTCTGTGGTCTGTGCTAGTGTCCCACATTCCAAGCCTAACTATGATGGTAACAGTTTCCATGTTTCCTTTACCTAGGGATTTGAAGCTCTATGTGAACTTTAAAAAAAAAAAAAATGTGAAGGAAATCAAGGTCTTGTTTGGCTGAAGTCATGAAAGGTGGCCATGGTAACAAAAGATACCCCTTTCATTTTGAGCAAAGGGGTGGGAGTGGGGTGGGAGGAAGGAAGGAAACAGAAACCTATCCAGAACTTTGCCACACTGTTTGGTTTCTTGGTATGTAGTGGGGCCAGCATGCGAAAAGAATCTTGCTGCAATGCATTCTCACAGAGCAAAGGGCTCACCTTTTAACCAAATGCAGCCCATAAGAATGCAAGATCTGTCAGCTAGGATGGTCTAGTCATCCCACCCAGTCTACTGCCTTGTCTCTAAGCAGTAGGCAATAGGAATCTTAAAAATATGTTAATATAAAAGGCAGTGATGTACAGAAAAAGAAAAAAAATCTGATAACCCCACAAAATATTAGAGAAATGGATTTGTCAAGAGAGCTTCAGCTATGGAATAGAAATGTAATAAATAAATGAATAAATAAAATAAGATTTCAGAACCGTAGACTCCATTAAACTAGCTACATTATCTCAGATCTACAAGATTTTCATGGTAAGATAAACAGACCAACCTAGAATCCCAACATTCAACATGAAAAATACTTAGTAGAAACCAGTCATTGTTTTACATCAAACAAATATGGTTTTTGTTGTTTGATATTTGTTATTGTTGTTAGTCATGGTGGTGGTAGCAGTAGTAGATTTCATTGAAGGAGGCTATGGAATCCCAGTATCCTAAAGGGACACTCCTGGAGAAGTTGTAGCAACTCAGCTGTTGTATGAGCCCCAAAAGAACTAACCTGGGGAAGCTCTACATCCTCATCTGAAAAAGCTGTACTGCACCCAATAAGCTCCTGAAGAGACTGCTGTGGATGAGGAAACCACAAGCTAACTTCTAAAAAGGAAGATGCTGAGGCTCAAGCCCTCCTGCAGGCTTGAAAGCCTTATGACCCAATGCCAGATAGGTCAGGGAGTGTTGAGGTTCCTCAACAGTGGAGGAAATACATTTTGAGAAAGTTCAGAGGCAAACACTCACTGCTATCCCCACATAATGATTTGGTGTCAAATTCAGGCAGAACTGCATTTTTGTGTTTATGTTTTTTAAGTAGCTATGGGACCTGCGTGGTGCTGAATTTGGTCCTCCAAACCGTTTATGTTTGACACTCCTCTTTCAAGTTTTCTTTATGAGTTAAATTGCCTGGCCTTGAAGTTGGGTATAATCTAGTCTGTTTCATTTCACCAGTCCACTGCCCTGTATGGCAATAGGAGAACTGACTGCAGTTTTAAATCAAGAAGGAGTTTTTCCTATACAGGGAAATTTCCTTTCTCTCCAATTGCAATCCCCTACCTGCTCCAGTAAATTTCAGCATTGGCTATTATATCCATTTCCCAAACACTGAGAGCTATGCAAGTCGATTTGTGAAGCTTTGGGCACTGAATCACAGAAATGGAGGGGGCCATTTAGGCTATTGAGTCCAGAGCCCTGCTCAGTGCAGGAATCCAGTTTAAAACATCCCTGACAGATGGCTGTCCAGTCTGTGCACAAATGCCTCCAGCAAAGGAGCACCCACCACCTCTCCTGTTCTTTTGGTCAGGGATCGCTTGTCCCAGACTATTGCCATGTCTAGCATAAGTGATTTTTAGTTATATTTTGATTACATCTCAGGGTGCTGGCCCTGTACCAGCAACCTGTATTTCACAAAATGTGTGGGACAGTCTGGTCAAGCCTGTAGCAGTAGTTTATTGGTGAATTTTGAAGTAAGGGGAAGGGAGAATCTCAATTAGCACAACATACCCCTAAGTTGTGCTGGATTTCTCCTCCTGCTCCCCTACACTTGCGCTTGAGGGAGCAACACAGACAATTCTACAAATCCTGGCACATTGCCTGCCTGCCTGCCTGCCTGCCAGACTAAGGAGATCAAATCAGCATTCGTCTAAAGGAAAGAACTGACAAGCCAGCTGGTTAACAGGGTTGGTAACCTCTCGCAGCAGGGAAGAAGGGAAAATTCCACCGGAGGCAGCATCTCTGTTCCATTCATTGCTCAGCATGTGCTGTGAGCCATAAAGCCCCCCTCCCAGTCAAATGATTGCAAGCAAAGTGGATTAGCTTGAGCCCTGGCACCAGGAAAAACATGATGGGCCGAACGATTGGGGTTGGTAACTGGGGGCAAGTGGATGAAGCCAGCAGCAGGTGCCCCATAAGCAGCTCTACAAACTTGCCACGGTTCACCAATGTGTACCCCCTGAGGGGGAGAACAAAATAAAATGAGTCACAGCTTTCACACTGAACTTGTTGCTGCCTGGACCCCTGATGACACTAGTTTCCGACATGGTGTGGCGTGTGTCCAGCTCTGGCTAAAAATATCTTAGGCGTGCACAGCTCAGAGGCTGTGAGAAGAAGAGGGCAGGGGTCCCCAGGCTGCTGTAGGCCTGACTGTGCAATTAAAATAACCAGCAGGCATAATGCTTGTGAACTCTCCTCTTGTACTGGTAGAGAAGAGAAGGCCAAGTCAGCCAGGAGTCATCTTCCTTGGAAATGAGTTAAAGCAACAACTGCCACCATCTATGTTTATGGCTAAGTGCAGAAGTCCTTGCTCATTTACTCAGGCCGAGGGCCACTGACCTCTGGGAAATGGTTGGTTGCTGAGCTGAGGAATGAGCAGTGCTCAAATTTAGCCAGGAATGTCTGTGATGCTGGAGTAGAATCATAGAACCATAAGATGTGTATCAACAAAGGAATAGACAAGATAATGCTTTCCACCAAATCGTTACTTACCATCTTGGGTGAGTTTGGATGCCACTTTTTCTACCAACCTTGGTTCTCCTTTCAAGGCTTTTTAAGTGAGGTGTTGAGGACAGAAGCATATCCTTTGAGGACAGAATGGAGCTCAGGGCCAAGGCTCAATTTTTCTCAGTGTGCTAGTAACCAGCCAGCAGATGGCAATATAGCACTTCTGGCAGCTGAGAAATTCCAGCATAGATCATAAACGATGTGAAGGAAGATGCAAATTATCATTTAAGGCTGCAATCCTATACGCACTTACCTGTTGGTGGTAAGTCCTGCTGAACTCAATGGGGTTTACTTGTAGACACATATAGGATTGCACTGTAAATCCCTTGCATCTCCTCCAACATTATGGATGCTTAAATATATGTCAGGGCTCTTAAGCATACCCCATTTTTTAATGTGGGAGAGGCCACCCCCAGAAAGTGTCATCCACTGTGAAATTTCAGAGATATAACAAAATCCTTTACAACTCTAGAGGGAAGGACTGTTGTTTGGGAACAAAATATCTGATCTTGATAACTCTATTCCAGAGGTTTAACTACAAGACAAGCAATCCTTCCCAAGAAATTCTAGGAATTATATTTTATCAAACCAAACCAAAGCTTGGGGAATAGAGGGAAATTCAATAAAGTCATTGGGAGTTCCCCTCCTTCCCATCCTCTCCAGATGTCCACAGGCCCAGAAGAAATATGTTTGATACTGTTCCTAGTTCTCTATCAAAGCCTATGTCAGGTCATTTGGTTTCAACCCTCTCTGGAGCAAAGTTTGTCATTATTATTAAAATGTTATTTTTGAAGTGGGGCTGGAAGGCTTATGGGATTTACCTGTTTCATTTGAGTTTTAATATTGAAGATTTATGAGGTTTAATCTTTGCTTTTCGTAAAGGGTGTGACCCACCCAGTCACTTCCCTTCTTTGTACAGTTTAATTCATTTCCCCCTACCAGTTTTATGGCCACCCTGGCAGGACATGTTTTCTTACAATGTCCCTTTGTCACGTAGGTACCTACACACTATATATAGATGCAATTACACCCAGGAATCTGTAGTAATTGATCACCACCCTGGAAAACATCCCCCAAAGCTCAAAAATATGGTTTCACCATATTAATATGTTTGGAAGAATAGCTATTAGAACATCTTATGTTTCCTCTCCCTCTTCAGCTCTATCCTCAGGAGTTTTGGGTTTCTATGTGGAATACTTTTTTTAAGAACTTTTGAAAATATATTTTTATTTTCCATGTGCTGCTGCCAAGGTGCCTTTCAACAAAGAGGATGACTAACCAGTCTCCATGAAAGAAGGATTTTTCCAATGAAGGCTGCAGCAGGCAGAATGATCTCACCTTTTGGGATAGGAACCCCCTAGACTCAACACACACACACACCCTACACCTACTCCTTCTTAATAAAAATGAGAATTGACTAGTGGGAAGGCACTGTGAATCCCACTGGTGACTCGTGACTTAAAGAGAAGTTCTATTTGGTTGCCTTTGTTCAGAATAAAACTGGCTCAGATTATTTTCTTTTTGCTTTGTGAGCCTATGGGTCCGAATGAGAGATGCCTCTATTAATCAAGCATCTTGGCCAAAGAAGTCCACATTTTACAAAGGCACATAAGAGAAATAGCTCAAACTGTGTGTTTCTCTGAAATGCTGACATTACATCTGCTGACTGCAAAAAATGTGTGTGTGTGTGTGTGTGTGTGTGTGTGTGTGTGCGCCCGCATTTATGTGGGGGAGGGGAAGGCACGGAGTAAACAATGCATCATAATTAAGAGATTAAACAGGCCAGGAAACTAAAGCATTCTCTTGCCTTTCCCAGGCCAGGTCTGGTGCTGCCATAAGCACACAAAGGCACTAGTGATCTTTGTTCCCTTTGGATGCAAAACGACATCTCATCTGGGCAGAAGACAATGATTACCTGGGAGTGCAATGGTGTCCCTGCATCCCACTAAATTTAGCCCAGTCTTAATACTGCTGCTTCAACCTCTTCATACGCCTACTTATGAATTCACCCGCATCTCCCTGAAGCCCAGACATCAGACGTGCCCAGTATGAGAAACAAGTGCAAACTAGGGGTGAGCGGATGCCCCCCACCTATTTCATTACTGCACTGTGCTTTGGCTCTGCTTTGCATTTCACTCCGCTTGCCTTTCGCTTTAACTTGTAGAATTTTAAAAATGCAGTTTGCTGCAGTTTTCAGTTCGTATCTCTTTTTCCTTACATGGCATGAGTGCATGTGTGCACTAAGTGAAAGCACTGTGCAAAACAGACATTTTTAAGAGTATGACCCCGTACAGCACCCATTAGAGCTGAGGCACTTTATTATTTAAAATTATGCAATACTGCAATTGCATAAGGGGTCCTTTTCACGTGGTGTTTTAAGCAACAGGAATACATACTCATGCCCGTCAGTATCTATAAGGAAAAACAGGCAAGAACTGACCGCAGCAGCAAACAGCATGTGCTCAGATGTTTTTAAAAAAATGGGAGAATGGTGGATTGCTCTGCATCGGTGCCATGCTGCAAACAAGACTGGGTAATTAAGAGCCTCAAAATCCAGAAAGAAAGGTGGGTGTGGGGAATGTTGAAAGTAGCCAGAGCCACCAAAGGCAGCATACAACAATACGCTGTTGTCCCACACTGGTGGCATTCAAGATGAGGCTGGACAGCCATCTGTTGGGGATGCTCTGACTTGGATTCCTGCACTGAGCAGGGGGTTGGACTCGATGGCGTTGTAGGCCCCTTCCAACCCTACTATTCTATGATTCTATGAATACAAAAGCAATATAAAAACAACATAATAAAAACATTAGGAACAGTAAGCCATTATTAAAAACAAAAAACAACAATACTAATAAGGATGTTTTGAAGAGAGGAGCCATCACTGAATGACTGGACTCACTGGGTTGGATCCAGACTTAGTCATACTTAGAGTAGATCCACTGAAATCATGACTAACTTACATCCCATTGATTTCAGTGGGTCTACTCTACGTATGACTAAGTCTGGCTTGAACCCACTGCCTTTAAAACCATACATATATACCACAACTCTTTACACCTGTCCAAAAACATACTTAGTGCCAGCAGCGCTCTTCCCCAAGACTCACACGCTGCATTGAGGACACAGTGAACTGACACTGGCCTATGAAACTGTTCAGTCTGGAAGCCCCTTCGTTTGCGACAGGACTGTGCATGAACCATTAACTGCAGCCTTGGGGTTTCACATATAGACGGGCACAAGATGCAAGGATGCAGAGGGGCAGCCACCTCTCTTTCCATAGCCCAGGAAGCTATGACTTCCTCACGCGTGTCTCCCTGCAAGCCCTGCCTCTTCGCTTCCTGTGGCTGTGCAGTGCGTTAGTGACACATCCCTGAATGTGGAGCATCTCACAGACTCTCCGAGACTGCCAGCTCATTTCCCTCTTGCCTGCCTGTTGGAGCTAAGCAGTCATTAATTAATGCAACTCAGAATCTAACCAAAACTAAAGCAATTTTGGTGTGAGCCAAAATAAAGGTAGTTGACACTGAATTCCCTCTGACATGCTTCAGCTCTAAATATTTCAACAGACTGTAATTTACTTGGGTGTCTTTTTTAAAGTAAAGGCAGAGGGTCCCCCCCCCCCTTTTAAAGACCCTTTCCCTCTTTGAGTCAGCAAATTATAAAGATGATAAAAGCTCTATAGAGGCTGATTGTCTAGATGATAGCGCCCCAATTTGGCGCACAAGGCAAGTAACCATGTTCAATATAATTAGGGCCTTTTAGGATATTCAGAGCTGCTATCATCCCGTAAAGTTGAGGAAAACAGTCTCCTAATTGGCTTCCTGCTGAGGAGTCCATAAAAAAGTCTTTATTGTCCTTCTGTGTAACCTACTCTGTACTTTCTTCGCAGCTGGACTGTTTTGAACACTGTGCTGCCCTCAACGAAAGGCATGACTGCAAAAAACTATCATGCTACTGGCACATGAATGTTACCAGTTGCTCAGGCATTTTTCTCACAATCAGATATCCAAGGCTTGTGCAGGTTTTGTGCCTTCGGTCTGTAAATCAGTTGACTTGGCCATTGTTTCACATGCCCATTTGTATACGCCAGATTGGCCGATGCCTGCCCATTTTTCTGTATGCATTGAACTTTTGGATACAGCACATCAGCATCTAACGTTTCAGTGTAGCTACTTAATGGTAGTTACCATATCTGCTGCTTCACAGAACACCAACAGCGCCCTGAAAGTACTGGGACCACTTACTGCTTCCTGTCTCTGTGGTCCTGACATGATCCTGGCAGGAACGGACAGCCAACATGGCCATCTCAGCAGACGGCAAGTGCTGAGTTCCACCTGTTTTAGCCTGTTAAGTTGGTCATGTGGATGCACCACCTGCCACAGGCTGTGTGCTGCCCAGATTCAGCTTTTGGTATGTCGCCCAAACCCATATTTAGGGTGGTCTGCAGTACCAGACCAGAAGCCCAGTTCAAGTTAGGTTCAGCCTGCAGCACAACCAACTAAGCATGGGCTGAAGTAGGTGGAAGCCTCCACAGGGTATTTTCTGTGGCTAAATGGTCATGTAAGTCACCCTACGTTTCACTGAAATCAAGGAGATGCACTTCTACATAATTTTTTCAGGCTCAGATGGTATGTTTTTTAATCATGGCAGAGTGATATTCCCTCATAAACCTAGTATTGCGGGGAGGGCAGGAATAGGAGCCTAGCTTTGATTTTGAACCATTTGTTTCTATCTGCCAAGTTGTTCTACACTTCTTGGAATATGCAGCTCTCAAGAACAGGAACTTCAAACAATTTGTAATCTAAATAAGCTCAACAAACAAATACCTGAGTTTTAAATCCACCCCCACCCTGCCCAGGTAGAACCTGCTAGTAGAAATTCATTGAGATATGATGCTTGAGGGCTGTGTTCCTTCTGGCTGAGTCCCAGAAGATAGGGAGGAAAAAAGCATAAGGTGGCTGCAGGGTAGATCAGAACTGAGTTCTGAGTTCCAAGGGGAAGAGAGGTGTGTTTTGCGTCGTGTTAGGGATGGCCTCCCAACTCATGTTTGCTCATGGACATGTGAGTCTTCTTTGTACCCCTGGTTATGAATATTTATTGAGGAAGAAAAGGTTTTTCTTATTTAACCTTCAGAACACATTTGTCTTTTTGTTAAAAGCAAGTCTAAACAACAAGCACTTGCACTTGACCCCTTACTATGAGGGACTGGTAAAGGAACTAACAACAGAACTTTTTTTACTCTCACATACATATGCACAGTCCACACACTGTCCCTTCCATGGGAAAGGGATGATAAATTATTCAGCGTTTATCTTTGCAAATGCAAGTTGGAATTTTGTTTTGCTGGAGTGGGCAGGTGGCCATGGCATGGTGAAGTGGGAGGAGATTTGTGTACAAGAAGAGGGCCTTTTTTTTTTTGTTTTCCCCCCTGTTCTTTGGTGCAATCTTGCTCCCATGAATTTGCAATAAGCTGCCTGAATGCTGGATAAAGTCAACACATCCACTGAACAGAACAATTTCAGTTACTGCCAGGAATTCTCTTGTGAGAAGAAGATGTTGCAAAGGGGTGTTACCTGGAAATTTGTTTGGCGTTTGCAAACACTTTCAGGATGTGCCTTAAATTTCAAATGAGCAGAAGGTGCAGCTGCTGGAAACTCTGATTCAGAGAGGAGGCTGTGGTTGTGGTGGTGGAGGGCTATGTGTGTCTTTTTCCAGAGATCTCCAGCAATCAGCTTAGTTCATCTTGGCCTGATCCAGGCATCATACTTCATACATAACTGTCTGACTAACAGACATAACAGCAGTTTGAAACTTGCATTCAAGTATATGCTGCTAGGATATAAATAAACATGCCCAGATTGGCCTCCTTATTCTTGTAAGGGAGAAGCTGAGAAAGGTAAGCCAATAGTCAAGGTAGCTAAAGGAGCTAAGCATAAAAAGTTATGCACAATCTGGGCAGAAATAAACACTGGCAAAGGGAAAATCTTGTTTTAATGGCAAGTGTTTCACATTTGCCCCCAAGCATCTGTAATGCATGAATAGTATTAATTATAACAATGACTCTGAAAGTTGGACTTCTCAGATACACACAATGATACAATAGTTTGTCTCGAGTGTAGATTTTTGTACCCCCATTAAATCAGAGAAGCTGCAGCCAGTGAGAATCTCAATAAATGCGCAGTTGTTATGGCTTGTGTATTGTTTTCAAGGAAAAGCACCCGGGTCCAAAGAATGCAGTATGGGGCCTGTAACCTAGTTGCAAAAGTGGATTCAGGAAAGAACTAGCATCAGGCATTCTGATCCCTAAGCAAATGTTAAAATCTCCTCTCTTCTCTGTTTTTTTTGCTAGAGTCTTGTGGCACCTTCTGGACACTACAATGCAATTATATAATGGACACATAAGTACCACATTAGAGTGGAAACTCATTGACTGCTACACATATCCACATTTTTCCAGCTTCCACCCAGAACATACCACAAGATCCACTGTCTACACAACTAAACCCTAAGATACAACTGCATCTGTCCTGACTCGTTGTACAGAGACATAATATTTAAGGATTTACATTAGGCATCTCTTAGGTGATAATACCCACCCAATGAAGTAAAAAATCAGATCAACAAGGCCAGACTGGTATCCAAGAATAATCTTCTACAGGACAGACCCAGTAGAGAAAGTGGCAGAACAACAGCTGTTGTAACCTATAGCTCTCAGCTAAATCACTCCAACATAACGGGATCTACAACCCATCCTAGAAATAATTCCCTTGCGTAACAGGCCAGTCCTAGCTTACAGACAGCCCTAGAACCTGAAACAGGTGATCACCAGCAATAACAGGCCACATAATAGAGACATAGACACAGGGACCAAACCCTGCAACAAGCCCAGATGACAACTTTGTTCCCATATCTATTCAGACACCACTGTTATAGGAACTAATAACGTCAGCCACAGCATCATGAGTTCATTCACCAGCTCATCTTCCAATGTGATATATGCTATCTGGGCTGGCCCACCCATGAAGCAGAGTTAGGCGCCCACATCAGGTGTTGGAGTGGCAAATTCTGCTGCTCCCATCCCTGCCAGGGGAGCCCTCCTCCTGTGGCATTTACCACAGCAAGTGAGTGGCTAGCAAGACTCTTTAAAGCAGCCACCTGCCCTCTCCTTCCCTCACTGCGTGTGGCCAGAAGAAGTCGCTGCAGAGCTCCCATGAGATCTGTGTGAATTTCCACGAGAGCCTTGTGGCCACTTCTTCCAACCACATGGCTCTCTACAGAGTCAATGCCACAGCAGCAAAGGTAAATGGAAGGGGGATGGGGAAGGGGGGTTTGGTGGTGCAATGTGGTGGCACGTCGTCTCACCTCAGGCGGCAAGAGACCTTGTGTTGGGCCTGTATGCTATCATCTGCCATCAATGCCTTCTGCATTCTACATGGTCAAATCGACAAGTCCCTACACAAAGGAATAGATGGACACAAATCTTACATCAGAAACTTTCTGGAAACAACATGAGATTCGGTGACTGTGTAAGATATGTGGAAAAATGCAGGAGAGGAAGAGAATAAAGCTTCCAAATAATGGTTAAATTTTAAAAAAAATCCATAATACAGTTTTGGAGAACTCAGTACATAGAATATTACATGATTGCTGACTTATTTTTGCTGGAAATTTACTGACAAATCCCATTAGGAAGGAACCCACAAAATAATATTATTCAATCATACCAAGCAAGCAGCTCACTCAAATTAGCAAGGAAGGAAGTCACAATTTCCCTGAGGTTGGGGATTGAATATTTTTCCTGCTTCTCTTGCCCTTTTTCCTCTGAATGGAAGCCATTTTCAGTCATTAATTCCATGTAGGATGCTGGAGGGCAGGGGAAGGCTCATTCACCCACATATGCATGTTCCTCAGAATGTCTGCAGGGAGCTCCCCCACCTGTGCACACATGCAGGTAGCCCGGCCCCAAGCCATTTCGGGCTTTGAAAGTTAATAGCAGCACCCTGAATTGGGCCCAGAAACGGACTGGAGGCTGCTGCAGATCACAAAGCACTGGCATAATATGATCCCATTGGCCAGTCCCCATTAAGTCTCGCTGACCTATTTTGGACTAGCTGAAATGTCAGGGCCATTTTCAAAGACATCAGAGGGGGCGCCTGCTGCCACTGATGCCTCTGCGTTTGCCTCCACAGCACTCAGTACAGAACCACTGATGACGATGCCTCATCGTCCTCATCCCACTCCCTGGGAGTGCAGGCAGAGGTGCAAAATACAGTATCTTCTCTCTCCTGTATCAGTGAGCCCACCGCATCAGGCAGCTCCTCAGGAGTCTGTACGTCTGACGAGATTCCCTCGCCTGCCTCTTCCATCCATGGAACTGCCACTGCCAGGGGCTCAGTCCTGCTGCTGCCTCCTGCCTCCTTCACCTCCACAAAAAGAGCCCTCTTTTCAGTGGAAGGAGGCTGATGGCTCCCCTAGCAGCAGCCACCTCAAAGCTGCTGTATCTGCTCCAAAGTATGGCCGAGGGAATTAGCTGGGCATGGCCAGTGCCGGCAACAACTTTGCCGCTAGCACTTCTGTTTCTCCATCACCGCTACTTCTTCCCCCAGGATTGTGCCACTGCCACAATCTGATGTTTTCCAGGTAGTTCTGTGTGTGCAGGACAGTACATTAATAAAGGATAAGAGTGCTGGTGCACGCACTGTGTCACTCATGCACAGCTGTGTGTGCATCCTGTGTGTAAAATAAAATTCACATATGCAACAAAAGTGAAGGAAGACAACCAAGAACAACTCTGTGAGACAAACGGGGAATAAATCAACAAATGATACTCACATGCTACTAAGAGAATAGAGAAGTTTGGAACTCACATTGATTCAAAATAAAACATCTAGGGTAAAAAAAATGGAGTGGGAGTCATTGCCTAGTGCAGGCTAGTTCTGCAAGAGTCAAAATATTACAGCAAAATGAGTAGTAGTAACTGCTACAGAAAGGATCAGGGTGCATTGGTTGTCTGAAGGAAAAAGAATTAAGGACACTGTCCCTCTTGTTCCGCCACTGTATGCTCCACTTCCATCATCCACCCCTGTTCTTTTGCACTTTTTGTGATGTTGATGCTAACTGAGCAGAAAAAGAGAGCCTTACACCAGTTTTCATTCTTCTAAACTCCTTAGCCCCTGCATCTACCCTTCCAAATTTTTGAAGGTTTCTTACCTAGGGACACCTCTATGATATATGCCATTTTCATACAAATTGTCATGAACGAAAAAAAGGGGAGTGGGGTGGAAATGAACAGCTTCCCCCTCCCCTGCCCCCAATTGTGGAGACTCCTCTTCCACAAAGGCCGCTGCACCAATCTTTCTGAAACTGTACAGGTTTCTTAGCTAGGGCCACCTCTGTGCTGTATGTCATTTTCATATCAATTGCCACAAAAAGCATAGAGGGATAGGCACGTCCTTCTCTGGAAATCCCCAAATTGCAAATGCTGCTCTTGCATAGAACTCCTTGCACCTATTCATCTGAAACTTGGCAGCTTGATCCCCTCAGAAGGGACTACATAAAAAATGCCTACATTTTTTATCCAGTTTGGCCAAGACGTAACAGATATTAGAAGTTCCCTTAAAAAAAAAAAAAAGAATACATCAATTTTAAAAGCACTTAGCACAAAACCCGTGCACCTATTTGTCTGATATTTAGCAGGCTTCATCCCCTATTATGCCTGAAAATGTCATTCAATTTGGACAAACAGAAAAAAAGGTATAGCTGTTTGTTGGTTTTCCTTGACAATGGGAGGCATGAAGCGTTGGACTCAAGAATCTCACTTTGGATTCAGCAAGTTGAGTTATGGGACCACTGAATCATCCCAGATTGCATTGGGCTGTTTTCCAAATCAGAGTCCAAACTGGATCTTGTGATCAGGGCACACCCCTAATATAGACAGAAACGCACACACAGACACCCTAGGTTGACCTTGGGGAGGAGAGAACTGAGGCCAGGATAGGGGATGTGCCTGATCTTGTGTGATCTTGTAAGCTAAGCAGGTTAGTACTTGGACGGGAGACCGCCTGGGAATCAGGCTTCCTGCATTGAGCAGGGGGTTGGACTCGATGGCCTTGTAGGCCCCTTCCAACCCTACGATTCTATGATACAGTCTATGATACAGATAGCTCACCATAGTCTTTCTTGCAATACTTCTTCATGTTGATCTTCAGCTTCCCTTTGGATGCCTTGCAATACGAATCACAGTCTTTGGGGGAGATGAGGAAGAGAAAGAAGAAAACATTAACAAAACAAATTAGTCTTAAAATGAATGAAAGGCTTTGGGGATGAAGGGAGAAATGGGGTGAGGGGAGGGGGAGT
Organism: Heloderma suspectum; assembly: GCF_057233095.1. Taxonomy (NCBI): domain Eukaryota; kingdom Metazoa; phylum Chordata; class Lepidosauria; order Squamata; family Helodermatidae; genus Heloderma; species Heloderma suspectum. Next base: position 229,751,988 of record NC_139459.1, read on the forward strand.
GCAGTAGAAGCTGCAGCCTGCTATGAATAAGCAGCATGCCTGTGATATCCATCTGCCAGGACCTGATTGGGTCATCTAATGGGGGCATTCACTGAAAAACCTTCCTTTCTAAAGAAAGCGTCTCACAAAAGAAGCCATCCTCCTCTCCTTTCCCCTCCAATCCCCGTCTGACGAATTCTTTAAGCTGTCTTCTGCAGGCTGCCACAACTCGGCTGCCTCCATGGGAGACCTTGGGGCCTCCCTTATTGTGCCACCCAGATCTTTAGAGAGCCACAGCCCCCCCTCCTCTGCCTCCCCAGTTCTTAAACTGCAAACTGGAGCCTGATTAAAGCCCACAGAGGCTTCTTTGTCACCCCCTAACCCAGACCTGTGTCAGGCTTTGGCATTCATTGCAGAGGGATTCTGGCTGGGGTCACCCCTCAACAAAAGGGGTCACAGAGGAAATTAGCAGCCCATGAAGCATTAGCAAAGCCTTTGGCGTCCCCTCTACTGGAGTGTGCAAATAAAATGCCCCAGTGGGACTGCTTCTTTTCCAATAGGCCCTACTGCTGTGATACGATGGTTTTTACTCTTCTGAACATTATCCTGTGTTCCAGCACTCCAATGTGATGCAGCGCTGCTGTTTTGGCACTGTCCCTGTCTCACTTTGGCTGCGTTGGAGCTATTTCACGTCACTCGGAACACTGGGAGTGCTGTGATGCCCTGTGCATGAAAGGCAGTTCTTTGCCATCACATTTTACACTCTCTCCCGTCATTGGCAGAGCTGCTCTGGATCCCCCTGGATAGGCCAGAGTGCAATGATCCTACAACAACATTCATGCTTTTCCAGCTGCATGAACCAGCACACAGGTGAACTAGATATTTTTTGCAGTCAGAAAAGCATCATGTGAAAGATGGGCAACTTGCTTCTCTACAACTATTAAATATGATTCATTATGCATACATCCTGCTCTTCCTTTAGAAAACTCAGAGCAGCTTACATGGGGTTCCCAGTGATCTATCTAGAGACTGATCATGTCCACATCTTGCTTCTCTACAGTATACTCGAGAACTAGAGGCACCATGATCATGTGAGAAACCATAAAATAGAAAGCATTATTATTAATAATAGTATTTATATCCTGCTCTTCTACTGAAAGTATCCCAAACCATATGGCACAATGAAGAGCAATATAAAACTTCAAATATGACCTACTTCACTGGGTTGTGGAAAGGATGTTCAAGATAAAGATCATAACGTGCTTAGCAATTTTTATAACCATGCTACCTATAGGACCATCAGTTTTCATGGACAGTGGGAACCGAGTGATGGAAAATTCCAGCCCCACCACACATTTACACTTCCAACCTCCTTCTCCACCCCTGCTCCTTACCTCAGACTTCACTGAAGCCATTGCCAGGCACAATTGAAGGGGCGGAGCCAAGGTTACTTTTTCCAAATCTTGTCCTGCCTCCTCCACATCCCCAGACATGGACTCAATGGGTACCATTCAAACCAAGGCCACCCCAACGTATACTATAGTTGGCTAGAATGGGAATTCTAGCCCACTATATGGGAATAAATATGCAGCCTCCAAAGACATTGAAATCATATTCTTTCTTTTAAAACAAAAACTATATAATTAAATCAAAGATTCTTTATTTTGACCAAAATACAAACTTTTGGGTATGTTGTTGAACTGAAATCCCCACCCCCACCCCAAATAGCTGGAGTGCACCCACACCATGAATTCCCACTGTCATGGTCTCTGAATGGATCTATGAAGATGGAGGATTAATTTTTGCTCAGCCCTAGATGCTATATAGTAACTTTAAAAGAGCATCTTGGTGTTAAGAATGACACTCTATGACTAGAGCTGAAGGGATCAAAACATCATTAAGGCTGGTAGAAGATTTATTTTAACCTTCGACTACTCCGATAAACATGAATAGGATTATAAAGGCTGGTACTAAGTGGCCAGGTTATTAACTGAGTTCATTCGGATTTTATTAGTGTAGAGCAGCCTTCCCCAACCTGACACCCTCCAGATGTGTTAGACCACAACCCCTATCATCCACAGCCAACATGGCAGGGGATGATGGGAGTTGTGGTCAGACACATCTGGAGGGCGTCAGGTTGGGGAACGCTGGTATGAAGGGTTTCAACATCATTCTGCTTCACACATTCCACAGAAGCAGTGAGCAAGGAGGCATGAATGAAATATGCTTCCTCCCCTCCGACTTCTGAGTCTCGTTTGAAAGACGTATACATGCTCCTCTACCCACCCACAGGAGTTGTGTATTCTGTCCCCATACTGGAAGAACCCTTTGCACAAGGCCAAGAAATGCAACTCACTCATACTTCTCTTGCTACTTTTGTAGAATCCACAAAGTAGGTAATATAAATATGCAGTACTTCCATATACTCATGTATAGGTGTCTCTGATTTTATAGAAGTTTAGTACTGTACATCTGAATTTGCCTGGATGCTGCTAATAATAATGGGACATGTTTCATTTCCTGCTGTGGTACCTGAGGGTTGCCCAGTGGTACTCTCTTGATAATACCATCTGTGTGCCAATAAAATGACACAGCCATAAAGAGATCCATCGTTAAAGGGTGCTCCCCAGCTACAATACAGCTCTCCCTTGGTGAACCTCCATTTTCCAGAGGGTGGGAACTTGATACACTTTTTTGTTTAGATTGCACATGATCAAAGTTACACCAATATGTTTTTGGCTTAATAGTGTTTTAGATTTACATTGTTAACCATTTTAAACATATTTTCACCTTCCTTGAACCCTTAGAATAGATTGGAATTATGATTAAAACAGTGTGGAAAAGAAAACAAATAATATAAAAATATGTCTCATTGCCCAGATCTGGACTGCAGACTATCACCTGAGCATTGCCTAATTAAAAATAATTCAACACAAACCAGCAAACACAATGTCAACAGCTCTGTTTCTTGCATAAGATTTATTGTGTCCCTTGTGGAAACACATCAGCCACAGCAGGACTGAAGGCAGGGGAAATGGAGAGGGGAAGCAGCCACATACCGACACCTAAAATGATCTGCCCATTGCTACTGCATATACATAATGATGGGCTGGAGGCTTCCCTCAGCCTGACTATCCCTCCCGGTCTGTTCCTAATTTGTATTTTATTATACAGTGAATTGCCTTATTGTGGGCAAATTTCACATTAATATTCTTGACCCATTTACCATGGAATAGTTCTGATGTTGTCCTACTCCTACTGACAACGTGAGAAGCTTTTTGTGTCTGCCCCTTCCTCCATAAGAAAGAAATACCAGTATTTCTAAATAACATTGTATTCATTATCTCCAGCTCCACTTACAGCCATAACTGAAGTACCTTTTTCCTTCCACCATGCTTCCCTTCCCCTCTTCCTATTGGGTCCTACGAAGGACAAACTTCTCAGTAATCAAACGAGTAGTTAACAGGATACAACACATCCCCTTCTTTATATGAACAAACATTATATAAGCTAACAGCTAAAAACAGTGTAACCAAGTCCTGAAATATTTTTGGTGGTCTTCTGTCTCGGCAGCTTCTCCTGATACTCATATCAGGAACGTTACTGTTTGAAAATGTATCTGTACTGATAATTGTTCAGCTTTTTCACCATTTTCATCTGAAAGGTCCAAATCAGAGTAAGGATCAAACTCCTACTTGTTCTGTCATATATACTTTGGACAATCTTGACATATTCCATTTCCTACCATCATTCAACATTATAGAATGTCCTATGATCTCCTTAATTTGTTTTGGTTCAGAATATTTGGACGGCCCCTTTCTAACCACGTAGAGCAGATGCACTCGAACAAAGTCTCCGTTTTGAAATGTATGAGATTTAGCACCAGTCTTCTTATCTGTATACAAGTTGTATTTTGTTGTTTTTTCTTCACACAATTGTGAATCTCCTTGTCCTTAGGTTTGGATTGAACAAAGGAGCCCCAAAGATCCTTCCACTTAGTAAGTTTAGTGTTAGCTCTGCATCCCCTCAACAATTCAAATGGTGATACCCCTGTAGTGGAATAGGGAGTAGTTCTATAGGCAAACAGGGTTTCCTGAATTGCTTCCTTCCAAGGTTGTTGCTGTAAACTGGCTAACTACAAACTTTCCTTCACTGGTCTATTCATCCTTTTCCACCAACCCATTTCCTTGTGGACGGTACATAGCCACAGTCTTGTGTTTATACCATTATTGTAGAAATATTGTTCAGTTTCTACAGATGCCAGCTGCTGCCAATTATCAGTCATTATTTCCTTAGGAAAGCCATCCCTCACAAACATGGATGCCAGGAATTGGATCACTTTATCAGAAAATGAAAGTTTAGGCCATTTGGAACAATAGTCTAACAAAACTATAACAAATCTTTGCTTGGCAGGTAGATCTTCATAAGAACCCACAATATCCCATGCCACTTTTTTTCCCATGGACCTCTTCGATATTCTACTGGTGTCACTGAAGTGGAGTATACCTTGTGAGATTTATCACTTGCAGCACAAGCCATGCAATGCCTATTGACTTCCTCAACTTGTTTATCCATTCCTGGCCACCAAAAATTTTGACTTTTAGTCAAACTCATTCCTGGATGACTTTCACAGGCTAAACAAATCAATTGAGTTTGAAGAGATGTTGGAAAATCCAGATGATCTCAATATCCAATCATCAGTGAGATATAATTCACTAGCTACTTGCCTGTAGGAGAGAAGATTTTCTGGTATCTTCTTCAGGCATGGCCATCCTTTCATTATGTAAGCTTTGAGATCAGTGTCAGGTCTGCACTTATGGATGCAGAAGAAGTGATGTGCCCTTGGGTAGATGTGGCAATTTGTGCAGTCACCATGTCTCCATCCTCCTCTATCACGTTGTCCTCTTGGTTTGGGATCAGAAGGCATGATAAGCAATCAGCAGTAGTATTCCAGGCACCTGGTAAATACTCCATGTGGAAATCAAAGTCCATCAATTTAGAAATTCACTTAGCAATTCTTGGGGTTGCTCAGCCAAATTTATTTATTTATTTGCCACCCATCTGGCCAGCTACCCGGCCACTCTACTAATAACAACAGGAGATACAATGAATTTACATAATCAACTGACCAAAACTAGGCAGCCAGTGTGGTGTAGTGGTGAGAGTGTTGGTCTGGGAGCTGGGAGATCCAGGTTCTAGTCCCCACTCAGCCATGGAAGCTCACTGGGTGACTTTGGGCCAGTCACAGACTCTCAGCCCAACCTACCTCACAGGGTTGTTGTTGTGAGGATAAAATGGAGAGGAGGAGGAGGACAGTGTAAGCCACCTTGGGTTCCTTGCAAGAGGAAAAAAGGCAGGATCAAAATGCAATAAATAAATAAATAAAACAACCTAACGAAACAACACTGCTTTTAAAAAAAGCCTAACCCACCCCAAATTCCCGCCTGAACAGACAGGTTTTTAAAAGCCCAGCAGAAGCTCATCAAAGAGGGGGCATGGCGGAGGTCACTAGGGAGGTAATTGGCCACCACAGAAAAGGCTCTTTCTCTAGTCCTTACCAGCCTAGCTGTCTTGGCTGATGGGAAAGACAGAGGGCCTTCCGAGGCCGATCTCGTTGAGCGGCATCCCTGGTGTTGCTGGAAGTGCTCCTTAAGATAGACTGGGCCAGAACCATATAGGGTTTTAAAGGTCAATGCCAATACCTTGAATTGGGCCCGGAATACAACTGGTAACCAGTGCAACTCCTTCAGCACTGGAGTGATATGGTCTCACCAATGCCTGCCTTTAATCAGGCATGCCACTGCGTTCTGCACCAGCTGCAACTTCTGAACCGTCTTCAAGGGTAACCCCACATACAGTGCATTACAGTAGTGTAGGCGAGAGGAGACCAGGGCATGAGCTACTGACAGGAGGAGATGGTTAGGGAGATTGGGGCACAGCCAGATCCCTGGGTGGTGAATAAAGCAGACAAGGGTTTATAATCCCAGCTCAAGATCAAATTCCTGCCCCACAGATATGTTATGAACTATTGCACTGCTCCAAAACATGCCAACTCTTTCTTTTCAGTAATACAAAACTTTTCTTCAGGTTCAGTAAGTGCTCTAGAGGCAAAGGTAATCATAACTTCTCTTCCATTTTTTAACTGGGTTAAGAGTGCACCCAGACTATACTCAGAAGCATCTATTGTGAGAATTGTTCTGTTGGTATCAACGGAAATGAGTGCTGGACACTCCGATATAGCCAATTTGATTCTTTGAAAACTGTATGTGCATGTTTTATCCCACTTAAAGCTTACATCTTTTTTAAAGGGATAATGTAAAGGAGCCACTTTCACAGCAAATTGTTTCACAAATTTGAAATAAATACTCACAAAGTCCTAAGAAGGACTAAAACGTGTCTTTATTCTGGGGTTCTGGCACTTCCTTTATAGGTTCCACTAAGTCCAACCAAGGTAGCATGCCATTCTGTGATATTGTGTGTCCTAAATATGTCACTGAGTTGGTGCAGAACTGGCACTTTTGTGGACTAATGGTAAGGCCATGTTGTTGAAGTTTTCTTAGCATTTCCTTCAGAGTAGCATCACATTCTGCAACAGTTTTGCCATACACTAATATGCCATCCTGGAAGTACATGAACCCTGACATACCACCAGAAACTGCATGCATCAATTTTTGAAATACTGAGGCAGCAGAGGCCAAACTAAATGACATTCTTTTAAATTGAAACAGTCCTTCTGGGGTGATAAAAGCCATGTATTTGCAAAAACTTCTAACCAAGGGAATCTGGTGAAGACATATCCAAAGTTGTAAAGATTGAGGCTTCCTTCAAGGTAAACAGCATTTCACCTATGTTAGGTAAGGGATGACAATCTTTTTGATCAAGTCACCTCCCTTGTAGACCGTGGGAATGCTGTAGACATCATATACCTCGACTTCAGCAAAGCTTTCGACAAAGTGCCCCATGATATCCTGATGAGCAAACTTGCTCGAAGTGGGCTAGATGAAACAACGATCATGTGGATCCACAGTTGGCTACAGAATCGGACTCAAAGAGTGCTTATCAATGGGACCTTCTCAAGCTGGGGAGAGGTAACGAGTGGGGTACCGCAGGGCTCAGTCCTGGGCCCAGTGCTCTTCAACATTTTTATTAATGACTTGGAGGAGGAGGTGCAGGGAATGCTGATCAAATTTGCAGATGACACAAAATTGGGAGGGATAGCTAATACTTTGGAAGACAGAAACAAAATTCAAAGTGATCTGGATAGACTGGAGTGCTGGGCAGAAAACAACAGAATGGCATTTAATAGGGACAAATGCCAAGTTCTGCACCTAGGAAAAAGAAACCAAATGCACAGTTACAAGATGGGGGATACGTGGCTCAACCACACTACGAGCGAGAAGGATCTTGGAATTGTCGTCGATCACAAGCTGAATATGAGCCAACAATGTGATGTGGCTGCAAAAAAGGCAAATGCTATTTTGGGCTGCATTAATAGAAGCATTGCTTCCAAATCCCGGGAAGTACTAGTTCCCCTCTACTCAGCACTGGTTAGGCCTCATCTGGAGTACTGTGTCCAGTTCTGGGCACCACACTTTAAGAAGGATGCAGACAAGCTGGAGAGGGTTCAAAGGAGGGCAACAAAGATGATCAGGGGACTGGAAACAAAGCCCTATGAAGAGAGACTGAAAGAACTGGGCATGTTTAGCCTTGAGAAGAGAAGACTGAGGGGAGATATGATAGCACTCTTCAAGTACTTGAAAGGTTGTCACAGAGAAGAAGGCCAGGATCTCTTCTTGATCATCCCAGAGTGCAGGACACGGAATAATGGGCTCAAGTTACAGGAAGCCAGATTCCGGCTGAACATCAGGAAAAACTTCCTGAGTGTCAGAGCAATACGGCAATGGAACCAATTACCTGGGGAGGTGGTGGGCTCTCCCACACTGGAGGCCTTTAAGACGAGGCTGGACAGCCATTTGTCAGGGATGCTCTGACTTGGATTCCTGCATTGAGCAGGGGGTTGGACTCGATGGCCTTGTAGGCCCCTTCCAACCCTACTATTCTATGATTCTATGATACTACTATGTTAGCATTTAAATCTCTCAAATCAATGCACATGCAAAGGGATCCATTTTCTTTTCATATCAAAACAGTGGGAGAAACCCATTCAGATGAATCAACCTGCTCTAGGATACCATCATTGCACAACTTCAATCATTCTTCTTTTATCAGTTGCTGTAATGCTATAGGGACTTTCCTCACTTTATGTTGTACAGGTACTACACTAATTTTCATCTGATTTTGTGCTTGAATGCTTGGCCACCGCTAGAGTATCTGAAAAACATGTGAAAATTGGGTGATCATAGTTGTATATGGTTCACTGTTCATTTGTAATACAGGATCCATGCTATTGGGTGGTCTAAAATAATGTGGAGGTCTTGTTGATGATTCCATGCTATTATAGAAATTCCCTTCTTTGCCACATACAGTTTGCCTTCCGCGGTGTGGTCCTTAAACTCCAGAGTGGCTTTAAAATATCTGGGTTTGTATCCGAAGCTTTCAACTTAAAACTATGGCTTGAGAAATAGTATCTGGTATAGCTGAACAGGAATTACAGTGCAAGGAGACCCAGAGTCAGCTAGCATTCTGAGTTCATGTCCGTTTATTTTCACCTGACAGGACAGAGGTGTGTGACGAATTTTGGTCACACTTAAAATAGTGTGCCCTGGGGTAGTTCATCCTCATCCCCATCAGAATGCACATCCACCAGTGCATGTTCAGCAGACTTGCACACTTTGGCAAAATGCCCCTCTTTCTGCCATTGGTTGCAAGCCACTTTTCGAACAGGACACCTTGAAAAGTCAGCTTTTACCACAGGGTTGTTGTTGTTCAGTCGTTCAGTCGTGTCCGACTCTTCGTGACCCCATGGACCATAGCACGCCAGGCCTTCCTGTCCTACCACAGGGTTAGGTCCCTACAACAGTAGCACTCATATAACTTTGTTTGCCTTGCACATTTGCTTTGCAAGGAAGATCTGAAGTGGAAGAAATTTCCTTGGAGGTATTATCGTGAATTGTCTGCACCTCTGCAGCTTGAGAAGCCTGAGGAGTATGTGGGGCTGAAGAGAAATCTTTGGCACAGTGAATGCCATTCTCAACCCTTCTAGCTATTTCAACAGTTGTAGTCAATGTAAACTTTCTTTTTGTTAAAGTTGCTGTTGGTTTGGAAGAAGAGGTGTTCATAACAATTTGGTCCCTTATTTCCTCAGCTATGTTACCAAAATCATAAGTAGCATTGGGGGCACGTAATGCAGTGACATACTGATCTATTGGATCTCCTGGCAGTTGAACCCTTGAATAAAATTTGTAATGTTCAGCAATTACATTTACAGGACGATTAAAGTGAGAGTCAATTCAAAAGGATTGGCATCCTGGGTCACAGCAAAAGGGGAAGGTAGATTATTATAGATCCTCCGGTCCTCTGGTCCCAAGCAATGAAGTAAAATGGCCTTCTGTTTGGCAAGAGCAACATCATCAGTCTGGATGGCGAGGAGATAATTGCAGAAGTATCCCTTCCACTGTTTCCCGGGAAGGGGAGGATCCCCTAGGGTGGGCAGAAAGAAATGTGGTGGAGGTACATAACTCATATTGGTGCACAGGCAGGAAGAGAGGCTAGAACAAAATCAGGAAAACGCAAAGGCAAGAGAAGCTGAATACCTGGAAGCAGAAGATGCAAAAGCAGTAGGCCCTGCCAGAGGCCTGGCGCTGTGGTAAGCTGAAAGCAGCAGTAGGAGCAGAGACTGGAAAGCCAGAAGTTGAAGCAGTGGTTGTGGTAAGAAAAGCTTGTTTGCTATGGGTACTTTAAAAGGTCAGCACCATTTGTTGCCCCTTCCTCAGAAATTTCAGTATTTCTAAAGAACGCTTTATTCATTACCTTGAGCTCCATTCACAGCCATAACTGCAGCACCTTTTCCATCCACTGTGCTTCCCTTCCCCTCTCCCTAACAGGTCCTCCCAAGAACAAACGTTTCAGAACTCAAACTAATAATTAATAGAATACAGCAAAGCTATCAAAAAGCTGCTAATCTCAATTGATCTCACTTGGTCTACTACTGTCAAAGTCTGCAATCCTGCTCCATTATATTTTGCCATGAGAATAATATTGCATGATTTTCAAAGACTTTCGAAAGACTTTTGAAGAAAGGTTGGGTTCTGTTTCCCAAGCCAATGAAGAAAGGTTCACTCAAACACTCCTGTGGTCCATCAAAAGTGTTTAGTGGTCCATCAAAAGAAGCTGAGACCAAGCCTGCAAACAGCAACCCCATTGGGGTTTGGGAATATGCAATACGAAACAACAAAATAGATAAAGCAATTTTACTTGAGCTTGGAATTCAAAGAAAAACACCCTTGTATAAACTATCAGTGTTTGTATAAGATACAGGTCAAGCTTTCATTTAAGCTCTAAAAAGAAATTATGATTTAACTTTCTTTTTCTGTGCAGTCCTTTTCACTTACTTTTACCTTTCCCAGATACTAAATTCTTTGTACTTTCCTAAGCAAATGAGGTATGTGTATTTATTTGGTTCCACCCTTAAAGGCAGCTTATAAATAATTTTAGATAGAGACAGATAGATTAACCATCCTCTGCCATTCGGAAGAAAGATTCCCAGCCTAAGAGGACTGCACAAAGGAAAGCTACCATTGGTCAAGCTAAATTTAAGTAGTCACTCAGAACTCTGAAAATGGGATGTGAATCTCCCTTCTTCTCTTTGCGGGTGCTTCCAGATGAAGCTTTTATTGCACTATCACCCTGCCTCATTCATGGAACTTTATGGGGGGTCCAGGTAATGACATCTTCCACTCATAACTCCCCCATGTTTTCCCACCACTTCCATCTTTTTTCTTACCGCAAAAAATCTGTTAAGGAAACAAGGCAGAATACTTGCACAACGCTTTCTGAATGTTAGTGCTAGGAGTCCTCAGTCTGGAAGCGCCCAGAGTGTTACAAATGATAACCCCAAAACTTCTACACTGAAAGCAAGTTCTATTAGGCTACTACTACCAGCTTTGCTTCATTTTCTCATGCAGCACTCTGAGCCCTAAAGCTTGGGAAATCAGCCAGGGCTTCAGTTTTCCATGCAGCATTCTGACTTGGATCCTGGGGAATCAGCCAGAAATATTAGTGATTTATCCACCCCATCAATATGATGTACTGAAGAGTTATTCAGTTAATATGGTGTACTGAAGAGTTATTAAATTAAGTTATTAAGTGTTATTAATTAAGAGTTATTGTTTTATGTTATGCTCAAAATCCTACAAGCTAGGCTTCAGCAGTATGTGAACCGAGAACTACCGGAAGTACAAGCTGGGTTTCGAAGAGGCAGAGGAACTAGAGATTGTTCTATTGTTTTATACTAAACAACAAAGGAAGCAGCATATAGAGGGCAAATATAATAAGAACAAGAAAATGAATTATCTCTTTTGCAAATTTATGATGGGGAATATTCTTCGGACATGTGAACGTTCACCAAGTATTTGATATTCTGACAGTGAGATCCTAAACATGTCAACTTGGAAGCAAATCCAACTGAGATTTTAGCTACTTAGTAAGTTTGTTTAGGACCACAGATTTAATCTGCATTTGACAGTATCTGACTGTGCATCATCATCAGATACTGTGCATCATCATCAACATAAATTTCAGCTCTAAATCCAACTCTTCCTTAATTCACCTTCACTTTACTAGTGTGTAGGGGGTCATGGCAGTAACAGTTCCACAGGCCAGAGCACGACTTAAGCACTTGGAGACAAGGTTTTTGCAAATACCAGTAATTCTGATTCATCACACCTGGCATCCACAAGCTGATCAGACCTCCACAAGCAGCACAGAAACTATTGCAATCTCCATTCTAATTGTTGCTGGTCCAAATAGACTAGTAATGTAGGTAGCACAGTGAAAATCAGCAACAGCAGCCAAAATCCCATGGTGGTTGGTATCTCTACTGCTGAGATATCTTCTCCCCAAACATCACTGGGGAAAGCTGACTTCTAGATGAAGCCCTTGAGAAGGGTGGAAGAACGAAACTCGAAACACTTCCTGCCTTTCTCCTACCAGAGGCTCTGCCTTTTTCTTTGCATATCTCACAGTCTTTAATATGAATTGTCCTGGAAACAACCCAGCAAGAACAGTATGTGTTATCTACAAGGGCAGCGTTGTTATCTTGCTGGAACATGGCAGTGTTCTATCTCCATCTTGCTGGCTCCATCAGCAACCAGTATCAGACAGAAATGTGTAAGTAATTGCAAGGAAATTGTGAAGTGAATTATTCACCCTTCTGTGCTTTTAGCTTCTGGTTCTGAGGTTTAGAGCAGAGTCTACTGTTATGCACAGAGCTGAGAAAGGACTGCAGATGTATTGTAATGGAAGATGCTTTTATTTCCTGTTCTTTCACTGCAACACAACACATATGCAGGGAATTCCAGGAAGTATGCACCTTGATGAGCTCTGTGTTTGGGCCAAGCACTTGTACGTTTCCAGGAAGGAAAAAGCAAGCTGGACGAAGCCTCATGGAACTTGGCTCAGCCCTGAGAGGGTGGGGTCAAAGTACCAGGGCCCCACAAGTGGAAGCCCACTTATGCTAATTTGGGAGAATAGCAGGGCTGACCTGGACCTGGAGTACCAGCAGAGCACATAACACTGATTAGAATTCAGCTGTGTAAGCTGCCTGGCCCTAGGAAGATTCAAGATGGAGGAAATGATGGAGGAAATCATATGTCTTCTCGAATAAAAAAGGCTTGGCAGTCTATAACCCCTCATCTTATTCTCAGTCAAAACAAGAGGGATTTGGGAAGTAGTACATTAAAAATACAGCATTTTAAAATCCTCAAAACAGGATAAAATGTGGGGCAGCTGTTTTGTTTCATTTGCAGTTTAAGAATATGTCAGGAGCAATTTCAGAGCTAAAGATCTTTTCCAATGTGTTTGTTTATTTTCTGAAAGGTCCCTTCACAAATCAGTGCTACCACCTCCCTTTTCGTGCTTCTTGTATCTTCATGAAGTGAGTGTGAGCAATATTACAAGCCCACCACTGGTGCTTCTATGTGCCGGGCAGAAACTGACAGATAGCCCTGCCAATGCAGTCCTCAGCCCCGCCCTCTCTGAACTGCTCCTCCTCAAACAGAGAATGCCCAGCATGCAGTTGCCTGCGCTCTCAGGATGGTATTCATGCAGAGATGGAAATCATGGGATAATCAAAATGTCTGGCGCTGAAGCCATGCAACACTAAACATTTCTTAAATAATAGTGTTTCTGACATTTGGAGCCTATGATAAAGTGCACTGCTTGCGTTAGCTGGGATGCATCATTCTAGATGGAAAGCCAGGCACTGTGGAGACACATAATGGCCATGTTTGCAGTACATAATATTCTGGTTGTAGTTAGTTGGTTGAGGGAGATTGGTTCATGTTTTTCACAGCACATCTGTTTTATTCCATCTTCTGCTTCCCATTTTGTTTCTGTATTGGATTGTGCCAGGATAACTGGGCTATCACTTGGGGTTCATTAGCTGAGGTTGCTTATCTGTCACCCTACCATTTTATCATCTTCATCATCTTCATCATCATTTATTTTAATCTCTCACAACCGTTCTACACTGTTGTGCTGCTCTGTGATTTGGGAACAATCACACACACACAAAAAACTGAGAAGGGAAAGTCATATTGACATAATTGTCTCCATCCATAGGTGATACGGCAGCCATAATGTCACACACAATTTTCAAATGGTGAGCTGAAGTAGGAACGATTGCTATTCTTCACAGTGGTACAGTTTAAAGCAAGGTAACACTATACTTACGTGACTTGTAAGATTTTTTTCAAACCATAGAAGGAAGATCACAGTTGACTACAGATAATCTCCGTTACAGAAACATTACCTGTAAGGCAACTTTCAGGTCTGATCTTTTGGACTTGGCTCTGTTCCTGCAGCTAGATGAACCGAACACTGTTAGGATCTTTACAAGTTAGCAGCACAGCCCATTCCTGCCAAACCCATAGTTCTCTTGGGCTACATCACACGCTGTGTGTAGGAGGTAGTATCCTCCAGGGAAGGTCCAAAAGTTGAAGGGGAGGGGAAGAATAGGAAATTGTACCAGTGGATACACTTCATTAAATGGGAATCAGTGTTTTTGCTTGGGTAGCCACTGTGTTCCATCTAATGCACATAGTGAAAACAGAGGCAAGCAAGTCAACAGACATCAGAGCTTCAAGTTAATCTTGTCTCTGTGGAACTGCGTGCTCCATCTGCTTTGTTCTCCAGTTGCAGAGCCAAGTCTCAAAACCCCTTTATAAGAAGCATCTTGATCCCAAACCCTACAGCAGGCCACAACTTCAGCATGAGGTACCAAATGTAAGGGAAAGTGCATAAGAAGAAAGAATGGTGTCATTCATTGAGCATGGGAGCAAAAAACATCCTGCTTTGAGGAGCGGGGGGGGGGGGGAGAGAGAGAGAGAGGGAGAGAGAGAGAGAGAGAGAGAAGTAGTGAATATCCATTCTGTATAGCTAGCTGATCACATCACAGGGTGATAGAAGAGGCAGATGTGTCAACTTTAGGTTTCACTCTGCCCTAAAATCAAATAAATTTAGAGAGAATGGCCACTTATTGATAAACTACTGAATTTTTTCAGAACCTTCCAAAACACAAATGAGGCACATGGCCCCCCATGGTTATCTAGCCAATGCTGAAATGAAGGGGTACAATGAGAAGTCAAAGGACAGCGCATGAAACACCTCACAGACTAGGGAAGCTGCTACCTGGGGTATGATTTTCTAACTTTGGTCTTTTTCTAGCAGAAGTTCTGGCATAATATTTTTCTCTCCCCTGTGTTAAAATGCAACTCAGATAAAACAGGCTAATCCATTAGCAATGATTCCTTCCTCCTCCTAGTACAAGATGTTGAACTCACTGATATTTAGGCCCCGTCCCACCCAATTCTGCAGTTCTACGAGATTATGCTCAGGCTCAATCTGTCCTTGGAGTGAGTTTATTGGTTTTAATATCTTCAAGATCAACTTCAGAGCAGCAAATGGTTCCACGGACGACTGTAAAAATGTTTTCACAGAGCCAGTGCCTGCTTTCTGTGCCAAGTAAGTACAATTTCCTCCAAATGTTCTGCTGCTTTAAGCCTTTCATTGATGGATCCTGCCTTTATCTTTGCAAATTTAGGGTGACTGATCACACAGAGGGGGTGGGGGCTGAGTTAGGGTTCCTGTGCAGGAAACTGTGTGCAGTGGTTCTGCCTTGGAACCATAAATCGGCACGCCACCTGGATGAATCTACCAGAAGACTGGCCTTGGGTTTCATGAGAACCACTTTATACACGATTCTTCCACACAAGAGGCTCCAAGTTCAGGATTAACATGATGCTCTTATTCAAGTCGTTTCATGTGATATGCGTAAACTGCAGGGTGTCCCTAACTGCAGAGGAGACACTTCATCATGAAACCCTGATAGAGAGGGTTCTATATAGAAGTTACTTTGCATTAGGATAGACAGAAAATGAAGTTTATTTGTTCCTTTGGCTCTGGCATCCATTTATTGTATCTCACAACTCTCTTAAGTTTAGAAGAAACCAAAGCCTTGTCAGTGATAGAGGAAAGACTCCTTCCAGACAAAGAACAATGTACCAACTTCTCCTTTACATGTAGATCTTGATTTGGAAAGCATTTTCCATTTATCTTCTTCTTTGGTTCTCACATCAAGAACAGTGCCAAATCCTACTTAACATTTCCTGCCAAAGTCCAACCTCTTCCCCTACTTTTTTTCCCTTTGTATCTATTTTAGACTGTAAGGCACTGTAGCAGAGATCTTTCTATTCTACTCTTTGCACAGGGCTTTGGAGTATTTTTAAAGTTTAATTAATTACCACCAACAACATCCATTTAAACTACTTTTGTCCTGGCTAAATATGTACCGGTTTCCTTAAAACGCCAAGCAGCTGGAGGCTGGAAGTGAAATAGAAGTATGCCTAATTCAATAACCATCTGGTTTTGGCTCACCTGCTTTGTAGCAGTACTGGCAATGGCCAGGTATGACACTAAACCAAGTGAATAATTGTTTCTCCCCCTCAGTCTGGCAGTAGCTAAGGCACATACCAGCAGCCCTTACATGATCAGCTGTGGCTAGAGTGTTGGATTGAAACTGGAGAGGCCCAGGTTCTAGTCCCCACTCGGCCATAAAATTCACTGGGTGACTTTTGGGCTAGTCACTGACTCTCAGCCTAACCTACCTCACAGGGTTGTTGTGAGGATAAAATAGAGAGGAGGAGGATCATGTATTCTGCCTTGGGCTCCTTGAGGGAAAGGCAGGACCTAAATGCAACAAATAAATGTGGCAGATGTGTCATTTATGACAAGTTATACATGGAACCAGAGCCACTGCCATTGTAGAAATCATGCACAGCATGCATATGGAAGCACTAGTTCATCCAAACAGAGCCTCTGTGTGAGTGGGGCCCAGCCTAAAGCCTCGCAGTGGATCTGCCTCCTTCCAAAGTGATTGTGGAACCCGCTATTCTGTATGAACCAGCTCCGTGTTATATCTGCAAAAATAATGTATATTATGCAAGTACAGATCACATGCCCACCAATGATCTGGAAAAATTGGTCAGATGATTTTTATGATTAAGCCACTGATTCAGTAGAGCACAGCTTTAGCAATGACAAGGCCTAATTTGCCGGCACCTGCTTTCTTTGACCCACTGCCTTGGACTTTGTAGAGAAGTGTGATTTGGGCGTCCTCTGCCCTTGCTTCCATGTCTCACACGAAGTGGGAGAGATGTGCATGTCCCTTTTAGACACTTCCCCAGTGTGACTGTCCCTGTACTGGAAGAATATCCATCTACCCAGAGCTGAACATGCATCTCACCCAGGGCTAGCGTCATGATTGGGCACCTGCCAAGGGCCCACAACCCAGCAGGGGCTCACTAACAAGTGCCCCCAGGACTGGCTCCTCCTCTTCACCACTGCAACCTGCTCGTTCAGCTGCCTCTTGCTCTGGCCCTGACAAGGTAGCAGTGAGAAAGAGGAGCAGCAGATGCCACGGCCTGCTGGCTCCCTGGCTCTCTGCCTGTCAAGCAAGGAAGTGGAAGCAATGATGGGAAAGAGGAGGAGGAGCGAGAACAGCTGGTGACAATGGTGGTGAGGAGGTAGATTCACTGAGGGAACGGGCCGATTGAGGGTGTCTTGCCCAAGAGCCCTCAAAAACATGGAGCCAGCACTGATCTCATCCTTTGGATGAGACCCCCAAATATGGGGAGGCAGAGTTGTGCTCTACAGACTGTCTGGAGTGGTTATTGGTCCGTGAAACTTCTGCCAATGTAAGCAGCCTCACTGTGCTTGCTGGAATGAGAGAGTCTGTCTTTCAACAAAGGTGCTGCTGAAGCCAAATCACAAGGCTCTGCTGTGCAAACGGGTTCCAGTACAGTTGGGGTGTAAAGTCAGGGCACCGGAGGATGTGCCTGATGCAAACAGGGAGCTGAAGTGAACAAGCAAAGCTTCATGAACCCTGCAGCAATCCCTGAAAAGCATAACTGCTATTAACCTCATCCTTGGAACAAGACCAAACAAATGAGCCCCCAGTAATATCCTTTCTTCTTGCTGAGCAAGATTGATTGAAAAACAAATTGGCGCAAATAAAGCATGAAATTAGATTAAGGCCTCTCACTTGGGGCTGCCAGGATGGAAATCAAGTCTTGGGCAGGCTTCTGTGGGAGCCAAGGATCTATTAATAAACCTGCCTGTGGCCCTTTCTTGTCCCCACAATCTTACAGCCCAAGCAAACGTATTCCAGGCTATGACATGTCATCATTATAAACAAGCAGGAAGAGTTTTTACTGTGTTTTTTTTCCCTTCCTCACGGATTGCCAAATGATAGTGTACTCATGAAAAGCAGGCTGCTGGGAAATTCAAGAGTTCTTGATTATAGCTACCCTGAAGGATATAGACCGGCAGAGAACTTCCAGTATGCCCAGTTAAAAAGACAAACAGGAAGCCAGCTTTCTGTCTGATCACACAGTAGAGTATCTGCAATGCATCCTCATTTGGAGAAGAAAAACAGGAACAAGATGGAAGTGTTTACTTAAAGGTGAGCTGAATCTTTTAGAAACATTGCAAGACTAGAAAAGATTTAACAATCGACTGTGAGACCTTGTCATGCTCCCTGGGCTCTCCATATCACTACAAAACTATAATTGACCAGGTAAGCAGCTGAGCATACCAGGGGCTGATATTATATATCCCTTTTCCAGACCGATTGTGCAAGAACTACTTCAGTCAAATTTAAACCTTGTTATCTGAAATGTTGTGGTCTCTTTTTTGGGTTACCCACCCATGTCTAACAGCCAACCTTACCTAAAGTAGATACCTGAGACCCAGAAAGGCTGGTTTGGTGGGGGCAGCCAGAGAAATAAAAGATTTCCACCTGGTGGCGGTGGAAAAGGCCGGAGGAAGGGAAGAGCAAAAAGGGATATGGGCACCCTACTTTTCCTGTTCTCCCTTCCACTCATGGAACAGGGCGCTGAAAATCTGCGGCAGCCCTTGTCTCTTTTTCTCTGGAGGCGAACAGAGTAAATTTACATGTGGGACCTCTCATTTTGGAACAACCATTTTATTTTGGCATCATATGTGAACTGCCCACCAACACGCACACCCTAAGAGTGTGCCACAATTATTGAACATAAGAATAGTTTTGTGAAATAGTGGGAAAGTGGTGTATCAAAAATGCATATCTATTTGAAATTAAAATAAGGGAAACCAGAATTTCTTCTACAGGGAGGTGTTTGGGAAGAGAATGGGATGCAGTAGTCAAGGGCACCCACACCTGCTTCCTTGCGTTCCATCTTCTATCAAGATGTCCTATTGTTGCAAAGTAGCCATGTCCACCCACAAAACCAAAGTAGAATGAAAA
This sequence comes from Heloderma suspectum, assembly GCF_057233095.1. NCBI lineage: Eukaryota > Metazoa > Chordata > Lepidosauria > Squamata > Helodermatidae > Heloderma > Heloderma suspectum. The sequence goes on from NC_139459.1 coordinate 229,770,928, forward strand.
GGCTCAAGCCCGGGGGGGGGGGGTGCAAAGAACTTTGCTTTGTGTTTGACAGCAAGTCATGGCCCCTGGTGGGCGCCTTCTAACCCTTGCCATGACCTTTGGCATCCTCCATTGTATGGGGGCTCCATTGTGAAATGTTCTTGTTGAAAGCAGGGGGATGGCGTTAACTTGCTGAATGCACTTTGGGTCTATCTCCTGTTCAAGAGAATAACAGGAGAGGCAGGAAACAAGGAGCTGCTGAGATTTTTGTTACTCTTAATATTGGAGCTTGAGATCAAGCATCATCAGAGCATCTCATTTAGAGTCTACTATGGCAGTATTTGTATCTCCCATTTTTGCTGTTTCATCAGGACTCAAAAGGGGAAAATACTAGGTACTTTATATTTCAAAAAGCAGGAGCACAGGAAAGATGTCCCTGCAAGCCCCAGCAATCTGATCGCACCAGAGGAATAGTCCATCTTCTATTTGGATTCTTTGCCTCCGCTCCATTACAGAGTTGCAACATGGTACAAGTCACGGGGACTGGCTGTGGCATCCTTGCAAACAAACTGCAAACTTCTTCAGTCCCTTTGCAATGCTGTTTTGGAAGGCAGCATCCTCTAGGGAATGAAGCCCAGCACTTGGAGTGAGCTGGGCCATGATTCTAAGCTTTGTCTTGTGTTCTGCAACTAAGTACCATCTTTACTTTTCATTTTTTTAAATAATGTCCATGACAAACATAAATGTCTCCTAGGCAACAAGCTTATACATACTTGCTTAGGTAAGTCCAAGTGAGACTTACTCCCAAGAAAATAAGTATAAGGATGAGCTTCCCTGCTCATATTTGGCCTAATGGCTTACCATCTGAAATGGCTACAAACCACCAGCCCCAATATAATTCCAGAATCTGAATTCATTCATATATAATATACAGGCATGCTTCTGCATTTTGCAAAGTATAATAATATTAGAGGCAATGTCAGTCAACACAGCCATACCAGAATCACTGGTTCTCTTTCCTAATCATTAGGAAAATTACCAGAATTCTCTTCCCACTCCCATGCATCTCCCTCTTCATATGAAATTACAAAACTAGGAAACAGAAAGGCCAAGTGCAGTCTATCTCTACGGACAGAGCAAGAATGTTCCCTGCAGTATGTCCTCTGGGCTGTTGTCCTATCCAGCTCTGAACAACCCAAGCATTTGCGTAACTGCATTGTATCACAGCTGTTGCAAATGAAGCATCATGATAGCCAAGATAGAATAGGTCATATCTTACAACATTCTGCTCCTATACTTCGTGGGAAATGTCAGGAACATGATAAGACCTACAGGAAACCCTAGCCCTATAATAGAGCAAAGAATTGTTCCAGTTAATATTTCCAGTGGCTGCCCAGAGTGTGCAGATTGCCTTTTCAACAGCAGCAATTCAATACTTCAGGAAAGAATTTGTGGTCAGAAAGGGCTGACAATAACAACAAGTGGTAGGGGGAAAGCAGCAAGAGAGGATTCAGGTTCATCATCAAAAGAGGTAGGTCATGTTGGACTTCATAACATGGCTTATGTGCCAAGTTCATGACATGGAATAATCGGTTTACATCACTGACACTCTTTAGCTGAAACAATCCGTTTCCAGAGTCACTTAATCCAACAGCACAATCCACTGCTTCAAGCCAGAGCCATACACCAGCCCTTCACAGATCTAGCTAGACAACTTAGAGCACAACGTGCCACAAGCAGAGAGAACAGATGGACTGCTGAAAGGTGCTTACAGAGCAGATAGATGGAGATGACTCACAACAAAACCAAACAAAACCTAAACCAAACATACAATTAAAACAAACACACAGCCCAGAATCGGTGCCATTTGAGTTATGGCAACATTTCTTCCTGAACTCAATTATTTTTTTAGAGTTTATGTACTGCATTCTCTACCACCAAAGTGGCACATGAAATAGTGTACAATCATTATAAAACTCATACTAACATTGAAAACTTCTAAAACCATGATAACAGTAAGCTTAAACAGCAACCACAGAGAAGAAAAACAGCAAAAACCAACTCCCCAACCACTAACTACTGCCAAATGCCATTTTAAAAAGCCACATCTTAACAAGCTTCCAGAAAAACAGTATCGAAGAAATAAAATGTGCCTGTGCTGGCAGAGCATTCCACATGTTGGAGAAGATGCAGCCCTCCATGCTCTATGCTGGAGAAGGTGCAGCCTGGACTGTGTACCATTCTCCCATCCCAGCACCGCCCTGCTGATGAGTGCACAGAGAAGACATATAGGCCTAAGATAATCAGGCGCCAGAATGTATACAGTTTAAAGATCACCACCAGTACTTTGAACTGGACCAGAAGCTAATAGGAATCAATGCCAGTGAAGGTGAGTCAGACTTCGAGTAATGGTTCCTGAGACCTGTCCTTGTCAAGAGACGAACTGCGGTGCCTGAAACTTCCGAACTGTCTTCAGAGGCTGCTCCACTTATTGCAATCGTCAGTGTGATAAATCTGAAGTAAACAGTCCCAGCCACCTCAGTAGTTTTCAAAAGCCTCTCCGGGCTATTCCTGCTCTCCAGCAGCAATATGGGGTCCAGGAGTAGAATTATAAAATGAGAGAGAAGTAAAAATGCCTCGGTTGTTCAGCTTGTTAGATGTTCAGCCATGGCTACTGACTCACTTTGAGTCATTGGCAGAGTGCAATTTTATCAAAGCAAATCAATGCTGAATTGCTTTTCCAGTCAGATATAGAACTTATATACAAAGCAAACTCTGATGCAGAACCAGCGATGAACATATGTTTTCTGCCTTTCACAGCAAAGCTGAACTTGGTTCCTCCTCCATTTGAGATTTTCCTTACCCCGTGTTCTCTAGAAAAAAATGCATGCATTTTTCAGCAGGCTGTGGAGCCACTTTCAGCTTGAATATTTATTTATATCCCACCTTTCCTCCAAATAGCCCAAGGCAGCATTCATGGTCCCCACCCCTTTTTATCCTCACATCAACCCTGGTAGGTTAGACCAAGAGGCAGTGAAAGGCCCAAGCTTACCTAGTGAGCTGGGTCAGAATTTGAACCTGGGTCTCTCTAGTCCTGCTCTGGCACCCTAGCACTCCCCATTTACTCTGAATAAGTTGAGCCAAGCGACACTGCCCACTGCCCAGCTACAAATAGCTTCCCTCTGGGTTCCTTCTTCTCTAGGGTACCACTGTTCAGAGACCCTCTGGTAGCATGATCAGGGCACAGCTAGACTTCAGTGGCAGCCAGCAGCACTTGTGCTAACTGGCAAGTAGCCAAGACACTGTTACCGTCTTTAGGGGAAGGGTGTGGTGCTGAAATACGAAAGGTGCCACACTCCATAGCTGCCAGAACCTTGGCCAGGAAATCAATAAAAATGATAATACAGGAGCTCATCCTCCTTGATTTAAGTGGTGCTTAAGAACTCTTATACAATTGCTGCTGAATGGATATCATACACTGTGGGACCCACCGCCAATCAGATTGCTCAGGTTGGCTGAACTTTCCTTGTGCTGCTGAAGAGAAGGCGCCTTGTGCTACAATCTGCTTCTGAAAAGATGGATTGTTTCATTGTAAATGATATGCAAGGGAATGGATAAATAATAATTTTTAAAATTTCGGCATCCAGGAGATACTGTCAGGTCGCTTTTCATTGGTTGCGGGTTTGAGTGTTTGCTACTCCCTCTCCAGAGTGTTAATAATTCTCTATTAACTGAGAATAAAAACTTACATTCCTGTTGCTTTTAGACCAAATTGAAAGTAGCAGATGACTATGAAAATGAATAATTCTCACAACAATGATATTACTAATATTACACACACACACCCCGCTAAATACAGTATATTAAAAGCCAGTTCTTGGCTTCCATCTCTTTGTCACACTGTTGTGCCACATTCTGGCATGTCTGTGAGACAACGGACAGAGAAACAGACGTTACCTCTCTCCAGCCTTTTCTATACTATAAAGACCCTCTCTCCACTACCCCAACCCATCATAATGATGAGCATCTTGCTAATCACATTTTCAAAAGTCTATTTCTGGCTTCTGCCTCTGTCATGCTGCATCACGACCCAGGGACAGAGGAGGCCGTGCATTTTTGTTCGCCAGTCACGTTGCTCCTTCCTCCTCCCTATCAGGGACTCAGACACCTGTGACAGAAGGTTGGGGAGCCCATCTCATTGACACCGAAGTCCAGATCTCAGTTCCTTCCATCATCATCATCATCATCATCATCATCATCATGGCGATCACTCGTGACCGAGTAAGATTGTCTTCCAAAGATGGAGTCTATATAGATAACTCTTTAAAAGGACTAGACAGATTCATAGAAGATGGGTCAATCAACACATTAATCTCTAGCAGTGGGTCTGCAGGTGGCTGTAAAGGCCGTTTCTGGATCTACACAGCCTCCCACAGTGAGGGCATAGGGTTCCAGGTGGAAGGCGGCCATGATGAGGGTTTGCTTGACGTGCCTTCCGCTGAGCTCGTTTCTCCCTTTCGCTCTGTACTCATGCTTCTTCAAAGTCCATAGCACCTTTAATATAGGCTGACCTCTAGTTGGAACGCTCATGACTTACAGCTTCCCAGTTCTCAATGCTTATGTTACATTTTTTTAGATTAGCTTTAAGAACATCTTTAAATCTCTTTTGCTGTCCACCAATATTCCGTTTTTCATTCATAAGTTGGGATAAGGGTAACTGCTTTGGAAGACAATAATCAGGCATTCGAACAACATGGCCGATCCAGCGAAGTTGATGTTGGAGAATCATTGTTTCAACGCTGGTGGTCTTTGCTTCTTCCAGTACGCTCACATTAATCCGTCTGTCTTCCCAAGTAATTTGCAGAATTTTTCAGAGGCAGCGTTGGTGGAATTTTTCGAGAAGCTGGGAGTGGCATTTATAGATGGTCCATGTTTCACAGGCGTACAGTAAGGTTGGTAGTACAATGGCTTTGTAAACAAGCATTTTGGTCTCCCTGTGAATGTCCCAATCCTCGAACACTCTACGCTTCATTTGGGAGAACGCTACAGTCGCAGAGCTCAGGCGATGCTGAATTTCAGCGTTGATGTCAGCTTTTGTGGAGAGATAGCTGCCAAGATAAGAAAAGTGATTGACATTTTCCAGCATCACAGGAAAGCTGGATTGATGGCACTACAGACGGATTGGTTTGTGCTTGCTGGTAAAGCACTTTGGTTTTTTTGATGTTAAGTGAGAGGCTGAGCTTTTCATGTGCTTCTGCGAAGATGTTTAGGATAGTTTGGAGATTTTCCTCTGAATGTGTGCAGATTACGTTATCATCAGCATATTGAAGTTCTATGACAGAGGATGTAATTACCTTACTTTTTGCTTTCAGCCTACTGAGATCAAAAAGTTTTCCATCTGTTCGATATATGATTTCTACACCAGTGGGAAGTTTCCCTTCAACAAGGTGTAGAATCATAGCGATGAAGATAGCGAATAAGGTTGGAGCAATGATGCATCCCTGTTTAATGCCTGATCCCACTTTGAATGGATCACTTTGAGAGCCATTGTTATCCAAGATTGTTGCCATCATGGAGGAGCTGCAAGATGTTCACAAATTTATTAGGGCATCCGGTTTTCAGAAGGATGGTCCAGAGAGCAGTACGATTTACAGTGTCGAAGGCCTTAGTCAGGTCAATAAACACCATGTACAGGGGTTGGTTTTGCTCCCTTCATTTTTCTTGGAGCTGTCGTGCGGTGAAGATCATATCCACTGTCCCCCTGGAAAGGCAGAAGCCATTTTGGGATTCAGGGAGGATGTTTTCTGAGATAGGTAGAAGGCAGTTTGCGAGGATCCTTGCCAGGATTTTGCCTGCTGTAGCTAGAAGGGAGATGCCTCGATAGTTTTCACAATCTGTTCTATCACCCTTTTTAAAGAGAGTGATAATTATGGCATCCCTGAAGTCTGCTGGGATCTCCTCCCTCATCCAGATTTTTTCGATGAGCTTGTGAAATTGTTGTGTAGCTTCAGGCCCACCTTCTTTAAAGACTTCAACAGGGATCCCATCGGGTCCACTAGCTTTATTATTTTTCATTTGGTTAATGGCTTTACTGACTTTCTCCAAACTAGGGGATACTGCAAGCTCAACTCTGGTTTGCTTTTGTGGGATTTGTGAGAAACCCTCATCAGCCACAATAGAATTATGGTTAAGGAGGTTGTGGTAATGTTCTTTCCAACGCAGTGCAATAGACTCTTTGTCCTTTAGAAGTTCAGCACCATCTATTGAGCATAAGGGGTTTGTACCATGGTTTGTTGGTCCATAGATGGCCTTTGTGGCATTAAAAAAGCCCCGTGCGTCATGGGCATCTGCAAAATGCTGGATTTCTTGAACTTTCTTTATCTACCAGGTGTGCTAAAGTTCTCTAGTTCTTCTTTGGACCTCAGCCTTTGCACTTGCATAGATTATTTTCTTAGCGGCACAGCTGATGTCTTTTTGCCATATTGGAAAGCTTTCCTTTTCTTATCAATAATATGTTCAATCTCCCTATCATTCTCATCAAACCAGTCCTGATGTTTCTTAGTTTGGTATCCGATAGTTTGTTCACAGGCTGCGATAATGGAAGTCTTCAGTTTATTCCAGTGTTCCTCAACATTTTCAGGGGTTTCCATAGGTAGATGTTCCTTGAGGGTTGTTTGAAAGCAGGCTCGCTTAATAGGGTCTTGAAGGGCTTGGGTGTTCATTTTACGCCTTGGTTTTCTTCCTTGGAGCCTATGTTGAGGGACAATCTTAATGGTAATCATGGAATGAATTAATCAATGGTCTGTCCAGCAGTTGTCAGCACTCATCTTGGCTCTAGTGAGGAGTACATCACAGCGATCTCTGGCACGGACAATTACATAATCTAGAAGATGCCAGTGCTTCGATCAGGGGTGCTTCCATGATGTTTTAAATTTATTTTTCTGACAAAAAAGTGTGTTGGTAATGACAAGATTATGCTTTGCACATTTAGTCAGAAGTAGAATTCTATTCTGGTTGCTATTGCCGACTCCTTTCCCAACAGTCCCTGGCCACAAATCAAAATCACGCCCAACTCTTGCATTGAAATCACCCAGGTGGATGATTTTATCCTCCTTAGGTATCTCTGATAAGATGGTGTCCAGTTGGGAATAAAAAAATTTCTTTGATGTCTTCATCAGCATCTAATGTTGGTGCATAGGCACTTAGAATAGTTGCCTGCTGGTTTTTGGCAAGTTTTATTCGGAGGGTTGAGAGTCGTTCATTAATGCCAGTAGGAACTTCTGACAAGAGAAGATCATTTTTAATAGCAAAGCCTACTCCATGTTTTCGTCATTCTTGTTCAGGCAGTCCTTTCCAGAAGAAGGTGTAACCTCCTTTTTCTTTCTTCAGTTGTCCCTCTCCTGCTCTTCGCGTTTCTTGGAGTGCTGCTATGCCAATGTTAAAATGTCTCAGCTCCCTTGCAATGATGGCAGTCCTGCGTTCAGGGCGTTCACTATCTGTATTGTCCAGCAGTGTCCGTATATTCCATGTTCCAAAGTTCATTTGTCCATACTTCCATACTTCTTGCCAGTGATGGCTTCCACAAGCTGTGGGCTAGGGAAGAGTTTCCCACCCCACCATACCTACCATCCTGACTGGCATGCTGCTAGTTATCAACATTTGAGGCCCTTTGACATATTGTTGTGTTTTATGTGTTGCACTTTACTGCAATTTTATTCAGGGCCAAACCAAGACATTTTGCTGCCTGAGGTAGAGCAGCAAATGGCACCCCCCCCCCCACAACACACACAGAAGTCAAGGTACATAGTACCTCAGGACAGCCAAGTTATGTGTCACTGTAAGCAAAAAATCCCGCAGGCACCCCACCCCTTGCTGGTAAAAATACAATAATAAATTATATAACTAACAATTTGCTGCCCTTTCATGACACCCCAAATCAGCTGCTACACTCTGCCTGATGATAAAGCAGCCTTGTTTGGCATTTTTAACTTTCTGTTCTACAACAGTATTTATTATAGAACTACTCGACAACAGTATTTTTAACTTTCTGTTCTACAATGTTGTAGAACTTTCTGTTCTACAACTTTGTAAGCTGCCTAGAGAACTTTGTTATCAGGCTGCCTAAAAATAACCTCCCTCCCCAAATAAATAAAATTAGCATCCCTAGCTTGATTTTTTAAATGTTAGTTTCAAGGGATGACAAACAGTTTTACAAGAATATGAAGATAACCAAGAAGTGAAACCAACAATCCAAGGTCCACCAGACAGAACTCTCCCTGCTTATATATATTAACTTAAGGGGTTGCAGTTCCGGAGTTCCGGAGGGAGAACCATGCTAAGTGCCACACGGCAACATCATTGAAACTGGTTCAGCCCTTTTCTTGTTATCTTTCTACCATCTCAGCAAACACTGCAGAAGACAACAGAATGTTCATGTGAGAAACATGCATCAGAACTCACTTTGCTTGTCACACCTCCTTCCTAGGCAACTATGTAGTAAACAGCCTCAGAATAGGAGCTGAGTTATAGGGCAGGCCTCTCCCTCCTAGCCTGACTGGCATCTTAAGTCCATTTGACTGGGTCATGTGAGGCTCCTTTAAGTCAGCTGACTACCTGGATCATACCCAGCCAGATGTCTACACATTCTAGAAAGGGATATATGTAGTAATACATTATTTTTATACAATACTACCTAAATTATCTTTCTTTTGCTGGCTGAAAATCAACCCTTGACCTTTAATTTTATTTATTATATTCTAAAAGAAACATAGGTAACCTTTATTATGACCCCAACCCCCTACAGTAAAAAGCCTTGAATCATTTTCAGCCTCAATAGGTGAATCCAGACTTAGTCATACTTAGAGTAGGCTCACTAAAATCAGTAGTACTTTAGTAATGACTAGTCCCATTAATTTCAATGGGTCTACTTTAAGCACTTCTCTAAGCACGACTCTAAGTCTGGGTTATTGTGGCTATAATCCTGGCAGTAAACCTATCCTGTCATAGAAGCAGAACATTTTGCCAAAAGTTGAACAGGCTAAAAACAAAAGAATAACATACCTGCGGGTTCTTCTGTGCTGCTGGCCACAGTTGTGGGAGGAACAACAGGAATCTCTGTGGGGAAGAAGACAAAATGGACAGGAAAAGAGAAAAATAAACAAGAAAGGGTGGAATTGTTATTTCCTCCAGCTAAAGAATATATGTTGTCACAGGACAAGGTGGGTGACTACAAAAGTTATCATGTCATGGAAGAAAAACGATGGTGTGAATAAAGCTTCAGTGGCCAGAGGGGGTATTCCACAACTGTATGTGTAGAGCAGTCTTTCCCAACATGGTACCCTCCAGATGTTTGGATGACCACTCCCATTGTCCCTGACCTTACTGGCTGAGGCTGGTGGAAGTTGTTGTCCAAAACATCTGAATGACACCATGTTGGGGAAGGATGGTGTGTAGACCATAGTTCAGCACTGGTCTAAAGTTTTCCTTCACCATTCATATCTAGTTGTTTTCAAGACCAGCTGCCCCTACTTATCATAGCAAACAGTAGTAATGCCTCAATTAATTTTGATGGATTAGGACTGCATCAAAGAAGAGTAACACATGTGTTTCCTGGAGCAGTGTCTGTTTCTAGGAATGAACTGTCCCTCATTATACGAACTTGAAGATGCATCACCATAATACATTGTTGGTTGTGATTCCAATCCAGGAGATCAGGGGAGCTCAAGGCAACATACATAGGGTTGTCTCATCCAGGCTCAGCTTCACTTCAACTAGGTTGCTGCATTGTATGCCTGCTTCACTTCAACTAGGTTGCTGCATCATCTACATTCAGACCACTTATACTTTAAGAAGAAACAGTACCAGAGTATGATTTTTGGTGTATATTCCAGATCATTAGAAATGCATGCTGACAACCTGTTCAGAGTCCCCTACAAAGACTTGATTCTTTCAACCATGACCTTTTTCTGCATTAGTGTTAAGGAAACAGGGTGGTGAGTGGGAAGGATACGGCTGTTCCACGCTTCTTTTTTGCTTTCCAAAGTTGCAATAAATTTCATTTTTCTCTTTAAATCAATATTTCTTAAAGGCGGATAGAGACAGGGCCTGGTACAACAGTGTTAAGATCTACTGCATCATAAATCTAACTAGCAACAGCAATGACAACAGGCAGCAGCAGCAGCAGGAGGAGAAACCAGGAAAGGTGAATAGGGAATAGTTGCTACACTCTTGTGATCCTACTACAACTAGCAGCTAATGAACAAATTTAATATGTAACAGGTTTTTGTTTTGTTTGTTTGTTGTAAAAAAACATTAATAAATACTGTTTTCCCACACAACTCATGGCTAGCCATTGGGACTCCCTGACATCATGGATAGTGTGGCCACTGTAGTGTGAGTGAGAAACAAAACACCGGACGGGGCTATGCTGATGCATGAAAGGGTGGGATTATGCAGCTAGGAAAGGGCTGGATTCTCAAACACACCTACTAGGCTCACCTAAGGGCAGGAAGCAGGGTTTGCCCCCACCCAGTATTATTCACAAGTGCACCCCTTTACTTTCTCCCATACAAGTGAATGGATACTATCAGATTCTATAGTGAAATGCTTTAGTTGGGGACACTATTGCAGCAAGAATAAAACTTGCCCTCCACCCCAACACTGGGCAAGGTGGGCAGGTTCCCACTAACAGGGATGAGGCTGAGTGACTCACATTTTAAACCCTGAATTCAGGAAGCTGCATGTTGTTAGGTGCAGAATTGGATTTCCGGGTGCTATGGTTCCTTTCAGTAGTGTTCTGCCAAAAGGGCACATACAGTGGAAATGATGTTCATGAGTAGAGGCCACTCAGATCTGATACATATATCACATTGTTTAGATCTTCATGTGAATGGTTTGAATTGAAGAAGAATGCCCACAGGAGACTGCACAGCTACATCTGTAAAAAGATCCTCCCCCCCATCTCTCTCTCTGTCTTTACCACACCCAGGTAACAGAAGTAGCCATGAGTCCCCCTCCAATGTTACACTGGATGTGTGAGCATATGATACATGCAAGTGGCTAATTAAGCAAGTTAAGACACATTCATTATACATTAATTGGCTGTGAGATGGGAAATTTTGCAGAATTGGAACCTGCAGTTTTCTGCCATTGCTGTAGTCCTCATTTTTAATGGGTGAACATACAGCTCCTTTTAACAATTTGGTACAGGACCCTGGTTGTATGATTATCTGAACTCGTAGATTTACCTAGTCTGTTACTAATTCTTGGTTTGATAGTAGCTCTTAACAATGATGGATCCCAGGCACTCTGATGCTTATAGAGGTGTTTGTGTTTTTTTAATTACACTTGGAGTCCTACCTCAAGCATAATTAAAAATAGTAGTGATTTATTGCTGGCATGGCTAGAAAAAAGGAAGTGCTAAAGGGGTATCTACCATACAGCATATGACATTTTGAACCTTGCAACTTTTTGTTTAAATGGTCATTTGTTTGTAGTCACATTGCCTAACTGGTGTGAACAATGAGAGAGAGAGAGAGAGGAGAGAGAAAGAATCCATCCATATATTTACATACATAAATACATGAAAAAATGCACAATGAACCCCGGACACACAATACACAGGGCCACTGCACACATTATAGCTTTACAGTTTAATGGATACACATTACAGAGTCACACTGTGTAGCCACTAAAACTTTTCTAGTTTCCAAGTTCACATAGGTCTTTCCTTGCTATTGGCCCCAGCTCTCCACTGTGCATTTCCACTGTGTACATGAGATGGGGGGAGAAAGTGAATGGGTTTGAAAAATTACAGCTTTAGTGGGCTCACAACATGGATCAATAACAAGCACCCATGAAAACTGTAATGCATGAGTGGCCAGCTGTCTGCCTAGTTCAAACATTAAGTGAGTCTATCCAATCAGGTGTTAGTAAACAGGCCAGACTCAGGATTAATTATGTTATGGTACAGACATCAGAAAGAGCATCCACCTACTTATGCAGGGGGCAATGGGAGATCTGCTTTGCTGGTAACCTTTGGCACATCGGTTGCAAGTGATGCCCGTCACGCCATCTTTGCAGGGACATTGCCCTGTGGTTTGATTACAAGTTTTTCCAGCTGCACCCACGGGATGGCAATCACATGCTGTGGGGGGAACACACAAGAGGATCAAAGGTGAAGGGTTGTGGAGGAAGGAAGGAAGGTTTTTCCAAAAAGAATATGCATTATCAATTAGCAACAGTAACTAAAGGCAACAGGGATCTACCAGAGCTACTGGGATGGGATGAGAGCAGCCAGTGCTGTAGGTCTTCGCCCTTGATTGCAGCTGACATCTCTTCCTATATGAGTGCTTTAGAAGCACAGCAACCTTCCCCAGAACATCTGAAAGGAAAGTGATGGCTGATTGGTGTGAGCCTTTACATTACACCACATGAGAGCCTTTTGCAAGATTATTCATCAAATAGTACGTTTTAAGGCAGACATTTACTATTCCTGGGTGGACTTGCCTAGTGGATGTCAATACTACACCTGTTTGAACCCAGGATTATTTCTCCACACAGTCAGTCCAATTTCTGCATCTCCACACCTTGTTCAGTCCTTCCGTCATTGACAACAGAAACTCTTCCAGCCTCACTATCAAATCGCAATCATCAAAGCTGGTGAGGGCAGGAAGAGGAGGAACAGTTTCCTCATCTCTCTAAGTCATTGAAACACCAGTTATTGTTTAGCACATCATTGGAACATTCACTAAAATGAGTGGATCTTTATAGATTGTGATTCATTCCACTGACTAGAGAAATTCCTGCTGAGGAGACTACATAATTACAAACACAAAGAGAGCTCTGCTGGATCCAACCAAAGGTCCATCTAGTCCAGCATACTGCTTCCCATACTGGCCAACCAGATGTCCCTTGGGGACCCACAAGTAGGGCATGAAAGCAATAGCCCTCTCCCACTGCTGCTTCCCAGCAGAGGGTACTCAAAGACATGCTGAATCTGAAACCTGAAGGCTTCATTTGGCCATCTTGCCGAACAGCCATCACTTTTTCTGACAAGCCCTGATCTTTTCAAACCTAACTGCAGGAACTTTTGCATACTTTTTGAGAAGATTTCCTTTAGCTTTTAGGATTAAGCTGCCTACTAAGTCTGGACCTGCATGAATATGAGGAGTCTTCATCCCATACATTGAGAGTTTCCAAGGAGCATTTGGAACTAGCTGTTTACTAAACCAGAACCTACATGATCCAGATTTTTTCCCATGTCATTATCAATAATAGATACAGATTCTATATGATATAGTCCTTGAGACATTTTTGATGTGCATGAAATATTGACAGCACAATCCCATACACGTTTACTCAGAAAGAAGATCTACTGAATTCAATGGCTTCCTCCTATGCAAGTGGGTATAGGATTACAGCTCATAATAATCAAGTATCAGTGACCGCATTTTTATTGGTGTTGCATGTCTCTTTGGGGAAATCCAGTATGTTTCAGCAACAGTCATGTATAACATCATCCAGTATTTAGTGTTTGTTGATTTTTGCCAGCTCCCATCTTAACTCTTGGGTTGGATGTACATTTAGTCATTCTTTTTAGTTCAATGGGAGAAGTTAGTCATGATTAAATTAAGTCCCCTTGATTTCAATGGGAGTATTCTAAGCAAGATTAACTCTGGATCCAACCCTTCTGTTTTCCCTTTTGGGATGGACTTTTTTTTGGGGGGGGGGCTTTCGTTGTTGCTTTCCAATTGAAATGATCTCTAGATTCCCAGTGTCACAAAGGTGTGAGTCACAACTCAAACACAGTGAGTGAGGGCCAGTTCACATGACATGGTGAGTTAGCTGTGGTGTGTGTGGGGTAAATGCAGCCACCATTTTGAATATGTGACCTCCTATTGGGGTGATTGGCAGTTGTCGCATGTCATGCTAACCCAGCCATTGTGGGTGAATCGAGGGTTAAACAATCCACACTTAACCCAACTACTAATCAAGGGTTAAGTGTGGGTGGTTTAACCCCCAATTAACTCACAATGACTAGGTTTGCATGACATGCTGCAACCCCTGTTCGCCATGATCAGAGATCACACATTCAAAACGGTGGCTGCATGCATCCTACACATGCCATGGATAATCGTGGGTTAATTAATCAATGATAACCCACTAAGCCATGCAAACCATGTTTGAATGTACCACCTCTAATTTTATTTCTAGGCCCAGCCTTGAATTTAGTCTAGGGCTCCCCACCCCACCCCCCAGCCCACTTCCTTTTCTTTTTGGTCTTTCACTAGGAGGCTCATAGTCTTACGTTTAGAAGACCCATTATCAACCAGTCAACAATGTTAACACATGCTGGGATATGTCTAACCAAAAACAGGTTAGACAAGCCAATTCACCAAAAATGCATTTTTTAAATCTCTGTCACAATAATTTTCAGTCACTAATCTCTATGTGTACATCTATTGAGATATGCAGAAAATAAGAAGGCCTCTGTCAAGCTAGATATAGATTTAGAATGTGACTAGTTAACATGAGTATGAGTAACATAGGGGACTTGCATACTTCGAAATTAGCACCTTTTTGTTACATAGGAAGCTGTACCTTTGTAAAGACCAAAGTTCAGTATTCCAACCAATGTGCTACTTAGATGCATGATTTTACACCATGCAGTGCTTCTTCAGAGGTCAATTGCCTAAATTTATGTTACACCTTTTCACTAATCAACATCATTTTGGCTTATGAGCTCTCCGTACCTATGCATTGCACATAGTCAATGTGGTGCCCATGGGCAACAATGTGCCCCCAGACATTTTTCTTGGCACCCACTAAGGTACCCTGCCCCTCCCACTTTTTTCTTCAATTAACACATTTTCTTACTGGCAGCTGTGAAATAGGTTTCACTTGGTGTTGAAAGCTGTGGGTGCAGAGGAGTTTAGTATGTTGGGAATCAGACCACGCCCATGCCTTCTACTCAGTCTTTGGGGCAGGTTACTTGTCCTTTGTCATGCCTCTCACGACAGCCATTTTATGGTGGTGCCCAGGACAGTTTCTCAAATTGCCACATGTGCCCATGGCCCAAATCAATTGCCTCCCCAATATATTGTATGCGTAACTTTTTCAGATCTGTATTTTACCACTGTGAAGGTATTAAAAAGCTAAAGCTATGACAAACCCAGACAGCATAGTAAGAAGCAGAGACATCACCTTGCCGACAAAGATCCATATAATCAGGCTGGTATACCAACTACGTCCTTATCTGGACAGAGATAGCCTAGCTACAGTTATCCATGCTCTGATAACTTCTCGTCTGGATTACTGCAATGCGTTATACATGGGGCTGCCTTTGAAAATGGTCCGGAAACTTCAGCTGGTCCAAAATAGGGCAGCAAGATTGTTAACAGGGACTGGCCTGCGAGCTCATATTACGCCAGTACTTTTCCAGCTGCACTGGCTGCCAGTCCATTTCCGGGCCCGATTCAAAGTGCTGGTGTTAACATTCAAAGCCCTTAACGGCTTGGTGCCAGGTTACCTGAAGGATCGCCTCCTCCCATATGTGCCTGCCCGGACCTTAAGATCATCAGCAGCAGCCCTTCTTTGTGAACCCCTGCCAAAGAAAGTGAGGCGGGTGGCTACTAGGAGGAGGGCTTTTTCTGTTGTGGCACCCTGGCTCTGGAATAAGCTCCCTAGTGAGGTTCGCCTGGTGCCTACATTGTATTCCTTTCGGCGCCAGGTGAAGACATTTTTATTTTCCCAGGCATTTTAGCATTTTAGCTTTCTAAATTTTTATCTTTGCTGTTTTAAATCTGTATTTTAAACTCCTGCACTGCTGCTAGGTTTTATTGTGGTTGTATTGTTATATTGTGGTTTTAATGTTCTATATATTTTAAATTGTTTTATTGTGTGTTGTTTGGTTTTAATTTTTGTGAACCGCCCAGAGAGCTTCGGCTATTGGGTGGTATAGAAATGAAATAAATAAAATAAAATAAAATAAAATAAATCAAAGCTATGGTTTTCCCAGTAGTAATGTATGGCTGTGAGAGCTGGACTATAAGGAAGGCTGAGAGCAGGAGAATTGATGCTTTCGAACTGTGGTGCTGGAGAAGACTCTTACGAGTCCCCTGGACTGCAAGGAGGTCAAATCACTCCATCCTAAAGGAAATCAACCCTGAGTGCTCATTGGAAGGACAGATACTGAAGCTGAAGCTCCAATATTTTGGCCACCTAATGCGAAGAGAAAAGTCACTGAAAAAGACCCTGATGCTGGGAAAGATTGAAGGCAAAAGGAGAAGGGGACGGCAGAGGATGAGATGGCTAGATAGCATCACCGATGCAATGAATATGAACTTGAGCACACTCCGGGAGAGAGCGCAGGACAGGAAGGCCTGGCGTGCTATGGTCCATGGGGTCACGAAGAGTCGGACACGACTGAACGACTGAACAACAACAAGGTATTAAAAATGGAAGATATGTATAACTGGCTTAGAAACGACTGAAGATTCTCATTTCTTAACATATTGTGTTATTTGGTTATTTGGCTACAGCAACTATATTGTCACTAAATACACTATTCACTGAACCCTTTCTTCACAAGTAGGGACAGTGGTGGAGAACGCACATATGTATGCATGTTCAATCCACATCACATGTTATGTTGTAGAAGCAGTGGTGTGTGAAACACTCAGACTCCCCAACCATGTGAGGGAAGGGATGATTGTGGTCCACATTCTGATTATACAGTATGTTAATACTGGCACCTCACTATTGTCGTAAGGGTGTTTCCTGTTCTTTGGATCTGTCTTTCTATTAGAAGTCCTACTTCTAATGGAATTCAGTATGATTTTCACACAAGGAAGTGTGAACAGAACTGAAGCTCAGGTCTTGGTTCTACTACTATGAATTTCTCCATGAGGTTGTCAGCCTTTCTCATTTCCCCTAAAATTCCACATTCAATGTTCTTGTGGGAATTCATACAAACCACGTGTGAAATTTATTGTCTCCACTTCCATTCTTTAGATTCCCGTTATATTAATATTTTTGTCTTTCTGCATATTTATAAACATTATTAAATTGTCCTGATTTTACACACAGAATCACTGATTGCTTGTGATGCTTATTACAGCAAAATTGTAATATTTTGGTTTGTTATTATTTCTTAGAGGGAAGACAAAAAGCTTAGCAGTACCTGCATTTTCAGTGCTTTTGATCAATATTATGGTTTGGAATATAGCCTCCTTCATAATTTCGCCTTCTTTGATCTTTTCTTGCTTTCTGTTATTGTTTTTTGGTGGCTTGCGTTGGGACAGCAAATGACATTGCCAAGTGATGGTGTCAACTAGGTGGATTCGTATTGCTGCTGTTATTGTTTTTGCTCAATGGTTCATCAATTTCACTTAGTTCATTTGATTACTTTATTCCACAAGATGACATGTCAGTAACAAGTCTGATCATCTGAATTGGCTAAATATGATGGATACAAACATTGTTGTGAAGTCGGGCTTTGCCATCCAGAAATCCTAAATAAACAGCATCTCTTAACTATGAACTTTTCCCTCTCCACAATACCTCTTCTCGGGTGGTGGCCGATTTGGGCCCTGCTTACATTTTCTTCTGTGAAATAATCTGTTTCCTGAAGCCAAATACCAAAGCTATGACAAATAAGAGCATCTGTGCAAGTGCAGAGCTTCTACACTCCAGAAGCTAGAAGCACGTGTACCAAGATACAATCACAAAGCAGGGAACCCCTGAATATTTCTCAACCATTTTCTGACTGGGCTATGTCACAGGGGATGTCTAGCGGACATGTTAGCACAATGTTCTGGGAATCACACCGGAGGTCAGACTCGGTTCCAAGAAATCTTTGTCCCGTTTATGTCCAGATGTCTTTTTGGCCTTTATGAAGGTCCATGAAAAGCATCATCCTTGTTTTCCCCCAAAGATCTTTCTGTTTTACATTTGACATGCAAGGGGAAATATGACAGGCTTTCATAAATTCCTAAAAATCCAAGAGATGATGTCTTAGAATCTTTAACTAGGCATGCTGGGGAAAGCAGCTTTAAGTGTAACCTAAGTTGAATCTACACATTGCAGTTATACCATTATCATACTATTATCATAACTATTGGTACACATGACACCAATGGGCACCAATAATTATGATAATAGTATGATAATGGTATAACTGTTATGTGCAGATTCAGCCATAGTCTTGTAGAGCAATACTAGGCCTGAGGAGTAAATTCACTGCCTTGTGGCCTCGCGTCCCTTTATAGAAACAGAAAGCTCAAGCCCTTACCCTGAGGAGACAAGAGTGAAAAGTTGTTGGGGAAGAGACCACCTGCCAGAATTGAAGGTCCAGAGCATCACCATATGAAGTGTAAAAGTTCTAAAGGGAAAGTGACTGGTTGATCCTTTCTTGGACTCAAAATTGTACTAGATGTAATCTGGGTGGAAGTGTTTGAAACTATTGGCTTCTCTAGAGCTTTAAGACATCTGCAGAACGAGTGGATTTTTGGCATCAGTATGACTTCTTTGTAGTGTTCATGTAGAGAAACCTTTAGTTTACTGAATTTATATTCAAGGAACAAGGGCTGCAGCCCCTGCTGCAGAAGTGCATAGATGACAGAGAGCAAAGGGCAAAACATTCACAACTTTGTATTTGTGCTTTCCAGAGCAGGAATGATTTTCTCCTCTTCTTCTTTTCCTTTTCCTTTTCTCCCTTTCTCTTATCCTTCTTCCTCTGTTTTCAAGAAAACTGCGGACTAATGCCAGGACGTCAGTACCATCATATATGTTTGTGGATGGACCATAAGATTCCAGGAAACTGGAACCTAGGTTTTTTTAGATAACTGGAAAAATGACAATATTGAGGCTGCAATCCTAGGCACACTTATAAGTCCCATTGTATTCAGTGGGGCTTACTTCTGACTAAGCATGCACGGGACTGAGGTGCACATGAGTTTGTTTGCAATTTATGGATTTAAAACCCTACTAAAACTCTTAATGCAAAATAAATCAGATGGCTTGCAGGGGTGGGGTGGGGGGACTCACTGTGGTTGCAGGGCATTCAGGATTTTGCCCCAAGCATGATAAATTAGCAAAGGAACTGAGGATGTGGAATGACCTGGGTGGAGCCTGGGGGAGAGATAAGGGTATTTCTATTACTAGGTATACAAAGGATTAGAGTACCTGATGCAAAAAACAACAACAATGAAAACTTTAAATCAACAAAGATTACAAATGAGAAACTGTAGCTTGTTTGTGATTCTGAGGGATTTTGTAAAGCTGCTCTATAAAACACACCAAATGGCAGGAGTGACTGAAGTGTCATAGTGACTTCATGATTTGGAAGTAATGTTTTCCAACTGGGTTACAATAATTTTAACTGTAGGTATTATTGATTTTAAAAGTATTTTAACAATTGGAAAAGCATTGCTTCCAAGCCATGAAGTCACTATGACACTTTATCTTACCTCAAATTTTACTGCATGCATTTATCTTCTTTTGATAGTATAATTCAGAAATGCTTGTTTGCTGTGGCAGTGATGTATTATAATGTTGCAGGCCCTTTGTCAATGTATCTTGATAATAATAATGATAACAATAATAAATTGTTGTTGTTGTTTCTGCTGCTGCTGTTGCTAAATGTGCCAGTGTGGTGTAGTGGTTGGAGTACTGGACTGGGACTCGGAAGGCCAAGGTTCTTGTCCCCACTCAGCCATGAAGCTCGCTGGGTGACTTTTGGCCAGTCACTGACCCTTAACCTAACCTACCTCACAGGGTTGCTGTGAGGATAAAACAAAGAGAAGGACCACGTAAGCTGCTTGGGTTCTTTGCAAGAAGGAAAAAGGGCAGGCAATAATAACAACAGCAGCAGCAGCAGCAGCTATAATGAACTTTGCTTTTAAGACTGTTGTGGCCATTTGAAAATAAAATGAACTTGAGCACAGCATATCTGATATGGAGATATCAAAATGGTGTGCAAATACCTCGAGATCAAAATATGGGTGTACTTAACAGAAAACTGGATGAAGGTTTGGTCTAATTTCTTTTCATTAAGGAAGCCTCAGACCTCTGTGCATGTGAGAATGGCAGCAGCTACTGCTTCCAAGGTGAGCAATGATGGTTTGCTGAAGCGTTACATTTTGGCCGAGAATATCTGGAACAGAAATTTAGGAGGAAGATTGGCATTCTTAATTAAAAGTTTAGCCTGCATTAAGCCAACTTGCTGCCTTTCCACATGCTAAATTCCACTGCTCCTCACCAGGTTTACATTGGCAAGTGGAACGTGAGTGCATTCATGGTTCATATCATTCATCATTTTTTCATCAAAAGCATGGAAATCCTTTCCCCTGTGTGCAGAAGTTTTACAGCAATGCTATAAAACCCGAGAGGGGCTCTGTTTCAATAGAATTACATTAGTATCAGTAGCCTGGCAAATATCAGAGCTGAAATTAATCAAAGGGGCTTACAGAACCAACTCCACATACAGTGCATAACAGAACAGGCTTACAGAGGAAGGTGATCTGGAGCTTCCCTATCTACCTCACGCTTTCAATAAAGGAGATGTGGGAGGGATACAGGGAAATCAAAATAAAGCGATGCTGTACTTAAGAGGAAGCAAAAGAGGAGAAGTGTCCTGTTTCATATCCTTCCTGGGGAGCTCCAATAATGCATATTTTGTACAATGGGGCGTGGCACGATTACTGGTACAGACCCAGTTGAGGCAGCAAGCCGCACATTCTAATGCAGCATCTTATGACTGCCATAGTCCACACACACTCCATACTGTTTTGCCTTTTCATAGAGTTCTGTATGTGTTCATGTATGCTGGCTGCCCTACAGCACATCCAGTCCTTCAACAGAACAGGCTGGTACCTGAAGATGAAGCCATTCCTGAATCAATAATATATATCTATTTAGTCACACAGAGGAATCGCTCTGTATGAATGCATTCTGCCAAACAGAAGAGATGAAGAGAGGGAATAGGGCTTCTCACTTTGAAGTACGCTACCTGCACAAGACTTCCGGTGGACAAGAACGGCTGATAAGCAGCAGCTGTTTCCCCTCTACCTTTGATTTCCTTCATGAAGGGACCTGCAATCTTAAATTCACCCCCTTAGAGACTACTAGAGATACGTCATGTAAAACAAGCAATGGGTTATTTGAGAGTTGTCTAAACCTCAAACAACCGCTCCTGCCTGGGTTCGCATGCCACAACAAGCCATGGCAAGCCAGGCGCCCATAGGCGCCAGGCACAACATGACAGCCCCCATGGGTAAATAAGCCATAGTGGGCTGTCACATCATGCAAACCAAGTCAGTCTGTTCATACATAGATCTCCAGCTGGAACTGGCTCTGACATTTTCAGCTGGAGCAATGCAACCGCATCTCTTCTGTGCCACAGCCTTTCTGCACTGATTAATAAACTTTTTGCCAAATATATGTTGCAATAATAAAAGCATGATAATATTTTTAGAAGTGAGTAGTGCCTCTAACTAGGTAGTAGACCATAAGCATCCTCCCTCTCATGGGGAACTTCAACTGAGGGAGAGACATAGTGAAAGGAAGGCCAGTGGTATCCTTATACTAGTACTACTTGCTGTTCATCAACGCTTGATGGTTGGTCAGTATTATTATCATCCCCATATTGCAGACTGAGGGGGAGCAAGGGGGAAATGACTGTGAGGAACAGTTGCTTGCCTAAAGTTACTCAGTATAAGGGTGAGGCAAAATTTGAACGGGGGATTTCCCAGCTCACTTCTCCCACACACAACTTCATCTGTCTTATAATAAGGTCCTATGAAGCTGCCTTAAATTCAGTCATGCCATTGGTCCGTCTAGCCCATCAACTAGGGGTAAAGAAAGGGATTCAGAGATGACAGCCTGGAGTACTGAGTTGCAGCAGGGGGGATATCAGGGTGGCGGGTGATATAGCTTGGTAGCCAAGCATACACGCATGCTGCAGACAAATGTAAAATAATGTGCAGATGCTCAGATACACCTAACATATTGTTACAAGACTCATTAAAAGAGATACTTAGTTTTGCTTTAACGTGGAAGCCTTGTTAGAAATTAAGGCTCTTGCTGACATGGGGCAGGGACCGCAATTAGGATGGGGGGAGAGAGGGTGAAAACAGGAGTCTTGGATCAGGCCTTAATCACGCTACCACTCCAATGCTAACACAACAACTCTTTCTTGCTTTAATTTATGAGAATCTGATTTCTATCCCTCTTCTCTCACCAAAATGCTTTCTTGAACCACTGGCATTTCATTTCTGCATTTGACCACCCAGTAGCAGCTTGGCTCCTTTTACGCTTCCAGGCTGTGCCCTGGTAGGCCTTGGCATGATCCCAACCCTGCCACTTCATGTGATATCCCTACTCAATCTGTCATCTCTTTTCCTGTTGTGTGGCTTGTTGCCAAGCTGCAGTAATGGGCTCATCATGCTTGCTAGCCTAGCAATTTTTTTTAATTTGTTTGGTATTGGGTTCTCCATATGGTAGAGAATTGAGGGAAACCAGCTAAAACTTTCTTTACAAAAAGCTAGCAGTACTGACGAAATTTTCAAACAAGTAACAAGGACGCATTATTCTCTCTGACTTAAAGTAATCTCTTTTTTTTAAGCGGGGGGTGTCTTTCTAGCACCATTTTAGAGTCATTAAAAATATTAACCATTTAATTCATATTTTGTTTCCTCCTATTAAAATGCTCACATTATCATCCATTCCACTGATTCTTTTGCTTCTATGGGTTCTATCCTGATTTTTAAATAAACCTGCCCAAATAAGAGGTTGTGTGATTCTCTTCTACCCATTTAAAAGACATGGAACTTAAACAATAAAAAATAACTGTAGCCCTGTTCATTTGTCATTCACTGATAGAGCTTTTAAAGCAAATAGCTCTTCATTTATCAGTTTCTCTTATAAAACTATAAAGTGTTATTTTCAGAACAAAATCTGAAATTAATTTTCATGTTTCTACCAACTAGGACTTAAAAAATTACACTGTAACAATATTAACATGTTTTAAGATGATGCTGAAATTTGACAACTGACTATGTATATCCACTGTATATATGGTTAAAAAGGAAGGAAAAAAACCTTAATGCAGATGTGTAAGTAAAAATAAATAAATTTATATAACTTCAGGGTCAAACATACTTCTTAAAATCAAGTAACTCAAATTGCAATCCTATCACCTGGGCATAGGTCTCAATGAACTCAATGGGGCGTACTTATATATATATAGGATTGTGCTGTCAATCTTTCTCTTTTCTTTCAGCAGTGAATTATTGCACATTCAGAAATACCAGCTCAGGTGGTATGGTAGAGTGACAGATGGGAAGCACAAGGATGAGGGAAAGCAGTTTAGCACAGCATGTCTGTTAGAGTGAATGGATGAAATTGCATTGTTATATACAAACTCCCCACATAGATTCTTAACAGAATGGCAGAAGTTACAGGTTCATACCAGCCAACATATACTTGCAAGAATGATTAAATCTGCTGCATGCTTACTTGGCAGACCACTACATCACTTTTACTATCACAAGGCATTGACATTTTATTAGGCGTATTTGTTTAAATGTATTAAATGCAAATGAATCAGCATAAAATGGTTAAAAGAATCAAGTCTTACAGAGAAACATTCTCTGGTATATAGGATGGAAGGTGAGTTGCTGGTAAAGCTGATGGCAAATGCAATAAGTGGGTTAATTTTTTAGATCACGTGATATTTCTGGAAAGCCCAGCCTGGTGGAAATCAATATTGTTATCAATGGAGAAATGGCTGAGACTGTTAGATGGTAACTTTTCACAAACCTATTTTAGGCCAAGTGTTTTTAAATAGTCTAAAAACAAAACATAAAGAACCAAATACATGAGGGTACTAGATTGACAAGAGTAATGTTTGACAAAGTTTTTCCTCAGAGGAATCCGCCCTCATGCAAAATACCAGATTAGTCAGTTTGCATTACATAACAGAAAGCAACCACAATGAACTACTGCTAAATAGGGTTGAGCTGCTACAGAGGCAGGGGCTTCCAGCCAGTAAACTACTATGTCATTCTCTACAGTAAACTACTATGTTATTTAGCCCACATGGCTAAAAGAAAAGAAAAATCCACCAGTGTGTTGCCCTTACACTCAGGAGTCAAGAGAACTTCATATACTCACCCATTTACTTTAACAGAATTTAATATTTTCCAGATATTTGGCATACTCCACAAAACAACTGACTGAATGTAAAGGAGATAAGCATTTAATTGTCTATCCCTCAGTCATCCATCCCTGTGTGGTAGAACAAGACACCGTGGTCTGTGTTTTACAGTGGCTGCCCCATTGCATGGAAATTATTCAACTTGTTCTGGAGGGGGTTGCACTCCCCCTAAAGGATCAGGTTCGTAGTTTGGGGGTGCTCTTGGATCCAGAACTGGCACTTGAGGCACAGGTGAACTCAGTGGCACGGAGGCTGGTATACCAACTACGCCCTTATCTGGACAGAGATAGCCTAGCTACAGTTATCCATGCTCTGATAACTTCTCGTCTGGATTACTGCAATGC
This sequence comes from Heloderma suspectum, assembly GCF_057233095.1. Classification (NCBI taxonomy): domain Eukaryota; kingdom Metazoa; phylum Chordata; class Lepidosauria; order Squamata; family Helodermatidae; genus Heloderma; species Heloderma suspectum. Next base: position 229,795,468 of record NC_139459.1, read on the forward strand.
GTTATACGTGGGGCTGCCTTTGAAAACGGTCCGGAAACTTCAGCTGGTCCAAAATAGGGCAGCAAGATTGTTAACAGGGACTGGCCTGCGAGCTCATATTACGCCAGTACTTTTCCAGCTGCACTGGCTGCCAGTCCATTTCCGGGCCTGATTCAAAGTGCTGGTGTTAACATTCAAAGCCCTTAACGGCTTGGTGCCAGGTTACCTGAAGGATCGCCTCCTCCCATATGTGCCTGCCCGGACCTTAAGATCATCATCAGCGGCCCTTCTCCGTGAGCCCCTGCCAAAGGAAGTGAGGCGGGTGGCTACTAGGAGGAGGGCTTTTTCTGTTGTGGCACCCCGGCTCTGGAATGAGCTCCCTAGTGAGGTTCGCCTGGCGCCTACATTGTACTCCTTTCGGCGCCAGGTGAAGACCTTTTTATTTTCCCAGGCATTTTAGCTTTCTAAATTTTTATCTTTGCTGTTTTAAATCTGTATTTTAAACTCCTGTACTGCTGCTAGGTTTTATTGTGGTTGTATTGTTATATTGTGGTTTTAATGTTCTATATATTTTAAATTGTTTTATTGTGTGTTGTTTGGTTTTAGTTTTTGTGAACCGCCCAGAGAGCTTCGGCTATTGGGCGGTATAGAAATGAAATAAAATTAATTAATTAATTAATCAGACTCATAGAGTCATGAGCACTGGTTATGTTGGGAATGGGCATTTGCTTCACTTGGCTATTGGCCATGTTTTAAATGCTGATCCACCTTGCACTAGCCACCACATGATCCTGGCCTATCCTGGATAACTTCCTCTTGCTCGATTTAAAACAACATGAAACTATTGCACAAACATGACATTTTTTCTCAAGGAATAAAATCAAATCAATGCCATTGTATACAGTCTATTTAGATTCTAAGAAAAATTATAATAACAACAATAACAATAATTGCACACCCATATATTGATTTCTATCCTGATAACAGAAAAAGAACAAGGGTATTATTATGTCAATGGAAACTTCTATGGGGCACCCTTGAGAACCCTTTTTTGGTGCAACCACTTTGTTAAGCAAATTAATGACATTAAATCTACTGTGATGAGACAATGAGCAAATATTCAACAGGCACTTTGGGTTCAGCCTTTTTGCAGTAATTCCTTCTTGTCTCATGTCTTGGTTTTGACTTTTTATGGTGAACTGAGTTGGTTTTGCGCTGGTAGTTTTCACCTAAAGGACCCACAATTTTCTATCATCCCTACAGCACTTTGCTCCTGAGATCCACCTAGGGGCAAACAGAGTTGCATTGATACTGATTAATTGTGTTAAGAAGCCACACAAAATGAATAGTCCAGGCTCTAGAAGAATGAGCAGACAATAAGGTCTAGTTCTCAGAAACACAAGTGAGGTAGTAAATCTGTTTCCAGGCTCCACAATGTCATTATAGATGGTGGTGGGAGGACTGAAAATTTATGCAATACAAAAATTCCCTGCACATAGAAAACTAGGTATCAGGGAAAAGCTGAGACTAGAACCCTTCTCTGTGGCATCTGGTTTTCTTTGTGTACTGTGTTGAGAATATTCTGTATGGAATATTTTGTATGTGATTCAATCACATGAGCCCTCACCTGTGATCTAAAGTGGTATAGCTGAGAAACAGGTTCATCACCTCATCTGCCTTGTATGACACTAGGCCTATGTAGAGAGGAGAAAAAGCCAGGGTATACATGCTAAAAAGCCCTCTCTCCTCAGCATGCAGCCTGTGAAAGAAAACCTGTTCTAAGACTCAGCCAAAATCAATTTTTTCATATAATCTTATATGAGCTTCCCAGAAAGGCTTGCCTGGAGCCCATGTTGTGCTCTTTCTGGTGCCAAGTGAAGACCTTTTTATTGTCCGAGGCATTTTAGTCTTTTGGCTATGTTGTTTGAAATCTGTTATTGTATTTTAAATCATCTGCATTCATGCTAAGTTTTATTTTGGTTTGTATTTTTATACTGTAGTTTTAAACTTTTCTAATTTATATTGTATTTTATTATGTATTTTGTGTTTCTAATTGTTGTAAACTGCCCAGAGAGCTTCGGCTATGGGGCTGTATAGAAAAGTAAGAAATAAATGAATACATAATATGAAACTTTTGGGTAAGTATGTAAAGAATGGCAGGAGGGAATGGAGACTAGATGTGTTTGGGCTATGGAAGCAAAATGTCAGGGAAGGGTTGCCCGGTGCAGGAGACTATGTAAGGCACTGAAACCCCATTGCTCATATGTTTTCAAACATTTCTCCACATTAAAAGAACGCTGAGGTTCTCAAAATGCTTAATTCCAACACTTAAGAAAAAGTCCTTTGGATATGTGGAATATTCATGTGAATCATAGTCTTTTTATAGCAGGAAGCCAGTCAACTGGTTGGGAAAATAGGGAATTCCCTATTTCCTTCCTGAATATGTCCTTGGTCCCTTTGTGTTAACTGAATGCTTCTTTTCCTCTGAATGTCCTGGTTCTAGGCAGTACTAGAAGTATAGCATCCAAATTCATGAAGTCCTGCCTTTCCCAAGGTACTGCCATGACATACATGAGCCTTTCCCAAACTGCTCCTTCCAGATGTTTTGTATTTCAGCTCCCATCAACCCAGCCAACCTAGCCAATGATCAGGAATGCTGGGAATTGAAGTCCAAAACATCTGGAGGGCACCAGGTTGGTGACATGCTCAAGTTCCTTGAAGGAAGCAAAGGCCTCCTGCAAGATGGCAAAGGTCACAAAATAATACTCAAGTGAGTCTAAGGCATTAGGTTTGCTTATGATGGAAGTACTGAGGAAGAATGCAGTAGAGTTCTCTTTGAATATCTAGTGATTCTGTTTATTCCGTGCAGAGATCCTGACCATGCAATAACTTCTGTGTAAAATTCCATCTCTGTGAGTCTATAAATGGAGGCGAGAAAGGTTCTCGCAGAGTGCTGCAAGAAAATACTCAAAGGGTCTTACCTCTCTTTCTCTCTGCATGTCTCTTGTCCCCTCATTTTCTACTAGGAAGGGCACTGTGTGTTCAGCTTTCTCTTTGTTGGTTGCAACCTTGTTACTTGGTCTGGGACTCAACCTTAAATTAAGTGTCAGCTTTATTACCAAACAGATCCACTCAGTGATTCTATGCTCTGCTAACAGTTTACCAATGAGAATGTTATTCCCCTCAGGAAGGCAGAGCCGCTTGAAAAATATTAAAATGGTTGTGTCAAAGTTGCTTCCCTCCAACGCAGGCTTGAATTTCTTTGGTCTTTCTGAACTGCCTGCTCTTGTGGATTCCGAACCTGCCAAGTAATGATGTCAAGCAATCTTTTCATTTCCCCTCCCCCTTTAGTGCCCACATTCAGTGGTGTGGCTGTTTTGCCCTCCCTGCCCCCCCGCCCCACTTGCTCTCTGCAGCTGAAATCACAGTTTATTCAAAGGGTTCAGGCTGTTCTGAGTGGCCCACATTAGTTGGGCATGTTTCTTTTCTATGAGATGAATGAGTTGGGTGCACAATACATCTGCCTCCCACAGATACACTCTTAGCTGAAGCACAAGGCCCTGCCCTAGCAAAGAGACAGAGTTTGGAGAGCATAAACAAGGTCACTCTATATGGCTGCAATTATTCCATGAATTTCAAAATTTGGCTCCTGTTGCCATATTCCTGAGAATCTCAGCTTTCAGTTTTAGTCCGCTTGGTTCCAAATATAACATTTTATATGCGTAAGCAACATCTGCTAAAAGCACTGAGATTTGTGCGTATCATGTGTGTGTGTGTGTGTGTGTGTGTGTGTCTCAGAGGAGCTTCCAGTGGGCAAGGCTCTTGCCTGTTCACAGTTCCCTGTCTCTATACACAAAATACATTCCAAACTGCTTTCCTTCACCTACCCCCCTGCCTGCCAGTATCCCACTCTTCCTTCCCTTCACTTTTGTATTCGTTTGCAGTTAGGATAAAGAATAGCATGCTTAACTATAGTGCGGGTGGCTCTATCTTGTATAAGATATTACCACTTCTGCTGGTGCTGAACAGAGTTTGCATCTAATACATCAAAAGTGATTCAACATAACATAAAATGGGGGGGGGGAGTAAACGAGGCTTTTGAATGTGGCATTGGAGAAGAATGTGTAACAGCTTAACAGAAAGGAAAGAGTTGACTGAATGGAAAACTAGTCAAGTAATATTGGATAAGATTTGAGAGGGTGATGACTGCAACCAAACATTAAGAAAGTATGTTCAAGTATGACAGGGCACGTTCTAAGAAATAATGGATTTGTTTGAGATACGATTCAAGGGAACTTAGAGAAAAAAGGGGAAGAAGTCTACCTACCCACTCCATAAAGCAAATCTTTTTTAATAAGAGAAAATGTTGGAGACATATGATGCCTTGAAAAATCTTGCACAAGACAGAGACCAGTGGAGAGCTGATGGAGACAGATGTACAGACTGAAACGTGAAAATAAGATCATGCTCATTGTGAACATCATCAATTTGACTTCCTGGTTTGTAGAATTTTGGTTTCTGCAGCTGCACTGCAGCGAGCAGCACGTGCCCTTTATTTGAAAGGGCGCTGATTGCCACCTTCACCCCTTTGTGATGGTATGGTTCTGCCTGCACTGAAGACTACCTCATGTCCACTTAGCGCAGTAGCCATTTCTGTTGCTTACAACATATATTTGGTCATCTACTTCTTCTAGCACTCTCATGTTAGATGCATGCCTTATGTGTGCATATCTGGTTATTATCGATGGTGCCATCTGAAGAGATTTGGTGAATGGGCATGATAGACAGGGCTTTTTCTATCATAGTGGTGTAACTCTGGAATGCTCTCCAAAATGAAATTCATCAGGCTCCATTTTTCGGTCTCTTTCACCAGAACTTGAAGACATTTATTTCGACAGGCTTTTAATGTGCAACACATAATAGCTTTATTGCTTCCAGTTGTAATGTGTAACTTCTTTTACCCTGGCTGTTAGGTTTTGTTTTTGTTTTGTATTTTAGGTGTTGCTTGTACTAAGGGTTTTTTAAATTTATTTTAGAAATTGGTTTTGCATTTGTACTTTATATTATGTTCTATGATTTTATGATTAAGCTGTACAGTGCTCTGGGTTTTTTTAGTAGAAAAGCAGGATATAAATATATTATCTTGACTGCCCCTAATGATTTGTGGGCATGGTTTGGTTGCCATTTTCTTTCTAGGTCCTGTTTCTCCCCCCCCCCAAACCCTTCCCCCCCCAGTTAAAGAAAAAAAAGTCTGACATTGTTATTCAATTGCACATTTCTGCATCATAATCATCCCCAGTTTTAAATAAGTTTATTTTGCTTTTGTAAGATTTTCCGCATCATTGAATGATGAGCTGTTTGATGAAGGACATTTTTAATTTGTTTTTATTTTGTCTGGAGAGTAAAGCTGTTTATATATTTGGGGCGGGGTGTGTGTGTGTATTCTGATGTGTGTGTGTGTATATATATAGTAGATCTGTGTCTATGTATATTTGCAAAAGAAATAGTCTTTGTCCTCTCAGATACTAAGCCTATTGAATGGAGCCCAATGTTTGCTGGTATGCACACCTGTGGAAAGGGGAGGGAAGGCAAGTTTTTGTTTTTGATGTAAGAGGCCCATTTGCTGATCTGAATAACCTCAACAATCCATTCACACCTTTGTCTTTCGTCTCTTATGTTTGAGGTCCCTTTTCCACGTCTTTGTTTTTACTTGTCTAGTCACACGTGTTCTGAATAGCAGCTCCAAGCCATTCAACATTTCTGTATGTGTGCCTCTGCTTATGTGCTGGGGGGGGGGGGGAGGAAAGAAGGCTGATAAGCTGTGACAAGTTGAACAAAACAGACTTCTGATCTTTTTTCTTTTAAAAGTCCTGAAAGCATTATGATTCCTTGGACATTGTGCATAGTCCAGACAAGTGGAGCTTTCAGAATTAAACTGCCCAGATCTCCTTCCCCTAATAGCAGTGTCAGGACTAGCTTTCCAAGTCTCACACTGCTAAATTATGTACCTTCCAAATGCAGCTTCAAAAAGGGGGGAAATGGCTACAGAAGTGGGAAACCTGGAGAGGTTTGAACAGCCCCACATATCTCCCATTTTAGCGGGGCAGGGGGAATCCCTTGTGCTGCTCCAATTCTCCTGCAGCCCAATAGGCAAAAATTGGGGCAGAAAACAGGGCTGTTTCTTTCCACCAGGAGTAAGATTCTAACTGTAGCCTCTGACGGGACTCCCACAGAAAACCCTTTTACTCCATTTGCAGCCTCCACTGATTTTCTCCACTACCTGTGAATCTTTCGGCTCCTGAACGGAGGGACTGGGAGAGATCGTTGTTTGGAGCACAGAAGTGGGGGAAAGTTGCTGCTAGTTGTGAGACTGTCAGTCACGCAGCCATCAGGAGCTGAAGGATGGAATCCTCCGCAGGAGCTGTGAGCCCTGATAAACAGCTCACTTGGGGGCGGGGGTGTTACTGTGGCCTAGGATCCTCAGCATGAGAATCAATCAAGGCCTAGAGCTTCGGCAGCAGCACCCAAAGCACAAAAGCCTTCGAAGTGCAATGTTCTAAGAAGAATAGCACCTCAAGCTGACAAAGGGTGTTGTGCTACTTATTTAAAAACAAAAAAAATGTTCTGAAAATGTTTGAGCTTACACATCTGGATAAGCTCTAAGAAGTAAAGAAGACTCCAGGGTCCAGGACTTACAAAACAGCCTCTCCTTTGGCATCCACCATTAGATAGCTAGGTCTCTTGCTACATACCAGACAGAAGACAGAAAGACAGACAGACAGACAGTTGTGGGAGACTCTTAAGTATCGGGATTTTAAAATGCCTCTTGCCTCACCAAATTTATAGAACCTTTGCCCTGCACACTACTCCTAATCCAAAGTTTTGCATACGCAGAGCACTAGTTCATGTCCAAAAGCCTCGACACTATATGCTTCTTACTTCAGACCCTTTCTTGAAGTGTTGTACAGCTAAACTGCACAGATGCTGCCAGATGTATGGGTGGATGTGTACAGAATATGTGACAGATGTCTTTAGTGTCAGTTCCTGATAGATAACCAAGTAATACCAGTTGCTGATAGTATAACCAGATATATCAAGCCTTGTTTTTTTACCAGAGCCATAAACAGCAGTGGGGACACAAAGTAGGCTGTCTGTCTTTGTGCTGCCTTTAAAAAGAAAAAGCAAGCCATACACATACACACCATGAGTGTGGCTGTAAAAAAGAGGTAAAGGGGGTCAAAGGATTAAATGCAAAGTCATATGCTACAATCTGTAATTTTGAAAATAAATAGGCTGGAAGTCAGTAAATCTGCAACCCTATGCACAGTTACACAGGATTATGCAGCACTGAATGCAGTGGAGCTTACAAGCTTTTCTATATGAAGCATTTATTGTTTTCTCATCATTCCCTGCTCATGGTTGTTTACAGGTTCTTTAGATGGTGTCATGACACTTCCAGTTTTGCTTCTGTTTTTAAAGAGCACTTTTGGTGAGTTCTTTTTAGAACAGGGAAAATGCAGTATTAATCCTTTTCACTTATGTATTTGTGCTGTTCTGTTATACCACAGTGACACCTTGAAGTTATGTAGTGGAAAAGCAGGAAAGGGAACACTCTTAATGTAATACTTCAAGCTCAATTCTGTGATGAAATCGAAAGTAGATACAGCAGATTAACAGCCTCGTGCAGAAAAGCCCTATGTCTGAGTAAACACGCACAGAATTCATCTGTAAGAAGAAAAACACCTGTAGATATGGCAGAGGAGGGAAGAGACGAGTAAACCAGATGTTTCTTTTTCTGGTGGTGCTCCCTGATGCACCTACCTTTGCATGCTTTCCTGTGGGTGATTGGTTTAGTCATGTCCCGATAGTAGCCTTCCTTACAGTAGTGACAGTGACGACCTGCTGTGTTGTGTCGGCAATTAAGGCAGACACCTCCGCTCTTGCGACCTGATAATTTGTAGAGTTCCATATTAAAGCGACACCTTCTGGCATGCAGGTTGCAGTTACAAGCTGGAAGGAAAGGAGAAAAAAACAGAAACATTGCTGCTAGTGACTCGTGGCTCTTATATGATAGATAGCTTTACTCTTGGCATAAATGATGCATGTCCTGGGTCCATCTGAACAGACCTGAACAGACCAGAAGAGGCACTGGGCATGCCTGGAGCCAAAGGTAGGATATCATTCAGCATTGCAGAGAGCAAAAGGTCCTTGTTCTGCAGGTGCATCATCACAGCTTGTTTCAGTTGTCGTGAACCACTAACAACAGACACAACCCCTGGAAGGCCTCATGGAAAGCGGTGTCCTAACACTGAATCTCATTATATTTACGAAGAGCAGGTATAAAACTGTATGGCTCACTATGGTGGCTAGGGGAAGGTTCATCATGAGAGAGAAGTTTTGTCCACCTCTCTATGCATGCCAGGTATTAGGGAGTCTAAGGAAAGCAAAGAGACTTCCAAAATATTATCTGACCTTTGCCAGCTCTGCCCACAGTTTCATTGTCCATGTAGTCAGTGACCAGGTTCACATGTAACACTAAGCCATGGTGGGTTGTTAGCCTTGTCAATGTGGCTTATCCTGACGTCTGAACCTGGCATGGGAAATTCAGTGTGGATTGTTTTTCATGGACAGGCCACCCTGAGAACCCATGAGTTGTGGTAGGGTTGTTGAGGATAGCTTGATCTCAGGGTGGCTTGTCGTGATGTCTGAACCCAGCAGTGTGGCTTGTCCGAAGCAGCTACACAGCTGCTTGGCAAAAGCAGCAAAAAAGCCTATGCCACTCTTCACAACATCATAAGTGCCACCAGCAGCCTCCCTTGCCACTGACCGCCCCTCCACTGAAGCTGAATTGCCACTTTGGAAGGTTCACTCATTCGCCACCTTTTTTAAAAAAAATGGTGCTTCGGGAGTATTAAATGGGATCATATTTTTAATTGTTTTTGCCAGTCTTTTGCTAGTGAGCACAGATTCAGCTATCCAATATGTGTAGTCTTGCCTTGCCAATTTCCTGGTATGTTACAGCTGTTAAAGGGAATGCTGAAGCAGAGTAGGTAACATACAAGAGAAGTGACAAGATGAGACTGCATATAGGCTAATCTGCACACATTTGCGAAGGACTGGGGAAAAAACAATACTAAGGGAAAGTATGAGCCCCTTTGCGCAATTTAGAAGCACTGGAAAGGTGAGAAAAATGTGAGAGAAGTGCTCTGAAAAGGAGTGCCAAAGGGGTGCAGCGGGGGACAGTACCTCCCAGTTGGCAATGCCATTCTCCAGCTATTAGGCCTCTTGAACTGACATCCGTCGGTGTCTTCTCCCTTTCAACACTTCCCCAAGTCTCACTGAAGTCCACAAGTGGGGGTTAGAGGCTTCCCACCTGTTCGCAGCTCCTTTTCGGAGCAGTTACTGCTGGGGTGCCTGCACTTCAGCGCATTTGTGCAAATCTCCCCGGCAATTAAAAAAAAAATCCTTTAGAAGACGGCTGCACTGCAAGCCCCTGGAGTAACCCCATAAATCCATAGTGACCCTGGTCTTAGAGACATCCCCTCTTCAAAACATTTCCTAGGTTTGGTGGGGGAAATATAAGAAATACATTGCACCCTTCTTCACTGCACCTCCCAAAGCTAGATATGAGGTAGGGGTGGGAAACGAAGGCATCTTTAACATCTTGCTTCCATCTCCTCCCTCCTAAATTTCCTGACTTCTGTTTCTTGATCAAACACCAGCGTGACAGCATTGGAGTATGAGAATTCAGATGACTGACTTTTATGTTTATTCATTCACAAGATTTAGCTAGCTACTAACATACTTTACATACCCCTTTGAGAGTGATTCCAGTACAGTGAAAGGTTAAATAGTTTACCTTCTATTCAGTACAAGTTTATTAATCCCTATCCTATATTAATCTGTATCTTTAACTTTGGGTTATTTAACATGGAATGTTCTCACAAATACATAACCTAGACTAGTATTACCAATCCACCCTTTGAATGTTCTTGAGAACACTGGTAAAAGCCACCTAATAATTTAAATCAACCTGATTCTGTAAACAAAAGAATGGTCAGGTGTAGTAAGGGAAAGGGGCATTTTATTTGTGTTACATGATCTTGTGATCACTTCACATGGGTCATAAAATTCCAAAACTCTGTTTCCTGATTACCGATACTCCACAATACCACATACTAGCATATGCCCCATCTTTCTATTGTTTTTAACAAGGGCCTGATCAAAACTTCAGCTCTCTTCTGCTGTCCCTGAGAACTGGCAAGAAACAGTCAGGAAGGCTGTTTCCCCAGAGAGGCGTACTTTGCAAAATATTTTAGAGGTTGGTGTCCCCCCCTTGCTTTTATTTGCTTTGTGCCCCTGAACAATGCATAGACACAGTGCAAATCCACATCTGGATCTCTTGGCTTATCATGAAGGTGTTGTGGCTCATGGTTCGTCACCTTGCTTTGGAACAGAAAAACCCTAATCCCTCGTAGTTTCCTGTGTTTACCTCATGCTGCTAGTTGGAATTAAAAGTGTGATATGTGCTCAATTATCAAATTTCAGTCCTGAAAATTAAAATGTAGCTCCTTTTTACTTTTCTTTTTTAGAGATCACAACTCTAATGTTGACTGCCAATACGTTCCTTACTGGTGTCCTAACACTTATCTGTGTGTTTGAGATTAGGTCAGCTGAGCGGAAAGAACTTTTATTTGTTTGGCTCTTGTGATGCATTCTGTTTTTCTTTCCCTGTATTGTGAAGCCTGCCGAGTCTGGTGCAGGGCTCTTCAGTTCCAAAGTAGTAAACCAGCCAAGTGAAATAAAGGTAGTTTCTTTAGCAAAGGAAATGTTCCCCAATATTAAATGTTTAAAAACTGCTCCAAGCATAGGAGGGGGGGGGGGAATGTTACAACCTGCACCAATAAAAAATGTTGATTTATCCTACAGCACAGAACTAGGGGGAAGATTTGTCAATTGCAGAGTAAATGTGAGTCAGTTACGCCCCCTCCCCCCTTCTAGGTATAGAGCAGCACTAGCGTATTGCTCTATGCCATGCTACTGTACTTCCTTAGCAATCCCACTACAGCATCTTCCATTTCAGTCACTCAACCAAACATTCTGATCTGGAGAATCAGACCTTGGAGAAAAAGGCTATAGGCCTAGTAAGTTTATATGGCCTACTACTTTAAAGCAATGCATGATAATCTATATGCAACTGGTGGGATTCAGGATCAAAATGCTGACAACAATCTCTGTGGAGATTCTACAGTGCCACAGATCTACAGACCCCAATTCAGGTAAAATTAGTTATGGTTAAGTCACATTGAAAGTAATGGTACTTAAGTTAGTTGCAATTAAATTATTCTGTTAACTTCAAAGAACTTAGTCAATACTACCTTAAGCTGAAGTGAGGCCATAGGGTTGGATCCAGACTTAGTCATGATTAGAGTAGACTCACTGAAATAAATGGAACAAGTTGGTCATGTTTAGAGTAGATGAACTGAAATCAATGGACCAGGTTGTCCCATTGATTAAAATGGGTCCATTCTAAGCATGACTAAGGGAGCAATCCTATGGCCGCTAGACAGCATCTAGACAGCGGCTAGACGGCCACAGGATATGTTGTTTTCTGGGAACTGGCCTCGGAGCCCACACTCTGAGGTCGGTTCCCAGAGAACTGACCTCCCCCCACTTTCATACTGCCTCAGAGGCAATGCGGAACAGCCCTGCCCTCCATGCTCGCAAGAGCAGCATGGAGTGGGCAGAAAGGGACATGGCTGGGGGTGTTCCGGGGCAGGGAAAGCATAACTGCCCATACAACATATCCTATGTGTCATACAGCAGCCTTCTTCCCCACTCCATGCTCCTGAAGCTAGACACGCAATTGGCTGTCTAGCCAAAAATGCAGGGCAGGAGGAGCGCGGAGGGAACGAACCCCTCCGTGCTTCTCCTGCCTTACTTTGGATAGACGGTTGCCTCTGAGTTCAGAGGCGGCCACCTATCTCGATAGGATTGTGCCCTTAGTCTTCTAAGCATGACTAAGTCCGGATCTAACCCACAGCGTTTTGGAATAAAAGACAATCCTTTTAAAGTTGGGTGACCCTTTAAAGATAATGGCCTTTTGGCAACTCCAGTGCCATTCCAGTTTTTTTGCTCACGTCAATATTTCTGATGCACTTACTGTTCATAATTTTAATGCATAAATTTCACACAGGGAATCTACTCAATGCCAAAACCTGAAATATGAAAGTTGACTCCATGATTTAATTTAAGCGAATATATTTCCAGTAATTCTTGATTGGGTCAGTGAGGCTGGATGAACTGAAAGATGCACAGCTATATACATAGGCCTCTAATGAGTAAAGGTGTGCCACAGGAGATATCTATCTAGTCTGCCTGCACTTAAAGATCAGAAAGAGAGGCCCTCCTCATTTGCTCACATGTGAGAGCAGTCAGGTGGGTGATCACATGTGAGAGGGCTTTCTCTGCAGTGGCCCCACACCTTTAGAACAAGCTGCCATCGGAGGTCTGCCATGCTACGTCATTGCAGACTTGTAAGAAGGCCTTGAAAACATATTATTTTGCCTTGGCCTTGTTATGATATGACTGCTATTGTTGCTGTTACTGCTTTTAACATTGTTGCTGGTTTTATCGTTGGCTTTTATTGTTGTTTTTATGTTTTTATCATTTTTTAATATTTTAACTGTTTTTATGTGTTTTATTGCTGTAAGCCACCTTGGGAGGGCTCCTGCCCTGAAAGGTGGCAAAGAAATGTTTTAAATAAAATAAATATCCATTCTTCCTTCAGTGAACTCTATACAGTTCTATGCTGCAGCACCCCATAGGTTACCTCTGATCCCTTCTGAGATGAAAACAACAGCTAGGATGGGAATTTGTACCCCCTTACAGAAGTCCTGGTATTGGTCCATATCTTATTTCCCTTCCTGCATGACCATAACGATATAAATCCCTTTCCCATGGGATTTTCTCCAGAGATTACTTAATGTATTATTAGCAAAACTCCAAATCCAACCCAAGCATGCCTCTCCCTCCATTGATTTGCCAATTACTATCGCACAGTTTTAATGTTACTTCCCTTCCAGTCTCTCTCTGCCCCTGCCCTGAATTGCTTCCAAAACTTCCAACTCCTAGCACAATATGTCACAAACAACATATCTGTTTATTACAACAAATGTGAAAACAGAGATCCCGCACAGCCAATTACCCAAGCTGGCAGAAAACTCAAGCTTTCTACATCTCCCTGTGTCCTCCCCCCCACCCATCCCTTTTCTAATCTTAGGCTCGGTTTAGAATTTAGCAACATAACAGTGAAGGGTTCTGCTTCTTTATCATCAAAGTAATCATTGGGCAGTTACTCTAGTGTGCCAACTCACTGGGGTTTTGTTGTGTCTGGGGTTCTGCCACCATTGTCCTATCACACATTACAACACATCCTAACTACTTTAGATCGAGAGCAGACACATATGTAGCTATTTATTCCCTGCCCTCACCATGCACCTGTTCGTAGAAACCAGGCCCTGCAAATCACATCGCCCATTGGAATTACAGCTCATACAGGCTCTAATTTCATTAGGAGGGGGATGGATTAGGAACCATTGTCTTCACCCTGTCCCTGAATGCCCAGTGTCTGAATATCTTGCTGCTGGGTTGGGCTGGCCCCCAGCCAGCACTCCTTGGCAATTGCTCTTGTTAGCCTGCTGTGCTTTATCATGCCCAATGGGAGAACTGGCCTTGCTAAGAAATACTCTTACCATTTCCCCCTTACAGTAACATCCAAGAATGAATGATGCCAGCAAGTTTAATAAGAAAAAGACTAAAGCGTAAAGGCCAATGGAGGCCTGGGAGGAGCAACGTATCCCATCGTTCCCATGAAACACATACCACCCTATTGAAGGGAGGATGGGCGTGATGGTGGCTTTGCCCCTTAGCTGCTGATTTTGATGGCTTTGTAAACATTCTGCTGCTGAACAACTGCTTGTGCAGAGCATGTGCCAATTTGTTGGGGGGCAGACAGAGAACCCACGGAAGCCTGAAAAACAGTTCCAGAAGCCTGGAGCAACTTGCTTTGGGAGAGGCAAATATACAGCTCACAAATATAAGAAGTGCTCTGAGTCCCAAGAGGCTTAGAATCATAGAATCATAGGATAGCAGGGTTGGAAGGGGCCTATAAGACCATCGAGTCCAACCCCCTGCTCACTGCAGGAATCCAAGAAGATATGGCTTCTTCCCATATCTTCATGATTTCTTTAACACATTTGGCTGGCTTCTTGAATACCTGGACACTCTTTTCTCCCACTGCTACCTAGCATCCTGTTTTCCTTTGGGCCCACTTAGCACCGGGCTATTTTCTTATTTAGACCTACTTTGTATTTTGTAAGCTGATGCTTTACAAGTGGGAAAATGCAAGGAATTGCAAGAAGGGGTGGGGGGAGAAGGGGAGAACCAAGCACTCTTTTAATACATTTGCCAACTTCCCTTTCCTTCCCACAAAATTGATCACGGGAGGAACAGGGATGTGTATAGAGACTGGGATCAGATAATGCTTTTCTGAACCCAATCCCCTCCTCCGACAATTGATTTGCTAGGAGGGGTGATTAGGCTTAGAGAAAGTTTCCTTTGAGACAAATCCTTCCCTCATCCCTTTCATGGACTTAGGAAGGGGCCAAAGCAACTTTTAGGAGGGAGGAAAATGGGCTATGAGAAGATATGCCAGAAAGTAGGGCTCAGCCTCCCCTCACTTTTGAAGTGACCACAGCAAAGCAGGAGAAATTGGGTAGCATCTTGAGCTGGCTTCCCGCTGGGGTGCGGGGGTGGGGGGAGAGAGAGGGAGCAAACGAAGAGACACACAGCAATTAGAAATGCCTAAGGGCTCCTTAAATGTTTATTTAGAGTTCAATTGGAATCCACTTGGGAACAATTTGTCCACTTAGCTATCTGTGTGTGCAGTCAGTCTTATCTGATTCAGATCTCTGCTGCATCTTTCTCTTGCTGCCGGGAAAGAAGAGTTTCCTCTGCACAGAACTTCTCCCAATATTCTGGCGTGTTTATATGCTAAAACTGTTGTTGGTTGTTCTTGCTAATCACACAGGGTGATGCTATCAAATTACATTTCTAGAATTTCCAAGTCTTTGTTATAAGCAACAGATTCTTCTTTGCAGAGCCATTGTGATGTAGAACAAGCCTCTCATCACCTTAAATGTATTTCTAAATTATTTGTATTTACCTACTCTTTTATCTACCTATCTGTAGACTGGATGTTTTTGGTTTTAAAAAGATTTTTATTTCCCTCCTATTCCTTAAGTAGGATTTTAACAGAATCACAACATGGATTCAACTTCTGACATCTTTCTCTGGTTCCCCTTTCCTCATTGGAAGTCATGGTGACCAAATCTTTAACAGCTTTCCAAAAAAGATGCGCCTGGCCCCATCCCAGCTCATCTTTTGCTGAGCAGCATATATTATCTTATTTGTATACAGGCTTTTCCCATATACTATTTTTAATAAGGCTTGGACTGCTGCTGCTTTTATAACTTTTACATGCAATTCTGCATTTAGATTATTTAATTATTGCTTTTATTGTTTTAATGATGGTAATGCACCTTGATTATTTTTAAAGGAAAGTTAGGGTTGAAAGTGCTGAAATAATACATACGCATGCCATTCCAATGAACAATACATATATTCCATGTGACATAAGAACCATTTCTAATACCAATTCCTTCTTGCAGTACTGCACATTATTTTGCTTATTTTCATAGGACTGCCATTTCACATTTTAAAAAACCAAATATTGTCAAATAATAGTAAGAGATATCTAAAGCATTTATTAGAATAGTAACTAAAAGGAGAATTACAAAGCAACCATCTTATGGTAGATTCCAGTCCCTCCAGAAGCTTTGCAGAATGTCATGACAGACACTCCTCCCCACAATGTGCAATAAACCCAAAGGGCATCACTTAAGCTGTCCGTTATAGAGAACGGGAGGCCTGTACCCTCTTCCTGAGGCACTATACACTTCCCTAAACTCACAGCAAACGAGGCACTGTGGTCTAAGGAATACACTGCACACTGGATTCCTGGAGAGGAATATGATTGCTGAATTCCTCTATGGGAGGAAGACATGGGCCTTCAGTTCAAAATAATGGCCAAGCACATTGCATTGTACTTGAAACAATATGCATTTTGCAGACGGCTGTTCCCTCACTGCTAAGGAAAAAGTAAACCAGCTCTCTCCCTCTAATGTTCTGGCAAATGAATGCCAGCACCGAGCATTTATTTTGTAACATAGTTTGAATGTAGGAGGCTGCTTGTATTTAAGGTTGTTTTTCTGTTTTACATTGACTGATGATACACACACACACACACGTAACTTAGGCCCCCACCACATTTCTTGGTCTGCTCCACTGTGTACCTAATTTTTGAAATGTTGAAGAGAATGGCTCCTATTGACTTCTATGGCAGAAAGTAAAAGGGCCACTGTTATTGGTGAGATGGCCCCAACATCAATGGCAAAAGGATATCACCTCAATGGTGTTCTTTTCGTCTCTCCCACAGAAGTGTGTGGAAGCTTCATTCCCATCTATGGAAGAAAATTAATTCAGCCTATCATAGCTAACCCTGCCTTGACAAATACTTTCAATCTCAACAGTTTTTGCAAAAGGCTCAGAATCCTGTTTAATCCGAAAATCTGTCTTTGGCACACATACACGCCTGATCTTTCCCTCTGTTGCCTCTCCCAAGCACAAACTGCATCATCCCAATGTTTTACAGTAAATTCACGAGTGAGATTATTTAAAATTACACTCCCGTAGGTATACTATTATGTAAATAGATTTCCTGGAATGTTTACTACTGGTATGTGCCTATCAAAGGGCACTTTATTTACAAAATCCAATCTTAGTCACAACATTGTATCAGGATTGTGTTGTAAACCCCGATACTGGATTTAACGTTCATCTGGTGAGACTCAGGCTGTTGTCCTATACCCACTTGCCACTGAACTCAGTTAAGTTACTTTGAGTAGACCTTTATAGGATTGCAGTGTCAACCTGTTTAATCCCCATGCTTGGGACTGCAACTAAAACTGACAGTATTGCAATGCACTAATACAGATCTATGATGCAGCCACATTTGGAATACTGTGTATAGTTCTGGTTCCCCCATCTCAAAAAGGATAGCATGGAGTTGGAAAATGTGCAGAAGAGGGCAACCAAAATGTTAGTGTACCTTCTCTATAACAAAAGGCTAATCATTTGGGGTTTTGTAGTTTAGAAAAAAAAAGAAGACTAATGAAGAACATGACAGAAGTTTATAAAATTATGCATGCTGTGAAAAAAGTGGACAGAGAGAGCTTTTTCTTCGCCTCTCTGTACCAGAACGTGGGGGCATTCGAATCAAATTGATTGGCAGTAGATTCAGGATAGACAAAGGCAAGTCCTTCATACAATGTAGAATTAATTAATTATTCATGGCCACAAGATGTGGTGATGACCATTAGGTAGGGGATTAGATAATTTCATGGAGGATGTTTCATGCAGCCATGAGGGCTATATGAAACGTCCAGATTCAAGACACTTATGCTTCTAAACACCTTTTTCAGGGGAGCAACAGACAGGGAGAGCTGTTGCCTTTCTGTGCTGCTGCTGGGCTTCCTGTGATGAACAGGATGCTGGACTAGGTGGCTCTCTTATCTGATCCAGCATGGCTCCTCTTTTATGTTCTTCAGTATCTTCACACTAAAACCACATGAGACACTGCAGCAGCCACAGCATTCCAGCCAGGCTGAGGTCTAAGGTAAGGGGAGTGGGTGGGTGAAGAAGCGTAGAGCTCCCAAAATGTAGTCATTCCCTGGCCATTGGTTCATCCTGTGAGTCGCTGCTATCCAAACTGGCTTTGCAAGATCTCATGGACATAACTGTGCCTTTTCCGAGGTCTTATCCAAAGCTAGATGGAACTAGCTCTCCCTTTATGTGTGTGTTTTGTACTGACTTGGCATGTCTTGTTCTAAAAGGCAAGTTAAGAAAGGGCTCCTCCTTCTGAAAGCCCCAATTTTACCCCCACCCCCACCTCCAATCAAGAATTTGTCTAGTTTGTCCTGCTGCCAAATTATTTATGATGTAAATGGAGATGCTTTGGAAGTGAAGCACTGACGTGCATGGAGAATCATTGTTCTTGGGGACTAGAAACTTATGTACACAGGGACCCCAAAGGCATTTGACACCTGCTGGAAAGGTTGCCCTATTCAGACTGGACCCTCCGACACACTCAGACCATAGAACAGCTAAAACAGTAGCAGCAGTAACAAAGCAAGTCAGCCTGCTATTTGATTCCTGCCTGTATAGTGCAAGCCACTGGGTGCTGCATCACTACCAGTGCAGGTGAGAGCAGAATTTATTGATTGATTTAAAACATTTACATCCCACCTTTTATCATTAAGATCTCAGAGCGGCGTACAGATAAAATCAGTTTAAAACAATAAATAATTTAAACACCTAAAAACAGATCAAACATGAAACAAGCTAATACCGATTAAAATCTAAAACAATAAGGGTGCAATCCTATGGCCTCTAGTCAGTGGCTAGACGGCCATAGGATAGGTTGGTTCCTGGGAACCAACCTCAGAACCTGCGCTCTGAGGTCGGTTCCCTGAGAACCAACCTCCACCCCCTCCTGCCCTGCCTCGTAGGCAGCGCGGATCATCCCCGCATTCCACACTTGTAAAAAGAGCACGGAGCAGCGAAAACAAGACATTCCTGGGGGCAGGAATTCCAACGCTTCCTATGCGTTGTCCATCATCCATTCCCCCCCCCAGCTCTGACTTCCCGTGGCTAGAGAGCCAAAATCAGCTGTCCAGCCGCAAATGCAGAGTGGCTGAAGTGCAGAGGGGATGATCCCCTCTGAGCTGCTCCTGCCCTGCATTGGATAGGATTGCATCCTAAAACAGTTAGAACAGCGTGCTACTTTAGGAAATGCATTTAGCCCCCAAAGGCTTTGGAGAAATGCCATGTTTTTACTTGGCACTGAAATGAAACCAATGTCTGTGCCAATCGGCCCTCCAAAGGGAGGGCATTCCACAACCGAGGTGCCACAGCAGAGAAGGCCCCTATATTAATGCTCAAGGACTGCAATATTAATGCTCAAGGACTGCAATATTAATGCTCAAGGATTGCCCTTGGAAGAGGGAAGCATTTCCCTCTACCAAGAGAATGGGAGCCATGTCACTAGGTAATGCAAATAAGGTTCAGAAGCTGCAGCTCGTGCAAAATGCAGCAGCCAGACTGATAATGGGGACCAAAAGGTCCAAACATAGAAGACCAACTCTGGCCCACTTGCACTGGCTGCCTGTATGTTTCCGAGCCCGATTCAAGGTGCTGGTTTTGACCTATAAAGCTTTACATGGCTCGGGACCGCAGTACCTGACGGAGTGCCTGTCCCAGCTCGGACATACTCATTCATCACGCTCAACATCTGGGGTCCTCCTTTGGATGCCTACTCTAAAGGAGACTCAGAAGAGTTGTTAGAACGATGGAACTACAGCAGCAAAGCGAAGTGCAGAAGCTAGAAGAACAACAGCAAGAGGAGGCAGAAAAGGAAAATGCTGTGGCAAGGAAAAATGCAGTAGAGGATACTCCTTGGAAAAGGGTGACAGTTAGGAGAAGAAGAACTAGAAACCACTCTGCACCAGTGGAAGCAGTGGAGCTATAGGGCCGTTTCCAAGTACTTGAGGATGAGACTTGAGGGCAGCCTGCAGAGGAAGAATTACAGGGGACCCTGCATGAGAGCGAGCAAGAGGCTGAAGGTCAGTCAAGCAGAAGCAATGAAACCAAAGCCTACAACAACAAGAAGAGAAGAGTGGTAGTAGTGGGAGACTCCTTGCTGCGTGGGATTGAAACCCAAGTATGTTGCGAAGACCGATGGACTCGCTAGGTATGCTGTCTCCCAGGAGGACGGATTAGTGACGTGACTGAAGGGTTATCTACACTCATAAAGCCCACTGACAGGTATCCCTTTCTTCTCATCCATGTGGGAATGAATGATACTGCCAAGTGGAGTTACAAAGAAATCACGTCTTTAAAGCTTTGGAAAGGAAACTCAAGAACTTTGGGGCCCAGATAGTTTTCTCATCCATCCTTCCAGTAGTTAGAAGAGGGATAGAAAGGGAACGAAAAATACTCTGGGTGAATGACTGGCTACGAAGGTGGTGCCGAAGTGAGAGATTTGGATTCTGGGACCACGAGCTATACTTCCTGGAAGATGGGCTGTTGGCAAGGGACAGGTTGCACCTCACAAAGGCTGGGAAGAATGTGTTTGGCCACAGCATGAAGAACTTTACAAGAGGGCTTTAAACTGAATCCAACAGGGAAGGGAGACGTAAAGTTGGGGATAACAATGGACGAAGGCTCCTGCATCGCAACGGAGAGAACAGCTCTAATAGCGCCCAATAATAGTCTTCAGAAACATGTAGGAAGAAAGCCAGACTATAAAGCACGTGGTCTTCGATGTCTATATACTAATGTCCAGAGTATGGGAAACAAACAGAACGAACTTGAACTCTTAATACAGGAGGGAAATTATGACTTGATAGTAGGGATGGCGGAGAATTCTGCCATGGACTCCAATGAGGCCGGATTCTAAGAATCCAGCCCCCTGGAGTCCGCAGCGGAATGAAAGACTCACCTCCGCCACCCAGGGGAATCCGCGCCGGCCGGATCCTACCTGCAGCCGTCCATCCTCTGCCGGCCACTGCTGCCTGTCTTTGGACACAAATGGCGTAAAGATTTATGTAGCCTATCACGGCAAAGAGCAGGGATGCAAATAGCCTCTGCTACGCCATTTGCATCCCTGCCTTTTGCCGTGATAGGCTACGTAAATCTTTGTGCCATTTGCGTCCAAAGACAGGCGGCAGCAGCGGCTGGTGGTAGACAGCAGTGGACAGACAGCGGCAGGTATGATCTGGCCAGCACGGATTCCCCCGGATGGCGGAGGTGAGTCTTTTGTTCTGCCGTGGCAAAGAGCAGGGATGCAAAGGCAGGGACACAAATGGCATCCGCTACACCAGATGCCATTTGCATGGCAGCATCCGGAAGTCCAGCTGAGGACGGGCCCAGTTGGCGGCTCTGCCGCAGAGCGGAGCTGACCAGGGAGGATTCCAGGGGGAGAGATGGATCGCCTCCCCCCCCATGGACCCCCCCAGGGGACTGGTGAGTATGTTTCGTACACCCCTACTTGATAGGTATAACTGAGACTTGGTGGGATGACTCTCATGACTGGAATACACCAACTGAAGGATATAACTTGTTCAAAAAGAACAGGAGGAACAGAAAGGGAGGAGGAGTTGCACTATATGTTAAAAAATACATATCTCTGCACAGAAATACAGGAGGATCAGCTTGGTAGCCCCATTGAGAGCATCTGGGTAAAATAAATGGAGAAAGAATAAAAGGAACCTGGTGGTCGGCATCTACTACCAACTACTCAATCAAGGAGAAGACAAGGATGAAACTTTTGAAAAGAAAATTGCCAATGTTTCAAGGAAGCATGATGTAGTAACAAATGGGGGACTTGAATTCCCCGATATTTGTTGGGAGACAAATTCTGCAAAACATGGCCCATCCAAGAAATTCCTGACTTGTGTTGCTGATAAACTTCGTCCTATAGAAAGTAGAGGAAGAAACTAGAGGATCGGCTGTCCTTGACTTGTTCCTAACCAACAGAGATGACTTAGTGGATAAAGTAGCAGTTATGGGAACTCTGGGGGAAAGTGACCATGTTATTCTTGAGTTCTTAGTTCTAAAGGAAGCAACAGCTGAGTGTAGTCAAATGCGTACCCTGGATTTTAGGAAAGCCAATTTTAATAAACTCAGAACAATGATAAGCAAGGTCCCATGGCAAGCAACTCTAACGAGAAAAGAGTTCAAGATGGGTGGGAGTTTTTAAAAAAGGAAATTCTAAAGGCACAACTACAAACAATTCCAACAAGAAGAAAAGGTGGAAGACAACAGAAGAAGCCAATGTGGCTTCACAAAATGCTTAGAGATGACCTGAAAACAAAAAGGACACATATAGGAAGTGGAAAGAAGGCCAAGCTACAAAGGAAGAATACAGGCAGGTAGCACAGAATTGCAGGGATGGCGTCAGGAAGGCTAAAGCTGAGAATGAACTGAGGTTAGTGAGGGATGCTAAAAGCAACAAAAAAGCTTTCTTCAGATACGTGCATAGTAAAAGACAGAGGAAAGAAATGGTGGTTCAACTATCAGATAAGGATGGCAAAATGATAAGAGATGACAAAGAAAAGGCAGAAGTGCTCAATTCCTACTTTGGTTCAGTCTTCTCCTGAAAGAGGGTCTTCACCTGGCAAGGGTGAAGTACAGGGTGAAGGGGCAGGATTGCAGCTTGAGATGGACAGGCATATCGTCAAAGAACACCTAATTACCTTGAATGAGTTCAAATCCCCAGGGCCTGATGAACTGCATTCTAGAGTAATAAAGGAACTGGCAGAAGAACTCTCAGAACCGCTGTCTGTTATCTTTGAGAAATCATGGAGGATGGGTGAAATGCCAGATGATTGGACTGTTAATGTTGACCCTATCTTCAAAAAGGGTAAACAGGAGGAACCTGGGAACTACAGACCAATCTGACATCAATCCCAGGGAAAATTCTGGAGCAGATTGTAAAGCAATCCATCTGTAAGCACCTTGAAAACAATGCAGTGATTACTCGAAGCTAACACGGATTTGTCAAGAACAAATCCTGCCAGACAAATCTGATCTCATTTTTTGATCAAGTAAACTCCCTCGTGGACTGTGGGAATGCTGTGGACATAATATACCTTGACTTCAGCACAGCTTTCAACAAAGTGCCCCATGATATCCCGATGAGCAAACTAGCTCAAAGTGGGCTAGATGAAACAACGATCCGATGGATCCACAGTTGGCTACAGAATCGGACTCAAAGAGTGCTTATCAATGGGATCTCCTCAAACTGGGGAGAGGTAATGAGCGGGGTACCGCAGAGCTCAGTCCTGGGCCCAGTGTTCTTCAACATTTGTATTAATGACTTGGAGGAGGAGGTGCAGGGAATGCTGATGAAATTTGCAGATGACACAAAATTGGGCGGGATAGCTAATACCTTGGAAGACAGAAACAAAATTCAGAGTGATCTGGATAGACTGGAGCGCTGGGCAGAAAACAACATAATGACATTTAATAGGGATAAATGCCAAGTTCTGCACCTAGGAAAAAGAAACCAAATGCACAGTTACAAGATGGGGGACACCTGGCTCAACAATACTACATGCGAGAAGAATCTTGGAATTGTTGTTGATCACAAGCTGAATATGAGCCAACAATGTGATGTGGCTGCAAAAAAGACAAATGTTATTTTGGGCTGCATTAATAGAAGCATAGCTTCCAAATCACATGAAGTACTAGTTCCCCTCTATTCAGGACTGGTTAGGCCTCATCTGGAGTACTGCGTCCAGTTCTAGGCACCATACTTTAAGAAGGATGCAGACAAATTGGAGAGGGTTCAGAAGAGGGTAATGAAGATGATCAGGGGACTGGAAACCAAGCCCTATGAGGAGAGACTGAAAGAACTGGGCATGTTTAGCCTTGAGAAGAGAAGACTGAGGGGAGATATGATAGTGCTCTTCAAGTACTTGAAAGGTTGTCCCAGAGAGGAAGGCCAGGATCTCTTCTCATCATCCCGGAGTGCAGGACACAGAATAATGGGCTCAAGTGACAGGAAGCCAGATTCTGTCTGAACATCAGAAAAAACTTCCTGACTGTTAGAGCAACATGACAATGGAACCAATGACCTAGGGAGGTAGTGAGCTCTCCCACACTGGAGGCATTCAGACGAGGCTGGACAGCCACTTGTCAGGGATGCTCTGGCTTGGATTCCTGCATTGAGCAGGGGGTTGGACTCGATGGTCTTATAGGCCCCTTTCAACCCTACTATTCTATGATTCGATGATTCTAAGACAGCAACAATGGACAGGGCCAGTGGTGGCCCCCGCAATTATGGAATGATCTCCCTGATAAGGCTGGCCTGGTGCCAACATTGTTATGTTTTTGGCACTGGGTCAAGACTTTAAGGAAGTCTTTTCCCAGGCATTTGGCAGCATGTGATGAGTTTTAATTGATCCTGGATTTGTTTTATGGCTTGGCTGATTGCTCAAAGTTATTTTTAGATATATGTTGTCTTTGTGTATACTGTCTGTGTGTTTCTTATATTTTAAAACTTTGCATATTGTATTTTTAATGTTTTAATATTTGTAAACCGCCCAGAGAGCTTTGGCTATGGGGTAGTATAGAAATGTAATATGAAGATGACGATGATGATATCTTCCCATTTACAGCAGGTGAACATATAGAGATAAATCTCTATAAGGTATCTTCCTTAAAGTCGCATGACTAGATTACTTATTATCCCTTAACATCTTTCAGCCCTCTCTAATATCTGCAATCAGGAAAACTGGATGGATTATGTCCATCATGTCAACCAATTCTTGCATGTGATGGAGGATACTAATCCACATTAGTGACTGTAAATACGTAACTTAGCTATTGCAGATTAATCAGCATGGAATATAGAAATGAGGTCCCCTGCATGTGGTACAAATCTCAAGCCCCTCGAAGTGCAGAAAAGTCACAGAATTCCAAGCACACAGCAAGTATTACTAATTAATGGGTGTACAGCAGCTCCTGGGAGAGAGAACTAAAGAAAGGTAACTTTACCTGACTGTTATCATTGTACAGTTATGGATAATTCCTGCAGTTCAAAGATGGCCACTAGTATACCCGAACTGACTTTTTCATGCAGCCAGCTTGGCAGTATCATGAGTTTCCCTCTGCCTGGTCTCCTGCCTCGTGCAAGAGAAACAGAACACAGTGTGAGCTCTTTGGGAGCACTTACAGGGTCCTCCTCCTTATGCCAATGAATTACAAACCACAGCTCAGCTGCTCGATGTGCCAGACATGCTAACAGAGGCTTGACAGATTGCAGCTCTTGGGAAGCACTGGTTTTTCCTCAGAGGCAGAGCTGGCTCCAGGGAACAGTTGGCAGGTCGAGCTGCTTGTTTCTGCCCAACAGAGCAAGGCCAAGTGTTTGTGCTGCCGTAGTATAGCTTGGCCAAAGACGCTTGATCTCCAGTTTCCAAGGTGGGGCTTGGGAGTAGGGGGTGGGCGATGATTTGTTTGCCCAGGATAAGGATCATTCAGTGGCTGATTCTCCTGCTGTGAAAGTGTGTGCATGGGGCGGGGGTCTCAGGAGCCAGGGAGAAGACTGAACAATGAGAACCATTATGTGGGTTTCATGCTTTTCCACAGACATCCAGTGTGGCTGATTATCAGAGAAAAGGGGCCAGCCGTTCACCGTGCTGTGGCAACTCCTCTGTGCTTAACTATTGTGTTTTTCCACACGCCCACTTTCACAGGTTCCCCATGCCCCATGCAAGAGGTGTCGAATGCCATTGGGCATGTCCACCACAAATGAAGTTTTCTAACCAAAAGGACAACATTTCTTGTCTATCCTTAGGTCACTATGAACCCCTGTCAGACTGGATGAAAAGGAAGTGGTATAGGGATCCAGACCTTTCTGATGTGGGCCAGAATGAATTCTGAAAGCAATAAAACGCCTCACTCAAATTTTGAAACTTAAATATATTGAAACATTTGCTTATTTCTTTAATTCAGTTGGTGAGCCATTTAAAATATTTATTCATGTGAGTGTGCATTAATAATGTGATCATTTTAAAACCAGTTTAAAACATACACACACAGAGTTTTTCTATTTCTACTTGTGTTGTATACTTGTTGTTAGAAGGTTGGTTGGTTGTTGTAATATGATATACAGTATGTTACTCAGCCAAGTGGGATTTTAAAGAACAAAGAGATTTAAGAAATTCATACTACTGAAACCATCAATTATTAGAAGACAAAGTGATTGGCCTAAAATTATGAATCCACTAAAACAAACATAATGGAAAGGAGTGTTCTGAAGCCCATCAATCAATACAACATGAGACTGATGACACATCTCTATTCCATATTATACAGATTAAGAGGGAATGGACAGGGACATATCAGTACTGCATCATGTCACCTAACCAAGACATATAAGGGTGAGGCTCTGCAAGATTTGTTCCTCCCTTAGCAATTCCTCACGCTTCCTTAGGCAGGCTCACCTGACATTTTGACAACCACAGGTTTAATTAATTGTAAATGATACAGCCATATCTGCATTTCAGCAGCAGAAACCAGACTGAAGTCTGTCAGCTTATACAATGCACATTTATAGACTCTAGGGCTAGATCTACACTATTGCTTTATCACAGTATTGAAGTGCATTGAAAACTGTTGGGGCATATTATACATTCGATATACCATTATCAAAGCGTGACTTCCTGCTTTTTATTCCCCATTATCCAAAGTACCACAACAAATGTCATTGTGTGCCCTATGAGGTATAAATGTGCAAGAGGGATATAGAGTTACCACGATGAGATCATAATGAAATGACACAAGGTGTAGATCTGGCCTAGAGCTATACAGATGGAAAGGGTATGAAGATCATCTAGTCTACCTACTGAGGCAAGATTCTGCATATGAAACAGACATAGCCCATAACATAGATTGGCCCATAACATTCAGAAGCGGTTTCCACATTACAAAGAAGCAGTGGAAAGGGGAAGCCCTGCCACCCTTCCTCATTCCTGCTCCTTTATCATAAAGGGCATCAAGCCCCAAAAAGACATGAATTAAATGTGTGAATGTGTTTTAAAGTATCTGGGGGGGTTTCCTGTAGCAATAGCAATAGCACCTGCAAGGGAGGAGGGATCAGGATCATGGCACATGGGAATTTTTTTTTTTAATCTTTTCCCCCTCGTGCCACAGTCACACCAAAAAAAAAAAAAACCCTCTCCAAAGCTGCTATTAGTCCTGGGAGTGAATGTGATGTTCCATCTGTGCCAATGGAAGCTTCCTTCCTGATGCTAATAGCAGCTTTGAGAGGTGATTTTATGCACAGGGAGAAGAGATTAACCTTCCCTTCTGATGGTTCCATTTCTACTTGCCACTCCACTCCAGACATACACTCATGCACGCACACGCACGCACAGCTTGATGACTGCTATTGTTAAAAGGGGAGAAATACATTAAATACATCCCTGCATTTAATGTATCTGCTTTGGCCCTAAGATTCTATAACCTCTTCCATGGTAAGATCTTGGAGCTCTAAGATGACTTCTGAAGCTCATGGATCTGACAACAGGGGAGATTCACAGAGCCAGAGTAAAAGAGTCCACCATGCTTTTCTTCAATACACAAAGAGCATTCAGAGCATGCCACAAGCAGAGAGCACAAGGGACCAAAGTATCTGAAGGGCAGTATATGTTTCTATGAATCAATAAACAAATCCAGTGGAATCTTGAATACTAAAATAAGCTTAAATGAAACATACACAGCAAACCAACTCTGGCTCTGGGAGGTTTGACACTGGACTTGCAAACTATGATGCATGAGGCAGGTGTAAAGATGTTGTATTTTCAATTAAATTGACATTTCCCCTTCACCAGAGAGTGCAGAAATATCAATGTTTTCAAAGGGACTTCTGTGAAATCATCAAGGAGTCAGAATTAAAAGGGATTCCAAAGGGAAAATACTCTTCAAATGTAAAATTGTGCAAACCAACCAACCATTCTTTTTCATTTCAAATATGCATATGGATAGTGTTGTTGTTGTTGTTTATTCATTCAGTTGCTTCTGACTCTTCATGACTTCATGGACTAGCCCACGCCAGAGCTTCCTGTCGGCCGTCACCACCCCCAGCTCCCCCAAGGTCGAGTCCGTCACCTCCAGAATATCATCCATCCATCTTGCCCTTGGTCGGCCCCTCTTCCTTTTGCCTTCCACTTTCCCTAGCGTCGCTTCTCCGAGGTTTTCCTGTCTTCTCATTATGTGGCCAAAGTACTTCAGTTTTGCTTTTAATATCATTCCCTCAAGTGAGCAGTCTAGCTTTATTTCCTGGAGTATGGACTGGGTTGATCTTCTTGCAGTCCAAGGCACTCCCAGAATTTTCCTCCAACACCACAGTTCAAACGCATCAATCTTCCTTCGCTCAGCCTTCCTTATGGTCCAGCTCTCGCAGCCATAGGTTACTACGGGGAATACCATTGCTTGAACTATGCGGACCTTTGTTGTCAGTGTGATGTCTCTGCTCTTAACTATTTTATCAAGATTTGTCATTGCTCTCCTCTCAAGAAGTAAACATCTTCTGATTTCCTGGCTGCAGTCAGCATCTGCAGTAGTCTTTGCACCTAGAAATACAAAGTCTGTCACTGCCTCCACGTTTTCTCTCTTTATTTGCCAGTTATCAATCAATCAAGCTGGTTGCCATAATCTTGGGGTTTTTTTGAGGTTTAACTGCAACCCAGCTTTTGCACTTTCTTCTTTCACCTTCGTCATAAGGTTCCTCAGCTCCTTCTCGCTTTCAGCCATCAAAGTGGTGTCATCTGCATATCTGAGATTGTTGATGTTTCTTCCAGCGATTTTAACTCCAGCCTTGGATTCATCAAACCCAGCATGTCGCATGATGTGTTCTGTGTACAGGTTGAATAGGTAGGGTGAGAGCATCTTAATCCTGCTTTTGAATTTTAAAATTCAAGTTAAGGGGTCAATGGTTGATACTTATGTTCTGAATCATGAATGAACTTTCAAGTTTTGAGGTGGGTTGCAGCTTTTGGAGAGTGTAGGGTGATGGGTGAAAGTTCAGATATTCATGCTTAGATGTGCAATTCAAAATCCAAGTAGTGTTTTTTTCTGCTCTTAATATTTCCAAGAAATATACTTGTGTAAAAGTCTAAGCCATTTTTCTGAATAAGAAATAGCGATTAATAATTTTCTGGGTGGACTCATGTAACATACCAAAGCTCTTTGTTTGGAGGAGAGAGACTCATATTTTCACCTATTAAAGCACATATCATAACCTGTATTTCAACCCCCCAAAATTCATCAAGGTTTCAAATCTGTGAAATTTCTACATGTTGTGCAAAGTAACTTCTCAGTGCACTTGAATCAATATTTGATAGTGCCATTTACTCACAGAATTAGTGGGTACAGAATGATTACAGCTTTGGATATTGTATGGGAGAGAACACTAACGATTTCTCTCCTGCTACTGAGAACCCTCTAAGTAAGCTTAGGAAGAGACTCATCACTGCAGCACTACCCAAATCCAGAGTCTTTTCAGCAAATGACTCCACTGATTGAGATCTACTATATAAAAAGAAATTAGCTTTCCAGCAATCCATGATGGAACTATATATCCCTATTTATTATTAACTTCATGAAAAATTCCGCAGGAAAACGACAGATTCCACATTCAGTCATAATATCAAGAGGCCATAATGACTGAAATACTTATCCTACACAAAAGGATAATCTTTGAAGTGACAATGGTAAATCTAAACCCGAGTCCTTTTTTCTCAGATTCTTTATGGAAGGTGGCCAGATATCTCTTATTTGCAAGGGACATTCCTTGGTTCAGAATGCCACATTTACACAGCTGTCCCTGTGCCATCAATTCATCTCTAAAATGAGGTAACCATAATTCATCTGGTAAAACTGTTCCTCAAACTATGCATCTATTCCTTTTCATACAACCACAGAGAAAAACAGACTCCTGTATTAGCCTAAGCAAAGATAAGTTGGCTGCCAGTTAAGAGTAAAGCTCATTATTTCAGGCTTCTGGTTCCATTCCCCTTGTATATTCAGCTGCTCATCCTCTCTGTTAAAAAGGGCTGAGAAATTGTTCAGGACATCTTGCTTCTTCAGACCTCAGGACTGTCCTGTCCCTAAGGTTCTACTGCATTGCAAGACATCACACTAATTTAAGCAAAATAACAAATGAACGTAAAAGCACACCGTGTTTCCCTGTATGTGATCATAAATGTTTATATGCATCATTTTTCAGATCACTGAATTCTGCCCTCCCTCAAGTCCAATTGCAAGTTGTCTTAAGTAGTGCAGTATCATGCAACCTCATCTTGAGTTGGTCCTCACTTCACTTGATATTGGCTCCTTTTCTTCAGAGTTTCCCAGATGTGCAGCTACATTAGGAATATGGTACTTGTAAAGCTGCAGCCCACCAGCCAAGTATTGTTGCCTGCCATCTCTCTCTCTCTCTCTCTCTGGCCTTGTTCAGATGTAATGGCAGCATTCGGCAGCAATTCATGGGTTAATTAACCCATGGTTTGTTCTTGGATTAACTTGGGGTTGTTTAACCCATGAACAACCACAAGTGCCCGGGTTCAGACGTCACAGAAACAAATTACGAATTCCACATTTGTAAGTTGTTGCTGGAAACTGGAAGCAGCTCGTACACAGCACACATCCTCACAATTTGTGGATTAATTAGCCTATGAATGCCACCATTACATCTAAACAAGGTCTCTCTCTCTCAAACAAACACACACACACACACACCTCTTAACAGTTAGAATCATAGAATCATAGAATAGTAGGGTTGGAAGAGGCCTACGAGGCCATCGAGTCCAACCCCTTGCTTGATGCAGGAATCCAAGTCAGAGCATCAAGTCAGAGTTCCAGGCAAGCACCACAAACAGGAGGTTTAACAAGGCTCTGGTGTACATGGATGACCTCATGACCTGCATTCAACTTCGTAGATTTTCTCTAGAGCACTGTGTTCAGTTACCATTTCAAGAAGGAATGTACATACTGGAAAGATTCAGAAAGAGCCTACAAAGTAGGCTTACATGGGATGGGATACAATTACTTAGACTGACTACTGGCTTCCATTCCATTTAAGAGTCAAACCCATGTAGGACTCTAGGTTGGATTCTTGTCTCCCAGGAAGTTGTACTTATGGAATTTATTTATGGAATTTGTATCCCATCCTTCAGCACTCCTACTCCCAGGGCAGCTCAGGGCAGTTCTGCTTTTCCTGGTGCCAAGAAAAGAATAAGAGGCTGGAGTTGCTCCAGGCTAAGGGTAGTCTAGCAAATATGTGCTTGATGACATCTTAGGCTCATTGAAATGACCTAAACTAGATAGCTAAAGCATGTGGCGCCTTTTATCATCTTAGAAGAAAGAAAGTATGCTTTCCAATTAGATTGAAATGTTCATTTCTTTTATGTTTGAGTACCATATGATTCTAATTTCCTAAAAATAAACCTTTTTTTCTATTTTACTGCATTACTGTTCCTACCCACAATTAAACAGTTGTGTTTTCTGTAATTTACAAATAAATAGTTTGAGATGTTATGTTGGAACAATGCAACTAGGACAGAATTTTTAAATATGAGTTACTGTGTCCATCTGGAGAGGTGCGCATAACAATTACTCCCTTATGGGGGATTCGTGTGTTTGTTTTTTTAAGTGGGAACCAGTTCATGGTACAAACCAATAAGGTTAATGAAAACCCCTACCTGATCCTGGGTTTCCCACACAAGGCAACAAAAGCAACTGTAGTGAAGGAAGGGTGGAAGGAACTAGATGTGTTTCACCTACAGAGTTTTTACATATAATAAAGTAAAGATCTTTCAGAAAAGAATGGGAACAACCAGTCGTCCTGGCTACATCAGGGTAGGAAAAGCAGCAGAGTTTTTTAAATTGCAAACAGGTAGATTTAGGAGAAATGTCCTAACTACAGAAGTCATTCAGCAGTGGAAAACAAGCTGCCAGTGGAGGATGTGGAATTTCCTTGCTTGGAAATTCAAGGGAAAAAAAGGTTGTCCAGGCATACATATGTCAGGCACATTTAAAGGCCACGTTCTCAGGTGATCTGTCAATAGGATCTCTCTCGTTCTGTGATTTAAAAAACTTTTAATAGCAGCCTTGGGGAAAGGATTCAGATCATGGTGTTCTGGGAAGAAGTCAGTCAACTCTTTTCCCCATGCCATTTTCCCAGTAAAAACTCCTCTCCCCCGCCCCAGCTATTACTTGCTCTTCATTGGTATCATATGGGCAAAACATCTCATCTGGGCCAATGATTTTAACAGTAATTTTTAATTGCATCTCCGAGTTTTCCTATACTTAAAGTGCACTGTCTTGTCAAGCTTAAATTTAAATAAATGTGCATGTTGCCAGAATCTCAATATTGGTCCCTTTTGGAGACTTTGAAGGCAATTTAAATTAATTTACAATTTTGCAAACACAACCTGCCCCTCATTAATAAAAGGAAAGACCACCTTGAATCTTTTCTTTTTCATACCCTATTACAGGAACACACCATAACAAAACAAAACAAAACAAAACAAAACCCTTGCACAATAAACAAGTGTACCTTTAACACTAAGGCTGCAATCCCATTCTCATTTTCTTGGGAGTACATTCCATTGAACTCAAGAGGATTTGCTTGTGAGTTGGCATGCACAGAACTGCACTGTTAGCCATATCAAATAAAATTTCCCCTCACTGATTAGGTTTTAGAGTTAATTATACTATTAAAGCATGCAGCCCTATTATAAGCAAGTTGTAATCAGTTACAACACACCCCTGTAGTCTTTTAAAATAAAGTTTATAAAGGCTGCACCTCTCTCTCTCTCTCTCTCTTAATATACAATTCTTAATGCAAATACAAATTTTGTATATTCAAAACAAATTAAATAGATGAGTCATATCTGATTAGGAATGTGCCTTGCTTTGCCAGTATCTTCACCTTTCTTGGGTACGTTTATTTCATTTTATCACCTCCTTTCAGCAGAGCTGATGAGAATAGCACTGAGAGAGGCCATCAAAGAAGTACTCAGAATCCCGCTCCATCTCTTCAGTTTTTTGGTATTGTTGATTGTGATTTTATTAATGGATGTTGATGTTACTTGTAAGCCACCTTGGGGGGATTTGTATCCTGAAAGGCAGCATAGAAATAATTGTAATAAATTGCCAATCAGAAGTACTTTCTTTAGCTTAGTCAGGTACGGACTATGCTAAGAATGAGTGAATAACAAGCATTTATATTATATATTAGAGTGCTAATTCTGGAAGATAATACAGCATTTGAGAAGCAGAATAACTGCACATGCTTGGCATGTATTGTATACCTAGAGAGATACAAAAGGGTGTCAACCTCATCTTGTGCAATCCTGTATGCTTAGGTTAGTGCAAACACAGATGAGAGTATAGCAACTTATGAGGGAAGTGTGGGTCTCCAGAATATAGTTCAGCATATCCCCCATTCTACCATTAACATATCCAAACATGAAAATATCAATCAGCTAATGACCTTCAAGACAAAGGCCAAGGTCCCATCCCGGAACATCACCACAGAAAGTAAATGTGGATAGATGCAAGGGGAAAGTTACTGTTTTGCCAGAGTCCACTCTGGAATACTGGGTGTTAAAATCAGCAGGCCTCCCTTCCCTTCCTTGCCTTTTGTTTGCTATCTTCAAAAAGGAATCAGCCTTGGATCCAGCTTGTCAGGCCTAGGCTTTGCTTTCAAAACATTAAACAGGTGTGAAGAGCTTGTTTGGGCCCTGTTTGCTCAGATATGCTAGTGCCCCTTGAGGATTGTTGACAGAGTACTCCTTTGTGAACAGAGGCTGGCTGACCCTTCAGCAAACATAGCCAGCTTATGCCCAGGGGCTTTATCAGGAGAGATCTAAGGGAGAAGGAAACCCAATGGCTTGTTTGACTGACACCCTGGTCAGAGTTATCACCAACTTGCCTAGGACATGAAAAGCATTGCAGGGAGGTGTCAGGGCAAATCCTGGGTCAGGGCAAACACCCTGCAGCTGTTTGGATGCTTCACTCTAGAGCCAGCTCAGCCAGTAACAAGCACCGTGATCAGCACTGAGGTCACCACCTGCACAATGCTATAACAGTCTGATCGCTGACGTTTTGTTCCGACTACCTTCATCTCAACAAAGTGCTGCGCTATTTGTTTATTTTATTTTATTTACAACATTTATAAACCTAAAAATGATTCCTGAACAGTGAACTACGGAACGGGGGGATAAAAATACAAACGTTATAAAAAATATTAAAAATCAAATTATAGTAATAAAAGCATGGCTAGCCTTTTACTCAAGGAATACTTTCACAGACACCGAAAGCAGAGCAATCTTGGTGCCTGCCTGGCATCAACTGGCAGGGAATGCCACAGAGAGGGAGCCAGTACACTAAAGTACACTAAGGACACAATCCTATGGCTGCCACGCTGTGGCAAGGAGGCCGTAGAATTGTTCGGTTTCTGGGAACTGACCTTGGAGCCCACGCTCTGAGGTTGGTTCCCGGAGAACTGCCTCCCCGCCCCCTTCTCCACCACTTCATAGGTGGTGCGGATCGTCCCCAGGCTCCGGGGTCGTAAGAGCAGTGCAGAGTGAGGCAAAAAGGGGCGTTCCCAGGGGCGGGGAGTGTGGAAGTACCGGTATGACGCTTCCTATGCATTGTCTGGCCTCCTCACTCTGCGCTCTGACATCCTGCGGCTACACAGCCGAAATCGGCCATCTAGTCACGAATTCAGGACAGCTGGAGCATAGAGAAGAGCATCCCCTCCATGCTCCTCCTGCCATGCATTGGATAGGCAGTCACTGCCAAGTTTGGAGGTGGCCACCTATCCCAACAGGATTATTCCCTAAAAGCTCTACTTTGTGTCGACTCTAAATGGACCTCAGGTCCATGCTGAACCACCAAATGGACCTCATTAGATGACCTCATTGACCAGGTAGGTTGATAAGAGAGAAGCCATGCTCTCAAGTATCCTGTCCCAAGTTGTTTAGAGTTTTATACACCAATAGTAAAACCTTAAACCTGGCCTGGTAGCAAATGAGGAGCCAGTGCAATTCTGTCAAAAAAGGTGTTAAGTGCTGAAAAGCGGCAGCCCCAACAACAGCTGCATTCTGAATTAGCTTCAGGATTAACCTTAAGCACACATAATGCTTTGCAGTGATGCGGTCTTGAGGATACTAATGCCTGTACCAGTGTGGCCAAGATATCCCTCTTCAGGAGAGGCTGTAGCTGGCATACCAGCTGACACAAGGTGCTCCAAGTTGCCGTGGCCACTTGCGCCTCCAGCGACAGAGATCCAAGGGCACCCACAGACTACTGGTCTGTTCTTTCAGAGGGAGTACAACCCCATCCAGAAGAGCCAATAAACTGGACTCAGGAATTACTCATCTTTAGGGCCCCCGTTTTTCCAGGATTCAGCTTCAGTTTATCCAGCCCATCACTGGATACTGCTGCCTACTTGCTCACTGGCTCTCCGCTAAGCAAGCAAGCAAGCAAGCCATAGAAATGATGAGAAAGAGGAGGAGGAGTGAGAGCAGCTGGTGGCAATGTTGATGAGAAGGTCGACTCAGTGAGAAAGGGGGCCCCCTGAGGGTGCCTTGCCTAAGGGCCCTCCAAAACCTGGAGCCGGCAATGCTTCAGATGGAACCAATTCCACTTCCTTACGCTATAGCTAGCTGTAATAAAGACTCACTGGATTGTTTCTAGAATTGTCAAGGGGCATCTTTGATATAGGTCCTGGTTAAGCACAATCTAGCAAACCCAGTCCCCATCAGCCCCACTGCCCCCCTAAGTACTTGCCCAGGAGAAGGTATAAGTGTACTGATCCCAGTTGCTCTGAGCTGCAAGCAAGCTTTCCTTAAGTCCTTGCCTTACCTTTGTTCCTTTAGGGATAAATACAGTGGTGCTTGCCAGAAACCCAGTTCTCTTCAAGATGCATAAAGAGAATTAGAAAAAGATTTGCTGCATCCATAGAGGCAGAATTTCCAGAACACCGGCTTGCTTCGCTTTCCACACTATTCCACACACCACTCACTCCTTGTTCAATTATGGTAAAGCGTAAGGCACAACTCACGTACAGACAACACACATACTCTCACATAAAGCCCAGGCAAAACACATGCACCAGGCAAAGCAAACACCACACCAAAACAAACCAACAAGCCAGCTAACACGCACCGCAGCAAAACAATAAAAAAAAAAACACCAGGCAAAACTCACAAATACACACAACAGGCAGAATATCCCCTCGCTCTAGCCCCCTTGGATACTCCCACCCCCCACAGCTTACCTTTCTATTTTTCCCTGGTCTAACTTAAAAATAAAGAGCTTCTCACCATTTTTATTTTCTAAGAATGCCACCGGGTCCCGCTTGGTGCCCAGAGGGATTCTTGGAAATAAAGGTAGTGCTGGATATGGGTGCATCACTTTGCAGAATGCCAGCCTCCCAGGTTTTTAAAAATTAATTAAAAACTCTTCAAAACATTTAAAAAATCTGGATGGGCAGGGAGCCTAGCAGACACTAAAGGAAAGCCAAAAATCCACGGGCACAACATTGGGGAAACCCTAAAAGAGGGAGGCACCAGATTACTAAAAAAAAAAAAAAGTGACACAAAATCACAAAAGTGCCTGCTTATTTTATGCCAGTCCATACAATGTTTTGGAGAGGAACTCATTCCTCAGGCGCTACCTAAACACAGGACCACATATTATAATTTTATACCCATGCATCCAAAATATACAGCACAAAAAACACAATAGACTAATTAACTGCATCTATACAATATGTGGCCCTGTGTGTTAGGTAGCCCCTGAAGAAGGAGTTCATCTTTGAAAGGTTGGATGGGCTGGCACAAAATAAACAATCACATTTGTGATTTTGTGTCACTTTTTTTTTTTGGACCACACTGAGGGCCCCAGTCATCAACAGTCCCCCAAAAATACGATGACAAAAAGAAGAGAGGGACCATGCTACAAAGCTACACTTTCACCGCCATATGAGAACTGACCGTTGATACAAGTCCCTCCTGCAGTCTTTATAAACATTAAATTATTTACTTGATTTATCCCCCACCTTTCTACAGAAAATGGCTCTCAAGGTGGCTTGCGTGCCATTTTTAGTTACATAAACAAGGGGAGTAGGGGCATGTGGTAAGGAGAATAATTAGGGAATGTTCCCTTAAATGTCAGTAGTCTTCTAAAGAAGAGACTGTCCAAGTAGTTTAAAACAATTGAACTGAGATTATATTTTCTTCCCAGGGCAAGGTAACTAGTGACCTGGGTGCTTTGTTGTAGCTGCTGCTGCAGTTTTTACTTTCCTTTATGGTCTATGGATTTGCTCACTTGTTCAAGCCATTTTGAGCTGTTTTATGTGAATCCATCATGCAAGCACCAGACACAGTTCTTTCTTTGCTTCTGCTTTCCAACTGTGCCATTCTACAATCAAAATAAAATCTGTTAATTGGGAAGGGGTAAGATTAATGTATGTTGGGCATGAAACTGAATGTATGGGTGATGAAACCTTGGGATGGCAGGAGTGAACTAAATGACATATATTTGTTCCTGGATGCTTCTGTGAAAAGCATTTAAAGTGGTACACGTCCTTTGACAATTCAAATGCATCTGTGCCATTCCTCTTGGCATTAAACATGCATTAACTCAAAGCAGAAGACTGCTTAAGGTACTGTGCCCTAAAGAAATCTGGGGGCGCTTGTCAAGGTTGTGAACTGAGCAAAGCTGTTATGATTGGCTGGAATGCCTACTGTCACATGTCTATAAGCCTGGATTCCTTGTCAACCACAAACAAGTGCCAGGGGTAGAAAAAAAGAAAGACAAAGGCCGGCAGAGAAAAGAGCAAGTCTAGGTCATTGGAATGGTGTTGACAAACAGGGGTGGGAGGAGAGGTAAGCATACACTGGAGAAAGAGACCATTTTGCTCAATGATGTAATAGCCATTGGAGTGTGCCAGCAAGATTTATATCAGAGTCATTTAATTAGTTTATTGCAGGCAATTAGCTTCAGCACTTAGGCTTCCCCTCAGGGCAGCTTAAGCAATGCAGAAGGATGTGGAGTGTGCTTAGAGGAAGCTTTGTTATCCCAAGCAAACCCTGGGATCAGGAAAATTCTAAGCTTTCCTCAGCACAGAACAGGCTAGAAATGATAAGACACCCCAGGGATGTCTGCTAAGACCCTGAAGTGTCTGTGCGATGGCTCTGACCTTTGCAAGATTCTTGGTTTAGAATGATGTGAGGGTTACAATTAATAAAAATAAAACAGTAATAACATTTAGTAGTTTTAGTAGTTTTAAACGTGCAACCACCTTATATTCTACCAACACTGTAAAGGAGGTTATCTGTATTGTGTAATCTAAAAATCTGCAGAATTTCTTCCGTGGATCACCAATTCTGGCAGCATCCATTGGGCCATTTGAAATAAATCACCCTGCTCATATGCTAAGAACTTCTTCAGATGCCCTCCTCCAGCTGTCACTGTCATCTGAGATGACGAGGGCAACGCAGAAGGGAAAGGTTCTTCTCAGTGGTGGCACCACAGTTCTGTAATACTCTCCCAAGGGAGATTCATCTGGCACCTACTTGTTACTTTTTCAGTGCCAGGCAAACCCGTTTTTTTACTTTTCCAAGGCTTTTAATAATTTTAATCTCTAATGAAATTGGTTTTATGAGGCTTTTATATGCTGTTCATCTGTTACTAGTTTAGATACTGAATGCTCAAGTTTTTAATGCATTACAGTTAAGGTGCGGGGGAGCTCTAAAGGCAGTGTTTGTTAGAGAAAGAAAACAAAGGGGTAATGAGTGGAAATCTCTAGTATGTCACTGGTATACATCCAGTCCCATCCCCATGAATCCCACTCCCTCTTCTCCTGCCACTATCTGGACAGACTGAGGTAAGAGAGGGTTTTCTTATCTTTGAGGGAAAGGAGGGAATATATTTTCTCCTTTTTCTTAAGTAGAAAATATACATAAGCTTAAATTATATTATTAATGATAATAATATAATGATAGTAATAATTCCAGGCCACCTTTCAGGGCAGAAAATTCATATAATAAAATTATATGAAATTCATATAATGTAAAAAATGATATGGTCATAAAAAGTGCAAACGTTCCAAGAGAAAACAAACACCAGCATAAGACAGAACCTACAACACAATTGCAGCTTCAACCTAGGCTGGATCTACACTTACCGCCTTTTTTCGCTTCCAATGAGGTTTCACCACCCGCCTTTCACACTACGCAGTGGCCGCCTCGAATTGGAACCGGAATTTCCCACTTCCGTGCTCCCGCTTTCAATACCCTAATATCCCGGTATTTCCCCTTAATGTGCTCTGATTTTCTGCCTTCGCTAACGTATCCGGTCATAGTCCCCTCCCCCGCCTGTCCATATACGGCAGTGTTTGTATTTCCCTCCTGTCCAATCATAGCTCTCGACGGCCCCATGTCTTCTTCCGGCTACTGATCGCATAGCTTCCTCAGCAGCCCCCATTTCCTCAGCAACAAGCAGAGGGCTGGATGTGTCTGCACTTGTCTGATCTCGGAAGCTAAGCAGGGTCGGCCCCGGTCACCAGTTGGATGGGCTTCACAACTTCGAAGCTTCAAAGATCATGCCTGAATTAGAAAAAAAAACATTGTGGAGAAGCCCCAATTCTGCGAGGATAATGCCTTAATTAAAAAAAAAACATCCAGAGCTGGGGATAGAAGGGGGTAAAACTTAGACTCATTTGAAGGGATAGAACAACCCCCTGCTCAGTGCAGGAAGCCTGATTCCCAGGCGGTCGCCCATCCAACTACTGACCGGGGCGGACCCCGCTTAGCATCCAAGATCAGACAAGCGCGCGCAGGAAAACAGCAGGAAAACAGCACAGCGCTCAAGTGTGAACCGAGCTCACGCATTCGATGAAGCACTGCAACGGGGAAAATGGGTGAGTGTGAATAATTACATTTTATGGCCTTCCTAAAAGCCTGCAATGATGGGTCCTACATTAAATTAATTAAATTCTAAACCATTAATTTAAACAATTGTTTAAAATCTTTATTTTAGCAATAGTCAAATTGATGCAACTAATTTGGTAGAATAATAAATTAATTGGCCCAAAATCTGATAAGTCAATTAAGGCTGCAATACTATACACACTTTCCTGAAAGTAAGTGCATTGAACTCGATGAGTCTTACTTCTGAGTAGGTGCGTATAGGAGTCATCTGTTAAATGTATTTAGTTCAATTACAGCCCTAAAGCTTCACCATGGAATCCACTCAACATTTCACTGCTAGTCTCACTTGTTTCCCCTGAAAGCCATCTCTCCATGCCGTCTCTCTGATCTTTGAGAAAAACACAAAGCAAAATGGAAACGCCATTAAAAGAGACACTATGTGCAAATTACAAAAAATGTTTAATCTGGTCCAAGATGTTATGTTTAAAATTATAGAATTCAAAACCAATGGTTACAAATGAGTAACTGGGGTTCACAGTGAGCAACTTGCATAGAATGAAAGATCAGCTTAGTTCACATTAGGCCTCACACATTAGGGCTCAGATTAATAATCAAAGCCTCAGCCTCAAGTTTTATCAATAGGGCCTAGTGACTATAATTATGGCAACATGGGGGCATTGTATGGCTTACTCAGATGAAGTCCTTCAAAAGCAAACTCCTGAGTTTTTATATCAACCATACTATCTTCTCTACAACAGTCATGCTATGGCCAATGTTTAAGGTGTAGCTAAAAGACTTCTGATTTAATTAAAACTTTAATGCCAAAGGAAGATAGTGCAGCTGGAAACAAACAAGCAAGGAACCCAATTCTCCACTGCCTTGCACATTGTTTATTCACCAACCCAAGTTAGTGCAAACCAAAGCTCCTGACACTGGCATGAGTAGAAAACGCTGAATGTACAGCACTTCATTCCCACCTGTTCAAAGGTCTAAGGCAAGAGGAGTCTGGACCAATACGCTGCTCTCCATTGTTTTTTGTTTTGTTTAAAAAGACAGTTGTTTTTGCTCTTCTCTGTAGCAATTGCTTGAAAGGCACACTATGTAATATATGCATAGACTTTTCAGCAAGAGTAACTCTCGTCAAGAAGTTCAGCCAAGTGAAGATTGGACAGAAGAACTTTGCAGATCAAAGTACTGCCAGGGAAGTCGTGGGAGAGAATCTGCCTCCCTCACTGCTGTATTTCTCTGGTGGGCTGTATGGGTTGGAACTGTGCCACAAGAGGCCAGACAGAATCTCCCTGCTGGAAAACGGCATAAGACCACCTACATGGCTGCTCCTTGCAAGATTGAGCAGAACAAGGAAGAAGACACAGCACAACGCCACCAGTATTCTGTGTAGCAGTTCATGTAGACTGATGGGGCCCCTCCACATATAAATGGTCCCAGTTCAGCTCCCTGGGCAACCCAGAATCCTAAAAGCATCCATCCCTCAGGACTGTCCATTTAACTATCACCACATACAGAATTTCAACCTGGTTCTCCAGTATGTACAGAGAGGTGTTGCAAGTCACTATTAAGATCTAAGCTTTCATGCAAGAGTCCAGCAAGCACTCTTTAAGACAAAACATTTTGAATTTCACTCTGTTCCCATTCTATGGCTTATTTAAAGTTTTATTTTCAATACTGATTTTTTAAAAAGTTATTTTCTAATTATTATTTTTCTGGGTGGGATGCACTGAGAAATTATTTCCTGAACAGTGGGAGAGACAGGAATTTTCTTTCCCTGCCATGTGGATGTTTTTAATAACATCAATTGTCTGCAAAAGGCTTTCTGACCTCAAAACAACTCCTGGTTTAGTGCATTCCTTCCCAACCACAAACCCAGTTAGAATTTCTTTAGACAAGTAGAAGAGACATTTTCAACAACCAAAGGGCCAGATTCTAAGGGAAGAAAATCTCCTAAAATTCACATTTGACTTCAGTGGGCTGGTGTGAGCAGAAACCTGCTGGGATCAGACTTGTTTTTCCTAATGTATCTCTTATACTAGAGCTTTTTCAGAGAACTAGTCATCTCCCTAGTTTTCTGGCATTTCCCTCCACCCTCCATGTGTGAAGAGAGCTGTAGTCTGAAAAGACATCAGTATTTGTCCTTACACCACTTTAGCACAAAATTATTTAAAGATGTCTGGTTAGTAAAAGCTTCTTGGACATGCAAGGGGCCCCTAGGACAGAATGCAAAGAGAGGATGCTCATCTTGAACATTTCACAATCAGATCCAACCCAGGGACAGAGATATTTAGCAGAGTTGAACAAGGCCTTACCCAGGGTTGCATATATACCATGAAAAGCTCCACACATGAGCAGGATTTAACCTTAGGTAAGCACCCAGTTCAGCATCCTGAGAATCTCAGCTCTCATTATTCAGAGGGAGGGGGAACAAGTTTCCAACAGTGCAATACTATGCATGTCTGCTCAAAAGTAAGCCCACTGGAACTTACTCCCAGAAAGTAAGTATAGGATTGAAGCCTAAGGTGTTTCGGTTCAGGGGTTTTTAAACTATGTGAAACTGTAAGTTACTCAGGTAGGGTGGCCAGGTGTCCTACTTTGCAGAGGATAGTCCTCTATTTTGGAGAGCTGGCAGAGGACAGTCCTCTCTTTCAAACTGTCCTCTATTTGATAGGCTGTCCAGTCCAAGTCTGGTTTAAAGTCAAAGAACCATATGGAAGGAAGAGCAGGAGCCTTGAAGTGGGCCATCAACAGTTGGCACCTGGATAGCAGACTAAGCAGGTCATCTAATCAGTCTCTTCACTATAGCGACATGTCTTGTATTTCTAGTTATTATTTCTAAAGTTTCACCTCATATATATATATACACACACGCACACACACATTATGCAAATCGGAGTCCTCTTTTGTCCTCTATTTTGGCGATGGATTTCCCCTTCTTTAGTGATGTGTAAGGCCAGCCTAAGACCTAGAAACAGTGGGAGCCAAGGGGGAGACCCACCTGGCCCATCCATCTGCCAGAGAAGGGGCAGTTGCAGGGAGCTTACTCCCCACCC
Source organism: Heloderma suspectum (assembly GCF_057233095.1). Lineage (NCBI taxonomy): Eukaryota > Metazoa > Chordata > Lepidosauria > Squamata > Helodermatidae > Heloderma > Heloderma suspectum. The sequence continues at coordinate 229,838,204 of NC_139459.1, forward strand.
CGCCCTGCCCCACCAGGAAGAACACTCGGCTCCAACTGACAGTTTTCCCCCGGACTGCAGAAGGAAGGGGGAAGACGCTCCGCCCCCCTCCATGGCCTAAGGAACAGCAGCCTCATTCAGGCAAGAACAGCAGCAAGGGAAGCCCAGCCTGGGCCCAAGTCCATTCAGAGCCCTGCTTACAGCTCACTGCCTTGTACTGGCCTTGAAAACCGATCTCCCTCCTCTTCCTTTCCCTTCCATTCCCCTTCACTTGTGTATCTTGTATTTTAGTTTCCAAATCATGTAAGGATAATAAAAAAAAAATTAGATAACTTCATTCCTAGTGTGAAAACACATGGCCCACAATCCCACCACAGACTCAAGCATGCTTGAGTAAATTAAAGTCAGCAAACTTAAATGTACGTAATTCCGGCCTTGAAAAACGAATCTCCCTCCTCTTGCCTTTCCCTCCATTCCCCTTCCCTGGCGTGCCTTGTCACTGTAGTTCATAAGCCTGATGGCAGGGCTGTCTCTCTCTTCTTTACTGATGTGAGCTGGTTTGGGAGACAGTAATTGTCTGAAAAGCAGGATAAAAATATAGTAGATAATATTATCTACATTCAGGCTTATTGGTGCTAAATAGAGATAGCAGCAGCAATGTTCCCCTGTCAGGCTTAGACACCTGCATGAAAACTGATGTGCCCAGTCTGACTCTTGCTCATTTGAGCAAGACTACACTTTGGGCAGCTGGTCCATTTGACACTAGGGACGTAGCCTCCCCAGCTTCAGAATGCACCCTTCTAAAGCATGCAGATTCAGACTTATACAGGTTAGTTGAAGTGCTTCTGAAAAGCCTGGGACACATAGGTAATGTTTAATATGGAAAAGGTGCCCTTTTAATAGTTATTATTGTTTCACAGTTTTGGATCATCTCTTCGACTCAGTGACTACTCCAGGCAATGTACAAATAAAAACAAGAAAAAGAGTATTATGATTATGGCTGATTGCTCAATGTCGTTTTTAGATATATGTTTCTTTGTGTATACAGTTTGTGTTTTTGTAAATGGTTTAAAAACTTTTACACTGTAGTTTAATGGTGTGGTTTTTTACTGTAATGTAATGTTTTTAATCTCTGTAAACCACCCAGACAGCATTAGCTATGGGGCGGTATAGAAACGTAATAAATAAATACATCAATCAATCAATAAAATATATAAACTACAACAAGCTCCTGTGTCTTGATCATCCTGAACTTCTGGCATGCAATCCAGAGGATGGAGGAGCTGGCAGGCCTCTTCAAATAACTCCCTTTCTGGCTTTTCCCATCTTGATTGGAGAGGCACAGCATTCCCCATAGCCTGCCTGGTGTTCGATGCCCCTGAGCAACAGGCAGCTAGCTGGGAGACGGCTCAGTGGGGCTGGTTTCAAGCAGAAAGGTGAAGGCCCTTCCTGCTCTCCCCCACAAAACCAAGCTGCCCCTGCAAAACCAAGCTGCCCCTGCAAAAGCACTAGCTTTTTTCACAGGCTGTGTTGGAGGTGATTTGAGCATCAGGCCCAGGATGGGGAATGTCGTAGGGCCTATCTGCATGTTTCAGGCGGTCATGGAAATTAGCTGGAATATTGTCAGCTTAACCAGACAACCACCATTTTTCTAAAGCCAAAAACCTGCCCCAACAGGTCTCAAATCAGTTTCTTTGCTCAATTTCCTGAGGGAGCGCTCTAGTCTCACACAGGTGTCAGATGAGTATGACTGTTTAAGTTGCCAGATGATGTCACCTCCCATTTTAATTTGCATGGGCTTTGGAGACCTTGTTTGCATGCTCTCCTGGGGTTGACTAAATTTCAACCCTTTCTTTCATTGGCTAAAAACCATTTCTGCCAACCAATGCTTGAAAGACTTTCTCTGAGCAAATCTGTGGCAGGTGGGGAGGATATTTGTCTGGAGAGAGACTCCATTGGGATTTGTAACCATAGGCTGAACTTCCTAAGTCTTGCCTCTTTCTTCTGAAAGAATATGTGATGGGCTCCATCTTAAAATGATCTGAACAAAGAGGCTTTAGCAACAAAGTCTTGAGGGACTTGGTCTGAAAGCAATAATCTAACCAGTAAAGTATTGGATAAGAAATCTTGTTTTTTATCTATTTTGTATGCCTTTTCCTATTTTATTAGTTTTCTTCCTTTTACCTTTTAAATGTCATGTAAATTTTAACTTCTTTAAAGAAATTCAATTTTAATTTTAAGTTATAATCCTTTGCTTGGGTCTTTCACACTCTACCGATCCATGCTTTCTCTGGCTACAAGCTACTAGAATTTTGCACCTAATATTGGGGTTCTTTACCTAGAGGGAAACAAGATATGCTATTGGTCTGCTAACAGCTTAATGATGGCAGTCTACCAAAAGTTTTATACATTTCAGGCTCCAGAGAAGGACTAGGACAGGAGGTTAAGGAATAGTTCTGCTCCTTACAGCTCTCTACACACAAATTTATCTAACAAATCCATCTAAAAGTAGCTTTGGAAGATGACAATTTGGAGCAGAGGTGTGTGTGTGTGTGTAGGATTTGGCACTTTCCCCCACCCACCATGTCTTTGCTCCAAACCGTCCTGTCGCGGTCAGTGACTCCCATGGAGTTCCATGTCCACTATTTATTGATTTGATTTGTAGCTCACCTTTCTCCCAAAAAATGGCACTCAAGGTGGCTACTATGGCAAACATGAAGCTGTTTTTCCTTACAAACAGTAGGCATTTTAGGTGTAATTAGGCCTTAGTAACAGAATAAACAATACATATGTCATCTCATGAATATATTGTCTTCTAGCTAGTCATACGTTTCAAATCAGAACAAAAGATGAAAACAGAAAAGTTATTCAACAAAATTCAAAGCAAATTCCAGGTAGTCTGGGCTGGTATTACAAACAACAACACTGTGTACAGGATGTATGGCTGCACTTTGGTCAAGAGACACATCAAATCAATGTACAGAATAAGAACAGATGAATATCTCCACATACACTACTTAGAATCAGAAATATTGACCAGGTTTGTATGATCAGGGAGGGAAAATAAGCCATGGTGGCTTATTTTCCTGCCCCATACATGCTAGTCACATGCCACCTAATTTCCATAATTACCCTCTCCAGGTGTAGGTTGTTGTCTTGTGAAAGAAAAATATCTTCCCTTTATTCCCAAGCATTCACTTTTTATTATTCAGCTGAACAAAAAGCAGATATACATGTATGGGAGAGGATCCGTGGATCAGCTCTCTCAAAAATAGTTCTTTGGGATACTATACTTATACTTAGCCCCTTCATGGATCACTGCCTTGTTGTGGCGAAGGGGCTTGCGTAACTCAGTGAAGCCATAAGCTATGCCGTGCAGGGCCACCCAAGACGGACAGGTCATGGCGGAGAGTTCTGACAAAATGTGGTCCACTGGAGAAGGAAATGGCAACCCACTCCAGTATTCTTGCCAAGAAAACCCCATGGAACGTATCACAAGGCTAAAAGAGATGACGCCGGAAGATGAGCCCCTCAGGTCGGAAGGTGTCCAATATGCTACTGGGGAAGAGCAGAGGGTATTTCCAAGTAGCGCCAGAAAGAGTGAAGCGGCTGGGCCAAAGCCGAAAGGACACTCAGCTGTGGATGTGTCTGGCGGTGAAAAGAAAATCCGATGCTGTAAAGAACAATATTGTTTAGGAACCTGGAATGTCAGATCAATGAATCAAGGTAAGCTGGAGGTGGTCAAACATGAGATGGCAAGATTGAACATCGACATCTTGGGAATCAGCGAACTCAAATGGACAGGCATGGGCGAATTTAATTCAGGTGACCATCATATCTACTATTGTGGGCAAGAATCCCTGAGAAGAAATGGAGTAGCACTCATAGTCAACAAAAGGGTGGGAAAAGCAGTACTGGGGTACAATCTTAAAAATGATAGAATGATCTCAGTACGAATCCAAGGCAAACCATTCAACATCACAGTAATTCAAGTCTATGCCCCAACCACTGAGGCCGAAGAAGCTGAGGTTGATCGGTTCTATGAAGACCTACAACACCTTCTAGAACTAACACCAAAAAAAGATGTCCTCTTCATCATAGGGGATTGGAATGCTAAAGTAGGAAGTCAAGAAATCACCGGGATAACAGGCAGGCATGGCCTTGGTGTACAAAATGAAGCAGGACAAAAGCTAATAGAGTTTTGCCAAGAGAACATGCTGATCATAGCAAACACTCTTTTCCAACAGCACAAGAGACGACTGTACACATGGACGTCACCAGATGGTCAATATCGAAATCAGATTGATTATGTCCTTTGCAGCCAAAGATGGAGAAGCTCCATACAGTCAGTAAAAACAAGACCTGGAGCTGACTGTGGCTCAGATCATGAGCTGCTTCTTGCAAAATTTCGGCTTAAATTGAAGAACGTCGGGAAAACCACTAAACCTTTCAGGTATGACCTAAATCATATCCCTGATGAATATACAGTGGAGGTGAGGAATAGATTTCAGGGATTAGACCTGATAGACAGAGTGCCTGAGGAACTATGGACGGAGGTCCGTAACATTGTTCAGGAGGCAGCAACGAAATCCGTCCCAAAGAAAAAGAAATGCAAGAAAGCCAAGTGGCTGTCTGATGAGGCTTTACAAGTAGCTCACGAAAGAAGGGAAGCGAAAAGCAAAGGAGAAAGGGGAAGATATACCCAACTGAATGCAGAGTTCCAGAGAATAGCAAGGAGAGACAAGAAGGCCTTCTTAAATGAACAATGCAAAGAAATCGAGGAAAACAACAGAAAGGGAAAGACTAGAGATCTCTTCAAGAAAATTGGAGATCTCAAGGGAACGTTTTGTGCAAAGACGGGCATGATAAAGGACAAAGAAGGCAGGGACCTAACAGAAGCAGATGAGATTAAGAAGAGGTGGCAAGAATACACAGAAGAACTATACAGGAAAGATCTGAATGTCCCTGATAGCCATGATAGTGCGGTCACTGAACTTGAGCCGGACATCCTCGAGAGTGAAGTCAAGTGGGCCTTAGGAAGCATTAGTAACAACAAAGCTAGCGGAGATGACAGTATTCCAGCCGAGCTATTTAAAATCCTAAAAGATGATGCTGTTAAAGTGCTGCATTCAATATGCCAACAAATCTGGAACACTCAACAGTGGCCACAAGACTGGAAAAGGTCAGTTTACATTCCAATTCCAAAGAAGGGCAACGCCAAAGAGTGTTCAAACTACCGCACAATTGCGCTCATTTCACATGCCAGCAAGGTGATGCTCAAAATCCTACAAGCTAGGCTTCAGCAGTATGCGAACCGAGAACTACCGGAAGTACAAGCTGGGTTTAGAAGAGGCAGAGGAACTAGAGATCAAATCGCCAACATTCGCTGCATCATGGAGAAAGCAAGAGAATTCCAGAAAAACGTCTATTTCTGCTTCATTGACTACGCTAAAGCCTTTGATTGTGTGGATCACAACAAACTGTGGCAAATTCTTAAAGTGATGGGAGTACCAGACCACCTGACCTGTCTCCTGAGAAACCTGTACGAGGGTCAAGAAGCAACAGTAAGAACCAGACATGGAACAACCGATTGGTTCAAAATTGGGAAAGGAGTACGACAAGGCTGCATATTGTCACCCTGCTTATTTAACTTATATGCAGAGTACATCATGAGAAATGCCGGGTTGGATGAATCAGAGGTCGGAATTAAGATTGCCGGGAGAATTATCAACAACCTCCGATATGCAGACGATACCACCCTAATGGCAGAAAGCGAAGAGGATCTCAAGAGCCTGTTGTTGAGGGTGAAAGAGGAGAGTGCAAAAGCTGGTTTGAAACTCAACATTAAAAAAACTAAGATCATGTCATCTGGCCCCATCACTTCCTGGCATATAGAAGGGGAAGAAATGGAAGCAGTGACAGATTTTACTTTCTGGGGCTCCAAGATCACCGCAGACGGTGACTGTAGCCATGAAATTAAAAGACGCTTGCTCCTTGGGAGGAAAGCTATGGCAAACCTAGACAGCATAGTAAGAAGCAGAGACATCACCTTGCCGACAAAGGTCCGTCTAATCAAAGCTATGGTTTTCCCAGTAGTAATGTATGGCTGTGAGAGCTGGACTATAAGGAAGGCTGAGCGCCGAAGAATTGATGCTTTCGAACTGTGGTGCTGGAGAAGACTCTTACGAGTCCCCTGGACTGCAAGGAGGTCAAATCAGTCCATCCTAAAGGAAATCAACCCTGAGTGCTCATTGGAAGGACAGATAATGAAGCTGAAGCTGAAATATTTTGGCCACCTAATGCGAAGAGAAAACTCACTGGAAAAGACCCTGATGCTGGGAAAGACTGAAGGCAAAAGGAGAAGGGGACGGCAGAGGATGAGATGGCTAGATAGCATCACGGATGCAATGAATATGAACTTGAGCACGCTCCGGGAGAGAGCGCAGGACAGGAGGGCCTGGCGTGCTATGGTCCATGGGGTCACGAAGAGTCGGACACGACTGAACGACTGAACAACAACAACTTATACTTAGATACAAAGACACATTTGGCAACAGTTGATTGAATACAAGCTACTGCATAAAAGGCAGGAAGGTCAGTCATTGGCTATTCATCACATCTAAGTTTGTCTCACACATTCTGCATAATCACACTTACTTGCTCAGAACTCTTGGCTATGTGCAGTTTCACTTTTAGCTAATGGCATTTCTTTCACAGTCTCATCCAAACCTGATTAGGGTGGGGGTGGCTTATGAACCACCCCGGACCCATGGCTTGGTCTAGGGTTACAGGATAGTTTGGGATCCACCCCTGCCACCCACTCTCACTGGGTTCAGACGACATGACAACCCACACCCAGTGCGGTTAATTATGGAAATTAGGTGGCATGCGACCGGCACACACAGGGCGGGAAAATAAATCACCATGGCTTATTTTCCTTCCCCGAGCATGCGAACCCGCCCACTATTTCCCACAGTCACAATATCCCTCCCTCCCTCCTATAGAAGGATGCTTCCAACTCTGTGATCTGATTATAATTAAATATAACCTTTTTATTATGAAGCATTCTCAATTTCTCTTCTGCAGTCAGGCTTGTCATCTCTAGAATTGTTGTGAACCATCCAGAGAGTTTTAGCTATTGGGTGGTATAGAAATGTAATACATACATACATACATACATACATAAAGCAAGCGATGGTGATGGCCAGATACTATTTCAGTGATGTCTTCAGCTCTATGTAATCAACATTTTTGGGTAGCTACAGATGGCATTCGAGTTCTTGTTTTCTGCTCCTTAACCTAATGTCTGTTTAAATTAATACTATAACCATCTTTACCACAGTCTGTGTTCAAAAGCATTTGAGCTGTGTTTACAAACAGCTGGGCCCATGGGAAATACAAATCGTGCTGCCACCTCTTTTTACCCTCTCTTAACAGTCAGTAAATTATATTTATTTCCTTCCTCCTGCTCAAGGTTGTTGCAAGTGCTGTGGTGAATTCCGTGCCAGACTTCCAAACTGTGGCAGTGAGGAGAGAACCACAAAAACAAAACAAAAACACCTTCCTACAAAAGGGTAAGGAATACTGGCACATGGAAGGGATCATTGTGTAAAGCCAAGGTAGGCGCTGGGACCCTGCCTGCCCTAGGCTGCAGCATGCACCAGCAGGAAACTATTTGATACGGCCCGTAATATTTTATTATTTCCCAACTGCTCACTAATTCTCCTAGAAGCCTTGCCAAGCCTCAGCAACAAGTAGGAAAAACCATGTGGGGTTACAAAGATCGTGAAAGGGAAAGGAAAGATCTGGTGGTTATTATGGAGATGGAAGAGGCCTCCTTGGGTATATACTTATACTTATATTTGGCAGAGGAGGGGGCATGAATAGATGCTCGATTAGATAAGGTGTAAAGCGGTATGTGGCCTAAATAATTTTTAAACTGCTAGTATAAATCAACATGTTCTGGACAGTGTTATATAGCATGAAGAAATTTAAGTTCTAATAGCACAGATTTGGCTATGAAGCAGTAATTATTAAAAAGGATAAATGAACAGGTTACTTTAAATAAAATGTATGGTTCAGTATACACTTCATGCAGAAACATCGTCGGTCCTAGAATAGCTACGGTAGATCAAAAGAAAATGAATACAGAAAATACCCATAACTGTGAACACTTATAGAAAGTCAGACTTGAATTTCAAGCTAGCTGTAACATACTCACATAACAACACCGCACACACACTTTTCATACCTTAATGACACATCTTAAACATATAGCAACATTTTTACGTGAACCACGGAAGGCACAATCCTATGAATATTAAGACAGAAAAAAGTCCTACAACTCCCAGCGTTCCTAGGCTAGCATGGCTGGCTGGGGAATGCTGGGAGTAGTGCGGCTTTTTTCTGTCTAAACACACATAGAATTGTGCCTTGAACCAACTTGTTCAATATACATAGGACCATAACTCCATATACGTTCATGACCTCATCATGCCACCTCTTTGTTTTGCTACATAGATCATGATCCTTTACTAGCTAGTTGTGCTGTCAGAGATTCAATAGTTCTCAAGAAACTGGTAGGTACATTATTCTGGGTAATTAATTACCAACACACACACACACACACACAGAGAGAGAGAGAGAGAGAGAGAGAGAGAGAGAGAGAGAGAGAGAGAGAGAGGAATGACTCAGTGAAGACAATGGTACTTATTGTTAGCAAGAGTGGCTGAATAACTGAGTCCACAAAGTGAAGGCTTGACAAAAGCAAACTTTACTTGGTGGACTCACCTACTCAGCCACTCTTGCTAACAGGTTATAGGCCAAGGAATGCTGCTGTATTCCAGTGATACAGTACTGATAACCAGTGATTCAATCCAAGAAGAAGGGATTCATCACACGGGGCAGATATCTGCATCAATACCAGGGCTTTCTCCATCCGGTTTCATCGAGGGATTAGATCAGGCTCTGTTACACAGTTGTTCCTATCTCATTATATTCCATTCCTTATCTTTCCACGACGTGGCTACTTTTCCACGAAAAGCCATTATACACACTGGGGGCATTGCAAAATTTCCTCCTTGGTTCCTGCCCCTTTCCCTCTCCTCATGGATTACTGGAGGTTTGGTTGTGATTGATACGCAATGCGCGTGGACAGCAAGCTCCAGTGAACTGCCCAAACCCTGCCCCCACAGGCACCAGCTTCCTGGCAAACTGTAGGAATGCCAGAGTGCTGGCTATTCTGTGCTGTGGAGTAAGCAGACAAAGTCAGGAGCAAAAGTTGGTGCATTGTATTTAGTCATAGCATGGTGGCAAGCTGGCAGGTCAGTATACTGACACGCCCACCACCCTGATGTCACTGCCGTCATTATCATGACCACACCCCTAACAAACCAAAACAGCTGCCCACAGCTTCACACACACCACGGTCTTCATGCTATGGGAGAAATACACAGGGAGATAATGGTGCTCCTGTTGTGTGGGCTGAAAAACAACTGCATTTTTTTCATTTGGGGATAACATGGGATAGGGAGGGGGAAATGGAGGGAAAATCACTGGAGGATTATGACATCGTGTAATGGACCCACAAACTTCCATAAGTGGCCTATCATGAATGTGTGATCAATTGCAGGTATAGAGATGCCCAAAGAAGAGAGGAGGCTCAGAGAAGACCCCTAGGAAGATGGCAAGCATCTCAGACTTAAAGTGGGGATAGCAAAGGTGAACAAAGGAAATTACCAGGTCTGGAACATTAAGATGGAGAACCTCAGCCCCAAGGACGATCTCTGGGATGTGCTTAGCCCAGACAGGCCAGCAGATGACCATGGAAACTGGGATCAAAGCAACAGGCAAAGGAAGTCATCAGCTTGCTTGTAGATGATAGGCTCATCCACATCAGAAAGGAGGACACAGCAAAAGCTATCTGGACTGTGTTGTGGAGACTGCATGAAGGTACAAACTTAAACACTAAGATGTACCTGCTACACAGGCTGTCTGGGATGAGGCTGCAGAGGACCCTGGAGACTTGCAGGAAAAGGGATCACTGAGCTCCAATATTGCCCTTCAGGTTTTCGTGTCAGTGTTTGTGCATGGCTTTTGCAACCAAGCAACCTTTGCTTTGCCAAACCTTCACGTTGTAGACTCAGTTATTCAGTCACTATTGCTAACACTTATATGCATGTGTTAACTGTGTGATGGCTGGCAGCGATACAGTGGTGTGAAAGATCCCAGAGCCATTGTGGGCTGGGTGTGTGTGTGTCAGATGGGACGTGGCTATGGGATTTGATTGTGCCAAGTCCCTCCCTGTTTCTTGTCCCCATAAATTAGTGACTTCTCTTTTCCTGCCAAACAAGCTAGGACAGACTTAGGATAAGTTTAACTGGGGAGCCAACACCTTTCCTGTTGCCATTAAGACATATAGAACACCCTGAAGACTTCACTGGAAAAAGTAGATGCCACTGCCTTCGCTTGAGTCCTAGGATGCAAGTAATAGACTGAGACCCTTCTTAGCTGCTCCTCCAAGGAGGAATTACCTGGCTAGTTTCTGGGTAGCATAAGACCCTTTATGGGGAACACATATGAATCTTCTACTGACCTTTTCCTGTAGGGGATTTAAAGGATCTATCCCAGATGGGTACATCATGTTTTTTTTTCCTGAATCCTTGGGAGTATGCCAACAACAACAAAACATGATTTGAGAGTCAGTGAAGGGGAAATGGGACATAGTAGAAGCTAACAGCTCTGTTACATTGCAGCAGATAATTTGGGACTTATCTCTAAACTTCCTGTCTCACTCTCATTATATCTGTACAGCTGCTGGAGCTTAGACTAGAAGTATGTTCTTTCACTTTCTTATTCCCAGTCATTTGCCAATACAGCTCCCTTGTTTGTGTTCTTCGCCTAATTTCAAACCAATGCCATAATTCACAGAATTCTGCAACTATAGGGCTAGAAAAAAGCTGAAGGGTTTCTAGTCTGACCCTGTTAACTCAGGCAGGATTCTTTGTAACCAAGCACTACTAACAGCTTAGGGTGCTTCATCAACATCAAGACATTCCATGGAAAGAACTCAGGGTATGTATGGTGCACCACACCAGAGATACCTACAGGAGAAGTAATATGTGTACAACAAAAAAACAAGAAGGTTCATGTTCCAGCATATAGTTAAAATATGGAATTCGCTACCACAACATGTAGTGATGGCCCCCAATTTGGAGGGCTTTAAAAGGGGGTTAGATAAATTCCTGGAGGAGAAGGCTATCAATGGCTACTAATCCTGACGGTTATGTGCTACCTCCAGTAGCAGAAGCAGTATGCCTATGTACACCAGTTGCTGGGGAACATGGGAGGGAGAGTGCTGTTGCACTCATGTCCTGCTTGTGGTTTCTTGGTCAACAGCTGGTTGGCCACTGTGTGCACAGAATGGTGGACTAGATGGACCCTTGGTCTGATCCAGCATGGCTGCTCTTACATTTTTATGTTGTGTCAGGTGAAGTGTGGGGAGATATTACTTACCAGGGTCATCAGCCAATAAAACCTTTGTCTTTTTCAATCCCAAATATGGGATGAGATCAGTTAGATCTTGCTTATGGAATCAAAACTTGTTTTTGATGTTTGCTATTGTATCCAAGATATCTTTAGTGCAGGATAGCCCACATTGGTTTTCCAGCCAAGCATGCGACATAATTACGCCAGCAACTCTAGCAGCTTTCAGCCACCTTATGTGGTGGAACACACTCAGCTGGATCCACAGTTAATTTATGGCCGTACACCAAATAGAATTCTAGTTCTATTGAAGCTAATTAGATAAATTGGTTTAAGGACCATGTATCCAAGTGGGTGTGCTACCCAAGGCACATGTACAACATAACATGGGAGCACTTCTTAGATGCTGATGAAGCCTTCTTCTCTAAGTTTAAATCTTGCATACTCTGTATAAAAAAGCTGGTCCAATAAACCACAGACTTTTACTTACTTTATATTACTACTTGGCCACATAATGAGAAGACAGGACACCCTGGAGAAGATGCTGATGCTAGGGAAAGTGGAAGGCAAAAGGAAGAGGGGCCAGCCAAGAGCAAGATGGATGGATGATATTCTGGAGGTGACGGACTCGACCTTGGGGGAGCTGGGGGTGGCGACGGCTGCAGGAAGCTCTGGCGTGGGCTGGTCCATGAAGTCACGAAGAGTTGGAAGCGACTGACCGAATAAACAACAACATATTACTACTACTACTACTTAGCATTTGTGTAGCATTTTCAATCTGTAACAGGGTTTACAATATGTATCTTGCTCATTTGAGGTACCAACATACTCATAACTATCTTTACCAAGCTAGTGCTACACCACAAATCTAGAACACCCACTGCCATCACTGTGACTATAAATGAAAGTGCAGCTGGGTATAATATTATCTACTTTGGTTGTGGTTTATAAGACAGAAAGGACTTCAGTATTCTATTTGCATGTTTCAGCATTAATACCAGTGTTATATAAATTAACGGGCGATAATATCTGTACAAAAAAAAGTGTATAGCAGTCTTAGCATCAATTAACCCAATAATAATTGCTGGCTTCTCAAACATTGGCTAGAGGAAAGATATCTAATTGCTATGTAATTCCCACAAGAGCATCACACCCAGTCCTAATATGGGAGGGGGTTATGTTAGTCTTGGAGATACTGCAGACCTGCTCATATATTTACCCAAACTTTGACAAGCCTTTGGCCTGTAGTGTTTTTTTTTTTCTAGGCAGACAAAAAGGCCTGAGTCCCAAGTCTAAACCAGCAGTTTCTTTCACCACCCAACAAAAAACAAAACACATGCAAAAGATATCGGACTCATGGTCATCGACTCAGAACAGCAAGCCAAATCCTCATTCAATGTCAATAGCCTAGCTCTGCTCCCATCAACAGTAGTATCTCTTCACTCTGCCTCGCTAAGCAGCCCATCCAGCCTAAGCAGCTTCATGTAAATTACCTCCAGCTCTGGCTTTTCTTTCTCACCTACCTCCCACCAAATACCACCCCTAGAAACCATCAGCAGCTTCCCCCACCTCCCAACTTGTAGCTGCATTGGCCAAAATGAACAAGACCTCACATTGGAGGCAGTTATGAGCCGTCTGCTCATAGTTCTGCTTAAGTGAAAACAAGTACCCCATGCCAGTTTAAATACAATTCCCCTTACATGACGTGGAAACCATCTTTCAACAAATTTCCTCTCCCTCCTGTTCCCCTTATTGTACCCAAGACTCCACATATTTCTTGGCTGCAATGGCAAGGACCCTCAGAGGACACGTCAGCCAGACTTGCAAGCTTGCATGCAGTTTATGCTACCCTAGCATGTGATGTCTACATTAAGTGTTAGGTGTTTTGCTCAGCACTGAAGCTGGTGCTCAATCCCCAAGGCCTCTATCCCCCCCACCTACCCCTCCTCCTTACCCTCTCTCTGATACAAATCAGCATGTAACTGCTCCCACTTGGGGTTCACTAAATATGTCAGCTCCTTGCCAGCCAGACAGGTTGTTTAACATTCTCTGTACTGTCTCAATGCCAGCTACCCTGCACAGCTGGCATCTCCCCCAGGCACGTTTTTGGCTATTGTGAGAAGCTCAGATATGAGAGTGCTCCTAAAAAAATGAACCTGAGTTCATGCACTGTGTCCGTAGGAAGATTCTCCAAGGAAACTGACCCTTGGGGAAAACACAGCGTAACGGGATGAATGACAAAAGGAGAGCGCTCTGCCACCAGTTCCAGGCATGTTGGCTAGAGACAAGTAGCTGCCTGATCTTTGGGGAAAAGAGCAAGTGGAGATGGATCCACCATCCATCATTTATTTGCCATTGGATTGTGGATGAAGAGTTAGTTCATTACAACAATTCTTTTGGACAGATGCCGTGATGGCCTGCGCTTTTCCAAGAATATTAGAATCTTGGCAGGAGCTGAAGAGCAGTTTATTAGGTTATGAAAATAAGAGTTTTGAGTCCTTTCAAGAAACCCACCTGTTCATTGATGAAGAGGGTGAAGTCTCAAGCAGGTTAAAGAATGGGGAGGGGACCCGCCTCCTGTCAAAATGCCCCTCCGAAGTGAAAGTTAGCGCTGTAACGGAGCAGAAACTCATCTTTCCCTGACCCCCACTGCAGTGTCCCAGCAGTGTGAGACACGATGAACGCTCTCCCTCCTAAGCAGCTTTGAGAGACACCGGCTGCCTGAGCTCCTGCAGGCACTTATCCACTACAAACGACTGCCACAGCCAAAAGCAACCCTTCAGCCATCCAAGAGGCTGTCTCCTTCAGAGGTACTGGGCTTCAAGCAGCTGCAACAAAAGCCCCTGGGGACAGACCCTGCTGGAAATATCATTAGTGTATGTCACCCTGCTTGGGAGGATTAATCTGCATGAGGAGGAGCTGTGCTTTAACAAGGCCTTCATGGTGTATTAAAGAGGGAAAGAACTTTTAAAAAGAAATAATTATAGAAAAAACAATGGAATCTGATATCCTAATAAAATTTATAGAGCATGGAAATGGCTTCAAGCTGGTGCAGTTGGCATAAACGTTTGGAGGTTACTGACCTTTTAATATGTTGAGATACCACCTTCTCCCTAGAGGCTGGGAAACAAAAAGAAACATCCCACCAAAGTGATAACTCAGGCTAAACGTATGCATCTGTTTCAAATGTGAATGGCCAAGAAAAGTGTCTTTTAAAAAAAATAAAAATTCTCATTGTTCTGTGTTCTTCAGCAACACAAAAGGGAGTTCATCTCCCTTTCTGGTGCTTCCCCATTAGCAGAAAACATTCCAGAAATAATCCAAAGTCTATTTGTACAAGAAGTAGGTCTGCAATTAGATATGCATTATTATATTATTGTGTTGTGAAGATGGCTTTAGTGCAGAATCCGTTGTCTTGTTCAAAATCCAGCACATCCATTCCCTCACTTTTTTTAACGAAAAACCTCTACGTTTCTAGTCTTTGTAGTTGCAAATGGCACAAAGTTAAATGTGAAGGTATTATGCTACCATGCCAGGAATCAGAGCGGATCTACACTGTGTTTCCTGTACTCAAGTAGCAAAATCTGTATTAGTGTAATACCTTTATTAGGCCAACCACCAGTGCTCAAGAACTCCTTCCTGTAACCTCTCATCACTGTCCCTCTGCTCCTACACTTCCCCGCCCCCATATCCCATCAATCTCTCCCCTTTTATTACTCCTTTGTCCCAGACAAAACTGAGCTGAATTCCATCCTTCTTCAGAACACAGAACTTGGGGAATTAAATGTGAGCTCAAGTACATGGAGCTACTTTTCCTATGGATTGGTTAAGGCTATTGTGGCACTGCTTGCCTTGGGAGTTTAAAGTTACCACATATATTCACCCTTGATCATATTATTTATGCCAGGAAACCTTTCCAGCTTGGTCCATATAGTTTCTCTACATAGCATGTGGGGAATAAGAGTGGGAGCTCAACATTCCAGCAACACGTACCATAGCATTTCTTTGAAGGCTGTCAGCTAATGGCTTGTTTTTCATTTTTGAGGCTTATGTTTGGTTAATAATTACATAAAATACAAGCTTTCTTGGCACTACACCTAGAAAGCATACACTTTTTAAAAAAGAGAGACATGAAAACCAACAAGCCAATTACCTATGCCTCTGAGGGGATGTGTTGAGTTCTGGTGAGTTATACCCAGGCCTTAGTAGACGCCAACTCCACAAGAGTAACATAAAATAAACTTCTTTCAAAAGTAAAAACAAGATGTATTAACCAGCTCCCTATTCAGCTAATATATTAATCAATTCCCACAGAATTTGTTTGACTTTGGTAGATTGAGAGTGCTCCCTCGTATTATTATTTCACTCAATACAGAATGTGTTTGGATTCCCAGTTCACTCTTTAAAAATGTATGTTTGTTTTTAGACTACATAGGAAAGTAGTTACTGAGACAGCCTCCTAACAACTTGCTAGTGGGAGATTCAGGACAGATAAAAAGAAGCACTTTTTCATCCAGAGCAGAGTTAAAACATTAGAATTTGCTTGCAGTGATGGTCACCAACTTGGACAGCTTTAAAAGGGGATTCCAATTCATGGGAGGATAAGGCTATCAATGGCTGCTAGTCACGATGGCTGTATATCAGCTCCAGAATCGGAAGCAGTATGCCTCTCAATACCAGTTGCTGGGGAACATGAGAGGGAGGGTGCTATTGCATTCATGTCCTGCTCATGGGCTTTCTATAAGCTTCTGGTTGGCCACTGTGCAAAACAGAATGCTGGACTAGATAGGCCTTTTAGTCTGATCCAGTATGGCTCTCCCTTCTTAGGACTTGACCAGTTGTTAGCTTCCCACATTCCTCGTTCAGTGCTGTAACAGTTTCATTAGACACCTCCACAGTGTGTATAGCAGGCTACGCTTGTGCTTGCAGCTGAAGTAGTGGCTCACATGATGCTGCAGGTACCAAGAACCCTGAAACATCACTCCTGATTTCCCAGAAGAAGCACCACCATGGAATCATTTCTTCCCTCAGTTCACGGAGTTTGTCCCTTCTGTTTGCATACATGCTACTTGTAGATTTGTTTCCTTGTAATGCATTTAACTAACATACCTTGCCAAGATATAAGAATATATTTAGTCAATGGGATATATCCAAAGAACCATGAGCACAAGGAAAACACCTGCCAGCACTATTCCTGAAACTCTTGCACAAGAGTTCACGAAGTGCTGTAATGCTGGAGAAGCCTCTTACGAGTCCCCTGGACTGCAAGGAGGTCAAATCAGTCAGTCCTAAAGGAAATCAACCCTGACTGCTCATTGGAAGGACAGATACTGAAGCTGAAGCTCCAATATTTTGGCCACCTAATGCGAAGAGAAAACTCTCTGGAAAAGACCCTGATGCTGGGAAAGACTGAAGGCAAGAGGAGAAGGGGACGGCAGAGGATGAGATGGCCAGATAGCATCACCGATGCAATGAATATGGACTTGAGCACACTCCGGGAGAGTGCGCAGGACAGGAAGGCCTGGCGTGCTGTGGTCCATGGGGTCACGAAGAGTCGGACACGACTGAACGACTGAGCAACAACAGGAACAAATAGCACTTTTCACGATTCCCCTAATGCAAGAGGTTGGCCAAGCTCATGCACAAGTGGAAGAATGCTTTGGATTTGGTTTTGCTCTTCTTGTGTATTCTTCTGTTCCAAGGCATAAAACAGCCCTTCTGTGAGATGGAGATGCCTTCCTCTTATGGAATGGCACCATAAGGGATTCACCCTTTGTTTGCAACTGTTAACTTTCAAAGATTCTTTACTGATAGTGTGAGGACTTACTAGAGATGTTAAGGGGATAAGGGTGCTCCTGGACCTGATGTTATCCCTGGTGCTGGCAGTGATCAAGAGCACCTTTTATCAGTTTCATTAGCTACATATATTGTACATAAGGTGAAGAAATCTGTGGCTATAAAACTATGGAATGACTTCCCTGATGAAGACCGAAGCTATCTGTTCTTGTGGATGTTCAGAAAAGATGCAAAACCTACTTTGTCCTAAAGGCATATGCCTGCTGGTCTTTGTTACTGCTGCTACTGACCGTATTGCATTTATTGAGTATAGTTTTTAACTGCTATGTTTACAATGTTGTAGTTTATTTTCTATCAGAAGCTACCTTGAAGAGTTGGGGAAATGTTTTAAATAAATAAATAAAAGGGCCTGCTCAGTTCTAGTCAGAGAATAATGGGGGCTTTCCAGGTAATTTCTAGAACAAAGATCTCTTATTAAACCTAGGCTGATGCTCGGTTCATCAACATAGATCAATGACGTTACTGAGATTGGGTTCAGACGACACGATAACTGGTGATGGGTTAATTAACCCACAATGGGTTATTTAACCTATCATGGGTTATCATGTTGTCTGTCAGAAATTTTTTGACCCATGATAGCTTATTTGCCAAAATAATGGTCTGCAGTGGGGGTTATTTAACCCATCGTGGGTTATCATGTTGATTGGGCACCGCTGAGTTATTTTTCTTGCCTACAGAGTTGTGCAGCGAGAGCGGTTGAGCTCGCTGCCTTCGCTCTGTTTTTCATGGAAGTCCTCTGTTTAATGGAGACTCCCTGACAGTTTGCTGTGATGGGGCAAAAAGTGAATGTTTCCCCCCAATTCCCCCATTTCCCCCCATTTTCCAAATTAGCCTCTGTTCCTCTTTTTTAAAAAACGTCTGAACAATTTTGCTTTTGCGGGAAGTGCTATATCACTTTATGGAATGAGTAAATGAGCAATCTTTCAAACCCCAAAGGTTCTACAGCCACCCCCCTTTTTGTGCTCTTGGGTTTTCACTCCTCTGGGGTAATTACATGGGGTTTCTTGGTTGGATCAGGTGCCTCCTCATTGAGGGAGGGAGTGTGTGAAGTTTTCCTTCGATCCTGGAACACCTCCCCCCCCCCAGCTTATATTGCCACAAAACCCTTTCTTGCGCACTTGGGATCTTCGCTGCTGGTGAGTGCTTGTGAGGGGTTTGGCTGGTGGATCGGGTGCCTCGTCAGTGGGGGAGACTGTGTGTGAAGTTTTCTCATGATCCTGCAACACCCTCCCCCAGGTTTTATTGCCACAAACCCCTTTTTGTGTGTGCACTTGGGATCTTCGCTACTGGGTGAGTGATCATGCTGGGTTCGGCTAGTGGATTGGGTGCCTCCGGACTGCAAACATCCAGCACTGTGGATGTGAACAGCACCACTGCTTGGGTGGGAGGACTGCAGCAGGACAGGGGGCAGGGGTGTGTGTGTGAGTCAGATTACACACAGTACCTTACTAAGCTACTCACAGTAGCTTATTAGCCTATTCGTGTGGTGGGGGATCGTGGACTAATTCACAAATAAGCTACCGTGTGTAGCTTATTAACCCTTCATGGGTTGTCGTGACATCCAAATGTGGCCTGACTCAATGCTACACTGGGCCTCAGCCTGCCATCGTCACCACCTCTGTGGAATTCATTTGACTGGATACATGGGCTACAGCAGCGGTTCTCAACCTGTGGGTCGCAACCCTTTTGGGGGTCGAACGACCCTTTCACAGGGGTCGCCTAAGACCATCGGAAAACACATATTTCCGATGGTCTTAGGAACCGAGACACCGCTCCTCTATCCATCTCCAGGCGGGTCCGCCCACATGCAGATACGCCCACATACGAGTACCCGGCATGATGACATCATCGCGCCAACCCCATCACATACACCCCGTACAAATACAGGTGTATGTGACAGGGTTGGCGCCATAATGTACTTATGCGGACCAGTCACACATGTGTAGAGAGCAGCTGCTGTGTTGAAAGCAGCTACTCTGTTAAAAGCAGCTACTGTGTTGAAAGCAGCAGTATTGGAGGTAAAACAACACTTCATGAATTATAATTACTGGGTAAATGTAAAATCATGTACTGTAAAATCATCAACTACTGCAAAAAAAAAATATCTGTACAATGGGAACTTAGTCTGGATGCTGATGGGTCTTTTTATATTCAGCTGTGGTTGATGTGAATACTGCCCCCTTGTGATAGTAACAGGTATGTAAAAACAACAACACAGAGAATGGTAAATCATAGGAAACTTTAATGAACTGTATCGACTGAACTATGCCATGTATCATATTTTGTATTATTAAAGCTATTGTTATATATTATTTTCATTAGCAAACCATCCCATGACAATGGATCGTGTAGAGAAGAACGTTAAGAAGAGAAAATATAGTGAGGATTTTTTACAGTATGGTTTTACCTCAATAATTACAGCAGGAATTGAGAAACCGCAATGTGTTATTTGTTGTGAAGTTCTATCAGCCGAATCTATGAAGCTGAACAAACTAAAACGCCATTTTGATAGCAAGCATCTGAGCTTTGCCGGCAAGGATACCAACGATTTTAGAAGCAAAGCTGATGGACTCAGGAAAGCCAGACTTGAACTGGTGGCAAGTACCACAAACAAAACGTAGCAGCCGCTGAAGCTTCATATTTGGTGGCACTCAGAATCGCCAGAGCTATGAAACCTCACACCATTGCTGAGGATTTACTGTTGCCAGCGGCCAAAGACATTGTTCGAGTTATGATCGGAGACGAATTTGTTACGAAATTGAGTGCAATTTCCTTATCTAACGACACTGTCCACAGAAGAATAGATGACATGTCTGCTGATATTCTTGATCAGATAATCCAGGAAATTAAATCTTCTCCACTTCCAATATTTAGTATCCAGCTTGATGAATCTACAGAGGTTGCAAACTGTTCACAGTTACCGGTTTACGTGAGGTATACTAATGATGGCGACTTTAAAGATGAGTTTCTTTTTTGCAGACCTCTTGAAACGACAACTACTGCACATGATGTATTTGACACAGTTGGTTCATTTCTGAAAGAGCATAAGATCTCTTGGGAAAAGGTTTGTGGTGTTTGCACAGATGGTGCTCCAGCTATGCTAGGATGTCGATCTGGATTTCAGCGTTTGGTACTGAATGAGTCACCAAAAGTCATCGGAACTCACTGTATGATTCATTGGCAAATATTAGCGGCAAAGACGCTGCCACAAGAGTTAAAAGAAGTAATGAAAAGCGTCATAAGTTCTGTCAATTTTGTAAAGGCGAGCACTTTAAACAGTCGACTGTTTTCGCAACTGTGCAACAAGTTGGATGCGCCGAACAATGCTGTGCTATTTCACACTGAAGTGAGATGGTTGTCAAGAGGAAAAGTTTTAAAACGTGTTTTTGAGCTTCGTGATGAACTCAAAACGTTTTTTAATCAGAAAGCAAGACCACAGTTCGAAGCACTTTTCAGCGATAAAAGTGAACTGCAGAAAATAGCTTACTTGGTTGACATCTTTGCCATCTTGAATGAGTTAAATTTATCACTGCAAGGACCAAATGCAACATGCCTCGATTTGTCTGAAAAGATCCGATCATTCCAAATGAAACTTCAGCTTTGGCAAAAAAAACTGGATGAAAATAAAATTTACATGTTGCCTGCCTTATCTGCTTTCTATGAGGAACATGACACTGAACCAGACAAAAGGATTACAATGATAATTTCTGTGAAAGAAAGCTTGCACATGCTTGCAGACGAAATTTCATCATACTTTCCAAATCTACCTGACACCCCATTTGCACTTGCCAGAAGCCCATTCACAGTCAAAGTTGAAGATGTTCCTGAGACAGCACAAGAGGAGTTCATTGAACTTATTAACAGCGATGCAGTGAGAACTGATTTCTCTACAATGCCAGTTACAAAATTCTGGATCAAGTGTTTGCAGTCATATCCTGTTCTGTCTGAGACTGTGTTGCGCCTTCTTCTTTCATTTCCAACAACATATCTTTGTGAAACAGGGTTTTCCAGCTTGTTGGTTATCAAGTCTAAATACAGAAGTAGACTTGTTGTGGAAGATGATCTTCGTTGTGCTCTTGCAAAGACTGCCCCGAGAATTTCTGATCTGGTGAGAAAGAAGCAATCTCAACCTTCGCAGTGACGTTGGCTTTTTACGCATACTGTCGCAAAATGTAGCAATGTAGTTTACTGTTGTTATATTAAGACTGTTACCCATGCTACACCATGCTTCAAGACAAAATTTCATTTATTTGTAATTAGAAATAAATATTTCACAATATATAATTACATATTGTTTTTGTGATTAATCACTATGCTTTAATTATGTTCAATTTGTAACAATGAAAATACATCCTGCATATCAGATATTTACATTACGATTCATAACAGTAGCAAAATTACAGTTATGAAGTAGCAACGAAAATAATTTTATGGTTGGGGGTCACGACAACATGAGGAACTGTATTAAAGGGTCGCGGCATTAGGAAGGTTGAGAACCACTGGGCTACAGTTTCTCTAACATTGCAACCATAACTTTGAGCACCTTTCAGGAAGCTGGAATTCCTTTGGGAGGAGATTTTCAGGCACATCTTTGAACACATGGCTACTTTGTGTTCCAAGCTGTCTATAAAATACTTTAACATAAGAGCAGCCCTGCTGGATCAAACCAAAGGTTAATCTCATGTATAGCATTCTGTATCCAGCAGTGGCCAGCAAATAACTTATTTTTCCATGCTGCACCAATTTCCCATTAGTGTGGAATATCTGTACATAATATTTCTGTATAGGAGGAGATATGAGAATATTCAAATGATCACTTAATTGGTATCTCAAAATCTGAAAACCTTAGAATTAGTAGTTATTTTTGCATTAAACTTTACCAGTGCCTTTCATTCTTCAGCCTTTTAAATTTAAATTAACACTCCTGGCAACTATTAGTGATAGTTCATATTTATAAAACCATTGTACTATGCAAAATCTGTTAAGTGAGATATTCACTAATAATGTTATTAACTACTTATTTTTTTATGTATCTCTGATACATTACATGCATGGGGAATTGGTGACGCTTGTTCTCCCATTTTATGATATTTGCTAAGGAGTTAAAAATGGATAAAGGAGGGAGCAAATCTGGTGCTTAGTCTAGAATGAAAAGGACCCAGCTCCCTAGTGAGGGAGAAAAGTGTTGAACAGGAGGCACATGCTGTTATGCCTCATTCCTCATTTCAAATGTGGTACGGTGCACAATGGGAGTGAATAATATCAGTCTCTGAGGCAATGAGTCCATGCTTTACCGATTATGATTTTTTTAAAAAACCATTGAGAAAAATGGCTTAGATTAACAGCTTCTATGTCCCACCTGCTGGCTCAGGGTATTCTTCCACTTAATAGGCCGCTGGCTTCCCCAAACCCTACACTCCCCAGGAGCCACCCTTTTCCGGGCCACCATTCACAAACTCTGGTGTCACAATGCTGTAAGGAAAAGTTCCTGGAGAGCCCATCCTGTGAATAAAAGGACAGTCTGTCAGCAAGTCCACTTCAGCACAAATGCCTGGCTTGTGAAGAAGGGAAGACCTTGGATTTCCTGCAAGCTTGGCATCAGAGGGGAGTATGGACTGCACAATAGATTCCAGTCAATGTGTGAACTGGCCTGCATATGCTGGTCCCCAAAGCCTAAGCATCTCAATGGCATCCTGTGGACTCGTCCTAATCTGCCATTATGTGGCTGTTCTAAGATAACTCTCCCTAGTGTATAGGTTCCCTACTGACCCTCTCTTCCCAAAATGAAGGAAAGATTTGTGACCAGCCTTTTCTCCTAATACCACAACGTATGGGCAACCATCCAGTTGTAACATGTCATGCAAGTTCCCATAACACAATTACAAGCACTCAAAAAGCCAATGTACTTTTGTCATAGTAATGGAAAGTTATTTTTAAAAATAATTTTAGTCCATTTCTGTTATTAGCAAGGCCATGAAGATGAACTAGTCAACCTCAAGGAGCTCAAGAGCCACATTCAGCTACATTCATGAAACTTTTATCTCAATAGCCTCTACACACACACACTGAACCTGACCTTTCTTAAAACCAATTCCAGGCTATCTTATATTTCCCAGGATGCTTTAAACCATCCAAGATGTATTTCCCAGGATGCTTTAAACCATCCTTCCGCACTTCAGCTTTCTGGAACATTCCTTGTCTCCAGATTTTCTATCATTCCCTATATAATATCATCAGTAAGGATAGTCATTTTCCTCCATTTTGGAATGTCTGGGGTGCCATTTTGGAATGGCAACCCAGATGCCACAGGATATGCCAGATCTCCCCCTCTGAGGGTGGAGAGAAAGTGTCATCCTTGGAGGGGAAGATCTGCCCTCAGAACCCCTCTCCCAACAGCTGCCATGGAAACCTTCATGGACAGTTCTCCTCTGACAGTGGAACACTGTCTGACATCAGAGAGGGGAGATAATGGAGGAGTGTTGTGTGGCATGCTAGGGGAGGCTGTAAATCACTTATCTTTGCAACTCATACTATGAAATTAAATGGTACAAGAACTCGGCATTCTCAACAGGCCAGATGTAGCAGTTTTCTCAACATTTCGCTGATTTCTCCTAATTTCTGCAGTATACACAACACGCTAAGTGAATGTACCATCATTAAAAGGGGAGCTGGCAAATCATTAGCACGTGGCACAAAAGTGGGGCTTGCACCACCAAATGGCAAAAAGGCTAAATCACCACCATCACTGCCACACTGGTAGGCCGCCTATTCAGTTCTCATTCCCTGCTCCCACGCACCATATTTATTAGGCCTCTTCTGGGAAGCACTAGAGAATGCTTGTGCACAATGCATGTGCCCAATATCATTTGAGTGGCACTTCTTCCATGTTTGGAGAGATTGGAAGGAGGAAACACTATTTTTGGAACAACATTTGTCCAAAATTTGCTTTGAAATTGTACCCCAATGTTGCTCTCTGAAGCACAGTCTTCAGCCTGCCTTCAACCAGGGCAATGGGAGCAGGTGCAGAGGAGAATGGCAAGGGTGGCCCCTTGTTTCCCGCAAGGAGGCAGGTGTGGCACCAAATTGCTATCCCAATGTCTCTCTCTTTAAAACCACAATAATTCCAGCCTCCATAGCTGGCCTCCATCTGATGCAGTGACTGGTGCGTATCCTTCCTGCCACTGTCAAAATACATAACTGGAGACCTCACTGGATATGTCAAGTCTATCAGGACCTGGCAGAGTATCTCCTTTTGGAATTAATACCTTTCTAGCCAGATCTCTAAGCCCCCAAAGGTTAAGGAACATCTTCCTGCTTATGTGCAACCTAGTGATTGGTGGAACATGCTGGGTAGTTATCACCACCACCACCCGCAAACCACCCCAGAAAATCATAATGAAAACAGACTCATTAGCTCTCTTCACTATCTGTCTGCTGAATCTACCCAGGTTACACCTACATTGGTGAGTATTCCCTTCTAGAAGTCCCAGTGTAGGATGTTAAGCTTCTGAACTTCGTTTAGAACTTCCATTGATTTCAGGGAGATGTGCACCACAGTCTCCTCCACACATTAGCACCTTGTTGGCACTTCACAAATAAATATGTCCTATTATTGTATTATTAAAATCAAAGCCTGGTAATAAAGAAACCCAACCCATCAATAGACCCAGGAGACCAGCTATGGGCAGAGCTTAGTCTGTTGCACGCCCACCCACCTGACTGAGAAAAACAAAATGTGCATACTGCAGCTGGAGTTAAAATCCTGAATACTTCCCCTAGCAGTTTGTGTAACTAAGATGTTCCTCCCCACTCACCCCTTGGAAACAGCAGTTTGACTCATACCAGAGTATGTACCAAAGAGGCAGGGGAAAGTATAAAACCTGCTGGCTTCAGACTAATTGTTCAGAACAATAACAGCTGGGGGGAATCAAAACCCTCCAGTAACTGTTGTTTCGATGTCTTTGGCATCTCAGGCTATCCTTGACCCTTCTGCCCCCTAACACCAGCTTCCATGAACAAGCTTCCATGTATCCTCATCTAGATGTCAAGATTCCAGTCCCTGCCACATATATAAGACAGTTCTTAAGCCTTGCCAATGTTATATATACTCCCTGAGCAACTGAAAAATTTCTTGCCTGAAATCCAGAGCCCTCTAAAGTATGTTAGAACTAGAGAAAGTATTGCTGCCTCCAGCACTCACCCATGTACCTTAGCATCCAACCCAATAACCGCACAACAATTTGTGCCCAATTATAGTCAACAAAAAATATTTTATTAGATTAGGGAATAACAGCTGGAAAGGGTTAGGGGAATGTGGAACAAGCAAAACATTATCGTTGTAGCCTATTTTTGTACTTCTAATTTAAGCATGAAGTAATTATCGTCCAGCATAAGCAAACAAAAAGACGAGTGCTTGTGTATCTTTTCCAAAATAAAATAACTGAAAGCATCACTACCCCATATCTGAATGACTGACCATGATTTTAATGGAAACTTGTGCTTTTATTCCTCAAAGTCTTAATCTTTCTTAACCGCCACCTGTAGTTTTCCTTTGCTCCTTTCCTTCCTCATCGTTTTGGAAAATGCTATTGCCAAACCCACTCTAACCCCCAGAGCTAAACAGCCCACTCCTAGGGGGAATCTTCATGACAATGGAATGAGAAGCACGCTGGAATATTATCTGGATAATCAGCTTTGGTCCATCAGGGACACACAAAGCAAGAAAAGCCAAGTGTACAGCATCTTTAAAATCTGCTTTTCATGTGTCACACAGCACTTGAAAGCAACATACTTCCGGGTTGGGTGGGGGGAGTAGAACTGAATGTCATCAAACTGGCAGGTGCTGCTCAATCAATGAGAGGCTTGTTTCCCACCCTTGTCAAAGCTCCCCCTGGCTACCATGTTATTATCCCCAACAGCATCTGAAGGCTGCCCATGAGAGCATCCGACCAGCACCATTTCACCCCATTTTAGCCAAAAGTTAGGGAGTTAGAGTTCCCACCCCCTTTCTCCTTTTCCAGGGAGTAAATACAGGGATCTAGCCACTTCACCCATTGATGGTCTGCAGCCTGTGTTGCCCAGTCATATAACCTCAAGTTGCGCACTTCCAGGAAGTAAATACAGTGATCTAGCTGCTTCACCCATTCTCAGTCTGCCATCTCTGTTGTCTGTTTCCCCCCATTGAGAATCTGTAGTGTCTTTTTCCCACTGAGAAAATTGGAGTGGCACTATTTCAAGTATTAGCTATCTAGCAAGAGGAGGTGGCCAGAGGAGCGGGTGCTTTCCGTCCTGCTGTATCAATACAGTGATACAGTGAAAACTAAAGAATTCAGGAGAGGGAGGAGAGGAGGTAATCAGAGGCAGCGGCAGCAGTGCTAGCAGAGGGAGGCAACTCCATCCAGCACTTTCCCTCTGAGCAGAGAAGCAGCAAAGTAACACAAGCATCAGAGAAGCACATAATCATGGCTCTCAAGCAGCTGAGAAATGGAGGCTAGTTACTCCCACTGGCGAAAAGGAAGTATAGTGCCATTCTGAAGGCACGGAAGGGCAATCTAGTGCTTTGATGAGGTAGACTGGTGGGCTAGTTACTCTAGTTAGCTAAGTTACTGAGGGCACAGCCAGGTGAAAGATACACCCCTAGCAATGCCCAATCATACAGAATTTAAAGGGGAGGGATGGGTACACAGCAGCTGAACTGCAGCGGAGCCAAATTAAAGAAAAACAACAGAGTAAAAGTACTCTGCAAAAATGTGGTTTCCCTATAGGTAAACTCTGGGGTGGCTGGCTGGGCACCGGCAACATCACGTGCTGCAACGGACCTCCAAATGGTTCCAGTCCTCAGCAAATCACCCATGATGACAGGCCCCTAGCTGCAAACTAAGTATTGGCTTTGCCATTCACATATAGCCATCTAGATGGACTGGTAATCTTCATCACATAAGCTTTCATTATCCAGACATGATCAATTCCTATGCAACTTATTATTATAATCATAACTGTTGTCATCATTGTCATCATCATCTTCATCATCTTGGTAGAGGTGCAGAAAAATATAGGGTATCACAGTTATGTTAAAGAGAGACAGAATAACGGCAGCAGAAGGAATCCAGGACCACATTCTGTGATGGACCTCAGGATTCTTTTTAAGTGGTTGATAACGGGGAAACATCATGAAGGTGGTGATATTGAAATGTGCCATATCTGATTGAACGCACTAAACTATTTGTGTGGGTTGTGCATATATGGCTGGAATCCAAAGAAGAGATGTATATGCACAGAAGAGAACAACGCATGCAGCTTGAGCTTTTCTTTGCCCCAAACCTACCCACCCAGCATTTCTCATTGCTATTTTTTTTAGTTCTTCAAACTCTGTAGGTTGTACCCAGACTTAATCATGCTTAGAGTAGACCCACTAAAATCAATGGCACTTAAGTTAGTCATAATTGTCCCATTGATTTAAATGGGTCTACTCTAAGTATGACAAAGCATGGATCCAAACTTATGTGTCAATCTAAGAAAACATCCCAAATGAAAAGACATTTAGCCCCTTGGGTGAAAGCCACGTTTTGAATCTCAGTCCATGATGCTCTTTGTGTATCAAAATAGTAAGTCTTAAGCCACATAGTTCCAGTCGTGGGACTTTGTTTTGCTGCTGGCTCTCTTGGCTCATTTATTATAATACAGAACATATTTCTGATCTTTTGCATTTAAACTCATTCATAAAGCTCAAGTCAGTTCAAATACTTAGCTCGGTCCAACAGTGACCTGTAGCTATAAATCTGTACCTCTCCCCCGGCATGTATGCCCTTGTGGCTGTCACTTTGCCTGATTTAAATTTCAAAACAAAGCATTACATTTCCCAGGTGCAGATGTGTTTGCATCTGGGAGCTATTCTTCTCCCTCCCCCCATCCACTTCTTCTAATCTAAGCACTTCATCTGGGCCAGCCAAATGCTGGGAATTTAGGGGCAGTTTAAGAGCACAAAGGAAATTGCAGTGACAGCAACTTAAGCTGCCTTTCTGGGCAGTGAGGATACAGCCCATAGTGAAAGTGATTTGCATATTGGGCTAGATGAGTCCATTGCTTAAGGGAAACAAACAGCAGGTTCAAGAGGCAGAGAGAAAGAGGGCAGGCACCAGAGGCAAATCAACTGACTTGCTGTATGAGAACAGGGCAACAGATAGGCGTACTAGAGGAATCTCAGAGCAATATCTGCTGTACCAAATGTACAAACCCCAAATGAAATAAGGGGCAGTATCCAATGGTAGTCCTACTCAGACTAGGCCCATTCACTCCAATGGGTCTACTCTGTGCAGGAGTACCGTTGAATACTACCCATGTCTTCTTGTCCAGTCATTTGTAGTTAAATCTTTCATTTTCTTACATATTCTTTAATCCAATTCCAGGCAAATATTAAGGCTATAAATCCTATACATACGTGCCTGAGAGTGAGACCTTTTGAACTCAGTGGGGCTTACTTATGAGTAGACATGCATAAAATTGCACTGTAAATAGTTATTGCATAAAGGTGAATTGGATATAATGTGTGTCTATGTCAGACGGTAAGGATTTGTTTTATTTATTTCTTAAGAGACCTATCCTATGCATGCTTAGACAGAAAAATGTCCTACAACTCCCAGCATTCCCCAGCCAGCCATGCTGGCTGAGGAATGTTAGGAGTTGTAGGACATTTTTCTGTTTAAACATGCATAGGATTGCACCCTAAGAAAATTTATACTCCACTCTTCAATAAATACTCTCAAGGTGGCTAGCTATAGAATAGTTAAATAATAACACAATATAACATAATAATAAAAAGCAGTAGAGGCAATAATAAATGAACATTGCCAAAAAGAATGAAAACCAAATCCAACTGATGCTTTAAAAGGCCTGGGATTTTTTCAAAGGGTATTTTCCTGGCACTAGAAGGATAGAAGAATGGGGTTGAGGCAAGCCTCCCTGGGAAGAGTATTCCAAAGGTGGGACACCATAACTGGGAAGGCCCTCTCCCCATTCACCTAACTTCTGAAGTTGGGGAAAACCACAGGAGGGTCTCTGCTGAGTATTGGAGGAACAGAGATGACCCTTTGCTTTGCACAAACCCAGAAAGTAGCGTTTAACAAAAGTTCACTAAGAAGCGAATTCCCAAGGTTACCTTGGTGTTGCTTCATTTTTCAGCCTGTTAAAGCCTGCAATGTTTGAAGAACAGAAGAGCTGCTATATGCAGGATACTCTGCATCATGAAGAACACTTGAGACCAACTGATTGATGAACACAATGGAGAACACTGAGACCCCTCCATTTATGACTGAGGATTCTAAGATGCCCAGCTGCTTTTGTGGTTGCCACTTGGTAAACACTGGTGGTAAGTCAAGTTACACTGTAGCTGCATAACAAAAGAGTACATATAGTTAGAGGTTTACTTCTTTTATTGTAGCAGCATAAGTTTACTCTACTACATTAGATGCCAGAAATGGAATAAACCACACCAGGTCATCTCTATTCACCCTTAGAGCTGGCCTCAAAGGAAACACAAATCAGCAACCCTCAGGAATATAGCCAAGTGCCCTAATGGCTTGGCCCCTCCATCACTGAGTTGTGATGGTCATCTGGCTGCTGAATGTTCTCATCCGTCATGTCTTCCAAAAGCTCAGCCCCAGCCCCAGTTTCCTGCACGGCTGCAGCAGCCTGCTTAGCACAGTGTATTTCCTGCTTGGGTGTTCTGGCTGATGCTCCACTCCCCATCCCCAAAACTATTGTAAGAATGTGTCAGGGGAAGTGGCAATATTTATTTATCCCTTGCCAAAAGACTCCCATTTTGAATTAAATGGTGATAAAGTTTGCTAGGTTTTTAATGACATTTCTTCATGAGCTGATGACATTTTTATGGACCAATAAAATCCCTAGATAATTCTGCTTGTTGATGCATCCGAGAACACTGGAGCTTCTTGGACTAATTAGTTTTCTTTTGTCAAAGACTTGCGTTAGCTGCAGTAGATCATACAGAAATATATTTCTTCTCTCTACCCTGAGGTTCTGTAGTCCTCCTATCTAGCCCAGAGAAAAACCCAGTCACCATCCTGTTTTGCAGCCTGTATCAGATTGTAGCTGTTGTTGTTCAGTTGTTAAGTCGTGTCCGACTCTTCGTGACCCCATGAAGTATACAAATGGTCCTTTGCCTTGCATGGGAAGGCTTTACTTCTACTCTTTCAAAAAGAAAGTTGGTAACATACCGCCCAAAGGGCTAAATGGTAGCATTAAAAACACTTACAGGATTGGAAACAAAGGAAAGGTTGGCAAAGCAGCAGCTGCTTCGCACATAACACAAATAGTGACAGAGCATCCAAGAGTGACCCATGCATCTTTCTTATGCTTTTAGGGTCTCATGTGAAGGGCAAATGTATGTACTCCCAACACAGGTTCATCTCAAGCACCTCCCTGAGGAGGGGATAGGCAAGTTCCCAACTGTACAAAACCAAAAAGCATTAAAATAGGGCACACACTTTACTTCGACATCCTGTAGCACTGTTTCCAAATCATATCTGAATCCACCTGGCGGCTGGTAATATTAATAAAACATACTTAACCTTTCCATTGCTAAGAACAGAACACTTTCATTCTGTTGGGAATAAAGAAGCATATCTTGATCAATCAATCGTTATTAAGGAATAAGAGAAAAATGAGTTTTGTTATTAGCAGTCTGCTTGGCGTAGGGCAAGCACTGTAGGCTCCCAACAGAGTTGGCAAGCAGAGATGGTCACTTTAAGAAATCAGGAAGAGTGACAGCAACATAGACTTGCCTAATGGCTCTGCCAGTCATGTACACCAGGGGCCAATCTACACAGCCAATTTAATGTGGTGATAGAATGCATTGGGTTCACTGGTGACAGATGATGCTGTCACCAATCTACCGCCATCTCACAGCATCTCTCCCCAAAATGGGCATTTTCAGAAATTCCTTTTACTCCGATGTTTTTCTTAAATGTGGTTCTGGAATGGTTCCGCTGCAGTGTGCTCCATATTAAATCCTGGGTGTGCCTCTGTGATGTGGCTGCGACCTGCAAATGATGTGGTCAAGGGGTGGGACCACCTCTTACCCCCCTCCCATTCCCTCTTTTTCCCCATTTGCAGTAGGGCTTCTATCACAATAAGTAGCCTCCTTTTCCCATTCACAATAGCAGTAGCTAGGGGTGGACGAAAGTCCCTTACCTGTCGTCGAAGGACGTTCGTGGTGGGGGGGAGGCACTTCGCTGCTCCCCCCGCGAAGTTCAGGCTGGGGGGGGGAGGCTTCCCGCCTCGTCCCGGCCGAAATTCAGGCCGGGGGGGAGGCTTCCCGCCTCGCCCCGGCCAAAATTCAAGCCGGGGAGGAGGCTTCCCGCCTCGCCCGGCCGCGAACGCGAAAGTTTTTTTTTTTTTAACACCCCCTGATAGGCTACATGACGATTCACGTAGCCTATCACGGCTAGATCTGCAAAGTCAGCCGTGATAGGCTACGTGAATCGTCACGTAGCCTATCAGGGGGCGTTTTTTTTTTCCTTTGATTGCAATGGCGGCGGCGGCAGCCGGTCAAAAGACCGGCTGCCGCTCCCGCCCCGCTCGAATACCCACCGAACCGCCGGCCGGACCCGCCACCGGGAGGGACATTCGGTGAAGGTAAGTCCCGTCCGGGGGGGGGGTGCGGGGGGCAGGGGGGTTTGGAGGATTTCTCCCCGAAACTTGTTCGGGGGGCCGAACACGTTGGCGCTCGGCCCCCCGAAGTTTCGGGAAGAAATTCTCCGCCATACCTAGCAGTAGCGCCGTTTCACTCACAATAGTGGAGTAGCCCATTTTTATGTAGTGCACAATAAAGAATACACAGAGCTGAGGGAGAAAGGACAGCCAGTAGCTTGCAGGAGCCTACAGCTGCAGTATTTCGCAGTTGTGTTACTGCCATGCACCTACAACTTTGCACAGGTGCAATACACCTACAACTAAGGAATACCCATAAGGGGAGAAAGTGGCCAGCCTCTATTTCACAGTAACGATACACCTGCAACTTCACAGTCACACGATACACCTACAGCTTCGCAGTGGTGCAATACACTGACAACTAAATACTCAGAAGAGAAAGAGAAAGGGTGGTCAGTACAGCAAGAGAGCACAGACAGGGCTGGGAACAAACCTCCCCAATCACAGAATCATGCTGGTTCACCCCTTCAGAGTAATGCAACAGTTTGCTTTTTCCATTCATAGATAGGAGGCACTGATTCATTCATGTCTCCCCTTCAGAACAGTCCCCTGTGTGTGTGATTTGATTTGCCTGTGTGTTTGTGGGGACAAGGAGGAGGAGGCTTAGTTCAGGTTGGGGAAGCAGAGGCAGCAGCAGCAGCAGCAGCAGCAGCAGCCGTTGCTGCTGACTCCAGAGCGCTAACAGAGAGAGGCAATTCCAGCCCTTTCCCTCTGTGCAGGACCTAGGTGCCTCCTGTCTGCCCGCCCAGCGGTCTGTTCCCAGACTTCAATATTGTTGGTTCACAGTGGGTGGATGCGAGGGGGAGAGGTGTAGGGTAAACTATCCGATTTTACTCATCTCTTCCATTAAACTTCCCTGAGCAGTAGAGCATGGAGAGGAGCGGGTGCAAGCCTCTTTCACTGGCTGAGCAGCATCTATGGGGTTGATGGTGTTCACTTCTTCTAGTGGGACTCCACCCATCCAACCACAAAGTATGGCAGATTAAAGTGCAGTTTGACCTGTGAAGAGCAGGTTTTAAGGTAGTGTTTACTCCACATTTTTTGTTTCATGTGCCTGGGATGGACCAAAAGCAATTTCATGAAAATCCAGATAATACCGGAAGTGCTTCTCATTCCGTTTCCATGTAGATTCCTCCCAGGGCAATTCTAGCAGTACAACCTAATCAGATCTGTAAATATTCAATAGCCTCAAGGTTACTGAAGTGCTAAAGCTTACGCAAAAACTTACGTAGCCTAAAACGACTGGGTAAAAAAAAAAGAAAAGGGCGTACACAAATGGCAGCGGCTATGGCCGCCGCCATTTGCGTTCCTTATTTTGGGCCGTCTTAGTCTACGTAAATAATTACGTAGACTAAGACGGCGAAAATAAGGGGAATGCAAATAGCGTCCGCTACGCTATTTGCGTTCCCCTTATTTTCACCGTCTTAGTCTACGTAAATATTTATGTAGATTAAGACGTCAAAAATAAGGAACGCAAATGGCGATGGCTGTAGCCGCCACCATTTGCGTACGCGTTTTTTTTCTTTTCCCCCAGAGCCCTCCGCGGCCGGAAATCCGGCTGTGGACGGCTCTGGCCTGGCTGGGCTGGCCGGCTGCTCCGTGGAGCCGCTGCGGAGCACAGCCGGCCAAGAAGGATTCCGGGGGGGAGGAACGGAGCGCCTCCCCCCCATCCAGGATTCCGGGGGGAGGGACAGAATGCCTCCCCCCCCCATAAACATAATCCGCAAACAGGTAAGTGATTTTCGTACATCCCTACTTTCAATACCCTAATATCCTGGTATTTCCCCTTAATGTGCTCTGATTTTCTGCCTTCGCTACCGTATCTGGTCGTAGTCCCCTCCCGTGCCTGTCCATATATGGCGGTATTTGTATTTCCCTCCCATCCAATCACAGCTCTCAGTGGCCCCATGTCTTCTTCCGGCTACCGATCGCATAGCTTCCTCAGCAGCCCCCATTTCCTCAGCAACAAGCAAAAGGCTGGATGTGCATGCGCTTGTCTGATCTCGGAAGCTAAGCGGGGTTGGCCCCAGTCACCAGTTGGATGGGCGACCACCTGGGAATCAGGCTTCCTGCATTGAGCAGGGGGTTGATCCCTTCAAATGAGACTAAGTTTTACTCCCTCCTATCCCCCGCTCCGGATGTGTTTTTTTAAAATTAAGACATTATCCTCGCAGAATCGGGGCTTCTCCACAATGTTTTTTTGTCTAATTGAGGCATGATCTTCGAAGCTTTGAAGTTGTGAAGCCCATCCAACTACTGATTGGGGCCGACCTCGCTTAGCTTCCAAGATCAGACAAGCGCACGCAGGAAAACCGCACAGCACTCGAGTGTGAACCGAGCTTGCGCATTCGATGAAGCACTGCAACGGGGAAAATGGGTGAGTCTGAATAATCACGTTTTAATGCAACAGCGTTTAACCCGACGAGACACCAAATTCATTGTGATGGCGGGCGCAATGTAGATCGGCCCCCAGTGTGCCGGCTTCATAGACTGATTCCACTCACAGTTGTTGGACCAGTACTATCTGGGTCTATGCTACTAAAAACCCACCCTGGTCTCCTTATCACCCCCGTTGTTGGAAGGAGTACCATTCACTTATTCAGAGTAAGACAAACTCTGGAGTCCCATGTGCAAGTCCAGAGAGACACATAGACATGGGATGCCATGATTCTATAATTTCTACCCCACTCTTTGCCCAGTCTGATGCAAATCTGACTGCTTGGGTTCTTGTCTCCTCACAGGCTGAGATCTGCTGCAAGCCTTTTAAAAAAAAATATTTTTTCTTCAACCGCTGAGACTCAGGAATTTCTATACACCCCAAACTTGAGGTACAGGAACAGGTCACACAGACCCAGGGACAGGTATCTTTGAAATTCCATCCTATTTTTAGGAGGGTCTTGTACAAATTGTAGCCTCGTACTCTCCATCCTCTTTACTATGGTGTGTGTGTGTGTGTGTGTACAAATTTGATTTTGGACTGTATTTGGTTGGAGCCCCAGCCACTTAGTGCAGCTTTCCCTGGTCAACTTGCAGGAAGAACTGCAGCCAGGAGTCGTATTTTCTTTTAGCAAGCTCCCCTGTTTGTTTCCACTTGATTCCATTGCTATCAAGAGACACTCTCTTGGAAAAGTTGTCTTATATGCAATGTGTTTTGAGCCCAGTTCTGCACAATAAATTCCTGGAAGAAGAAACAAGAGAAATTGTTCAAAGCACTCAAAATTGGAGTGAATGTATTTTGAGCCTTAGGTAACCTTCTTCCATCCCCATTGGGTTATTGTGACTGTGCATCAATATTAGCCTGAGCACACTGCCCCTCGTTAGGACAAAGCTCCCTGAAACTCTCTCTTTCCACTCCACCCTTATAAGGTCATCCCAAACCTTTATTTTTTCTTCCCAAGAATGCTGGGGACTCTGATTTACTTAATCCCCACCTCTTGACCTCTTCACACGCAGAAGACCATCCCAGATCAACCTGAATTGTTCACACATGCCCACGGCATAGCTTTAAGCACCGAAGCCGTCAGATTCAGCCACTGAGAGAACTAAACTAATGTTCCCACAATTCAGTTCTCTTCATATCCTCTGGAGGGTTCTTGCATGTTTATGTATGTTTTTGCTTGTTTTGATTGACATTCTACCAAGTTAATTTCCCTGATTAATGCGTGTACATTTTACATTCTTGCTTGTGTTTAATAAATTCCCCTGTTCTTGGAGAAGCGTGTGTGTGTGTGTGTGTGTGAGAGAGAGAGAGTGAGAGAGAGACAGACAGACAGACAGACAGACTGCCAGACATCCTATTGCTCAAGTCAAAAAGGTCCCTTAACAAATATTCATCTTGAGAATGTGTGTAAGTTTGTACACGTGTCTTGAGGAGCACATTCAGTAACATGGTGCTTAATAACTTGGCAGTATATGGCGATTATGATAATTATAATGGTTAGTATGAGCTTTTCATGAAGTGCTGACAAAATAAATACATGAGAAGGACATACCATAAACACAAACAAATGCTATAGTCAAAACATCACTCTATTCTCCTTTTTTGGCCTCATGGACTTCACTTACAACTGTAGTATACAGCATGGTCAGGGGCCAATCCCAATAGAAGCCTTCAGAGTTTCATTCCTGTACAATTTTATTTAATCATAAGTGTTAATAGATGCCTTGGGAATCACTGTTGAAAAGTAGGGTCAGGAGCGCCCTAGCTGCCTCTTACAGTCCCCTCCAATAGCCAACTCAAGACACAGACCGAAGCTTTATTCCTTTTACAACTTAATGACTCTTTCAGGTGCTAATCACCAGCAACTAAGCAAGAAACTGCACTGGGGTAGTTAGCAGAGTAGCCTAACCTCCAGGTAAGGCAGCTGGTCCCCGTTTGAAGGAGGAGGGCGGGAAGACTCTGAACATATGGGCTATAGAGAGGTCCTCCCTCTTACCCTTGGGTCCTCGGGACGCGACCGTTGTTTGAGCGCCAAGCGAGCAGAGCGCCTCCTCTCGGCGCCCTCCACCTGGCGCCACTCCCTGTGTCTGCGCCGAGCGTCCAGCAAGGCCCCCTCCCCCACTCTCTCGCTGCCAGGGTCACTATCTCTCCCAGGAATGCAGGCAGGAGGAATCTCTCCCTGCCGCTGTGCCTGTGAGCGATGAGCAAGCTCCTCTCCCACGGGTTGTTGCTCTTCCTCAGAATCAGAACTGCTCTGGGGCTCTATGGGCTCAGTTGCCACCCTGACATCAGGGTAGAAAATAATATTTTTGAATTAATAGTAGACCAAGAAGGCTTCAGCATTTTCCTCACATCCCAAGCAAACAATCCTACCCCTTACCTATAGCTGCACTCCCTGGAGTACATCATCAGGCTTTATTTTATTTATTTATTTTTATTTATTTCATTTCGATACTGCCCAATAGCCAAAGCTTTGATACCAGTCTTGAATCCCCAGGTGACACTAAAAAGTTCTGGAATCTTTATTCATGTAGCAATTATTATACTGCAATGCCATGAAAGTGTGCTCACAAGGACATATTTCCTGCTTAATTTGGGCATGCAGTAGGATTAGGATATTTTGATGGGTGCCCAGAGGGACAAGGCCTGAAGGGTCGCTCTTTGTATTGCCTTAATCTAGTACCTTTGCTTGGCACCAAAAGGAAAATAATGTTGGCACCAGGCAGGCCTCTCTAGGGAGAGAATTCCACAAATGGGGTGCCACCACTGAAAAGGTGCTCCCTCTAGTCAATGACCTGCCTTACCTCAGATGGTGATGGGTGGGGGAGCACCTGGAGGAAAGCCTCTGAAGACAAGCTCAGTGCACAGGCTGGGTGCTAGGGAAGCAGGCTATCCTTCAGGTAACTCTATACAGCTGTAAATCCAGTCCAGAATTGGACTGGAAGCAAGTGGAAAGAAATTATTACATATTAATAATTAGTCATTTATGGAATTCACTTCCTCAGGATTTAACAGTGGTAATTGATTACACAGATTTTACAGGGATTAGACAAATTTATGGATGGTTAGTCTGTCAATGGCTATTAGTCCCAATAACTAAATGAAGCCTCCAAGTTCAGTGGTAGTATACCTTTGGGTACTTGATGCTGGGGAGCAGCCACAGAATAGGGGTGTTGCCTTCATGCCCTGTTTCTGAGCTCCTCAGAAGCATCAGGCTGGCCACTGTTGGAAGCAGGATGCTGAACTAGATGGACTTTGATCTGAACCTTATGGTGCATTTATTTATTACAATTATCTATATTCCTCCTTTCAGGATACAATCCTTCTAAGGTGGCTTATAAGTAACATCAAAGTAATAAAATCACAACAAACAATATTAACAAATAAAAACTCATCAGGACCTTCCCAGGGCAGCTGGTGGCAGATTACTATCTGATTGATACTAAATGATATCATTTGTCATTCATTCATCACATGACAGAATATTACAAGCCATATTCCCATACAAAAAAAATGGCATAGCCATTTTTAGAACTCCAGAATATGTTTCAGCACAGTCACCTCTCCCAATACCCTTTAATCTGATTTGAGTATTGTGGTTGGCACTCAGAAAGACCCATGGATGTCATTAAAATTAAAATTAATTAATTGCTATGATCAATGTATATGGGCCAAATATTGATTCTCTGCCCCTTCATGGATCACTGCCTTGTTGTGGCGAAGGGGCTTGCGTAACTCAGTGAAGCCATAAGCTATGCCGTGCAGGGCCACCCAAGACGGACAGGTCATGGCAGAGAGTTCTGACAAAATGTGGTCCACTGGAGAAGGAAATGGCAACCCACTCCAGTATTCTTGCCAAGAAAACCCCATGGAACGTATCACAAGGCTAAAAGAGATGACGCCGGAAGATGAGCCCCTCAGGTCGGAAGGTGTCCAATATGCTACTGGGGAAGAGCAGAGGGTATTTCCAAGTAGCGCCAGAAAGAGTGAAGCGGCTGGGCCAAAGCCGAAAGGACACTCAGCTGTGGATGTGTCTGGTGGTGAAAAGAAAATCCGATGCTGTAAAGAACAATATTGTTTAGGAACCTGGAATGTCAGATCAATGAATCAAGGTAAGCTGGAGGTGGTCAAACATGAGATGGCAAGATTGAACATTGACATCTTGGGAATCAGCGAACTCAAATGGACAGGCATGGGCGAATTTAATTCAGGTGGCCATCATATCTACTATTGTGGGCAAGAATCCCGTAGAAGAAATGGAGTAGCACTCATAGTCAACAAAAGGGTGGGAAAAGCAGTACTGGGGTACAATCTTAAAAATGATAGAATGATCTCAGTACGAATCCAAGGCAAACCATTCAACATCACAGTAATTCAAGTCTATGCCCCAACCACTGAGGCCGAAGAAGCTGAGGTTGATCGGTTCTATGAAGACCTACAACACCTTCTAGAACTAACACCAAAAAAAAGATGTCTTCTTCATCATAGGGGATTGGAATGCTAAAGTAGGAAGTCAAGAAATCACCGGGATAACAGGCAGGCATGGCCTTGGTGTACAAAATGAAGCAGGACAAAAGCTAATAGAGTTTTGCCAAGAGAACATGCTGATCATAGCAAACACTCTTTTCCAACAGCACAAGAGGCGACTCTACACATGGACGTCACCAGATGGTCAATATCGAAATCAGATTGATTATGTCCTTTGCAGCCAAAGATGGAGAAGCTCCATACAGTCAGTCAAAACAAGACCTGGAGCTGACTGTGGCTCAGATCATGAGCTGCTTCTAGCAAAATTTCGGCTTAAATTGAAGAACGTTGGGAAAACCACTAAACTGTTCAGGTATGACCTAAATCATATCCCTGATGAATATACAGTGGA
This sequence comes from Heloderma suspectum, assembly GCF_057233095.1. Taxonomy (NCBI): domain Eukaryota; kingdom Metazoa; phylum Chordata; class Lepidosauria; order Squamata; family Helodermatidae; genus Heloderma; species Heloderma suspectum. The sequence goes on from NC_139459.1 coordinate 229,877,569, forward strand.
GGTGAGGAATAGATTTCAGGGATTAGACCTGATAGACAGAGTGCCTGAGGAACTATGGACGGAGGTCCGTAACATTGTTCAGGAGGCAGCAACGAAATCCATCCCAAAGAAAAAGAAATGCAAGAAAGCCAAGTGGCTGTCTGATGAGGCTTTACAAGTAGCTCACGAAAGAAGGGAAGCGAAAAGCAAGGGAGAAAGGGGAAGATATACCCAACTGAATGCAGAGTTCCAGAGAATAGCAAGGAGAGACAAGAAGGCCTTCTTAAATGAACAATGCAAAGAAATCGAGGAAAACAACAGAATGGGAAAGACTAGAGATCTCTTCAAGAAAAGTGGAGATCTCAAGGGAACATTTTGTGCAAAGACGGGCATGATAAAGGACAAAGAAGGCAGGGACCTAACAGAAGCAGATGAGATTAAGAAGAGGTGGCAAGAATACACAGAAGAACTATACAGGAAAGATCTGAATGTCCCTGATAACCATGATAGTGCAGTCACTGAACTTGAGCCGGACATCCTAGAGAGTGAAGTCAAGTGGGCCTTAGGAAGCATTAGTAACAACAAAGCTAGTGGAGATGACAGTATTCCAGCCGAGCTATTTAAAATCCTAAAAGATGATGCTGTTAAAGTGCTGCATTCAATATGCCAACAAATCTGGACACTCAACAGTGGCCACAAGACTGGAAAAGGTCAGTTTACATTCCAATTCCAAAGAAGGGCAACGCCAAAGAGTGTTCAAACTACCGCACAATTGCGCTCATTTCACATCCCAGCAAGGTGATGCTCAAAATCCTACAAGCTAGGCTTCAGCAGTATGTGAACCGAGAACTACCGGAAGTACAAGCTGGGTTTAGAAGAGGCAGAGGAACTAGAGATCAAATCGCCAACATTTGCTGCATCATGGAGAAAGCAAGAGAATTCCAGAAAAACGTCTATTTCTGCTTCATTGACTACGATAAAGCCTTTGATTGTGTGGATCACAACAAACTGTGGCAAATTCTTAAAGTGATGGGAGTACCAGACCACCTTACCTGTCTCCTGAGAAACCTGTATGAGGGTCAAGAAGCAACAGTAAGAACCAGAGATGGAACAACCGATTGGTTCAAAATTGGGAAAGGAGTACGACAAGGCTGCATATTGTCGCCCTGCTTATTTAACTTATATGCAGAGTACATCATGAGAAATGCCGGGTTGGATGAATCAGAGGTCGGAATTAAGATTGCTGGGAGAATTATCAACAACCTCCGATATGCAGACGATACCACCCTAATGGCAGAAAGCGAAGAGGATCTCAAGAGCCTGTTGTTGAGGGTGAAAGAGGAGAGTGCAAAAGCTGGTTTGAAACTCAACATTAAAAAAACGAAGATCATGGCATCTGGCCCCATCACTTCCTGGCATATAGAAGGGGAAGAAATGGCAGCAGTGACAGATTTTACTTTCTTGGGCTCCAAGATCACCGCAGACGGTGACTGTAGCCATGAAATTAAAAGACGCTTGCTCCTTGGGAGGAAAGCTATGGCCAACCTAGACAGCATAGTAAGAAGCAGAGACATCACCTTGCCGACAAAGGTCCGTCTAATCAAAGCTATGGTTTTCCCAGTAGTAATGTATGGCTGTGAGAGCTGGACTATAAGGAAGGCTGAGCGCCGAAGAATTGATGCTTTCGAACTGCGGTGCTGGAGAAGACTCTTACGAGTCCCCTGGACTGCAAGGAGGTCAAATCAGTCCATCCTAAAGGAAATCAACCCTGAGTGCTCATTGGAAGGACAGATAATGAAGCTGAAGCTGAAATATTCTGGCCACCTAATGCGAAGAGAAAACTCACTGGAAAAGACCCTGATGCTGGGAAAGACTGAAGGCAAAAGGAGAAGGGGACGGCAGAGGATGAGATGGCTAGATAGCATCACGGATGCAATGAATATGAACTTGAGCACGCTCCGGGAGAGAGCGCAGGACAGGAAGGCCTGGCGTGCTATGGTCCATGGGGTCACGAAGAGTCGGACACGACTGAACGACTGAACAACAACAACAATTGATTCTCTGGCTATGTTTCATGATTGTTTTGCTAAACTGATTGACATCACTTATGATTATTTGATTGTGAGTCTTAGACTTTAACAAGGTCTTAGATCTTTTGTCAGATAGGAGTACACCTTCTCCTAAGACCAATCTGCTGTGAGGCAGCAGATGTTTTAATGTTTTAAGTGATGCTTGGAGAATTTTACATCCTACCGACAAAGAGTATATTTTTATTTTACCAGTTCACCATAATTGCTTTAGATTATACTATTTTTTGATCTCTACATCTTTAGTATGTCAAAGTCAAAGTAAAGATTGCAAGATTGACACATTGGTAGTCTCAGATCACTCCCTAGCATGTTTGGAGCTGCAATTTTCTGACACTTCTAGGGCCCCCAGTCTTTGGTGCTTTAATGTTTATCTTCTCAGTGATGAGAAGTTTAAAACTCAGATGTTAGCTGAACTAACAGAGTAACAGAGTATTTTTAGTATTTTAATACTAATGAGGGTATGGCAGGCTATTGAGTGAGAGGCCAGTAAAGCTTTTATAAGGGGCTGAATTATTTCTTATGCTTCTTATAAAAAAAAACACTTTAAAAACTTCAACAGATGTTGTTAAATAAGAAGCTGAAATCCCTTATAATTCAGTTTGCCATTTCCCCCACTGCACAACTTTATCAAGAGCTGCAGAACACTAAGCATGAGCTGAATAATAATCTTTCATAGCAGATGGAATTTGCTCTGACCTGTCTACGACAGAAATACTGGGAAAATGGTGAATGTCCTAGTAAGATCCTTGCACATTGTTTTAAACAGCATCAACATCAAAATGTCATTTCAGCTATTAAAGAGAGTGGCAAAGTATATACTTCTCCTATAGACATAAAAACTCACAATTTTTAAAGTTTTATTCTGATCTTTACTAATATTGATCTTTACAGTACCAGTAGCAAGATATCAGAGCAAGATATGGATGCCTTTTTTTCTCAGATGAATCTTCCATGTTTAGATTCTTCACAACAGATCCTTTTAGCTCCTCTGCATTTAGGGGAAATTATGATTACAATTATTTCAGTTATGAAACTGAACACTAGGAAATCATCCAGTCTGGATGGATTCCCAATTGAGTGGTATAAAACATTCTCCAGTTTTTTTAGCTCCAAAGTTGTACTGCCTCTATAACCATATTTTTGAGGTGGGCTTCCTTTCTTCGTCATTAAATGATGCTTATACTGTATTACCATGATTCCTAAGCCTGGCAAGGGTCATACCTATTGTGCTATTGATCTATATCATTAATTAATGCAGATATAAAAATATTAACAGCAATCTTGGCTGATAGATTGCAACAAGTTACGGCTGCATTGGTTAGACCGGACCAGGTGGGATTTATTAAAATAGACAGGGGGCTGATAATCTTAGATTGGTCATTGATCTAGTCAGTTTAAACTCTGAAAGAACTGACCAGGTGGCCATCATTTCCTTGGATGCAGAAAAGGCCTTTGACAAAATTCATTGGAAATTTATTTTTACCACATTGACTTATTTTGGTTTTCCTATAGAATTTTGGAAATGGGTTAAAATTTTATACTCATCTCCAAGAGTGAGAGTAATGACAAATGGTTTATTTTCAGCTTTTTTTTTATTTGGGCAGGGCACTAGACAAGGTTGTCCACATTCCCCATTAATATTCAACTTATGTTGGAACCTCTGGTGTGTGCTGTTAAACAAAATAGTCGTATTCATGGATTTGTCCATTTTGGCTTAGAATTTAAAATGAGCCTTTATGCTGATGATCTGTTGTTGTTTATCTTGAAACGCCAGTTGCTGATTCCAGCTCTGATGAAACTGATTAATTCTTTTTGGTGAATTGTCTGGTTATTCAGTTAATTGGTCAAAGTCAGAAATAATGCCTATTGGAGATAGGGTATACTCTAGTGTATTAGCCAATTGGCAATTTTGACAGTGCCCAGAGTCTATTACTTATTTGGGAGTAATTATTTCTAGAGATATATCTCAAATGATTAGGTTACATTTAAATACATTGATAAATGATATTAATGATAATGATATATCATTAATGATATATCATGAGATATAGACAGATGGGCACCTTTAAAGTTGAGATTATGATGTAAGGTTAATACACTTAAGATGAATACTATACCTCAAATTATTTATGTTGTAAGTGGGATCCCCCCTTCATGGATCACTGCCTAGTTGTGGCGAAGGGGCTTGCGTAACTCAGTGAAGCCATAAGCTACGCCGTGCAGGGCCACTCAAGATGGACAGGTCATGGCAGAGAGTTCTGACAAAATGTGGTACACTGGAGAAGGAAATGGCAACACACTCCAGTATTCTTGCCAAGAAAACCCCATGGAACGTATCACAAGGCTAAAAGATATGACGCCGGAAGATGAGCCCCTCAGGTCAGAAGGTGTCCAATATACTAAAGGGGAAGAGCAGAGGGTATTTCCAAGTAGCGCCAGAAAGAGTGAAGCAGCTGGGCCAAAGCCGAAAGGACACTCAGCTGTGGATGTGTCTGGTGGTGAAAAGAAAATCCGATGCTGTAAAGAACAATATTGTTTAGGAACCTGGAATGTCAGATCAATGAATCAAGGTAAGCTGGAGGTGGTCAAACATGAGATGGCAAGATTGAAAATCAACATCTTGGGAATCAGTGAACTAAAATGGACAAGCATGGGCGAATTTAATTCAGGTGACCATTATATCTACTACTGTGGGCAAGAATCCCTCAGAAGAAATGGAGTAGCACTCATAGTCAATAGAAGGGTGGGAAAAGCAGTACTGGGGTACAATCTCAAAAACGACAGAATGATCTCAGTACGAATCCAAGGCAAACCATTCAACATCACAGTAATTCAAGTCTATGCCCCAACCACTGATGCTGAAGAAGCTGAGGTTGATCGGTTCTATGAAGACCTACAACACCTTCTAGAATTAACACCAAAAAAAGATGTCCTCTTCATCATAGGGGATTGGAATGCTAAAGTAGGAAGTCAAGAAATAACCGGGATAACAGGCAAGCATGGCCTTGGTGTACAAATTGAAGCAGGACAAAGGCTAATAGAGTTTTGCCAAGAGAACACGCTGATCATAGCAAACACTCTTTTCCAACAGCACAAGAGGCGACTCTACACTGGACATCACCAGATGGATAGACAGAGTGCCTGAGGAACTATGGATGGAGGTCCGTAACATTGTTCAGGAGGCAGCAACTCAATCCATCCCAAAGAAAAAGAAATGCAAGAAAGCAAAGTGGCTGTCTGATGAGGCTTTACAAGTAGCTGAGGAAAGAAGGGAAGCGAAAAGCAAGGGAGAAAGAGGAAGATATATCCAACTGAATGCAGAGTTCCAGAGAATAGCAAGGAGAGACAAGAAGGCCTTCTTAAATGAACAGTGCAAAGAAATCGAGGAAAACAATAGAATGGGAAAGACTAGAGATCTTTTCAAGAAAATTGGAGATACCAAGGGAACGTTTTGTGCAAAGACAGGCATGATAAAGGACAAAGAAGGCAGGGACCTAACGGAAGCAGATGAGATTAAGAAGAGGTGGCAAGAATACACAGAAGAACTATACAGGAAAGATCTGAATGTCCCTGATAGCCATGATAGTGCGGTCACTGAACTTGAGCCAGACATCCTAGAGAGTGAAGTCAAGTGGGCCTTAGGAAGCATTATTAACAACAAAGCTAGCAGAGATGACAGTATTCCAACTGAGCTATTTAAGATCCTAAAAGATGATGCTGTTAAAGTGCTGCACTCAATATGCCAACAAATTTGGAACACTCAACAGTGGCTGGAAAAGGTCAGTTTACATTCCAATTCCAAAGAAGGGCAACGCCAAAGAGTGTTCAAACTACCGTACAATTGTGCTCATTTCACATGCCAGCAAGGTTATGCTCAAAATCCTACAAGCTAGGCTTCAGCAGTATGTGAACCGAGAACTACTGGAAGTACAAGCTGGGTTCCAAAGAGGCAGAGGAACTAGAGATCAAATCGCCAACATTCGCTGGACCATGGAGAAAGCAAGAGAATTCCAGAAAAACATCTATTTCTGCTTCACTGACTACGCCAAAGGCTTTGATTGTGTGGATCACAACAAACTGTGGCAAATTCTTAAAGAGATGGGAGTACCAGACCACCTTACCTGTCTCCTGACAAATCTGTACGAGGGTCAATAAGCAACAGTAAGAACCAGAGATGGAACAACCGATTGGTTCAAAATTGGGAAAGGAGTACGACAAGGCTGCATATTGTCACCCTGCTTATTTAACTTATATGCAGAGTACATCATAAGAAATGCCAGGTTGGATGAATCACAGGTCGGAATTAAGATTGCCGGGAGAATTATCAACAACCTCAGATACGCAGATGATACCACCCTAATGGCAGAAAGCAAAGAGGATCTCAAGAGCGTCTTGTTGAGGGTGAAAGTGGAGAGTGCAAAAGCTGGTTTGAAACTCAACATTAAAAAAATGAAGATCATGGCATCTGGCCCCATCACTTCCTGGCATATAGAGCAGGAAGAAACGGAAGCAGTGACAGATTTTATTTTCTTGGGCTCCAAGATCACCGCAGACGGTGACTGTAGTAGCCATGAAATTAAAAGATGCTTGCTCCTTGGGAGGAAAGCTATGGCAAACCTAGACAGCATAGTAAGAAGCAGAGACATCACCTTGCCGACAAAGGTCTGTGTAATCAAAGCTATGGTTTTCCCAGTAGTAATGTATGGCTGTGAGAGCTGGACTATAAGGAAGGCTAAGCACTGAAGAATTGATGCTTTCGAACTGTGGTGCTGGAGAAGACTCTTACGAGTCCCCTGGACTGCAAGGAGGTCAAATTAGTCAATCCTAAAGGAAATCAACCCTGACTGCTCATTGGAAGGACAGATACTGAAGCTGAAGCTCCAATATTTTGGCCCCCTAATGCAAAGAGAAAACTCACTGGAAAAGACCCTGATGCTGGGAAAGACTGAAGGCAAAAGGAGAAGGGGACAGCAGAGGATGAGATGGCTAGATAGCATCACCGATGCAATGAATATGGACTTGAGCACGCTCCGGGAGAGAGAGCAGGACAGGAAGGTTTGGCGTGCTATGGTCCATGGGGTCACGAAGAGTCGGACACGAGTTAACAACTGAACAACAACAACAAACGTGGGATCCCCACATACTTATACCTGGCAAATATTTCCAAATATTTAATGCTTTGTTTTGTATGGGGGGGGGGGTCTTTTCCATCAGGAATATATTTGAAAAGGATGCTACTTCCAATTACTGAAGGTGGGTTTGGTTTTTGGGATCTTGCTACATACCATTGGGCTTATTTGTTGACCTGTACTAAATTTTGGTCTTTTCCACTCAGATTTGATTTTCCACCGTGGTCAGTGTTGGAATCTTCTTGTCTGGAGCCTCTCTCTAAATGGATGGCATTAAGTTCTCGGCATACTAAGTCAGATAGAACTCCTCCCACAATCTTAGGAGTTAGACATGTGTGGCATATAATGTCACACCAGTTACAATTTGACCCATTTTCCCATGTTAAATTGACTTTATGGGAAAATCCAGATTTAAGAATTGGAAAGAAAATGTTTTTGTGGTAGACCTGGACATATAAAATGATCTTTACCCTGGATCAATTAGTGGGGCTTGATGATGAGTTTTTGCTATTTTCAACTTTGCAAGATAAATTTGATTTGCCTGCTACAGCAGAATGGCAGTATTTGCAACCGAAACATTTGTTAGTATCTAGATTCGGTCCTGCTGCTTTTACTGCCTCAGAATCTCCTTTGCTATTGGAAACACTTATTGAAGCAGACCAGGTATATCGACTCACGATTCATGTTTATAAATACTTATCATCACTGAATAAATATGATACACGGGGTCTACAGCAGGAATGGAACAGGGAATTGGATGTCCTATTTTGTCTAATCAATGGACCTCTGTTTTGGCATCTGTATCAGATATCTCTATGGATCTTAAGTTACGCCTTATTCAGCAAAAACTTTTGTTTGGGTCTATTGGCCTCCACAATGTCTTTTTAATAAAGGTTTGTCAAATTTAGCTAATTGTTGGAGGTATAAGGCAGTTAACACTTCTCTTATTCATATGTTTTGGAAATGCCCAATAGTTTCTTCCTTTTGGGAGGAAGTTATTATATGGATAAATTTTGTATTGGAAAGCTCTTTAATATTTACTGATGTAAATGTTCTCTTAAATTACTTACCTGTTTTTTGGAATGTAATACGTGGTCAGCATAAATGGATCTTTCATGCCTTTGGTTGCTAAAAGACTGATATTACGATACTGGAAGCATAAAAGCTCACCATCTATAATGCAATGGACTGAAGACTTAACAATGCTAGCAATATTTGAAAGAGTGGTATATAGGCATAATTTGCAAATGGACTTATATTTGGATATCTGGTCTGCTTTTACTGAAGTTTACGTGTAACCTATTCTTTCTCTCTTTTTTCCTCCCTAAAATATTGTAATATTTGAAACTGAAGATTTTAGAATATATTGTTATATTTTTAATTCTTTTGGTCTCGTTATGTCTGTCTGTTTTGTTTTGTTAAAACTCACAATAAAAAATTGATTAAAAATAATAAAATCACAACAAACAATATTAACAAATAAAAACTCATCAGGACCCTCCCACAGGGCAGCTGGTGACAGATTACTATCTGATAGCCCCATTTGACATTCATTCATCGCATGGCAGAATACTAGAGGCCACATACTCATATAGAAAAATTGCATAGCCATTTTTAGAACTCCAGAATTTGTTTCAGCACAGTCACCTCCCCCAGCACCCTTTAATCTGATTTGAATATTGTGGTTGGCACTCAGAAAGACCCATGGATGTTGTTTAAATGTATATATTTTCACATGAAAAATGAAATTACATGGATATTTTAGGTTGAACTGGTGAGTACAATTTTTGTGTTTGCATAGTACTTCGGCACACTATAAGTTAGATGAACAAAAAGATATGTTACAAAGGGCTTGGGTTACAAAAGAGAGAGAGAGTGAAGCAGATATAAGCTAAGCATTAGAAAAAGTTTCCTACTAATAAAAGCACTGAATAGTGAATCAAGATGCTTAGATTATGGAAACAAATTTTATTTACTGAAAAAGAAGTTTCTCAAGAAGTTTTAGGTCATAAAGTATGCTGTTGGGCATCAATCTGGACTAGATGACCTGAGAGTTCTCTTTAGAATGTTAGATCCTAGGACTTCCTTCTTCTTAATCTCCAGAGACTTCTCAAATCCAAGCCTGAGCATTTTCTAGATATCCCACAAGACCTTTTATCTGGCAGCGTTGGGGGCAGTAACTGACAAACTACTGGTAGGAACAGAGTCTGATGCTTCTTCCCCTGCACCAGAACATCAGTGGCACAGTGAAAGAGAAGCTGCCATCGGCAGGACCATAATACTTATCTGTAAAGGAGCAGGATGGAGCACCTGGACTGGAATTCCAGCACACTTTTCAAACTCAAAATATGAATCCTTCTCCCACCCCCACCCCCACACAGTATAATTGGAATTTGAACAGCACTGCCCTTAGGCACATACTTATGGAAACCCCAAAACTGTTATTGCCAGAAGTCTACCACCAATCTTAATTGGGCACTGGCTATAATAATGCAGAAGCACAAGACACAGAACATTTTGAATGCATTTGAGCTAGTCCAAAAGGTACCAGAAATCCCTCTCCCTGCAATAACGTGGCACTAACAATTTCTGGTTAAGGCTTTCCTGTATGGGGAAGTACATCCTGGCTGAATCAAATTAATGGTTTGTTGGTGGGTAGCAAATGCTCTTGAGCTGCAAATGTTTGATACTGTGGGGGGGGGGAGTGTGGGACAGGGGAGAGAGAAAGAAAGAATAAAAAAGAATTCTCCCATGCAGAACACTGTTCCAGGGTCAATGGAGAGAAACCCTCGAGCCTGAATGCCCAATCTGGGGAGGACTCAGAGCCTGGCAGGAACAGCCAAGGTCTGGGTGTCTGTGTTGTCACACTGGAAGCCAGGTTACCATGGCTCATCCAATGTGCATCCACACCCCGGGGGGTGCCTCTCTCCCCCATTCAATGGGACAGCTCTTCCAGCATTGAGAAGGACAGTTGATTTCTGGAAGAAAAGAGAGCCCTTAGTGGGGCTGTCATGTCATCACCCCAGGGTTCACAATGGATTGTGGGTGCAAAGCATAATAGAGCTGGCTGCTTCTGTCTGCACACCACTGGACCATTCTCGTGGCTTAGAGGTCCTCCACAAAAGCAACAAAAGAAGCCTCTTTGGGGGGCTATGCAAGGGGTGCTGATCCAAATTCTGTGTTATATGGGGTGGGTTTCCTCTTTTCAACATAGGGTGCTACCTGCTCCCCTATGGTACCCACCATCCCATTAAGTGTCTCATTAGCTCCTTATATGGAAGCTCTAACTTAGCCTCTGGTTCCTCAGCTCCCCTCGCCCCCGTCACCACCACCCCATCACTGTATCCCTTTTAGCCAAGTTTCACAGAACACTCCAAAATATCTGCCATTATCTATTAATGCTTAGAATCAGTGAGATATAATGGACACCATGAGAACAGTGTTCAAACACCGAGTTTAAATCCCAGCTCAGCCAGGATCTTCCTGTATGGCCTTGGGCATATCATTATTTCTCAGCCTCGGTTTTGCATCTGTAAAATGGAAATAATGACTTACTGCACAAGCATGTTGTGAGGAGGAGCAACACAGGAATGACACATTTAAGGAGCTATACAAATAGATGCTAATAATAAAGCACTTTACATAATTTCTAGTGGTGTCAACTTAGGTTTCCACATCCCAGAGAAGAAAAGTTAATTTGCATATATTAAAACCACTTAAATATGAGCAAATTTTAAGTTGCTGATTGCCTGCCATTGAAAGCAAAGTTTACATTCTTCCTAGGTAGTAAAATGAAACATTTAGTTTGGTTTAGCAACTGTTTGGCTACTTCCATAACTTTAGAGTGTATGGCATGAGGTTCTACTAATAAAATAATGGTTCAGTTTCAGAAAGGCATGACAAATATGAAATCACAGGATTTGAAAATGACGTTCATGTATGCTGACCTATAGCTATATATACCTCAGATATAGAAGTCTTGCTTGCAATTCTGTCTGCCTTCTCCTTCTGGATGATCCCCATCTTCACCTGAGATGCTGGGTTTCATTCCATATAGTCTTGCACGAGTCTGTGTTTGAGAGTCTGACCTTGGTGCTGGTGGTGGAGGAGGGAGAAGATGTTTTGGGCTTTTCTCTCCCTCCATGCATCTAGTCATCCACCCCCCTCCTCTTCCCAGGGAAAGAAAATTTAAATAAAAGCTCCATTTCTTTAGAAAGCATGTCTGGCTATGGGAAGGGTCCCTGTATCCATGCAGCTTTTCCTTCCGCCTCGTCCCTTCTGCGTAATCTCACTTTTGGGCCTGAATTCATTCAGATGTTGTGAGGGATTAGCTGACCTTTCTTTCTTTCAGTGCTGGGTAAGCCTGTGATGTTAAAGCTTCCCAAAAATTAAACTCTCAGGAGAATGGCTGAGCTGCTGAGAAGCCTGGAAGCCCGTTCATTTTGTGCTGGCATTCCCAACCCCCTCCCCCTTCCCACCATTGTCCGCTCCAGGGGCACTAACAGCCATTCATTCATACAAGTTGCATTGTCCACCTCTCCTGGAAAACATACAGTTCCACCTACCACCCCTCTATGCTTTTGTATATAATTAGCAAAACTCCTAGTGACAGACACAGCATGCTGGGGTTGTAAAACAAACAATTCCATCCACATTGATTGTTAGGAGTTTTAAAAGTTTGAAATTCTGAAGGGTAAGAAATTAAATAAAACTGTCCAAGGTTACCTCTGAGATGAAAAAAGCAGTGTAATCCACTTACATACAGAGATGGTCTTGTGGCCAAACCGGCACAGAGCATCTATGCATTTGCAACTGTGTAAAAGTGGGGTTCTGACATTCTATTGGGGAATCAGAACTTTATTCCCATTTTCCACTTGTAGAAATGGCCCTATAGAGCAAAGAGCAACAGCATACCACTTGGGGCTACCCTTCACTTGCACTGGTGTAAATCAGAAGTAGAACGAATCAATGTAATGGAATTATTATACCCATGCAGGATTATAGTAAATGAAAGCATAATCAGGGAGGAGGGGAAGACAATAATTCAAATAGAATAATTCCAAAGTCTATATTAGGGCAATACCTTCATTAGGCCAACCAATATAAGAGCAAAGTAAAAATACAAGTTGATTATAACTTTTTTTGGCTGATCTTTTAAATCAAAGATATAATGAGACTGTGACAACAATGAGTGTGCATCATCACTGGGACGTGCGAAAGCAAAGGGCAATAATGACCAATTAATGGCTCCATTCCTATAGACCTTCCAAAAGCTCCCACTGTTTCCAAAGGACATTCCTGTCTTTCATTTTAGTACATCCTGTCATAATTCCTCCATCACATTTATACATTTTAGATTATGACCTGTTCTGCATGTAATGACAAACGGGAGTGTTAGATTTTTGTCCTACCCAGAGTTTACCCATCTTTTGTTTGTGGATGATCAGGCAAAGCACAGGTTGTTGTTTTTTCCCCCAATTCCTGGGTTGTTTGATTCCTCCTCTTTCACCTGTTCCCTCGCTGTATCCCAAATGCCTTAGCAGCGCTATAGTACTGGCATGTAGAGCAGCCCGTTTGTTTAAACCGCTCTTGCTCACTGCCTCTGTAGCCTGGCAAAACAAACGTACCTGGGAGCCCATCCCATTGACCTCAATGTGTTATATGCCATGGTGGCTTTGAGCTGAAATAACTTCTACTTACGTAAGGTGAGGCATCAGTTTTGCTGACCTGTCCTACCTACAGCAAATGCCACATCCCAGACTATTCCAGAGGGTCCCTCAAACCTCAGGTGCTGCTTTGAGAGGCGGGGTGGGAAGGGTACTGAAGTGGGTTGGGCAGATGCGCAAGGCAGGGCACCTGATTTTTGCCAAAGCAGAAATGCTTTCCTAGTGTAAAGCAACCATTGTATACAACCCAATTAAGACTTATTTCTGGGTAGACATGCATAGGATTGCACTGACAATTGAGTAATGTCTTCAGTTTTAGTCTGACCTAGTCTTCCCTCTTGGTTAGCTAGAAACAAGTATAAAATGCACTTAAATCTGGCTGGTGACTCGAGTAAGCAGCAGAAAGGGCAGGGGGGCCTTTGGGGCCATCTAAGCAAGGAGAGAAAGAGAGAGAGAGTTTGGGGAAGTGATTCTGAAAGAGTGAAAGAGAAATGAGTGATCACAGTGAGTGGACTTTATGTGCTGGGACTGTTAGGTGTGAGAGAGTTGTGTCTGAATGTGGTTAAAAAGAAGCGGTTTGGGGTTATGAGGCCCAGATTCCATGTCTGCTTTCTATTCAGGTTCTGGGGCAAATAACTGTTTTTCAGCTTCACCAGTTTGACTTCCTATAAAATAGGGGTTTCATGACTGGGCATACCAAGCACTACAGCCATTTTGTAATGGGACCCACGACACTTTCTCAAAATTCCAAATGTGCCCATCAGCTACAGAAATGTTGAAGCCCCCTGGTGCGCTGTAATAAGATCTGCCAAACCCAAACATCTTGAGGCTTGCTGTGCCATAGAAATGGGAATGCTGAGCAGATGGAAAATGAATGGAGGCACACAGCTTTAAAGCATGGTGTACTGCAACTCATGCTTTGGCTTTTCTGAAATGTGCCATGCTGTATATTTTGTAACACACAAATGTCTGTGCCCAAGTATTTTAGTTCTGATACATATGAAGGAAAGCTGATTCGCATATAAGATTCTTAACATTTATTAAGACGGAAAAATACACTTGTCTTGCCATTCCTGCCTTAGAAAACATGTATGTGGACATGCATTTGCATGTGTGTGTGTGTGTGTACGCGCGCGTGCGTATGCGTTCATGTATTGAAATATAGTGTGATAGAATACAAGTGGTTCTCAGTTAGTGCCTATTAGTGGCTAAATAGTGCCTATTTATATATTTCCAAAATGCTGAGCATTTAGGCATAACTCACATTATTCATAAAAGTTACATCAGCAGGAAGTCTAAAAATTACAACAAAAATAATCACAAAATGTAATGTACAATCTAGAATGCTTAAATGATGTCTAGTTGAACCCTCCATTGCATAGGGGCTGAAGCCAGAACAGATACATTTACTGCTTCATAACATAATTGCAATATTTGCTGGAGCAAACTTTATAAAACAATGCTGCAGGAGACTGGAGTGTGCAATAAAACAAACTTTACCTACAACTCCAAGACTAACTGAATTCAAAGTAGCTGCTCCCCTAGATTTAAGCTGGTGTTTCCTAGGACTCTGACTTTCATGCACCCACTGACAGAACACTTTGGTTCCTACTAGTGTCACTTGCTCCCCAACCTTTAAAAAAAAGAAAAGAAAAAGAAACTATTACTCATAGGTTTTCTTATCACTCTACCCTTAATGTAGTCATGGGACTACATAGGAACTTCATAGTATTTACATAGGATCTCAGTGTCCAAAACTATCTCTGAGGTCTCAGTGGCACTTTGTGATGCAACAGTTTCATTTGTTCTTTCTAGCATGGTTATATCTGAACATAAATATACCTGCATTCTCAGCTATTTCATCCATCACTGCCTCAAGTCCTTTAGTGCTATGGAGATCTTTTCTGTTCCTCCTGATGGGTGCATCACCAGTTTGAACCAAATACGATATTGGGGTACTTTGTTACTCAAGTCACTTTCGCAGGTTTCCACATTGCATTTTGATGGATGGTAACTGAGTTTCCAACATGTAAAAGAGGTAAAGGCTTTGCACCTTTTGTTATAATAATGTTACTATTCCTCTTGTCCCAAATTTCAGGAACATCTGTATGCCTCCTTTAATTGAATGAGGTTGTAACTACAGTGCTGAGATATGGAATTTGATTCTCAAGCATCTTATTCTCAAGCTTCTCCCTATTAAAAGTCAGGCATGTAATCCTATAGATTCTGTAATCCAGTAGGCTGTTGTTACCACTACAGGTCTGTGTTGTCCAGATGAGATTTCTTCAGAATCCTTGCTACTGTTTGAATTGCTCCTTCTGCCATGGCATTGGTCTGAGGAAATATTGGACTTGATGTAGCATGAAGAAAGTCCCCATTCTTTTGCAAACATTGGATTAAATCCAACATTGCACTAGCGGAAGTCTCCTAGCCCTCTGTACCACCTGAAAATCTGCTCCTGAGAGTTTCCTAGCCCTCCAGAACAGATTTTGAGGGTGGGTGGGTGGACTGCAAGGAGGAGGGGGAATCACTCCCCTCCTACTTCCACTGATTAAAAAAACCAGTTCTGTCAGCAGAATTGCACTGCTGGATACAACCCATTCTGAAGACTCTGGGGCAAAATTCATTGTCACTCACATTCTCTTCTGGTATGCCATATATTTTGAATAGTGACCAACCACCAGAAGAAGATAATGTTCCCTTTTAAAATTAAATAAATCCATGCCAAGTTTTTTTTTTTTTTTTGTAATTTCATGAGGCAACATAGGCTCTCTTTGGTTTTTATTTCCAAAGATTTGCCATCTGGTAACACTGTTGTACAAAGCCCCTAATATTCATGCCTGATCAATAAACAGCTCTCCAAGCCCATTTTTTACATAGCTTAGTTCCCAACTTACTCTTGTGTATTGTATTCAATCATCTTCTTAGCTCTTGTGATACTATGATTCTGTCATTTTAAAAAATGAACCCATAGTGGTCACTTAATTCTTCTCTGGACTATAAGGAAGGCTGAGCGCCGAAGAATTGATGCTTTCGAACTGTGGTGCTGGAGAAGACTCTTACGAGTCCCCTGGACTGCAAGGAGGTCAAATCACTCCATCCTAAAGGAAATCAACCCTGAGTGCTCATTGGAAGGACAGATACTGAAGCTGAAGCTCAAACATTTTGGCCACCTAATGCAAAGAGAAAACTCTCTGGAAAAGACCCTGATGCTGGGAAAGACTGAAGGCAAAAGGTGAAGGGGACGGCAGAGGATGAGATGGCTAGATAGCATCACTGATGCAATGAATATGAACTTGAGCACACTCCAGGAGAGAGCACAGGACAGGAAGGCCTGGCGTGCTATGGTCCATGAGGTCACGAAGAGTCGGACACGAGTGAACGACGGAAAAACAACAACAACAATTCTTCTCTATTGTTTCAATAACTTCAGTTATCTTGGAACTTCCACTGTTATGTCTGATCATCCCTGCAGAACAATGGGGGGGGGGTATTTTAGGACTGCAAAACTCTAACATTTGCAGTAGCTATCTGAAATTCCTTCTGTTCCAGTTTTGAGATTGGCAAATACATCATGAGATGTACAACAGCAGCTTCCTCCTTTTCTTTGTTCCTGATATATTGTGGGAAAAAGCGTCAGCAGTTGTTAACCTTTTGCTCGATGTCTAGTAGTTAATATTTCTGTCATGACAGAAGTTATCTTTGGATTCTTGGAGATGCAATGCATAATATGATTGCTTTCTGAAAATTGCTGCCAATGGTTTGTGGTCACCACTTCTTTTCCACGGATGAATTGGTGGAATTGTGTGCCTCCAAACCCTGCTGCCAACATTGGCTTGGGCCTTAAGGTAAGTGAATGGAAGGAAGTTCACAGAAGGAAAGTTTCCCACCCCTCCTCCCCCTGCAGCTGCCTATGCCCCCCCCCCAGCCTCTCCAAGTGTCAGGAGTCCTCCTGAACAATGTGAGATATGGTATAAGGGCCTTCTGTGAACCCCCTTGGGTTATGGTTATTATTAGCCATATCTCTTAGACTGAATACGGCTGGTACATGAAAATCTACTACCTGGAATTCCACCTGAGCTGTCTTGATTTTATATGAGCAACTCAGGTTTAAAAATTGAATAAACCCTTGCATTTTCACCAGAGTATATTTCTAATCTGATATACGAATGTTGAAGTAGTTCCAACTGTAATGCTTTATAAGACTTGGAAATATACTGCATTATCTTTATGGCAGTGTTAAAATTCATGTTTTTGTGATAATTTATGAGAAGATTCATATTCAACAGAGTTGAACAACTCAGTGTTTCAGACAGTATAAATGTGTCTTTCTCTGGAGATTCTCTCTCTGGTTTTACATATTTTATTTAGCAAAATGATTGTTTTCCATATGCTGGACAGGCTGATGCCACACTTAGAACATGTCTGCCATTTCTGCATGCCTCTCTGTGTCTTTTTTCTGTCTGGGGCTTTTGTTAGTACTAGAGTTTCCTTTGGCTTGTCACTGAGCTGCTGTAGAAATACTTTTGTGCTGATTTATTCTGCCTCTAGTTTTCTCAACTGCTTTTTATCTACTACTTCTGTTCTTCTTATGTCCAACGCATGCTGTAGAGTTAAATTGGTCTCCTGGAGTAATCTGGATCTCACTCTGTCTGACCTTATGCCACACACTGCAGTTTTAATAAGTGATTCACACAACTCCCCACATTCACAAATTTGTGCTAACAGCTTTAAAATTGGTCACACATGGGTCTATGCTTTGACCTCCATTCATAGGTCTAGTGAAGAATTTGTGCTTTTCATTTGTAAAATTTCTTCTGCTTGCACAGTATGCTTTAAATTTATCTTTCAACACTTGTTCTTTTTATTTACCTTAAGATAAAACTGGAAAGTATTAATTATGTCCCTTGTTTTTTCACTTACCACATGAAAATAGTGCTGATCGAAGTCTCTCATCTTTCTTATCTGCTCCCGTAGCAGTGCAGTGCAACTAAAATCCTTGTTTTCACCTTCTCTAGGTCTCCGCAATATTTCTTCCAAACACAAACTGCCCTGGAGACTTAATTTAGCTGGTCCATTTTTTGCTTCTTTGTTTTACTTTCAGTATCTCCTCTGACATCATAGAATAATTGCTGCTGCAAACTTATGAAGGAGAATGGGCCATGCAATAAAACAACTGTACTTATTCGTTACTGAACATTAGTTATTGGGTGGATTAGAAATATAATAAATAAATACATACATACTTAATACTGTGCAATTCTTCAATTCTCTGCTGCTGTTCCCCAGACTTCATTCACCCACTCAAAGAACACATTGATTCCCTACTATCATTACAGTGTTGATCAAATTCATGTTCAAATTATATTAAATTAGAGATAAATAAGGAATAACGAAGAAAAAATAATATTCTAATAGTATCTAACTCACTTTAAATCAAACTATTCTTTGCTTATCCTGCACATTTTATTGCATTTCATTTTCTTGTGCATATCTGTGATTACAATTAGTTAAGTTTATCTATAAATAAACCCATTCATTCATTGACCTGATCCTTAAGGTGCAGCACTGAAATGAACCTCATATTCTTTAGAGGAACATGTACCGGCAAATTGTTCTGAGGATCGGACTGACTGAAACAAGATCACTAGAAGTGGCTACAGAGAAGACTGGGCAGATGAAGGTGCAAAGAAAACACTTCTCCCACCTTTTCCCACAGCCTGAAGAGAGGGAGGGAGTTTGGAGCGTCCTTAGACTACTCCAAATGTTTTCTTTTCTAACCAGGGAAGGCATCTCAAGTCATGGGAGTTTTGGATTGAGGGGGTGATTCTTTGCTGAAAACTGTCAATTTGTTGTTGTTATAGGACATTCTAAAGCTCAGACGCAACTAAGTTGGGATAGCATAGCAACAGTTTGTCAAGGACGTTCAATGGTGATATGAGCAATGTTCTCCCTGAAACACAAAGCAAACTGGAAAAAGTACCCTGCTGCTTTCATGGAAAGCGATGAACTCCAGGAAGAAGGAGGTGGACGCTCACTGCTGTTGCTCGGCAGGCATGGAAGGGAAAAGGGCTACCAAAGCAAGCAGCAGGACTTGGATTTTTGGTTGGGTTTTTACTGCTCTTGCCTGCCACCTCTGTCACCTGACAAAACAACCCACGCACCCATGATTCGGGGTTCAAATGTAATGACAGCCCATAGTTTGAAGAACCCAGAGTTCACAATCCAACAACAAGCCATTGGTTCTCTTAGTGGGTTGCTTGTGGTTAACAACCCACAGTTAAACCATAGTCCAATTTGGACATGATGACAACTTATGATTCAACAACCCATAGGTTATTTAAGCCATGGGCTGTTGTTACGTGTGAACAGGCTCACTGTGTGACTTTCACATTTAGCAGAAAATATGTTTTCACATTTCCCTACAATGATTTTTGCTATAAATTCTCCTCCTGCCCTCACTGCTTCCCATGTCATTTTGGCTCTGTTTTTCACACTTGGTACTGTATACAAAGATTAAAACCTTGAATACCCTGAAGCTGGATACTGCCAAGGCTTTGAGAGCCCACTTCTCGCTGCAAGCCTCTCTTCTTGTACTCTTTCCCACACTTTGGTGGAGTGACGTATGCCTGATTGGTGACCTCTGTGATAATCCACTGAATATGTAATTATTAGAGCTGTATCAGGGGATGCACGTCCTCTCTTACATTCAAAGACATAGCACTAACATAAAGTAATAAAACCAGGAATCTTTTACTAGCACTGAATTTTTAAACACTCTTACTCAGATCAAGGAAGCTATTTAAGAAAGAACTGACATGCATTCTTGGACCCAGTTTGGGTCTTGATATCAATACCTCAGCATGTCAGATACTGTGTGAAGGTGTTCATCAGCATGTTATTACTAGGAAAACATTTTTTAAAGCAATAATTATTTGGCCACAAAAAGGTGGGTTAAAAAAAGTCAACCAGTTGAATGACTCAGAGGCCTCTTGTTTCCCTCTCCAGTGACAATGATTCATTTGTCCTCCCTTATATGCTGAATTAATGGAGGCTGGACCAAACCTGATCAGATGCTTTCTGACCTATTACTACACATTCTTATATAGATGAGAGAATAACCTGAATGCACTGACATAGTTCCATTTCTGAAACTAAACAAGTACCTGAAGTGAAGGTTACCAAGGGGCCCCATGTATACTGCTCTGAGTTCCTGGGATGAAAGATGGTATACAAATAATTAATTAAAAGTATATCCCACTCTCCTGTATTACTACACACAGAACAGCTAACAAATCACATAACATACTTAAAAACAATGACATTAAGGACAGATGATATTATTATTAGTAATCAAATTGATAATGATAATAATAATATCATCCTTCCCCCCAGATGGCATCTTCTATGCCATTTTAAACTAACTGACAGCAGGTGGCTGCATAGCACAAAGCCCACTCTGCTATCCCTCTCCTCAGGAATATCCAGTTTAGTTTCTACCCATCATTTTATAGTATGCATTTATACAAATCTTCCGTGGTCTCTGATCATTAGAAGAATAATTTCCCACTTAGCTCTTTCTTTTCATATAGTGGCCAATAAGTTAATAGCCACACTTACAACAGCCGTTTGCGTATTTCAGACCTATCATCACATCCCTTCCCAGCCACCTCTTTGGTAAATTAAATAATCCCCTTTTCTTTCTTACAGTAGAGCATCATAATGTAGTGTGACTCTTCTTGCATCCATTGCTAGCTCTGTCCTTCTTCTTTGCTCCAGCAAGCCTTCCTTGTTATTTATCCTTATTGATGCTTCCTTCCTTCTGCTATGTGTAAGCCTTTCTTTTAGCTTGCAATATACAGTACATAAAAACATGCACACACATTTAAAAAAAAAACCCACTCTAATTTGAATTTTCTTTATCGCCTTATAAACTCAGCACTTTCTTCTGTAACTATGATCACAGTCATACTAAGTTCTCAAATAGCTGTAATTAACTCTACATTTTTTTTTTAAAAAAAACTTCATTGTCAATGCAGCCAGCTTACTCTAAAATGTATTTATATTTATTTATTCAAAATATTTCTAGGCTGCTTTTTAGGGCAGGAGCCTTCCCAAGGGCTCCTGCCCTGAAACAATAAAATCCCACATAGTAAAAATTGATGCAATGATAAAACAGCAGTAGTTTACTGCAACCGTAGCTTCAGTGGTAACTTACCTCACAGCTGTACTTCCAGGGTTCATAAAAATTGATGATTTTTTAAAAAAATATTTTTTAAAAACTTAAATCAGATTTTTGAATTCTAAAGAGATTTTGAGTACTAAGTTTCCCTTAAATAGTAACTAGGCTAATACTACATAAGCTAGACATAAGAATGCTAGCCTAAAAAACCTCTAAATTGAATCAATGCCTATACCAGTTACACTGAGTTAAGGAGGCTTTTCTGTGTAAATGAAGAACTAATTTGATCATTTCAAATGGGATTATTTACAGTCTACCTACTAAACACAGGCATTTCCTTTTCAGGTAATGAAAAGAAGCTGTTCTAGTTTGCCTAGTAGTTATCAGACCTTACTTCTACCTATCAGTCATGGCCATTCCATTTTTTGATTTGCTACTTTGTTTTTGTAAAGGTGAGGCTGGGCCAAGTCAGAGTGAAGCCAAAAGGAACAATACTGGAAAGAAGAGAAGACAAAATTGTCCAGTGCAAGCTTTCTATATGTCCAATGCATAAGTTTCTATATTCCTATACCCACTTCCGAGTAGACATGTACAGGATTGCACTGTAAGTCCTACTGAGTTCAAAGGGGCTTACTCCCAGGTAACTGGGTATAGGACTGCAGCCTTAACCTCACAGATTGTCATGGCTGCCGGTCATAAGAAATATCCTATATGGGAATATTTTAAAGACATATCCTTTGTAGATAAAAATAGGAAAACATGAAAAATGGATACAGAGCAACAAAGAGACTCAACATGGTTGTAAAAATGAAACAACCATGTAAATGATGCTCTTTTAAGTTGTAAATTAACACAGTATAGTGATCAGATTTGCAGCATTGTTTAGGACATATATGAAGTAGTATCAGTGGAAAACCTGATTTGAAGGTGCAATCCTATGCATGTTTAGACAGAACAAACTCCTACAACTCCCAACATTCCCTAGCCAGTATGCCTAGCTGGGGAATGCTGGGAGATGTAGGATTTTCTTTCTGTCTAAACATGCATAGGATTGCACCCTTAGGGCACAATCCTATGGGGATAGGTGGCCACCTCCGAACTCGGAGGCGACCACCTATCCAATGCAGGGCAGAAGAACCGCAGAGGGGATCATCCCCTCCGCACTTCAGCCGCCCTGCATTTGCGGCTAGACAGCCAATTAAAAAAACTAAGATCATGGCATCTGGCCCTATCACTTCCTGGCATATAGAAGGGGAAGAAATGGAAGCAGTGACAGATTTTACTTTCTTGGGCTCCAAGATCACCGCAGACGGTGACTGTAGCCATGAA
This sequence comes from Heloderma suspectum, assembly GCF_057233095.1. Classification (NCBI taxonomy): domain Eukaryota; kingdom Metazoa; phylum Chordata; class Lepidosauria; order Squamata; family Helodermatidae; genus Heloderma; species Heloderma suspectum. The sequence continues at coordinate 229,899,944 of NC_139459.1, forward strand.
ATTAAAAGATGCTTGCTCCTTGGGAGGAAAGCTATGGCAAACCTAGACAGCATAGTAAGAAGCAGAGACATCACCTTGCCAACAAAGGTCCATCTAATCAAACCTATGGTTTTCCCAGTAGTAATGTATGGCTGTGAGAGCTGGACTATAAGGAAGGCTGAGCGCCGAAGAATGGATGCTTTCGAACTGTGGTGCTGGAGAAGACTCTTACGAGTCCCCTGGACTGCAAGGAGGTCAAATCAGTCAATCCTAAAGGAAATCAACCCTGACTGCTCATTGGAAGGACAGAGACTGAAGCTGAAGCTCCAATATTTTGGCCCCCTAATGCGAAGAGAAAACTCCCTGGAAAAGACCCTGATGCTGGGAAAGACTGAAGGCAAAAGGAGAAGGGGATGGCAGAGGATGAGATGGCTAGATAGCATCACCGATGCAATGAATATGAACTTGAACACGCTCCGGGAGAGTGCGCAGGACAGGAAGGCCTGGCGTGTATGGTCCATGGGGTCACGAAGAGTCGGACACGACTGAACGACTGAACAACAACAACAGCTGTGGGAAGGTGAAGCAGGGTAAGTGGCTGCTGGATGACACATAGGATGTGTCATACCAGCATTTCTGCTTTCTCCACCCCAGAACACCCCATTTTCACTGCTCCGCGCTCCTCTTCCAAGCACGGAGCTTGGGGCCGTTCTGAGCTGCCTGTGAGGCAACGCGGGAGTGGGGGAAGGTTGGTTCTCTGGGAACCAACGTATCCTATGGCTGTGTAGCCACTGACTAGCAGCCATAGGATTGCTCCCTTGGTCACTTATTTGAGGGTGAAATCCTATGCATGTTTAGACAGGAAAAAGTCCTACAACTCTCAGCATGCCCCAGCCAGCCATGTCTAAACATGCACAGGATTGTGACCTAAATCAGCCTTTTTTTTTCTTTTTCTTTTTGCTGATTTAAATTGCCTTGATGTAAATCAATCTATTCAGAGTAGTTCTGCCCGGCCAACTTAATGTACACCGTTGTCTGCTATTTTAATGCAACTGGTTACTTGGAGTATTATTATTACCAAAATACAATTTGATCCTATCCATGTTTAATTAGATGTAAGATCCATTTATTTCAGTGGGACATAAACCCAAACAAGTTTGTATAGGATTGCAGTCCTAATTTATGAATGGCTCTTTACTCATAATAGCCTTTTTTATGCATTACATTTCCCCTACAGTTTCAGTTCTGCTATAATTATCTTCACCAGCTGAGAAGCTGGCCTGAGATTGTTATTAAAAGAAAATTTAAAAAGTTAAATTTAAAAAAGGTTGCAACTTTGAATTGGTAGATTAGCTGACTAAAGCGAGGTCCAATTTTCATTAGTGGAGCTGCACATTAAACTCATTCTTGTTTGTATCCGAGGCTGCTTTAGTTCTGGTGTATTAGTTTGATATTGAAGGGAAAAGTTGATATTAAAGATGATCTTCTTAATAATGAGTGGTAGCTTTATTAACTTGCCAGTTGCCTCATATTTCTTTATTAACTTGTATCTTATAATGCACCAATATTTCATATTTAGTGATATGCAAATGCATTTAAATGTAATTAATTGATTGACTGACTGGTTAAAAAGGTGGATGCTTAAGCAGCTAACGTTTTTAACTGGTTGTCAGTTTAAAATTTCATTAAAATGTTGCTTTCCATTTTCTGGTCTGAAGAGTTGGGATTACCCTTGACTTATGATTGTCTAAGGCTGCAATCCTATACCCATTTACCTGGGAGCAAGTCCCAATGAATTCAGTGGGACTTACTTCTGAGTAAACATGTACAGGTTTCTGCTGCAAGTGCAGAAATTTCAGAAGTATAGAAAGAAGCAATTCTGTCTTTTGCAATGTCAGAGACTAAGCGTTTCATGCATTTGAATTCGGGGTTGAGAGCTGGGAAGAGAATAGGAACAGCTTTCACCCAATCCTGAGCCTCCTCATGTTTCACTCAAATTAATTCTGTAGGGAAACCCTCACATTCCACGCCAGAACAATTGCTGAAATATTAGCTGAGCTACAAAAAACAAACAAACAAAACCCCATTCAGGTCTATTTTATTTGTCCTCTTTTGTTCAGCTTGCTTCAGCATGAAAGTTGCTATTTAAATTTCAGCAGTTGTGTTACAAGGGGCTGGGTATCTGTTCCAAAGCATCACCCTGAGAGCTTTTCAGTGGAATGTTTGCACAGTTCAATTCATCTCAAAATGCTCAGCAGAGCCTCCCCTTCCATACACAACACACACACTCAGCCCCATTCCAGCCAAACTCACACCAGCAACTTCCTGCTCTCAGACCCAACAACGTAAAGTATAGGGCCTGGGATACTGGTCCACAAAGCCCTTATGTGCAAACACAACCCATTGTTTGTATTTGTCTTCACATGGTCAGGACTCAATTGTGCAAAGTGCAAAGCCTACTGCCAGCTTGCTTTCAATATCCGCTCATCCATCCTCAGCCTGCCAGAAATGCTTCCAAACTCCTCCCCACCTTTCCTTTGAAGCAAAACTCTTTTAATTTCATGATGCAATCACAAACATTACCCAGTACTGACTCCACGGTCCTAGAGTGGGAAAGGGACAGTAAACAACCTGATGGAGATAACTGGAAACACCAGAGGGAAGCCAAATCACAGCAGCTGTTCTGCTGTTTCTAAACTTCTTGATGCAAATAGCAACTAATAATGCTATTTGGCCCAGAAGCCACTTTGTTGTTAATGAGGGTCTGGTGCCAGGATTATTAGGCCCCAGAGATGATACAGGACAATCAGGAAACTGCACGAGATCATTGTGGGAACTCGCACTATATATTTTAAAGATAGCTTCTCTGGCATGCACCTGTGCCTGTGTGTGCATGCACACATACCCACTAAATGGAATAACCCACTACTGTGTAAGTACGCTGCATTCACTTCTCTTCAGTAACAGTTACAAGAGGTAGTCAGGTACAAAGTCTGTGAAATCTATCACCATGAACTTTGGAGCTGTAGTAAACTGTAGACTGAAGAAGCAGTTCATACTGCAGCGTAGAGAAGCACACCGTCTCCAGTAGTTCTCAAATAGAAAGTAGCCTAGGACTGCCAGTAATTTAGGATGGCAAACTTACTCTGTGTTCAAAGAGCTAGCTGGATGTTCAGCAGAATACTCATGATTGCAACAGTAACTGTATTTCCTTTCATCTTAAAAAAACAAACATGTTCTTATATTTCCTGTCCTGATCATTGTCTCTGATTAAACTGAACTCTCATTGCAGACTGTGCTGGCTTTGGCTTCTAGAAAAGTATTTCTGCTGAAGTCCATTCGCTGTGCGAGGCATACATGGGAGTAGTGTGGCAATAATTGCTTTGCTGTGTTTTGAACCCCCTTTGCCCTTCCTGGCATTATCTCATACTTATTTCTTGCAACATCGTGGTGCCAGTCTGATTGATTATGTTATCCATGAATTTGTATAGGAAACTTCTCCTGTGGATGGAAAAGTAGCTGGTGGGGTAGGGGGGGTATTGCATGAGGAAAGGGCTGGAGGGGAAAGGATTAAGCAGCCTCATTGCATTTATTGGCCACCCCCCTACAAATTTCAAGTTTCTTCTTTTGCCCAGAAAACAGACCAAAAGGAGTATAGATTCTGCGACAGGTCTCTCCTGCTCATGCCTGAACATGGAGAACATACCATTGTGTACAATAGGATCGACAACCTCATACCACTAACACACCAAAAGAAATCAGTCTTAAATCAAAGATCTGTTCTCTTCTTTTAAAAGAAGTCTTGTTTCTGTGCTTAGCCATCTGCAGACATAAACATCCCTTGTGTCCAACAGGAGCTTTTTCAAGTAAGGAGAGTACAAACTGAATGAACAAGATGGCATAATTTGGCCCATAGAAAGGAAGGCATGAGTAGCAGCAGATGAGCTAAAGAGAAGTCAGGCCTTCAAACTGGAATGTCAAGAAAGGGTTTTGTTTAGGCAAACTGCACTTTGTATTATGACGTTTTCACTCAAGTTCAGTTTATTGGTAGGTTTCCTAAGAAACAGTCTGTGAAAAACCTTGTCATTGCCTGTGGCACAAAGCTGTTTCCCATGTAATGTTATCCATTGCTTTCTGCATATGCTGAGATGACTGTCCAAAAGACATATTAATTTGTGGATGCGAGAGCACTTTTTTGGATTAATGTCTCTGCTTATTATTCACAAAATCATGGGTATCAAGACTGTGACTAGTTGATATCTGGTACTGAGAACTTAATTTAGATTTTTGCATCACTCCCACCTACCATTTACTACCTTGATTAGTTTTTGTTTAAACAGAGATGCACATAGCCCTGCAGCCCAATTCAGACACATCACTTTTCTTTCAAGGGACATAACAATTTTCGGGGGGGGGGGTGTAGAAGGCAGGAATAAGCCAGAAATCCCAAATGACATTATGAAGGCACCTCAAACGTTACCAACTGCAAATTGAGAGCTTGTAAAAACAGCGAATAAGCAATGATATCGATACAATGAACTCTGGGAGAAGCTATCATGGAGAGGCTGAAGAGCCTTGGCTCGGGCTGTTGTTTGATAAGAGCACTGAGTCACTGAATCATTAGGCCAGTGAGCAACCTGGATGATGCATTTCAAAATATGTGTTATACCATGCAGGTATTGCCTACGCTACAAACTATGGACTGAGCACTTTGTTGGTGTGAATCAGCTGAGTGGTTGAACATCATTAGGATCATTAGGGGAGGAGTTTAAAGAAGAGCAATAGATGCAGAGTAAAAGTTCTCACTCATATTTCAGATGTGTATGTTGGAAAATTTATCCTCTCCAAAAGGTGTGCGTTTTGAATTCTGAAACAACTTTTGACTGTGTAGGTTCTGAGTACGTTTTCAGCAGCTGAGTAGGTTTTTCCATTTTCCATGTGCATATATGAGAGAAAAACTTTTACCAGGCTTTTTAAGAGGTCAGATATCAAATTCTTCTATTCTCTTAAACACCATCTTATTATTCTGGGCTGAAACAAATTTGGGGAGAAATTCACATAAGCATCAGACTGAGTATGGAAATCCACATCTCAGATTCCACGTTTCAGAAAATTTATTGACAGTGTGGCAGAGATATGTCCTGTTCTGTATATCAGTTCAGGTCCTGTATTTTAAACCTCATCTTTGGCTCCGGCATGCCTGATTTTATTTTTATTTTTTTAAGGGTTTCCAGAAAGTCAGCTGTGTTAGTCTTTTGCAACAAAGACAGCAATCTTGTGGCATCTTAAAAGACTAAACAAATTATAGTGTAAGCTTTCACAGTCTACAGCCATTGAAACAGGGGAAGTATAGGCAGTGACAATTACATTATTAACAGTAAACATTTACAAATCAGTGTCAGTGATAACACAAACATCCTGGTATTATTAGTAAGCTACTTAACACATGTAGTGTGACAAGTTTAATGGGGCATAGTCCCAGGTAGGTGTGTATAAGATTGCAGCCTAAATCAACCTTTGCTCTTTTCCAAAAAAGTGACCAAGACAGTACAAATCAAATCAAAATAAAAACATGAATTAGAAATAAAACCATACTAAAACATTAACACTGCAATCCTATACCCACTTACCTGGGAGCAAGTCCCACCGAACTCTGTAGGACTTAATTCAAAGTAGTCGCAACTATAAAAGCACTAAAAGCAATTTAAAAAGCCAGATTAAACGATGCATTTAACATTTTTTTGAAAAACCAAGGGATTTCCATTTTGCCTTGAATTATTCAGAAGCTCTGGCCTGCCTGTGAACTTTATTATTACTTGATATTATGCTACCTAGATATAATATTCCTGAGATGATAGGCAGTGAATTTGGAAAGTGTTCTGCATTAAATGAAGCAGTGCTGGCTCCAGGTTTTGGAAAGCCCTTGGGCAAGACACCCTCCATGGGCCCCCTCCTCAGTGAATCTCACTGCCATTGTCACTAGCTGCAATTGCTCCTCATCTTCTTTCGCATCACTGCTACCATTTCCATGCTTAATAGGTAGAGTGCAAGTGAGCAAATAGGCAATGACATCTACTGCCCCTCCTCCTCACCACTATCATGTCTGGGCCAACGAGAGAGGTAGGTAAACATTCAGGTTGCAATGGTGAAAAGAAAGAGCAACCCTAGGGGCTCTGGTCAGGGCCCCTGCTCGTATGTGGGCCCTTGGCAGGTGCCCAATCATGCCTGCCCTTGGCACAGGCCCTGAAATGAAGAAAGGGTCCACCATGGATAAACACCTAATTTGAATCCCAAATACAATTATTTATTTTTTTTAATGTATGATTTTAGCTTTGAGCCTTATCTGCCTGGTACCTGATCTGACCAGACTATATCAGATGATATTTTTCATATATTATTTAAAATAATATTTTGTAATTAGTAAACATTTTAATGCTTATGTTTGCAATGGCCTTTGGCTAATACAACCAATAAACTCAAACTTCAAATAAAATTTCAAATAATGAAAAGGCTCATAGATTTCATATCAGCTCTGGCTTCTCCTGTTACAGAGTTTATCAGGCATCTCTAGCTGCTGGTTCAGCAAAATCAGCTCATGGATCGATGCCATAATACCTTGTTGAGCTGTCTTCAAGAGGAGGTAAAAACCATTGATGTTTTTATGAAGTAAGAAACTGGAGAGACATCAGAATGAAGTCTTGCAAAACTAAAAATGTTATCTTTGATGTCATGGATATATTAGGAAGGAAGCTCCTTTGCTCACAATGAACCCCGTGCATTGTTCAGTGCAAGGTTCTAAAAGCTGGCTGGGCAGGCGGGCGGGCAGGCGGGCGGGCAGGCACAGGCAGCATTGCCCCCCCCCAGGTGTTAATGAGAATTCCAGCAGTGCCCCTCCTGCAGCTGCAACAGGCTAAGGAGATAAATTACTGCTCTAGACTGTTTACACATTTAAAGGGCACTTAACAGACTTCCCACAAGGGACTGAAATGCCCTTTCCCACCAAGACCATATCACTAATAATGTGACCCTGTTAATCCCTAAAATGCTGGTACTCTAAGCACTGGGGAAAGTGAAGCATTTGGAGTTCGAAATGTCACATCATAAGCATCACACAGAAGAAAAGTATCTTCATTAGGGACTGTATTCCCCAGTGTTCTTGGATGGGAGGATAAAATTTCCACCTTCGCTAGTATGAGGATGTGCAGCAAACTGAAGCTACTAGGGAGGTACCTGCACATACTGTGAACATTAAGATGCCTGATCTTTATGTAGTACAGGCCACTCGTGCACTGCTTCCTTGCCAAGAACCTATGCTGCCAACAAATCTTGATACATGTCGATGCCCCAAGGGAGTGACAGAGGGTGACTCCCCACTGGATAGCCTGCCCCATCTAGAAAATGAGTTAGGCCCTTGATTTAACTGGATCCTAAGGATAGTGGAATCCTGACAGAATAAGCTTAAGATAGTTAAACAACCACCATATCATAATGTAGATTGTGTAAAAAATTGTTCCATCTGCATTTTGTGGATTGTCAGACACCTTTTGTTCCATCATCTGTCCATCAGCGGAATCAGATTTTGTGTGTGTCCAATTTTGCGCAAATGTGCAATTTCACCTGTGCGAAAGTGCACAAATTCCCCCCAAATGCACATTTTCATGCTTTCGCCTATGGGGGAAATGCATATTTTTGGCCCGGATTTTTTTTATTTTGTGTATTTTTCTATGACAAAATTTGCACAAAATTCAGGGAAGTTAAAAAAAATTGGTCCACAAGTCCGCAGAATCCACCCTAGAGGGGAAAAGCTGGTCCACTGCAGAATCTGCCAGTTGGATTCATGAAAATCCAAACTCATTTTGTTCTGTTGCAGATTTCTGACATCCCTACCACATAGGCACACATTTCTTCACTATCTCTTCATAAAACAACTTGTCAATGCAGGGGACTTAATGTAGGACATTTACTGTCAGAAAAGGGTGGAGATGTCAGCAGATAGATACAAAAGAAGAAAGGATAAAGGAAGAAGGGGGCCTAAGAAATATGTGAAGAAAACAAGGACCAAGGAAAGGCAGGTGGGGAGGAGGACATTGACAAGGAGGGCATTGCAAGGGTCTAGGAAAGAAGGAGAAGCAAAAGTTAAGGAAAAGTAAGCTGGGTATGAGAACTGGAGGAACATAGGAAAAGCAAAGCGACATGAGGAAAGGGGATCAGATGAAGCAGCAAAAAAGGACAAGGGGAGGAATGGATGTGGGAGCTCCAGAGGCCCTTGCAATATACAAATCCTCACTTTAAACAAATCCCACCCAGCCTGGCCATTCTGGTAATATCTTATCTAGACTACTGCAATGAACTATATGTGTGGCTGCCTTTTAAGACTGGTCAGAAATTGCACTTAGTGCAAAATACAACAGCATGATTGTTGATTGGGAACAGTCAAATGGAGCATATTATGCTCTTTTTGAAACAACTGCACTGCAGGCTACTGATCCATTTCCGAACATGATTCAATGTGCTAGATTTAACCTACAGAGCCCTGAATGAACCTAAAGAACCACCTACTCTGGAATAAACCTGCATAGCCATTAAGACTGGCCTCTGTATCCCCGTTATCAGAAATTTAATGGGTGGTACTGGAAGACAGGCCTTCTCAGTTCTGACATCTTGTTTGCGGAACTCTCTTGTTAAGAGACTTGCCTAGACCTACCCCTCACCTCTGTTTTTGCACCAGGGGAAAATTTGTTTGTTTTCCCAGGACTTCTAAGTTGACGTTTATTTTTTATGCTGGACTTTTAACTGCTGTCGCATATTGTTATTTTTTAAATGATATTTATTCACTGTATTTACTGTGTGTTATGTGATATGCTGTACACTGCTCTGGGAGCCAAGACTAAAGAGTAGCAGATAGATAGATAGATAGATAGATAGATGTGACTTTAATGTGTTTTTTCAGGAGAAAGAACCAGACGTAATTCTCTTCATACATCCCTTCCATATTCAGTGTTCCTTGTATTCCTATAAATATGTCAAATTACTATTACTACTTTATATATATATATATATATATATACACACACACACACACACACATACATACACACACACACACACACACACATGAGTATTAAACCTTAATTAACCCTGCACTACGTGGATTTTCTGGGTCTCAACATTCCGATGGCTTGGGGAGATGCCCAATATGCTTGCTCTGCTTCATTACCATGGAGTTATGGCACAGGCAGAGCTCATACAAAGTAGTATCAAGGGGTTGGTTTTCATAACCCTTATTTGCTGTGGTCTTAAATTACAAATGCCTCTGGCTGTGACCACTGAATTAGTTTTCCTAAACTTGAGCCCAACCACAGATTTCGGAAGTGCTGCAAGCATCTGACTTGCAAGATATTTTAAGTTTTTTCAGCAGTAAAATACCCAAGTAGAACATTCTTCATCAGGAGTGGATTAAAACATCAGCAAGCTTTGTCTTTTATTCAGAAAAACAAGCTTCCATGCCCCCAGGAAATATTTGTCAACAGACCTCCCCAAGCCTGAACTCCTTAGAAATAATATTCTGTTTGCATGCAGGTGAGAAAGAAAGGCAGAAAGAGTTTAAAGACTGTATGGGTCTCCATGCATATGGCTTTAGATTCTAGAGCACTATTATATATTCTCTATTATGTATATTTGTTTACAACAGAGAACACAAACATCAAACAGACATATTTTCATTGAACTTCATACAGATATATCAGCTGACACATTTAAGGTATACATCACCTGTACCTCTAAGGCGCAGCTCAGTTAAAGAATCTAATTGTTCCACTTGGGAACATCATAGCTTGTGTTGTTCTGTTTTACACTCTTTCTGAAGTAAACTATGTTCAGGAGAGAAGACTACAGGGAAAAAATGAGCTTCCCACTCCAGAATGCTCATGTCCCTTTTTAAAGCAATAGTTGGAATAACATGCTGTTGCCATTCATCTCATCCCATAAACAGTAGGAGTATTATCTACAAGTTCCAAATTAGTTATGAAAAATCTCAGCAGCAAGAACAAAATGCGTATTATGTTGTGTAATTTAATTTGTAACACAAACCTAAGCCTATATTAGCACAAAAATAGTATGCTCACCCAAGCTGGCTGGACAGCAAAAAGAATTGTGTTTAGATAGAAGAATTCAACCAAAATGTGGGAACTGATGTCTCAACAGAACAAGAATCTAATTAACATCTTGCAGAGTCTGCATCTGTGTTTTGTATTGTGACATATTTAGCTGTAGTCATTTTCAAAAAGAAGTCTCAGTGAGCCAAACAGCGGCACACTGCCAATATTTTGTTTTGTTAATATTCTAGGTGTTCAAGAGCAAGGCAAAGAAATCAAAAAGCTTTTAGTGATCAGTTTAATATAATTAACTGAACTGTGCATATGCTGTATTATTTTTCTATTGCTTCAACTGCATACAACTTGAAAGCTAAAGTAAACAGAACTCATCATGATTCAATAATCACAAATGAGCCATGTGCAGGGATGGGACTATATTTTGCCCTTAACTATACTGGAATAAATTGGAAGGCAATTCACTGAGTTCACTGGTGAACAGCCAGTCTTAAGGCTGCAACCAGATAAGACAAGATGTATTTAAAATGGTAAAGGGGTAAAGCAAGGCCCTGAAGGTGGGGGAAAGAAGGCTTTCCCCTGCACTATTTCCCAATCTGAATCTATACGCACACACACCGTTATAATTTGCCCCGTGACAGAAAATTATATGGGTACCTGGATGACCCCACTCACCCACCCCCAGTGAGGAAAATAGTAGTGTCAGGGGCAATTCAGATCAGGAAAACAGCACAAGGGAAAAGGTTCATCCTCCTCCACAGTGCTTCAATCCTGATCCAAATGCACCCCCCATGACATTTACATTACCTTTTTATTTTAATCTCCAGATTGGAATGAACCCCAGGAACCAACCAAGACATTTTGGTGCCTAAGGTAAAAAATCTAAAAGTCTTCTATCCCAGTAAACAACAACAACAACAACAACAACTGGCCATTTGGTGCCTGAAGTGCTTGCTTCACTTTCCCTAATGGTGGGGCTGACCTGGAGGCATTTATATTAACACCAGTGTCTGGGATTTGCAGCTGGGATTGATAACAATTCACAGAAATGTAGGCTTGAAGTTACTGCAGGTCATCTCCTCCAACTTTCTGTCCTGAGGTAAGATCCAAGACCCCCAAAGCCATTTTTAGCTTACTACCAAAACCGGTGTGACAAGGAGATCCCACTGGCAGATCTCAGAATATAAACTTTAAAGCCAGGGTGGGAACCTGTGGCCCTCCAGATGTTGATGGATTCACTTGAGTGTTATTTTGCAACTTCCTTCAACTTGCAGGAAGCCTTTGCCTCCCTTGAGGAACTTGAGCATGTAGGGCAGCCTTCACCAACCTGGTGCCCCCTGATGTTTTGGACTACAACTTCCAGTACCCCTGACCATTGGCCATGCTGGCTGGGCTGATGGGAGTTGGAATCCAAGAACATCTGGAGGGTCACAGGTTCCCCACCTCTGCTGCAAAACAACGGTGAAGGTTCCCAATTTTGACTGGAGCAAGGGTGGTCAGGGGTGGGATTTTGATCAATACAGTAGCACTGGGGATGTTTAACCCTTTCTTCCTGCACTTTCCCCCTTAATTTAAGTCCCACCCCCTGTGCTTCTATTATCCCTGGTGGGGGGGGAAATATAGTTTGCCTATATTTTTCCCTAGTGGAGCTAAGAGCAGCTTCAAGGAGGTGTGTGTGTGGGGGGCTGGTTTAGATAAGGAAAACTGCATGGAGCGAAATAATGAAATATCCCCTTCCCCAGTGTTCTGCTCTCATCAAAATCTGAGCCCCCTGCTGCTGCTTTAAAGTAAAACAAAGAAAAAAGACAGAAGGTTTGATCACAGATCTCCCACGTGGCATCTGTTCTGGCCCTCCTGTAGCACAGAAACACAAGTTTGCTGTCAAATTAATGAGGAGAGCAATCCTATGTCTCTTAGACAGCATCTCGGGACATAGGATATTTCCATTTCCTGGATCTGAGGACAGAGAAAGTGCTCTGACCTCGGAGCCAGGAAACTGCGCTCCCCTCCCCCTCGCAGCCGGCATGGAGAGAACTGCGAGGGCTGCTGCTACGAGCTAGAAGGGAGAGAGGGGGCATGCTGGTGGGCAGGGAGGGGAGGAGACGGGTGACATGGGGATGAGCTATCCCCAGCCATCTCCAGCCTCCTTTCCCCAGCCTCCACTAGACAGGCGAAAATGCCCCTCTGCCTAAAATGCAGCGTGGGAGACACGGTGCTCTTCCTGCCCTGCTTGGATACACATAAGCCTCCGGGTTTGGAGGCTTTCGAATACCCACAGCGGATCTGATAGGATTGTGCCCTAAGCCACACAAGCCTCAAAGGTATAGAATAAACAGAGCAATGTCGGCTTGAATCATTTTAGGAGTGAACTACTGACATATTATAGGAGATGCTGACCTGTGAAAATACTATTTATTATTAAATTTAAAAAGCAAGCAATAATACAATAAAATCTAACAAAAATCTCAAAGAAGTGAGCAAACATCTATCTATCTATCTATCTATCTATCTATCTATCTATCTAATTCTCCATCCCACTTCTAGAGCAAGTAACTCATCCAAATCAGTAAGAAACAACTTATTGCAGTAATCAGGGATCTATCATGAAAACAGTACTGGTCAGCTAATAGTCTGATCAACCAATTGTGTTATAAACAAAAACAAATCAGCAATTTTAAGCCACTCTGTTGTGTGCTGCCTCAGTTTGCATCCTTCCTGGTTTTATCAGTAGACGAAAACTCAGTGTCGTGCCTGCCATTGGTTTGCTGAGCTCAGTTTCCAACATAATCAGCTTCACTGCCACCAGTATTTCATGAATGTCCTTTCACTCATTTGATGTGGGGCGCATCTTCTCAGCATTTATTTTGGAGTCTAAACGCACCTGCTTCAGACTATACAGGTCCTCAATGGGGAACTTTGGATAGAAACACCGTCCATGTTTCCAGCTATGAGTAACAGTGCCAGAGAGTGTGCAGCCAGCTGTCTTCTAGATTTGCTTGTGGCTGGCTATTTTGAATATTATGCCAGGCTGCTCCAAGTTAAAAAGCAGGGTAAAGAGGGTGGATCAGAAAGTAAATACCCTCCAATAAAGGTCAGCCTTGAGATCTGGTTTAATTATGAGTTAACCTAAGTTGAGCTTAATTATGAAAACAAGGATTCTTCACATTACTCTTGGTGGTTCAACAGAAAAACAACTTTGGGAGAGCAGAGCAAAGACCAATATTGGGGGAGCAAGGATTTCATGATATATAGGCCCTTAATATGCTGCAATTTGAAGTTAGGGGTACGCAGTAAGGTGGCCATGTTTGCTGATAACACAATTTAGAGTGTTTAAAACAAAAAGTAAATGTGAAGGATTTTGACTAGTAGCCACTGATAGCTTTATCCTCCATGAATTTGTCTAATCCCCCTTTAAGGTAAAGGTAAAGGTGTTCCCAACTAGTCATGTCCAACTCTAGGGTGCGGTACTAATCTCCATTTCTAAGCCGAAGAGCCAGCGCTGTCCAAAGACGCTTCCGTGGTCATGTGGCCGGCATGACTGAACACCGAGGTGAACGGAACGCTGTTACCTTTTCCGCCGAGGTGGTACCTATTTATCTACTTGCAATTTCTTGCTTTCGAACTGCTAGGTTGGCAGGAGCTGGGACTGAAGATGGGAGCTCAGTCTGTCACACAGCACTCAGGTCTTGAACTGCTGTCCTGCTGACCTTCTGGTCTGCAATTCAGTGTCTGAACCACTAAGCTACTGTGGCCCCTTTAAAGCCATCCAAATTGGTGGCCATCACTACATTTTGTGATGGCCACCAAGTACTTCCCTTTATATGTCCTGAGATCCACCAAAAGGATCTCTCCAAATTGTAGCTCACGAAACAAGGGAAGCGAAAAGCAAAGGAGAAAGGGGAAGATATACCCAACTGAATGCAGAGTTCCAGAGAATAGCAAGGAGAGACAAGAAGGCCTTCTTAAATGAACAGTGCAAAGAAATCGAGGAAAACAATAGAATGGGAAAGACTAGAGATCTTTTCAAGAAAATTGGAGATACCAAGGGAACGTTTTGTGCAAAGACAGGCATGATAAAGGACAAAGAAGGCAGGGACCTAACAGAAGCAGATGAGATTAAGAAGAGGTGGCAAGAATACACAGAAGAACTATACAGGAAAGATCTGAATGTCCCTGATAGCCATGATAGTGCGGTCACTGAACTTGAGCCGGACATCCTAGAGAGTGAAGTCAAGTGGGCCTTAGGAAGCATTAGTAACAACAAAGCTAGCGGAGATGACAGTATTCCAGCCGAGCTATTTAAAATCCTAAAAGATGATGCTGTTAAAGTGCTGCATTCAATATGCCAACAAATCTGGAACACTCAACACTGGCCACAAGACTGGAAAAGGTCAGTTTACATTCCAATTCCAAAGAAGGGCAATGCCAAAGAGTGTTCAAACTACCGCACAATTGCGCTCATTTCACATCCCAGCAAGGTGATGCTCAAAATCCTACAAGCTAGGCTTCAGCAGTATGTGAACCGAGAACTACCGGAAGTACAAGCTGGGTTTCGAAGAGGCAGAGGAACTAGAGATCAAATCGCCAACATTCGCTGCATCATGGAGAAAGCAAGAGAATTCCAGAAAAACGTCTATTTCTGCTTCATTGACTACGCTAAAGCCTTTGATTGTGTGGATCACAACAAACTGTGGCAAATTCTTAAAGTGATGGGAGTACCAGACCACCTTACCTGTCTCCTGAGAAACCTGTACGAGGGTCAAGAAGCAACAGTAAGAACCAGACATGGAACAACCGATTGGTTCAAAATTGGGAAAGGAGTACGACAAGGCTGCATATTGTCGCCCTGCTTATTTAACTTATATGCAGAGTACATCATGAGAAATGCCGGGTTGGATGAATCAGAGGTCGGAATTAAGATTGCCGGGAGAATTATCAACAACCTCCGATATGCAGACGATACCACCCTAATGGCAGAAAGTGAAGAGGATCTAAAGAGCCTCTTGTTGAGGGTGAAAGAGGAGAGTGCAAAAGCTGGTTTGAAACTCAACATTAAAAAAACGAAGATCATGTCATCTGGCCCCATCACTTCCTGGCATATAGAAGGGGAAGAAATGGCAGCAGTGACAGATTTTACTTTCTTGGGCTCCAAGATCACCGCAGACGGTGACTGTAGCCATGAAATTAAAAGACGCTTGCTCCTTGGGAGGAAAGCTATGGCAAACCTAGACAGCATAGTAAGAAGCAGAGACATCACCTTGCCGACAAAGGTCCGTCTAATCAAAGCTATGGTTTTCCCAGTAGTAATGTATGGCTGTGAGAGCTGGACTATAAGGAAGGCTGAGCGCCGAAGAATGGATGCTTTCGAACTGTGGTGCTGGAGAAGACTCTTACTAGTCCCCTGGACTGCAAGGAGGTCAAATCAGTCCATCCTAAAGGAAATCAACCCTGAGTGCTCATTGGAAGGACAGATAATGAAGCTGAAGCTCCAATATTTTGGCCCCCTAATGCGAAGAGAAAACTCCCTGGAAAAGACCCTGATGCTGGGAAAGACTGAAGGCAAAAGGAGAAGGGGACGGCAGAGGATGAGATGGCTAGATAGCATCACGGATGCAATGAATATGAACTTGAGCACGCTCCAGGAGAGAGCGCAGGACAGGAAGGCCTGGCGTGATATGGTCCATGGGGTCACGAAGAGTCGGACACGACTGAACGACTGAACAACAACAACAACATATCAAAATGGCAAATGCGATTCAATGCAATACTCACTGGGGCAAAAAATCCTGTACGCTGATGAGGTCTTAGCTGGTATTGACTGACCACAAAAGGAATCTTGGGGTTGCGGTTGATAGCTTGATGAAACATTGTCTAATTGTGCGGCCCATGTGCAAAAAGTCAAATTACATGTTGGGCATAATTAGAAAAAGAAATGAAAATAAAACTGCCAATATCAGAATGCCTTTTATATAAACCTATGGTGCAATCACACTTGGAATACTGTGTACAATTCTGGTCACTAAACCTAAAAAAGGATATTGTAGAGCTAGAAAGATACAGAAAAGGGCAACACAACTGATAAAGGGGCTGTAGCAACTGCCCTGTGAGGAAAGATTACAATGTTTGGTATTCTTTAGCTTAGAAAAAAAAGGTGAGTGGAGGGGGGGCGGACATGAGAGAGCACCCTGGGTGATTCCAAGCAGCTGAGTGGTGGGAGATTCAGGACAGATAAAAGGAAGGACTTTTTCACACAGCACATAGTTAAGCTATGGAATTCTCTTCCACAAAATGTAGTGATGGCCACCAGTTTGGATGGCTGTAAAAGGCGGTTAGACAAATCCATGGAGGATAAGGCTATCAGTGGCTACTAATCCAGATGGCTATGTGCTACCTTCAATATCAGAGGCAGTATGCCTCTCAATACCAGTGGTGCAGCTAGGGCTGGACCTCTGGGATAAAGGCCAAGGCCCCCAAACCTAGAGAATAGCAGATGATGGCGGCGGCAGCAAACAGGCCAGCATGAGCATGCTGGGTCCCACTGGGCCTGATGCCGCTTGCTGCAGCATCTTTTCTTTCTTCCTGATAAACAAACACATTTTGTAGTCAGACAGTGGGCTCATGGTTACAGATGCTCATTTTATTATTTTTACTATTAAAATGTATTATCTTTTTCTACAACAATATGGTGCTTATTCCCAAGTAAATGCCTACAGAAGCAAACTTCTTGGCGTCTTGATGGTGCTGTGGTTTGAGTTTACAATGTGAAACTGCACATGCTCAGAGTATTCCTTATTTTATCAGGGTTGACAAACAGATTCGATGTTGTTGTTGCTCTAACATGTCAAGAATGCAGAAGCAGTTGTAAAGCATGGAATGGCCAGGGTTTGCATGTATTAGCTGTGTGCTTTACAACACATGGCCATCTAAAGCTCCCCCAGTACCACATAAGACCATTATGTCCAGGGTCTGAAACTACCTAGCTGCTCTACTGGCTCAATACCAGTTGCTGGAGAATGAGATTATAAAGATGCTATTGACTAATATCCAATTTATGTGCTTCCCATCTGGTTGGCCACAGGCAGGAAGAGAATGCTGGACTAGATAGGCCTTTGGTCTGATCCAGCATGACACTTATTGTGTTCTTCTCTGACTGAAAACTGAAGAATTAATGGGGCAATGGAAAATATTCTGCAGGAGTGCCAGTTACCCCCTTGGAGTCATCCCTGTGGTTCAAGCAACTGAAAGGAAGTATGACAAACCGGGAGTATGCTGAAGAAGGGAGCAAGGATATACGTTTATTCAGTTCTTCCGCAGCATGGCAAAGTAGGCTGGAAAGTGTGTGGTCAGGATGCCCAGCAATGACAAAAGGAGGAGGTGAGGGTGGCTTGGAGGTTGGGCTGGAGTCACTGCTGATTCTGAAGCAGTGCACGAGCTGTTTTATCTGGGAGTGGCTTATAAATACTTAGGGCTCCTGAATAGGCTATCTCACCACAACACATACACACATCAAATATTCTAGCAAAGAAAGGGCATATTTTCCAATTCTCTCCCATAAATATGTGAGGTCCTGGAAAAAATAAGCCTTAGAAACAGGAAAAATTTTCTCCTATCCATTTTTTACCTGATGGAAAATTTGGAATAATTTCAGTTGGAATTATTCTTTTCCCTCCTCTTTTGAGACAACGATAATCCTGCTACAGAAGATAGAAACGAATATGTGGGTGCTTCCAAAAATACATTAGCCAGCGTTTCCTAGGAATGCTAGTTGCTTTACAGTTCAAATATTAGTTATTGCAATCATCAGGATATGAATGACAGCTGTAGAACTATACTTACTAGTTTCACAAATATTTGGAGTGATACTCTATTAATCCATTCATATTTAATAAATTATATTCCTTAGATTCTCACTATGTTTACTCAAGAGGTGCCACATTGATTTCAGTGGATCTTACTTTCAGGTAAGCTGCAACCCTACAAATATTTACTAGGGAATACATGGAATAAGCTTCCAACCTGAACTGGGTTGGAGATACTTCCAAGAAAATTTAAGTATTGGAAGCAAGTTCTGTTGGAATCAATGAGTCTTCCAAGTGCCGACTGCAGCCCTAAGCAGAATGCATTGCCAGCAAAGGTACTTCTGTGAATTCACAAGTGTTTAGTACTGACAGGTGCTACAGAAGTAAATAAAGTTTAGTTTTAAGAGCAACCAACAAGTAGAGTGTTTCATTTCCCCCTAAAACACTTCTGAGTATTTTTAAGTGCAGTTTATAATGCTTTCAAATATTCCCAGTCATATAACACATCTGGCTCAGCAGCTGGGATAATTCCCATCTCTTCTGATCACCTCCTTGCCCCCTGATCCCCTCAAAAGCGCCAAGCCCCTAATCCCCTCATTATCTGACTGATCAACTACCAGTTGGGCTTCTGTGCACTGCAAACAGCAAAAAAGAGCAGGAGAGTGTTGCTTGCCCCAAACCGCCCATCACAGATTGTGCTGGAAGGTGCAGCATCCCTTCTTTGGTTCAACAGTGCCTGGCCCATGTGACCAAAGATCAGCTCCCAAGGAGCAAAGGAATGGCCCAGTTGCTGGGGAGGTCAGGCTGCAAATCTGGTAGTGTGGGAACTTGCTTTGGGTTGCACAAGCTCCTTCAACTGGCCTCCACAAGGGTTGGAACCTTGGGCACTGTGCCACCACTGGGGATCCCACCAACCCCTCAGGGCTCCCTGGACATTTTCTGCTCCATTTCACCTCCTTGGGATCTGTTTGGGAACAAGCCAAGACCTTGCCTCTGGCTACTTTGCTCAGTGCTCCCTACTCTGCCAACCTGACCCCTGGGAATCTGGTGGTAGCTTTCGTATGGGGAGACTGACTCTGGCCTGGCCTACCTCTTTGGGAGACTTTTTTAAAAAACCAAAGGAAGGGGACGGGGACACAATATGAATGGACAGCTTCTCTTCCTCCCCCCCCCCGGTTCCTCAGAATAAAAGATTGTGTTGAATGGGGGTAGGGAAGGAGAGGAAAGGACTAGAAATTAATTTCCTGCCAGGGTTAATTTAACTAGCTGAAATATTTGGCCTAAAGCCGATTTGAAGCTGTACATGCTGAAAACCAGTACACACGAGATGAACTGTGTTGTGAGAAAGATCCCCATCAGCTTTCGTGGTTACCCTCACAACTTTGCCAACATCACCAGATGTCCCTCTCCCCGTGCCTCTGCTGGTGTTGAAAAACTAGTACAGTTTTTCAATACTAGCAGAGTGAGAGATCAGTCAAGAAGAAGAAAAGTATGTGGTTGAACTTCCTGTTTGTCCCCACTGAGGAATCCAACCACTCCCAGATGTCTAGGTCAGAGGACATAGGGTTTGAGCCTATTTTTTTGTAGCAAGGGTCAAGGGTCAGCTGGATTTCCAAGGGCCGGCTGAAGTGGGCATTGTCCACAGAAGCTTATGTCAGAATAAATCTGCTAGTCTTTGCAGTGCCACAAGACTCCTCGTTGTTATTATTTCTTTAAGCAAGGCTCCTGTGCCACTAACAGCTGTGTGATGGGTGGAAACTAAACAGGCAATGCTTAGCCCATCATTAATTTCCCCATGGTGGGAAAACCTGTTAAAGGCACACAGGAATCCAGAAAAGCCAGGAGGCGGTGACTTTATCTGAGCCCGGGTTCAGCCACGAGGTCTCTCACACAAGAAGAAATGCAGATGAGTTTCTTTGAGCACATGCCAAGTGCCTTCCACATTCCAGTAAGTCAGCACAGTCAGGTCACAGAAGGTCTGCACATTTGGGATTAGGTTGCGGGTGTCAAAAGGGTGAATTTACCAAGGCTCTGTCCCCACTTGAATCTGGTTTTAACTCTAAGGCTCGGAATCAGGCCTGGGACATACCACACAGAACTATACCATACCCTGAAAATTATGTTTGCAGGCCACCTTGGGGACCTAAATGGTGAAAAAGTGATATATATATATATATACACACACATACCTATGCAAACACACAAATAAATGGCAGGGTGCCTCTGAGCATACACAAGTATCTTTCCCTCCTTAGGGAATCAATGCAGGCACATCTCACTGGGGCAGTTCTTGCAGCTGAGGGGTCAGCCACCTAGATGCAGCCACATCATTGTATACTTGGCGACAGGAAGCCCGCCCCCCGCCCCCCCCCCGGCTCCAAGCGTCAGCCCGTGGTGTTAGATTTGTGACAGCCCGTTCACACGTGCAGAAGCACCACCCCGTGGAAGGATGAATGTGCACGTGTGAAGCAGCGCCCGTTCCCGCCCCCCCCGCGGTAGCGAAGGGCGCCGGGGCTCCGTCAGCTCACTCACCGACGCACTCGTTGGCCTCGCGGGCGGTGGCCCGCTGCCAGGGCCGGTCGTAGTGGAAGGGCTTGCAGCGGTCGCACTCGGGGCCGGCGGCGTTGTGCTTGCAGTCGCAGACCAGGTTGTCGTCGCGGTCGCGGACGCAGCGCGAGGCGTGCCCGTTGCACTTGCAGCGGCCGCCCACCTGCAGGTCGGAGACGGCGTAGTAGTAGGAGTCGCGGGCCAGCTCGGAGTCGTCCTCGTTCTCGTCGCCGAAGGTGTGGAGGCGGCTGAAGACCACCTTGATGTCGGTGGCCGTGACCCAGTCCTGCAGCACGGGCGAGTTGTCGAAGTCGTGCGCCGAGGGCCGGCCGTCGAGGGTGCTGAAGGCGATGAGGCCGCCGGCCAGGGGCCGCATGTCGGTGTGCGAGTCGGTGCAGAGGGCCTCCTGCTCGTTCTGCTTGGTGATGGCGGCGCGGCTGGGCTTGTTGTACATCTTGCGGCACTGCGTGGAGTAGAACTGGAAGGGCACCCACGTCTTGCCGCCGTCCATGGACTTGGCGATGGCCATGGACTCCGGGCGCGGCGAGCAGAACTGCAGGCTGACGTAGGTCACCTCGAACTTCTTGCCCAGCGCCAGCGCCAGCGTCACGTTGAGCGGGTGCTGCACGAAGCTCTCCGACTGCCAGCACGTCAGGTTGTGCGGGTTGTTGAGGTCCGTCAGGTAGGAGGCCGGGTGCGCGCGCTTGGGGTCGGCCGCGTCGCACAGGTGGCACGCGCGGCTGCGCTCCTCGCCCTTCTCGGCCAGCACGCAGTAGCGCGCCTGGGGGCGGCCGCACGTGCTCGACACCCTCACCTCCTTGCCGAAGGCGGCGTTGACGAAGTCCGGGATGCAGCGCCGCGGCTGCCCGTTCTCGTCGTAGCACGGGTCCGGCTGCGGCGCCGTCTGCACGGCGAACATGCTCAGGCCGTAGCCGCCGCGCACGCCCTCCGCCAGGCACGCCACGGCGGCCAGCGCCACCAGGGCTTCCCAAGCCGTCGGGGACATCCTGCCTGCCGGCCTCGGGCGCTGCGGGAGCGCGGGACGAGGAGCCTGGGGAGAGAGGGAAGAACCAGAGAGCGCGCGTGAGCCCAGCGAGCCGCGGCGGCCGCTTCCTCTGAAGTAAAGGAGGCGGGACGGGGGGCTTCGATCGGCCCGTGGCCGGGTTCGAGCGCGGCCGCGGGCGCGATAACCCTCGCCGGCTCTCGGGCTGCAGCGGTGGGCGGCTTGGGCTGCGGGTGCGCGCGCGCGGGGAGGGGAGGGGAGGGGAGGGTGCGGCCCCGCGCGCGCGGGAGGGAACTGCGAGGGGGAGAGAAGCCGCGCGCGTGGCGCGAGCGCTGTCCCGCCGGAGTGGCAGGCGCCGCCGCCGCTGCCCGCCTCGCGTTCAGCGGGTGCCGCTTACTTGCTGGGATCAGTTCTCAGCGAGGTCGGGAGAAGGCTGTTAGTTCCTCTCCCGTTTCAGCACCTCAGCTTTCAGCCCTGGAACGGGCGGCGCCATCACGGGGCGCCTCTGAGGGCGCGCGGAGCACCTTTCCGCCAGCCGCGCGCAGCACCGCGCGCCTGGACTCGGGAGGAGGCCTCCTGGGACGAAGGGCGGCGCTTACCAGACCGGTTTGCGCCTCCGCGCCACCTCCCTTTTCGCCGCTCGCCGGGAGAAAGAAGGGAAGTGGCACAACCAGTCCCGGGCTAGAGTGTTTGCTGGGGACGGGAGTCGGCCCCGCTGCGCGTAGCGGCGCTGGCTTCCTGGCGAAGGCGGTTGGGAATCGGGATGGCAGCCCGCTCGGCGAGGCGGAGGGAGCCTGCGGCAGGCATTCCCGGAGAGAGGCACGACCTGCTGGCCACCTCCCGCTGGGTTTAAGATGAAACGTGGCGGGGGACCCATCCTAAACACCGGAGGTGCTGGAAGTAAGGCCCTCTGAAACCAGTAGGGTCCATCCGCTGTGTGTATTGAGTGACGCCCACTGAAATCCACGGGATTTACTCCCGGACAAGGGTTAGCATAGATATAGGCGTTGCTTTCCATGGGATGGAATCGGGTTCAGTCTAATTGCCAGCTGGCTCCGGGCTTGGGCTGTGCAGAGTGGCGGTTAGGGAAGGAAGGAGAGCGCGGCTGAGCCAGCGACCTAGGAGGAGTGCCCCGTGGCCCCAATAGGGTGTCTTCAGTGACGAAGCGCTGCTGGCTTGGAAATAAATCCGGTCGTAATCAGCAGGGCTCCATTTTAAATAAATGATGGGATGCATGTTGCCTTCATACATATTTGTTCTTGCCCTAACGCACCCGAGCGCCCCCCCCCCCACTACATTTGCTGGCACTTCTAAAGGAGGATGTAGGGCACCTTGCCGCCACCCACCCGCTTTTTCCACGGAGC
Source organism: Heloderma suspectum (assembly GCF_057233095.1). NCBI lineage: Eukaryota > Metazoa > Chordata > Lepidosauria > Squamata > Helodermatidae > Heloderma > Heloderma suspectum. Next base: position 229,922,745 of record NC_139459.1, read on the forward strand.
GCTCCCCTTCAGTCTTGGTAGTCATTGCCCCGAAGAGCCTGCCATTTAAAATAAATGCATTATTTTGGTGAAAGCACTTTGTTTCCCTGGAAGGAAAAGAGGCACAGCAGATATTAAACTGCTGTTAGGGAGTGGATGAGAAAACTTCATCTCCTGGCCCCAATCGACTGAGGCCCTGGAAATCCATTTCCTTGCCTTGCACCCTGGCAGCTATACGAGAGCTAGAAGGTCGCACTACATAAGTAGCAGTACCCACTGGCTTCTGAACCTATCCCTATCCTAGGGAAATCTCGCCCCACGATGAGCAAATGTACAAGGTTACACAGAACTGTTTCTTATAAAGGCTACTCTTCTGGACCTGGTTTTGGTTGTACTTGCTTCCATGTAATCCTAAACTTAGGATTGGAGTCTGAACTTGTGCATATTTCAACGCTTTCACTGGGACTTATTCTCAAAAGAGCCTGCACAGGATTTCAAAATTAGTCTCCTTCACTTCCATGAGAGTAAAGTTACCTTAAAACCAAACTTACCTGGCTTGTAGTTCTGGCTGCCAACGAGTTAAGGGGGAGGGGAGAGAAGCGCTAGTCTCAGCCCATCCACGGCCAAGTTCGGCCAACTTACTAGGATTTAAAGTTTTTTAAACCAAGCCGAATCCCCACGGTCAACCGTGGAACCAAATCGGCTAACGCTGTAATCCTAAACACACCTACTAAGGAGTAAGCCCGTTGAAGGCAGTAGAGTTCTGAGTAAACATGGATAGGGCTGCGCTGCAGATGAGTCTTAACAAGAGGAAGAACAAGCACCCAGGGCTGTATCCAGCCTTAGTCCTACTTAGAAATGAAAGGAATGGGACTTAAGTCAGAGTAACGTTGCCCCAGAGAGCAGCGGACAGAATCCCCAGATGGTTCCAAAGACGGCAGGCGTCTATGGGTTCAGCTGCCGTGGCAGCGAACTTTGGAGACGCACCGGACGCTTTTCTAGTCGAGAAAACTCGCTGGTCTCGCCGCTAACATGGGGAAAGGTGACAGGGGAACCGTTCCGGAGATCCCGCGTGAGTTTCTCTGGGATCAGCCGAACAAACGCCACACGCAGGCACGCATCGGGACGAGAGAAACCTCAGGATCGTGGCCCTGGCTGGCAGGGAGAGACGCGTCACGGCGTCAGACAGTTGGGGCAACGCGTGCAGGAGAGTCTCCAGCTCCGCCTCCTCTAGGATGCAGCCTCCGGCGCGGACCCCAGCTCGGTTCAAGCGGGGTAGCTAACTGTCCTGACACGAAGCACCAGCCAGGGCGCCCGGCCGCCCCCTCCCTGCCGCCCGAGAGCAGAGGTAGCGTCTCTCTCACCGGGGCATCCACCTCGCTTCCGTGGGCGCCTGCCTGCCAGCCTGCCAGCCGCGAGCTTTCCCGCTCGTGCCCTCCCTCTCAGCGCCCCTCGCGAGCTACCTGGCTTGGCAATAGCTGGATGGAGGGAAGCCGGTGGTCGCTTTCTCCGCCGCGCCGCGGGCAGCTGCAGCTCCAGGCGGGCTGGAGTCGCTCAGGGGTCCCGGTCGGTGCCCATCGTCCCCCGGCCCCAGCGAGCGGCCACGCTCCGTGGATGCCCGGAGCGTGTGACGCGACAGGCTCGAGCCGAGGTTGAGGTCATCCCAGAGGAGTGACACCCCGTGGTGGGCTCGCGCGGGGGAAGAAACGACGACATCCACTGGCGGGATGGCAGGACACACGGCGGGGAGGGGGAAGGGGCGGCCGCAGCCCTGAAGCCCGCGGGCGGGGGGGGGAGGAGCCGGGAGAGGAGGGGGAGTTTCCGAGCCGGCGGCGGCTTTCCTCCTCCACGGAGGAGTCCCGAATCAGAGGGATTGGAGGAGGTGGAGGAGACGGCCCGAGGGAAAGCCGAGCGGCGTTCCGCCGAGCGGCGCTGGGTGCCCGGCGCGCGGGTGCAGCAGCTCTTTGGAGCACGAGCTTGGCGCCCCTCCGGGGGGGGGGGGGACGGCAATTGGATGCGGGCATCTTGTCTGCTGGTCAATCATATTACCCTCAGCGGGGCACACAGGCCCCAACGATCCAGAAACACACGCCCCTTTCACACGCGCGCACACACGAGCACGCCGCATAGCCTCACATAAGGGAACGCCTCCGACCACGCTGCGATGCCAGACTTCCCGGCCTGCCAGCACGGAATATTTCGTGAAATGCGTAGCCAGGCAAAACACGCACCCGGCCGGCGGGGCTGTGAAGCTTCCAGCCTCCCTACTTCCGAGCGAGTTACACGTGCTTGTTGCTCACCTCAGCATCAACCATGCAAATTCGGGCAAGGTGTTAAAATACCCAGGTGCTTCGCTGTCTGCAGCAAACAGGTATTACGGGCACTAGGTACTATTAACCAGATAACTTCCTCTTCTCGCCTTGCCTTGCCTTCCCTTCCTTTGTCCTATGCTTAAAGCAGATTTCTGCCCCTCAGAGGTGCTGCTGGGTGTCAAATCCCGACAACCGGCCCGAATAACACCTGCTCCTGATCTTGGGGCTGTTCACCTTTTCATTAAAAAGCATCTGTCTTTTATTGCGCATCTAACTCTGTGCCCGCTACCAAGATGTGGGGAGGAATTCTGGCACGATTCATGTCCTTTCGTATAGCGAGATCTCGAACGGTCATAGAGAAGTAGTCCCTGCTCTTCCTTGTGGCCTCCCCCGCGCACCTCACTCTTGGACACAGGTTAGAGACAGAGGGGTGAAGTCTTGATTCTCATTGGCAATGGATGGAAGCTTGCGGCGGATTTCTCTCTCTTTCTTTCTGTACTACCTGCTTCGTGACTGTCAGAGAGGGAGAGAAGAAGTGTGTGTATGTGTACGCTTGTATTATTGGGTGTCTTTCGCAGTGGCTGGCCAGTGTGGTTCTGCCCAGACGGGACGTTACGAAATGCGAACGCTAAACACCCGCGCCCCGCGCCACCGTCCGTTTGTCTGGGACCTCGATCAACGGCCACGAGCGGTTCGCCAAGAAAAGGCTTAACTTAAGAAGAGACCAGACCAGCGAAGAAGGGGAGATGCCCCAAGTCAGTGGCCTGCTTTCTCGGCTGCTCTGAGGCGCTGCACACGGTCTCCGCGGGCGGGGACAGCACGTAGCGCAAAAGGAGAATTCGGAGCCGATGGGGAAAGTGGCTACCGGCGTATGGCTCGGCCGTGTCACGAGCTGGAAATGTTCGGGGAAAGGTTTCGAGCGTGTTCTCCGAAGGCAGCCCTTGACTGCCGCAGGCCAAGCCGCTGAGCTCGGACCTAGAGAGGAAGCCTGCTCCTGAATTCTGCGGGTGGGGACAGAAGCGGGGGTGGGGGGAAGGCGCTCTTTACATGCCCATCTCCCCTCCCCCCATACGTTGACCTCATATCTGCTTTTTTTTAAGGGCGGGGGGGGGAGAGATGGCCACAGATGGGAGAGGCTGATAAATGGGCGTGGTTAAAGGATGAGGGTGGGGCTACCAGACCAACCGCGTGAAAAAGATTTTCCCAACTACCCGCTACGCGCCAACACAACTGCTTCAAGCGCACACAAGCGCACAGCCGTCCCCAACCTGGTGCCCTCCACATGTCTGGGACTACAACTCCCATCAGCCCCAGCCACCACTGTAATGAGGCATACCCTATCTATTCGTGTGAATGAATGAATGAATGAATATGGAGCCAAAAGTTGACTAGGCACAATACCCAGATAGGATAACAATCAGCGCCTCTCTCAAAAAAGTTCTTCTCACGGGTACATTAATGACCTCAGGCTGACAGAACAGCCTATCTGCCCCCTTTCAGGCGTAGTTTGCGGCAGCGAAGTCAGTAGTCCCCCCCGCCTCTTTAATTAATCTTCAAACCAGCTCATCCGTTTGGTGTAAACTGAACCAACCAACCAACCTCAAATAACTAGGCGCGCTGAGCGGGCAAGGACGTCTCGCCTTGTATGGGCAGACACTTTGGTGAGGGTACGTCGCCCCTGAAAGATTACGCTGGGGCACCCCTGGTACCGATACCACCATCATCCCCATCTAGCCGGCCCGGGGAGTTGTGTACAGAGGAACTGCCACCACTCACTCTACGGCTGACAAAAGCGCAGACGCAGAGTTGATGGGATAAAACCTGCCCGCTGATCAGAGCTCACATCCTAAGCCAACGTTACTTCCAGGTAAAGGTTACAGGATCACGCTGCACGATCTTTAATCGGCGGTTCAACTCGCCGGCTTTTAATCAGCTCGTTAACAGATGCAGGAAACAAACCGCAAGCAAACGTCTAGCTGGCAAGGCTGTTCCGGAAGAGTGGCCTCGTCGGTGTATTTCAGCGAAGCCCAGAAGAACACGAACGTGGCGCCTAGCCGATTCACTGTGGCCCGCGCTTTCGCGTGCTGGAGCCACTCCAGGGGCACGAAGTGTCACGCTTCAGCTGTCGGATCAGGTACCTGCATGGCAGAGATGCCTGGCTGTGGCGTGGGGGGTAAACCCGAGGCCCAAATATCTGTGAGATTCCTCTGCAAAGCTCAGATGTATACGAGATAAGCAGGGGGACCATTCGGACACGCGGCAGCAATCGGCGATAGCGCCCTCTTCTAGTTTCGATATGCGAACTCAACACTTGGAGGGGGAGAGAGAAAGGTCGAAATGTTTGTTCTCGATCGGGATACAACTTTCCCATGACAATCCCGGCCACTCTGTGAAGTGTTTTTTTTTTTTTTAAATTCCCACTGAATTCAGACGCTGAACGCTCTGACGAGTGGAAAGGCGCTTGATCAGCTAACCGAACGAGGTTAGCGGTCTGTATATGTGTCCTTGCCGGGGGGGGGGGGGGGAGGCTTCGGGGGGTAACTAAGTCGCAGCTGCAACATCATACCAAAACCAGTGTCAGTACCTTGCCGATGACCTACGAGTCCCTGTTTACCATCCAGTTATTTATTCCAAATAATTTCACACATCACTTTTTCGTGTGGCTCCTCTTGGCTTTTCTTGAATGGTAAAGAGGCCCAGGCTTCTTATTCTCCCCGCTTCCTTCTGCCTCAGCCACGAACTAGCGGGATGTATTAATGAATTCATTGATTAATTGGAGATGCCAAATATTGGGCAATGATCAGGCCAAAATTAAGTACTTTTAAATCCCGTTGATTTCAGTAGGAGACGTGCAACACGACCCTAAGGATGCTTACCAAGGAGTTAGTCCCCTTGAGTTCACTAAGGCTTACGTTACTGGAGCGCATGCATAACCAAGAATAAGATCCAGCAACTCGGTGAGACTTCCGAGTATACATGGATAGGACTGGTCTGTGTTCCCAAAAGGTGTTTGAGAACTTTAGCCTTAAGCACGTGCTTGAAGCAAACGGGGGCCTTAAAAGCGATTATTGGCTCCTGGGCTGGGTTTTTACACCATCTGCGCCTTATTTTAAAAATATTATTTCGAGAAATGGAGGCACATTTCTTGTTTCAGAGGATATTACTGCTTCCATATTTTTAAGGTAATATTTCCAGTATTTGGTAGTGGAAAGGAACGTCTGTCTTGTTAAGTACCTTCAGGCACTATAAAATTTATCTCGTTTTGCTCGGGGTTAGGTTCACTACACCCCACCCCAATATGTTCGCTTCATCCTCAATCTGCCTAAGAGGACTGTCTAGAAATACTAGGGTGTTTTCACCTGCAGTTTTTCAAGGCTTTTTTAACAGATAAATTACAGGTTAATTCTCTTGATATCCGGATCATTAAAGGTCTATCACCTGAAAGTGAGAGTTCCATTTAAGTTAATAAAACTTAATTCCAGGTAATTGCCTTTAGAACATGAGCTTTTATCTAGATAGCCTGCAAACTGTGAAGGTTGCAGTTGAAAGTTATTTAGAATTTTGACTAAGTCAATAGGAATTATCTCAAAGCTGATCTATTTAGGATTGAGGTGAAAATATATTGGCTAAACACATAATTCTCTTTTTAAAACAATAATAATAATGGGGATAAACAACTTCTGATCGAGAACCCGTTTTTCAACAAAGTAGACAAACCTCTTAATGGAATTACATTTAAGTCTCCTTCTTCCTGGGCCTTCGCAAATGCCCATGCCTTCCTTACCAGCAATAAAATCTTGAATAGAACATTTCAACAACTAGGACCAAACGAAAAGGAATGAAAATTAGGAATAACTATCCGTACAAACATTCCTCCTCCACATATATTCGTCTTATGTTAAGGATGTCATCCAGAATCTTAAAAACATCTGCCCCACCACCAACAGTATATGGATTGTTCCTCGCCTTGGGTTTTTTTTCTACATCTTCTAGTAGTCACTATTATTGACTGAATCGCCTCCAGTGACGCGCTGGGCGCTGGAGCTCTGCTCAGGAATGACTAGGTAAAAGGGATTTAAATCCCTGTTCGTCGCAGACAGCGTTTGACTTTTGCTCTCACTTTGACCCTGGACCCCGCGACTCTCCGTCCAATTCCTTTTCCAGGGTGTTTTGCCTGATTTCCTTACTGAGGGCTTCCAAATAGATTTTTTTTTCCTCGCGTTTTTTGGTCTCTCGCTTCATCAAATAGGCATTTGTGTCCAGCCTCTAGTTACAGCGTTTATTTGTGTAATCTGTTAATCAGCTTGACTGCAATCCTGCCCACCTACTCGGGTGGTCAGTCCCGTTCCACTCTGCGCCATTCGCCCTTTCTGAATCCGACCGACGTGCGGAGAGGATCGCGCTGCAACATCGCAGCCTCAGAAACAGAGAAAAGGACACCTGGGACGGATTTTATGGCGCCCCGGAAAGCAGGCCCTGATTTGGGCCCAAATTTGGGTCACATTCTCCGCACACAGACAGCCTACAGTCCTCTTGGATACCCCCACTGATCCCCTTGTTGGGAAACAACAACCCACCCCTCAGCATCAGCGCCGCTGCACTTCTTCTATCTCCCCCCCACCCCACCCCCATCACTCAGGCAGGGACATATTCCTAACGTTGGGACAGGATTCAATTTTCCTAGACGCTTTCCTTTTGTTAAAGCTGGGGCATCCTTTGTAACTCAAATATTGTTTGGTGAAATACTACATCCTTCCTTTTTGTCCACCCTGGGAGGAGCGGGGCATTCCTTCTCGAATGCTTCTCGGACACCAGCCTGAAGGACTCTGGGCATGGGGCAGGCAGTTGTGATTCTCAGACGGGCTTGCTTGTGTCCCAGAACACCTTGATAGCCAGAGGGGGGTGGGCTATCAATTGGCTTGTTCGTACCAATTGGGGGAAGCAACGGAGGTCACCTGGACCTCGGTGACAGGTGAATCTTCAAAGAGAAACCTTGTGCCCTGATCTCTCTAAAGAGACACGCAGTCTCTGATGCTGCATTGTGTTCCAGCCAGATTTCTCACTCTCTCTACAGCAGGCAGCTATCCAGATGTTGTGGACGTCAGCTCCCAGAAGCCCCTGCCAGCATAGCTAATGGTCAGGAAATTAATGCTGGGAGTTGAAATCCAAAACATCTGGAGATCTACTTTCTGCCCACCCCTGCTCTACAGCAGGGGTGGGGAACTGGTAGCCCTCCAGATGTTGTTGGGCTCAACTCCCAATATTCTTGACCCTTGGCCATGCTGGCTGTGGCTGATGGGAGTTGGAGTCCAACAATATCTGGAAGGTCACAGGCTCCCCAGCCCTGCTCTATAGCATGCTTAGCCCAATAGTTAATTTTTAGCCTTGTCTCATAGCTGTTGCACCCCACCGCTCCCCAGTGGCATCCATTCCCACTAGCCTCCTGGGTGCCTTCATACAGCCTAGAGCTGCCTAGTGCAGACTCCAGAGCTGCCTAGTCTACTGCACAGAATTGCCATCTTGCTGGGAAGATGGCCAGATAATGTTAGAAAGGAAAATAATGTAACTGCAAAAATAAAAACAACAAAGGATCTTGTGGCACCTTAAAGATGAACAAATGTATTATGGCATAAGCCAGAATATGGCAGTCTAGCCCCAGGACCCGTTTCATAATGATGCAGCCTGTTTAAGGGTTTGTCACATTAAGTCACCCTGGGTTTTTCTGGAAGTTCTGCTTCTACCCCAGACATCAGAACCTCTCATGTCTGATGTTGGTAACGATGTCCTTGGTCCCATCTCTGGAAATCCCCCCTTCCCTCACCAGCCCCATTTCAAACCAGGTGGTCTACAGCTACTCCTCTGCCACACCAAATCCTGGATGAAACATTGGCAGTTTTGCTCTTTCTTTCCTATGCTGCATAATAACTGGCTTGGGAGAATTTAGGAGTGAGAGCTAGTGTGTTGTAATGGCTAAAGGTCTCAGCAATGAGCCAAGAAGTCTCTAGTTCACATCTCACCTCCATTATGAATTCACTAAATCAGGGGTAGGCAATCTCATGATCTCCAGATATTTTGGACTACAACTCCATAATTCCTGACCATTGGCCGTGCTGGATAGGCCTGATGGGAGTTGGAGTCCAAAACATCTGGAGAGCACCAGGTTGCTCTAAGCACCAAATTGTCTTTCAGTTTCAGTTCTATAGTGTCTCTCTGCACTGCTGCTAACTCACCCTCAAACTGGATCAGTTTATTTTAGGGATAAGGCACTTTGCTTCTGCACTATCTGCATTGCCAACTCGGAGGGGGGGGAACTGAATTGGCAGTGACACTACAGAAATGAATGAAGTGCTTTACTGCTGAAGTTACTTGGGGCTGGTGCTGCTTGAGGAGGCAGATGTGAATGTACCTTATGCTGATGTGTGTGGAACATTCTAAACGATGCAACAGTGCTTGTTAAGTATTATGAGCAAAAAAGAGGAAAAACTGATTTAATCTAGACATGAATAGGCTGGGCTGGATTCTGGGCCTCATTTATTCTTTTAAAGTGATAGATCTATAAATGGGATCCCGAGGGAGCATTGCAGGGTGTCACACTAGCACTGTGGCCTACACTTTCCAAAGCACCAACAAAAAGAGCTCGGCTGCACCACACCCTGCTAAAGGTGGCCAGTCTTTCTACTGATTCCCACCATTCAAACGCAAAGTGGACTCTTGAATCTCTTGCACTCAGTTTGAAGAAAAGTGTGTGTGGGGGGGGGGGGCTGTCATTTCTTTATAAATGTCCTTAGGCTGTCAGCCCCTCTCTGTGTGAGAGAAATGAGGAAGGGCTGCATCAGGGATGGGAGGCCTATTCTTGTTTTTCCTTCCTTCCTTCCTTCTGCCTGCCTACTTGCATGGGGGGATGGCTTTTCTTTTTTCCACTCCACCCTTCACCATGGAAGGGGTCTGTCTGGTTTTCACATCATCTGGATCCTCCTGCTTGCTTCTTGGCTGCAGTGATGGGATGAACCAAGCTGACCTGTAGAGCGGTTTGTTTAGGGATGAAACAATGTTTGTCTTGTCCAAACACCATGAATTTCCCCATGCTTCCTCAACAGCCTTCCAGTCAACAGATACAATATAACAAATGGTTTGCTATATTTTAGCCTTTCAAAGGAAGAGAGAAAAATAACCCTCTACAAATTCTAGCAATGGAGAGTGCACAGAGGTAAATGTGGTCTCTGTGCGTGTGTGTGTTGTGGGGGTCGGTGGGGGGGGGAGAGGCAACTATAATGTGGAGCAGATGCCACCCACTAGATATATTTGTGAGACCCTTTTAACCTAGCCATTGCCATCAGAGTAAAGGAGGAACATCGTGATCCTAAATGCATACATGAAAGTAGACTTCACTGAGATCAGTGGAGTCTACTTTCAAGTAACGGCCATGGTGATTTAGAAAAATCAACTCACACAAGTGCAAAAGTCAGGACAGACATGAGTGGTCAGAAACATGATGAAACTGCACAAAGACCAATGCATTATACTCCCACTGGAAAGAAATTTCAAATATGGTGTGAATTGACCACCAACCAGTTGTGTCCTTGCTTTAGGCTGCTATCTTCTTTAATTGATAGTTTTCTAATGATGGAAAAATTGTGTGAGATGGAAATTGCAAAAAGCATTGCTTATCAGTATATATTACATTCTACGTTGCCACTCTCAAAGAGCAGCTACTAGAGGCAAGCAGCCTTGTTTATCACAGCACCAAGACTAACACATTTCTTGTGGCCTAAGATTTCATGGGCTGAAGTTCTCCCTGTAATCAGATGCATAAAATGTTTTCCTTGGTGCCTGCATACTCACAGTACTGTATCTACACAGTAAAGAGAGAAGAAGGATGTTGTTACAACACAGATAACCCATTGGAGTATTTTTTTTAAAAAATTTTTACACAAGTTAGGAGGTGCAGATGGGTTATCAAGGAAGGCATGTGAATCTCCCTGACTTTCTTACTAAGGCAGGGGCATTGCCATCTCCCATGCACTTTCTCCCAATCAGTGCAGTAGAAGAATGTGGCTCCCATGCCTTGCAAGACAGTATGATATAGCAGTGGGCTAAATTTGGAGACTGAATAGGAACAGCAAGGTCCAAATCCCTGCTCAGCTATGCAATTCATTGGGTGGCCTCCAGCAAGAAAGTCACTATCTCTCAACCTAACCTACCTCACAGGGTTCTTGTGAAATGAAACTGCTGCTCTGAGCAACTTGGAAGAAGGGCAGGCTACAAATGTTATCAATAATGATTTCCTATATCCATCACCAAACTAGTTCTCCCATCAAGAAAGGAAACCTACCTGGCCCAGCAGGTTTTGTTCAAGTAATCACCCCATGTTCAATTTTTGTCCTGATCTTTACAAATAGCTATTGACAGCAAAAACAACAAAGACTCTTTAAACAACTCTTTTTTCATCTTCTGTAAATACTCCCTGAACAGGCTGAACAGTCATCAAGTATATGACTATGCTATAACTGTAAATTGGTTGAACATTAAGGTATTATTTTATGGACACAGATTTTAATACATGTCAGTGACCTGCGTGGTGGTACTGGGAGCAGGGAGAGGGGGAAGGAAGCACAGAGAAAGGAGGCTTATTGATACTTGTTCATTCATTTAGGGCCCAATCCTATGCATGTTTAGGCAGAAAAAGTCCTACAGTTCCCAGCATTCCCCAGCCAGTATAGTTGGCTGGGGAATGCTGGGAGTTGTATGACTTTTTTTTCTTTCTAAACATGCCTAGGATTGAGCCCTTAAGGCATTAATATATTACCCCTCATAACATTCATCTCAGGGTGGTTTGCAATGCAATTTATATCCAGTATCACCACTATAATTGGGAAGGTGGTTCATCTATTGTAAAAAAATATATCTCCAAACCTTTTCAATAAACAACAAACAAACAAACAACAACATCAACAGATGCTAACAAATTTATTATAGCCAAAGCTTTCATGGTCTAGATGCAAAGCACAATGAATTTAATAAAGCCAGTTTTTGTTCTTCAGCCTGATACATATTTAAGCCAAATGTTGGCATGAAGCTGTGTACACTCACTCACCAGGAAGCTGCCTCCTCTGGAGTGTACCGATATGATGCACATATTAGTCACCTTCAGTGGAGGCTGGTGGCTCCAATTTTGATGGGGCCATAAATCCATTCTAGATTTTAGCCAGAATTTAGCCACTGGTCATCTTCACACTTTCATCTTTTTCAGGGTATGCTTAAACATCATAAGTATATAGAGAAAACTTCTGAAGTCTTAACATCTGAAGTCTTAAGCATGTGTTCATGTAACCAAGGATAGGCAGAAGGCAAACCAAGGTCTACTGGTAGACCACTGGCCTGTTTCCACTGGACCACCTAGTACCTGCTAGCTGTTGGGATTTTTGTAGAGAATGCTGTCCTAGGTGGGTTTAGGTCTGATCCCACAAGACAGGTCTTATGTTGTTAAGCAAGAGTACATAGTCAAGATCAGTTAAAACAGATTAGTTATGCCATGACTGTTGAAAGATCCTGAGTATGCACTCTTGGTTTGTGCACTGAACATATATTACTTGAGCTCAAGGACTTTACTAAGGGACTGGGATAACTAGCTCTTTGTTTGATATCACTGCCAGCAGAGGTAACAATTTACATCCCCTGCCTCTCCATTCAGGATATCTGAAATATCATCTCCTCCCATAAGAACTCCCTACAGTTTAAGATTTTCTTCATATGTCCTTCTGTGTGCTCCACCACCAAGAGAGGATAGGGCCTTCTCTGTGGCAGCACCCCACCTGTAGAACTTTCTTCCAAATGAAGTTAGATTGGTCCCTTCTTCATTGAGTTATAGGTGGGCTGTTAAAACATTTTGCTCTACATGGCTTTTTGGTATTTCAAATATATTGGTGCCACACTGTTTTTAAGATTCTTTCCTGCTTTTAAATCTGCTGTTGGTGATGCTTTAATGTTTTCAAATAATTGTTTTTAAGTTTTCAGGTTTTTTTAAAAGTTATAATTATAAGTTGCCTTGGGGGCCCTATTTTGGCTGAAAAGTGATTCATAAATTAAGAAATCTACAAATAAATACATTTATAAAGAAATAAATAAATTTGTTTTACTCTAATAAAAATAAATAAATGCTAGATCTAAATGCATATACCTAGCACTGCTATTACTAGATTACAGGTTTCTGTAGATGATGATGTCTCACATGTTTATTTCCTTTCCCTTGGAAAACTCAGAGCAACTTATCTGGAGCTCCTAGCGTTCTCTTCTCCAGGTGCTGATCAGGTCCAGATTTGCTTAGTTTCAACAAAGCTAGAGCATAGGGTGCTCCAGACCATTTACTGGACCTCCTCATAAAACCACAGAATTACACATTCAGAAATGACCGGAAAAATCATGTGGAGTAGACCAGCAACTCTCAGTGACCCAGTACATCTCAAACCCTAACCATCCTTATTATTTCCAGTACTGGAAGACTAGAGCCCCTGATTACATGAAATCATACTGTGGCTATAGCTTACTGGCAGGCAAGCACCATAGAGTTTAAGATATTATGGTTGCAATCCTAAATGCACTTACTAGGGAGTAAACCCCTTTGAACAGTGAGACTTACTTCTGAGTGGACATGTATAGGATTGCATTTCTATAGATGTATAGAATAGTGCAATCCTATACATTATAGATGCACCTGGAAAAATCTCCCTGACCGGAAGGTTTTAATCCTCATTCAAAACAACTGGGCATTTCTACTCACCTGCCACCAAAGATGTAAGAGCAGAGGTACCAGAGCAGTGAGGTCTCATATTTCTAGGGCTTTGTTGTTTCAACAAAATGGGCTCCATTAACTTTCCAAAGGTAGGAGAAGGATAAGCTTAAGTAAAACCATAATGTCCAAAAAAGTGGAAATAGTGATCAGCTTAGTGTGCTATTATGCTCCTTAACTACATCCCTAATAATTTACAACATTCATGAAGTGGGCACTTCTATGCTGTGATCTTTATAGTTTGGGGGGAGGGACGGACTTATATATAACAAAAGATTAACTGAGAACTTTTAGCATAAGGAGACATAGATGCAAAGTGTAAATATGTACAAACCCCTCATGTTTATCAGTGGGGTTTAAATTTTATTTTATCCTGTCACTGTTTAAAATTCAGATGTTTCCTAGATTTGTCCTTTGATAATTTATGTTGTTGGTTTGTTTTGACAATAGCAAGTTATGCCATTTAAGTGGTTTGAGGGATATGATCTATAGGTTTCTAGGGGCGAGGGTGGGGGATAGCCACATTAGTTTGCTACAGCAAAAACAGCAAAGAGGCTTGTGGCACCTTAAAGACTAACACATTCATTATGGCATAAACTTTCATGGACTACAGTCCACTTTATCAAATACATGAAATGTTATTTTGGGTTGCAGGTGGTTGGTTTGTTAACAGAGGGAAATGAAATGTAGAAAGTACAGGCAGTGGCAATTACAGTATGAACCTTCATTAGCACAATATCCAGTAGGTTGATGGCCAATAGGTTAGATGAGGGCTGTTTTGTTTTGTTTTTAAATTTTATTTTAAAAAAGGATTTGACAAATTCAGGGAGGATAGACTGTATGAAGGCTGACAGCCAAGATGAATTATATTAAGTGGAACCTCTGCACACAGAGACAGTATATCTATCTCTGAAGAGGAGATGCTAAAGACAACAAGAGAAGGCCTTCATGCCTTCCCTGCCTATGGGTTTCTGGGAATATCTGGCTGGAAAGATAATATTGGACTAGATGAATCCTTGGTTTGATCCAGTAAGGCTCCTTCTTAGGCTTTTATGTTCCTGCTGTTTTCAGGAACATAATATTCTGAAGTTGTTGAACTTACCAGTCTAAAATAACAAGCTTTAAAAATCGATCAAAGGGTTTCAAAAGCTCATCTTAATTACTAGAAAGTGCCACTTCCTTAATTACTCTACAGCTCCACTTTCATTTTATTTTGTTCTTGATTTGAAAGACCAATCAGAATTGAAATTGTAGAGTTGTTATTGTTGTTGTCGTTGTTGTTGTTGTTAAGGGTGCAGTTCTGTGTATGGTTACCTGGAAGTAAGCTCTATAGAACACAATAGGATTTACTCCTGGGTAAACATGCATAGATTGCGCCGCACAAGGCTTTATCAACCTATCTGCCCCTTAAGGTTCATTACTGCAGCGATAGGATCTCTTTTCCTTATAGATCAACGGGGATGTACATACTTTTCATTCAGGAAAACGTGTTAGAAAATATTAGATTGAGTTCACACCTGCGTGGTTTGTTTGCACTGGATGACTGCAACCTCACGCGCTGACTTGGATGCGTGAAACGGCCATCACAGGTCAAGCAGCCCGGAGGGACGCAGCTGATCTCATCGCAAATGCAACTTTTCAAAGAAGGCTGTTCCCAAGTTCAGTCACGTTGAGGCACAATGCAGTGGTGTACCTGCTTGTGTGAATCAGCTCTTAAGGAACGCTGATCATACCTTTAAGACTGTGTGGATATATTGGGCTGTGGTGTAGTATTCTAAAGATGGTGAGAAGGGTGCGTTTTGGGGCCCACTGGAGTGGTTCTCGTCTTGATATTAGTGGCTGTGTTGCTGCTGCTGGGTGTGTGTGTGTGTATGTGTGTGAAAGAGAGAGCTTACCTGCGGTAGTTTGGGCCCCGGAGCTCCTGCCTGCGACCTTCTCGGGAGCATTAGAAGTCTCCGCGCGTCTTTCGGGATCAACTCCGAAAAATCGGCTCGGGAGAAATCGGCCACGAAGGGCGGGACAACGGATGGGGTGCCCTCCTTTCGCTACATGTTGCTGCCATTTGCAAACCATCAGCGGAAAGTTGCAGTTTAATTAACGAAGGGAAAGCACCGTTAACGTCTCTGTGTATGGATATTCATGTACACCCGTACCATTTTGTCTGATCTCAAGGTTCAGTGCTAATATTATTAGTCTGAATATCCATTAACGTACTGCCAGTGGGAATGATTTGGATAGCATTTTTCAGGCTGTCCCAATTCGTGTGTCTAACGTGATTTCCCTATTTCTTACAGGCTAATCCCATACATGTTTATTTAGGAATAAATCCCACTTTATTCCATGGAGTTTATATATTCCCAGGGGAAAGTGTGAACAAGTCTGCGGGCGGTCTTAAGCAAGCAAGCAAATGAGATATTTCCATCCATCCATCCATCCTCATATGCAAACCTTCTGCTTGTCGATTGACCCCTCTCACCCCTGGCTCGTCTCTTTGTCCTCTCGTCTCTCTCTCTCCCCCTCTCGCTCATTACAGGGCTGCCATTTCCCGCCAAACGCCGCTAACCTGCTCTCCATCCGACTGCAGCAGTTTCCTCCGTCCCAGCACTCAAGCGCAAAGTTGGCCGGACGGACTTCGCGCACCCGCAAATCGGTCGAGTTTACTCCCATGAAAAAACTACTTCGGAGGAGGGGGAAGAAACGATCCGATCCGCTTCTGATTATTTTTATTTCGGGATGAGCGGGGGGGGGGGGGACAGATTATCGGTTCCTCCTGGTATATTTTTCTTTCTTTTCCGTGATTTTGGAGCGGGAATGTGAGAAGGGCGCAAGCGGAGTCCAGACACTGCCCCCTCTCTGGGGCGCGGAGACCCGCATCGATCGCATTTTCCACGGTCCTCCCCGGCAGTCTCAACTACGGCGCCTCTGCTCTGGAGAGTCCGTGGCCGGGTCTTTTCCTTCTACTCCCCTTATGCCCATTTGCTTCTCTTCTTGGCCTTCCTCGGACCCCTCGGGTTTTTTGATCAAGGGGGCTAAGGAGGAATGGAAGGGATACAGACCGAAGTTCGCCAGGGCGGCGGCGGCAGAGAAGGGATTATAGGGTTAGTCCCCACCTAGGCTCCATCATCTCCTGTTGGAGGTTCGGTGGGAACCTATCCAGACCGCCACGATTGGACAGGAGCTGCAACAGCCCCCTTCCCTACAGAGTTCCAGTCGGGGTAATTTTCTACACCAGGTAGCAGTACTTTGCCAAAGAGTCGATAATAATAATACTAATAATACTTAATAATAATAATAATAATAATAATAATAGCCGCATTCGGAATAAACTCTAGGCAAATACGCGCTCTTTTAAGCCCATTGGAGATTTAAGGATGTGCTTAATTCTGCACGGATCGTGACCCAGTATAGAAGTGTGTGTGTGTGTGTGTGTGTGTGGGCCCTATTTTAACCAGGTCCCCCACCCCGCCTTTACCTTTCAGGGAAAAGTGAACTCGGGCCTTTTCTAGAAATGGCCACCTTCGGATACTTGGATATTTTAGGGTCAAGCAATGACGAGAGATCGGGTGAATTGATTCATCTCTAGATTTTGTTGCTGCAGACATAAAAGGCCGCGAAGGACATTATGCTGAGTACAATGTGCATTGTATTGCATGCGGCGGCATCACATCTCACTTAAGTCGTTAGTGTATGTGTTCTTTAATCTAAACTGTCTTAAAAGTTCAGTAATTTTGATTTGAATTCCGGATTTTGAGCGGGATCTCTCTCCTCTTCCCCGCCCCCTTGCCCCATGCCATTCTCTCCATCTCCCACGTCTTTCTTTCTGGAACAACACACTAATTTTCAAATCCGTCTGTCAAGGATTGTTACTTTGGCCCTCTCTTTTTTTTTTCCGTCCAGAGACAGCACAAAAGCAAGGCATCGTCCCCTCCCGTTGAAAACATCGCAACAGCCCCTACACCCTCTTTCCTTACTAATAAAGCAAAGTCATATTCTCAGAAAATATTATTTGCGAGTTGCTTTTTAAAAGGGAGTGGCTGCTTGGGGTGGGGAGAGAGAAGAAGAAGGGGGGGAAGGGGAATCAGTTCTCGCCAAGTAATTGTAAAAAGTTCGCGGCGCGGCGGCGAGGCAGGAGCCCCGGCTCGAAATAATCAGGGGCGATTTATTCCGACGGAGTGACAGCTCTTTTGAACGGAAAGCGAAAGGCGTTTTCTGTCTCTCTGAAAGCTTTTCTTCCAGATTGTGTTCAGATTAGACTGGGGGGATGAATGGCGGCTTTATCCAGACCAAGAGCTTTTCTGAAATGCCAAATTAATTACCAAGGCCTGAATCATAGCAATGGAGACCGGAGAGAGGAAAAGAAGACCTGTAAAGGAACGGGTGGGGGTGGCGTGTGTGTGGGGGGAAGAGAATATATATCTAATCTATATTTATATATCGCACTTTGGGCCTTGTAAAAAATCTTCTCGGGATCGTGTCAGCCCTCCTCGCCAGGAAGGCTAGCTGGCGAGGGAGGCGCGCGGGGTGGTGCGGTGGGAGGTTATTACACCCGACCAATCGTTGTGTTTTGAGCCAGCCGAGCCGAGCCACATTCCTTTAAGAACCAGGCTTAGAATTTCGGCTGGAAAAGGGGAATGTGAGGTGCCGACAGTAGAACGATAGGTGGGTAGATAGTTAGATGGATGGGAGACCGAGAGACACCGCGGCTCTTTGAGGAATGGGGAGATCGTGGTTGGCACCAACAAGAACGCAAGGAAGGCGATGGAGCGGGTACCTTCCTCAGGCCGGATCTCCGACTTGCCCGACTCCCGGATCGTCCTGCTTGCTCTTTTTCCCGTAACCGCATCTCTCTCCCCACTCCCGCCCGCCCGCCCGCCAGCAACCGCCCAACAACCTCCCCCCGGGTTAAGGTAAGCGCAAGCTCCCACGCCACTTTCCGAAGGAGCTCCGCTCCGCTCCTGGCCCGCTTCCCGCGTCCTTTCTCCCGGTCGACCCTCCACCGGAGTCAACACTCACCTTCCCAGGAAGGGTGGGGGAGCAAACACCAGCCCGGGGAGCAATCTGGGGGTGCTGGGGGCGGCGGCGGCTGCGGCGCGTCCCTCTGGAGCTCCTTTTCGGGCCCCCTCAGCCCACCCCGCGATCCAGCCGAAGCCCCTGGCGGAGTCCTGGCTCCCTCGGGCAAAGCGGCCTCCACCTGAAGAGACGCGGCGCCCTTCCGTTTCGGGCGTGCCTTGGGTGAGATTCCTCCTAGGATCTCTCTGGCGTCCAGCGAGGGCTTTGGAGGCCCTTCGTGGGTTCGACGATCCGGGCGCCCCCCTCTTTTGCGAGGGGTTACAGGAGGAGGGCCTCCCTCCTTTTGGCCTCCCTGGAGGGGTTTCAGAGATCCCTCCGAAGCGTACCCCGCTCCATAGAAAGGTGGAACGCCTCTGGGAGCCGCCGCGCACCGGGGTCCTGCGCTCCGCTCCTCCGGGACGCCAAGGGACTCGAAGGCGGCGAGACGGAGCTGGCCCTTTCACCTCCCTCCTCTTGCCTCTTGCAGAAGCTTGGGGGAGACGCTCCGAAGGATGGGTCTATAAGCAGTCCTGGTCCAACCCTGAGGCTCTCCAGGCGGTCTGGCAACGAGCCCCTCTCTCACACCGGCTCAGGATATTTTGCTGCGCGTGGAGGCAGAACAGCGAATGTGCCCTCCCCCCCGCCGCCGAGTGGCAAGGAGCAAGGCCGACCTAGTTATTCTGGTACCTGAGGCAGAAAATCCCACACTTGCCTCTCTCCCTGCGAGTAAAACCACGACCAACGTCGGTTCCATCCCTAACTCTTGATTGCCTTTTCAAGGCATCCCAAATCCGCTGCCTGAGGCCGCCGCCTCCCCCTGCCTAATGTTAGGGCCGGAGACGGCCTCTTCTACCTCGGGATCGGCGTCTGGGTCTTCCAAATGGTGAGAGGATCTTGCCGGGGCATCGAAGAGGGATAAAGCCTTTTGCGCGATCCCAAGTGCTCTCTGCAGATGATCCGCGGGAGCTGGGACCGTGCACAGGTAGTCAAGCTGCGGTGGGGGGACCGATCACGCCTTTCAGGTCCGTGTGTGCGTGTGTCGCGGTGATTCTCTGTCCCGCCCCTCCCCTATAGAGCGTAACACTGAAACACAAGGACCAGCAGGAAGCCGCGATTTATCTTTCAAGGACCAGCCACCTGGGCCTGGACCACGGGGGGAGTAGCAAGATGCCAGCGGCACCCAAAGGTGGCAGAAGTGCACGAGTCCAGTGCTTGGTTGGCTACCACGGAGTTTTAAGCACAGAAGCAAAGCGCAGAGCTGCAGCGCTATTATCATTATTAGTAGTAGTAGGCTACAGCATATACCTTTTTTGGTGGCCTAAGACTAGACTGGTTTATTGTGGGGTGATCCACATCATCCACAGGGAAAGATCAGGTGCATCAGTAACTCAGGTTCTCTAAAATCACCACTTTCTTAATGATTTTACACATAGATCGAGAACACTACCCGTAAAGGTCCATCAGCACGACAGAAGGAGGACAGCAACGGAAAAGTAGAATAAAGACATTCTCCAATGGGCAATCTCCTCCCCACCGCCACCGCCACCGCCACCACCGAAGTTAGCCCTGGAGGAAATGAAACCAGGGGGGTATTTTCACCAGCCTTTTACTCCGAGCCAGCTGTGCGTTGAGGTCTTTAGGGATACATGAGGTTGTGGCCATCCAGCAGCCACCCTGGAGCTTATCAGGGAAAAACCGGATTTCCTGAGACTGCTAAAAGTCCTATTCTTTTTCTCAAGTCAAGTTCTCCCCAGTATAGTTGTTCTGTGCCCCACCCTCGCATTGACCTCGGGCATGCTAGCCCTGCCCAGGGATGTGCCTTTCACCATGACCTTGGTCAACGGCTGTTTCCTGTGTGTTTCCCGTCCCTGCACAAACCAATTGGTGTCTCCTCAGAAGTAACTCCCATTGTGCTGAATGAGGCTTGGGGCTCGTTGAGAGGCTTGTCTTACAAATGTGCACAAGGGGAATTAACTACTTCGCACCTTCCTTACGGAGGGGGGGGGAGCATCTCTTATTGGTTGAGCAGCCCCTGCCACTCGGATGACATTCACTCCAAACCCCGTCCCCCAGAAATAAGTTATGTGAAGCCACCTAGAATGGTGTGATGTACACCCTCGTGGAGCCCTGCCCCAACCAAAAGTGGGTCCTACAGAAATGCGGGTGAGTTGCTTCTTCCTTCTCCTTCCGTTGTCATGGAAACAGGGCACAGGAGTGGACGGATTGGGTCAGGAAAGTATGTTAGCTGCCTTGCGGGTTTTCGGACTGAATGGCGGGGTAGAATGTTTTAACACATAAAATAAAAGGCTGGAAATGTTGCTCTCCTCATCTCTTCACCACCTGGACATGTTCATCTCTCTTCCTAGTCTATTTTCTTTCCTACTTTCCCCTCAATGGCTTTCCTATGTTGATGTCTTCCATTTGTCTTCAGGGCCACCTCCTTCACATCTGCTATCACTGACTACACCTTGTTTCCCCCTGTCCTAATTTCTCCACATATTTCCTTTATTGCTCAAGACCGCTCTGTCTTTTCAGGCATCTTAACCTCTATCTGGTTTGCACATCGCACTAAGCCACGGTGGATTGTCACCATGGGTGGCTGCAGGGTGGCTTAGCGTGATGTCCAAACCCAGTGCATCTTTTACATCATGGGTTCTTTTCCACAAACAAGCCACCATGAAAACCCATGGCTTGTAGTAGGGGTGTTTAGAGTGGCTTCTTCTCAGGGAGGCTTGTCCTGACATCCAAACTTGGCAGAGCCTCTTCAGTGTGGGTTGTTTAAAATGGTAAGAGAGCCACTTGGTAAGAGTGGCAAAAAAAAAACACAACCTCCTGGCCACCCCTTGCAATCTCATTAACGACATCTGCTCTTCATTACATTTTGAAGTGACACTAATCAATTTACTCCTCCAATTTGTTCCTTCCTTGGATAGCGACACCTTTTTTATTTCCACCTTCGGGAAGCTGTGAACAAATTCAACTCTTTTTTTCACCTTCTGGGGAGATTTGCACAAATTTAGCTGTCATTTAAATGACAGATGACACTCTTTGTTTTCCAATCTTTCTTTTATTTCACTAAAAAATGCTTCTACAATTATCACCTCAAGCCTAACATGCAGCACTGGATTAAACCATGTGGAGTCAGGCATAGGAACATGGGAAGCTGCCTTATGCCGAGTCAGACCCTGGGTCCATCTAGCCCAGTATTGTCCACACTGACTGGCAGCAGCGGCTTTCCAGGGTTTCAGACAGGTGTTTTTCGTCCCTACCTAGAGATGCTGGGGACTGAACCTGGGGCCCTCTGCTTGCAAGTCATGTGTGCTACCAGTGAGCTACAGTCCTCCAAAATCCTGTTTTGGAGGCACTCACCTGCTTGATGCATGTGTTATTCTTCGCTCTTCTTGCACTAAGATAGTTCTGCACTAGAGTTCCTTCCAGACAGTCATATTTCAAAGTCTTCTGCTAATCTCTGCATCCGAAACTGCGGGCAAATGATAACCATAGTCACAGCGTTCCTCATGCTGTGCAGGCCATTGGCAGTATACTCCTACAAAAATGGCTACTGGTCCCCTGAGGCAGCAGCCACCATGTTCTACGTTGGAGGGAACTGTAAAGGATGCCAAGAGGAGGGTTAGGAAAAACTTGCTATCCACGCAAAAGTACTGTGTTGAATTATTAAACTGCATCACATCCCAGTTTGTCTGGAACTCTATAACATACTTAGTGTAATGGTTAATCCAGCCCTGTTCAAAACAGCAGGAACAGCAAAAATAAGGGGCGGAGGGAGTTTTGCCACAGCTTTAGCCTTGGCCCAAGGTCCAGTAAATATGTTATTTATACAGGGTGAAATACAGTGTACCATTAACAATTAAGCATGGACCATTCACTAAGCAATTCCTCTGGGATGTTTGGCCAGCATAGGACTTAGTACCATTTTACAGTGATCCTGATCCTATTAGTCTGAGCGTTCCCAGAAGGTGGTGCTGAGTACTATTGCTTGGCCCCTTGGCCTTTGGTCTATGGGGTTCTTCAGGGATCTATTTTGTCCCCCATGCTTTTTAATATCTGCATCAAGGGTGGGCAACTTGTGGCCCTCCAGAAGTTGTTGGACAGCTACTCCCATCAGCTCTAGCCAACATAGTCAATGGTAAGGGCTGATGGGAGTTGAAGTCCAACAATACCTGAGATTAGGTTAGCTCCCTCTCTATTATGCTTTAGGTGGGCAGTGAAGACTGTTTTGTTCCATTGGCCTTTTAATGGTGTTTCCATGTTTTAGGTTACTTTTTACTGTCACTCTCCAATGTTATTGTGTTGAATGTTTTTATTTCTCTGTTGTTTTTATTATATAGAAGTTTTAACTTAGTTTTTTCTTGTAGTTTTCTTGTATATTGCCCTAGGTTCCTGGTAGGTGAAGGATGAAATTAATAAGTCTATTAAATAAAATAAATAAACTGTGCCTTAGGGAAAGTTGTGACTACAATTTGTGGAGAGAGAGAAAAATGCAAAGAGAGAAACAAGTTCTCAAAGATAAAAATTGTATTTTGGTGTCTCCCTTTTGCTTTTTGTTCACAATTTAAGGAGGCATCACCCCTCTTGTTTTGAAGAATGGAATTGATGAAAGCAGTTTAGAGTTCTGTGAGAACTTGCCAGTACATTCCAGTTGCCAAACTGACTCTCTCTCTCTCTCTCTCTCCTGCCAACATCTTCACATGAATGATCCCTTATCTAGGGGCTGCTTTTTAACTTCCTCTCTTTATCACCTTTATTAATTCTCACCGTTAAGGCTTTGCTAATGATTACTACTAAGTAATTTGTATAATAGTAAGGGAACTGATTGACTGTGGGCAAGCAGAGTGAACAAAAGCTCCATATTTGTCCTGGCAATCTTTTGCATGTGCTGCAATAATGGCCGGCCCCATTCCTGGCTCCATTTGATAACCCTTCTCCACCTCCCTCTTGCCCAAACACAGCAGCTTGTCTATCCCTGACACATCTTGGTGGTCACCACCCTACCTGATCCATCTTCCTTGAAGCAACAAAGTCATCTGAAAGAGGCCTTGTTTGCTCACTCAGATTCAAAGGAGTCTGATGCTGTTATTTTGAAGCTCTTCCTCTCCCTCCCATGCTGAGCACTTCCTTCCTGTTTGAGGAGGTTGTGTGAGATATTCCTCCATGTGAAGAAAAGCTGGTTCTACCCAAGCCATCTGAAATACAGAGGAAAACCATTTGAAGAGAGTTCATATGATCCAATATCCCAGAATGTCCTGGGATGGGGAAAGACCCATTTTCTGTTTCCATACCTCTGTAAATTATGGACCCCCCCCCCCAATCTTTCAGTGAAAACATTTTAAAAGCCTTGAGGCTGGTGGTTAGAAATTTGTCTATGTGAGCTATTGTTATTAAATTACAATAGCCATATTGCACAGCATTGGATCCAGCCCAAAGATCTTTAATGATGGAATCATGGAACTGTAGAGTGGAAAGGAAACTGAAACCTGTACAGCTCAATCCTATGCATTTTGAAATTAAGAAGTAAGTTCCGCTCTGCTCAGTGTGACTCACTCTCAAGTAAGACTGCATGCGATTGTAGCCTTACTGCCTGAATCCTATCCAAATTTACTCAGAAGTAAGTTCCATGGAATTTAGTAGAGATGATTCCAAAGTAAGTATGCACTGGATTGTCTCCTCAGGAGTAATTCCAAATGAGTTCAGTTGGGCTGACTTCCAGGTAAGTATAGCATTGCATCCTCAGAATTCTGACTAAGAGCAGGAAATATCAACATTGCTTCATGCAGGAACCAATGCACCCAATCCCTTGAGCCAGAGAAATAAGAATAGTATTTTATTCATAGCACTATATGTACATTTAACTCCACTCAGTGCCAGTAGCATGACTGAAGAATCCTTTTTAATTAGGTTTCTAGCCTGGTTAGGGTACCGGGTTGCCTTAGGTGGCTTTAGTGAATTATCTACATCTGGAGGTTGACAAGGAGCATATCTCTCTGTTGCCTTGTTAGATCTTTCAGTGGCTTTGAACATGGTAGACCATATACTCCTCCTGAGATAAGAACTTCTTGTTGGAATGCCCAGGTTAGCACTTCAGTGGTTCCGTTCATTATTTGGTCTAACCACCCCCAGAACATGGTAATTGCTGATGCTAACTTTGACCCTGCAGGATTGTTCTGTGGCTTGGCTTTGTCCATGATCAATGTTAACATCTCTATGAAGCCACTGGGAGACATTATCCAGAGTCTTGGGATTGCATATCACCAATATGCTTATGAGACTCACCTCTACATTTCATTAAAGGAACAGCTATCGCAGTTCTAAACCAGAGTATGCTGGCTGAAGTCAGTTGGATGAGCTCAAATAACATCAAGTTGAATTCACACGAGATGGAGGTGATGCTCTGGAGGGAGACAGCCTACTTACGATGGATGCAGGTAGTGTTTCCCCACCTGAGCATGAGCAGATCCAGAGGATGTTCCTAGACCCTGCTTTGGTCCTGTACAAACAGATGGCAGCAGTGGCTAGGAATGTCTTTTACTAGCTGAATTTTATGAAAGCTTTGCCCCTTTTAAAAGAGGACCATGCTCTAGGATTTACTACTGTAATGCACTCTACACTGGGCTGCCCTTGAATACAACTCAAAAGCTGCAGCTAGTGCAAAACGTTGCTGGTCATTTCCCAATGGATATCAAGAGAAGGAAGCATATCTGGCTGATGTTGCAACCAAACCTCTGGCTGCTGGTTTGCCTCCAGGCTCCAGGTTGTGCAACTTCCCTTCACTGTCTAGGAGGATCCATATAGCTTAAAGATGGTCTTTCTTTGTATGAATCCCTCTGCAGGGCTGGCCCTACTATTAGGGAGAGTGAGGCAGCTGTCTCAGGCAGCAGGTGCCGGGGGGGGGGGGAGCAGCAGCAAGTTGTTGGAAGAGAAAACTGTGTGTGCCACACAGCCAGCCCTGCACCCATCAAGCTACCCTGCTGTCTTCGTGTGCAGTGGTGGATGCTGTCCCATGGGCAGTGTTGAAATAAGATTCAGCTGCCAGTCTGGCTGATCATGGAATGAAGGAGGCATTTTATCCATTGCCTCAGGCATCAAAACATCTTGGGCCCTCCCTCTCCCCTTGGCAATCCCACCTGGCAGTTATGATCAACAGGCTGGGTCCTGCTCTAAGTGCTTCCACCAAGTAAGGACATCCAGAGTGATTTTAAAAAGCGCTTTCGCTAGTGTGGCCCCAGGATACAGGAATGCTCTCCCAGAGGAGATGCTAAGCAGCTCCTCTCTTGTCTCTTTCAAGAAAGGATGTAAAACATTTGTATTTCAGCTGTTGAAATCTGATGTTATTTTGTTACTTTGTCCCATTTTTGTTTTTATGATATTGCAGTTTTAGATAAATTATTGGATTTCACTGTCACATTAATGTCCTCCCCTCCTATACACCACACACTAATGTCCTTTTATATGAAATGTGGAAAGCATGAAAACATTATAAATACATACAAACATTGGACTCAGTCCCCTTAAAATTTATGGGGGACAGCCATACTGCTGCTTGTTTTAAATTCAGCAGAGTGTGTGTCTTAGAATCTTAACCTAGCTCATTAAAAGCCAGGGTAGTTTTGTTCAAGAGTAGGTATATTAGTAGGCCATCAGATGTAGAGCCTGCCATGTAACTGAAACTGCCTTGCTATAGCCTATGGCTCATGCCAGTAAACAAACATTACAAATGACAACTCAATTAGCCACCAGTATTAATAAACTGAATCCAATTTTGGATCCAATTTTGTGTGGGCAAGCATCGCTTGTTACTCCCAGTTATCTGCTTGCTTATTCTTGAAGAAATGTAGTATGAGTTGCTTTTCTACTAATTTAAGTTCTCAAGGCAATTTATTTAAGCAATTCATTTATTTGGAACATTTCTCTACTGCCCTTCAGCCAAACTGGCTCCTGGGGCCATTTACAACATTTTTTTAAAAAAAACATTCCCATCAAAACACTATAAAATACAAAAGTAACACCATTTTAAGGCAAGTAACAGTGCAACCATTAAAACATGACAGCAATGTCACTGATACTTTGATAGTCAGGAAAATCGGTTCTTGCATATAAGAGTGTTTTCATTTGGATGGAGTAAGGCAGTAGCTTAGCAAACCTTTTTTGTGGACCTCTAGATTTCCAGTTCCATATTGGGCTCACTGATCCCCAAACCAGCATGAGTAAGCTTGAACTTGCTCTCCTCTGGGCACCAGCACTGTCTGACCACAGCCCCTTCGAACTGCCAGCAAACCCCTCTAAGGCTTTTCTTGATAGTAGACCAGGGGTAGACAGCCCAATGTCTTCCAGATATTTTGGACTACAACCCCCATAATCTGTTATCATTGGCCAAGCTGATGGGGCCAATGGGAGTTGGGATCTAAAACATCTGGAGAACATGCTTCCCTCTGCACTAGAACCTTCCAGGATGTGCAAGAAGAATGAGAAAAGAACCACTGCTACATAAATATATCAAGGTTGACCAGTGTTTATCCAGTTCTCCACATGTATACTACTTAATACTTGGCATTCAGTTATAGATCCAGTTCTTAAGTTTAGAGGGACAGGGCAGTTGCCATTTGTCTGTGGTTATATCTCACACTGATCTGGTAATGCTTGAGCTCCAGAGATCACATGGGACAGACTGGTAATGTGGTTATTTCCTGTGCCAGTGTTGCCCCTATGTGAGGGATGGGAGAAATTGGCATGGGACACATGGGCATGGGACATAACCATGTTTTCAGTTGCCCCCATGATTAGAGTAGTACAGGATAGAATCATGGGAGAATGCGACTTTCTGTGATATAAGAGCTGAGCCATACAGTGAATCAACAAGGAGTTTACGGAGGACAGAAAACTCAACTGACTGGGTTAAGGGAGAAACAGAACAAGTTGCATCATGAAATCAAATATTTAAAAAGGCAAAAGAAGAAGAAGACGCCTTAAGCTTACACCTAGAAAACTGTCTCTGTGAGCCAAGCATTGTTATCAAATGACAATAGTTGTACTGAGGTCATCGGCATCTTTAATAATGGAATCATGGAACTGTAGGGTTGAAAGGGAACAAAGTCTATGTATCTAACAGCCCAGTCCTATATATGTGTAGTGAGATCTACATTCTCTTTTGTTCAATGGGAGTTATTTCCAAGTACGAGTGGCCAGGACCACAGTCGTATGGCACAACCCTATGCATGTTTACTCAGAACTGAGCTTCATTGAGTTCAATGGAATTTAAGTGTGTTTATGATAGCAGCTTAGGGATTCTAAATGTGAAAGCAGCAGAGATCAAGTTTCCACAGTATATTTCAGTTTTAATTTTAAAAAATTAGGCCAACTTTAAGGGTAAAACTCTCTCAAAGCAGTGCATACATTGTACCAATTTTGGAGAATGGTGGTCTCTCTTGTATAGGTAGGGCACGTGGCCTGGAATGGCTAATAGGGCTGCTCAGGAACTGGGTGGCATTTGTTTTATTTATTTATATAAGGCAGTTGTACACCAGTTCTTCAGTTAAAAAGAAGCTCCCAGCAGCTTATAAAGATCAGTAATAAGGCAGTCTTTGTCCTCAAGCTTACAATTTAAAGGACACAGCACAAGATGAAAAGAGACTGGGACAGAGGAAGGAAAAGCAAAGCTCAGGCACTAGTTCTTAGTTACACAGACAAAATCCAAAACATAACAGTTCATCAGGATCTTCCCTACAGGACAGTTGGTAGTAACTGGTCCTGTGTGGGGAGGAGCAGTCCAAATTTTGGTAGCACAATGTGTGAGCCTGCCATTGTATTTCCATCCTGTCTCTAGTAGGGGGGCTGACAGAACTGAGAATACCACATTAACACTTCCGTGCATTTATATAGGAGTGCTACATGGTTACAGAAAGCAAGTCATATAATACAAAACAGCAGAAAGACGAGCCAGTTTGCCTCAAAATAGGTTTACTTTCATCTAGGTAAAAGAGGCCCTCTTAAAAAGAAAAGGCAAACGTTTAGAGATTGTAACACAAGTCACAGCAACTTCTGTTTCAAGACAGCATAGCTTTCCTGTGCTCCGAGTCCTCCCTGCCATCAAATCAGCGGTGACAGCGACTGAGTCTACCTTTGTTAGATAATTATGAACTGTTGCATTAAGCCTCCCACCTCTGTCACCTGCTTTCACTTCCTGTATCCTAAGATTACACTGACATCTAGTGGAGCCTTGCAAAATAGCAATATAGCCGATACCCCAGGCCCAGCTATTTGCGCGATGGCTCACGAGGGGTGTGCGTAATGCTGTTGGTAGCATGTATACATCCGTTACTTGCACATTTCTAAAGCCTCTTCTGCGCAATGCCAAAAGTTCCTCCCTGTCTTCATTACGAAGGTGTAACACCCGCCCACTTATTTCTAGCAGTGGTAGTCACCTCTTGCTGATGTCATAGCATCCTCCTATGGGTACATTCTTGTTTTTCTGATGAACAGCCCTGTATCCTGCCTTCCTTCCGTTTTTCAGAGAAACTGATACCCAAAGAAGGAGATGTTTCTAATAAATAGAGGGGAGCAACTGGTTTTCTTTTGAAGATTTGTTGCACGATATTGGGGCATGGTGTCTGTTACCGTCCCCTGTTGTTGCACGAAACAACACCTCCCAGATGGACATGTTTGCTCACAACTGCATATATTGAATGGTAATACAAATATGTATTGATGACTGACTGAATAAATGAAATTATAAAATATATTTATTTATTTTATTTAAACTACTTATATACTGCTTAATGTCCTAAGATCTCTGTGCAGTTTACATAAGAATACATATAATACAATATAAATACCAATATAAAATAATAACAATATTTAAAACACTACAACAAAAACAGTAAAACATAGCAGTGTCATGGCCAATTACAAGTCAGGGAAAGCCTGAGTAAAAATATGTGTCTTCAAGAGGCATTTAAAGTTCCCCACCATATCCATCTCTTAAACCACACGTGGGAGAGCATTAGTTCCACTATTGTCATAGTGAAGAGTTTAATTCTTATTAAGCTCTTCACTATGACATTAACATCATGCTCTACAGTATTGGTTTCTAGCCAAATTTTGAGTGAAGTCATCACCAAAATCCTATTTGTGAAGAAACATTGCAAAAACATGCAGTTAGCACTTAAAACTGCCCTTATTCATCCAAACACAGACCAGTGTTACAGAGCATAACATTATGCTAATTTGAGTCACGAATGGTTTCTGTACAATCTTCAGTGAGGAAGATACTGCTAATCTTCTAGACAAGGTTGCAGCCATTTTGGAAGTCCCCCTCCTGCCTCCACTGCAGTATTATTCCAAACTATGGAAGAGAAAAACCATGTCCTGATACTTGTACCCCATATTTCCCATGGAACCCACAAATCTTACCAATTGCTTCTTGACAAAAAGGATTGTGGGACAGTGGCAAAACAACAAAACGGCATACTTCTATATGATACTGTCTTTGTTAGACAACTGATTCATCTAGACGGATATTGTCTGTTGTGGCTGGGGTCTTCCCCAGTCTTGGTGCTTGAGGCATTTTAATTGGAATTGCTTTAACTCAGTGATGGGCAACAGGTAGCGCTCCAGATGTTGTTGGATTGCAGCTCCCGTCATCCCTAACTATTGGCTGTGCTGGCTAAAGTGGTGTAGTGATAACTTTTGAAGTGCAGGTGCTTATCATGACAGTCCCCAGAGCCACACCTCCAAGGAGAGGCCAAAAATTCAGGTAGCTGTGTTGACCCATATCAAGAAACCAGTTCCAGGAGTTTTCATCTCCATCAGGAGCAGGTCTTTTGCAAAGCTGATGGATTGTCATTGCCCATTCAAGACCAAGACACCCCAAAATACTTTGCATTACAACAAGGAACAATATACTGTTGCTGGGAAAATGCATCCCCCCCCCCTCCAGCTACTGCAGCTTTGCTCAGAGGGGAAAGGGAATTCTAAGAGGGTGGTGGGTGGCAGATGACATCAGTGTCCCCAGTGGGGACCTATCACACCTTGGATAGCCCCTTTAGAGCTCTGACAGGTACTGACTGAAACCCAGAGAAGATTCACCGCCCCATGGAATGTCCCTGCTAATAAATCGGTGGCAGCGCTGAGTCCCTGTGAGTCCTGGCTCTGCCACCCCACTGGCTGGCTAGGGCTGATGGCAGTTTTAGTCCAACTGTGTCTGAAGGGGTGCCCACCCGGCCTTAACTGGAGGTGATTTTTGTCCATTCAGTGGGGTAGGGTGGGGAGCTCCCCAATCCCACTTCCAGCTAGGATTGCATTATGACTGTTTTTTAAATTGGCCCAATTAGAAACGGCTATTCTTTTAAAGCCACATTAAAAGGGTAATCTAAAATGTGAAGCTATAATGAAAGGGAGAGGAAGTTACAGGAAAGTGACAAGACACTTCTCACTATCTTTTGAAAAAAGAGAGGATGCATTGTTACTTCCTCTTCCTTTCCCCTCACTTCTTCCTCCAGCCAGATGACTTGCCACCGTTATCCATCCTTTATCCAGCCAGATAATGTACAAAAAGTGTTGCAGTCCTTATTGCATTCATCCGTGCCAAAGTATGATGATGAAGCCAGGTAGATCAGTACTATTCACACCTTACAGCTGGGGAAAGGGCGCTGAGTGGGCACTGCCTGAACAAAGCAAGGCAGAACAGGCAGTAGACTGAAAAGCAAAGAGGGGCCAAGGAGGAAGTGGGGGTGGGGAAAACTTTCAAGCAGAGCCTGTGAGAGGGAAGGATTCATTTTGGATACTAGAGGAGCAACTGAAGGGGGGGGGGTCATGCACCTTTCAGAACCAAACTGAAGGAAAGATCTGCCAGATATTGCCTCTTCCTTCCTGGCGGCACAATAGAAAGGAGAAGCTGCATGTGATAAAATTCTCCCTTCTTATACTTATGAAAAGCTTCTCAGGGACTGGGTGTGAAAGCCACTTACCCCAAGAATCGGGGTATAAAATCAATGTGTGCAGTTCACATGCCCAGGGCCAATGATGTTTCTGTGTGCGCGCGTATGTGTGCGCACATGCACAGATAGGGAGCCAGCACCCAGCAATTTCAAGCATCCCTTGCAAGGCTAGTGGTTGTGTGAACATACCCTTCTTTGCAAGAAGAGAGTGCCAGTGCAGCAGTCTGAGTTGTAATTCCTTCCCTTGAGACCCCATGTATAAACCTGCCTGTGCTAAATCAACTCCCCCCCCCCCCCCCGCAGGAATATTTGCCCACCTCAGCCTGTTTCCTTTCTCTGGACAGGAGGAGTCCTGACTCTCTAGCACTCTGGACAGCACCACTGAGGCCGCTTTGCTCCTTGACTGGCAGAAGGATTCCCCGAGACAGTTTGTTGTTGTTGTTGTTCAGTCGTTCAGTCGTGTCCGACTCTTCGTGACCCCATGGACCATAGCACGCCAGGCCTTCCTGTCCTGCGCTCTCTCCCAGAGCGTGCTCAAGTTCATATTCATTGCATCCGTGATGCTATCTAGCCATCTCATCCTCTGCCGTCCCCTTCTCCTTTTGCCTTCAGTCTTTCCCAGCATCAGGGTCTTTTCCAGGGAGTTTTCTCTTCGCATTAGGGGGCCAAAATATTGGAGCTTCAGCTTCAGTATCTGTCCTTCCAATGAGCAGTCAGGGTTGATTTCCTTTAGGATGGACTGATTTGACCTCCTTGCAGTCCAGGGGACTCGTAAGAGTCTTCTCCAGCACCACAGTTTGAAAGCATCAATTCTTCGGCGCTCAGCCTTCCTTATAGTCCAGCTCTCACAGCCATACATTACTACTGGGAAAACCATAGCTTTGATTAGATGGACCTTTGTCGGCAAGGTGATGTCTCTGCTTCTTACTATGCTGTCTAGGTTTGCCATAGCTTTCCTCCCAAGGAGCAAGCGTCTTTTAATTTCATGGCTACAGTCACCATCTGCGGTGATCTTGGAGCCCAAGAAAGTAAAATCTGTCACTGCTGCCATTTCTTCCCCTTCTATATGCCAGGAAGTGATAGGGCCAGATGACATGATCTTCGTTTTTGTAATGTTGAGTTTCAAACCAGCTTTTGCACTCTCCTCTTTCACCCTCAACAAGAGGCTCTTGAGATCCTCTTCGCTTTCTGCCATTAGGGTGGTATCGTCTGCATATCGGAGGTTGTTGATAATTCTCCCGGCAATCTTAATTCCGACCTCTGATTCATCCAACCCGGCATTTCTCATGATGTACTCTGCATATAAGTTAAATAAGCAGGGCGACAATATGCAGCCTTGTCGTACTCCTTTCCCAATTTTGAACCAATCGGTTGTTCCATGTCTGGTTCTTACTGTTGCTTCTTGACCCTCGTACAGGTTTCTCAGGAGACAGGTAAGGTGGTCTGGTACTCCCATCACTTTAAGAATTTGCCACAGTTTGTTGTGATCCACACAATCAAAGGCTTTATCGTAGTCAATGAAGCAGAAATAGACGTTTTTCTGGAATTCTCTTGCTTTCTCCATGATGCAGCGAATGTTGGCGATTTGATCTCTAGTTCCTCTGCCTCTTCTAAACCCAGCTTGTACTTCCGGCAGTTACTGCTACCTTTAATCTGAGCAGTGCATTGAGGAGGCGATGCACAGGCTTCCTTTGGCCACAAGGGTTTTCAGAAAGCTCTCGCTCCCTCCTCTGGCAGGAACTTTGAGGACAGTAGCTGGAGGGCTGATTTAGAACCTTCTCCCTAAACGTTGGTGCTGCCACTTGCAGGTGGAGTATGGTAACCCTGTCCCCCGCACCTTCTGAGAGGTCTGCAGGATATTTCCCCTCAGGACACATGGATTCAGGGAGGCTGTGAAGATCTTCAGGGAAGATGATCCTGGATTGAGGTATTATCAGAGGAGCCACCACACCACCTTGCTTCTGCTGCACCCAACAGTTGGGAACTCAAGACGGCCCTCCCCCTGGGGTTGTTTGGGGTAGTTCTCTTTCATTTATAACATTTCTATACCACCCAATAGCTGAAGCTCTCTGGGTGGTTCACAAAGATTAAAAACCATGCAAAATACATTATATACCATTTATATACAAACGCATGAAGAGACAGCACACAAGCAGACACACATTTATCGAAAGAATTTTAAACAACCAACAATAAGAACAAAGTTCTACACCTGCTGCAGATGTGCCTGCCTACTGCAGCCCCTGCCAGGTTATAAAGATAATTAGACAACGAATCTCTGCCTCCAAAGAGTCTGTACCCCAGAGCTGGCTAGATCCCTCAGCACCCCTCCCTGATAACCAGGCAACGCTTCATGCCTAATTATAGCAGACCAGTGGAGGAATCCAGAATTGGGAAGAGCAGAGAGGACAGGCACACTCCTGCTCCTGTGTCTATCTCAAATCCTGTGATACCTAGTCTTCTCTCTCGGCAAGCAGCAGGACTGAGGAGGCACCAGTCACCCATCCCGGTGGTGCAGCTAGGTAATTTTAGACCCTGGTCTCACTGGTCTTATGGGGCCCCCTTAGATGTCCATATGTACTACTTCAGTTATGAAGAACACAGCTACCATTTCTCTCTCTCTATCCCCACTCCCTCCACTCCAACTGCTGTTCCATGCTTTAAAACTGCTTCTACATTCCTGACATGTTATAAGAGCAAAACTATTTGCCAACCCTGTTTAAAAGTGATACCCTGAGCACGGGCAGTTTTGCAGTTTAAACTTGCCCAAAGCATAGCACCATCATGACCACAGGAATGGAGTTTGCTTCGGCACCTGCCATTCTCTGAGTGCTCATTTTAGAGCCCAGGTTTTGGCCTAAGGATTAGGCCCTAGCTGCACCACTGACCCACCCAATCCTTTGAAGGCTGAAACAATCATGGCGTATGCAGACCCACGGACAATAAAAGAGTGAACACTCAGTGCCTGTTAACCCATCAATTGAAAGGATATCCAGAAACACATAAACTGCGCCAACAGGAGATAGGAAAGGGCTATTGAGACAGGTAGCATGTGGCCAAGTTTGGCTGGGATTACATAGAACCCATCCCTCTTTCCTTGGGGACCCCTTTCTCATTTTCAAGTTACAGTTCCCAACAGTAGAGAAGTACCCAGGGTTAAAATGTTTGACCTACATCCCGTGAAGCAGCATCCTTGCCTTCAAGCCAAGAGGCAGTTCTGTGATTGCTGCTGCACTCAGCAGGCATCATGTCTCATGCAGCTGAGGCAAAAGGTAGGGATGTCAAGAGGATACAAGTAGGCGTGTGCCATTTTGCATGGGGGGCCATGCTAATCTTCTTTGCATTGTCCATTGTTCATGGATGTGCTGCTGAAGGCAAGTCCAGAAGAGAGGGCTCTTGGGTGTGGAGAAAGGCTCCTGGACTACACCATTCCACGACATGGAAAAGAAGTGGGTGATGTGAAGAGAGTGGTCCAGCCTAGCATTCATGAGGCCCTTGATAGCCCAGGGCCAGCTGCATCAAGAGTGGAAAGAAAGCTGTTGCTTCGGACAGAAGATTCCAGAGGAGGGACGGTAGCTCAGTGGTAGCACACCTGCTTTGCATGCAGCAGGTCCCAGGTTCAATCCCGGCATCTCCAGGCAGGGTTAGAAAAGCTCCTGCCTGAAACCCTGGAGAGCCGCTGCCAGGCAGTGTCAACAATACCGGGCTAGACGGAGCAACAGTCTGACACAATATATTCCTATGGCAGCATTATCTGGCCTCCCATCACCCTCATGCTGTGTCATTAAAATGCAGGCAGGCATAAGTCATTTTGACATTTAACTTCAGGCCCAAACAAGATCTAAGGTCAGCACTGTGACTGCCCTTTGGGGGTTTTGCTTTGACAACACAGCTTGACTGTCCTAGGACCCCGTGCTGGAAAACTCCAGTCTGCAATCTAAAGACAGGGGTGGGCAGAAGGTGAATGGGGATCTCTGGTGGATCGCTGGATGGTTTGCAGCAAGGATTTCCAATTCCCAATTGTTTAATGATAGCAACAACAACAGGTCATCCCCTCCCATTAAATTAGGTTGTTCAAATGCCTGGTCTGTAGTAACTTAGATGTACATTTCCACTTTTATATGCAGGTTGCTGCAGTGTACGGGCTCAAGAGATGTAGTAGGTAATTGGCTCCACCACCTGAGCCCCCTATTGTGTTTGGTTTCTGCATCCCTTCCCCAGAGCCATTATTTTGCACTAGGCTCTGATTGGTGGACCCTAGGGCGCTAATAAAACACGGAGTACATTGTACAAGTCTGAACTCTGCCCACACCTGGTTGAGACACCAACCTGTGAATTTCAGTGAAGGATACTTAGAAATTGGATATGCTTTCTATTTACACAATCTATTTTTATATACCGAATCTATATATACCAAATCTATTTTTTTAACAGTCTGAGAAA
This sequence comes from Heloderma suspectum, assembly GCF_057233095.1. Lineage (NCBI taxonomy): Eukaryota > Metazoa > Chordata > Lepidosauria > Squamata > Helodermatidae > Heloderma > Heloderma suspectum. The sequence goes on from NC_139459.1 coordinate 229,958,264, forward strand.
ATGTCACTTGAAGATAAGGAGGAAGGAGACATCAGGAGATGAGGCTTCCATTTGATCCTAGCCATTGGCTTTTCTTTTTTTGCCATGGGATCCTCCTGTATGAGCCCAAAAGGCTGACAAGGGTGGACATTGAACCAATGGTTTGGATCCAATGTCATGTGAGCAGAAATCCACTTGTGTAATGGGACTTCTGCTTATGCAACAGAACCTCCCTGTCCTCCCCATGCCCCACACATCCCCAGATCTGCTCCAGGGGGTCCCTTAACCAAGTAGGGAAGGGAAGAAGAAGGCAGTCAAAAAGGTAAAGCCTGTGGCACAGTAGGAACATGACTCCTTTATGAACAGCAGGCAGTGACCTTCTGGGTTTCTTAAGAATACATTGTATGTGCTTTAGTGCCAGTAGATGGCCTTTATGATGTGGCTTCTGCATGAAACTCTGCTTCAGCATCTCTCCAGCACATTTTCTCTTGTAATTAATAGAATCATAAAAGTAGAAGGTATTTCGATATAGGTTGGCCATATTCCACACAGTATCAATAGCCAGTTATTCTACAGTTATTACTGGGGTGAGGAAAATGAACCTGCTAAATATTTCCTATCTTCCTTTCCTTTCCTTTCCCTTCCTTCCTTCTTCTTTAAACATTATTTTTATTACACATTATTAATATGTTACAGAATCATACAAAATACAGAGTTCAAAATACAAAGTATAAAAGGAGGAGGAGGAGGAACACACACACACTTTTGTTGTTGCATGCTTAGCCAACATACAAATAGAACAACCCAAATACAATAACTTCCAAGTTCCCAACAGGCCCAGTTTATAAAATATCTCCACCTCATAGCCAACACTTGCTCCCTAGCATCCTGAACAAACTAACCTATGTTTCAAAGAGAGAAGCTCAGTTCTTTTTGGGATATGATCACATATGATTTTTGGGATATCACAATAGTATACGCCCCCAACCACAGATGCTGAAGAAGCAGAAGTAGATCAGTTCTATGAGGATCTTCAGCACCTACTGGATAATATGCCAAAAAGAGATGTTATTTTCATTACAGGAGACTGGAATGCTAAGGTGGGTAGTCAAACAACACCTGGAATTACAGGCAAGCATGGTCTGGGAGAACAAAATGAAGCAGGACATAGGCTGATAGAATTTTGCCAAGACAACTCATTGTGCATAACAAACACCCTCTTCCAACAACCTAAGAGACAACTTTATACATGGATTTTACCCGATGGTCGACACCGAAATCAGATTGACTACATCCCTTGTAGCCAAAGGTGGTGGACATCTATACAGTCAGTAAAAACAAGACCTGGAGCTGACTGTAGTTCAGATGATGAACTTCTTATTGCACAATTTGGAATCAGACTAAAGAGAATAGGGAAGACCCACAGATCAGTTAGAGTTGAGCTCACTAATATTCCTCATGAATATGCAGTGGAGGTGAAGAATAGATTTAAGGGACTAGATTTAGTAGATAGGGTCCTGGAAGAACTATGGACAGAAGTTCGCAACATTGTTCAGGAGGCAGCAACAAAAAACGTCCCAAAGAAAAAGAAAACCAAGAAGGCAAGATGGCTGTCTGCTGAGACACTGGAAGTAGCCCAAGAAAGAAGGAAAGCAAAAGGCAACAGTGATAGGGGGAGATATGCCCAATCAAATGCAAAATTCCAGAGGTTAGCCAGAAGAGATAAGGAATTATTTTAAAACAAGAAATGCATGGAAGCGGAAGAATAGAACAGAAAGGACAAGAGACCTCTTCCAGAAAATTAGAAACATTGGCAGTAAATTCCAGGCAAAAATGGGTATGATCAAAAACAAAGATGGCAAGGACCTAACAGAAGCAGAAGAGATCAAGAAAAGGTGGCAAGAATATATGGAAGATTTGTATAGGAAGGATAATAATATCAGGGATAGATTTGACAGTGTGGTCAGCGAGCTAGAGTCAGACATCCTGAAGAGTGAGGTTGAATGGGCCTTAAGAAGCATTGCTAATAACAAGGCAGCAGGAGACGATGGTATCCCAGCTGAACTGTTTAAAATATTGCAAGATGATGCTGTCAAGATGATGCATGCCATATGCCAGCAAATTTGGAAAACACAAGAATGGCCAACAGATTGGAAAAAAATCAACTTACATCCCTATACCAAAAAAGTGAAGCACCAAAGAATGTTGAAACTATCAAACAGTGGCACTTATTTCGCATGCCAGTAAGGTAATGCTCAAGATATTGCAAGGTAGACTCCAGCAATTCATGGAACAAGAATTGCCAGATGTACAAGCTGGGTTTCGAAAAGGCAGAAGAACTAGAGACCAAATTGCCAATATCTGCTGGATAATGAAGAAAGCCAGGGAGTTTCAGAAAAACATCTATTTCTGTTTTATTGACTATTCTAAAGCCTTTGACTGCGTGGATCATAACAAACTGTGGCAAGTTCTTGGTGGTATGGGGATACCAAGTCATCTTGTCTGCCTCCTGAGGAATCTGTATAACGACCAAGTAGCAATGGTAAGAACAGACCACGGAACAATGGACTGGTTTAAGATTGGGAAAGGAGTACAGCAGGGCTGTATACTCTCACTTTACCTATTCAACCTGTATGCAGAACACATCATGTGACATGCTGGGCTTGATGAAGCCAAGGCTGGAGTTCAAATCACTGGAAGAAACATTAACAATCTCAGATATGCAGATGATACCACTTTGATGGCTGAAAGCAAGGAGGAGCTGAGGAACCTTGTGATGAAGGTGAAAGAAGAAAGTGCAAAAGCTGGGTTCCAGTTAAACCTCAAAAAAACCAAGATTATGGCAACCAGCTTGATTGATAACTGGCAAATAGAGGGAGAAAACGTGGAGGCAGTGATAGACTTTGTATTTCTAGGTGCAAAGATTACTGCAGTTGCTGACTGCAGCCAGGAAATCAGAAGACGTTTACTTCTTGGGAGGAGAGCAATGACAAATCTTGATAAAATAGTTAAGAGCAGAGACATCATGCTGACAACAAAGGTCCGCATAGTTCAAGCAATGGTATTCCTCGTAGTAACCTATGGCTGCGAGAGCTGGACCATAAGGAAGGCTGAGCGAAGGAAGATAGATGCTTTTGAACTGTGGTGCTGGAGGAAAATTCTGAGAGTGCCTTGGACTGCAAGAAGATCAAACCAGTCCATACTCCAGCAAATAAAGCCAGACTGCTCACTTGAGGGAAGGATCTTAAAGGCAAAACTGAAGTACTTTGGCCACATAATGAGAAGACAGGATACCCTGGAGAAGATGCTGATGCTAGGGAAAGTGGAAGGCAAAAGGAAGAGGGGCCGACCAAGGGCAAGATGGATGGATGATATTCTGGAGGTGATGGACTCGACCTTGGGGGAGCTGGGGGTGGCGACGGCCGGCAGGAAGCTCTCGCGTGGGCTGGTCTGTGAAGTCATGAAGAGTCAGAAGCGACTGACCGAATAAACAACAACAAACCAAAACACATCCAGTGATATCAGTTTCCAGAAGAGGGTGTGTCTTTCTCTATAGCAGCAAAGAGTCCTGTGGCACTGTAAAGGCTGAACATTTCCTCATGAGACATTGACAGTGTGATCTGATGCATGCCTACTCTGATGGTAAGCCCTACTATGTTCAATAGGGCTTACTCCCTAAAAAGTGTATTTAAGATGGCTGCCTAAAAGTACATTTGAGCTGCTGTCAAACTCAGGGTCAGCCAAAGATGATTTGCTGCCTGAGGCGGAAGAGCAAGTGGTGCCCCCATCTACAAGTCAAGGTGCATAGTATCCAAATTATTTTGGCACCTAGGGCAGAGAATCACAGATGCACCTCTCCCTGGGAATATACATTCAACAACAATAAATAACCATTTGCTGCCCCTTTTTGACACCCCAAATTAGCTGTCTGAAGCAGCAGCCAACTCATTCTCTGCAATGGTAGGGCAGGCACATTACTAATGTGGAACAGAGAGAGCGGAAGACAAAACAAAGGCCCCATTACTTTGCAGACTGATTTAAAGCAAAAGCCAGTTTAAGTCTAATGTGTGAAAATGCCCTCACTAATTTGTTTCAGCATGCTCTTTCAGAAGTGGGAATTGACTTTCTCAGAGGAGAGACATGCAGTGGACAGTACATATTGGATAAATATGTACACATGAGCCCTGTTTTAGACTCTAAAAGATAAGGGAAACACATTCTGACCATGGAGATACAATGCATGATCCAATATTTACTTTAAGAGATAGGATCGTGCATTGTTTCTCTCCTATCGGATGGTGTTCCCTTATCTTTTAGAGTCTACAACAGGACTCAACATCAAGTCGATTGATGCTGGTGACGCTTCAGGCATTCCCAGTCCTCTCTGGTTGGTATCATACACTCAGGCTGACATGCAATCTTTCTAGCACCACATATGAAATGATTACTATGCATAGTGAGGTATCCAGTCATTTAAGCTGCAGTCCTATACCTACTGACCTGGAAGTAAGCCCAATTTAACTCAATGGGGTCAACTGTTTTAAGCTTTAAACCAGCTGTGGGGAAGGGGAACTGGAGCTGCTGGTAGAGGGCATGGGGAGGGGGGCAGGCACAAAACAGATACCTGTCTTTTTTTCCTCCCCACTAGAGCTAATGACAGGTCGAGAGGGGGATGTTTCAAGTAGGGAAAAGACATGGGGGCAACTGTCACCTTCCCCCCCCCCCCGCCGCCCGAGCACCCACATGGGAAAGAGGACAGGAGCGGGTTCCTACACCTTTAATAATTGTATTAAAGATGGAAATTCAACTGACATATGTGTTTTGGGTGGCAGGCTACCCCTGCTGAAATCGCATCTTCTGCACAACTATTAAAGGTGCTAGATCCTTGTCTTCTTCTCTGTCTGGTCACCCCATCCTCTCTCCCAGCACCATAGTTCCAACTAGAGACAGGAAATCCCTGAGATAAATGGAAAGATCAGGGAGAAACGTATCCCCAATTTCTCCTCTGCAAGGGATTTTCCCCACAGTGGAAAAATAGGAAAGGGTTTTTTAAAAAAAACAACAACCCCTCTTACGAACCATTTTCTCTTTTAGAATGATGAGTGGAATGCTTTTTAAAACAGGGTTTTTTAAAATATTAGGGCTAGCTGTGCTTTATGCCTTCAAAATGGTTTCTAATAACTATGTAAACCATTGTAAAATAATCTCCCGGACTGGATGATTACAACTGCTGGATACTATAGACACGTATAATTCAAATCCTGTTGTGTCAAGCTAGAGAAAGACATGATTTCTTTTTAAGAGAGCTGGAAACCTTTGAAAGTGGGATTGTTACTTGCAGGGTTCACAGTCATGCTACAGTTACCTCATGGAGTTGCTGGGGGTTTGGGAAGGGATTATTGGTAATGATGACTGGAGATTATTTCAAAACTCAAATAATAAACATTTTTGGTTGGTCCAAAATAAAATCTCCCTTATCCATGATTTGATTGGGGGGGGTGACCTGGTATGTATTACTGAGACCTGAGTGGGGGAACTGGGAGGGGACACTCTCTCCCAGCTGCGCCCTCCTGGGTACTCAGTGCAGCACCAATGCCAACTCGAGGGTCGGGGAGAGGGGGTTGCCGTGGTCTATAAGAATTCAATCCCTCTGTCTAGGCCAGCAGTCCCCAACCGTTTTGGCACCAGGGACCAGTTTCGTGGAAGACAATTTTTCCACAGACTGGGGGGTGGGGGCAATGGTTTTGTTGGCAGACTTCCGGGCGCTGGGACACAAATGGCATCTGCTACAAGGACACCATTTGCGTCCCCGTTCTTTGCAGTAACAGGCTACGTAAAGATTTATGTAGCCTATTACTTGAAGAACAGCGATGCAAATGGTGTCCATGTAGTGGACGCCATTTGTGTCCCAGCGCCCGGAAGTCCACCAGCAGCTGGAGCCAGCCAACAGTTCCGCGGACTCGCCACGGAGCGGAGCCGGCCAGGGCCAGCGATGATTCCAGGGGGGAGGGATGGATTGCCTACCCCCCCACAGACCCCCACGGACCCAGGGTAAGGGGGTTTCGCACACCCCTATGGCCCGGTTCCTAACAGGCCACAGACCGGTACTGGTCCACGGCCTGGGGGTTGGTGACCCCTGGTCTATGCTTCCTGCTCATTCAAATGCAGATCTTGAGTGCTTGTACCTTGTGTTGGGTACCCGGGACATATTAGGGATTCTGGTGGTGTACTGTCCACCCCGCTGCTCATCAGAATCCCTGCCTGAGCAGACGGAGGTGGTCTCCGATGTGGTGTTGAGGACCCCTAGGATGATGGTCCTGGGAGATCTCAACTTCCATGCCGAGGCTGCTGTATCCAGGGCGTCTCAGGACTTCATGGCCACCATGACAACCATGGGGCTGTCCCAACATGTCATCGGCCCAACACATGAAAAAGGACACACGCTTGATCTGGTTTTCTTGACTGGGCAGGAGGATGGTGATCTGAAAGTTGTGGAATTAACGTCTGTCCCTTTGTCATGGTCAGATCACTTCCTGCTGAGGTTTAGACTGTTGGCAGCCTTTCCCCTCTGCAAGGGTGGGGGACCCATTAAAATGGTCCGCCCCCAGAGGCTAATGGATTCTGAGGGATTCCAGAGGACTCTGGGGGATTTTCCTGCTAGTATGGCTGGTGCTCCTGTCAAAGCCCAGGTCGCTCTGTGGAATGCAGAGATGACTGGGGCAGTTGACACAATTGTGCCCAAGCGCCCTTTCCCTCTGAGCAGAACCCAGCCAGCTCCTTGGTATACACCCAACCTGAAGGCAATGACACAAGAGGGGAGACAGCTAGAATGCAGGTGGTGGAAAACTTGTGCTGAGCCTGACTGAACACTAGAGCTCATTATTGAGCCTACCCTGTGGTGGTGTGGGTGGCAAAGAGACAGTTCTTTTCCACCAGCATTGCATCTTCTCAGTGTCTTCCAGTGGAGCTTTTCCAAGTGGTTCATGGCCTGCTACATTCTGGGCCATGGAGAGAGACTTTGAAACCCTCGGTTGCACGTTGTGACAAATTTGCATGGCACTTTGAAGATAAAGTTGCTCAGATTCATTGTGAATTGGACACCACGATCAATGCAGTTCCATTGGTAGAGGCGTTCAGAGCACCATTTGGCTCAGTTTTATTGGATGAGTTTCAGTTACTGAGGCCCGAGGATGCGGACAAGGTGCTTGGCCAAGTCTGATCGACCACTTGTGTGCTTGACCCTTGCCCTTCATGGCTTATTACATCAAACAAGGAGGGGATGTCCAGCTAGGTCCAGGAGGTTGTAAATTCCTCCTTGGGAGAGGGAGTGGTGTCTGCTGCTTTAAAACAGGTGGTAATCAGGCCACTCCTGAAAAAGCCTAACCTGGACCTGGAGGACGTTAACAATTATAGGCCAGTAGCCAACATCCCCTTCCTGGGCAAGGTGCTTGAGTGGGTGGTTGCAGGACAGCTCCAGGCACTCTTGAATGAAACGGATTATCTAGATCCATTTCAATCGGGCTTCAGGCCTGGTTTTGGAACAGAAACTGCCTTGGTCGCCCTGTGGGATAACCTCTGCTGGGAGAGGGATGGGGCAATGTGACCCTGTTGATTTTCCTGGACCTCTCAGCGGCTTTCGATACCATCAACCATGGTATCCTTCTGGATAGGTTGTCTGGGTTGGGAGTTGGAGGCACTGCACTACAGTGGTTCCACTCCTACTTGGATGGTTGATTCCAGAAGGTGGTGCTGGGGGATTATTGCTCTGTGCCATGGTAATCATGCCATGGGGTTCCATGGGGCTCTATTTTATCCCCTATGCTGTTTAACATCTACATGAAACTGCTGGGGGAGGTTATCCAGAGGTGTGGGCTGAGGTGCCATCAATACGCAGATGACACCCAGCTCTACCTCTCTTTCTCATCTAACCCAGGTGAGGCAGTGGCTGTTCTGAATCAGTGCCTGGGCATGGTAATGGACTGGATGAGGGCCAATAAACTGAAACTCAATCCAGACAAGATGGAGGTACTGTTAATGGGTGGTTCTTCTGCCTTGCTAGGTGATATTCAACCTGTTCTGGAGGGCGTTGCACTCCCCCTAAAGGATCAGGTTCATAGTTTGGGGGTGCTCTTGGACCCAGAACTGTCACTTGAGGCACAGGTGAACTCAGTGGCATGGAGCACCTTTTATCAGCTTAGGCTGGTATACCAACTACACCCTCGTCTTGGCAGAGATAGCCTAGCTGCAGTTATCCATGCTCTGATAACTTCTTGTCTGGATTACCACAATGCATTATACGTGGGGCTGCCTTTGAAAACGGTCTGGAAACTTCAGCTGGTCCAAAATAGGGCAGCAAGATTGTTAACAGGGACTGGCCAACAAGCTCATATTATGCCAGTACTTTTCCAGCTGCACTGGCTGCCAGTCCATTTCCGGGCCCAATTCAAAGTGCTGGTATAACATTCAAAGCCCTTAATGGCTTGGGGCCAGGTTATCTGAAGGAATGGCTCCTCCCATATATGCCTGCCCAGACCTTCAGATCATCCTCAGCGGCCCTCCTCTGTGAGCCCCTGCCAAAGGACGTGAGGCGGGTGGCTACTACGAGGAGAGCATTTTCTGCTGTGGCACCCTGGCTGTGGAATGAGCTCCCTAGTGAGGTTCGCCTGGCACCTACATTGTATTCCTTCCGGCACCAGGTGAAGAACTTTTTATTTTCCCAGGCACTTTGGCATTTTAGCTTTCTAGACTTTTAGCTTTGCTGTTTTTAATCTGTATTTTAAATCTCTGCATTGCTGCTAGGTTTTATTCTGGTTGTATTGTTATATCGTGGTTTTAATGTTTTTATATTTTATATGATTTTACTGTTGCTTTTTGGTTTTAATTTTTGTGAACTGCCCAGAGAGCTTCAGCTATTGGGTGGTATAGAAATGAAATGAAAGAATGAATGAATGAATACTTTTGGAGCTGGTAGCTAGCCCTAAACCTGAGCCCTTTAGAACTATAGCACAGCAGTGAAACGTTTCCTTTCCTATGGTGTCCTCCACCCTCCTGAAACCTCATTTGCTCTGTGAGCCCCAAATTACATTTCAAGGCTTCTGCTCCAGGCTGGCTGGAGCCCTGAACAGGAGAACTCCTGTTAGGGACTGGGGAATACAGTGCAATATTTTGTTGCAGGTCTCCGCTTGTTTCACATGTTGTTTATTTTATCATTCCCAATATTTCCAATTCAAATCTTCCTGTGCTCATGCATATATCGCCAACACAATACCACCCACACAGAAGAGAAAGATATGCTCAAAAAATCTTCAGGAAAAAAAAGCTAAGGGGGAAACCTCTCAAAAACAAACTCATAAGGACTAAATGGCACAGAATGTTGATTGGCAGAGAGGATAAGACCTGAGAACTGGCTGGGAGGCGGAAATGGAATGGTGTGGCTGCAAAGGAAGGAAGAGACACATAGATATAAACATGGTAGAAAGAACTATTCTCATTATTTAGATAGGTTATTTCCTGGTTCACATGTATTTGTCACAATCACACCTTGCATTTTTAGATGCACACTTAAAACATCTTAGGTATACATTTAAACATGGCATTTTGAGATGGCTCAGACACTCTAGCTAAGTCAAATGTCCTAACTGCTGCATTTGCTCCTGGTCTTACTTCGTAACCTTAGAGAGACAGAACCCTAACCTTGGAGGAGGAGATCCAATCCTGGCCCTCCCGCTCCCAGCCACTGTGGAAAGCTCTATGGCTGCTCCTTCTCCCAAGGTTGGTGTGGTGTCCTTGGGAGGGGAGGAAGTTGGTGTTTGGGGGGCAGAACAATGGACAGGGATGAGAGAGCCTCTTGGCCTTCATCTGTGCCCATGGCAAGGTAAGAAAGTAGTTCAGTGGCCCTATTTTGGGCCCAATATAAATGCATTTTAAGTCTAACTTAAATGTATTTAAAGAGAAACAGGAGGCGAAAACACCTCTGCTATTACTCCTGCCTTGCCTGGCTCTTAATGGCAGGGCGATGGATGGATGGAGGGAGGGAGGGAGGGAGGGCGGGCTCTGGAATTGGAGCGCTCCACCAAATGGGTGTGAATCTGGTAGCATTGTACTCTCAGACTCTCTTTCCCTGTGGAGCCAAACCAGACATTACGATGGCAGTGTCAGGGCCCAGCACAGCTGGTTGGGGGATGCTGGGAGTTGTAGGGCTTTTCTCCTGTCTAAACATGCATAGGATTGTGCCCTGAATTGTCCTGCCCCTGCTTGATAGTGTACTGGAATGACCCATTTCAGGTCATGCCGCATCCTGTCTGTTTTGGCTTTCACATTCTCCTTATTCTTTTAGCATGGTTTAATTTTAGTTAATAACAAAATCCTTGATGTAATGAGTTTTCTCCCACTTGTCTTTATAAACATGCATTTGTACTGATGGCACTAACAACACTGACTACATGGAGGGCAATTTCAGAGGGAAATGTTGAAATGCCAACTTGAGCCATTCTGCATCTCCATCATCGCTCTGTCCAGCCCTTGCAGGTTCACTCATGCTCAGTACGGTAAGTAGATAAGGAACTCAATGAGGTCATTAGACTTGGCTCAGGCAGACTTTTTTCCACCATTGCTGTGCCATTGTCACATACATGCAGCACGCGGAAGAGTTTAGCGTGGAAAGTTCAGGCTCTTAGGCAAATGCAGAGATCACCTCATTGTGAAATCAGCTTCCTCTTTCAAGTTTACAACAGCCTTCCCCCAGCCTGGTGCCCTCCAGATGTTTTGGCCTACAACTCCCAGAATTCCTGACTACTGACCTGCTGGCTGGGGATAATGGGAGTTGTAGTCCAGCACATCTGGAGGGTGACAAGCTTGGGGAAGGCTGGTTTACAGTGCATAATAAAGCCCCTAGAGGAGAGACAGGCTGCTTATTGGATCTGATCCCCTCTAAGGCCATCTACCCTAGGAATGGAAAAATGATGGTCAGCTCTCATAACGTAACACCTCATTGGTTTACATCCACTTAAGGGCCTGCATCATTTGAAGATCAACAATGGTATATGAAAAGGCAAGGGTGAGATCTTATCAGAAGGACTATTGGTTTGTTTTGAGCCCCTTGGACAAGGGTGGGGAACCTGTGGCTACTGTCAGATTTTGTTGGACTCCAACTCCCATCAGCCCCAGCCAGCATGGACAATGGTGAGGGAAGATGGGAGCTGCAATCCAACAATACCTGAAGGACCACCGCTTCCCAAGCTCTGTCCTTACACATCACGAATATCAATTCTTGATTTACCTCCTTAAGACATTCTGGCTTCACAGGTTTTCATTTATTTGTTTGCATTTTAACTCACCCTCTTTCGGGAAGTTTGGGGCCAGGCTGACAACAGTTTAACTAAGTCATGAAATCCCTGCTGTTAAAATAATCCTCTTCTCCTCCAGGGCAACAGCCTGTTTGCCTCCTATACTCTAAGACCCCGCACTGCTGCTGGGAAATATTCAGGTTGAGCTTGTGAGGGATGTGGTTCCGAAATGCAGGGGCAAGGGGCGGGCAGCTGATTACAGAGAAGAAGAAGTTGCCTTCACCCTTTGAGCTCGCTACACGAGAGGGAGCCTGAGCAAACTGTAAATAGCTACCATAAAGAGGCACAGGAAAAGGGGCCATCGCTGAAGCACAACCCGGTGACCTCCAGATGTTTTGGACTTCAACTCCCATCAGCCCCAGCCAGCAGGTCAGTGGTCAGGAATGCTGGGAATTGTAGTCCAAAACATCTGGAGGGCACCGGGTTGAGGGAAGACTGCTCTGAAGCATATACAATTCCGGCAGCATTACTGTCTCCATATTGCACAGGAGGGGCTGAGGCTGAAAGTTAGAGATTCTAGCCTAGCCTTCTCTCTGACATGTTCAGTTTCCACAGCAAGGCCATTTTTATGTGGGGCACTTTGGAGCAAGCCATCTTTACTTGCATTCTTTGGAGGTGGTACAGCCACATGGGGAACTGGAAGAAGTGCCCTCCCAGATGTCAGAATCACCTCAGTCTCTGAAAAACAGTGCATTTCCCTAATGAATGCGAGTACAGAGAACATATTATTTGCAGCTCCTTTGTTCTGCCTGCCACCTGGATGCGTCCTTTGCATATTTCCATGGATTGATTTGCTTAGACCATTACAATGGTGTATGAAAATATATTTCTGCAGAAAAATGCTGTTCGTGTTTTGGTGGATGTTACAGTTGTACAAACCAAATCCAGGGAAGAAGTCAATCGTCATGCTACATGATTACTGACCAAGTACAATCTTGTATAGAGTTCCTCTGTAATGGAAAACCAAGATGACTCCTTTCAACACAGCAAAAGTGAGCAGTCATGTCCCCCTCACCAATTCCACAAGGGGGGTATTTCTCTTTTGGTTAATCCAGTATCACAGGAAATCAAGGGGAATTGGTCCTATGCTCACCTCTTCTCCCACCTTGCTGAGTCCCTGGCAAGTGTTAATGACCAAATTCCCCTCTATGACCATGATGAATCTCAGGGATGCCAAAAAGAGCTGGCTTCCCCTGATGGGTTGATCCCCTCCCTACCCCTTGATCAATCTCTAGAGATAAAAACATCGAAGTTTTCCAAAGTTTTTTGTCTTCCTCTGGAATGCCTGCTACAGTCTACCAGGGAGGGGGGCCCATGCCATGGATATGAAAGGAAAAACCTTGTCCATTATAGAAGTCTCTCTCGGATATAGTTCAGCTGCTACAGCCTTCCCCAACCTTGTGTCCTCCAGATGTTTTTGGTCTACATCCTCCATCATACCTGACCACTGGCCAAGCTGGCTGGAGCTGATGGGAGATGTACTACAAAGCATCTGGCAAGCACCCAGTTGGGGAAGACTGAGCTAGCCAATATATGTTCTCTTTCTTTTTAAGGCAACTGCATATTTCTTTTACTCTCTAATACTGATTTCAATAAACATGTTCTTTTAACATGAACTGCAAAGTTGATTAAGGTTTCTTTTGTGTGTGTGTTTTAGCCACTCTAAATCTTTGAAGGAGGGGTCCTTGGAATTGAAGAATCAAGCATCCCTTGATAGCTGATTAATTGTTAAAGTTAAGGAGAATAGATCAATGTGAGTGAGCATCTAAGCTGTCATTTAAAGCAAGCAAACTTCTATCCAGCTCCACTGCAGAGAAAAAAATTGAAATGCACATCCCATGCCTCAGATACATGTCAGATGTCTAGGGTTGGATCCAGAATCTACAAGAGTAAGGGCCCTACTTGTGTAAGGCCCCTCTGCATGATTTTTGGGGATCCTCCCCCCACCTCACTCCCATTCAGCAGGGTCTCCTGACTCTGTGTAGCATTTTCTGGAGGGCTGGAGGGCTTGCCATGGGAAGGAGAAGGTGGGTTGGTCCACCTCCACCAGTGCAATTGATTCAGTGTAAATCTAGATCCAGTCTCTTGTCTATAAGGTATCAATCTACTTAATGTTAGTCCTGACTAACTGCACAATCTTATGCATATTTACTGGGAAGTGTGTTCCACCGTGTTGGAGCTTACTCCACAGTAAGTACATTTAGGATTGCTGCCTAACAGTACAAGCCTATGGAAGTGTACTCCAACATGCTCCATTGTGTTCATTGGGGCTTACTCTCTTGTGACTGTGCTAAGGGCTGCAGCCAAAGCCCTTTTGAAAGCAGAAGGATACATTAGTCAAGGCTACCTTGATCCCTTGGTTTCAGCAGGACCAAGTCATTACTGCCTTTAGCGGGACTGGTGCCATTGTATTTAATAGATCGTTACCTGAAAACCAGTCTCATTACTACCAAGGATGGTGTTGCTTATTTTTGTCTGTGAACAGAAGCATTCATAGGAAATGCAAAACCCAAAAGTCAGCATGAGTTTAGTACTAAGGTGAACATTAACAAAAAGATTACAAAAAAAGCCTTAGGAAACAATGACGATGCTAGAAAGGAATAGATCTGAGACAGCTTGTCAGAACTCTCCCTATAGCAACTGTCACTTGTTTGAACTATGCTATATAGGTTGTCTGGAGGCTAATGATCTTGCCCAGTTGGCTTTTTTTTCCTGGAGGACTGTAGATCCAGCCCATACACCCAGCCTAGCCCCTATGATGCCAGCTCTATAGCATAGCCTAAGGATGGATGCCACCTTGTTTACATCTCTTGACAATTGCAGCAGCCCCCCTGCCAGTGCACATGGCCCGGAAAGCCACCTTCCTCCTTTTTCTACACTTCCTTCCTCCCAGCATGATGGCCGTGTTCGGTAATCCCCTTCAGTGGGCAACCTGCCAAGAATAATTCCCTTGAGCGGACTTTGTGGGTAATGCAGAACAGAGCATGCAAAGCTGCAGCTAGCAAGTTGTGCATTCACACCAAGGTCCCTACAACTCACATCCCTTGCATTTCCAGCAGTTACACAATGCAGCACTCCTCGAAGTAGTGAGGGCAGTTTCTCTGCTGCTCCTTTTGCACAAGATAAACACATGCACCCAAAATAAGAGTTCTGGATTAAAGTAGATTGATTTGCTTGTTTGTTACATTAATATCCCACCTTTTCCTCCAAGGAGCTCAAAGCAGTGTACTTGATCCTCCTCCTGGCAATTTTATCCTCACAACAACCCTGTGAGATAGGTTAGACCCTCACCTCCAGATCCGGTTCACACATGCGTATACATCACTTCTAGGTTCTAGCACAATCCTAGGCATGTCTACTCAGAACTGCATTGCACTGAATTCAATGGGACTGACTCCCAGGTATAGGGTTAAGGCTGCACTTACATGGGAGAAAATGCAATTGAACCTAGTCAAACCTACTTTTGAGTCAACATGTTTAGGAGTGCACAGTTAATCTCACAACACTGGATTATGTACTTGATGGCTCCCAGCTAACAGCGCGAAAGTCTCCACTGAAAAAATATTGTGCGTGGTGTGGCATCAAGAGAAGTGTACCCATGATTCATCTTCGATGGCTTATTCACACAACATGCACCTGAGGCCACCTGCTGTCAACAAAAATGAATGTGCATGTGTGAACTGGCTCTTATTTGGAAACGCCTTGGTCCATCGCTCTGTATTTTTACTGAAGTAACAGGTGCTGAAATATCTAATTCACATTTGACTGACTGAGTAGGAAAAACTCACTTGGTCCACCACGCCCACAAGCTTGCAATATTCACACATCCACTACAGCTGTTTGGGATGATGTAAAGAGAAAGCAGGGGCTGCCTCAGCAGGGTTACCTGGCTTTTTACTCCAGGAAGTTTGGTGGGGGGAGAGGAGAGACCACCAAGCCTTTTGCCTGAGCTCAGGAAGACTGGAAAAAGGTATCACCAGTGGGAAGAGAGGAATCTCTGTCTGCGTCCCTTCCTCCTTGCACTTTCATCTCTCTCTCTCCCGTCCTTCCTTGACTGGGGTGGGGCCAGCCCACCATCTGAAAAGCCAGGAACAGGGAGGCATCAAACAAGGGATGGAAGGGGTGCCCTACCTCTTATTTAAGATACCAGACAAAAGTGTCGTGGAGGTTGGTGGCGAGCTCCTTTAGAGTTCCGACTGAACGCCAGAGCAGATTTGCCCGGCCCCCCGGCCCCGATGTTGGAGCCAGCAGCCTCCACTGCAAACGTGGTACAGGGGGGTGGGGCGTGGGTCCCACAGAGCATTGACTACTCTCTATTTTTAAGGCCGAAATCCTGTGCACGCTCACTTCGGAATAACCCCAGTGAACACAGTGGGACTTACTTCCGAGTAAACATGCCGAGGAGGATTGCGCTGCGAAATGCAAATGGTTCTCGAGAAGCAGCAGGACACTGCTGCAGCACTCCCCAAGCTGGCGCCCTCGAATGGGATGGACTACAGCGTCTATCATGCCCCGCCAATGGCCCCGGGGATGGTGGGAGTTGTAGTCCAGCCTATCTGGGCCCCAGCCTGCCCCGAGGTTTTGATCCAAATCCAAGGAGAACAACTGGAGGGAACGGGCGGCACGGCTGGACGTGGCGAGCGGGCACGGCTTCGCCCGGTTGCGCTCTCGCCGCGCAGCGCCCCAGCCCGCCAGGCCGCCGCCTTCCCCGCGGAGAGGGCGTGGCTTGCCGCGGGCTGAGGCAAGTCCCTGGGCCAGCTGGGGAGCTCCTCGCACTGCGCTCCGCCGGGTTCTCGCCGCGCGGGCCATGGAAAGTTTTGGCGGCGGCGGCGGCGGCGGGTCGGGAGGACGCGGAGCCCGGAGGAGGACTTGAGCTCTTGGCTCTCGGCTGCGCGACGGCCGAGGATGGGCCGCGAGTGCGGGACGCAGGGAGGAGGCGGCGGTGCCGGCGAGCAGGTAGAGCCCGCCCGGGGGGCGCGATCGCGGAGAGGGCGGCGGCCTCCAAAGGGCTTGCGGGCGGGCGGGCGACCTGCCCTCTCTCGGATCCACCGGCCTGGGCGAGCCACATAGCCAAGGATGCTCGGCTGGTTTTGAGGCAGGCGGCTGCCCTCGAAGGGAGAAGGCGTGCGGACGGGGCGAAGCGGAGGCGCCGCTTCCCGGAGGCGCGAGCATCTTTGTTTTCAGGGACGGCGCCTCCTGGCGCTGGGGTCTCCGGGGCTTGTTGGATGCCCCCAGTAACTGGGCGAATAATAATAATAATAATCAGTCAAGGGCAGCCTTCCCCAACTGGGCGCCCGCCAGATGGGTTCGACTACAACTCCCAGGGTGCTGGCTGGGGATGCTGGAAGTTGTAGTCATCTGGCGGCTGGGGAAGGTTAGTCAAGGGAGGGAGTTGGTGATGAACGAACCACGCAAGAGAGAGATCGGTGGTAACACCGGAAAAAAATATCGAGGGCACAAAAGCGTATTGCTGGCGATGGGGCGAGCTTTGCTCCACATGCTAGATTTCTGGGGCCGGGGGGATGGTGGGCTCAGGTGCTTGAACCTTCCCTTTGGTGCTGCCTATGCCATGGTCCATGGGGTCACGAAGTGAACGACTGAACAACAACAAATGCCACGGAGAATGTGCTTCTTATTAACTTCCGTAGTGCTTAAAGTTGGGTTAAAAAAAAAAAAACGCTGTCGTGTGATGCATCTCCTGAACTGATAGCAGAGATGTGCCTGTGATGGGGAAAGGAGGAATCCTGTACCTGGCCAATCCAAATTCGGGGCCCAGACTTTTGTCTCCGGAATAAATTCTGCGCATTGAGCAAAACGTTTGCACCATTTTGTGGGGTTTACTGTTTTTCATCACTTTTATTCCAGATTAGCTCATCTTGGAGAGGGAGGAGCTAGGAGATATTCAAGGCACTGAAAATCCGCAGCCAAGTAGCGGAACTCTATTCAGCCCCTCCCCTCTGGCTTCTGAGATTTCAGCAGTATGCCACCAACTCTCTAATGTATTGCAGCTTTAAGGGCTAGAAACTTGTGGGTGCTCCTCTCTTTTTATTTTTTAAAGTGAGATTTTCGGGAAGCTGCATTTTGTTCTCAGTATCACAATCTGCGCTTTTCCTGCAGAATGGCAGCCTGCACACAGCCTTGATGAGAGCCCTATTGACTCTGTTTGCCAGCTTTCAACTTCCTCTTCTAGCTCAGTTTTGTTTTCTTTTGTCGTCTTAATACTTTGCACCTTGGGGTATATTTCTAAAAAAAGGAAAAAAGAGCAGATACAGTGCTAATGGTAAAATGTAAATATATGCAGGCCATGAAGCAACTGTGCTCAAGACTTTGCTGCTTAGGACTGTGCAAAGAAAAAAAGTGAGGTGCTCCACCATGTGCTGCATTTTCTGACAGAAAAATGTTGGTTGGGGTGCGTTTCTGTGCATGCTTCCCTCCCCTGTGGTAAAGGGACACTTTTTTTCTTTTTCTTTTTGGGGTTTGTTATCCTTTCCATTCAGGGCCAGGCAACCTCGTGCCCTCCAGATGTTTTGGACTACAATTCCCATAATTTATAATCATTGGCCATGCTGGCTAGGGCTGATGGGAGTTGTAGGCCAGGTTGCCCACCCCTGTAATACTTAGACCAGTCTTCCCCAACCTGATGCCCTCAAGATGTTTTGGACTACACCTCCCATCAGCCCCAGCCAGCATGGCCAATGGTCGGGGATTCTGAGAACAGTAGTCCAAAACTTGGTTGGGGAAGGCTGACTCATCAGGAAACTGATAGATGTGGTGACTTCCAGTGTATGTACTAAGTTCCCTAACCTCTTTGTCAACATTTATTATTGGGGAAGAGGCATGCCATGGTGACTGACATGTTGAAAAAATAACAGGAGGGGGCAAAGTAGACATCCTAAAAGAATTAATACACACTGCTTAACACACCGCCATGGTAAAGAGAGGATACATTATGGATACATAATGGTAAAGAGAGGATACATTATGGAGAGCTTCTTTATTGTATGGGGATGTATTTAGGTTTCTCATCCTCTTCTCCCTTCCCCTGTCCCCTCCCTAGAAGGTGACTTTTTGTAGTGTGCTGTTAAGGTGGAAATCAGCCTTGTGAATGTAGTCATTGTGCTGGTGTAAAATACAGAAATATTCTTGATTTATATTGCATGAGCCAATCTCTCTCCAGACTGCTAGCATCATTTGCTCTTGCTTAAGAGGTTGTGAAATGCTATGCAGACCGTTGTTGTTTTTCTGGTCACAAGTGCTTTGCGTAAATTCCACATTCATTGTCTTCTGCTGTGCGGCTGGGTGTTCCTTGCAGATACCAATCTTGATAAGGGATAATCAACACCTACCTACCCTCTCTCACAATTCAACCTTCTTTCTAATTTGAAATATAATCAAATGCTTCCTGACTGATTGTACAGCACATGAGTGCATAATGGAAGACCTTACATTCGAGGGATCTTTTTTTCCATGAAAAGAGTTTGCTTTTGGCTGCCTTCTGGTTTTTACTTCAATTCTACATATCTGTTGGAAGATTTGGCCCTTCCTAGGGCACAGAAGCTTGCTTTTGTTTTTTCAGCTAAAATCTGTCTTGTGCTTTTGAAGATGGGGCAAGTTCATGTCTTCATATTTATTTTCTAGAGGTATGCTGAAGGGACTTGCTTCTTCTTGTTTAGCTTGTCTTCACCATTGACTAATCCAGCTTGGAAATGTGACACCTGTCATAGGTCCATTTGCAACTTTGAGGCAGCAACTTGCTCCTTTTCCTGGGAGGGGATCTTATTGAACACAGTAGGACTTACTCCTGAGTAAATATGCATGGATTATATATTCTACATATATTAATTAGAAGTGAAATGCACATATGAAACAAACCTAATTGGAGATTTGGGTGGCACTGTGGAAAAGTTCTTAAAAATGGAATACATGCAAGCCATCATTGAATTTTTCCTTCCCAGTTTGGGGCTTTGGGAGGAAAACTGGAGTTGAGCAAGTACAAAATCTGGATTTTTATCCATGAAATCAAGAGTTTTGCCACTGAGATCTGAAGCCTTTTGCCATTTCTAATGCTTACAGTCAGGTGTTACTCTTTCTAGTTTCAATTACTCCCCTTTGTACTAGAACGTTTGGTACACAGAAGCTGTTGGCAGTTTCTATAGTAGCTAAAAGTGGAGCTTTCATTAAGAAATGAGAACTCAGAGGGGAGTGTGTCTGCAGCCGAACTTTCATAATGAGACAGTTTCTAGGTTGTTAGTGTGGTGCTGAACAGCCCAGCTGCCAACTGCTCCTTTGGCTAGCCTTTAATTCTGCAGTTTTTACTTCCCAGTTGCTCTAACATCCTCCAGACTATCTGGGGGATGCGGGGAGTTGTAGTCCAACACATCTGGAAGGCACCAGGTTGGGGAAGGCTGTTTTAGATTGCCATAAACACAATTTTTTTCTAGGTGTTACACACTTTGCCACAAGGTACAGTCAAATGTGGAACAGGGGTACAAAAAATAATAATCCCCTAGCACTAAATGAAAATAGTTTGAGGACAAAAGAAGGCTGTGCTCTCAGGGAAATCAAACTCACTAATATCCTTCCTAGAACAGTTATAGAAACAAAAGCCTCATTCATGTTAGAGTTGAGCTGGATAAACCTGTGAGGGGCACTGAGTGTGTGAGTGTTGTTTAGATTTATATCCTGCCCTATCCACCTGAGCCGCTCTAGTATGGATTACGAAAGCGTTGATAATTTTGCATAAATGAAGGGCACAGTTTAATCGGTTCTCCATATGAACTTGCCTTCTCCAACCTGGTGCCCCCCAGATGGACTACAACTCCCAGGATTCCTGACCATTGGCCATGCTGGCTAGGGCTGATGGGAGCTGGAGGGCACCAGGCTGGGGAAGGCTGAGATGAAGGAACAACAGTGGCCTGAAAGTGAGAGCAGGAGCTCCCAGACGAAGCTCTTGTCCTGAAATCACCCAGCCTCCATCACAGAATTTAAGGAGGGGTCTCGTTGTCATTGTCTTCCACTTGTAAGCCTCCCCATGTTTTCCCACTGCTGCTTCTGTTTCTTGCCTTATCAGGAATAAAAACCCATTAAGGAGGAAAAGATGGAATATTTGCACAATGCCTTTTGATTGGCAGCGCGAGGCACCCAGAATCTTAACATTGTGCTGATACTTCAAGCAATGCCCACTTCTCCTCTGCCTGTTTCCAGAGCCTTGTATCCCATTTCTCTCTCTCCCCTGACCCGACCATAGGTCAGGGAGCTAAGCTGGACCTCTCTTCCCCAACTGTTCCATGCCATGATCACTATTCAGACGTCATGGTAAACCATGGTTTACTGTGATGGGTATGAGCCTAGCTTCCCCCTGGGCTTGTGCTCTTCCTGCCTCTCCTCCAGTGAGGAGATTAAAGGAGGAGATTAAAAGCTTCTGCTTCCATTATAACTTAACCATGGCTTAGTGTGTCATCCAAATCCTACTGTGGTTAAACTCAACCATGATTTGATTGAAACAAGCCCATTTCATAACCCACGGATGGAAATTGGCTTGTTTCAAACAAAGCACAGTAAAGATTCACTACAGTGTATACAACATGACAAGTTAATTAAAAAAAATCGGGGAGTCTAAAGCTTCTGGATGCTTTCTCATGGCTGTGCTAGAGGAGGGCAGGTTCTCACCTGAGCGTGTGAGCCTTGGGAAGGGCTAGCAGACGCTCGGCTCATTCCCATTATGATAAACCACGGTTTATTGTGACATCTGGACACAGCATTTGTGTCTCAAAATTGGACAGCCATAACTTTGAGGGGAGCACCCAAACAGCCAGGTTCTCCCTCTCAGGGCATGCAAAACACAGATTGTGTTTGGGGGTTTATTTCTCCTTCCTTCTCTCCGGCTTATTTCATCCACTGCTGCTGGGTTTTCTCTATTTGTGCTGCGGAATCTGGCAGCCTAAATAAGCTATCAGTCCTATGCACATTTACCTGAGAGCAAGTCCAACACAATGGGACTGAACTTATGAATAAATTTGCGTGGGATTGAGCTGCCTGATTCATGGGCATGGAGACTGACTTTTACCCATCCAGAGGTTGTATATATTTCAAAATGAAAACCAATGGGCCCAAAAACTCTAGAGCAGCTTTCCCCAACCGGGTACCCTCCAGACGTTTTGGACTTCAGCTCCCATCAGCCCCAGCAAGCATGGCCAATGGTCAGGAATTTTGGGAGTTGTCGTTCAAAACATCTGGAGGGCACCAGGTTGGGGAAAGCTGCCAGGGAGGCATAACAGGGAGCACTGTTGTGCCCCCCAGAATGCCTGTTGTCTTGGCTTGCCTTGCCCTTCCCACTACACTTTTGTGTGGATAACTACAACATTTGTTTGTGTTTATTTCAGGATTTTTCTCATGTCTCTTCTCATGGTCTCCAGTCAATAAGATAAAAGCAGAAGTGTTGTTGATATATGCTAATATTCACTGTGGCTAGCACATTTATTTCCTTGTGACTTAACTAGATGCACATTAAAAAAGGAAAGTGGCTCTATATTCGCAATTCCCCCCAAAGCAATATAAGGCTGCTCATACGTAGAAGATATATATTAAAAGCAAATTTAAGTGTTCTTGTCTGGGCAGTTTGGACAGGGATGGGGAAGGTGGGAGAAAAGCCCATCTTCCTCCTGATGTTGCCTCCGGAGCCCTACATCAAAGGAGAAACTGAGGCAGGCAGTGAGGTCAAATGAAGCAGGAGGACTGAATTTCATAGGTCCCTTAGTGTTTTGAGAATGAGAAACCAATCACAAAGCTTCTAAGGATGGGAAGTACACCTGGACTTCTCAGTCATAAAACAATCACAGCAAGAAGTTAACAGGACAGCCCATTATATCTGAGGAACTTTTGTCTTTCCACATTTAGACAAACACCAGTTGCCTGGAGGAGTTATCTGCACAGGGCCAGCCCTACCACTAGGCAGAGTGAGGCAGTTGCTTTTAGGTTTCATGAAAGCTCAGCAAATTCCCCACTGCTGATCTAAGGGGCTACTTTGCATGTTACAGTGGCACATGTGTTTGTGATCACTTGTGTTACACAGCAGCACAAGTGATAACAAACCTATTTGCCACTGCAAGAAGCCTGGGCCTGTCTGGTGCTCTGGTATATCTATCTGTGATGCATGTGGTTTGAAGATGCACCTGCTGCATGGCACGCTAGCCTTAAGCGTACCTCTACCAATGCCATAGATAAAGGCTGGAGGGGCACAAAGTCTCCTGAACTTCAAAAACGAGTCCATCCTCTTCCTCACTCTCCTTGGGGCAGCTTCACTGCTCATGAGCACATGCTTGTGAAAGAGTGCACACATGTGTATATGCACAACTGCCATGCAAGGCAGCTGCAAATCGTGGCAGCTAGTGCTTGTGAAAGGGACTGAGGACTACAAAAGAAAGCAAATCTGTCAATCTTGCACTATCATTTCTGTTTCTTGTTTTATGTTCGCATTTTATCTTGGTTTTTTTTTAATCGCCCCGGAAGCTTTGCTCAATGTCTGTAAATAAAAATGTTAAAATCAGGACATTGCCCCAGACAGCAGCATAGAAAATGTGGCCAAGGCTCCAAAGTGTCATCAGACTAGTTCCATAAGCTCAAGAGGGCTTTGGATATTTTTTTTCTCAAACAGCACCCCCTCCCCACACCTGCATGGCAAATAACATTTAAAAGCGAAGAGAGTTTGAAAAGTGTTCTGCAAAATGTTGCAGAGGCTGTTTAGAGAAAAAGGGAGGGAAATGCTACAAATTCAGCTAAGCCTGCACTTGTCTCCTGGTACTATTTGATGCTGCTCCTGGCCATGGTTTAAAATCTGTTATTACTTCTCAAGTTTGGGTGCCATCATACTTTAAAAAATGTTTTCCACCAAAGTCAAATATTTGTTCTTTTTGCTTTATATCAGCTAGAAGTGACTATACTTTCCACTTGAGTAGTTCTTCCAAGTTGCCAGCATTATATCTGTTGGTATCCTAGATTTGGAACTTTTTGCATAAACAAGCTGTCATCCTTCCAGGTGGCATTTCCTTTTATTTTCCCCCATTGTTTTGAGCCATCTGCATTCATGAAACTTTGTGGCTGTTCTTTCAAGTGCTCTTAATATAGAGACCTGTATCTTCTGAGCAGTAAATTTGCCTCTCAGTCCTGATGTTTGTCTGTCTATCCGTGGAGCAAAGTATCAGTTCCTGGCTTTACACAAGTCAGGGCCTGCGATTAGATTTAATGCATGGTATGATATAAATCATGACATGCCTCCGCTCATATGAGCTGCTCTTTTCTTAGTGGAAACATCTTGTCTGTTTTTGTGTCACTAAGCTAGGGTACGTGCTCATTTCCTGCCACTTTTCAAAGAGCCTGAAGTGGGGGAAAAGAGATTTGCAAGACGTCTACTGCTAGGGAGGATTAAACCAAAACAATGTTATTGTATAACTCTTGTGCCCCAAAGTTTTCCTTTCCATGGATAGTAGCAGCTTGGGGAGGGGAGTATTTATGTCAAGGCCTCATTGCAAGGGGATAGAGCTGGACCCTGTTCCCTTCCTGTGTTGCAGTCCTGATCCCATTCGGGATCCTCCGTGGCTGGTTTTGCTAGAAGAAAATTCTGTTGGGAGTTCTAGTTGTAGAACCCCATATTGTTTGGTCTGTATGTACTGTAGGTTCTTCTAGGTCAATGATTCACAATTTGTGGCTTCCAGGAGCATTGTGGGTGACTCACCAGGAAAGTGGCTAGTGACCCTAGTTCAGAAGTGGGCAGAAGGTAGATCTCTAGATGCTTTGGACTTCAACTCTGCAAAGTCCGTGCCAGTATGACCCATGGTCAGGATTGCTGGGAGTTGAAGTCCAAAACATCTGGAGATCTACTTTCTGCCCATCCCTGCCATAGTTCACTGAAAGCTAACAGGGAAGGCTATAGATGGCAGGCAGGGATTCTGTTTGTTCAGTTTTGGGATGGGGAATTCTAGGGGCTTCTTATATAAAAGCAGTACTTCATGGGGGTGGAGGTGGAAAGGGTAACAGGATATTAAAAATCAGTGGAGGCTGGTGGCTCCGATGTCAGTGGGGCAGTGAATCTGCTTTGGTGTGAAGCACCATGGAGAGCTCCTTTCGAGTTCTGACTGAAACCCAGAACAGATTCACCACCCCACTGACATTGGAGCCACCAGCCTCCACTGTTAAAAATGTTTGGTAAGTACTGATCATGTCCTCGTTGAGATTAAAATCTTCTCCGTGGGTTGACACTAAAGCTGTGGCAGAGTGTGTGCCAGGGCTGGGCAAAGTGATAACTTTTAATCTATGATCAAGCTGTCAGTGCTAAAAGCAACTCTCATGCCAAAGCATTTCTCTCTCCCACGCCTCTGTGGATGCTTGTGAGTATGAAGAGGGAGCATTAACTGCATTTCTCTCGGAAAGGCAACTTTACCAATCTAGACAGCTCATCAGATAAACTCCATAGCCTTGTTCCTACTGCCATGGTATCTGCTAACACAGGCGTGGGGAAAGTGGAGCCCTCCGGAAGTTGCTGGACTTCAGCTCCCATCAGCCCTAGCCAGTATAGCCAGTGGTGAGGGATGATTGGAGTTGCAGTCAAACAACATTTAGAGGGTCACATGTTCCCTGTCCCTGTGCGAATGCATGGGCTCCAAACTCAGCCACAGGCTATGTAGTAAATATTGTAGTGTTTTTGACCACACACTCCATTTTCTGTTGCTTACACAGGGCTGGGATTGGTGAGCTGGAACAGGAACATTCCTGTGCTTTGACAGAATTGTCAATATCCTCAGTAGTCCTTCATTTTCTTTTGTTGGGAAACTTTCTATCCTACACATGGGTTTGAGTCAGAATAGAAGTTAATATTTGAGCCATAGGTCAAGCTTGATGCTTTCTATCTAGAAGTTCATGCAGAGTTCAAGAACCCAAAGGTCTGGATACAGATGATAAAAGTAAGGCTCTAAATAGCAAAGCATTAACATCAGTGAAGATGTAACATTTCACTGGGGGTGGATTGGCGCATGGATGTTTAAAAGGCCTGAACCTTGACCAGACATGTACAATAGTAAGAACATTGTTAGATCCCAAGAACAGCTGTGACCCAACAATGGAAGTGATGCAATGCAATAGAAAGAAACCCACTACCTTGCAGGGTTGTTGTAAGATCTGTAACAAGATAGTATAAGTGAAGTACTTCGAACACTCTAAAGAGCTATTTAAATGCTAAGTTCTTACATGTTTTCCCTTATTCAGGTGTGATCCAACATCCCAAGCGTTTGTCTGTAAGGAGTATCAATTGTTGTTTAGAAGTGTTGTGATTATATGGCAAGTTTGATGGATGACAGTTTTTTGCATTATATTTCATACAAATGGTGGTCCATGTATTCTCTCTGGGTATTACTTCAGGATATTTGGAACAGTTACTATATTTGATAATAACAGCAGTGCTATATGAACTGTCTTGCATTATTAGACCTTATTCCCAAGCCCAGGTTGGCATTCATTCATTCGTTCATTCATTCTAAGTGTCTTCTCTCCTCATACTCCCAATATTGTATATGAGAGCTCCCACAAAGTATATTATAGTAGCTACTTTAGTTTTTGTTTTTGTTCACCAGAACGGTGAATGGTCAGGGCCACTGTAGTCTTTCAACTGTTATTTTAGGTTTATCCCTATACAAGGTATCATAATTATTCCAAAGAATTGTGTCAGAGCTAAACTTGTAGTAAGGGGATGACTCTGAACTGATCATTTGGTACCTTGGTGAATGGCTTTTGCAACCTGATTGTGTATTCTGCACTGGATAAGGCAGGACAGTCAACTATTATGTTTTCCCACTGTAGAAAATGCCGAGGTAAATCAGAATCAACGGCTCATATCAGTAATCTGTATATATATATATATTCTCACTATCAGTATGTGTCTGTAATAGCACTGATGAAACCTCCAGTTTCTGAACTAAGTTGGCCTGCTTTTAGCCACTTCACTGCTGAGGCTACATCCACATTGCCTCTGTTTAGGCTTTCTAGATGGTTTTCCATGCACGCCTTTAGATGTTCATGTTTTCTTTCTGTGTGGAGTGTAATTACTGAGGTTGTTGTTAGCAATAAGTATGGATTTGCTCATTGCTGCATAGTGTGTTTGTGCATGGCTGACTGTAAGTCAAGTTTTTCTGGGAGAGGTCTATGTAAGCAGGACGTTCCAATGCAAAGTGGGAGGCAGAGGGGATTTTGGTCTGGTACAAAACATGAAGTTTGAGGCAAGACCTGAGAAGTATTTTCAGCATTTTGAGAAATTACCTCATTCTTCTGGGGGTCTGGGGGAGGGGAAGTCCCCCGGTTTCTCCACATGAAAACATGAAATCCTGTGACCATACGGTCTTGAAAAAGAGGGTATATAAATAAGTATGGAGGAAGTGGAGGTTTGCAAAATGGGAGAGAAGGAGTTCTTCTGCAGAGGTCTCTCTCTAAGCATGCCCACTAGTGTAGGGAATAAGTTATAAGGTTTTCAAAATGGTCATGGTTGATAGTTGATGCTTCTTTGCAGAAATGGTATTGTCCAATATTTTCTGCCAGTAACAAAAAACAAAACAAGGAGGCTGTCTTGAGAGCAGTGCACTAAGGGTTTAACAGCAGACTGAGCAGTGCTCTCAGAACTCAGCAGGACAAAGATCGGTTGGCTTCTAAACACAAAGGATGTTTCTGGACAAAGCTTCTACTGTGCAATTGCCCTGCTGTATTCACAGGATATTAGAGGGGGTCCAGACAATGTCTTCTTCCACTTATAACTCTCCTGTGTTTTCCCGCTGCTGCTTCCATCTTTTTCTCTCTCTTTTCTTTCCACAAAACCCCCCATTCCTATTAAAAAGGGAAAGATGGGATTGCTGCAGAACATCTTTCGACTGTTAGCACTAGGAGCCATCCATCTGGAAACACTGAAGGTCTCAGTCATGGGATCAGAAAGTCATAGCAACCCACCACAAACAAGTACACACTTTGCTGGTGCGTATCTGCTTATGCTGATGATATTGCATGCAGAAATTAAAGTTTATCCTCCTAATACCAGCCCAGCTCCTTCCTTCCTTCCTTCCTTCCTTCCTTCCTTCCTTCCTTCCTTCCTCCTTAGATGTGCATAATTGTCTGCTTGATGCCGCTTCTTCCATTGGTACTTTCCCCCATCTCCCACCCACTCTGTCCTCAGCCTGAGAGATGACAGGGTCTGCAGCAGAGATTGTCAGAGACTGCAACTATTTTCCTCCCTTTCAGGTCTCCCAGGAAGATCTGGATCCATATTTGGGGGGAGAGAGTGAGCTGCGACGGTTTAATGGGTCTGTTCTCAGTAAGATGCACAAAACTGTTTGCACGGCATCTAGCTCCTATCGGCTTGAGCAACCCTGCAGTATGGGTAATTGTCTTCATTGTAAACCTCATGGTATTCTGTTGCTGATATTTTAAAGGCCCTTGCTTATCAGGGGAACTGGGACTAAGCGTTATCCTGAAATAGACTCCTAGTGTTGGTTATGGCATATCACCCCACCCCACCCCACCCACCCACCCACCCACACATACATATTCCTCCAAACCTTGGTGCCCTGATGCTTGTCTAGCAATAAAGACACAAACGTGTCTGGTCCAGTGAGTGTGGTGGTTGCCCTTGGGCTCGAGAACAGGCCTTTGTGGTGATGACTTAGGCCAGATCTACACCTTGTGCCATATCAGTACGATCCCATCATGGTGGCACTATTTCCCTCTTGCACATTTATACCTCGTAGCACACACAGTGACATCTGTTGCGGTGTTTTGGGTGATATGGAATAGAAAGCGGGAAATAATGCTAGAAAAACAGTATATGGAATGCATGATATGCCCCAACAATACCAATAAAAAGCACTAGCGTAGATGTAGCTAGACGTGTTCACCCATGGGTGCAGGGAATGTGGCACTGTATGTGCTCTACGGCAGGGATGGAGAACCTCGTGACATGCAGAAGTTGTTTGTCTCCAACTGCCATCAGCCCCAGCCAGCATTGCCAATGCTCAGGAATGATGGGAGTTGGTGGAGGGTCACAGGGCCTCCACCCCTCTTTTATGGATTAGTCTCCATTGTATTTGCCTTGCTCCCTGCAGGCCAGGTCAGTTGCTTGCTTTATCCATATTTGTTAGGTTTGCAGCCTTTCAGAATAAGTTGTAACCTGGAAATTCCATATCAGAGATTAATTTCTAAAAACCAGAACTGGGTATTTTTTTTCTCACTCTGGGTTTTCCCCTTCTGCAATCTTTTAAAATCTTGCCTAATTTACTCATTCTGCTTTTACTCCTTCACAAACCAGTTTCTACGTTCACTTAGGCATGCTGGTGTTTAAATTCTCTTCAGAGGCTGCTATTAAGGATGTATTCACACCTGTATCTTGTACCTAGGACAACCCCATATGAACCCCACATTCTACTTTGGGGGCATTTGGATCAGTAATGCTATCTTCCAACTATATGGAAGTTCACTATTGGCCGGTCTTGAGTTGAAATGGTTGTAGTTGACAGCTGGCCTGCAGAGTCTACTTAAAGTATTTAAGCCTTTTAGCCATTACTGGAAGTTCTGTTTATACCTTTTCAATGCAAAGTTGATGTTCCTCCTTGTAAACGTATTTTTAAGACATTAAAAATGGTGCAAGTGCAGCTGATTGTCTCTATTGCTATGCAAGCTTAAGGACTCTATTCAAAGAATTATTGGAAGCAAATATTTCTTTTAACAGAAGCCAGAGTGCAGTCGACAGTTAAAATTGTGCCCGGGAGTAGGAGTGCTCATGCAAGCCTCTCCCCCAATGTCCCTGGGCATTCAGACTCTTCTAAAGACCTTCCCATGTGGAGTAGGAAGGTCTGCAAAGGGTTTCTACTCAAATTCAGCTGAACATGGCTACAAGCCACTGCCTGACTGGGAACTCTGCCCCTCTATCCAGTTTTAACTCTTACATGTGCAGGCAGACGGCTGCACAGGGCTAGAGTGTTCCATAATTTGTGTGTGTGTATATATCCGTACGTTTACATTGGCCTTCTCCTGATGCCCTCCAGATGGTTTGGTGGTTGTTGTTCAGTCGTTAAGTCGTGTCCGACTCTTCGTGACCCCATGGACCATAGCACACCAGGCCTTCCTGTCCTCCGCTCTCTCCCGGAGCGTGCTCAAGTTCATATTCATTGCAGATGGTTTGGTACCCTTATACAAATGTTCCAAGGCTGCTGAGACTGGGTTTGTTTGTGACATCTATCAACAGGGTTTCACAAGTCCCGTCAGCTCTAGCCAGCAAGGCTAATGGTCAGGTATGATGGGAGATGTAGTCCAAAAGATCTGGAGGTCATCAGGTTGGGGAAGGTCAGTCTACATATAGCAATGTGGACCTTAGTTTATTGACATCTGTAATCCAAATCACAGTACTGAAGATGAATTTTAAGAAACAGAACTTGCAATGAAACCACACTTTAACAGCATCCTTCCTCTCCTTTCAGTTCTGGTCTAAACAGTTCCAGTTCTGTATTAGCTTTCCTCTTAGAACAACAAGTGGTCAAATCCAATTTTTCTAGGCTTCTGACTCATCACAAAGGAGGACATGCCAAAGCACACAGAAACATGGCTCTTTGAGCCTTATTTGTACCTTTCCTTTCCTTTGTTTACCAACCTGAGCCAAACTATTCAGGACCTAATTATCCCTAAGGGATAGCAACTGCTCATTTTGAGCAGCACCTGTTTCATAAGGAAAAGGGCATCACCACTGCTATCTTGTCATCAGATAGAGCCTCACTCATGCACAAACTTCACTGGGCATGTGCAGTTACAATATGCTTCATTCTTACCCCACCCCCCTTCTCTGGGACTTAATGGGCCCTATGTGTATCTTTTCTAATATATATTCTGTCGAAAGCTCTGGCGACCCTTCTTCCTGGCCATGCTACCTCAAGGAGAGACACCACCACCACCACCCTGTTGCCCCTCTCAATGTCAGCTCCAGGCCCCTTGGGCAAGGCCCCCTCAGTGGGCCCCCTTCTTCACTGAGTCTACCCGATCAACACCATTGTCACCAGCTGTGCTATTGCTCCTCATCCTCATTCTCACTGTTGCTACCACTTTCTTGCTTGACAGGCAAAGAGCCAGTGAGCAAATTGGCAATAGCATCACCACCACCATTGTCTGGGCCAGAGCAAGAGGCAGGTGAACAACAAGGTTGCAGTGGTGAAGAGGAGGAGCGAGTCCAGATGGCTCTTGTCAGTGGGCCCCTGGTGGGGTGTGGGCTCTTGGCAGGAGCCCAACCATGCCTGTCCCCAGCACCAGCCCTGGCCCCTCTACCCATGTTCAGGCAGCAAAAGTCTCTGCATCTTGACTACTGGCTTTGACACGCACACACCACCAGGCCTGGAGGACAGTGAGCGTAAGCCTAGAGAAACAGGTTTAAAAAGAAGATTTAAAATGGCTTTAGTGAGGTTCAAAATGTAAGGATGTATACAAAGAGGGAAATGATTTCGGGTTCTACAGCAATACATCTTAAGTAAAAGAAAGTTAAAGACCCAACATTGCTCAGCCTAACCTATCTAACCTACTTCCAGATCTGTTATATATCAGTGGGTGTTACACTGACTTTCCCGTCAGTTGGCCTCTTGACAGGTTTTATCAGGAGTCGGAGTCAGGAGGGCAAACCTCTGGATTGGCAAGAGGTGAGCGATCCCTCGCCTAGGAAGCAAGCTGGTACCCGTATACAAACATTCAAAGGCTGCTGAGACTGGGTTATTCATGACATCTATCAACAGGATTTCAAAACATGGTGTAGAGGTGGGAAGAGTTGTGTAAGTGTTGCTGCTGTTGGCAATAGGTGCCCATGCCTAGTGGTGCAGTGGCAAATTTTGAAACTCAGATGCATATGACAGTTGATCTCTCTCTCTCTCTCTCTCGTGTGTGTGTGTGTGTGTGTGCTCGCGTGCATGCAAACAACCCGCCAGAGAGCAGCAGTATATAGCATAATATACTGTGAGGCTTCCCTAAAGACTGCTCTGGAAGCTGGAGCTAGTGCAGAATGCAGCAACTCAGCTGTTGTGAGGAGTTGCCCCTTTTCAGCATACAAGTCCTTTGCTGAGGGAACTGCACTGGCTGCCTATTTGCTACCAGGCCAGGTTTAAGGTTTTGGCACTAGTGTAAAAAGCCCTAAACAAGTTGGGACAGGATATGTGAGAGAACGCCTTCTTCTTTACCAACCTGCCCAATCACTGAGGTCATCAGAGGGCATGCTCCTGGTGGTCCCTTATGGACCTATGACCCAATTGGAGTCCACTTGGAGAAGAGCCTTCAGTGTGGTGGCCCCCTTTCTGTGGAACTCCCTGCCTCTGGAGGTCAGGTAGGCACCAACATTGTGTTGTGTTCAGCACTTCCTGAAAACATTGAGCCAAGGACTGGATGCACCTGATCTCATCTGATCTCCGAAGCTAAGCAGGATCAGCCCTGGTTAGTACTTGGATGGGAGAATGCCTGGGAATCAGGCTTCCTGCATTGAGCAGGGGGTTGGACTCGGTGGTCTTGTAGGTCCCGTCCAACCCTATGATTCTGTGATCTTTATTTCAGGAAGCCTTCCTTGATTCACCAGCCATGGTTTTCACTGGTATTCTGTTTTTAAAATTAACATTTTAAAATATGGTGTTTTATTATTTTATCTTTTTTATCTTTTATTGTTCACCACTTTGGAATCTGTTTAGGTGTAGAGCAGTATAGAAATGCCTTAAAACAAACAAACAAACAAACAATACCCAATTTATTAGGATCTGCTGACGATCGTAGGATAGTGAGATAAGAGTAGTGGCAAAGGACAGTGTAGTGGTTTGCATGGTGGACTTCAGCAGAGAGATTTGAGATTGCATGAGAAAGGAAAACAGAGGGATGCAGCATGACCCCAAAGCAGTATAAGCTCAAGATTTTTCAGGCGTTTTTTTACCCCCAGTGCCAGGAAGGAACTTGCCTGGGTTGGATGACACAGCAGCCCATTGTTGGTTAATTAAACCAACACATCGATTAATTAAGCACACATCGATGAGCTGTGATGTGTACCGGCCACCATCATGAAGATGCAACCCCCAGTCAGAGGTTGTTGGGGGTTGTCATGTCATGAAAACCCAGCCTGTGAGGGTTTTTTGAGGGCTAACAACCTATGCATAACCCATGGTCTGTTGTAGGGTTATGTGAAGGTTGTTTAGCCCTCAAATAACACTGCTAGCTACGACAACCCCTCAAGGGCTCTGAAAGGCTACCTGTCCCCCTGAAAGGCTACCCTGTCATCCAAACAAGCTCTTTATCTCAAAGTCAAGGGACCAGTTCTACCAGTTTTCATCTCTGCCAGGAGCAGGTCTGGGTCTTAATTGCCCATTCAAGACCAAGCCACCCCCCAAATACTTTGCCTTACGACAGGGATAGCCCAGTTGCTGGGAAAATCCATTTTTGCCCAGCCACTATGAGGATTGCAGCTAAGCTCAGAGGGAACAGAGAAGTCTGGGTGGGGGGTGGGGGGTGGCAGCAGATGACACCATCATTTCTGCTAATAAAAAGGTCCAGGTGCTTTGACCATGTGAGCCCTGACTCCACTACACCACTCACAGAATCACAGTCCACACAGCACTTAGGAATAGCAATGGAAGTGCTGGCTGGAGAGGAAGAGAAAACCTCTGTTCCTTTGCATTGTGATATCGAGGTCTGTGAAGACCAGAGCACTTTACCATGATGGCTGTGTATGTGTTCTGTGACTGTACTGTACAAGCACAGATACTAGGTTTTGGTGCATCCTGTGATTCTCTGCTTCCACATTTATTTATTTTAAAGCAAGAAGCTAGAATAGATCTTAAGACTGAAAGTGGGGCCTGAAACTGTGTGGGTAATGCTTGGTGTGTGTGAGTGTGTGAGTGAAGGCTGGAAGAGCAAAGAGTTCCACAGGTTGCAACAGAAGTAGAATAACATTTATTTGACTCTGTATGCCACCCTTCACAGGCATTTCCTTGATTTATACAGATTGTAGAATCCAGCTGCACTGGTGCACCATTTGGGCTACCTAAGCACAGAAACTATTTATTTTTCTAAAAGGACAGTGTACAGGATGCCTAGCAGTACCTGATTACGTTGTGTGCTGTCTGAGCTGTCCTTGTGCGCTCCTGGGCTTCCCCCTATCTAGTCCCATCAACTTCCCCTGACATAAGATGTTCATGTGCTAGTCAAGAAGACATGTTTCCACATAGTACATGTGTGTCTCAATTTTGTATGTTTTGTGTAATTGTGGATTTCTGAGGAGTCTGGTTTTCCAACATCTCACAGATGGAAAATAGGGGGCCCTCTACAGTAAGGCTGGTCAGTTGACGAGTCCGCCTAAAATCAATTGACCAGTCGAATGTTTTATTTATTTATTTATTTATTTATTTATTTATACCCTTCTGTACTGCTTTCCCACAAGCTCATGTTTGCGTCTTTGAAAGACCTGGGGGAGGTGACTGGAACGTGAAGATCTCTCCCTCTCTCTCGCACGCGCGCGCGCGCGCGCGTGTGTGTGTGTGTGTGTGTACGTTCAGGGCGGAACTACATGCAATAGCAGCAGTTGTGCTTTTGATGTGGGTCACCATTCAACAGCACTGAAGTCGTGGTTGAGGCAGGATTCTAGTGGAGAAATAGCAAATGGGGGGGCACGGAGCCCTTCCTCTACTCACTTCACACCCTGCAACATCTCTCCCCCCCCCCGCCCCGCCCCTGCCTGCCTGCCAAAGCCAGGCTTCAAGATCAGCAGTGGGCCTGGTTGAAGAAAAACGTCCCTGGGGTCAGTAAGCGTGTGTGTGTAGTGGTGGATCAATGAAAGGTTCAACACATGCTCCTCCTGCCCCTGTTAGAAATGAACGCACGCCATTACAGCTCTTCGGTGCAATCAGAGTCTGCCAAGGTCAAGGATCACCAGCACCTTGCCATAAGGAAAAGTATGGACAGTATCTTTTACCAGGGTAGTAGAGACTGTTCCTGGTAAACAGAGACAGCTGAAGTGTGAGCGATGTTGTTTTCAGTCTCCCTTACACAGCTCTCTGAAAGTGCTGATTAGTTTTATATAGCATGCAGTGCCTTTCCTGTTGGGTTTTTTGGGGAGGTGTTTTTTGCAGAACTTCGTGGTAGATGGTGAGACAGATGAGAAGCCTTGAGAACCAGGCAGTGCTGAATTTGTGTGGACTGTAGTAAGTTGCCATGTAAATAAGCCTTTAAGCGTGACCTCCCTGAGTTTGCAGAGCTCTGGGAAGATGCCACTCTGTCTGTGGAATCTTCTGTGTTGTGTAGTCAGTCCATTGGTCTGTCTTGCCCAGTGTTGTTTACAATGACTGACAGTGACCTGGCTGTCACGATCATGGTGGGAAAATAAGCCACGGTGGCTTATTTTCTATGTCCGCGAGTGCCCATCACAAGCTGCCTGATTAGCATAACTACCCTTGCCGGACGTGGGTTGTCTTGACATCCAAACCATGGCTTGTTCAGGGTCTCAAACAGGTGTCTTTTCCAGCCTTGCCTGGGGATTGAACATGGGACTTTTTGCATGCAAAGCAGGGGCTCTACCTCTGAGCTAACGTGAGGGTGCTTTTGTGATTACTTGTATGCTGCAGTTCTGCCCCCAAGTTGTTCAAATTGCAGCTGCTATCAAAGACTCTACTTCAGGTTTCCCTGCTCTGCCAAATCCAGCAACAGATTTGCACTTAGTTATGAATGGGGATTGCATCTTGACGAGTAATTGAGAAAGAGAACTTAGCTTTCAACAGACACACTGAGTGAGCACACTGGAAATGAAAAGCAGAAGTGGAGAGACAAAGTGGAACTGGATGCATAAAATCTAGCGGAGGCTGGTGGCTTTGATTTTGGTGGGGCTGTGGGTCCATTCTAGGTTTCAGTCGGAACCAGCCAGAACTCTAAAGGAGCCATCCAAGGTGCTGAACCCAATCTCCAAAATAGGTTCTGACTGAAACCCAAAATGGATTTACATCCCCACCGAAACTGGAGCCACCAGCCTCCACTGGATTAAAATCTTAAATTACCATGTGGTTGATGCTGTTCGACCTCCCCCTCCTCCCCCGTGCAGAGACTAAGCACAGTTTCCTCTTAACTCCAAGTACAGAGAGAAACATAGTGTTGACTATTGTGAGATTTCTGTATGTGCTACAGGTGCCCTGATAGTAGTAATATTAATGTTATTGTTGTTGTCACAATCCCCTCCCCTTGCCATGAAGACTATTTTCCTGGCCCCCATGTTCCACACATGCATATATGCTGCTTAGATTTCTCAAACACATCAGAACTGCATCACAAAATTTTTACAGAGCATGCAACCCACAATGGGATAGGAATATTCTTCTCTTTGACCCTTTTTCTTTTGGTGGCTATTTTTAATCCACACAGTTGCAAAAGAACCTCTGCAATAGTCACTAATATTTACCAAATGAGTCTTGGATCTGGATCAGGTGTCCCTGGATATATATGGATGGTGAAACATGTTCCTATGGTCTTTAAGCTTTGTCCATCCAATATAAATTCTCACTTGCAAAATGGAAACAGCCTGAGCCTATCCATGTTTACTCATATTTCAGTGTGACTTCCAAGTGCACATAGGCTTGCAGCCTGGTTGCACCTTGTCTTCTGCTGCTGGTTTTGTTTCCTCTTAATGTATCAGTAAACTTTCCTCCCTTCCTCCCTGGATGCTTCGGGATGAGGCTTTTATTGCACCATCACCCTGCTCGTTCATGGAAGTTTATGGGGTGTATGTGTGTTAGGGATGTCAGAGAATTTCTCCACGAATCTTGGGGAGGCCGAATGCCAGCGCATTCGGCCCCCCGAAATTCGTGGAGAAATGGTCTGCCCCCCCCCGGGACGGGACTTACCTTGCTCGAATGTCCCTGGTGGCATCGGCTCCGGCGGCGGTTCGGCAGTGGTTCGGTGGCAGCCGGTCTTCCGACCGACTGCCGCCACCACCATTTCCAAGTAAAAAAACAAACAAACAAACGTGATAGGCTACGTAAAGATTTACGTAGCGATAGGCTACGTAAAGATTTACGTAGCCTATCAAGGCTAGATTTTTAAAAAACACCATGATCGGCTACGTAAATGTTTACGTAGCCGATCACGGCTGACTTTGGGGGGGGGGGGGGAAACGCGTACGCAAAGGCTGACAGAGTCTCGTTTGATGAAGCAGCCACAAAGAGCTCCATGTAAGGGCAACAGAGCCCTCAGTTTATGATGAGTGAGAACGAATGTTGCATAGACGTACAGTTAAAATATTGTCTTTTTCAAAATTGCCTCTTTTTAAGGAGGAGCAGTTAAACTGACGACAGGCAGTCTACAGTACGAAAGGTCTTGGCTCCAAGAAGCACTTCCTGGAATATATGCCTTGTCTTTTATTGTGGTTTCCTTGGCTGGAAGCTTATTACGTTACTTCAGAAATGAATTTCTAACTGTTTTGCACAACATCTCTTCCTGTTGGGAAGGCAGGCAGAGAAACTAAGACAGTGGCTTTTGGGATGCTCAAGATTCTTCATCGTTGCTGTGACTGAGGAAACCTGGCTGACCTATGCCAGCATTTTCTTGGTTTTTTCCCTCCTGACTGTTGAGTGCTGTGTTCTCAGCAACCAGCGCTATAGTAACATCACAGGAAAGTGAGTCACAAAAATAGACATTGGATGCTTGTGTATTTCCTGGCGACTGGCCGGTGCTGCCCCGAAAGATGGCATCAGAGTTGCCATGAACAGAGCCCAAGATGTTTTGCTGCCTGATGTGGACCAGCAAATGCTGCCCAGCCTCCCAGTCTAGGTGCATAGTACCCGAGGCTAGTCAAATTACTTTGGCACCTGAGGAAGAAAATCCCACAGTAAAATACAACAACTACAACAACTGCAAAAGAATAGCCATCCTCAGGGCTGGCCTACCATTAGGCAAAGTGAAGTGGCTGCCTCAGGCAGCAAATGCTGGGAGGGAGCCTGAAGGTGTTTGAGGAGACAATTGTGTGCTACGTGGCTTGGCTTGCACCCCCTAAGCTAGCCTGCTGCCTTCAGGTGTGGTGGAGGATGCTATCCCACTGTCAGTGTTTAAGAAAGATTCAAGTGCCAGTCCGGTTGACTTTTGTACATGGAATGGGAGAGGGGTGCCATCTTGTCCTTCACCTCAGCCAGAAAAATGTCTTGGGCTGGCCCCGGCCATCTTTTCTCATCTCCTGACTTCAGGTTTTCTTCTTATTTTTCCTTTTGTAAGAGACAAGAGGTCACGGCACACATTTTCAAAAATCTCTTGGACTTTCTGTCTTACAGCTCCCTGAACCATATCCCACAGTTTTCTCGCACAACATGAATCTACAACTGCTGTAGATTGCTGTCTGTCGTTGGCATCAGTCACCAGTTCTCTGCCTGCAACCAAGCATCACCTAAGTGATGGCTGTGGCCCTGTTCCGTTGCTATGATCTTAACCTGCTTTCCAGTCAGGATTTATATAAGAAATAAGCAAATAAGAACAATAAGCCACAGCAACCCCATTCTACACTGGCCACCTCATGTACCCACCTCACCCACCTAATGGTAGGGCCAGTTCTGAAGCTAAGAATGAGATTCCCTGTTCACTAGCCATGTCTAGTCCTCATTCCTCTGCTCATTTGTTCTCTTACTGTCCTATTTTCCCTGCCATGGAAGAAATGTGGGAATGCTGTAGACATAATATACCTCGACTTCAGCAAAGCTTTTGACAAAGTGCCCCATGATATCCTGATGAGCAAACTAGCTCAACGTGGGCTAGATGAAACAATGATCCAGTGGATCTACAGTTGGCTACAGAATCGGACTCAAAGAGCGCTTATCAATGGGACCTTCTCAAACTAGGGAGAGGTAACGAGTGGGAGAGGTAACGCTCAGTCCTGGGCCCAGTGCTCTTCAACATTTTTATTAATGACTTGGAGGAGGAGGTGCAGGGAATGCTGATCAGATTTGCAGATGACACCAAATTGGGCGGGATAGCTAATACTTTGGAAGACAGAAACAAAATTCAAAGTGATCTCGATAGACTGGAGTGCTGGGCAGAAAACAACAGAATGACATTTAATAGGGATAAATGCCAAGTTGTGCACCTAGGAAAAAGAAACCAAATGCACAGTTACAAGATAGGGGATACGTGGCTCAACAACACGACAAGCGAGAAGGATCTCGGAACTGTGGTAGATCACAAGCTGAATAGGAGCCAACAATGTGATGTGGCTGCAAAAAAGGCCAATGCTCTTTTGGGCTGCATTAATAGCAGCATAGCTTCCAAATCCCAGGAAGTACTAGTTCCCCTCTACTCAGCACTGGTTAGGCCTCATCTGGAGTACTGTGTCTAGTTCTGGCACCACACTTTAAGAAGGATGCAGACAAACTGAAGAGGGTTCAGAGGAGGGCAACAAAGATGATCAGGGGACTGGAAACAAAGCCCTATGAGGAGAGACTGAAAGAAGTGGGCATGTTTAGCCTTGAGAAGAGAAGACTGAGGGGAGACAGAATAGTGCTCTTCAAGTACTTGAAAGGTTGTCCCAGAGAGGAAGGCCAGGATCTCTTCTCATCATCCCAGAGTGCAGGACACGGAATAATGGGCTCAAGTGACAGGAAGCCAGATTCCAGCTGAACATCAGGAAAAACTTCCTGACTGTTAGAGCAATCTGACAATGGAACCAATTCCCTAGGGAGGTGGTGGGCTCTCCCACACTGGAGGCATTCACGATGAGGCTGGACAGCCATCTGTCAGGGATGCTCTGACTTGGATTCCTGCATTGAGCAGGGGGTTGGACTCGATGGCCTTGTAGGCCCCTTCCAACCTTACTGTTCTATGATTCTATGAGATGGCAGTAGATGGACTGGATGCTCTTATCTTCCCTGATCTAGCCTGATGTATGGGTGGGAGAAAGTGTGTGCAGCTCCTGCCCAGTATGCTTCTGCCCCCTCTGCGTGTATACATGGGAGGGAACATCTGCATGCTGCCTATGCATTTAACATATACATACATGGCTGGAAATCATGTGGTTAGCGCACTACTTTAATCTAATAAAGCTGTGTTTTGTTGTTGGATTGTTGAAAAATTGTTTTGAGTTCAAAGTTGTTTTTAGTTATATGTTGTTAGTATATATTCATATATTTTTTATGTAAATGGTTATTAAACTTTGTATATTGCATTTTAATGTTTTAACTTTTGTAAACCGCCCAGAGAGCTTTGGCTATAGGGTAGTATAGAAATTAATAATAATAATAATAATAATAATAATAAATCAATTGTGTGCTTTTCACCTACGGTCATATGTGTAGGCAGCATTCAGAGGCTCTGTCCCTGTGTATACATGCACAGATGGAAGAGAGGCTGGCACACCAGGTAAGCAGGGTAGGAGCTGCATGCACTCGTCCCCTTGCATGGATTGGGCTGGATCAGGGGAGATATAACCTCTGATCTGGCCCAGTGTGGTTTTTAGGGGACGTACAGATGTGCATATATAAAGTGCATTTCAGTTTAGTCATAGCATTGCCAGTCTAAGGATATCAATCGCCTACATGTCTGGAAACAACAGAAAATATGCCACCTTCCAACAGCAGCTTTTGGGTGCCCTGTATTGGCCTTACATGACAGTTCCTACAAGACAGTATGAGAGAAGGGGCACAAACTGGATATTTAAAAATGTGACTGTACAGGAGGAGCAGCAGCAGCAGCACATTTCTGGCTCTGGAGACACCCTGTTTCTGACTGCAAAGGCACTCTACTAAAATGCGGCAGATTGAGAGACCAGTTAATCCAGGAGGCTACAGAACTAGAGTTCATCAGTCCATCTGACCTTCTCAAAGCTTGAGCAAAGATCACTGGGGAATTCTTCACTACAAATAATTCCTCTCCTAT
The DNA here is from genome assembly GCF_057233095.1 of Heloderma suspectum. Taxonomy (NCBI): domain Eukaryota; kingdom Metazoa; phylum Chordata; class Lepidosauria; order Squamata; family Helodermatidae; genus Heloderma; species Heloderma suspectum. The sequence continues at coordinate 229,998,508 of NC_139459.1, forward strand.
TTGGATATGGACTGTATTCAGTGGGGTAGATGCCCAGTTTGAGGAAGCTATGGGCAAGATGCCTGATGGTGCTGTCTCCCCCCCCCCCTTACCAAGTGGTGGTCCGCAGCAGGGATTGGCTTCCCCTTTCCTTCCCTTTTCTTATTAAACTCACTTCTACTAAGCTGGTGGGCTGGTGACACTCAGCCTGGAACTATGAATCCAAGTGCTGTCTTCATAGCCACAGATGCCGCTGGGCCTTGCTACATCAGGCCGCAGTGGCATTCTGGGGGAATGAAGATGGTGGACAGCTGCAGCTTTACCCAGTGCTTTGCTTCACAGCTGCAAGCTGAGCACTGCCAATCTGCTGCCTGAGTAAAAATGTGTTTAAAAGAGAAAGAAAAGGAGGCTGGTGAGTGGTGTCATCACCGCTAGGCCCTTCTGAACCCCTGAGATCCAACATTTTGTTCCACCATGATGGGCAATTTCAAGGACCTTCTGGTGATTCTTTATCTTGAAACCAGACTTGGACTAGACAGCCCTTCAAGTAGAGGGTGCCTTCAAAACAGAGGACAGTGTTCTGGCATCACTTCAAGTAGACGACTGTCCTCTATAAAAGAGGACACCTGGCCACCTTCCTCCTTTCAGTCAGTTTCATGTACGTGGTGAAGTAGGCTGTTGCTTTATGAAAATAACTGTCGCAATAAACCAGCTAATCTAAGGTGTATATGGATACCGCTGGTGAAATCCAAGTGTTATACTGATGGAACATAATTATTACTAGGGCTGCAATCCTAAACCTGCTTATTGGGGAGTAAACTCTGAATATACTTCTGACCAAACCTGCTTAGCATTGCACCATGGGTTACTTAAAGGTCAGTTGTATGTCAGTGGAGAGAGATTCCTTTGGTTTTGATCTTGGGTACCTGTTCCTGAAGGTGAGCTAGATTTTGTGGAACTACTGGAGGCCTCTCCTCATCCCACATGGATGGTAGAGGTAGTTTTGAGGGGTGGGAACCTGGAAAGGTTCTCAGGTTGGGTGACTCAAATTGTTGTTCTTCAGACATTCAGTCATGTCCGACTCTTCGTGACCCCATGGACCATAGCACGCCACGCCTTCCTGTCCTGCGTTCTCTCCCGGAGCGTGCGCAAGTCCATATTCATTGCATCGGTGATGCTATCCAGCCATCTCATCCTCTGCCGTCCCCTTCTCCTTTTGCCTTCAGTCTTTCCCAGCATCAGGGTCTTTTCCAGAGAGTTTTCTCTTCGCATTAGGTGGCCAAAATATTTCAGCTTCAGCTTCACTATCTGTCCTTCCAATGAGCACTCAGGGTTGATTTCCTTTAGGATGGACTGGTTTGACCTCCTTGCAGTCCAGGGGACTCGTAAGAGTCTTCTCCAGCACCACAGTTCGAAAGCATCAATTCTTCGGCGCTCAGCCGTCCTTATAGTCCAGCTCTCACAGCCATACGTTGCTACTGGGAAAACCATAGCTTTGATTAGACGGACCTTTGTCGGCAAGGTGATGTCTCTGCTTCTTACTATGCTGTCTAGGTTTGCCATAGCTTTCCTCCCAAGGAGCAAGCGTCTTTTAATTTCATGGCTACAGTCACTGTCTGCGGTGATCTTGGAGCCCAAGAAAATAAAATCTGTCACTGCTTCCATTTCTTCCCCTTCTATATGCCAGGAAGTGATGGGGCCAGATGCCATGATCTTAGTTTTTTTAATGTTGAGCTTCAAACCAGCTTTTGCACTCTCCTCTTTCACCCTCAACAAGAGGCTCTTTAGATCCTCTTTGCTTTCTGCCATTAGGGTGGTATCATCTGCATATCTGAGGTTGTTGATAATTCTCCCGGCAATCTTAATTCCGACCTGTGATTCATCCAGCCCGGCGTTTCTCATGATGTACTCTGCATATAAGTTAAATAAGCAGGGCGACAATATGCAGCCTTGTCGTACTCCTTTCCCAACTTTGAACCACTCGGTTGTTCCATGTCTGGTTCTTACTGTTGCTTCTTGACTCTTGTACAGGTTTCTCAGGAGACAGGTAAGGTGGTCTGCTACCCCCATCTCTTTCAGAATTTGCCACAGTTTGTTGTGATCCACACAATCAAAGGCTTTAGCGTAGTCAATGAAGCAGAAATAGATGTTTTTCTGGAATTCTCTTGCTTTCTCCATGATCCAGCGAAAGTTGGCGATTTGATCTCTAGTTCCTCTGCCTCTTCGAAACCCAGCTTGTACTTCCGGTAGTTCTCGGTTCGCATACTGCTGAAGCCTAGCTTGTAAATGCCAAAAATGATCACAATGAGTTTCTGCTGAATGGATTTCCTGTCATCCTTTTTCTTTATACCAATATTCTTTATACCACACATATTGCAGCAAAAGCAGTAAGGTATAATTTTCCTTCTTGATTAAATTGGTTTGAGTTTTCAACCAATTCCTTTTTTTTATCTTCAAATGACAGCAAAGGAAACATATGGATAAAACTGAACATAAGTGCAGAAGTATGTGGCCCTCAGAGTGGTACATTTATTTTTTTAATCTATTTTTATTTTATTTTTATAAATAAAATAAACACTACCAACAATACAATCAGAATCTTCAGTTTCCAACATTACAGTATTCTAAGAAAAAGAAAAAAGGGAGGATAGCAAAAGAAGGAAGAGAAAAAAAGAAAAAGCAGAATTATATTCAACTTCAATAGGAACAAACCAAATATCCGAACAGTCTTATAGCACAGAAATAGAAGCCACTCCATTTCCATTGGCCATAAATCACCATTCAGTTAACATGTATAATAAACATTAAAGGTTTAGCCCACAAGGAATAGTAATAATAATAATCCCATAATGATATTAATAATAATAATAATAGGGGGGAAAAGAGAAGTTAAAAAAAGGATAAAACAGGAACAAATCATTTGTATATTTTAAGTAATATATCTAAAATATATTTATATGTATACATACACATACACACACAAATATACACTTTATTACAATATAACATAAAAAGAGAAAGAAAAAAAATATGCAAACATTTATTTTGACATACTACTCAGACATCTTATCAGCTAAAGCCCAAACAACACTTCAAAAGAACAGTAAAAGTGGCTAAGTTCCAACTCCAGAGGCTGAGAGAGTTGATTCCCTTAGTTTAGTTTTAATACCAATTAAAAATGCTTCTGCAGCATCAGGATCCAAAAATCTTTTCATCTGGCCTTCAAAAAGAATACAAAATGTAGCCAGATATTTAATATGATATTGCAGGTTAATTTGCTTTGCCAAACTTCTTGCCTTGGTAAATTGCCTTCTTCTGTCAGCGATTTCTTTAGTATAATCATGAAAAAGCATAATCTTGTCATTTGCTGGTCCCCACCGGAGCTCACCTTGTTCTCTTGCCAGATGCATAAGGTAATTTTTTGTGGAGACTCGAGAAAATGGACCAATAACAGTCCCAAAAGTCCCTTTAGTGCCACGTATTGAACCGGAAACACGATATGCATGCTCAATATCAAGTAAAAATCAGATGGTAAAGCAAATAGCTCATGCAAAAGTTTAATTCAGCCAAACCTAAAGCCACGTCTTTAATACCAAGGATACGTAGATTCACTCTGCGTGTGAAGGTCTCCATTTGAGAGATTCAAGCAGACAAAACATTGTGAGACACTTTCATGGCCATTTCATTAGCAGTATCCCGATCTTCAAGATCATTAACCTTCGTTTCCATCTTTTGAAAAGAGATATTAATTAAATCCACAGTCCCCTGAAGGGCAGTAATTGAGTCCTGAATTGTTTCAAGTTTCTTTGACTGCTCTGGTAGCTGAGAAGACATAGTTTTTATCAAAGCAAGCAACTCCTCTTCATCTCCGGCATTTCTAGAAACCTTTGCTGAGGAAGCAATTGGGGGGGGGGTAGGTGGTGTTTTCAAGCCTTTCCTTTTTTCCTTTGGTACTGCCATCCTCCATTTTCCAAAGCACAACAAGCAAGTATAATTGTAAAAACAAAAAAAACCCAAACACTTACGCAGATTTAAATCCAAGTCCTCCGATATTGCTGGTAGTTTAAATTCAGAAATGCTATTTGGAGTTGTTTGTCCTTGTGTCTCCTAATTGCTTAGGAGTTTCAAACAGCGTTCAGTATATGACACTCCAGTGATTTCAGCCCCTCTGTTTCTTCGCAGAAGCAGCTGTTCTTCCAAGATTTCATCCGGATGGTACTGTAAGCTTCCCCTTTTAATTCTAGGGGAAGATAAAAAGGTTTCTCAACCTTTTCCCAGCTGTTTGAGATAAGCAACCTGCGGCATTCCACAAGTCACTGCCGGATGCCATGGCTCCAACTGGATATTGGAGTGGTACATTTCTAAGAAACCCTCGTAAGCCTCATACTTCCTACGTTGGCCACAATGTAGTATGCACCACCATGTTCACTTTCAGATGTGCTTGCGACCATGCTGCTGTTAAATGTTAAATGATATTTAAAGCAAAACTTCTTGATGGCATGATTACAAAACCTGAATGAGGTCATACTAAATAAATATGGAAGCCATGTTATATATGAGGAATTTTCATTGCAATCTGGAGAAGAAACAGGCTTTCTTCACACAGAGCTTTTATCCTGCGATTGAGATTGCTCCTTCATGGAAGTTTGTGAGCTCTTTACATGATGCTGTGAACCTCCAAGGCATCTCCTGCACTAAATGCCCTTTGCTCCGTTTTTAATTAGGTCGCAGATCTAATTAAGCTATCAAATTACCCTGTTTTGTTCCGCTTGAATTCCCTCCGTGAAAAGAGGAAAAGCTGCAAGAAGAGGAGCGAGATCAGTGAAAGATAATGAAAGACTCAGACACGGGGAAAAGGAGGGGGAAGGTGGGGAAGGAAGTGGGTGAAAAAGGGAGTCATTGTGATCCTGCAGCAACCTTGTGGGGTAGATCATGAGAGCTATTTTACAAATTGGTTAAGATCTTCCTCCTTTTGATGCAGGTCTCAAATGGCCTTGCTGAAATCCTGCAGATCACAGGTGGGCAACCCGTAGCCCACATCTGGCCCTCTGTGCAGCCCCTGAGAAACCTGCCCCTGTTTTGCTGCTGCTCAGGTGGGTAGCAGGGAAAAGGCCACTATTCAAGCACTGCTATTAGCAGTGCCAGGACAGCACTCCCAGTTGGGCTTGCAGGGGTGGGGGAGGTGGGCTTAGCCTCCCTGCCCCTCAGCAATAGCAAAGCAGCAGAGATGGCTGTTTCCCCATCGGTAATGGTGTCAGAGAAACAGCAGTCTCTGAGGCTTTAACCTCCCCACCCCCAAGCGATTCCATTTCAGTGGGCAGAGATAGGAGGTTTACGTCTCCCCATCCCTGAGTGCTAAGGTGCATGGGTGGGGGGAAGAGCGCATGAGCTTGTGCATGTGGATGCCGACCCAGTACCATGTGCAGCTTTCCAGGCCAAAAAGGTTACCCAGCCCTGCTGTAGATAGTTCCTCCTGATTCAGTCCCTTCTGGTGGCTTTCTAGATCAAGCTGATTAAATTGATCATGCTGCCTGATCCATGGAGAACTGGAACCAGAAAATAAAATAAAAAAGGCCTTCATGCCAGCATGTGAAAGCAAGAAGGAGGCGGTAATGCAGCCTGTGCTTGCTGAAGTGTCTCGCTGGAGGGCTACCAACATCGCCCCCTCCGCCAAAGCCTGCACAGCATGCTTCCATGTGGCAGCTCTTTATTTGGTGAATGTTGTGTATATGCTCCAAGGCTTGAATGGTGTGCTCTGGCACTCCTCCTTAGAAATCCTCCTGCAACCAATATCCTAAGGTATTGGTTGCATAGGTTGTTGTCAAGGCCTTGTCCGACTGAACTGTGTGTCTGACTTACTGCTTGTTAGAGGGTACCACCCCAGCTGCAAGTACATGAATGAAACAAATCTGTGACACCGGTTGTTATAGCTGCTGGACTTTGCCAAAGTTGCCGCAGTCTCTGCTACTGTGCATTCTAGCTTTCAAAAAACCCCTTTCAAGTTGGGTTCTGGAACTGATTTGCATATGGTGTCCACACTAAGTTTATCATCACAGCTCAGTTCACCAAATTTGCAAAAATGCATCAAGGGAGTGGTGATGGTGCTGCTGCCAATGAAGCCAAATGGTATATAACTTGTTCATGGTGGGCTGCTTCCCAGTATGGGCCCGTCTACATGGGAGGTTTTCTCCAATGCTGCTGTGGCTAGGGACACATGCTGTTATGGCCACTCTGCAGCAAAACAGTCGTTTCCACCTGGAAATCTGGAGTTGTTTCAGAGGGGTTTTCTGCCGCATTTTCCTTTTAAGCTGGCTTCCTCCTGCTTCTAGTGCAGTGTGCCCCATACCCCTGAATTAAATGCAGCTTCTTATGTGTGTTTTTTCGGGGGGGGGGGGCATTCTGCTGTTGCATCACTGTAGATGGGCCGCCCCTTTTGTTTTTTCCCTGCTGCATCCCTGCTTTATGGAATGGTGGTTGTTGGGGTTCAGGGAACTTATTGCCCTCAAGCGCACTTCAGCAAAGAGCAGAACTCCAGCCAAAGGGTAAACACAAGCTCAGCATCCCTACTTGGAAATAAGGGAACAGCTGATTACCCCAGTTTAATTTTTAATTTAATTTTCTCCACATCACTTTTTTTTCCAAGGGCACCAGGTTGGGGAAGTAACTGGTGGTCTCCTCACATATCACTGAGCACGGAAAGGGGGCTGTGGAGGGAAGTGAGCCTATTATTCTCAATGGGTGCTGCTTCTCTGCTGCTGCTGCTGCCTCTACTGGCCACCGCCTCTTGTCCCTCTCCTGCATTGTTTAGTTTTCACTGTATTGCCCTATCGATACAGCGAAATACCAAGGCTACAGGCTCCTGCTCCTGGCTACCTCCTCTTGCTAGATAGCTAGTACTTGAAACAGCACTGCTCCAATCTTCTCAATGGGAAAAAGATGCTCAATGGGAAAAGATTCTCAATGGGGGTGGGGAAGCAGGCAACAGAGGCTGCAGACTGAGAATGGGTGAAGTACCGAGATTGCTATATTTACTCCCTGGACGTGTGCAACTGGAGTTTTATGACTGGACAACACAGGCTGCAGACTGTCAATGGGTGAAGTGGCTAGGTCCCTGTATTTACTCCCTGGAAAAGGAGAGAGGGGGTGGGATCTCTAACTCCTTGACTGTTGGCTGGAATAGGGTGAAATTGCGCTAGTGGGGAGCTCTCATGGGGAGGCTTCAGATGCTATCAGGGATAATAACATGGTGGGGGGACCTGGACAGGGGCAGAAAATAAACCTCTCTCATTGGTTGAGCATTACCTGCCAGTCTGATGATGTTAAGTTCAACTCCCCTCCACCCCGGAAGTATGTTGCTTTCAAGCGCTGTGGGACCCATGAAAAGCAGATTTTTAAGTTATGGTACACTCGGCTTTTCTTGCTTCATGTGTCCCTGATGGACCAAAGCTGATTCCATGAGAATCCATTGTTGGGAAGATCCCCCTACATGTGTAAGTGCAGGCCAGGGAGAAGTTCCCCCTGTGCACTGTCTTGTTATCATGTGCCTTTTGAGCTAGGTTAAATCTTAGTAATATACCACGGATGTGAATGGAGTTGTTGCTGGAGATGAACGCATTTCTTTGTATTCCAGAAACAGAACAGTGATTGCACTGAAAAGCCTGCCTCTCAGGGCAACAAAAAAAGCCTTGTTTGTACCAAGATACTCAGTTTAATTGGTTTGTTTTGAGGTTAAAAACTGGACTCTTCTAATGTGTGTGTAGTAGCAATAACTTAGTAGAGATTGAAGACAGATTGTGAGGTAAGGGGAGGAGAGAGTGAGTGTTTATAGGCAAAAGCCTAATATGTTGTTTCTATACTTGCCATTTTTCTCTGGAATTGCCACCCTTTCTTTCCTTGCTTTTTACCAAGAATCCAGATGATGTCATTGTCAAATGGTTGCAGTCCAGTGTTTTTCTGTGTTGGCCTCCTGTATATTTTCAAACTTGATTTATAGTGATTTTTTTTTAAGTTACAATAAGTCAATAAAAAGGCAAAGCATATTGAGGGTTTTCAGGGCTCATGCCCCTTTTAATTGAAACTTTCCCGTTTGCAGGCCCTGTCCATCTGTTGTTTCCTGTTGATCATGTGCGTGTGTGTGTGTGTGGGGGGGGATGGTGTTGCAGACTCTTATTCTTACCTTGCATAGGGTCTCTTAATTGTCCCAATGTTAGTTTCTCTTCTGCGGCAGGGGGTGGGATGGGACTTCAATTACTGCTTTCCTTGCATTATTTTTTCTTTTCTTTCTTTCAATGACAAAATGGCTATGAAGTAGTCTAGGAATAATGAAGCAAAAGATTTACGTTCCTGGGTGTGTGTGTGTTTTTTCTTTTTAGTGCAGGTTGAGTTCTTTCCACGTAATACATACGTGCTCATTCTGACAGTTCACACTTCTGAATAATTTGGTTTTCGATTTGCAACATCTTCTGAACATCACACTAATTTGGGCTGAGGAACACTAACTTCGTCTCTCCAGGGTAGCCGCTGTTCCACCCCTTTTAATAGTGACATTTTTATTTTGGTTTTTTTTCAGAAGCAATTGAGTGGTGAGTTTCGAAGAGCAGTGGCTAGCTAGGTAGCAGAACTTGGTAAGCTGTTGAATGAATACATATTGCTGTGGTCCTTGTGGTGAGTGGGTAAGGACTATATAGCTCAGAGGTGGAGAGCACATGCTTTGCATGGTTTCTAAACGGACTCATAGTCTTGCTCTGCATAAGGCAGATTCGTACGTTTGTACGAGTCCCTAGGAAAGTCTGTGTACTTCACTCTTCAGCTTTTCTGAGCTTTTGTGGAATAGCAGAATCCATAGCTCAGGACATATACTCATGGGTAGCTTCTCAAATCCACACTTTTTGCCCTCATGAGCCTGTTTCATTTTGAGTTAAAATAGAAAAGACTTAAAGATTTGTCCCAAAGAGCACAAAGAATGTCAAGGAGTTCAAAACTGGAGGGTCATCTATGCTCGAGATGAGTTTGATGCCCTGAGCTCAAGCAATCTGTACTATTCCTGGGAGAATCTATATTTTCATAGTGCTAATATCTCAGCCCCCACCTCCCTCACTCTACAAATCCATACTGAGAGGTGCTTTCTCTGAACTAACAGCAGCCCTTCCATGGTGCTCATCAGCTGATATTTATTTCTGCTTACAGCATGTGTATCCAGGAAGATCAACAAAGCTGTTTGCAAGACAACAATCCAGAAAAGCACAGTGCCTTCAATATGCATACTGAGATTGCTTCGGTCATGTTTCGTCAACTGCATTGTATGGCATATTCCAGCATGCTGGCAATCTGGGGAAAATGTGTCAATAGATACAAGTTGGGTGATTACATGTGAGAAGGCCTTCTTGGTTGCTGCACCAAGGCTGTGGAATTCCCTGCTATAGGAGGTTAAGTTTGCTCCCTCCCTGCTGTCCTTCTGCCAGCAGGCAAAGACCTCTTTCTTCACGCAGGCCTTTGGTGTACTAGTGGGTTGGATGCTGTTTTTATTCTGTTAATGGTGTGTTTATTGTGTTTTAATGCATTGTTTTATTATTTTATTTATGATTGTAAGCCACCATGAATGCATTTTTCTTCACAGAAAGGCAGGGTAAAAATCCAGTCAAATAAATAAATAATAAACTTAGTTGACTTGTGGGGAAGAATCAGCTTTATCTCTTAGTAACTGAGTTTGGTCTTTGCTGTTTGCCCTAGACAAATGCATGCGAGAAGATGATAGCATATACCCTTTTAGATAATTTAGAAATTGCCATCCTGTGAAGCACTGAGCACCACCCATTTTTATATATGCCTCACTGGTCTGGTTTTTCAAGACTGCTACTACTTACTTGGTTCCATTACGCCAACATAGTTCCCTCCAGATTGGACTACAACTCCCATCAGCCCCTGTCACCATGGCCAGTTGCTATGCATTATGGGAATTGTAGTCTAAAATACCTGGAGGGTTAACGAAAGTGAACTTAAACAAAATACCCTAGGGAATTAGGAAATAGATTGTATTAATCATGTGCAATCAAAAAGTCCAATGCTACAGAGTTTAGACTCAGAATTGTACACTGCCAAGTTGCTAAATATGCATTTCCAGCAACAGGGATACATAGGGAGACCTTTTTGGTGATTATGGGTTCTTCTAAGTAAATCTCTGATTTAGAAGATGGGATTTTAGATGTTGCCATTAAGACAATCTCAAATTCTCTACCTTTATAAACCCTTCATTTTTGTTAGTGGAATAGGTTTTATATTTTGCAGTGTGTGTTGATTCTATTTGCATGGAATGCACTGTTCAGGTATAGGGGGGCTTTGGGCCACACTTGGAATACTTTAGTCCAATTCTTTGGTCAGATTGGAGGAGAAGAGTTAGGACTTACTTCCAGTTCATTGCCTTTTGTGGCCTTAGACATTTCTAGATTAACACACCCTCTTGTATATTTTTTAATTATAACGTAAGAACATAAGAAGAGCCATGCTGGATCAGACCAAGGGTCCAGCCCAGCATGCTGTTCACACAACTACACCTTCAGCTAGGGGTCTGTGGACTTCTAGTGTGCATGATTTCTTGGTCTAAGTTCAGAGAGGAGGGTGGTTTGGCTGCCTTTTGTGCCTGGTTCTTGTTTTGTGGTAGTCCACACTTGGCATTGTGAACTTCTTAAACCTCTCTATAGTCTTATCTAGATGTCTTCGATGAGGTCCATTTAAGCAGCAGGACGAATGAAGAACTAGAGCCAGTGTGGTGTAGTGGCTAGAGTGCTGGACTGGGAGTCGGGAGATCCGGGTTCTAGTCCCCACTCGGCCATGGAAGCTCACTGGGTGACTTTGGGCGAGTCACAGACTCTCAGCCCAACCCACCTCACAGGGTTGTTGTTGTGAGGATAAAATGATGGAGGAGGGGGAGGATTATGTAAGCCGCCTTGGGTTCCTTGCAAGAGGAAAAAAGGCGGGATATAAATGCAATGAATGAATTAATGTGGTGGCCCTTGAGAATCTTCTTCGTGTAGGGCAGGGTAATAAATTCACAATAAATGGTGATGAGAAGAGAAATGATACTGTATTGGACGGGATCCTGAAGCTCCATGTGGAGTTATATTTTTGCATTTCTTTTTGTGAGTGTATGCTTTGGCCACATCTGATCACATCTCTTGCAACATGGTTGGCAGTGAGCCAGTGCTGCTTCTGAGAAGGATGTTCACCAGTGGACAAGCTCACTAGCTATTGATGTGACTTCCAGACATGTAGGTTGCCCTAGCCAAGATGTCCAAGTGTGCATGTGTTTGTAGATAAAACATGAAATCCTAAAACAAAAGATCTACAATTTTAAAGTAGTTCTGTATGCATGTGATTGTGGTCAGCAAATGCCAGTCGAAATACCACGGTGTTTCTGTTGCTTCTAGAACAGGCTGAGTTTTTGTCAAATATCCTGGGAAAGGGAACAGCAGCCAAGAATACTTTTCAGACCTCATTATTCGGAGTTCCTGTACGGCTAGGATCAGAAAGAGCGAAATCTTGGCTAATCTCTTTCCTTCCACCCATGTTAGTGATGTTTAGCTTCTCGCATTTGTGACTGTACATGGCAGAGCAATAAGCTCCTCCATCCACTGAACAGCCTTGGAAATAAGTCCACAGAATTTACTCAGCCTCCTACCTACACCTTGTTTGCTGCACATCAGTGACTTAAAAGGGGTGGGTGGAAGGGGAGAGAACCAAATATCTTTCCATTCATGAAAGCTTCCTTGCCCGAGTGTCAGTACTGGCTCCAGGTTTTTGAGGGCCCTTGAGCAAGATAACCTCAATGGGCCCCCTCCCTCGGTGAGTCTACCTTCTTTGTCACCAGCTGCTCTCCCTCCTCCTCCTCATTGCTATCACCTGCTTGCTTGACAGGCAGAGAGCCAGGGAGAAAGTAGGACGTGGCATCTGCTGTTCCTCCTCCTCATCGCCACCATGGTCTGGCCAGAGTGAGAGACAGGTGAACAAGCAGGTTGCAGTGGTGAAGAGGAGGAGCAGGTCAGTGGGCCCATGCTGGGGTGTGGGCCCTCAGCAGGTGCCTGACCATGCCTACCCTTGATGCTGGCCCTGCTGGATGTAGTTCTTACTTGCCAGAAGCAAACTGATATTTAACGCCTGATTCAGATGTGATGCCCTCTTGGGTTTCAAGCACATGTTGGTTGGTTGGTTGGTTGGTTGGTTGGTTTAAAAAGTGTAGTCCTCTAATTTTATGGCTGCCATGTTGCCTCTCCCATAAGCCTATGAAACATAAGAGTATAAGAGGAGCCATGCTGGATCAGACCAAATGCCCATTTAGTCCAGCATCCTGTTCCCACAGTGGCCTACCAGCTGCCTGTGGGATGCCCATAAGCAGAACATGAGTGCAATAACACCCTCCCGATCATGTTCCCCTGCAACTGATATACAGAGGCATCCTGCCTCCAATACTGGAAACAGCATATAGTCATCAGGACTAGTAGCCATTGGTAGCCTTCCCCTCCATGAATGTGTGCAAGCCCTTTTTAAAGCCAGTAAAATGGGTGTCCGTCGCTGCATCTTGTATTAGTGAATTCCATGCTTTAGCTATGTGCTGTGTGAAGAAGTGCTTTTTATCTGTCATGAATCTCCCACCAATCAGCTTCATGGGATGACCCCATTCGATTCTAGTATTTTGAGAGAGGGAGAAAAATGTCTCCCGATCCACATTCTCCACGCTGTGCATAATTTTGTAGACCTCTGTCATGGCTCCCCTTACACGCGTATGGAACGTTTCCATAGTTTTGAGCAGAGCAGCTCATTACAAGCTGTGTATAGGGGCTTGCATCTTGTTACCACCAGAGGCTTTAAATGAGCTTCTGTTTTGCACTTTTCACTTCCTGTCCCACATTGTTTTTTTAAAAAGCTGCTCCGTGAAGGAAATAGCCTCAGAGTTGTGTGTTGATGGTTTGGTCTGAGCATTGCAAAAGGACGTTTGTCAAACCTTGTGTCTTTTGGATCCTTTTGATAAGCTGCTTTCAGAGGGCCTCATTGTACCTTCTTGGTCTTCCTGTTTTTTTATGAATAACATGTACAGGTGAGTTATAAATAGGCCCCTTATCTCCAAGATCCACCTCTGTGGCTGTTTTGAAGGTGTAACCATTCTTCACTTTGCCCCGCCCCCCCTGCCACCCCGAAATGTTTCTCCTCCTGCTTAATGCTGATTTGCACATGTCTTGGCATCTCTTCACTTGATAAACTGCCCAATAGCGTATTCTCTGTGAGATGTTATGAAGGCACCGTTTTAGCTGTTAGGTTGTTTCACACCTGCGACTCAATGCTTAATGCTGCAGTCCCTGAATAATGACAACTTATGTGTGAATCTACCCTTGAGGCTGCTTCATGTGTCAACACTTGTCATATGTAGAAGAAACTGCCTCTATGGTTTCCCCCACCCACACTTTATATTCTTGAACTTATGTCCTATTTTCCTACATAACTCTCATTTCAGCTTGAACAACCTGCAGAAAAAAGTTGTTGTTGATAATAATTATAACAACAACAACAACAGCATCATTTATATACTGCCTTATTTGCTAAAAAGCTGTTAAGGTGTTACACAGCAATTAAAAATGATAAAACCTTAACAAAAATAAGAACACTGAAAACAGTAAAATATTACAACATTAAAACTATGTCATCATTTAAAAGACTAGATTAAAAAAATGTGTCTTCACATGCTTTCTAAAGGCCAAGAGAGTGGCGGCCAATCAGAGTTCTTGAGAGAGCACATTCCACAGTTTGGGCAAGACACAGGAGAAAGCCCATTTGTGTGTGCCTGACAAATGGGCCTTTGTGCGTAATGGTGCCCTCAAAAGGGCCACTCCTGCAGATCATAATAACCAGGCAGGTTCATAGTGAGACAGGTGGTCCCTTAGATAGCCAGGTCCTAAGCCATTTAGGGCTTTAAAAGTTAAAACCTACACCTTGAATTAAGCTGGAAAGCAATTGGCAACCAGTTCATGTCTTTCAGGACAGTTGCAATATGGTTCCAATAATTAGCAGCCTAGCTGCTGCTTTTTGCACCAATTGTAGCTAGGGATGTTGGAGAAATCCACCATGGATTCAAATGAGTTTGGATTTCTATGAATTTCACCTGTGGATTCCACAGCGGACTGGCTTTTTCTGAGTCGCGTGGATTCTGTGGACTTGCAAACCATTTTTTTTTAACTTTGGGGGGAGATTTGCACAAATATACCCAGGCACTAATGCACATCAGCATAAGCGCAGATTAGCGCTAATGTGCATTAGCGCAAATGGAACGAAATTCTCATACATCCCTAAAAGAATTAGATTCCATCAATGAGTGGGTGATGGAACGAAAGATGCCTGACAATCCACGAAACACAGAAGGGAGCAGATTTAACAAAATCCGTACATCCCTAATTGTAGCTTCCGGATGCTCTTCAAGGGTAGCTCCACATAGAGTGCATTGCAATAGTGCATGATGTAAACAAGGCATGGATAACTGTTAAATAAAAAAAGTTTAATAAATGGCCCCATCAATAAATAAGAGGTACATAGACTTGTCTCAGTTTTATTTATGATCTGACATGGCCATAAAGAAAAGGACCAAGTGGTGACAGTTGCCTTCAGTTTAGCAACAGAATGAATTCTGGTCAGTCATGCTTGTTGAATATTGAGTCACCTCGATGTTGCAGGGAGAAATTAGTTGGGAGATTATATATGGCCAAATTCCACATTTTCTGAAAGATGGCAGCAGAACTGAAGGATAACCCTAAGGATTATCCTTAGGAAGGATTCCCGATCAGGAAATCGCTGGAGACCGGAACTTCATAGACCAGCTCTGGAAAGCTTGTTTGAGGTTGCAGCCAGCTTTGCTATGGAAGTGGAAAGGCTGTTACTTCAGGGTGGTGTGATGATACCATGCTTAGTTGGCTTTGTAGGCCTGTGTGCTGCTGGCACAGTGTGGACTGCATTAGTTAAGTGGTGTGTTTCTATATATTTGCATGGCGGGAGTTTCTGAAATGCAAAGAGCAACAAGAAAGGTGGTTGCTTTAAATTTCATCACTGTCAGCTTCCAGGGGTACATAGGCCCCTTCCAAGTGATCTCTGGAGAGGTGCGCGATGTGGCCAAGTGGAACCTAGGAAGCTGCCTTATACAGAGTCAGATTACTGATCTATCTAGCCCACTATTGTCGACACAGTCCGGTAGGGGCTCTCCAGGGTTTCAGGCAGGATTCTTTCCTAGCCCTGCTTGGAGAAGCCGGAGATTGAACCAGGGACCTTCTGCATGCAGTGCAGGTGCCGTGCCACTGCGCTATGTTGGTAACCACACCACTTATATCCTCAGCCCTCCACCAGTTGTTTGTCACAGTCCCATTTTTCCTCCTGACATGTTGAGGAAGCAGAGTGCAACTGATGCTGGGTTGGCTGTGGTTGTTTTTGGTGGTGGGGGGGGACAGGAATAGTGTGGCACAAAATGACATCACCTCCATCCCTGAAGCCACGATCCTGAACACTCCCATACTTTGTCTGCATGATACTTGAGCCAGGTCCAATTCCATTTGCCATGGAGATGGCCCAGGAAGACCATGTGCATTCAGTTTATATCAAGGCAGGAGTCCCTTGGGATCATGTGAGGAAATCATGACATAAGCGGAATATGTACCCTGTGGCTTTCTAAGTTACGGGAATAGCTTTGCTTCACATTCTAACCCTGCTGTCAGTTCTTGCTTACACAAATGGTTGTAAGTGAGACTGAATTTGCTGTGAGGGCTCATCGGACTTCCTGACTGGTCAAGCCAGTTGGGGAAGGAAAACCTCCCCTTTCCGCTGATCACACTTTGTGGTGTCCTGTAAGGAGCTGACATAAGAGAAGACTATTTCTGGGCCATGTTGGAGGTATGAGTCATGTCCCTTGCTCAATCACCACTTCCCTCATGACGTTCACCCCCAAATGTGATCAAGACACTGAGAGGATTTGAGGATGAGCAGATCCGTTTGAATGTATTTCCTTCTGGGGTCTTTGGGTGCACATCATCTCTTCTGTGTAGCATCCCTCCTGTAGAGTGGTACCCTTGCCCATAGAAGGTTGGCCTTGTGTCTAAACTATTTATTTATTTATTAAATTACTAGCCTTCCCCAACCTGGTGCCCTACAAATGTGTTGGACTGTAACTCCCATAATTCCTAGGTGTCATGGCCTGCTGCTGGGAATGCTGGGAATTGCAGCTGCAGACCAACACATCTGGAAGGTGCCAGGGTGGTGAAAACTCATCTAGACCTTTTAAGCCACTGGGATGTGTTGGTTGCCAAACATGTTGCTTGTCCTCTAAGGACCTTTCCCATGGAGGTGTTCTTTGCTTAACATACACAGGTTGTCAATAATGTTTTGGCCCAGGGGATCCTGCCAAGATATAGGAGAATGGACCTTCCTCAGGTCACCGTACGATTCATGTGGCCCTGCAGTTTGGATTCCATGTCCTCCTAGCCGGGGAAGAAATGCCAGAAAGAGTCTCTGACTGACCCAGAGTGTGTTGGAAAATTCTGTAGCGGTAGTGGCATTAAATGATCCTGATGGGCTGGGATTCCCATGTCAGTATGAACCAAGGTCCTTGCTGTCTTAACAGAGATCACTGCCTGATGGTGCAAAAGATGGAGTTGCATGGAAGGGAGAAGGGACAATGGGACATGAAATGGCAGCCTGCAGTGTGGCAGTGGATCCTTATCCCCCCTTTAATCTTTAACACCTTTTGAATGTTTAGGGCACTGAGAGTTGTAGGGGTCTCGTTTAGTTTCTTGTTGTTGCAACCTTGCCTACTGGGTAATGTGAGGAATCCAACTGAAGGGAGCTGTTTCCCCATTCTGGTTCAGTTCTGCAATTGTTAAATCCTAGATTATGAAGTCAAGAAGGTGATGGACACCAGAACACCAACTAGAAAAATGGGCATGAACTCTTCTAATTGGGCTTGATGTGTGTCCTCACTTGGCTGTGGCTAACTTGCTTTATTTGTTTATTGTGTCCAGGAGATGAATTAAAATGCAGCACACAACGTGCACAGAGGACAGGATCCACCATGCATTGGAGAGGTGCCTCCATGGCCTCAGCAAAAGCGCTGCCTCTGCTAGTACTTGGACAGGTAAATAACTCCATCATGATGATTTAGGGGTGGTTTTTCTTTTTTCTTGAGTCCTCAGTGGAAACACATCTGGATACGTTTTCTGCCTTCTAGTAGTTACGTGCTCCTGGATTCCTGTTTATGTGCGGTCTAACTGTTAACCCACGTGGAAGCAATTCCATACTTAAACAACAAGCCACAATGAGTCCTTCTCCTTATCAAAATTCTTCCATTTCTACTTCTAGTGAAAACACTTGCAAACCCAACCAGCCGCCTCCTAATAGAAATGTCTCTATGGAACCATGGGGAATACGATGAATGTTGTTGGTGTTCTCAAACATTTTCTCTGATTATTGCTACCATATTTGTGTTGAGCTCTGACCACATGACAGCAGCAACAAGACCACCATAAGAATGAGATCCAAAGGGTAAACAGGAGCAGAGTCAGGCGGGGTCAGAGTAGCAGGAGACATGCTATCTAGGAGAAGAATGACAGAGGCCGGAGCTCCTGTAGTGGCTTCAGAAGACACAACTAGAAGT
This sequence comes from Heloderma suspectum, assembly GCF_057233095.1. Classification (NCBI taxonomy): domain Eukaryota; kingdom Metazoa; phylum Chordata; class Lepidosauria; order Squamata; family Helodermatidae; genus Heloderma; species Heloderma suspectum. The sequence continues at coordinate 230,016,158 of NC_139459.1, forward strand.
CCACAGGCAACTGGGATGTGTAACATCATTGTCAGAGTATTTGAAATCCTTGTTCTGTGGCAAGAGAGCCAGTGTGGTGTAGTGGCAAGAGTGTTGGACTAGGAGCTGGGAGATCTGGGTTCTAGTCCCCACTCGGCCATGGAAGCTCACTGGGTGACTTTGGGCCAGCCACAGACTCTCAGCCCAACCCACCTCACAGGGTTGTTGTTGTGAGGATAAAATGGAGAGGAGGAGGATACTGTAAGCCGCCTTGGGTTCCTTGCAAGAGGAAAAAAGGCAGGGTATAAATGCAATAAACAAACAAACAAACTTCCCCCAACCCGGTGCCCTCCAAATGTGTTGGACTGCAACTCCCATAATTCTTAGCCAGCTATGAGGGTCAATGGATATGCCTGGAATCACTGCTGCCTACTCTCCTAAGGGAAGTAGTTTATGTGGTATCTCTCAGAGAGAAAGACAATGTGCCAGCCATGCTCGTTGGGAATGATGGGAGTGGTAGTCCAACACATCTGGAGGGCACCAGGGTGAGGAAGGCAATTCTACAGCCTCATGGGTTTTTCTTTTTAAAAAGATAAATGTTATTGAAATATTTTTTGGAGTCTGAAGATTTCTTTTTTTGCTCAGAATTCTTTTCAACAAGGGCGGGGGTGAGTGAAGAGGCTCTAACAGCCTCCTCCTGCATCGTTCTCTCTGAGAAATGCCACATAACCCACTTCCCTGAGGAGAATGCCTGGAGGCAGCCATGGCTGCCACCACGTTCCACAGCAACTTCTCCCCTCAGGCAGCAGCGATCCCAGGCTTATCCACTGACCCTCATACCTAACATAGTTAAAGTGAGCTCGAGGCAGCCCCCCACGTAATGCCACCTGTCCCCCTGGCATTTCCAGGGAGCTCCTCCCTCCCCACAGAAGGAAAGAGGCAGGTAGGGTGCTGCTGCCGAAAGGCACTCTGCGGCAGCAGTAGCCAACCTTCCCCTTCCTGCCTTTCCTGCTCTTGCGGAAATGTTCCCTGATTGATAGAGCAGGTGTGTGTCTTCCCACCTCTCTCCTTCTCCAGGGATAGCTACATATTGTTTCTCTTAGCCACTGGACCCCACCTGCATAGCCAGAGCTTTAGGAAATGGCAGCACCCCAGTCCATATTTTTATTTATTTATGGCAGCCTGCCCCAACCTGGTACCCTTCAGATGTCTTGGCCTACAACTTCCAGGATTCCTGAGCATTGGCCATGGGGAGATGGGCTGATGGGAGCTGAAGTCCAAAACATCTGGAGGGCACCAGGTTGGGGAAGGCTGGTATATGGTATTTATATACAAGTAACATCACACAATTAATGATTGTGACCCCCACTCAATTTGTTCCTCCTGTGGGTCAATGGCTCTTGATAAAAAAAAAGTTCCCCATCCCTGGGGGTTTATTTCTGCTCTGCTCTTTCTTCCCTTTCCCCATATGCAGAATCCTTCCAACCCTTCATTCCATTCCTCCAGCACTATCCACATTCTATGTAAACCAAGGGCAGACAACTTGTGTCCCTCCAGATGTTTTGGCCTACAATTTCCACGGTCCCCCAAGATCAGCTATGTTGGCTAGGGCTGATGGGAGTTGTAGGTCAAAACTTCTGGAGGGACACAAGTTGCCCACACCTGAAGAATTCTCACATTTCTGGCAACACTGCTGCCATGTCAGAGCAGAAGGAAAGGGGTCGTGGCTAGTGATGTATGGATTTTGTTAAATCGGTTCTATCTGTGCTTTGTGGATTGTCGGGCATCTTTCATTCCATCATCTGCTCATTGATCGAATTGGATTTTTTAAGGGATGTATGAGAGTTTTGTTCTACTTGCTCAAGTTTGCACTTGTGCTAATGAGCATTAGCGCAAGTGCAAATTTGCACAAATCTCCCCAAGTTAAAAAATGGTCTGCACGTCCGCAGAATCTGTGAGCCTCAGCAAAAGCTCATCTGCTGTAGAATCTGCAGGTCAGTTTCATAGAAATCTGAACTGGTTTGAATCCTTCACAGATTCTCCGGCATCCCTAGTCATGGCCTTCTGTTGCATCCACTTTCTGGAGCCCAAGTCGCTAACTAGCAAGTTGGAACACTGGCCTGCTGTTCCTCCTATGCAGCTAAGCTAGCCTGAGACTCCTCTAAACTCCCTGGAGAAGATCCCCTGTGGTTTGATGGGAACTGCAATGAGTTTGGCTGGCATGGCATCGAGTAAGGCAGTGGTAGCAGTGGGGAAAGGGGCTGTCCTTGCATTTTAAAAAAGTTGCATTCTAAGGTATAGCAAGACTGCAGAGGGAGTTTCTGAGAGATTCAGTTTGGTTCATTCTCGGAACTGATGTCTAGATTTTAGGCTATAAGACTGGATGAAAAGTGCTTTGCTCTGTTCTGGAAAATGAGCAAAAATACTCAGCAAATGATTTTCTGTACATGCTGGTATTTAATTGTGCATGGTATATTTTTAATGCCATCTCTGTGGTGTGTGGCTGCACCAGAGTGGGTGGCTAGTTATTTCCATAAGGTAGCCCCATCTGTGGAATGCCCTTCCCAGGAAGATCCACCTGGCTTCTTCACTGTAGACGGTTGGACACCAGGTTAAGACCTTCCTCTTTAAATCGGCATTGAACCTTTAATCTGTTGCTTTATTAATTTAACTGTTGGCTTCTCAATGTTTTAAATATTTTTTAATGTTTCAAATACTTAATGTTGTAGTATTTTGATACTTCTATTGTTGTATTTTTATTTATGGTTATTTTGTTGTTATGATTGTAAACCACCTTAAGGGCATTTGCCAGTTGGGCAATATGCAATTCTTCTTCTTCTTCATCTTCATCATCATCTACTATCCTTCAACCAAAGAAGCAAATGCTGAACTGCCCAGCTTGTATAATGGTTATGGATGCACTCTTGACCACATTCTTCCTTTCAACCAGGAATATATTTGGGGGATGTATGCAGAATGTGCCATATCTGATGCTGGGCATCTCCAGTTAAAAGGATCTTGGGCAGCAGGGCTGGGAAAAAACTCTGTATGAGGCCTTGGGGAAACTGCCCAGCACTGTCTGCTCTGACTGGCAGCTAGATGGACCAATGGTCTGACTTGGTATTTATTTATTATTTCTTATTTATTGGTTTCAATTATTTATAGCCTGCCTTTCATCATAAAATATAACATGGAGGCTTACAAAATAAAACTGATATGATAAAACGGCCTTCCCAAAGCGGGTGCCCTCCAGATGTGTTGGAATGCAATTCCCATCATTCCCAGCCAGCATGGCATCATGGGAATTGCCGCCCAACACATCTGGAGAGTGCCAGCTCTGGGAAAACTGCAATAAAGCCACAATAAAACATACAGCAAATATCTGAAATTCAGTCAACCAATAGGTACAGGGCAGTTGTCTATATTCGCTGGCCACTTTTATGCTGGCCTGCTCCAGGGTTTGGTATGTGTGGCTCACTGGTGAAGCCGTAATGGTTTCAGCTCTCCAACAGAGCCTTGAGCAGTTGCTGGTTGCAAGCCCTTATTTTACAGAGAATTGGCACAGGAAGTGCTAACCACAGATGCCAAGCTAAGGAGGCAGCACCAGCTGGAGAGGAAAGCAATCCTCAGAAGAAAATGCCGCTTCTGTTCTGAGAAGAACATCTCCCCAAGCTCATCTTTGCCTGCAGCAATGTGGGTGCTGCCACCACCCAGCTGTGGGTGTGATGCTGCAGTGCCAGAGTGTTTGATCCTGCATGGCAGCATCTAGATGACAACTTGCTCCATGGCTGACTGAGCACTATTGTGCTAAAGCGGAGGTGGGGGCAAAGATACCTTAAGGAAATGATGCCAATTAGCACAGAGGTTTGTACCACAGTTGCTGTTCTGAACTGTGCCACCCATGTTGATCTTGCTAGTCCCTGGTATGCCATTTAGAGGATCAGCAGTCAGTGCCAGGGTATGTTTATGTTTATTTAAATCCCTCCATCTGGAACCCAGCCTCGAAACCAATCTAAATGCAAAACTGACAATCACCCTTCAGCAACCTTCAGCTCAGATGCTCTTGAGAGACTTGTGATCTCCAAGCTGAAGGGGTCGGGACTCCTGTACATTCAAATCTAGCCTACGCATAGGCATGCAGCACTAGCCATCCTTCTTTTAAAAAGGCAGTGAGTGCTCCCCTTTTGCTTATTGATGTCTTACACTGCAATCTTATGTATGCTTACTCAGAAATATGGCTAACTGAGTTCAATAGGACTTACTCCCAGGTGTGTCTAGAATTGCAGCCTTAGATGCATCCCAAGCTGTTTTTTTCCCTGCAATCATGACTGTCAAAAGCATTTTCCCCATGGATGCTATGCAAGTGTTTTTGTATGTTCACTGGGCATCAGATGCTGAGGCTTCCAAGAAAAAGTCTAAGATAGAGGCTAATGTTTAACATCCCCCAATTCCTCACTTTGTTTTGTAGAACCTGCCCATTAGATTGGAAGCTGGGCACCATGGCATGATTTGCGTACAACAATACATTGGTTTCCTAATGCTATTCCCCCCACACACACACATAATGCTCCCTGGCAGCAGCTTGCTTCCTTCTCTCTTGCTAATGCCAGGAAGAAAGCAGCAATGTGGCCTCTTTGTGGTTTGTGTGAAAGAGAGAGAGAGAAGTTCTCATCCAGTAATGTTCATTGGTGTGCTTTATTCCCTTTAATAAGTTTTGCTTGCTTGCACACACACACATGCACGCGTGCACACACACGTGTGCCAACAGGGAAAATGGTTCAGAAGATGACCAAATATATGAATTTCATATTCATCCAATTATAAGCAACAAAGTTGTTCAGTCGGTAAGTCGTGTCCGACTCTTCGTGACCCCATGGACCATAGCACGCCAGGCCTTAAGCAACAAAGCTTCTTGTTAAATGTGTTGGAGCTGGAAGTTATACTCTGTGGGAATCAACAGGCTTCCTGTGAATGCACCTCAAACTGAGCATTCTGAGAGGAGCTGGGCTCTGAATAAGTGACCTCTAAGCATGTCATCCCCATGTGTTGTCAGGGCTGTTTCACAGATCACAGATTAATGTGGGTGAGGCAACCTTCAGTCCTTGCTGTGAACAGCAACACTTCTGTGGTAAGAACCCGTGAGTACTCTCAAATTTGTGCCATGTTTGGAGTGTGACTGTTTCCTCTCTTCTTGGCAGCTGGACTTTGTCTGAACTGCTGGAGTCTGCAAGAGCTGGTTAGCCGTGAGGCAGGGAACTACTTCATCCTCCTGGAAAAAATCCTGCAAAAGACCCAAGAGGTAAATCAAGGTGGGAGGTGGGAAAGGAGTACATGATGGCTCTCCCACGGAAGTTTGCGGGCTCTTTAGATGACGCCGTGAGCCTCCAGGGTGTCTCCTGCCATTTTCCCCAGCCTATCCTGTGCTTTCCACAAATGCAAAAAAGGTGGCATTTTTTCCAGCCCACGGGACAGGAGCACCACGACCTCCCTGTGAGATTCTCCAATAGCGGAAGAAACCGCTGAGTCTGCTTGGCTGCGAGCATTTCTTTTCAGTTGTTGGGGGCACAGTCAGGATGACAGAGGCATTGAGGATGGACTGTGGGGCTGTTGCACCCAGGAGATCCTGAGCGGGGATCCTCTTGGCAAGGAGGGAAATACAGGTGGGAAGGTTCCTTGCGCAGAAAGGGACAAATGGAATTGACAGGCGTGAGGGCAAGGATCGCCCACTGCGCTCTCTCCATGCCTGCCATGTAAATGCTTGCGCATATTTCTCCATTGGAGGGAGAAGAGGGTAAAACGCTTCCCTGAAACAAAGGGAGACAGATCTGACCCCCCATCCCACCAAGCTCAGAATCAACACCCTCTGTTGATTCAGAGCACCCCATTAAGTTCAGTGGGGCCTACTTCCAAGTAAGGGTGCCAAAGGTTGCAGACTTACAGCACAATCTTATGTCTACTCAGAAATAAGTCATAGTTTTCCTAGGGGCTGAGAGGAAACAGTACAGCACAAGTTAAGGGATGAAAACAAGACTCCCCCCCCCCCCGCTCCTTTGCACACGTGCTAGGGAGGGAGGGAAGCGCTCCTTCGATTCCTTCCACCTTTAAAGTTATTAAAAGGGCTTCTGACTTCCCTCCTGCTGCGGAGTGGAGGGATGGGTGGAGCCATCAGTCATGTTACAGGAGCCAATGATCAGCCTTCTGTCCTGATGTTTCCATGCGGCCATGAAAAGGTACGGAGCAGAGGGATGCGCTATGAGAGATGCTTGTATAAAAAGGCCAGTCTAAATCCTGGAAAGGATCAGGAATCAAAAGGGTCAGTCCGTAGTGGGATAAAATGCCAGGTGTGAAGAGAGCCCATGTTTGAAGGGAGTTCTCAGGCAGTCTGATGCCATAGCTGTTAGAGAACCTGGAATGTCTTTCGTATGAAAATGAATGAAGAGGGGCGGGTTGCTTTGTGCCTCAGCCCAGCTCTGGTGAAAGGCTGTAGTTGATTTCAGCTTGTCTTTGAGAACCCAGTGGGGGCATCCAGTGAAGCTGAACGGTGGGAGATTCTGGACCGATAAAAGGAAGTACTGTACTTCTTCATGCACTGCACCAGTAAACTATGGAATTCTCTACCCCAAGATGTAGTGATGGGCACCCAGTTGGATGGCTTTAAAGGGGGATTAGACCAATTCATGGAGGTTAAAGCTACCAGTGGCTGTTAAGTCATGATGGCTGTATATTACCCCCAATATGCCTGTGAATACCAGGTGCTGGGAAACATGAGCAGGAGAGTGCTGTTGCCCTCTCATTCTGCTTTTGGGCTTCCCAGAGGCATCTGGTTGGTCACTGTGGGAACAGAATGCTGGACTAGAGAGGCTTTTGGTCTGATCCAGCAGGGCTCTTCTTATATTTGTAAGTTATTTGCTTGAATGGTGTCCCAGTTTTCAACCTGTTAAATTCTGTAATGTGAAGCAGTGGACCCTCAATACCGTGCATCAAGGAACTACCCTTCTAATTGGCATCAACATATTCTTGAGGGAAACCACCAATTCTAAGGTCACTAGAAACTTGTTACTCTGTGCGAGAAAAGTGAATCTGATGTTTACCACTTGCAGAACTGCCTTCCATTTTCCACAGCTTGAACCCATACGAAAGAGAGTATGATTCATTTGTGTGGGCTTCCATCCAACCCATTTGCCCCTGTACTTGGTGTGGGCTGTGGCCTGGTTGGAGCTGGCCCTGCCTTTAAAGCAGAAGCGTTGAGCCTCTTTCAGCCCAGAACCCACATTCCATTTTGCAGAAGCTCTCTGGGGCTGCATTCGAGTGGTGGGTGGGGCCGAAAGCAGAAGAGGTGGGACCAAAGGCAAAGGTGTGGGGCCAAAATACCATAAATTTCAGCATCTTTTTAAGCTAAGGACACAATCCTGTGCAAGTTTAGACAGGAAAAAGGGCCTACAGTTCCCAGCCTGTCCTAGCCAGTGTAGCCAAAGCTATGCTGGCTGGGGCATGCTGGGAGTTGTAGTCCTTTTTTCTGTCTAAACCTGCATGGGAATGCGCCTTAAAGCACTTACCTCCAGTAACTGACCTTCGGCAGGTCCATTTCTGCCTTTTAGAATGGGAAAAGAACTGCACAAAAGCCCAGGAAACAGCAAACAATTGGAGGTTGTGGGAAAGGGGGTGTGGCCCTATGGGGAATCCTGGAGTGCTGGGTTTGGGCTCCAGGCCTGAGCTTCTCTACCCTTGCTTTAGAGTGAGGCATCTGGCCTCAGTAACAGACTTCAGGAGCTATCAAACTCTGCAGTCCTCTGAGGAAGCCCCCCGGAAGGTGCCACAGGCTCCTGAGGGTCGCCTCGGGAGCACTTGCAGCAGAGTGTTTAGTGCCGCAGCACCCGCCCTCCGGAAGGCATTACCAATTGATACCAGACCGGCCCCCACAGTTCTGACATCTAGAAATCTTCTTAAAACTCATCTCTTTACAGAGGCTTTCCCTCAAGTGTGACCCAGCCAGCTACGGTTTGCAGCGCACAGCAGAGTGTGCGGTTTTATTCCTGATAAATTTGTATCGTGTTGTTTCTATTGTTATATGATTTTTTTTATTATTGATTGTATTTACATTCTCCACCTCGATACCTTTGTGGAAAGCGGTATCTAAATTTGAATAATAATCAAAGGGCAGCCAATTGTCAGTTGTTAGTTTATTTACTATTACTGTTTTGTCTTTACTGCAAGGAGCAGGGACGGAGCACCACTTGCATTTCCCCCTGTTCTACGGGAGGCACCAAAGTGCCTTAAGCCAGTGCTGATCCTGTTCGTCACGAGGTGATGCAGATGATGCGCAAACGCCTATGAGACTGGGGTAGTTGAGCATTTTGGGTTGCACGGCCCCAGCTCTGTGCTGGAACGCACAGGTCGAAGTTCAGTGCTGGAAAGAAGACAATGAGCAAGCCCAAGCACCTGGGTCAGCCAGGCAAGAGTCAAGTAGAGGTTTCCTACTTTCTGCTTTGAGCCACCCCGCCCAATGATGGAGCAATTGTCTCACACCACATACTCGGAGTTGTTCACCAGATTGAACTGCCCCCACCATTGTTTGCCAGCTATTGTGAAGCCAGGGTGTGTGTGTGTGCTTGTGTGTGAGGGGGGCGGGTAGCGGTGGGAAAGTCAGGAAAGGAGATCCCAGCTTTGTGGCTTGGGAAGGGCAGGCCATGACTCTGCCTCAAGTGGGGTCAAGGCAAGGTTGCTGCATGGGGATTAATGTTGCAGGTCTTCCTGTGGGCCCATCAGGCAGCAAACCTTTCTTTCTTTCTGTTTAAATTCCTGTCAGACCGAATGACTTCCTGGCTTTTTAATAGAGGCCCTGGCTATTCTGAGCTCTCTGTGTCCTAAAAATAGCACTGTGGCTCGGAGTGCAGAAATCTGCAGCAAGAAGCAGGTGAGAGTCTCTGAGAAGGGAGTATCCCAGTCACCTGCCACAGGGCTGTTATGTGCTGCGCTGGCTAATAGCCAAAAAAGAAGTTGCATCAGTGCTTAAATGATAAGAGGGCTGAGGAGTGAATCTCCCCTCCACAGGGAAGTAACCTGCTTTCTTCCATCTCTAGAAGAAACTTGAACTGATTATGATATTTTAAGTAGAGTGCAACCTTTCTTCAGTGGATGATTCCCTCGACTGGTTGAGCAGTCGGAGGGGTGTCATTTTCCAGTGGCTGAAATAATGAAGCCGAGGCACATGTAACTTGGCATGGAAACCTTGATTTCAGTTACCTGTGCTAAGGCAGGACCTAGAGCAGCCTTCTCTAACTTGGTGCCCTCCAGCTGTTTTGGACTACGACTCCCAGCATTCCCGACCTCTGGCCCTGCTGAGGGTTGGGGAACACCGGACTGGAGATTATTGACCGAGACCCTGTTATGCTTCTCCTGTTGTATTTTGCTGCTTAGCTTGCAGCCTGTAGTTGCAAGATCGTTGATTGGGACCAGCTGTTTGGAACATACCTTGCCAGTGATAAAACATCGTCACTGCTTCCGGGTATAATTCAAAGTATTTGGTGCTGGCCTATAGAGCCCTATATGGCCTAGGCCCGGGATGTCTAAGGTGCAGCCTACTCCCATTTGAACTTCCCATTTGTGGAGATCATTTTCAGGGGCCCTCCTCTCTCAGAGTTCGATGGGTGGTGACCGGAGAGTGAGGCCTCTGTGGCAGGGCCTGTGTCAAACGTAGGCATGTTCGAGCACCTCCTGAGGGCCCACAGCCTAGCACGGGCCTATTGACAAGAGCACAATGGCGTTGCTCCTCCTCTTCACCATTGCAACCAGGTTGTTCACCTGCCTCTCACTGTGGCCCTGTCAGTGGTGGTAAGGGGAAGGAGGAGGAGCAGATGTCACAGCCTACTTGCTCACTGGCTCTCCGCAAGCAAGTGAGGAGGAGGAGGAGGAGCCATTGCAGTTGGTGATAATGGTGGTTAAAAAGTAGACTCGCTGAGGGAGGGGGATCATTGAGTATGTTTTGCCCTCAGAAATCTGGAGCTGGTCCTGTCTGTGGTGATTCCCTAAGTATGGTGTTCCCTTCCCACAGCGGTTTGCCTGGCATCCTCTTTATCGAGTTTGGGTTCTAGGTTTAAACCACTGTTTTTACCTAGGGGGTTGGAGAACTGTAATGCTGTTAGTGTTCTGCTATTATGATTTATTTTGCTGTTTTATTGATTGTGTGTCTTATTTTATAGTTAAATGTGATGTTATGAGTTTTTTGCTATTATTGCTTTGATTTCAGTTGGAACCAACTTTGTATATTCTTGGAACTTCAAAGCCAGGGTATATATACTCTGAATTAATGCAAATAAATACAATAATATTGCTCTAGGAACTATTTAATATAATAATGTACCTCTAGGAGTTTCTTTACAACAGTAGATACCATCAAGAGTATTCTGTGTGAACAGAATGCTGGACTAGATGGACCCTTGGTCTGATCCAGCATGGCTCTTCCTATGTTCTTCTTATGAGTATCCAGCATTTTCTTCTTATTAGTGTCCAGCGTACACAAACTCACATGATCATGAGGATCAATTTAACAAATAATGCTAGAGGGATTTTTTGGTTTTGTTTTTTTTAAAAAATTATTTAACATTCTGACTTTTTACCCCCAAAATGGTGTTCAAGGTGGCTATCAAAATCTAGATTAAAAAACAAAAACTTAATTAAAACACAGCATAAAAACAAAGAAATTAAAAGCATAACAACAGAAAAATAAATAAACAGCACCAACCAATTAGAAAACCCCTTCAGCAACAGAACAGTTTCTATGCCACCAAAGTCCTGCCCAAATAAAGTAAATGTGACTGGACTAAAAAAAAAAAAAGTCACCATGCTGGAGTAACTTGTCACTGGAACAAAACATGTGGTTTGACCCTGAATGGAGAAGCAAATGGGAGTCCTGCTGAGTCACACACCTGTTCTATTGTAAAGCTTCTAAATATATGTAGCTTTTGATGGTTTTTCTTTGAATAGCACTTCACTTGAATAGCACCTCAGTTCCCTTCTGTGCATTTTTTTGCAGGTCCAAGAGAAATGCAACTATGATCTTTTTGCTCCATTGGCCCTGCTCTTCAGTGCAGCTGTCCTGTGTGTAAGTTTTGAGTGGATGTATTTGTTTTTAATGAGAATCTAAAAAGCAAAAACAAAAACACACACTCCTTGAAGCTCAGAGTTTGCCACTTTGTTCTCTACCTCACTGATGGGCTGTTTTGGCAGCTAGTAAAATTTCTAATCTTATCTAGAGGAATGAATTAGAAAACATTATAGCTGTTCATACCAAAGGTGAAAGTTGGCTTTTCACATACCCAGAGAGAGAGATGATGCAATGCACATGCCACGTCAATCTGTCCCTCTAAAATGCTCAGAAGCATTTACTGCAGGGGTGCAGAACTTCTGGCCCACGGGTCTAATCCGGCCTGCGGAGCACAACAGTCTGGTCCAGGCTGCCACTTGAAGTTCCTCCATTGGTGGAGGCCTTCAGAAGGCATCTGAGATTGGAGATAACAGCAAGGATGAGGGACATTGGGTGTTGGGACTCACCCCTGCGCCAGCCAGGGTAATGTTAGGGGCAGGGCCATTCCCCCTGACATCATCCCCCTGCCACCATAGTGGGCCTAATGGCATGCAATCCAGACCACCACCATCACCACAAGAAAGCAGTTCTGTACCCCTGATTTACTAGGTGTTGTAAATGATACTCCCATCATGATCATTGCATGCAATTTAAATGACACAGTGCAATCCTAGACATGTCTACTCAGAAGTAGGTCCCATGGCGTTCACTGGGGCTTACTTCTAGGTCAGTGTGTCTAGAACTGCAACCTCGACGAGGCAGGCAGCTACAGCTGTGTTGCTGTTGTGGTTCTCTATACCAAATGAATTGCCAAATCTCTGTGTACCAAATTTTGAAGATAATTGCTGTAGGTCATGGGAATATTTCTATTCCAACTCCCAGTTCAGGCATGCATTTTCATTGCATGCAGACTGTAATGTCAAGTGATGAGTCTCACATTTGACTGAGCCATCATAGATTCATCTCCACTGTACAGGGAATGTTTGTATTGCAGGATGTCAGCTGTCAGTACTCTTCAGCGGAGGCAGTTCATACAATTGACTGAGGGTCAAGTTGACCTACAGGTGTAAATGTACCTTAAATATTTCTCTGTTGTTTCATTTCATAATATGACTGACTGCAAAGAGTAGAATAGAATGACACTTTGGATCCTGCATTGCTGCTTTGGTTCCCTCTGTGCATGATGGGGGGTTTTTGTGTGTGGTGGGGAGAAGCGTTTGGTGCTTTCTGTCTAAAACAGTCAGCATTGTTGGAGGCAGGATGCTAAGCAGGTAAACCTTGAACCTAAGCCCATGTAGTGTTAACGCAGGGCTAGCCCTACCATTAGGTAAAGGGAGGTGGCTGTCTCCAGCAGCAGATGCTGGGACATGGCAGCAAGGTATTGGAGGAGAGAGCTGTGCACCACATGGCCTGCTGAATTCAGATGTGCTGTCTCAGTTCCATTATTGAAGAAAGATTCATCTGCCAGTCTGGTTAGTTTTTGTACATGAAATGGCAGTGGGGGTGGGCACTATCTTCTTCACCTCAGGCAACAACATTTCTTGGGCGGGGCCCGCATTAACTCATCTTCCTTGTCTTCAGTGGCTTCCTTGTGATGTTTGTGTTGAAGCAACTTGGCCTTGGTGATGGCAACTGAACCTGGGAGAAGGGGTGATGAATAAAATGGTTGAATCTCTATAGCTGGAAGAACATCTGAGAATCTTGACCTCAAATTCATGACATCGTGCTAAGTGTGGGCTTTATCCCTTCACCCTTTTCTCTGTAGATCCCCCACTTTCCTTCCGATTCTGATTTGCTTCTGAGAGCCATGAGGACATACAGTGGCTTCCTCACCTGGCCTGTGCCATACTGCGACATCTGTCGGGAGCTACTGACCTTCATCAGCAATGAACTCAAGGCCCCAGGTAGGAATCCAAGTGGTCTGCCATGGATGTATTCCCTTGGCCCTTTGTGGTGCTGAGTTTGACTTTCAAGGGCCGTAGCTCAGTGGTAGGCTACCTGCTTTGCATGCAGAAGGTCCCAGGTTCAATCCTTGGCACCTCCAGGTAGGGTTAGAAAAACTGCCTGAAATCTTGGGGAGCCACTGACAGCTGGTTTCAGTGGTACTGGGCTAGTTGGACCAACGGTCTGACTCAGTGTAAGGCTGCTACCTATGTTCTTGGGGAAGGAAGGTTGGTGTTGATGAGCAACGGAGATGCCTAAAGCTGCATGGATAACAGTCACAGGTTACAGAGTCATGGAAGCTTGAGCTACGTTCTGAAATGGAGTGAGTTGCATACAACATGCAAGGGCTATTGCCAAACATGCATTTATCGTCAGACATTCGTCTTCAGGTCTGCTTTGGATGTCTCAGCCATGAACTCACTCAGCTGTGAAATGTTGCAGCCTTACTACCCTTACATTTTACATCCACAATATGGAATGCAGACAAAGATAAGCCCTGTTTGTTGGCCTCCTTGTGGGTGCTGTAATGCTTCAGTGGTAGCAGCAGGCTGGTTGCTTTAATATATTTCTATCCCGCCTTGTAAATGCAAGACCTCACAAGGCAACTTAAAATAAAAATGTGAAAATGATCACATAATACAAATGGCATCAGGTAAAATAATATACAGGGGGCAGAAATTATAATTATTATTATTATTCAGCATTAGTCACAGCAAAAATAGCAAGTGGGCTGATTGATTGCATGCATCTGCTGAACTGGATTCTGGTCCACAAAAGTTTATGCTATGGTGTATGTGGTAACCTTTAACAATTCTAGCAGTTATAGAGTCCTTTTTGGGTGTTCAAGGTGGTCCTCACATGTAAGATGTGTGTGAGAGAGAGAACAACCGTGTGGGGTAGGACAGTATTATCCCTCATTGAAGGGATTGGGGTTGAGTTAATAGTGGCATGCCTAAGGCCACCTCATGAATTCACAGCTGTGGTGAGATTTTAGCCAGAGACTTAAGAGCTTGCCCTCCTAAGCCTCTTCAGTGCACCAATGCACCAACCCTTGACTGTCCTTTAGTTTAGTTTCCATTCCAGGGCAGAGCATCTCTTGTATGAAGTAGTCTGCCTGACAGAATGGATGCAGTTACTCTCTTTTGCCCTCCCACTCTCCCACTTCACATTCTGGGCACCAATGACTCATTAGAATGCTCCAGGAACAACAGAGAATCCATCCAGGTAGCTTTGGACTTTGGGTAGCTGCGTCATGTGATATATGGGGACCTGTGCTCTCTTCCTACAGTGCAGCCTCTGCTTAATGAGCTTGGGCTCAGCTAGTGTTGATGATCACCACTCATCAGAGTTCTTATGTTTTTATGCAAGTAGAAACTTCTTAATTAGGCTGTGTTGGCAGTCAGCCTTCTGTTGCTCCTCATTAAGCAGTTTTCCCAATTAAAAGACGAGGCTTTCTTAAAGTGTCTTGCTACTCAGAATTGTTTTCCAACCAGTAACAGATTTAATTTCATGTCTCCCTTGGAATAGGCTATTAATGCAATTAGAGGAGAAAACCTGACATGGCCCTTCTGATTTCCTGGTCAGACTGCTGACTCTTAGTTTCTGCTGGCAGGCTTTAGCTTCAGTTTTACCTAAACTGTCACATTTTCAATTCTTCTGTTCCTAGCAAAGCTAAAGTTTCAGCATTCCCGAACCTGGCACCCTCCAGATATGCCGGACTACAACCCCCATCATCCCATCAATGGCCTTGCTGGCTGGGGATGATGGGATGGGTGTTGTAGCCCAGCGCACCTGGAGGGCACCAAGTTGGGAAGGCTGCTTCAAAGATTGGAGCCTTCTTTATTAGGAAGGGCCTGCAAGCGCTATTCTGATTCCTTTGTCAAATGGCTTAGGATGCAAATACCCTGGTGCCCAGGAGCTACTGGGGCCTAGAAATATTGGTCCCAATGACTGTCACCAACTATTGAGGGAAATAAACGTTGGTCAAAAGGTAGAAAACTGTTTGGAGTCAGACTTAAGATGACCTTCAGGGGGTATTATTCAAGCAGAGGAGCAATCATCTCCCCAACCTGGTGCCCTCCAGATGTTTTGGACTTCAACTCGAATCAGCCCAAATCAGCATGGCCAATGGTCAGGAATGCTGGGAGTTGTGGTCCAAAACATATGGAGGAGTGCACTGGGTTGGGGAAGACTGGCCTACTGCATCTCAGCAGTCCAATTCTATAAGGCCCCAGGGAGAACCAGATGGTGCCACTGTGTTGTTTGACCACTTTCCTTTCTTTGCAGGGATTTCATATCAACGGCTGGTTAGGGCAGAGCAGGGGCTGCCTTCAAAGAGCTGTGAGAGTTCTACTGTGTAAGTAGAGTATATACAAATACTTGCCATCTTTTAATGGCTAGAGGAAAAGAGCTTTGTGAGATGCTCTTTGCTAATTCTTTTTCCTGGGGCCTCTTTTATTCAGGGCTCAGCCCCAGCATTTATTTTAAACAAAGCTCATCTCTGAAAGGTAAAAAGATATAATAAATTAAAGGGCCACTCAGCACATGCAGAGTATACTTCCTTCACCACTGGGTGTATTTCCTTTACCACATTTCCCTTATCTCATACCAGAGAATGGGCTCTCAAGTCAAAAGGTGATGTCTCTGGCAGACTGCAGCCCTGGCATACTCTAGAAATTAACTATCATGGCTACTCCGTCCTCCCCACCCCAGTAGCCAAGAATGGTGAAATGACTTAAGCCAGTCTTCCCCAACCTAGTGCCCTCCAGATGTTTTGGATGACAACTCCCAGCATTCCTTACTGTTGGCCATGCTGGCAGGGCTGAAGGGAGCTGAAGTCTAAAACATCTGGAGGGCACCAGGTTGGGAAAGGCTGTCTTAAGCATTGTATAAAGTTAATTGGTCACCTTTCTTGGCTTGAAGCCTGTTCTAGAGTTAGACACATTGGTGCAAATCTAATAATTAGATAGAAAATGAATTCTTAAAGCACTTTCAGAAAGCTTTTCTTTCTGTAATTTCTTACATTCACACTAGTGCAAAGTGCTCTAACTTCTGACTAGCAATGGATGTATCTGTCAGTTTAGGCTTCCTGTGCTTTTCCATTTTTCCATTTTTACTTTGCTTTGTCCGATTTCTGCGCCAGTTTTGCCAGTTTTAAAAAAGTCCGCATGAAATTGCGATTGCAGTTTCATGCACATTTCTGCTTATATAAGGACTTTTGTATGAATTGTTGCCAAATATGTCCACTTTTTGCAAGCCATTTCCCCTAATATAATGCAGTTTTGTGTTTTCTTTCACATCTATATGCATTTTGTGTTCGTTTTTTAATTGGGGAACTGCATCGCACAATTCAGAAAAGGGTGAATCTCGAAGTATAATCCTTTTTCGGTTCATGTATTCATTTGGGAAGTGCAATTTAGATAGATTCAATTTAAATGCAAACCAGACAAACGCCTCCCTCATCCCTACTTCTGATGCCGCTTTCATCCTCTCTGCTAAACCAGGCCTTACAAAAGAGCTACTCATGCTCCTGCTAACTCCTGCAGTACCATGGCTCCATTTCAGAACTTGGGTGCTTGCGCAGCAGCTGCTTGTCTGGACACTTGTCTTGTTAGAGTAGATGGCGAGGGATGCTCCTTCTTCTAGTCCACAGTGGAAATAATTTGGAGACACAGATTATTTTTGCCAAATGCCCTTCAGGTATTGAGCAAGACAATCCAAACCCTGAATTGGGTCTGGTATCTGTGGACTGGGCCTCTCCCATAGTACCCTAACATGAGCCATCACTGTTGCCCTCTTTGCCCCAGCTTAATGGGGTGTGACAGCAGCGGGGCATTCGCAGTGGGGTGGTCTGATGAGCTCTCTGTTAGGCTTTAGATACTGGTGCTCATGCTTGTTGCAACATCTAGGGCACGCCTAGGCAACCTGGTGCCCTCCAAATGTTTTGGACTACAGCTCCTATCAGCTTCAGCCAGCATGGCCAGTGGATGGGGATTGTGGGAGCTGTAGTCTAAAACATCTGGAAGGCACCACGTTGTTTGCCTCTGATTAGGGTCCGGTGGAAGCCCATGATGGACCTCTGGAGGTCTCCTTCCTACCTCATTGCATTAAGGTAATTTGAAGGACAAGGCTAAGGTGAGAAGCATGAATCAAAATGGATATGTTTTTGGATCAGCTCAGTCTCTGTAGCTGCCTGGGTCCAATCCTAAATCAATCTAGGCATGGTGAGGTGCCAACCTGTGAAATCCAGCAACTAAACCCCCCTCCCTTTTTCAGACTCCAACCCATCTCTAGAGGAGGGAGGGCTAGTGGCTCATGGTAGAAGCTTGTGACATTTCTTTGCAGGCTGCTAGCGTAAGACATCTGAACAATGTCACTGTTGCTGAAGTTGGCACTGTCAAAGCATGGAGATTCAAAAAAGCAGGCCACGCATGGTGGTGGGTGCAGTTAAATGGAAAGATGGCGCCACCTGCTGGCGCTTCGATGTGAATTCATTGCAGTTCATTGTGGACCACACTGCATTTTTCTCCCGTCATGCAGAGTTACGACGATAGCGCATAGCCCAGATGTGATGGACTCCCACTCCCATCAGGGAATGATGGGAATGGCAGTCCAACACATCTAGAGGGCACCAAATTGGGAAAGGCTGCCATAGATTATGAAAAGTGTCAGTGACCCCATGGTGGCTTCTCCAGATTCACATGGGAAGTTTAGGCTCTCTTGGCTTCTGAATTGGGCTACTGACTGCTTGCTGTCCTGCCTTCTCCCCCCAGAACAGTCCTGTTGTTGAACCCTTCAGAGGTTGAGGGGGAATTTCTATCAGTTGCCGAAAAGCTGAGCACAACAGAGTATTCCCAGCATGCCGTCCTGGTGATGCTTGTGGAGCATATCTACCAAGCTAACTTTGGAACCAAGTGTGACCTGGGAAGCCTGCGTCAAATTCTGAAGGTAGAGAAAGCTTTCAATGTGTCGGTGCATTTGAATGTGTAAGTGAATGTGTAGAGTGCCAAATCGAGTGACAGTGCATCGGTGTAGCATGCATACCTCTTGGGATGTTAGTATGATATTTAAGCTGCAGCAGTTCTCACTTTCAAAGTAGCAGCCCATTTTTTTGCAAAATCAAGTGGTACTGGTGTAGCTAAGAAACTGGCTTGGATAGAAGAGTGTCAGACTGAAAAGTACTCAAGTGCTTAACCTGGACACTGTAAGTGAGAGGTGACACCCTTAAAGCTATTTGGTTCTGAAAGTAAGTGGTTTCTCCCAAATGACATCAGTCATTTTCTGTGTGTGTCCTTGCAGCACAGTTTGAGATATTTACCTCAAGCTTCCATTTCACACTAAGAGAAGTTGTTTTCTTGCATTGATGGCTGGATAGAGAGGCGTAGGGCAATACTGGAAGTTGTAGGATATTATTTCTGTCTAAACATGCATAGGGTTGCACTCTTATAGGTGTGATTGTGGCACATGCCTTGTCAGGATTATGAAGAGGGATGCTGAATGTGAGAAATGGTTCACCTAGCCTAGCACTGTGAACTTTGACTGGCAGTGGATCTCAAAGCCATCTCTCCATTCAAGGTCTCAAGCACAGAACTTTTCTTTCCCTGTTACTGAAATCCTTTCATTCAGGATGCCAGGGCCCCATATGCATATAGCATGCATCGCTGATCTATGGGTTGGGTCCAGGCTCAGTCATACGTAGAACAGACCCATTGAAACCAATGGGACTTAAGTTAGTCATGATCCCGTAACCTTAAAACTACAAGGACTAGAGGAGACTGATAGAAGAACTGACATTATTTGTTGATTCATAGGACATATGTACAGAAGGGCCCAACTTTTTGGTGCTGCAGATGCCAATCAGTGACAATGTCCTCTTCTCAGCCAGTGCATTCACTGCAGAGAAATCTCATTCTCCTAACCTGCATATTTTTTGGTAGCTACTGTAAAAGTTGTTCTCCCCTGCCCAATGTAATGGCCCAATGTAATGCCCTGCCCATCAGCTGTAATTATGAATGCGCCTTGAGTAATGGTTGTGTGAATGTCTCAAGTATCTGTTGGCTTGGCTAACAGTGCCTGCAATATCCCTTACAAAGTGTGATAACCTCTCCTCCAGCCATGTTTTCCATTTTTCCTTTTCAGGCTGTTTGGGGCAAAAGACTGCCTTTTAAGTTAACTTTTAATAGCTTTGGGCCAAGTGACTGTGCTTGGGATCATAACCCGCAAAAGGAATATTTTTAGGCCCTGAACATCACTCATATGTGATGATATTATTCCTGAAAATTTTTGTTAAGACCACCATCTCCGCTTTACATATTAATTAAGGATCACTTGTTAGTGTTAACATCTCTATTAGATTGCGCTTTTACATTTGCACAAACAACTCCCGATTTTGGGATTTTTGCTTGTATCCTCCTGCCATGTTTAAAACTTCTTAAAAGCAAGATTTGTATTTATATGTTCAGCCCCAGGACAGAACTCTTCACTTTGTCAGTCCTGTAGGAGAATTTGTGTAATTTTAATGAAACAAACACAAAGAACTTGGAAATACTGGGAAAGCTACCCTATACCATTAGGTGGGCCTTCTTTCTCTCCTTCCTTCCCCTGCCCCAGTTCCTGGCTGTATATTCTCCCACTACTATGGTGAACATACAACCTGCTCTAAAGTGGCAGCTAGCAAGCTTTAGTACTCATGACCCACCCCCAGCAAAACTATTTCCCCATCCAATGCAGGAAAATGGGATGTCACCTTACTAACACAGTATCTGGGCAGGCCCTACTTCAATTAAGAGAGAGATCAGCTATAAAAATGCCAGGCCCTCAGGTAGATAATGGCTGCTAAGTGTGAAATAGTACCCTGAAGGTGCTTGAGACAGACTTTTGTGTGTGGTGAACTAGAGATCACTGACTGTGTGATGTTGAATCTCAATGCTTGCTAACCATGTGCGGCTGTGAATATAGTGTGCTGTGTGAAATAGCCAGGCAGGGTGGCAGGGACTGCATCCTATGATTCCAAATCTATCTTCTGCTGACTGCTTTCTCTCTCTGTAGCTGAAGCCTGTGGAAGAGCTCCTGGAGATATTTGCCAGCACCACAGAAGCCCAGGAGATGGCAGCTGTGACCAGCAATGACCCTTCCGCAACCAGGGAGCAGCTGGAATCAGCCTTGCTGGAGATTGCAAAGGCGGCAGGGCTGCCTGAAATCACAGGTGGGAAAACTACGACAGTTTCTGCACATGCATGTATGTGTGTATGTTTGGACTCTGCTTCTGTCTTGATGGAGCTCATTTCCCTCTGAACTTGGTTATTTGTCTCTTCAGGAAAAGCCCAGCCAAATAAGCTCCACCTGATCCCCATCCCTGTTGCCCGGTGTTACACCTACCGATGGGATAAAGATAATTTTGGTAAGCTTAAAACATGTAAACAAACTCAATTCTGGGAGAAATGTCTTGGTGCTATCATGGACGTCCATGCACAGCTGAGTACATTTGTGTGTGTGGAGGTGATCTGATAAGTCTGGCAACATTGGTTGTAATTTAGTGAAACCCTTAGGCCCTACTTTTTCAAACCTGATGCTGATCTTGTGATGTTCCAGGGGTATAGAGCAGAGTATATAAAAGTAATCTCAATATTTGTGAACCCTCCAGAGAGCTTCAGCTATGGGGCAGTAGAGAAATATAATGAATGAGTGAGTGAGTGAGTGAGTGAGTGAATGAATGAATGAATGAATGAAATATGACTGTGACTTTAAAGCAGTTTACCTTGACTGGGCATGATGGGAGTTGTGGTCTGACACATCTGAAGGATCGGGGAAGGCTTCTTTAAATTGTGTCAGGTTTCCTGTTCCATCCCTAATTTCTATCTTCTATCTCTCTCTTTGTCGCAGACATCTTGAACGAGGTAATAGACAAAGAAGGGGAATACCCGAAACCAGTGGTTTTGGAAGAGGAGGAGGAAGAGGAGGAGGAGGAGGAAGTCAACAGTTGCTTTTCAGAAAGAGGCTCTTTGCTGTCTACCTTTGCCTCAGTCTCCAAAGGCTCTGTGTATTCAGCATTGTGGGAGGGTAGCCCACGTGACTCACAGGTGTCCGTCCTCTCCACTCTTTCTAAAGACTCTGAGCTCTCCCTGGCCTCTAAGAAGTCCTTGAAGTCTTTTGTCTCTAGCCTGAAGGACAGCATAGATAGTGGCTATGTGGAGGACAGTGACGAGAGCTCTCCTGAACTGGTGGGCCGCTTGGAGCCAAGGGAGGAGAAGGTGTCTCCCCGGCATCGGCATCGGCTGAGCAACAGGATCTACGAGCTGTTCAAGAGCAAGAGCCAGCTGATCCTGGGCGGAGAGCTGAGGGACGCTCCTGAGGTCGCCTCGCCGTCGCTGCCTCTGCGCCGGGCGGAGAGCCTGTGCAGCCCCGTGGCCAGGGACCGCATCCCGACACGCTCCCGGCGGGCCCAGTCTCTTCCACAACATGTGCTGAGTGCCACACTTTTGCAGAACCATGTGCCACAGAATACTTGTGTCCAGCGTAGACCCTTCTTGAGCTGTGACGAGGATATGAAGATCTCGACGCTGCGAGTGGTTGTGTTTGGTTCTGACCGCATCTTGGGGAAGGTGGCCCGGGCTTACAGCAACCTCAAGTGAGTGGGAGGGCAGCCGCTGGCTCCTGTTCTCCTCTCTCCCTGCCCAGTCCCTGCTTCTCAGCACTAGGGGGATCAGCTGGCAGACACCTGTTTCTCTTGACATTGTCAGACTCTCTGTGGCCTTCCTTTGGACCAGGGAGTCAGTAAGAAGGTTCCCTCTGAGGTTTTGTGTCATGTCATTACCTGCTCTCATATGCTCTGTTATCCTTTTGTGCTGTTAAGTGCCGGCAAAGGGGAACTCTGAAATGGCCTCTGTGCTTTTCAGTGTATAGCAGGGGCACAGAACGCTACTGAGGTGGAGAGCTGATTTGCCCCCCACCAGACTCTCCTTGGCTGAGATGGCATCTGTGGCCGGACCCATGTCAACAAAGTCAGTGCCTTGCCCCTCCACCCCTTTCACCATTCTCCATGTTGGGGGAGGCATGGAACTCTGTGCTTCTCTCAGCAAGGAGGAAGGGACTCTGCCGGTGATGGGAGTCGCGAGTGGCCTTGTGCGGCGAATGGGGACGGCGTCTGCTACTCAGCCAGCATTGGGAAGAGTGGCCTGTCTTCCCAGTGCCGGTTGAGTCCTCTGCATGGGGTCAAAGCTGGCTGTATCAGTCTAGACATCTGTGTAGCTAACATGTATTAAGTGAATGAGGGGACCGAGAACAAGAAAGGCGCCCACTGAATGCTTCACAGATCTCACCCTGTAGGATAATCTAACTCAGTATGTACAATGATATCCAAGAGAGTGAGATGCTCAGTTTTTGCCATTCCATTCTACCCTTCCTTATAGAGCCAAGAAATTTCTCTGGGGGGATTCCTCCAGGGGTGGGGCTTGCTCTGGGGGGCTGGGGGGATTCCTCCAGGGGGTAGGGCTTGGAGGTGAAGCCCCACCCACTAGAGGATCTGAAGGAGGCTCCACGGGCCTGATGCAGATCTTCCATGGGCCAGAAGTTCCCTACCCTTGGTGTACAATATGTCTGACTACAGCAGCTGCTCCCAACCTGGAACCATCCAGATGTTTTGGACAACTCCCAGGATTCCTGAGGATTGGCCATGCTGGCTGGGGCTAATGGGAGTTGAAGTCCAAAACATCTGGGGATCACCAGGTTGGGGAAGGCTGCATGACAGTATCGTATCCCCCCTTTCCATCTCTTGCTGCCTGGGCTCCATCCGGTTTTTCTTCATGCATCCCCCTCTTATTCTGACACCACAGATCTCAGGAAAGCAGCTGCCCCTGGCTGACTCGGTACTTCAAACTGAAGTTTTACTATGTCCCTGTGAAGAGGAATGGTCCTACCTCATCTGCACTGACCTGCCTTCCCCCTCCTTCTCCTCTCGGAGATCCTCATTCCCATGTCTCTGGATCAATGGTATGTGCTCAGGACAAGGCAGGCTGCCGATGAGCATGGTCTGTATTATCATGTGGCACAAGCACTGCAACTGTAGCGGTTGACGGTGCTTGTTTGCCCTCTGTAGAGAGGCCATGTGGAGGGAACCTCTTTGCTTGCCATGTAGGATGGGGAGATGTTCGCTGCCCCATGACATCTTCAAAATACAGCTTATGTAAACGAGCATCTGAACTGAGGCCGTCTCTGTCTGCTCTTGTCTCTGGTGGCTGCAAATCAAAAGCAAGAGGAGCAGATGCAGGTGTGACAGGAGAAGCCACTGCTGGCTGAGTCATGCTCACTGCTCTGCATCTGCAGCGTTGGGCTGAAAGGGTGGGTGGGGTACGCGTCATAGGCGTATGTGTGCAGAGGGATCTAGGAAGCCAAGAGCACAGCTTGGCATGTGCTCGCTTCACCGAGCGAGTCCTTCTGACACACCTCCTTAGTATGCAGCCTGCAGTCCGATCCTGCATACAGTCATTTTCACAATGGTGTTCGGAGGTTAGGCCATGAATATTCTCACGTTGCAGTGGGGAACTGAGACTGGGTGGCTGTATGCAAGAGCTTCAGATGCTGGGAAGCGCCCATCACATCTGTGTGAATTGGCTGCAGATCACTGAGCCGCTGTGTGCTCAGCGCACCGTGTCGGCCCCAGGAGTGCGGGCATTGCACAGAAGGACTTTCACCTTGGATCTTCCTGGATATTGGGGAGTTGTTTGGGCACTTTCTGGCTAGGGAGAGGTGTGGTATGGTCTGGGATCTGGTATGGTCTGGCCTTCAGATCAGTAACAGATCTGCTAACCACTAATAATAATAGATTTGCTAACGGAATGTGTTTCTTTGGTTTCAGGATCCCCGTTTGGCAGGGAAGGAGAGCAGCACAAATGATATCTCACTCTACATAGGTATGCTGGATCCATGGTACGAGCGCAATGTTCTTGGGCTAATGAACCTTCCCACAGATGTTCTTTGCCAGGTATGCCCTTGCTCTCTCAAGTAGCAGTGCTCTCTCTTTGTAAGGGTGCATGGTGCAGCAGGGTTCTATATGCCTGCATTCAGTCTTATGCTTGTCCTCATCTGCCATTACCTATGGGTTGGAAATCAATCAAGTGTTGATCCATTGTGCACTGAGACCAAAGGACAGATCAATGGAGGCTGTACCTGCTTCCATGGGGAACCCATGCAAGGTGCAGGCAGGGTTGTTGGGAGAGGGGGAAGAGGAGGGATTTGCTCCCCTCTGGGATATTGTAGGCCTTTTCTATAAATTTTCTGCTTTATTTTTTTCAAGCCTCTCCTTTTTACCTGTGATGGAAGAAGGAAAAATACGTAGGCAGTATTCAGTCTAGGTAGTCAGTAAGGTATTAACCTGCTCCTGCCTCTGGATGCTCTGGCCCAGGGGTAGCAAACTCTTTCAGCTCAAGGGCTGTCAGAGGGCAAGGCTGAAAGCAAAGGGGGTGGGGCCAAAGGCAAAGGGCCAACCCCCTAGCATATTGTATCTTAATAATAACAACAACAACAATCTATTACATTTCTATATTGCCTAATAGCCAAAGCCCTCTGGGTGGTTTACAAAGATTAAAAACATTAAAAATACAGTATACAGAGATTAAAAGCCATTTATATAAAAAACACACGAACAGACAATATATACAAGCGAACATATATCTAAAACAACTTAAAACAAGCAATTTCAAGCAAACAATCAAAGCCATAAGACAATCCAGAATTGATTAAAACTTATCATATGCTGCCAATGCCTGGGAGAAGAGAGGTCATGTCGGCAGAGGCACTCCATCAGGTAGTGTGGTCCCAAGCCATGTAAGGCTTTATAGGTTAAAACCAGCACCTTGAATCGGGCCAAGGAACCCACAGGCAGCCAGTGCAAGCAGGCCAGAGTTGATCTAATACATTTAGACCTTGTGGTCCCTGTTATCAATCTGGCCGCTGCATTTTGCATGAGTTGCAACTTCTGAACTGTCTTCAAAGGCAGCCCCACATAGAGTGCATCTCAGTAATCTAACTTGGAGATTACCAGACAACTGAAGCCAGGTTATCCCTATCCAGATAGGGGTGCAGCTGGGCCACCAAGTGAAGCTGGTAGGAGGCACTCCATGCCCCTGAGGCCCCCGGAGCCTCAAGTGACAAAGATGGCTCAAGCTACAAACCTGCCCCTTCAGGGGAAGTGCAACCCCATCTAGAACAGGTTGAGCACCCTCCATCCAGTCAGAAGAACCACCCACCAACAGCATCTCAGTCTTGTCTGGATTGCATTTCAGTTTGTTAGCCCTCATCCAGTCCATTGTCGCAGCCAAGCACTGATTTAGCACATCCACAGCCTCACCTGAAGAAGATGAAAAGGAGAAATAGAGCTGCGTGTCATCAGCATACTGATGACAGCACGCCCCAGAACTCCTGATGACCACACTCAACCATATCATGTAGATCTTAAATAGTATAGGGGACAGAACTGACCCCCATGAAACCGCATATTGGGGGATCCATGGGGCCAAGCAATATTCTCCAAGCACCACCTTCTGGAGCTGACCATCCAAGTAGGAGTGAAACCACTGCAATGCGGTGTCTCCCACTCCCAGCTCAGACAATCATCCCAGAAGGATACCATAGTCAACCACTCCCTCTTGCAAGGAGGCATTAATCACCTCCCTGCCCCAGCCAGCTGTTCCTTCCCTGCCAGTTTTTATCAGCCAAGAGGGGCAAAGATCCAGTACGGAAGTGTTGCACGAACCTGTCCAAGCACCTTGTCAACGTCCTCGAGCTGTACCAACTGAAATTTATCCAGGAGATCAGGACAAGGCTGTGCTCTGGATACCTTACGAGATTCACGTGCTATAACACTGGAGTCCAAGTCCCAGCGAATGCAAGAGATTTTATCCTGGAAGTGCCTAGTAAATGCATTACAGTGGGCCTCAGAGGGGTCTACAGTGTCCTTAAGGCTGGCATGTAATAGCCCCCGGACAAATCTGAAGAGCTGTGCTGGGCAGCAGAAAGAAGATTCAATAGAGACAGCAGGATGATGGGTTTTTTGCCACCCTCGCTTTCCCATAGGCACATACCAACATTGGATTGCATCCACTAGGAGTTCTTCTCCATCTGTACTCAAGCCATCTCCTATTTTGTTTCATCGCTCTCAGCTGTGCTATGTGCCACAGAGCAGTATGAGCTCTACTCAGGAGAGGGCACTCAGGAGCAGTCATGTCAACTGCCCAGGTCATTTTTGCATTCCACAAATCAACCAGGGTTTCAACAGGAGAGCCTGCCATATCAGCCGGAAACCTCCCCAGAGTCCTCTGGAAACCATCTGGATCCATTAGCTTCTGAGGGTGGACCATTTTAATAGATCCCCACCCTTGCAGAGGGGAAAAGCTGCTGTAAGTCTAAACCTAAGCAGGCAATGATCTCACCATGACAAGGGGACTGATGCAAAGTCCCCCACCTTCAGACCACCATCTCCATGTCCAGTTGAGAAAACCAAGTCTAGAATATGCCCCGCAACATGTGTTGAGCTGATGACATGTTGGGACAGCCCCATGGATGTCATGGAGGCTATGAAATCCTGAGCCACCCCAGACAAGGTGCCCTCAGCGTGAATGTTGACATCCCCCAGAACCAACAATCTGGGGAATCTCAACAGTGCACCTGAGACCACCTCTGTCACCTCAGATAGGGAGTCTGTTGAGCAGCAGGGTGGGTGGTACACCAACAGAATCCCCAATCTGCCCCGCTGGCCCAACACAAGGTGCAAACACTCCAGACCAGTAGTCACATGGACAGGGAGATGGAATTCCTATAGACCACAGCAACCCCCCGGCCCTGGCCCTCAGGTCTTTCCTGATGCTGAACCAAGTACCCTGATGGGCAGAGCTGGGAGAGACCAACTCCTCCCTGCTCACCCACCCAGCTCTCGGTTATACATGCCAGATCGCCCGCCTCATCCACTATTAAGTCATGGATGAGGGAGGCCTTATTTTGAACCGATCCATCATTTAAAAGCAGCATCCGGAGCCCCGAGGGCAGGTTGATAGGGCAACCACCACACCTGCGCATGGGGGGAGGGCCAGAACACAGCACAGCCTTTAATTGTTTGGGCCGTGTTCCCCTAACCTGGCTAGCCCTCCTCCCAATGCCATACCTCCCTTGAACTGTAACCACACTAATTGGGGCCCCCTCAAGTGCCCCGACTTGTCCATATATCCTCTCTCCTGGGCACATAACAGGATCCTAAGTGAAAAAACAACCAACCCCCACACCTAGAAGCCACAGAACCAATCAACCCGATGTTAGGGGGGTGGTCCTTGCCCTTGCATCTCCCCCAAAGCGTCTCCACTCAAAGGGGTGACCCTGCCTTCAGCATCACTGCCACCCCATGTCAGAGCTGGGCAATAAGAGGCTTCCCAGGGAACTTGGGCCCAGCCGGCTCAAATCAGCAGTAATTAGCCTGTGGGAGGGTTCCCCCTCCCTTCAGCTCCAGCCAGGGGGGTGGCTTCTCTCTGGGAGCAACACAGTCCCAAGCAGGGCCAGTAAGATGGCAAACTGCCTCTATACGATGTCCCGGCTGCCTTCCCCTGCCTGGTCCAGGCTTTGAATGGCTAACTCAAATGTGTAATGCCCTTCCTGCCAGTAACTAAGCCTTGGGAGAGGCATTTCAACCTTTTATAAGAGGGGGAAACTGCACGAAAGCCAGAGAACCACCAACCAATCGGTGGTTGGGGGAATGGGGGTGGGTCCAGGGGAAGGGGGCACTGCCATCTCGGGTACCCCAGGGGGCTTGATTGGGACCCCAGGAGGCCCAGATTTGGTCCCTTGGTCTGAGCTTCTCCACCCCTGTTCTAGCCAGTGAATGCAAAGGTACTGGAATTGCTCACAAGCACTTAATGCACTTGACGCTTGTTAAACATGGTTTTAAATTTGTTTTGTGTACTGAGTAACTTTAAACATACTAGGTATTTGGACATAGGATTTTGCTGTTTCGCCTTGGCCTGTCATGCATTGTCTCCTTAGGCCCCAGCACTGCAAAGAGCTGGTTGGGTGGGGGAGGGGGCACAAATGTTTTCCTGTCCTTGCAATTGCCCTTCCAGGAAGGGGAAGGGAAGGGTTTCTGAAACAGGTGCTGGCAGCAGATGAACTGCCAGGCCTACAACTGGGACCCACTGGGTGTCTGCCCTGTGCTGGAGACATGTGTGAATGGGGAGGGTTGCTCACTTCTTGCTCTTTCTGTAGCAATCTGTCAAACCCGAGGGGGAGGCCCCAGAGGAAATGGCAGAGCAGCTTCCCATCCTTGCTGACCGGATTCTTTACTACTGTCGCTTTGCTACCCACCCAGCGCTACTGCAGGTCTACCAGACTGAGGTGAGTTTGGTCAGGACTTTATTTATTTATTTATTTATTTATTTAAAACATTTCCTGGCCACCTTTCAGGGCAGAACCCCTCCCAAGGTGGCTTACAGCAGTAAAATACATAAAAACAGTTAAAATATTAAAAGTGCTAAGAACATACAAACAATAAAAACAACAATAAAAGCCAATGATAAAACCAGCTACAACTATAACAGCAGTAACAGCAACAACAGCAGCCATATCAAGAGAAGGCCACTATGAAATAATACGTTTTCGAGGCCTTCTTAAAAGCCTGCAGTGACGGAGCATGGCGGACCTCCGATGGCAACTTGTCCCAAAGGTGAGGGGGCCTTCTCTGCAGTGGCCGACATGTGTGATCACCCACCTTACTGCTGTCACAGGTGGGCAAATGAGAAGGGCCTCTCTTTCTGATCTTAAAGTGTCGGCAGGCTGAAATGGGTGAAGGCGGTCTTTCAAGTAACTTGGTCCCAAACTGTTTAAGGCTTTAAAGATCAAAACCAGCACTTTGAAATGGGCTTGAAAACACACCAGTAATCAGTGCAGCTGGCGCAGTGTAGGCATTATGTGATCAAATCGCCTCGCCCCCACCAATATTCGGGCAGCCATATTCTGCACGAGCTGGAGTTTCTGAACCGCCTTCAAAGGTAGCCTCACGTATAGCACATTACAGTAGTCCAACCTGGACGTCACTAGTGCATGGATAACTGAGGCAAGGTACGTCCTGTCCAGATAGGTCTGCAGGTGGCATACCAGCCTAAGCTGGTCAAATGCACGCCTGGACACCGCAGCCACCTGGGCTTCCCCAGTTATCTCAGAGTCCAGGAGGACTCCCAGACTGCGCACTTGGTCTTTCAGGGGGAGTGCAACCCCATCTAAGACCAGTTGTAAACCTCCATCCAAAGTAGTTGGTTTCCCAACCCACACTACCTCCATCTTGTCTGGATTTAAGTTTCAGCTTGTTCACCCTCATCCATCCCAAAACAGCCTCCAGATACTGGTTCAAGAGTTCCACAGTCTCCCTGGGATGTGCAGATGGAAATGAGAGGTAGAGCTAGTATCCTGTGCATACTGATGACATTTCAGCCCAAACTCCTGATGACTTACCCCAGCGGTTTCATGTAGATGTTCCCCATGGTTTTTAACAAGATAGAACCTTGCAGCACCCCACAGGCAAACGGCTGTGCGGTGGAACTGAAGTCCCCCAGCACCATTTTCTGAGACTGCTCCTCAAGAAAGGACTGGAACCACTTTAGAACCATGCCTCCCAAGCCCAATCCAAATAAACGATCCAGAAGGATACCATGGTCGATGGTATTGAAAGCCATTGAGAAGTCCCGAAGAACCAACAGGGTTGCACTCCCCCCATCCATTCCCTGGTGTAAGTCATCAACCAGGGTGACCAAGGCTGTTTCCGTCCCATAACCAGGCTGAAACCTGATTGGAATAGATCTAAGTAATCAGTTTCATCCAACATTTGTTGGAGTTGGGAGGCCACCACATGCTCCTGCATCTTGCCCAAGAATGCAAATTTGACACAGGGAGGTAGTTATCCAAAACG
Source organism: Heloderma suspectum (assembly GCF_057233095.1). Taxonomy (NCBI): domain Eukaryota; kingdom Metazoa; phylum Chordata; class Lepidosauria; order Squamata; family Helodermatidae; genus Heloderma; species Heloderma suspectum. The sequence goes on from NC_139459.1 coordinate 230,046,100, forward strand.
GTAGGATCTAAATTTGGTTTCTTCAGCAAGATCCTCACCACAGTTTCTTTCAAAGCTACTGGGACCTCACCGTCCCTCAAGGAGGCATTTACCACCTCCGAGGTCCAGATTTCACCAGCCAGGATGGGCAAGGATCTAAATGGCAAGTAGTAGGCCTCAGTCCTCCAAGCAGTTTGTCCATGTCCTCAGGTTACACAAGCCGAAAGGTATCCATAACATGACTAAATGGTGCACCAGCCCCGTCCATATCAGACTGTGTCAAAACAATGGCATCCAAGTCGGCACGAGTACAAGCAATTTTATCTGCAAAGTGTCTGGCAAATTGTTCACAGCAGGCCTTTGAGCATTCAAGTTCTTGTGTTCTGAGGCCTACACCCAAGAGGCCTTTAACCACACAAAAGAACTCTGCTGGACGACATTGAGCAGATGCAATGGTGGCAGAGAAGTAGGATTTATTTGCCACCATCACTGCCACAGAATAAAATTGCAAGTAGATTCTTATCTGTGTTTGATCGTATTCGTTCTGAGTCTTCTGCCATTTGCCTTCTAATCATTGACACAGTTGTTTCATTGCCCTCAGCTCCTTGGAATACCAAGGAGCTGATGCAGTTCTACGACTAGGTCGAGGATGTTTGGGAGTGATCATATCGATAGCCTGAGTCATCTCCTCATTCCAAGCGGTGACCAGGACCTCAGTAGGACTGCCGGCTAAGCCTGCACGGGGGTGCCACACTGTTGCTTCTAGTACCCCTGTGCGATTGGCCAAACAGCAAAAGTTTGATTCCTATGTCCCTGCAAGAGAGAAATGCCCACAATTCATTTTCTGTTTTGCCAGGGTGGGCCAGTGAAGGTTGGGCCTCTGTGAGCTGAGCCACCGCTGTCACTTGGTACCCATTATGTTTGGTGGATCTAGGGAACTTGCAACATGGTGTCACCCAGCATTGGTCCCATATGCATCCTTACCTTCGTAGTTACTCTAAATATTAGTGGTGCCTTAATGACAAGGAAATTCAAAGCCCTCCTACCCTGCGTATTCCATGTAATTAACACAAGACCTGCTAGCGAGCAATTTTCTGCTGTTAGATAGAAGACGCAGAAGACCCCGTTCAGTTGTCATGGCTGAACTATGGTTTTGGGTTCACGTACTTCAGTTCTCTCCCTAGCTTTGGGCAAATCCATAACTTGTTTCCAAACCAGAATTGGAAACTTGGTTCAAGCGACGTATCCAATTCTGGTTTGGAAGCAATCAATGCTTTATGGTAATCATAGTTTGCCTGATTCAGACAGAAAAACAAACTATGGATATTGTGACCCAGGAAGTGAGAAAGGAGGTAGCGCCTGAGCATAATACATGACCCTGATGGCCAAACTATGGTGTGGATTGGGCTATTGTGTAAACGCCACTACCTGCCTTATGCAAACTTCTCCCCATGACAGCATAGGTGACTACATCTCCAGCATATGAATCTAGGTCAGCTATTACAGTAGATGAAAAGAGGAGGCTGATCTTTATAGGGTTGTGCATATCTTGGATCCCAAGGCAATGCTAAAATGACCTCTTCTTTCCTGAATTCCACAGCTCACCTTCATTGGGGGAGAGACGAGGACTGAGATCTTCATCCACTCCCTAGAACTGGGCCACTCGGCAGCCACGCGAGCCATCAAAGCCTCAGGTAGGCACTTGAACTAGCATGCTAAAGGAGGTTTGTTGCGTGCTTCTTTTGTGTTCTTCATTGCAACTGGTGGGATGCTTAGCTCCTGGGGAAATAGTTGGGGAGCAGGAGAAAACCCAGACCCTCATCCGTCGGAAAGGAATTGCACTGATGGCTCAGACAGCAATATCACCCGATGGGAGGTCTTCTGTTAACACGCTGCAAGGATTTAGCACTTGCAAAACTCACAGTGAAGACAGATATAAGAACCTTTGCAACTGAACTGGCAGACATGCACACCGGCAACTCAGAACATTGGTCTTGTTCTTCACCCTCCTGTGCTGGATGCCCTGTTAGCTGCCCTGGACTCCGCTGCCCATCTGCTTCCATTGGTGCTGCTCTAGCTGGGGAAGGTTAACCAAGCTCACTGCAGCTACAGAAATGAGAGGATTGCCCACTCTGCCTCCCCACCCCCTGAACAACAGGCAACAGATTGGACAAGGAAGGCATGGGGATCCTCTCCCTGATCCTCTCCCTTCGCACAGTGCTTCAGAGAGTGGGGTGCAGCCTCCTACTTTCTCAGGCACCTCTGAAAAATAAAAGGATCAGTGCTGTGGGGTACTTTAACTTTCCCCCGCTGGAAAGCAGAGGCGGTGGAAGCAGCAGCAGCAGCAGCAATCGTGATGGGCTGGCAAGCCCGGGATATGCCACTTGCCTGACACATGGGGAGACAGTGATACTGATGACCGAGCCAGCTTTCAGTTGGCTGATTTGTACCTCTGTCTGTCTGGTTGCTGCCATGCTCCACTGCTGAAGAATTTGCAGAGAGTCCTCTTACATTGTATCTGCCTTTACCCTTGCTGTTGAGTATAATGTCCTGGGATATATATGAAGGGAGACTGTGCCACATGGTGGACATTAGTTATTGGGTGGATTAGTAAGTAAGTAAGTAAGTAAATGGTGTCTTGAGTCATAGACTCTATCAAACAAGAGACCTCTCCCCCACCTCTCTGTGTGTGTGCGTGTGCGCAGGTCCAGGTAGCAAGCGGCTGGGCATCGACGGAGACAGAGAAGCAATCCCACTAACACTACAAATCGCCTACAGCAAGGTAATTCTGAGGAGGTGGACTGCCTCTTATATTGGAGTCTGGAACTTTATCTGGAAAGGGAGAGTCTGTGTGAGAGAGGCACAGTAAAGGGAGGTTACATGAGAGTGAAGCTGTTGTGCTTTGGGGGTCCCTCTTAGAGATCTCTGTCTGATTAGACGGAGCTGGAGCTGCAAATGACAGTTCAGCTTTATTTCGTGAAGGGGAAGGAATTCTTCCCCGGACTGGAGAGTAATCCATCTTTGATCCCTCCAGAGAGCTGTCAGTGGAAGGAGCTGCTGGAATGATGTTGAGAAAGTCTTTACATCTGTCAACCTCAGCAAAGCCTGTAAGAAACAAGAAGAGCTTGGTGAGTCCTGACTCCTTGGGGTGGATTGGGAGCTGTCGAGGAGGGGGCTCTTCCCTTCTAGCACAGGGCTAGGAAATGGGGCAGATGATCTGGGGAGGCCCAGCCTATGCAGCAGAGACAGCTTCTGATAACAGGCATGGGAGGTTTAATGCTCTCTATGCTTTCAGTTTATTTGTGCTCTGTGCATGCATAAGTTGTGTACAAGTTGCAGTCTTGCATGGGCGTGCACACCTACATATTGTACTGATGGCTCCTAGTGGAGTTAGGAGTGAGCAGTGAGGTGGCCAAGTTTGCCAGTGCCACCAAATTATTTAGGGTGGTTAAAACAAAAAGGGATTGTGAAGAGTTCCAAAAGGATCTCTCCAAACTGGGAGAATGGGCATCTAAAGGGCAAATGAGGTTCAATGTAAGCAAGTATAAAGTGATGCACATTGGGGCAAAAAAATCCCAATTTCAAGTACAACCTGGTGGGATCCGAGCTAGTGGTGACCAACCAAGAAAGAGATCTTTGGGTTGTGGTGGAGAGTTCGATGAAAATGGCAACCCAGTGTGTAGCTGCTGTAAAAAAGGAAACTCCCATGTCAGGCATAATTAGGAAAGGAATTGAGGATAAAACTGCCAATATCATACTTGCCTTGATACAAATCTATGGTACGACCACACTTAGAATACTGTGTACAGTTCTGGCCACCACACCTAAAAAAAGATATTGTAGAGCTAAAAAAAAGTGCAGAAAAGGGCAACTAAAACAATCAGGGGGCTGGAGCAACTCGATATGAAGGAAAGTTTAAACAGCTGGGATTGTTTAGCTTTGAAAGAAGGTGAGTAAGGGGAGCCATAATACAAGTGTACAAAATTAGGCATGGTGTGGTGAACGTGGATAGGGAGACATTTTTCTCCTTCTCTCATAATACTAGAACCCATGAAGCTGATTGGTGGGAGATTCAGGACAAATCAAAGGAATTACTTCTTTACACAGCACATAATTAACTATGGAATTCACTGCCACAAGATGGCAATGGCCACCAATTTGGTTGGCTTTAAAAGGGGATTAGACAGATTTCTGGAGAAGGCTATCAATGGCTCCTAATCCTGATGGCTATGTGCTACCTCCAGGATCAGAGGCAATATGCCTATGTACACCAGTTGCTGAGGAACATGGGTGGGAGGGTGCTGTTGCACTCATGCCCTGCTTGTGGGTTTCCCATTGGGGCAGCTGTTTGGCCACTGTGTGAACAGAATGCTAGAACAGATGGGCCCTTGGTCTGATCCAGCAGGGTTCTTCTTATGTGCTTATGAGTTAGAGAATACCAAGGGATATATTTCTTGAACAGAAGTACAGCATGCAGGGCAAGGTGTAAGCCAGCTTTCCCCATCCTGGTGCCCTTCAGATGTTTTGGACTCCCAACTCCCATTAGCCCCAGCCAGCATGGCCAGTGGTCAGGGATGATGGGAACTGTATCCCAACAACATCTCGAGGGCCACAGGTTCCCCACCCCTGCTATAGACCAAATGCTTTTTTTCTTTTATTTTTCTTTGAATGCTCAGACCTCTGGAGCTCATCTGCCAGAATCAAGCAGTAATATTCTTGGCCACTAGGTGTCACACATTCTTCTGGCTTTTGATAGAAGATGCTAATGGTGCAGGAATATTGGCTGGTCTAGTGCACAGGGCTCAAAATTGGCACTGGTCCAACGCTCCAAGAAAATCCTATTTTAGCCTGCTAAAGCAATTTGCTTGTAATCTGAAATGCTCTTAATTGCCCATTTAGAATGAATAGGGCATCCTTCCCCAACCGGATGCCCTGCAGATGTGTTGGATTTCATCTCCCATAATTTCCATCATGGCCATGCTGGCTGGGAATTATGGGATACGTGGTCTAAGTCATCTGGCATGTGCCAGTTTGGGGAAGGCTTGAATAGGGCTTTCTAACTGAAATCAATTTTAGGAATCATCTAGCACTTCACAGGTTGGTTCTTGTAGTAGAACACGGGATTTTTGTAAGATGTTTTAGGAGTTGTTTTCGGGCTGGGAGTCATGAGAAAAAATGTGACTAAAAGATGGGGTTGGTAGGAAGCAATAACAAATAACTGTACCATTTATTTATTTACTATTTTATTAAATGTTTTAATAACCCTTAATCTTATGATACCAGGACAGTATACAAAATTAATTTTAAAAATCCTGATATGATATACAGTAAGACAACATCAGCTGCAGCAATAAAAGGCAAAGAAATGCATAGACAGCTCACATCAACCAACTTAATGCCAGTTTAAAATAAAATGCCAGGTTAAAATAAGCCAGTTTAAAATGCCTGGGCAAACAAGAAGGTTTTGACCTGGTGACAAAAATGATATGTCTGCGTCGGACACACCTCCATGGGGAGGGTGTTCCACAATTGGGGTGCTACCACAAAGAAGGCTCTCTCCTTTGTTGTCACACAATGTACCATTAAAGAAGCCCCAGTACAACAAAAAAAAAGTCCCATCTGTTTACTATTGAAAGCTCTGCCCAATACCCTCTCTTCTCTACCCTCTTTCTGAAGTTGCCAACCTGTTTTTCAGATTTTTCTGGAACATCATGAAAGCTTGTTGTTCTGTCTTGCATCCCCCACCCCACTTTGATAACAGCTTTGAATTTCCACGATTCTGCACAGGCTACATCCCATACTTAAAGGTGCAGTGGCAGCCACGCAGGTTCCTAGATCTTTTGGTGAATTGAGGGTAGGCAAGAATATGTGGCCCCAAATTCTTGCCCCAAATTCTGAGGCAGGGAAAAGGTTTGGAATTAAGGCATCTTGCACATTAGGAATGCAGTGGTAAGAATTTAGTACTATGGTGGTGCAGAGCAAGGAAGGATAACAGACATAGAAGTAAGACAGATTTGGAGTCCTGGGGATGAGGACAATATGAAGGTACAATATATGCACCGCAGAAACTGTAGTCACAGGACACGATTACTGCGCTTTTTGTAGACTTCTTCTTGACATGTCAAAGCTTTGCAAACAGCTGCAGTGGTCATAAACTGCTAGACCGTGTGGCTTGTTTAAAACAGATATACAAATTGCTTCTAATCTGTGAAGCGGTGGTGTTTTCAACCTACATAGTCCTCTAGAACAGGATTGGGCAGAAGGTAGATCTCCTGATGCTTTGGACTTTAACTCCCAGCATTCCTGAGCAATGGCCATCCTGGCAAGGGCTTATGGGAGTTGAAGTCCAAAACATTTGGAGATCTACTTTCTGCCCATCTCAGCTTTAGAAGTTCTACTTACCAGCATTGCTCTTTTCCCCTTTTGTTCCAGGTTCAAAAACAGAATGTTTGACCCTGACTGCAACAGAGGTAATCAAGAGGCAAAGCTCAAAGTCTAAGAAGAGTTTCAATCAGGTAACCTTGCCGATGACTTCACTGTCTGTGGATACATTTGTCCTAATCCCCTGTTGTTGGGAGGATGGGGCAAGAATGCTTTGATATAGGTGAAACTTCCCACCACTGAATTAATGTGATTGGGGGATGTTTTTCTTGCAGCAGATCAGTGTGTCTCAGATGAAAGTGGACAAAGTTGAAATCATTGGGAACAACTGTTCCTTTGCTGTGTGCCTGGACCAAGATGAGCAGAAGATTCTGCAGAGCATCATCAGGTAGGGGAGATGGGCCAACACTTCTCTGTAGTTGTAATCAGGCTGTTTGATGGGGTGAGGGATGGGGGTGGTAGTGGGAAATGGATACCTCCTGGATTAATGTTGATCCAATGGGGCCTGGATCTCTTACTGTAATTCCAGGGCCCCTGGACCAGAGATGGTCACTTCCATTCCACATCAAGATAGCCCAACCCAGCACCCTTCAGGGATTGATCCAAATTTAAGCCGGATCAGTTGTGTTGGTTGGACCGTCCCACCCCTCTCCTTCCCACTACAGCCCTTCCAGCCCCCCGAAAAATACTACACATAGTCAGGAGATCCTGCTGAATGGGGTGAGCTGTGGTGTGGGTGTGTGGGAGGGGATCCCTGCAAAATCAGGCAGAGGGACCTTCCATGAGCAGAGCCCTCCCTCTTGTGCAAAGCAGATCCTGGATCCACCCCTCATGTTTTGGACTACAACTACAAGGATTCCTGGCGATTGGCCATGCTGGCTGGGGCTGCTGGAGTTTAAATCCAAAACATCTGGAGGGCACCAGATTGGAGAAGGCTGGAATAGCCCAAATTTGAGAATGCAACCTGAAGATATCTGGGGCTCCATGTCCACCACCAAAGATGTTTTGAAGCTATTGCTGTTGTTTCTTCTAGCTCCTACCCGAATGCCACCTATGCACAGTTTTATGTAACCTTGGAACTCTGTTGGGTCCACCCGTGGTCAGATCAAGCAAACAGTGTCAGGGAGCAGAGGAAGCACATCCTTCCCACCAAGCTCCGGCAGAGCTTGATCCCATAAGATGGTTCAGTTGGCTTGGGAATCTTCTTTTCTCATCCTTAGCAGCCGAGGTTGCTCAGGGAGGGTGGCTAGACTTTTATGGTCAATGTATTTGGTCTGGGAACAGGAGGGGATGGGGCAACCTGTCAAGCTTCCTACATAAGCACATTGTGTTCATGATCAGGTTTCTCCAGACCAGGGGTGGGTAAGTTGTAGGCCAAAACTTCTGGAGGGTCGCAACTCCCATGATCCCTCACCATTGGTTATACTGGCTAGGGCTGATAGGAGTGGTAGGCTAACCTGGAGGGCCACAAATGCCCCACCCCCCTGCTAGACATCTCTAGAAAAGTGTGTCATGATGTTGAATAAAACCTGATGAGGGTTGGTCTGCTTGAAAAGCTTATCCAGTTTTGACTTCCTTCACTCCTCTTGCAGTGCAGAGTCAGAATCATGAGGAAAAGGAAGGTACCCTTTCTCACAAGAGACCCCTGAAGCACAGGGCATTACTAGGCACTTAAAAGATTAATTAATTGCCAATGACAGCCAATTAATTTCTTATACAAATTATCTCAAATAAAATAAATTCTTCAATTTATTCGAACCCTGCCCCAGATTATCCCAAACCAAAGGGATTTTTTTCTGAGCTTAATTGCCATGCTAGGGAAGACTTTTTGGGAGGGGAGAGGGATGTTGCAGCATGTGAGAAAAGGAGAATTAACCCTTCCCTCCCCAGCTGTAATCCCCCATGAAAAATGCTCCCCGCATGGCAATTACGTTGAGGGGAAAAATCCCTTCCATTGGCGCCAATGGACCCTGAATGGTCTGTGGAATAGATACAAGGCCCTGTGGAATTCATGTGGGGCAGGCCTAGCAACACCCCTGCTCTTCAGTGAGGATCTGGGCTCTGGTTCTCATTCATCTTGCATTCTTGTGGGGGCCAAAGCATATGGGTAGGGGTGGTGATCAGGACTCCTGATCCAGGCTAAGAGCCACCTGGGTGAGCTCCAAGTACATGGTAAAGCTGTGGCTACTGAGCCTAGGTGCCCCAAGCAGAGCCCATGTCACTGCAGTCGACCTGCAGGTACAGGGGCTGAGGAAAACCTGCCCTACATCAGCCTTCCCCCACCAGGTGCCCTCCAGATGTTGTTGGACCTCAGTTTCCAGAAGCCCTAGCCAGTATAGCCAACGATGAGGAATGCTGAGAGTTGTAGTACAAAACACCAGATTGGGGAAAGCTACCCTACTTGTTTCCTACAGGTTGCTGCACCAAGATGCCCAGCTGTTGAATGAACCAAGAGTGTGTTAATAACCCTTTCTTGGGGCCATGAAGATATTTCAAAGTGACTTCTGCAATATTTTTGTCTGGGGGGTTTCACCTTCTGTTTCTGAACGAGCTCCCCTGGTGTGACCTCGGTGTCGTGCTGTTTTCACAGGTGCCACATCTCTGCATGCTACAAACCCAAGATCAGTGAGCCGTGCACTGGGGGAAAGCCCACTTCACTTCTCCCCTCCCAGGAGTCCTCTGATCTCTGCTCTCTTCTGTGCTTGCCCATCGCCACCTTCAGTGGGGCGCTGCCCTAGGGAAATGAGAAAGGATGGACTCAATGACCCACTCCCAGCGCTGATCGAAGCTGGTGCCAGGTGCCCCGTGGACCAGGACCACCTGCCAAACTTTGTCTGGAAAAGGAAAGCCATGGTGTGAGTGCGCGTGTGTGCCCCCCCCCCATCCGCTGGATGGCTTGGCTTGACTTCAGCAGGATCAACACAGGGTAACCCTCCCAGACCTGGGGAACTAGCACTTGATGCTCCTGGAATGGAAGAGCTTTTTCTCATGGGAAAGAATAATGCCACAGCCAAATGTCTCTGGCTGTGTTTTTCCCCATGAGTGGCTGCTGAGAGACAGAGAGAGAGAGAGAGAGAGAGAGAGAGAGAGAGAGAGAGAGAGAGAAAGCAGATGTAGGAATGAAAGTGATGGGGAAGGAATTGCAGCAAAGGGGTGGAAAGGCTTGAACTGGCCAGTTTGTGTTTAAATGCTGAGAAACGTCATTCGGGCTGAGAGAATTACAGCATTCTCCGCCCCTTTTAAACAGGGGCATCTGTGAGCACACTTGATGCGAGTGGTACTTCTCACCCTCCCAACTTGTCCAAATCAGCAGAGGCCATGCTGTTAAGATGGCCAGAGTTTGTGTGCTTCTGGTTTGCTGCCATTCAGACATTGCTGGGACTACAGCAATTTTTTTGCATCCTGCTTTTTACCATTTAGTTTTGATGAAATCACCAGAAGCTCAGGCTGCTGGTTAAGAGTCATGGAAACCGGAGTTTGGGAAGTTGGGAAGGAGGGAACAGCCTTCTCCATTGTCCCATGCTCCTGACCAATTACGTGCCTGCATGCACTGAATGAAATGGAAGGGCAGATTGGAGTAGAGAATGATGAGAAGCAAAGCATTCTCAGTGGGATCGTATAATTTGATGCTAAATATTAGATGGACCGGGGTGCTTCTCCTTATAAAAGCCTGGGGGGAAAACACTATTAGCTGAGTATGTTGGTTCGTTGCCCCTGCCTCTCTGGGGGAGTCCCTGAACACACAAATTCTACGTGTCTCACTTCCACAGGATTTGACGGGTCTGACCACTGGAACTGTTATTGCATAGCTGTCTAAACTGTACTGTGATAGCAAAGTGTCATAGTTAACTAATGTCTGGAAGACACAGTGCACTCCTGCTTTGGCATGAATTGCACCAAGGCGACCCTGGCACTTTGGTCTGTGGATGAAAGATATAACCCTGAAAAAAACCCCACAGCTCCCTATACCTACATGGGGGGAAGATGTAACTAGAGCCTGGGTTGCTACAGCCTGTATCAGCTTTGCGCCAGTCTCCAGGACTTCATAGAATAGTAGGGTTGGAAGGGGCCTACAAGGCTATCGAGTCCAACCCCCTTCTGGGTAGCCTCTGCCTGACCACCAGGCCCCACATCTGGTGAGAAGGGTGAAGTCCTATAGGCCCTAATACAGGCATAGGCAAGTTGGAGTTGCTAAGTTTGGAACTGGCCAGGCCTGCAGGGATAGGGCAACCTGATGCTCTCCAAATGTTTTGGACTACAACTCCCAGGCACATGGCCAATTATTAGGGATGATGGGAGTTGTAATCCAAAGCATCTGGAGAGCATCAGGTTGCCCTATCCCTGTAGGCCTGACCAGTTCCAAACTTAGCAACTCCAGCATTATTTATAATGCAGTTGTGCAATTAATCTGGGACTGGATATTTATACTTGCTTTTATGCACATTCTAAATTGCTACAACAGTCCCTGTATGATGGTGATTTAGGTTCAGGGGAATACAGGGTGTTGTGTATTCTTTGGAGTTGCATATTAGAATGATACAGGTAGGACTGTGTCCAGAGACAATCGTGGGGTCTGTGAATTAGTGGGTGCTGTAAGCACCAGCTAAAGAACTGGAAAAGAGCAAACATGGTTTCTCTTGTTCTATAGTGGGACCTGTATTGCTTGTTTCTGGAGGAAAACAACTGTGTCCAGCTGAGAAACGTAGATAGCACTGAGGTCCCTTTTAATCACCCTCATACTTGAATTGAGCTATTTTAGGATCTTTTAAATAGTAAAACATGCTGTTTGTTTGCGTGTTTTGAGGGAAGAATGCACATCTGAGGAACTCATTATTCAGGGTGGGCAGGGCTGACCAAAAGAGCATTTTGAACTCCCAGTTGGGGAATGTCTGTGTGTCCAGGAAATGGGGAAAGGAAAAACCCAGGTGTGTTTGTGTGTGAATGCGCGCACATGTGTGAGAGCCTTATAATCAACAGACTCCTACCATTTTTTCATTCAACTTTTTAATTTACAATGGGACAACTTGCTGAAAACACACGTCTGTTTTACTCAGGTAATAATTTCAGAGGCTTTTCCTCTGCAACTGCTTCTTGCTTTAGCATGTTCTCAGGAGGGTCAGGTGCAATGCAGTTCATGCAAAACATTTACTAGTAGTTAAGGTATCAGGAAATTGCTTGGTGAGGAATTGGGAAAAGAAGATCAAGTCTCAGATTCTCCCCTGGAAAACTGCCAGGAAGGCCTTTGTTTTATGAACAAGCCATGGAATGCAAAACGAGATGGTTTAACAGCTTTTTGTGTTCTGTGTGCATGTGTGTGTGCGTGTTAAAATCCCACTGATTTCATTGCTCAGCCAAAGGAGCCATTTTCTTCTGGTTCAAGTTGAAACCGCAACACCTTTACACTCTCAAGACCATCCATGTACCTGAGACAAGTAGATTGGCTATAAAGTGATTTGCAGCCCCAAAGGCCGCACAAGGCACTGTGGTTCTCAATAGCTGCCAAGTAATAGTCTTTTGGAAGAAAGAAAAAAGTGTACACGTATAAGTGTTTCTGTCCCCCATGGAAACTTTTCAATTGAAATTGGGTAACCTTGTGTGTCAGAGCATTTCCTTAACACATACAAGAGCTGCCTCCTGGAGTTAAGCTGTACTTAACCAACCGTGTAAATTCCTGTACCCTAATTTTATAGAATATTGTTAAGATATGTTTAAATGGAAATTTTAAAGTTATTTGTATAATAAAGCAGCATTTTCCTATATCATGACTCTGCGTGCATGTGTGTGTAAAGTTGGGTTGTTTTGTGCATTTTCTGGGTTGCGACATCCCACTTGAGAGGTTTAATGTTCAGATCTAATGTTCAGGCTGTTTTTTAGCCATTTTAGTTCCATTAAAATAAAAGCAGCCATAAATGGAAACGTGCAGCATAGTTCAGCCACTGGATGGTGCCCAGGAACCATGCACAGGTTAACTGGTAATTTGGTATCAATAGCATTCCCCATAAGTAGAAAAGTACTTTCTAGCTATTACAGTATGTACCTGATTTCCTGGATTCAGAGTCCCTTTTTTAAAAATGCTGGGGAGGCAGATCGTGGGAGGTGGGAGAATGTTTATGGCCACTACTAAGTTTATTCTTATATTCAAATTAAAAAACAAGTCTGGTGTAGTAGTGGTTAGTGTTGGGCTAGGACTGGTGAGGTTCAAATCCCCACTCAGCCATGAGGCTCACTGGATGACCTTGGGCCAGTCACTTTCTCTCCTCTTAACCTATCTCACAGGTTTATTATAAGGATAAAAGTGGGGGTGCGGAGAGCAAAGGGTGCCACTTAGAGCCTCTTGGAAGAAAGTTGGGATAGAAATGTAATAAATGATAAACAAAAGCAGGACAATGAAAATTTCAAAGGAGAAGAAGACAGGGTTGTATCCAATGTTAGTCCTACTTTGAGTAAACCCATTAAAATGAATGGGACTTAGGTTAGACTGACATCGGATGCAATCTATAACAACCAGCATCTATTAAGGGTCCCCCACCTGCCGTGCATGCGCAGACACCCAAAACAGACCTATGTTTCTTCATACAAAATGATGACGAGTTTTAGTCACAGCTACTGCAGGCTTGTATATTTTTGTTGATCTGCTCCATTCAGTAATAATAAAATGAGATGCATGGATCAAAGGACTTTCACTATAAACCACTTTTGTATTTGGACAGTGCTGCCTGATTGTGTCATGTGAGTTCATCTGTAACCTGTAGAAAAGGGGTAGGTCTTATCACCCAAAGGCTCAGGGTGAATAAAGTTTTCTTACACCAATTGTAACGTTATATCCTGCCTTGGATGGCTAATGCATAATATATTCTAAAAACACTGAAAAAGATTGTTTTTAAAAATCTGACATTTAAAAGAGCCCCCAGTCTCACCTCTGGGCTCAAATTGCATAGCCCAATAAGGCAGCTTAATATCTCATAGGCCCAGTCAGAGCTTTGGAACAACAAAATTCCCAGAGCTGGGGAAATTATAATGCTTAGCACATTAGAAACTAGGAAAAGAGCTTTATAGTACCCCCCACTACGAGAGAAGATTACAACAGCTGGGATTGTTTAGCTTGGGAAAAAGGTGAGTAAGGGAAGACATAATAGCTGTACAAAATTATGCATGGTGTGGAGAATGTGGATAGGGAGACTTTTTTCTCCCTCTTATATAATACTAGAACCCAAGGTCATCCCATGAATCTGACTGGTGGGAGATTCAGGACAGATAAAAGGAAGTACTTCACATAGTGCATAGTTGAACTATGGAATTCACTACCACAAGACGTAGTGATGCCCACCAATTTGGATGGCTTTAAAAGGGGGTTAGTCAGACACGACTGAACAACAACAACAAAGATAAATTCCTGGAGGAGAAGGCTATCAATGGCTACTAGTCCTGATGGCTATGTGCTACCTCCAATATCACAGGCGGTATGCCTATGTACACCTGTTGCTGAGGGACATGGGTGGGAGGGTGCTGTTGCATTCATGTCCTGCTTGTGGGTTTTCTGTCGACAACTGATTGGCCACTGTGTGAACAGGGTGCTAGACTAGATGGAACCATGGTCTGATCCAGCATGGCTCTTCTTACGTTCACTAATCCTTACAATAGGGGACTGAGGCTGGAATAAAGCTTGCTCAGGCTGGATTTGAACCCTTGACTTTGTAACTCTCGCTCTTACCCGGCACACTACACTGGCTTTGGAGATTGACTGACTCAAGGAAGATGACAAAAACAAAGATAGCCATGCTGGTCCATGAAAGAAAGAAAAAATCTACAGTTGAGCAATACCTTTACTAGGTCCAACCTAAACTCCATGAAAATCTTCAAGCTTTCAAGTTCTCTAGAACTCCTCATTTCGTTTATTACATTTCTATACCGCCAAATAGCTGAAGCTCTCTGGGCGGTGTACAAAAATTAAAAATACATTATATATAGTATACAAACACATAAGGCAGCACACACAGACAAGTATATCTAAACCATTTTAAACAATCAAAAATAAAAATCCAGGACCAACTACCTAGCTCATCAGGCTAGGTAGATGATCCCTGCGGTATAAAAGCCCTGAACTGCTGGAGCATTATGTAACTTGGCTGTAATTCTTTTTATTCCCCTGTACAGACCCCAAGCTTCTGCCAACCTAGCAGTTCGAAAGCAAGAAATTGCAAGTAGATAAATAGGTACCGCCTCGGCAGGAAAGGTAACAGCGTTCCGTGCACCTCGGTGTTCAGTCATGCCGGCCACATGACCACGGAAGCATCTTCGGACAGCGCTGGCTCTTCAGCTTAGAAACGGGGATGAGCTCCGCACCCTAGAGTCGGACACGACTGGTTGGGGACACCTTTACCTTTCACCTTTTTACAGACCCCAAGTGCTCATCTTGGCCAAACAGTTATGGCGACTGTTGTGTGTGATGTCATGCCAATGCTACATGCTTTCCACACTCCGGGCCTATTCCAATGCATAGCCAACCTATGGCATCTGTGCGGCATAGTCCTAGTACTGTACACATTACTTTAGGTGGAAATGGGGCATAGTGTATCAACCCTGAGATGTACCTAATGTCAAAGTGTACTGGTTTCAGAACAGCAAACACACCCACGAGCCAGTGGGGATGTGGACTTGTGTACATTTGCACAAATGAGAATCAGAGAGAAGTAAAGAATGTAGAGAACAGAAAGGCAGGGGTGAAAGCCACTCCAAACTATAAGGCAGAGTGAGGTACCTGCTGTAGGAGGCAAATTTGGGGATATCCTCATTAAAGCAAATGAGCAATTGTTCATCCGGGGGAAGAGGGGATGGTGCTATTTTGGATGTTCTAACTGAAGTACCAGATTTCCATGGTCTAAAGCACAGACCACTTTACAATTATCTGCAGCGCTATAGCTGTGCCAGTTTTGAAGTTTCACTTCACTGGATTTTTTTAAAGCTGTGTGGAAAAATCCTTCATCTGTAGTAATCTGGCAGCATATTCAGGAAGATCCTGTTTTTCCTGAGGCTGAGCCAATGCTGCGAACTCAATTTGTTTTCCTTTAAGGAAATGATTTCAAGCTGCTTGTTCAAATCCCACCTGCTCTTAACATTCTTCAAATGAAGGGTGGTTTTTTGTTTTTGAAATGCAAAGTGCTTTTGTGCTTCACCTGTTTCTGGATGCTGGACCTCACTTCATTGTTCAAACTACTCCCTTCTGGGTGCATAGCAAATTCCTTTTCCAATACAGGTGCCTCCCCGTGGCACTTCTAAACTAGAATTTATCAGAAAGGCACGTGCAACGTCTTAAACCATCACAAGCTTGCTTTTCTTATAAGGAAATAGAAACTTGATTAATTATAGAAAGGGGCTTAGGATGCAATTCTAGACAAAGTAAGCACCGTTGAATACAATGAGATTTTTTTTCTGAGTAAACATGCATAGGATTGCGCTGACAGTTTCTCCCTCTCTCTCTCTCTCTACACACACACACACACACACACACGAAGAGCAACTAAATAAACCAGCATTTAAAAACAAAAACCTCTGGATCCAAGAAATCAAAGGGCTATTAATAATGAATCAGAAGACTTCCAAGATCTAAAGATGCTGAGATGGCACCTACTTTAGATGTGCCTTGGTTGTGGGCTGACATCTGGTGGGCTACCAAAAATGCACACCACACCACAGGGCCACCAGATTTGAACCAACATGGCCAGGATAGAGGCATGGATGGGTAATGACAGAGCTGGCAATGACAGGCATAGTGACTTCCAGACTTGCGTATATTGTAAGGCTTGCTGGTCACAGGGCAGCATTCTCCCTTGAATGGAGTGTCCTACCAAAGCCACAGCAGTGTGTTCTGCTGAAAGGCTCTCGAGAACTATGCTTCCTGTTTTAAATGAAATCTTACCTCTGGAAGAGGCACCACCATAATGTGCAAGGATATAATGACCTTACATACGTGCACTTACATGGGCACACACGCACATACTCACTGTACATCTTAAAATCTTAGGTTGGTGGTGGTTAAAGTAAAAGACTATGATTGTCAGAGGCATAATTATCCGTCACTGTCTTTTAAGTCCCCTAGAGTTTAAAAATAAAGTTTGGCATGAGATTTATTTAAGGGAAACTCAATCAAAAATAGAGCCATTTTTAGGGTAGAAAGGCAGGGTATGAATTACGTAGTATGTAAATTATCCTCCCCCCAACTTTAAAGGTGAAAGGTAAAGGTGTCCCCAACCAGTCGTGTCCGACTCTAGGGTGCGGTGCTTATCCCCGTTTCTAAGCCGAAGAGCCAGCGCTGCCCGAAGACGCTTCCATGGTCATGTGGCCGGCATGACTGAACACCGAGGTGCACGGAACGCACCTTTCCCGCCGAGGTGGTACCTATTTATCTACTTGCAATTTCTTGCTTTCGAACTGCTAGGTTGGCAGGAGCTGGGACTGAAGACGGGAGCTCACTCCGTCACGCGGCACTCGGGTCTCGAACTGCTGTCCTGCCGACCTTCCGGTCTGCAGTTCAGCGTCTTAACCACTAAGCCACCACGGGCCCCCCCAACTTTACAAATACGTAAATTACCCTCCCCCAACTTTATGCTTGCCCCATTAAGCGCGCGCGCGCGTGTGTGTGTGTGTGTGTGTGAGAGAGAGGGGGGGGGGAGAGAGATCAGGAAATAGCACAGAGGAAGGGGAAAGTCCTCCTGCCACTTCCCCCTTCTGTTGAAGCTTCTCCCCTGCCAGAGAACTGATGATGAAGCAGAAGCACCAAATATCTAATCTAGTTACCCTAAACGGCAGGTTGTGTGTTGTGTGGAAGCAACAGAGCCTCCAAATATTTCAGTGCAATTGCTGTCCCTACCCCTACCCCAAGTCACCCAGGTCACTCCTGTTTCTACCCCAAATCAGCACAACGGAGCTCCCACTCGCTCACTCACTGGTGTTGGTGCTTTAAGCCCACCAGTTCAGAGAGCCCAGCAAATTCCCCTTCACCTGCTATTCACCAGCTTTGCTTTGACTGCCTAGGGAGTCTCAGCAGCAACTTGCTTATAATTGGGTTATCTAAAGGAGATGGATAGATTCCAGATTAACTGGGCCATCAAGGGTTATTAAGGAGGGCAAGAAAATATTTTTCCTCCTTAACCTTGATCTCTTATTACTAGAAGGCTTCCCAAACACACCAGGTGCAATCCAGCAACTGTTAGCTATGGTCAACAGCTCGGTTTTATGTGGAGCCAGGTGCGCCTAAGTTTGTTAATGTCAAGAGCCTTAAATTGCAACTGAGTTTTACTATATTTTGTACTTCCTTCAGAAGTATTTGGCAATGACTAGCATCTCAGACAGAGCACTAGACATTCTGAACCACTGCTCTGATTCCCTCCTCTGCAGAAGTTCAGCTAGGAGAGAAACCCTCAGGGGATGGTTGCTTTCAGTAGAAACAGAAGCGAGTTTGTGTCTTTAATTGGCATGTGTGCACTCATGTGGCAAAATCCTGGCTGGCCCTTTCACTCAGGGCCCTCTTCTGCGTGAATTAACTTCAGGCATTGAGCCTTTTTTAACCAGTCGGTCTTCTGCTCAAATTATCTGCTTGATCTTCTGTTTAGCTTCCAGGATCAGATAAGGCGATCCTACCTCATGCCGTGAAAGTGTCCTCTTGAAAGGCTTCCGGCCTTGCGTCTGCAGGAAAGTGCCTTAGGTAAACATCTAAGCCCACTGGGGCTTAGATGGCTTAGATCATCCTGCGTAAGGTTCCTGTTGTCCCTGCACTTTGCAGTGTGATGTGACTGAAACATATTCTGTTGACTCTGGAGAAAACCAAGACAGGCCACTGGGTGAGTGAGCCTCTGGTCTGGAATAAGGCTGGAAATCTAAAAGAGCTGACACACTTGGAGCAGAGCCGGGACTGAAGCGAGCCTCTGAGGAACTCAACAGCAGCTGTAGACAAAGGTCCTTGGGAGTGGGATTGGCTCTCTAAACGCAGTCAGAGCATGCTATGATGGCTGGAATTTGCAAGTTGGAATGGCTTCAGAGGTTGCAACAGATCTTGTCACGGAGGTTCACAGAGAACTACTCTCTACCCTAGATCAGCCACCTTGGTTGAATTCTATTTATTGTGGTTTTTATCCCACTCTTCTTTAGAGGGGCTCAGGACAGCAAACACCTTTTGTCCTCAAACAACCCTGTTGTCTGAGAGATTGAGGCTATGGCACAGTGGTAGAGCACCTGCTTTGTATGCAGATGGTCCCAGGTTCAATTCCCAGCATACCCAGGTAGGTCTAGCAAAATTCCTGCCCAAAACCCTGGAGAGCTGCTGCCAGCCAGTGTCGACAATACTGGGCTAGACAGACCAATAGTCTGACTCAGTGCAAGGCAGCTTCCTGTGATCCCTTAGAACATTGAACTACAACTCCCATCATCTCCAGCCAGCATGATCAATGGTTAGTTGATCATTGATCTTCACTTCACTTCTTCACTTCACACAGCGCGTAAACTATGGAATTCACTACCATAGGACACAGTGATGGCCAGCAATTTGGATGGCTTTAAAAGGGGGTTAGACAAATTCCTGGAGGAGAAGGCTATCAATGGCTACTGGTCCTCATGGTTGTGTACTACCTCTGGTGCCAGGGATGGTGGGCCTGTGTACACCACTTGCTGGGGAACATGGGTGGGAGGGTGCTGTTGCACTCGTGCCCCGCTTGTGGGTTCCTGGCCAACAGCTTGTTGGCTGCTGTGTGAACAGAATGGTGGACTGGATGGACCCTTGGTCTGATCCAGCAGGGCTCTTCTTATGTTCTTATGTCAGGAATGCTGGGAGTTGTTGTTCAAAACGCCTAGAGTACACCAGCTTGGGAAAGGCTGCCGCAGAGCCTTCTAGATGGTGACTAGCCCAAGGTCACCCAGCAAGCTTTCAAGCTGAATGAGGATTTGAACCCAGGTCACTCCAGTCCAAGTCCAATGCCTTAACTACTACACTAGCCTTCTCCAACCTGGCCATGCTGGCTGGGGATGAGGGAAGTTGTAGTCCAACACATCTGGAGCACACCAGATTGGGGGAAGGCTGCACTACACCTCCCATCTTGTATTGATCCATTGATGGATGGCCTTCTGAGGTGAAGGCTTTAGCATTGCCAGTCCTTCATTTCTAACCTAAGAGGGGCCAGGACTCATCAAGCCTGCCTGGAAGAGGTGTAGAAAACAGGATTGCAGGTTTTGGCATCTGCAGCTTTCCTTCCCCTTGCATAACAGGGTGGGTGGGGTTGTAAGGTAACTGTAACTGAAAACCAATGCAAAAAGCAGTTTTTGCCATTTCAGAAGAAGGAAACTGCCTGGTGTAAATAGGAAACACACAAAGGTTATGCACTGGGGTAGGTGAGTGAGGGGCGAAATGAGCTGGCCCCAAAAAAGAGATGCTGCTGAAGTCGGTTCCTACGTCCCAGTTCCTTATTTGCATGAGAGTTCGAAATGGAGGTCAATCAGTAAACAGAATAGGACATAACATTTAAATGCCCCGGACATATAAATCAAGCTCTCTGTGATTGGGAGCCTGTCCCCTTCAAGATGAACAAGAATTCTCTCCCATCAAAGCGGTCCTTTTTGTGCAGCACACATGAATGCAAGATGACCCCAGATGACACCGACAAATAAGGAACGAAAGGTATCCTATATGACCCAAACAAGCAGTTTACTGACTGAACTTTGATCGAACTTTCCCACAAATGAGGAACTGAGAACCACCTTCAGCCTCACAAGAGCAAGGAGAGTTCATTTTTCTGCCAAGTGCCATTGGAAGGCAAACCAGCTAGGGAGCTGGCAAACGCCGCCCGGCAGCCACAGGGGAGGGCAAGCAGCTACCTGCCTTCCTCCAAGCAACCTTATCCGTGTTTCTTTATTTAGGGGGGAAAACCCAGCCTCCTTTCCTGCTGGAGATGCCAGGGCAGAGGCAGGGTGCCAGGGCAGGCGCCTCCTCTCCTTGGATAGCGACACCCACGCCCCCCGCTCCGGGTCTGGGCAATGCCCAGCTCGTCCTTGGCTGACTCATGTCATGTCAGGTCATGTCACCTCGCCTCCTCCTGCGGCGGTGCTGCTGCTGCGCCTTGTTGCCTCGGTCCGCGGCTTCTCCTCCGCCACCCCCGCTCGACTGCTCCTGGAGGTGCCACCGCTCGGCCAACGCGGGCCGCCTCCCGCGCTGAGCTCCACGCTTCGTCCGCGGCGGCGGCGGCCGGGAGAGGGGCGCGCTAGGGCGGTCGGCGGCAGACGACGGGACGGAGCGGAGGCCGAGAAACTTTCTCGCCGCCTTCTTCGGACGGGAAGAAAAGGGGAGTGCCGTCGCCCTGCCGGAACCCGAGGAGAGACGCTTGCTGCGGCCTCCGCCTGCGGCCAGGCAGGCGAGGCCGGGCGGGCGGGCGAGCGCCGGGCGCCTTCCTGAGCGAGCTGAGCCAAGGCAGAAGGCGGGCAGGCGCTGGAGCTGCTGCTGCGGGCGGCGGCGGCGGCGGCGGCGGCGGCGGGCGGGACCTCAGCCAGACGCCAGAGGGGCCCGGCCTCGCGGAGGTGAGCCGGGCTTTCCGAGGCCAGCCGGGGGCTTCGTGGGCGCCATGTGGTCTCGCGCGCGCGCGGCGCGGCTTGAGCAGAGAAGGGGCGCTGTGACTGCGACAGCAGGTCTGTGCTGCACGCCGGGCAAATCTTAGCAAAGACGTCGCGGGGGCGGGGGGGCGTGCAGAATAAACTGTGCGGGGATCTCTCGTTTTCTGGAAGGTCCCGAGGAGGGCGTGCCGAAACATTTAGGGAAAGCGGTTCCCGTTCAGGTCGTCCAAACGCAGCACTCTGCCACACAACGTGCGCGAGATTTTGGAGGATCTGGGCGCTCCTTTCCCCAAATCTCTCTGGCGCGGCTGTTGCCCGACGGGAGGGCTCTTTCTTTTTAACTGCAGGAGGATACGAGGCAAGCAGGGCATATGCGGTGATTAAGAAGGTAAGAAGTTGTGCCGGATCAGACCAAAGGCCGCTCTAGTCCAGCATTCTGTTCACACGGTGGCCAACTAGCTGCCTGTGGGAAGCCCGCAAGTTGCAAGTGCACGAGTGCAACAGCACTCTTTGGCTCATGTTCCTCAGCAGCTAGTGATCTGAGGTTAGGGCTGCACCTTGGGGCCAATGTCCAGGGCCCCACAACCTAACCCCTCCCCAAAAGACCACCCAGACAGTGACAGGTGATGGGGGCATCAGAAGCAAACTCCATTTTATGTCTGTAGTCATGATGGTGCTATAATTTTAGTGAGTTTAAAATGCAAAGCTGCACATGCTCAAAGTATTATTATTATTATTATTATTATTTTAAAAACAGGTTTGGCAATCAGTTGCGTTCTAACATATCAGGAATGCAGAAGCAGTTGTAAAGCATGGAATGGGGATGGGGGTTGGGGAGGGACAAATGTTAGTTGCGACTGAACTAAAACACATGGCTGTCGGGAGAAGGGAGCATAAGATCATCTAAGTCCAGGGTCTAAAATTACCTAGCTGCGTTACTGATCTGATGTGGGGCAGGGAGAAAGAAACCGCTCTTTCTCTGCCAGAGAACAGCTTCGGAAGGAAGCCATCCCAACAGGATATCTATGCTTCCTTTTCCTAAGTCAATTTCATGTGCAGAGGAAATGTTTTGTTGGGGGGGGTATTTTTGGTGGGGGAGGAGGAGGACTGGAGAAGAGCGTCCATCCAGAATGGATCTGAGCAAAACAACCGCAGAGAGAGGGAAACAGCGGTGCTTGTGCCCCGATGCCCTGTGACAGGTGCCCCCAGGCAGGCTCAGCCGCGCTGGCACAAACAGTAGCCACTGCCCCGCTTCCTCCCCAGGGCAAGGCAGAGCTGTTTATTCACGATCTGCCTGTTCGGTTTGCTGGCAAAGGCACTTCAGGCTTGTATCCATTATGTACTATGTCCCTGCAGTCTGGGACAGGAAAATCTGGAAGAGAGGTGTGAGGAAGGTTTCGACGGCCTTTGGGCCTTTCGACGGCGCTTGTCAAATACTTACGCAACCCTGAGCTTGTGTTATAGGAGCTTTATCCCTCAGCGCATTTTGCTGGAATGATGCCCTCTCACAGGCATGCCCACACGGCAGCTGCTCGTCCTCCCCATCCAAAGCTATTTATATAAAAGTCTTTTTGCACAGGCAGGTCCATCACTTGATTGGCCAGCCCTTGACCAGTCCTCGCAGGCAAACGTGTGAACAGGCTCCACTGAAAAGCCTTGTGCTGGAGGTGGTATG
Organism: Heloderma suspectum; assembly: GCF_057233095.1. Classification (NCBI taxonomy): domain Eukaryota; kingdom Metazoa; phylum Chordata; class Lepidosauria; order Squamata; family Helodermatidae; genus Heloderma; species Heloderma suspectum. The sequence goes on from NC_139459.1 coordinate 230,068,724, forward strand.
GAGACTCAGCCTGCCGCTGGGCTTGAGCTGATTCACAGATGCAGGTCACCCCTGATTTGCCTCAGTCTTTGAATGATGAACATCCATGTCTGATTCATGATCAGACCATGGTCAGATCAGACCACGATCAGATCATGGTCTGACCGTGATCATCAGATCATGATCATTAGATCTGACCATCAGATCAGACCATGATCAGAACATGTCTGATTCATGATGAACATCCTTGTCTGATTCACACATGCAGGTCAGTCTTTGAATGATGAACATCCATGTGGGGACCAGGCCAAAGGTGTCCCTGAAGCTGTGTGCACTCCTCCTTCACCCCACCCCACCCCACCCAAAAAACACCTGGAGATCAGGGAGATCACCATGCAGATTTTACAGACTTTGGTCCCACACTCTTCTCCATGAGTGGCAGGAGGGCAAGGGGATTGGTATATTGAGACTTCCTCAACCTGGTGCCCTCTGAATGTGTTGGACTGCAACTCCCAGAATTCCCCAGCCAGCAGGTATGGGTTGGCTGGCATAGGCTGGCTGGTATAGGCTAATGTTGTCTCTGTTGCGACTGGTTCAATAGAGAAGTGCAGCTGGTCTCCAAAATGTTAAAATATGCAGATATCCTTTCCACATGGCTAATTTCAGTGGGGGAGAGGACTCTGGGAGATCATCACATGATTCCAGGCCACTGTGGTTTCATGTTGCACCATAGTGGATTCTTATAAAGTCACTGTGGAATGGCTGCAGCAGCACTGAGAGATGGCCAGCCTGTACAGGGTAGCGAGTGTCCCCATGCCATCAGAAACTAAATAGAAATGTCAGATCATGCTAACACTCACAGCGCTGCACGGCCCTGGGCTATAGAAATGGCTGGCCCCCTGCCAAATTCAAGGTGCTGCAAGGGGGGTTAGCTGTGGCTAAAAGTGGTGCCTAATTAAGCCAGAGGAGTGAACAAGAGGCCAGCCACCACAGTTCTCAAAAGGAAGCTGTGCTTAGAAGGCGGCAGAGTTCACTCCTTCCCCATTTCTTCACATGGCGCATAGTTAAACTATGGAATTCTCTTCCACAAGATGTAGTCCTGGCCACCAACCTGGATGGTTTTAAGAGGAGATTGGAGAAATTCATGGACGATAAGGCTACCAATGGCTACTAGCAGTCTTGACAAAGGACAAGATGGCACACTCTCCATTCTAAGCTGGCCACACTGGCACTTGACTCTTACTTCAACACTGGTGATGGGACAGCATCCTCCACCTCACCACATAGCCACAGGCTAGCTTAGCAGGGGCAGGGCAGGCTGAATGGAACACACAACTCTGTCCTCTAACAAAGGGAAACCGCTAGTGGGCGGCCCGCATTGCTGCCTCCACACCACTGAGCATCTGCCGCCTGAAGCAACTGCTTCACTCTGCCTAATGGTAGGGCCAGCCCTGACCACTAGTCACGATGGCTATGTGTTACCTTCAGCATCAGAGGTGGTTTGCTTCCATATACCTGTTACCGGGGAACATGAGCAGGAGGATGCTATTGCTTCTGTCCTGTTTGTGGGTTTCCCACAGGCATCTGGCTGGCCACTGTGTGAACAGAATGCTCAGCTAGACAAGGCCATTGGTCTGATCCAGCCTGGCTGCTCTTATGTTCCATGGAAGACACATGAAGGAATCCTGGGCCATTGTGCAGTTGTGTACACAACCTGCATTGGAACTTCTCTGGAGCTTGAAAGGATACCATGCTAAGGGTTGCATTACTTAAGTAATTCCTGCAAGAGGAATTCGTCTTTTCTTTTTAGGGAAGAGGGAATATGAGTGGGGGAGAGTATGCTGCTCTACCAAGTTTTTGCATGTGCTGTCTCAGTTTGTGGCTGCTTTTTTCCCCCTATGACCAGATTTGGCAACAAGTGTTGGAATTTTCCCCCCATCCGTTGTTTTTCTGAAACTGTCACTGGACATGGGAGGGGAGATGCTAAATTTTAACTGACCGTTGCTTCCTGAAAGCCATTTTCTTTTTCCTAAATGTAATTAAATGTGACGCTCTGGAGGAATTCTCCAAAGAATCGTTAACGTCCAGGAACCGGTCTGCACATCCTTCTCTGGCTACAGTCCAAGACATGCCTGTCCAACAGGCAGAGCTGGCCTTCGTTAATTTGACACGATGTGAAAAACAATATTAAAAGGTCCATGTAGCTCCTCTGGTGCCTCTGTCCTCACCCACCTGGGACTGGATCTTGTACTTCTTGCCAGGTTCCAGTGGAGCATCTTGGATGTGTTACTGCCAGCTTGCTACCCCCTCCTGTGGTCCACTGTCACTTTCCCTCTGCAGTCCTATGCTATGCTTACTTGGAAGTGAGTCCCCACTGTAACCAGTAGGGTTTACCCCTATTTCAACACTCACAGGATTTGGACTGTTAGCTTCAAGTTGTGACAGCTTCAGGATCCAATAGGGTTATACATGTTCCCTCCTCTCCCTCACTGCTTAGCTTCTGCCACCACCGAAACATGCCACTCCATGATACAACTCCCCTTTGCATGGTCAGAGAGAGAGAGAGAGAGAGAGATTGAGTGGCAGCAGACGGCAGATTGAGACTAGCACTGGGCAATCATTATGCTTAAAATGTACGTTGTGGGAGAGACAGGTGTAGCTGGCTGGGGGATTATAGGAGTTGGCTGGGGATTATGGGAATTGTAGTCCAACATATCTGGTGGGCGCTGAGTTGGGGAAGGCTGATATAGTGGGTTGGATCCAGCATCATGGTTTCACCAGCAGAAGGATACCACTGGTGAATGGGGCTTCCACATCCTCTACTCCCACTTGCAGCCCTCCACGCACCCTCCAAATCTGCTCCGGAGGTATGGGGGCGATTCGATGGACCCTCCGGAAGAGATTTGGAGGATGTATCTGGGGGACTGCAGTGGGGAGGAGAGGATGCAGAAGTCTTGTTTCACCAGCAGTATCCTTCTGCTAGCGGAACCACGATGCTGGAGCCAACATGTAGCATTTCAGTTCTCCATTTTGATCCTTTTGAGTGCTTCACGTACATTGCTTCAGTATTCTTCACAACTATATTATAAGGTAGTTTGAGGCCTCAAATGAGGCCTGGTTCTTCTTAGCTGAATCCTGACTTGGAAATGGACGTTGGGCTATGAGAATCTGAAAATATAAGCAAATTATTTTTGCCTTGTCCGTACTAACATCATAGGAAAGAGAAACTACAAGGTAGAACTAGAAATCTATTGTTTTTGTTTATTTTCCTATAGACAAGTATTATGCATTGTTGATTGTTCTGATTTCCTAATAAATCTTATAGTTACACAACTGTAATTTGTCCTGTCTTTTGAACCATTTAAGCTTATAGCTGTTGCTCTGACATTTCAAATGACTATTAATTATGAATACTATTGTTACAGTGGGGCCTACAGTTCTTGGGAATAAGGGAAACTCACCTGAGAATAAGTTGAGACAAACTTCTGAAGCCTGGAGGGCCTTAATGTTGCTAATTTGGCAAGCGGTGGTAGCTTTCACAATGGTTTTAGAGCAGGGTAACCTCTGTGTCCAGTCAGATGTATGCTTTGAAAGTTAAGGTCTCATCGTGGCCAGGGAGCATCTTCTAAAAAGGTTGGTTAAAACCACTGCTTTCATCTCTTGTGTGCTATAACTGCAGTGTCAGGTATACGCTGATATTACGGAAGATGCTTCTAAGCACCGGGAGGTGTGACACTGATCTCTTGAGGTGACCCTTGCAGACGAGCTAAGAGAACTGATCTAACTGCAGGGTCCTCTCATGCAGACCATTGTCATTTTAGCCGAATTTAGTCTACCTGCCTCATCTCTCCTTCTGGGAGACTCCCTCAGACAAGGGACGGTGGGCAATCTCGCTGGACACCCTCCCAGGCCTGAATGCCACACTTTGAGGGTTCCTTTGTCAAAGTGAGGCATTGTGAGGGAGCCCTGCAGACTGCCTGTATATTTTGCACTGCTCCTGCATTGCAGTAAAATAGACATTTGAAACTCCTCTCTAACCATCAAGGTAAAGGGCAACAAAACCTGAACTCCAAATACACTTTTCATTATATCATATGTATAACTAAACAGCTACATGGACAATAGTGACTTACATAACTGTTGCTGAGAATGGCCATTGAAATGCATTGGTTTCTTCTGCATGGCCATCAGAATACCTGGAATTTTCAAATGGCAGTTAGAATGCATAATAATCCAAGGGTGTTTGGTTGCTTTCCTGTCTGTCTTTAGGGAGCATCCCCAAATGGCTAAAGGGAAAAATACTGCCATTTTGAAGAGCCACTGAAGTACACTGGCATGGGATGGATCCTTCTAAGTTGCCTCCCCTCACCCAATTGTCACATCCATCCTCATCTGCATAAAAATCAACTAAATTTGCAAATGCCTGTTGAAATGCATTAGAATAGGTTGGAATCCTGCACCCTGATCTGCAGGCCTGAGAATAAAGCTATGTAAAAGGCCTTTGCCATTCCATAGGACAATAAGGAATGCATTAAGAAAGCTTTATTCCTGCTTGATTGCCTACAGGCTGAATTCCTTAATGACCGTAGGAATCATAGAATCACAGGGCTCCATCACACAGGCGGAGAATTCCACATCAATGCCGGTTCTTTCCCCATCCAGTATCATTGCAGGACTGGGTTGTTCTCTTTAGATGGCTGTCCCCGTCATGTTATTCATTTCCATTTCTTTCCTTCTCATGGGGGTGGTGATGCCGCTCAGCGGCATCGCCACCTTTCTGCAAGAAAGCATCACCTTTGCTTGGGGTGTAGTGACAGCTCCTCCTTGCTTCCTGCACCTTTCTCTGCCCTTGCACAGTGATGGATGGGGACTGACACACACACCCCGCCTCCCCGTTCAGTGTTTTTGAAAATCTCTGCCATTTACACAGCTGTTTACTTGCTGGGAATGCACAGCAGGGGGGCGTCCTGGCAGGTCAGAAGACCGGCACGCTGCTTAGCCAACCTGCTGCTCTGCCGGCCTGCTGCCTTGTTCAGAACGCTGCAGGCTGGAAATGGCAAGGACCCAAAGTGGTGCAGGCACAGGAAGGCGACACGCCCCACAGCCTATCGTCACCACCTTTGCCATCATGACCGCACCTCCGACAACCCAAAACAACCGCCCACAGCCGCCAACACATAATGGTTCATTTGCGCTAGGGGAGAAATACACGGGGAGGTCATGGCGCTCCATTTGCACATATTTGGAAAAATACCACATTTTTTCAGTTTGAGGAAAACATGGGATAGGTGAGTGGAAATGGTGGGATAATGACTGGACAATAACGACGTCATGTAATGGACCGGCACAATTCATTAAGTGGCCAATTCATTAAGTGGCCAATGTGCAATAAACTAAACTGGAGGTGTAGAGGTTCCCATAGAGTTGGAAAGGGCCATTTAGGCCATCAAGTCCAAACCCCTGCTTAGCACAGGATGTACGCTGCCTTGAGTTCCTTGGAGGAAAAAAGGCAGGATATAAATGCAGTAAATAAATAAAGCAAGCAAGCAAGCATCCCTGACAGATGGCTGTCCATTGTCTCACGGCTCTGACCATTAGGAAGTTTTTCCTGATGTTCAACAGAAAACTGCCTTCCTGTAATGTAAGCCTGTTATTTTGTGTCCTACAGTTTTGGATGATAGAGAACATGATGCAGCCCTCTTCTGTGTGACAGTCCTTTAGGGACTTGAAAAGTGCTATCATATCCCCCTCAGTCTTCTCTTCTCAAGGTTAAACAAACCCAATTCCTTCAATCTTTCCTAGTAGGACTTAGCTTCTAGTCCCCTGATCATCTTTGTTGTCCTTCTGTGAACTTGTTCCAATTTATCTGAATCCTTGTTAAACTGTGGTGTCCAGAACGGGACACAGTATTTGAGGTGAAGTCTGACCGGTGCAGTGTAGAGTGGGACTATTACTTCCTGTGATTTAGAACTAAACTTTGATGCAACCTAAAATTGCATTTGCGTTTTTTTCAGCCACATCACACAGCTGACTCATATTCAGCTTGTGATTGACTACACCTCCAAGATCCTCTTCACATGTTCTATTGTCAAGCCAGGTATCTCCCATCTTATACCTGTGCATTTGATTTCTCTTTCCTAAATGAAGAATTTTTCACTTGTCTCTGCTTAATTTCATTCTGTTGCTTTCGGCCTAGTTTTCTAGCCTATCAAGATCATTTTGAAGTTTGTTTCTGTCTTCTAAGGTATTGGCTATCCCACCCAATATTGTATCTTCTGAAAATTTGATAAGCATTTCTCCCACCTCTTCCTCCAAGTCAATAATAAAAATGTTGACGAATACAGGGCTCAGGACCAAACCCTGTGGCACCCCATTCGATCACTCCCTCCAGTTTGATGAGGAACCATTGATGACTACTCTTCGAGTATGGTTCTCCAACCGGTTGTTAGTAGTAGTGCCTAGAATTAGAAGGTGGACCTGTCAGTCACTCAGCCACACTCCTTCCCCCTTCCCCCAGTCATAATTGGCATTTTGAGAAACAAAACTAAAAGACACTATTTGCAAGACATGAAGTCTCTGCATCTCCTGCATCTCCAAAACACAAGTCGGTAACGAAGCCCATTTGGCTCCGGCTTTGGTTCTGTTGGCTCTGGAGGGAAACCCACTTCACCTCAAGTATTAACAGAATCACCCCACTTCACCTCAAGTATTAACAGAACTGGACCAAAGTGGCCTGATTCAGTTCAGACTTCATCCAAAGCCAGTGTACCACATAATACACACACGTGCAATTCGAAATCACACGTACACACATGCAGCTCACTAGAAACTCATCTATTCAACACATACACATATGCCATCAAATACACACAAATAAATATAGGCCCATTTCAGTCACACACAGCAAGCAAATCCACAATACATTCACATGTGAAATTCCACTGAAAACACACCAAGCCATTTCCTAAATTTAAGACCCAAACAGGCCATGAGGCATATGCTCATGGCAAAGGAAAATTTACAAGTATGTATCAGGACAGCAGATGTTGCTAAAGTTCCTAGTTGTAAAGACCTACATAGCGAGTGTAGTCATAGCAAGCCCTTCTGCGGCCAGTTTCTTTCAGTTTCCATTCTGCTTTCATGTAGGACAGTGCCCACATCCTTTTTCTTTGGAATATTTGACATGACAGGTGAGCCAACACAGGCAACGGACACACAATCATATATTAAAAGATAAGAGTTTTTCCCTGCTCAGTGCTGAGAAAGGAAGCCTTCTCCAATGCTCAACAGGAAAAGCTCTTCTCTCCGATCAGCTGCTGATTGGAAATAAGAGCTTTGCCTTGCTAGGAGAGGGGGTGGAGCCTGGGGAAGAAGCTGTGGGCTGGATGGAGAGCCCCCATGGGCCAGAGGTTCCCTATGCTTGTTGTAAGGTCTATTCAGATAATGTATACTAAGTAGTACCAAAATGGTGACAGAGAGAAGTGGGAGTGGGGTTGTAAACTTCCAAGGTTCCGGGGGGTGTGTGTGTGTGCATCTGAGGGTGATAGTGGGGCTCCTTGGGTAGTATACAATGTTAGTCCTACACAGAGTAGACCCATTGAAATGAATGGGACTTAAGTTAGTCATGACTAACGTAAGTCTCATTAATTTCAGTGGATCTACTCTATGTAGGACTAACGTTGGATGCTGTCCTTGATGTTTCATACAGATCACTGTTCAGTCTCCCCCAGCCATTTCAATGTATATCTGTGTTCAGAAATTCAGTTCATTAACGGGCAGCAAATCCTGCAAGCTTGGATCCTGCGAAATTGCTATCTCCATACGCTCCTATGGCAATTTGGAAAATCAATTTGTTTTTATGAGGATGGAATGAGAGACAGGATCCAATCTCTGTAAAAGAAAACTTTCCTCCAGCTATTTAAAAATTCAGTTGATTGACACAGCAAACAGCAACACCTGCAGGCATTTAGCAAGAATAAAACCATCTCAGTGCATCCCTTAACTGCCATTTGGAATGGCAAACCTTTTGTATACCTCTGTTCTGAGCCTCGAAGCTCATGGTGCAGGACCCGAACCCATTCCAATACATTTTAGTGGCCATTCAGAAGGGCATTTTTTTTCTTGTTGTGGCCATTTGTGGATAGTCTCTGAACACCATTCTGTAAACAACCAATTGCCGTGGGTTTATGCATTCCAGTGACCACTTGGAAGGAATCAGTGTATTTCTATTGTCATTCTTGTCATTTGTTTTAGACATTTATCTCACTCTCTAGCCGCCATGCAAGTAGGGTTTTTTTTTCTTAATTCACAAAATGGGAGCAGAATCATGTGCAGCTCACTGTCTGTTGAATATGTCAGATACTGAGGGAGGATGGAGGTAGCTTCCCTCCCCATGTGTGTTAATACCTCAGGAGCACCTAACCCTATATATCTATGTATTGTGGGGCATAAACCGAAGGCCACCACAAGAAATGAGCAAAACCAGCCAGCTTTTATGTATAGAACAGCTTCAGTCAAGGTCTCTGACACGGCCATTGCTCGATTTTGTGGGATCAGTTTCAGTTGCTGAGGCCTGATGATGTGGACAAGGTGCTTGCCACAGTTTGACCGACCACATGCTCTCTCAATCCTTGCCCTTCCTGGCTAGTAAGAACTAGCTGAGGAGGCATGACTGGGTGGGACCAGGGAGTGGTAAATGCATCTTTGTGTGAAGGGGTGGTTCCTGCTGTCCTTAAGGAGGCAGTAGTGCGACCACTCCTGAAGAAACCCACTTTGGACCCAATGGTATGTGACAACTACCATCCAGTCACAAGTCCTCCTTTCTTAGGGAAGGTACTTGAGAGGGTCATGGCAGAGCAATTGCAGACACTCTTGCAGAATACTGATTATGTAGACCCATTCCAGTCTGGGTTTCAACCTGGTTACAGGACCAAATTAGCCTTGTTCACACTGCTGAATGACCTTTAGTAGGACAGGGACAGGGGGAGCGTGACCGTACTAATTCTGCCTGGTCTTTCATTGGCTTTTGATACCATTGACCATCATATCCTCCTGGATTGACTCCGTGGGATAAGCATTGAAAGCACACTGTTACAGTAGTTCTGTTCTTACTTATGGGGTTGATTTCAGAGAGTAACATTAGGTGACCATTCCTTGGCCCCTTGGTAATTGAGCTATGGGGTTTCATAGGGTACCGTCTTGTCCCCAGTGTTGTTCAACATCTATATGAAACTGTTGGGAGCAGTCATTAGGGGATGTGGAGCCAAGTGCCATCAGTGTGCTGATGACACACAGCTCTATCTCCCCGTGACATATGAATCAGGTGAGGCTATGCAAGTCCTGGATCAGTGCCTAGACTCAGTGATGGGCCGGATGAGGCCCAATAAAATGAAGCTGAATCCTGACATGATGGAAGTCCTGTGGGTGAGTGGTTCCCAAGCATGGGAGATAGGCTCTTTGCCTGCTCTGGATGGGGCTGCACTCCCTCTGAAAGATCAGGTTTGTAGTCTGGGGGTACTCCTAGATCCATCACTGTCGCTGGAGGCCCAAGTGGCCATGGTGGCTTGGAGTGCCTTTTACCAGCTTCAGCTGGTTCAACAGCTACTGCCTCTCCTGGACAGGGATAGCTTGGCCACAGTGGTACAGGCATTAGTAACCTCAACACTGGATTACTGCAAGGCACTCTATGTGGGGCTGCCCTTGAGGCTGGTCCGGAAGCTGGAGCAGAATGCAGCAGCTCGGCTGTTGTCAGGAGCTGCCCCTTTTCAGCATGCAACTCCTTTGCTGAGGGAACTGCACTGGCTGCCTATTCACTACCAGGCCAGGTTTAACGTTTTGGTACTAAGGATCTGGGCCGGGGGGTATCTGAGAGTAGGGATGTCTTAGTTGTAGTAGGCATCTTGGAAGCATCTGAACCCTGACTCGGCACCTGTTTTCTTAGAGATCTTCCACTGCCACGAAGCAATCTCTAGGGCTAGCCATTTGGGGTTGCCGGAATCAACTTTCTTATCCTATACAGAGGCGCCCCGTTAGACCCAATTAGATATAACTGACAGCATATGACGTGGCTTTTATGTCAATTATTTTGATCAGCTCCAATATCTTCCTGTAACTATTTAGCTCTTTACATTGTTTTTACATTTTATATGTTAATGATTTTATATTGTATTTTGATTATCTTCTTTTTGTAGCTTATAATTTTTGTGAACCACCTAGAGAGTTTGTCTGTTGGGCAGTATAGAAATGAAATTGTTGTTGTTGTTGTTGTTGTTGTTGTATAAAGCCCTAAACAACTTGGGATCAGGATACTTGAGAAAGTACCTTCTCCCTTATCAACGTGCCCAGCCACTGAGAGCATCTCTACACCAGCCTAAAATCCTGCATTAAAATGGGGCTTTCTGCTTCAGTTTTAAATGCAGGATCACAATGGACTCCCGTTACAATGGACTCCTTTCCCCCCTCCCCTCCCCTCCCCTCCCTTCTCCCCCTTATCTGTGTCTCTCATATGTTTCATTGATCTTGCTCTTCTTCTTGTGGCGTTTTATGGAGGGCACTCAAGCCAAGCAGAACACAAGCGGGATAATTTGATACCTCATTATCTCTGATCTCTTTAAAAATGGAATAAACGTCATTTAGTGCAGGAGACACCCTGGAGGTTCACGATGTCATCTAGAGGGCCTGTGAGTGAGCAATCTCAATAGCAGGATAAAAGCTCCATGTGAAGAAGCTCTGAGTCATCAGATGGTGGTTCTCGTGGTGGTTCTGCATGGACTTATGGCCCAATTGGAGTCCACCTGGAATAGAGCCTTCAGTGTGGTGGCTCCCTTTCTGCGGAATCCTGCCTCTGGAGGTCAGGGAGGCACCAGTGTTGTGTTGTTTTTGGTGCCTGTTTGAAGACATCTTTATTTCAAGAAGCATTCCTTGATAGACAAGTCACAGTTTTTGTTGTTGTTCTGTTTCTAAAATGCTTAATATGCTGTTTTATTGTTTATATGTTTCAATATGGAGTTTTATTCTTTTTGTCTTTTATTGTTCATGACTCTGGAATCTGTTTAGATGTGGTGAAGTATATACATGTTTTAAATCAATAAAATAAAAATGCCAATTTAATCTTGAAAATATGCAAGAGTACATCTTTGAATGTTGCTCTGAATCTGCCCCTGAAATCTCTTCCCTCAATCAACTGAAAACCTAGATTAAGGGTAGGTCTCCAGATGTTTTGGACTACAACTCCCATATTCCACAGCCAGCATGACCAATGGTCAGGGATTGTGGGAGTTGTAGTCCAAAACATATGAAGGGCACCAGGTTTCCTACCCCTGCTCTAGATGGTACCCCTGAGGGGCTTCTTGTGGGGGGGGGGGGCGACAAAGATTAAAAGTCAAGTAACTTTGTTAGCTGATTTGGCGGCAGGGGGCTGTATTGAACTGGAAATCTAATCAGACTGTGGACAAAGTCAAATCAAACAATTCTAAATTCTAAATATATTTAATTGTAAATAAGTCTCAGTTCTTTTTATGGAGCTTTCAGGTAAATGTGTTTAGCACTACAGCCAAAGTCAGTAGTCTCTTGGGATCTATGGGGCTTTCCCCATGGCAAGTAAAAAGAGGTGACATCCTTGTTGTGATCACACACTACTTTTCAAACTATGAACAACAGTGGACTTGCTGATTGTGGAAACCATGGGACTTACCGGAGGATAGTCAAACTTGAGTAACTCTAACCATTCATGTGGACAATAACTCCAAAATACGCTCTAATTCATATTTCTCTAAAAACTAAGATAGTTTTTGTGTCTACTTCTGTCAGGGTGGAAACTGAACCAATAGAGCCCCAGAGCAGTTCTGATTCTGAGGAGGAACAGCAATCCGTGGGAGAGGAGCTCGCTCATCTCTCACAAGCACAGCAGCTGGCAGAGATTCCTCCTGCCAGCATTCCTGGGAGAGATAGTGACCCTGATAGTGAGAGAGCGCTGGAGGGGGGCTTGCTGGACACTCGGCGCAGATGCAGGGAGCGACGACAGATGGAGGGCGCAGAAAGGAGGCGTAGCGCTCGTTTGGTGCGCAAACAACGGTCGCGTCCCGAGGACCCAAGGGAAAGAGGGAGGAACTCTCCCTAGCCCATAAGTTCAGGGTCTTCCCGTGGTTCTCCTTCAAACAGGGACCAACTGCCTTACCTGGAGCTTAGGCTACTCTGCTATCTTTCCCCAGTGCTGTTCCTTGCTTTGTTGCTAGTGATTAGTATCTAAAAGAGTCATAAAGGAATAAAGTCTCAGAAAGAATCCTTGTGGTCTGTGTCCTGAGTTGGCTATTGGTGGGGACTGCAAGAGGCAGCTAGGGCGCTCCTGACAACTTCTTTGCTTTTCCTTCATTTGTCCAGTTCATAAGAGTGGAAATCAGCTGAACTAAGTTGTTCCTCTGGAATAAGTGACTGTGTGAATAATTCCTGGTAGTTCTTATTTTTGGCATTTGGGAACTAATGAAGCATGCATATCAACCAACTGGGAACTTAAATTTTTTAAGGTGCAATCCTATGCAGATAGGCGGCCACCTCCGAACTTGGAGGCGACCGCCTATCCAATGCAGGGCAGGAGAAGCACGGAGGGGATTGTTCCCTCAGCGCTTCTCCTGCACTGCATTTTCGGCTAGACAGGAGGGCAGAGCGGGGGAGGAGGCTGCCATACAACACATTAGAGATGGTGGAGAATTCTGCCACGGACTCCAGTGAGGCCGGATTCTTTAGAATCTGGCCCCCAGGAGTCCGTGGCGGAATGGACTGCTCCCCCTGCCACCCTGCAAAGTCTCTCCGGCAGGTCTGAATCCGTATGCTGCAGTCTCCTGCTCCAGTGTGCGGCCGTGAATGGTATCCTGCGTAGGGGACGCCATTTGCGTCCCGCCTTTAGCAGTGATACACTATGTAAATATTTATGTAGCCTATCACGACAAAGAGCAGGGACGCAAATGGCATCCGCTACACCATTTGCGTCCCCCCTGTAGTCATGATAGGCTACGTAAATACTTACGTAGCCTATCACAGCAAAGAGCAGGGACGCAAATGGCGTCCACTACGCCATTCGCATCCCTGTTCTTTGCAGTAATAGGCTATGTAAATGTTTACGTGGCAGACTGGTTGTGTGGGATCGGTTCCAGCTTCTTCCTTCAGAAGAAGTGGACAAGGTGCTTTCATCTTTAAGGCCGACCACCTGCTTACTCGATCCTTGCCCGTCACCCGCTTACTCGATCCTTGCCCATCTTGGCTCATTATGAGCTGCATGGAGAGACTTAGGGAGGGGATCAAGGTGGTGGTGAATGCCTCCCTTGAGGAGGGAGTGATGCCATCAGTCCTCAAGGAGGCGGTGATAAGACCACTGTTAAAGAAGCCCTGCTTGGATCCCCAAGACTTGAACAACTTTTGCCCAGTCTCGAATCTGCCATTTTGGGGCAAGGTGATCGAGCAGGTAGTGCAGTTGCAGGCACACTTGGAAGAAGCCAATTATCTGGATCCATTTCAGTCGGGCTTCAGGCCTGGGCATGGGACAGAAACAACCTTGGTCGCCTTGGTGGATGATATAGGGAGAGTCCTGGATAGGGGCGAATGCTCCTTCCTTGTTCTTGATCTCTCAGCAGCTTTCGATACCATTGACCATGGTATCCTCCTGGACCGCCTGGAGGGGTTGGGCATAGGGGACACCATTTTACGGTGGTTCCATTCCTTCCTCTCTGGCAGGTACCAGAAGGTAGCTCTGGGGGAGGAGAGTTCAGATCCTTGGCTGCTCACTTGCAGGGTCCTACAGGGTTCTATTCTCTCCCTGGTGTTATTTAATATCTATATGAAGCCACTGGGGGCTATCATCAGGAGGTTTGGGGTGCAGTGTCACCAATACGCAGATGACACACAACTCTACCTCTCATTTAAATCCTCGCCAAGGTTGGCTGTAGAAACCCTGTCCAAGTTTCTGGAGTTGGAGAGTGGCTGGATAGAAATGACTAAGCTGAACCTGAACCCCGACAAAACTGAAGTTCTTTTTGTGGGAGACAAGGGGAGGTTGGGTGATGTTGACCTGGTGTTTAATGGGGTGCAGCTGCCCCTGAAGGACCAGGTCCGCAGCCTGGGGGTCATTTTAGACTCCCAGCTGTCCATGGAGGCTCAGGTGTCAGCTGTGAGCCAGGCAGCACTGTACCAATTCCATCTGATATGGCGACGGCGCCCCTACCTCCCTAACCATCTGCTCCCATCAGTAGTTCATGCCTTGGTCTCCTCTCACCTAGACTATTGTAATGCGCTGTATGTGGGGTTACCCTTGAACACAGTTGCAGCTGGTGCAGAACGTTGCAGCCCATCTGATTAAAGGCAGCCATCGGCGAGACCACATCACTCCAGTGCTGAAGGAGTTGCACTGGTTACTAGTTGTTTTCCGGGCCAAATTCAAGGTGTTGGCATTGACCTTTAAAACTCTATACAGTTCCGGCCCAGTCAACCTTAAGGAGCGCCTCCAACACCAGGGACGCCGCTCAACGAGATCGGCCTCGGTAGGCCTTCTATCTGTCCCATCAGCAAGGACAACTAGGCTGGTGAGGACTAGGGAGAGGTGGCCCCCCTCTGTGGAATTCTCTCCGTAGTGACCTCCGCCATGCCCCCTCTTTGATGAACTTCTGCCGGGCTTTAAAAACCTGGCTGTTCAGGAGGGCATTTGGGGTGGGTTAGGGTTTTTTTAGAGTAGTGTTGTTTTGTTATGTTGTTTTGCTCAGTTGATTATGTAAACTTGTTATTAGTATTGTATGCTGCCTAGAGTGGCTGGGCAGCCAGCTAGATGGGTGGCTGATAAATCAAATCAATCAATAAATAAATAGTTCAAAGCAACAATTAAGCTCTTTGGCACTTACACTGATATTGGCTAATAGTAGCTGTTCAAGATGTGTACAAGAGAAACAGGTCAGTTGTAACACATTCTTCTTTCCATATTATTTATTTAGGGATTTCTGTACTACCCTTCACCATCAGTTTTCAGAGCAGTTAGTGAATAATGATACATAAAACCTTATTTTCCATCAACCAAGGCCCTGGCGAAGGGTTAGGGTCTAAGAAGTCTTCTCTTGTAACTAATATAGTCCACCAGTGAATGCTGGGAAACCATGCTCCCCTTGCTGCTTCATGGTTTGCTTTTTCTATGCAGTATTTCAGGCCTGATGATGGAGATGATGAAAAACTTGTCTTTTAGTCATTTTTTTTTTTAATCATGACAGAGCTGAGTAACATCAGAACTTTGTGGGCTGGAGGTTATTTGTAGCCACAGCAATCACCCTATGGAAGGTGTGAAGAGGAAACTAGCATGTATGTAATGACTTCTGCCTCAACCGGGGTCTTAAAAATAGAAGCGGAAATGGTGAAGTGGCAAAAGTCTCCTGATGCTGCTTCTGTGAAAGGCCATTTGACTCCATGTTAATGAGTGACAGGAAACGAAACTTGAAGCCCTCAAGGTAGTAGGTTCTGTGGATACTAATATGGGAAAGTTGCTTTGAATGGGCACAAACAATGGTCAAATATGATCAGCCAATTTTGCAAAATATTATGCACAATGAATCTAATTATATTTTTCGATTGAACTGAAATCTTGCAGGGGCTGGAAAACAAATCTAGCCTCTTCTCTTTGGTTCTGAAATTTTAATTTAAGAACAACTTGGAGGATGCTTATGTAGTATGTATAATTGTAGGTGGGATTTAGTGTCAAATGTAAGAGAGCTGTACCTTAAATTTGGATAACAAATGTTTAAGTTCGTGGTTAAGTTGTGGTGCAACCTTCTCTCCCCCGTTTCACACATTTACACAAAGGCATACAGAGTGGTGCAAGAGTCACAGGGTTCTAGGAGGTCATGGAGAATAATTCTACCTGGAGTCACTACTCACATCCACCTCTGTGTCCCTCTCACCTGATTGCTACCCAATGGTACAGGGAGAGACCACCTGCATGTCTCTGTTCACAGGATCTCCTCACAGTACAACTGGATGCTTGTTAGAAGTTAAAGAGTGAATTAACTGGAAAGGCTAAAGGATCTCCCGTAGCTCAGGGTTCCTGACTGTACTGCACCAAAGTTTATATTTCTTTTTTTAAACCTTCAAGCATATCCAAAAGGCTCCAGTAACAGGCATAAGGATGCTACAACAATGAAAAACAGTCAGGGACTGCTTCTTGGAGGGTATATTGTGTTACCCTTGTATCTTATGGCATCAAGTTGATGAAGTGGGCACTAGCCCAAGAAAGCTTGGATCATAATAAATCCAGTGGTATTGCTAGGTAATTTTAGACCCTGGACTTAATGGTCTTTAATGATGGGGTTTAGATGGCCATGTGTATTACTTCAGTTACAAAGCACACAATAAACATTTCTCCAATTGCCACCCCGTGCTTTATGACTGGTTCTACATTCCTGATGTTAGAACAACAATAACACAACTGTTTGCCAACCCTGATTGAAAAACATAAATACTCCAAATATTTTAAGCTCACTTAAATCATAGCACCATCATGACTGCAGATATAAAATGGAGTTTTCTTCTGGTGCTTTCATCACCTGCTGCTGTCTGGGTGGACATTTCAGGGGCAGGGGGTCGGTGCTGGACTTTGGCCCCAAGCTTCAGCAAGCAGGGCATATGTAATGATTAAGAACATACAAAGAGCCCTGCTGGATCAGTCCAAAGGCCTCTCTAGTCCAGCATTCTGTTCACACAGTGGGCAACTAGCTGCCCATGGGAAGCCCACAAGGAGAACACAGATGCAACAGCACCCTCCTGCCTGTGTTCCTCTGCAACTGGTGATCTGATGAATAAATCTGTTGGTCTTTAAGATGCCACAGGACACTGTTGTTTTTGCTGCGACAGCCTAATGCAGCTGCCCCTCTAGAAATTGTCTTCCATCCACGTGCCTGTTACGGGAATGTACCTCTCATACATGCACCTGTATGCAAGGGGGTGGGCGGGGGGCTAGCATACATTGGAACAACCACTGGTGTGAATCCACCCACATTTCTGTTTTAAACATATGGTTTTTATATTATGTTTCACTATGCTAACATATTCTACGGTTTTAAGTTTTGTCTTGTGAACCGCCCAGAGAGCTTCGGTTAATGGGCTGTATAGAAATGTAATTAATTAATTAATTAATTAAAGAACCAAGCCGATGAAGCCTGCACTTCCAGTTCAGCTGTGGAGGGGAAACTGATGCCGTATCTCTGGTTCTTCTTGCTAGGTTCACTGCGGAGTGAGTTCTGGAGGATGACTGCAGGGATGTCTTGAGTGCAGCCCAGCCCACGTGCTCAGGGAAAAGGCAAGTCTCCTGTAGTGCTATGCAATTACCAGACTGGAGAGGCATGTTACAAGGTTGGCTTTGCTCTAATGCTCATGGGCCAGTGGTGCTGGGAGATCACCTGGAAACTGGACGGAATGCATAGGGAACCTGGGGCACTCAGGACATGCAAAAGTGGGTGAAGCAATTGACATGATCTGGCCACCTCTGGCAGGATGCCTGTGCATCTGCTGCTCCCGACACGCTTCTGTATTAAAATGAGCAGCGAGCGCCCGTGAGAGAAAAGCGCTTCCTCGCTGCTGCTCCCGCCTCAGGAGATCACTTTGAAGATAAGAATGTGATCAGGATGAGCGTACAGATGAAAAGAGCCGGCCGAGTTTGACTGGCTTTATTTTTCCAGCAGGGGAAATAAAGGTGGTAGAAGGTGGGCAGTTTGTGCATGGGGAGGAGGAACCTATGCAATCCACTCTCTCATTCTTTCAAATATTTGCAGGGATTGGCTGGTACTGGCGAGGCAGGTAAAGCAAGTTTGTCTTGGGCGTCTTCTCCCATGAGGGAGATTGGCAAGTTCAGAAGGAATCTGGCAGCAGCATCCCAGCAGACAGCCTCAGGTGTGGTGATAGGTTGCTGTTTTGTTGCTGCCTGCTGCCCATGACTCTTCATTTTCCTCATGCACAGTGTAGCATACTGGGTAAGTGGGACCTTCCTTGTTTCCTGCAGAGTCACTGACTTTTTGTCCAGAGCCTTGTCTGGCATGTTTTCTGGGGCTGGCCATTCACAAAGAGATTTCCTCTGCTGTCCTGGGTGCCATTTGTGTGAAAAGGTGGGATATAAATTTAACAAACAAACATGTTAAGCTGAGGATAAACCTGGTGGGTCCTGTGGAGGGAGGGAATTGGCCCCTGGCAGGTTGTCCAGCCCTGCCCTACAAGTAGTAGTCTGGCCAGTATCCTTGACAACCATCCCCTCTAGCATTCTAAATGCCAATACTTTGTGGCAGCAATAGCTAGCTTTTCAGGATTCCGTGCCTGTGAAAACCAAAACTGTGGAAACCAAACCACTCCCTTCCCTGTATTCTCAGGTGTTTCAGTGGTAGGTCCCAGGTAACTAACATGGATTTTAAGTACCTCCCCCACCCCCAACTGCCACCTTGTTTTACAGAAGCAGTAGAGGATACGAGGCCATGCTGAGTGAAACTGAGCCCTCTGGTCACCTGGTCCTCCAAGAAGTACTGATACAGAGAAAGTCACAACTATCTGCTGTGACCTCTGCCCAACCATGGAGAACCCAGGTTTGTGTTTGCTATTAAAGCATGAGATGTCTAGGTGGGAGGAATGCAGTGTCTTCAATTTCCCTTCCACCACCACCACTACGCATCTGAGCAAAAGAGAGAATAAAAGTTAGAGGGGTAGCATCATCATCATCTATTTTACGGTCAGAGACCCATTAAAACCACAAAAATCATAATAATTAAAACATAGAAATATAAGCATTGAACACAAGAGAAAGAAGAATAAAGCATAATCATTAAAACATACACATATTAAAATATATAAATATATTTAAAACAAAATGTGATACAAAAGTTAAAACATGAGATATAAAATGGGAGTTACCATTAAGATAAAGAAATCGTCTTACGAGATCTTTGGACAAAAAAAGGAACTTAGCCACTAGCTCTGTTGTTGATTTGTTTATATGAGCCAAATAAACTTCCCAATAACATAGGGGTAGCTGTGTTAGTAGTCTGATACAGAAAACCCGCAAGGAAGGAGTCTCTTGGTACCTGAAAGATTAACAGGTTTATTGCGGTCACGAAGAGTCGGACACGACTGAACGACTGAACAACAACAACAAAGCCTTTGTGGACTAGAGCCCACTTCATCCGATGGAATCTTTTCATGGCAATACTGGTGGCAAAATGGAAGAAAGGCAGGATATACATGCACCAAAACAAAACGAATAGAGTGATATTGTTCCAACAAAGGAAACATACATGATTAGACTGTGGATAACTGGAGTGAGCCCACATTGCCAGGGTCCTGTATCCCACCCTCAGTAAAAGTGTAACACTAGTGATATCTCCCCTTCCTTTATCAACTGTGTGAACATTTCCAGAGGAATAAAGGATGAACCTTTTATCTTCTTGCAGCAAATGTATTGCTCTGTTTACACACTCTTGTACAAGGGGTTAATATCAGAGGTGTAGTAACAATAGTGGTAACTGGTTATATACATTATATATAACCATATATATAATGGTTATATTATGTTATATACCATGTATATAACATAATAGAATGCTGTTCTATTACCACTGGAGGTATGGGGGCACCTTTTGATTGAGGAAAGTCTCCTTGACACATAGCAACAGATATCTGTTGGTCATAATTTCAGTAGTGTTTGGGCATGTAAATGATCCAAGCAGGAGCTGACAACGTTAGTGGCATACCATTGTAGGTATCCCTCTGTTGATGGGAGTAGTGTGTGTATATGAGCCCCAAAGGCCAGGTTTGTGAGTTACTCTGAATGGGAAGACACTGAATCACCTTAACTCCACACATTGTGTTTCTCTCCTGCTTCAAGAGGTTGAGTCAGACTTTCTGCGAAGCGTGCATGCCCTTCTCCGGGAACTTGATGGCCACCATCCAGCCTTCCAGAGTGAGAGAGGTAAGGCCCGTGGCCACTGTGATCCAAATGATGACTCAGTTCCTGAGAGTTTTTGATGTGAGCCCTAGAACTCTATCCCCACAGCAAGCTAGAGCAGAGGAGCGTTTGACTCTCCATGCCTCGCTAGTGCTGGCATTCCCCAGACATCCGGTTTTGTCTTGTTATTTAATCACACAGAGGTCTATGAATGGGTACCTGGCCTGATTCCGGAGGTCATGACTTTGCCAATGAAATTCTTCTCCTTACTGGAAACAAATGTACAGATAAGGAGCCATAGCTCAGTGATAAAGAATATGCTTTGCAAGTATGAAGGCCCCCATGCCGAATTTCTAGTGTCTCCAGTTAAGATAATTCAGGCAGGAAGACAATGGGAAGACTTTTGCCAGAAAGAGAGGAGAGCTGCCAATTGGGCTAAACCAGGGGCAGGCAATGGTTTCTTGATTTTTGTTTGTCCCATGGGGACATTTGGTGATTTGAGAAACTGTCCTGGGCATGAGCACAAAATGGCTGTCATGGGAGGGGTGGCAACTCACAAAGGACAAGTAACCTGCTCAAACAATTGAGTACAAGGCAGAGGTGGGGTCTGAGTCCCAACACACAAAACACCTCTCATGAATCCACACTTTTCAGTACCAAAAGAAACCTATTTGACAGAAGACAAGCTCTTTTTCTCTCCATCCCCTTTGCCAGCCACTTATTTTCCCTTATCTCTTTTTCTCCCTCACTGGCCCATACACTCTCATTCTCTCACCTGGCTCACCACCCGTAGATGCACTCACACACACTCACACACTATGAATGCATACGTGCATGTCCACACATCCCTCCCTTCTGCTCCTCACTCCAAGCACATGAAAAATCATATTCACGCTTTTACAGGATCTCTCCAAACTCCCCCTAAAAGCCTTTTCTGTCCCTCTCTGTTTCTCACACACATGCAGCCCCATCCATTGAGACATACAAGCACACAACTTTCCCCAACCCTCCAGGTTGCTCCCAGCTGGCTTCCCCAGTTCTTACTGGCTTCCTTCTGCTTTCTCTCCCTCTCTCACTGGCTTTCTGCTGGCCTCCCTCCCTCAGGACAAAGTAAGCCTTTGGGGTGGGGAAATGGGTTTTTTTTTTCTTCCAATTTTTTCCATCCCCCCCCCCCCTGCTTTTATATCTCTAATTACTCCTTTGCTATTTTCGGTCTCTCTGTTATATTGGCACCTGTATGATGGGGTCATCTTTATGCCATGGCCTGTCAGTGGTGTTAGAACTATTGCCTTGGTCAACTTGAAGTGCTGAACTTTAAATGGACGTAACTGCAGTGTTTTGTTTGGATTCTCTTACCATGCTGTAACACTGCTTCTATGAGACACCTGCTCCAGGATAGAAATAGAGATCCTCAGTACAGAAGGCCTCAAGTAACCACTAATGTTATAGGAGCTAGCTTGGTTGATTGTGCTTGAGCAAGTCAGATTATTTTGCATGGGTGAGCCCTCTGGCACAGCTGTCAGATATACTGAAGCATGCCTCACAATCCTGATTGAAGAGCTTCTCCTGTCGGTAGTGCAGCCTGCTTTTCCTCCCCATCCTCCACCCTAAATGCAAGGTTCCACTCCCTCTCTCTTGTGGATGGAGGCTGTAGCTCAGTAGTTACAGGACCTGCTTGGCATGCAGACGGTCCCAGGTTCAGTCCCCAGCATCTGCAGGTAAGGCCTGAAAGACTCCTGCCTGAAACCCTGAATTGCTGCTGCCAGTCAGTGTTGACAA
This sequence comes from Heloderma suspectum, assembly GCF_057233095.1. Taxonomy (NCBI): domain Eukaryota; kingdom Metazoa; phylum Chordata; class Lepidosauria; order Squamata; family Helodermatidae; genus Heloderma; species Heloderma suspectum. Next base: position 230,090,427 of record NC_139459.1, read on the forward strand.
TACTGGGCTAGATAGACCAATGGTCTGACACAGTACAAGGCAGCTTCCTGTGTTCCTAAGATTCCTGACTTGATGGATGAAACCTTGACAGCTGCTTTGGCTTTGGTCTCACAGGGATGCTGCGATGGACCTTGCACAGGAAAATTGACAGGAATCCCAGTAATGGAGCCCTCTTGATCAAAATCTTGGTGAAAGAACTGGAAAGGGTAAGAATGAACCACAGAAAGAAACCAAGGGGTTGGAAGAAGTCTCGGCAGCACAAAGGTACCCTTTCTCATGACTATGAATCCATAGTTCAATGCTCAGCCTTGTTCTGCTGGTTTCAAAGAGGCATCAGGCTGGCTTTGGGCCCACTTCTTTGGGCATCATGGCTATATATGAAAAAGTCAACCGCATTGTCTTGGACTGCACTGCAACCCACACACGCAGATATTCTTTCTACAAGCTCCATCCATCCAAACTCAGTGCAGGCCCTAGCACTGTCTTTGACATCTACGACAAGCAGCCTGTTTTCCTTTGTTTTCAATACGTTTAGAATAGCACAGAGTGACTGAACATCACAGGCCTCAGAAACAAGTTCTGATAAATGTCATTTATTATTTCTCCAAATAATGTTTAGACTGCTCTTGAAATCAAAAGGTGCAATCCTATGCATGTTTAGACGGAAAAAAGGCCTACAACTCCTAGCTGGGAGTTGTAGGCCTTTTTTCCTGTCTAAACATGCATAGGATTGCACCCTAAGTCTCTCAAACATAAGTGATGATGTCAAGGCACATTGCTTTGGCCATGTATCCATCCGTCCAGAGTGCAGTCACAGCCTAGAACAATAATTTCCTCTTGTCTGCCATGGCTTGAGTCTTGCAGTACCACCCATTCATCTCCTCAAGTGGAAAAGAGAGTACATGTTGCTTGTCAGACCTCTGTTCAGTACTGAGTATTATACTGTGTTGCTGTATTGGACCTGTACTGGGACTGGTGCTTTTTAACTTATTCATAAATGATCTGGAACTAGGAGAATGTTAGTGAGGTGGCCAAATTTGCCAATGACACCAAATTATCCCTTCTATAGAAAATCTTGAACATAACCATTTGCTTTCTCCAGGCAGAAAGATGCAACTATCGGCAATACATCATCCCCTTGCTTCACACACTGATGTACACACTGATAAAGGTGAGGACCATGTTTTATGGGGCTATATCATCCTGGGAATTCAGTGCTGGGGTGGATGGGTCAGGGTGTGCCATGGCCAATCACCATGGATACTGCCAGGTCTTAGTTTTTCAGTGAGTGTTCAGCCTTGGAGTCTATTTTGAATGCCAGGAACATGTAAAGGAGCTCTTTGTTCTTTCTTTAGTCCCCACATGCAGCGCAGGGTGGGGATTTAAAGAAAAAAGTGGCTGGGCGGGAAAGTTTACCCCCACCATCCACATGTGATGGTCCTGAGCTGGATCAAGGCCCCACATGCTTATACTAAAATATATAAAAACTTTACGATCACCTACATGGTATGCATTTAATGTTGTGTGTCGTTTAGCCCATAGTGTGCTTGCGTTTATAAACACAGATAACAGAGTGAAATGTATTCATGAATGGCCATGCTTCCTTCTGCTGCTCCATTCATAGTTTATAAAGAATTGATTCATGATGTCCTTAAAAATCAATAGTAAGAAAAGAACAACAACGCTGTTTTGGAATCCAGATGAGAAATAGTCTGCTTATAAGCAGAGATTCTATCACACTACAGTATGCTGTCTGCATGTGTACACCATCCATAATTCATGTGTTAATAACAGCAGGGAACATAAAGCATGTCTAGCATGAAGAAAAGTCCAGAGCAGAGACATCAGCGATTTACTGTATATAGAAAGGAAAAAATAATCTATGCCCTCTCCATATTTGGGAATCTGAAGAAAAAGGGATGGGGGTAAAGTTGAAATGGGGGGATTGTCACTTCCCACATAGGCCCAGTGGTAGTGCATTAAAAAGGTTCCAGAACTCAAGCCTGTTTGGAACTCTGCACATGATCAGAAGCACATGACTCAAGGCTGAGCACTGCTGTTCAAATATTATCTGGAGGTACACCTGTGTAAGTCATTTAAGCTCTGAATGGGCTGCTGCTCTTCCTTGATGCCCTCTGTCTTTCACACTTACCGAGAAATATAATAAAAATAAGTCTCCAGAGCTGGAAAGAGACAAACTACTTGATGTGGCCATTAAGAGTACTGGGCCCATGTCCCAGAGAAGGGGAAGATTCAGAATGCTTTTTAGACTGGGTCTACTGCAAACACTTGGTTGGCCAAGGGACAAGGATCTGTGGGCATGGCTGTTTGTCCTGCCATCTCCCCACTTCAGCTTGAATTCTTGTTGCATACTTGTCCACAGTGCAGCATGCATGCCACAACTCCTCCAGGGTTTTGGGTAGGTCCCCTGTTCATTCAGCTTCCTAGTTTTGTCATTAGATTCTGCAGCCTAAGATCTCTAAGACAGAGGAAGAGCATTTGTATTTGTCCACGCTGTTATTAAATAGCTCTGGATATTTAAGTCTCAAGCTAGCTGCTTTTTCACCCACAGGAGAGGAGAAATACAAGGAAGCATGGGGTATCTTAGCCACTGCTTTCTTTTCACATATCTCTTACGATAATTTAAGATTCCTGGAGACAATGGAAATAGGCTGCTAAATAAAGCAAACAAAGTAACAGGCGCATTTATCCTGCAAAGCTACTCTCTTCAAAACGAAACCTACAGATCTTGATCAAATAATGTTATTAGTTATCCAATAATTAATTTACTCTGTTCAGTTGGAGTGCTGAATCCAGATTCATTCCAACAGCAGGTGTGAATAGGCTCAATTACCAAGAGGAATTATTCCATTGATTTCAGGGGTGAATTTGGCTGCTGGCCTTCAGCGCTGTTGTAGATTCTTCTAGAACTTTCCTCTGGACTTGAAGTCCCCTAATAAGTTATTTCTGCTGAGACATTTCCTCTCCCTTTGCTGCTCCAGGCACCCTGCATTCCTGATGATCTGTATGAAAGAGTGTATGACTTATGCAAGAAGTTATTCACTCTGCCCAAACCTTACTGCACCATTGGCCTGGACTACGCTCGGCAACTAAAACTGGAACGGACAATACCAGGTGTGCAGTATTCCATATTCCTTTTGGTTTGATTTATTCATTTCTTCACTGCCTAAGGAACATGGGAGAGATTATCCAGGTGCTGCACCTTTAAGGTCTGTCTTAGAAGCTGTGCCGGTGCCTGTCTCCCATCCTGGCCGAGCAGATTTTAAAAATTCATATTAGGGCAACAGGGGGCAAAATGCGGGGTATCATAGAATCACAGAATAATAGGAAGGGGCCTACAAGACCATCGAGTCCAACCCCAGACCATCGAGTCTTTCTCCCCTCCCTCCCTAATAAATCATAACAAAGGTCACATCCAAACAGCAGACTCCTTCTTAAACCAACTGCTGTAGCACAGAGATGAGCACATCTCAGGCTTCCTGCTTCTTCTTTTTTTTAACTAGAACCCCCAAATCCACCAAGAGAGCTAGAGGAGCAACACACATGCACCTAGCATTAAAGAACAGGGTGTCTCCGAGAGCACATTCTGAGCCTAGGAATTTGTTTTCAGTATCAGAACTGAACTGAGTTCAGTCCTTTCACTCCGAAGTCCACACCTTCATTTTAGCAGCCTAATTTAGGGGTGGGGGGGGGTGGGGAATGGTATTGTTGTTACTATTGTTGAACCATGGGGAGTCAGAAACCCTTGCTGATCCGCTGCAAGTCACCCAGAGATCTACCCCTAGATCCCAATCTACTTTCAGCCCAGCCCTGCTGTAGCACAGAAGTAGAGGAATGGACAATGTCACAGCTAAAGGGCAAGTATTTCTCTTGGGACATACCTGTGTGCACTGCAGAAAGCCAGCCAAGCAAACGACATGGCTTGTGCTGACCATGCTGGTCAGCTAAGATCAGTTCCAATTTTGTGCCCCTCGTGGGAAAGAGGCATCGCCCTTCCCCAGCAGGAGTGCTCCACTTGCTTGCTTCTGTTACATGATCTTTAATTTACCTTTTCTAGTGGGCACCAGAATGTGGGGAGAGCAGTGAGAATGGGGGATCAGGGATCAGGCTGGATCTGGGCTTGTAGGTCCTGCAAATGTCTATGGACCATGGGAAGTTCTCTGACCTGGCCAGAACTGGCCATGTCAACTGTGTGGAGGTCCTGGATGCTCTGAAATGGAGCTTCTGGCTCCCTAAACCAGAATCATTTGGATGTGCTTTTCTTCAAGGGAAATTCAGAGCCATTTTGTACATGACAAATTTCCTACATGGGTATCTGTTTTGTTGTAATACATTTACTTGTGCACCATTCTATATTTTAACAAATCACACATGTCTACTTCCCATACATTCATTGGTGGGAAGCTCCAACTGGAGGCGGATTACCCTCCAGCATGTACATGAAGTAAAGTAGACATACATGCATGCTTCATATGTAGGAAATTTGTCTTGTGTGAAGTGAGTGTCTGTATAAGTAGAAGAACCAATTTTGGGGCTAGCCCAACCATTTTGGGGGTACCATTACACTGTTACTCATTTTTATTTATTATATTTGTTATTTATATATATATTATATTTGTACCACTGAGTGGTGGTGGGGTGCCATTTTGGATTTTCTGTCACACGCATCAAAAGTATCTCTGGCCAAATATTAGGACGTATTCTCCTATTTGTCAGCTAGGACCTGCTGCTGATTCATTTCTGGAGGAAATAAAAGGAAGCAGAATGCTTGAATGAATGATTGTTCACACTTTCCAAGTCAGTGATTGGCCCTTCGTCACAAAATGTTGCTTCCATTATTTTGTTAGAGTGCTCAAAAAAGAACTGTTCATTCAAGAAAGGCAACCTGCAACTGTGCATTCAAGAAATACAACCTGCATTTATTTTAGCATAGACTGCATGAAAGATGTGTAAAAACAGCCCTTTGGCATGTTTCTCCACGCAAAGGCCTACAGTCAGGTACACTGACCAAATTATGAATGAACAACTTTGCACTTCATTGCCCCAAAGTAGATAATTACAGTTCATTATCAGGTGTCAAGATCAAGTAACAAGATACGGCATCTCAATGTATTTGATTTCCCTGACCATCTCCATCTCATGTATTTGAGTTACATGATTATCTCTGGACCTTGCTTCAAGAAGGCTTCATTAAGAACAGTAAGGCAAATACTCCAAAATTCTTTCCATTTGAAGCCATTTCAAATATTTGTGGATTTCCTACTTCCATAACAGCCTTCACCAGGTTGGAGAAGGCTGATGTCGTATGTCATTGGCTTCAATAAAAGTGCTATTCATGGAGGAAATTCATAAAGTGGCCTTTGGGGCCAGTTTAGCTATGTTGAACTTGTTAATGAACACTTCTGCATGGTTATGGAGATGATAGCTATGTGGAATATTATGATTTGGATCATAATGTCACGTTTTCATGCTAGCACAGCCAGGGATATGTGGTGCTGCTGCAAATTTGTGATTCAGAGGATTTTCCTGGGAAGTATCTCTATAAGTTTATTTGGATTTGCCATCATGTGGAGGTGTTTCCAGCAACTTCTCTATTGCTGTTGAAACACATCTGTGGACTGTTCCTTTTGTACCTTGGTGGCTTTTGTTAGGTCTGCTTTAGAGATTACTTTTCCATAGTCATGCTCTACAGCAGCTGGCATTCTCAGTTCTGGACTTGATTTCCTTTTAAACCTACATTATGATAGCAGTAGCTATTGTTCAGTAAGCGACAGCAGTCAGATGGCAGACCTTTAAATTATGATAGCTATATGTGTGTTTATTTTGTACATTAGGAGTATTGTACCAAAGACTGGTCTCTGCAGAGCAAAGTCTCAAGAATAACTCATTCCCTTATCAGGAAAAGTAAGTATTGGGCTTCCAACCTGCCTGCCTTTTAAATGTACCTGTTTAATTCTGCATTGAAATGTGCCGGTCTGTTACATCCTGAAATTAGCATTTCATATTACTGGGCAGAGAACTTGGAAACTATGTACAGAGTAGAAGAGCAGTGCATGGTCAAAACTTCATGCAACTTCATGAAGAGACTTTAATATCCATCATGTTGTATGTTGCACATCATGTATGATGCACATCATGTATCATGTATGCTGCACATCATGATAAATATGGACATTCATTTTGACCACATCTGTGTGGCAAAGATGTTGCACTAAGAATTTGTCTGATTTCTGGCCTTTAACTATCATGCCTCAAAGGATGTGGCTTCCGATTGCTAGAATCTAGAGGGCTGTGCAGTAGGCTCACTTAAAGGAATCCACTGGTGTTGCCTCTAAATGGCTGGAATAATCTCAGCTCTCCGCATCGTAATTGCTGCAGGAAATGCCAGTGTTATACCAGTGTTTCCTGCAGCAGAGGCATAAGATGTGGACGTCATACACGCATGTCTGCCCAATAAAAAACAACACGTATGAGCATCAGGGAGTCCTAGCCCAAAGAGGGTTCCAAGATGCACACATGTGTAGAGGTATGTACATGTGTATGATTTTACAGGTACAGTGTTACATGTTTGCTTCAATCTGACACCAGTGCAATCATAGTGTACAGAGCTACCCTTGCTCTGATTTCCCTGAGTTAACCAGAGTTCTGCTGCAAGATGGACATACAGCTTTTCTTCCAGGGCTATGTTTTGCCCAGTGCATACATTCTTCTCAGTTAATCATTTCTACTTAGGTCACATATATGAACTCTTTGTTTCCTCAGGGTTTTCATGTTTGCTGCTCCAGATTTGCTCTCTGAAGCTGTGTGCCAGGCGCTCATTGATGAAATCAGGGCTGCTCAGACGTTCCAGAGTGCCAGGTCATGCATGCTGTATGTGATAGAACATGCCTTCCAAACTGTGTTAAAGGAACGCTGTGATGTTACGAGCTTGCATGGCCTTCTTCAGGTATTGTCGAGAGATCAGGAACTGTTGTGACAAGTTGGGTTTCTCAGATTTTGTCTGGTCACTTGATAAATGGTTAAGGGTGCAATTCTATATGCATGTTTAGATAGAAAAAAGTCCTACAACAGTTTTAGGACTTTTTTTCTGTCTAAACATGCATGGGATTGTGGCCTAACTGAACTAAGTGTAGTTCATCTTTTTGGCATCAGGCATTTGGACATTAGTTATGGCCCAATTGTTGTGGGATGCTTTTGTGGTGTTCATTCTAGGCTGTGAGAGGAGGTGGGAAGATGTTGTGTATTGTACTATTTTTAGATTATGTTTTTATGGTGTTCATTTTGTAGTACTGCACAGATTATGGTTTATATTGATGTTGGGTTTTTTCTCTCTGTTATATTCATTATGGATTTCTGTATTTGTGTATGTAAGTCAGTTTGAGACTGCTTTTTGTGGTAGAAAGAGACACATTATTATTATTATTATTAACAACGACAACAACATCAACAGTAACAACAATAATTATAAAATATGACATATGAAACAGCAGTTCCAGGCAAATTGTTATAGAGAAATGGAGACATTCCTGGTCACTTGCCTCCTAGCTGGAGGGCAGTATCTGTACTGGCTTCCATTATACAGTCACTCCATAAACAACTAGGCCTTGGATTGGGGAGGGATGTGTGAGTGCTGCTCAGTGTTGCCACAGAGATGTTAGGAAAATGAACTTCTTGTATGCTTAGGGACTTCTCCCTATCCTGTCCCATTTGGCATATATGTAAATACAGAAATATAGATGGTGATAAGATACCTTTTTCTGTATAAAAAAAAGTTGCATTGGGGGATGGAAACAAATTAATCTTACAGGCAAATGGCTGATACTTGTAGTTTTGTTAGTTTTCCTGAAAATATACAAGCCCAGCTAGAGGCTTTGTTGCTACTCAGCCTCTGAGATTTGGTATATTACCCTGAGACAGCCATTCCCCAACCTGGGGTTGCTGGGAGTTGTAATCTAATACATCTGGAAGGGCGGCACCAGGTTGGGAAAGCTGCTCTAGACTTTCTGAAACTAAAAATGATTGTGATAAAAGATGGACGGCATCATAAACAATTCTAGGTTGTAATCCTATACCCATTCACCTGGAAGCAAGCCACTGAGTGACATTTTTGTGAATGGAGCATTTTATAACTTTATTTTTATAACTTTATATTTATATAGAATGTTCTAGTATACAGAGAACAAAGGCTCTGAACATAGACTGAACATAACCTGAAAATTTTAAAGAAAACAGTTAAAGAAAGTAGTTAGGATGCATAGACTACAGAATTGCAGAACTTCCAAATAATAATAATTTTCTCTTAGAAGATCAGCAAGATCTAATGATTTGGGTGTGGGATTTGATCTGCTTTGTATGATTGACAAACCTGTAAAATGGATACGACATTGCATAGAATGGGCAGTATCCAATTCAACACTACCGCTAATGTAAATTATGTCGTGCTAGCGTAAGCAACTTCTAGCACAACACCAGTAGCGTTTGCTAGATCAACAGGTTCCCCCAGAATCCCTGTTGTGGCAGCCAGTGCAATTGGCATTGCTCTACAGGTCAATATAATTTACTTAAGTGGTAGTGTTGAACTGGATACTGCCCAATATTTCAAATTTCAGGTTTTCACGAATGTTCCTGCTTTTGCATGAAGGTTTTAACCCCCCACCCCCTTATCCTGAAGGAAGTTGTCTATTGGTATTTTAACAGGATTTGTTGGGGGTATGGGTGGGGACAGAGGCAGCATACGAAACAGAATGGAAACATTACTTCCCAAGTCATAAAAGGCAAGGTTTTAAAAAGAAACATTTCAAATGAAGCAAACAAATCAAGTTTTAAAATTATTATGAGGAGCCTGATAGCTGTGCTGTCTGGTGTTGCAAGTTCACAAGCTTGTGTTCATACCTGCCCAGTGGGAAAGCTGAATATTGCGAAAACAACAGAAGGGCAGGATCTAAATTTGCTTGCTTGTAAATAAATATATAACTAATAAGAAAATGGGTTTTGCAGCCTATGAACTCCATCCCAGCAATTATTAATATTGACTCCTTCTCCCTGTGACAGGGAAAGCCATTAGATGTGACTGAGCACTACTTTCAGCAAGTAATGGCAGCCGTTGAACATGCAGGAAGAGAGAGTGCAGAGTACAGTCAATATGTGGAGGAACTGGGGAAAATCTACAGTACATTGCTAAGTGCTTCAGAGAAAGGTAAGTGTAGCCCTAAGAGACTGGGATGAAAAGAGGCCTCCAAGTTTTTCCTGGCATTGACTCCTAGGCACCTCTGGTGCTCTCTGTTGTGGGCTTAACTTCTCACAGCACCTGCAGCGGTGCGTGTGGGCTTTCGCTTCTGTCTTGGAAAAAAAAAGCAATGCACCATTTCATGGGGACATTGGTGCGGGTGCTGAGGGATGGGAACTGAACTATGTAACCAAAGGCTCACATCTTAGTTCTGTGCCCTGTTCAGAACTGACCCCTTGTACAGGCTTTTTGCAGGCTTTGGCCCCCAAAAGGACCAACCTCAAAGCCAGTTATGAGAAGGATGGAAGTTGTATGGCTCTTTGGAGCAGCCTTCCCGAACCTGGTTCCTTCCAGATATTCTTGGACTACAACTCTCAGCATTCCTTACCTTTGGCCATGCTGGCTGGGGCTGATGGGAGTTGAAGTCCAAAGCATCCGGAGGAAAACAGGTTGGGGAAGGCTGCTTGAAGGAATGTGCCCCTGCACCGGCACAGTGCAAAGTATAAATTGGGTACACGCTCATAGTACAAGGTGATGTGTGTGTATACACACACACACGCGCACACTCCTGTTCCCAAATCAATAAAGGGGAGGAATCCTGTGTTTCCTACAAATACTTTAAGTGTGGGATATCATTGCTCTCCTATGCTAATGTCACATGACGGCACTTTTAAATGTTAATTATTGGCCAGCAGGAAGCTGTGCTAAACAAAGCTTACATTTTTTTCAGCATGAAAAGATACCAGAAGTTGCATTTCTGACGAACACATGTATTTTTCTGACTGTCTGAAACTGCTGTTGCTCATGGCCCTAAAGAAGCTGCTCATTTGCCACTTATTAGCCCCTGGCTAACTGGTCCACATTTTTCTACATTAATTCCATTAGAAGGGGCTAGATGTGAGGCTCTTCATTGGCCAATGCAATGCCAATGAACAACGGTGTCTCCCAAAATGTATGCTCACTTTCACATCTCCTATATGTCTCCCTCTAGTGTAGTACTATATCTCTGCTTTTGTTTGGCTAGCCTGCACTGAACACCCCAAAATGGGTAGATAAACAACAAGTTCTCCGTGTCCTACAGGTGTGCAGAAGCCTGCAGTAGAAAGAAATCCGGGCATTCCTTTACCCAATCCTAACATCAGCTTCCACTTGTGGAGAGATGAAGACCAGCTTTGTGAGTGCCTGCATTCTGACATGGATTATGGCCTACAGCCAACAAGCAGAAAAGCAAACTTTCCCATATCACCTGGGAGGAGCTATTAATCTTTTTGACTCTGTGACTGAGAAGCAGTGCAGGTTTATTCCAGGGATGCAGAGTCCTTGTAGGCACTAGGAGACACCACAGGCAAAATGTAGGACTTCCTTCTGTCTAAACATGCATAGGATTGCACCCTTATTGTATTTTAATTATTTTATTGTACACCATTATTGTACCAAAAACAGCTCATCAGTTTTAAAAACCAACCCCCCCTCCTTTACGCATAGGGCCAAACTACCTGTTTCCTATTGTAAGTCTTTAAACTAAAAGTGTGCTTAAACTGGCGATTTTTATTTTAAGAAAAAGCAGCCATAGGGCCCCAGTACAAAAAGTGCTCCCAGTCTGGCTCAGGGCCCCACGCTGGTGTCTTTCCAAAAATCCTCCCTGGTTGTCCTCAGAGGCTCTGTTTACTGCAAATAACACCTTTGGGGGCAAGTAGCAGCTGGGGATTGATATTCAGAAGGAAACCACTGTGTGACCTTGATACAGATTGGAAGCATGTTTTAGATTGAGACACCATGGCTGCTGTTTCTTCATATTAAAAGTGGCCAGTGTAAGCACCCTTGTAAAAAAAAAAGTGTGCTTATCATAACATGTAGTTTGGCCCATAGAAAAATTAGCCTTTCAAGGAGAACAGTAAACTAGAAATCTTCCCCCTGACATGCTACCTTTCTATATGCAGGGAGTTCTTTATTTTTCAAAGATATTTGAAGATATTAAACATGGAATTGCCTGCCTGCCTGCCTGCATTGTGAAGTTGTACAGTCTCAGAAGGCGGGGGGGGGGGGGTAATGTGTTTTTCCCTCTGAACATTTTGATTAGCTCTAACCATCTGAAGGAAAAGGTTATGAATCAATAAGATGGTATTTTTGTGTCAGGAGCTTGCCTGCCTGTATTATATTAACGTACGTTGCATATGTGCACCAAGTACACAATAATCTGGCCAGTGATGGCTGCAGGTCTTGAAGGGCGCTTGAGCAAGACACCCTCCATGAGCCCCCTCCCTCAGTGAGTCCACCTTCTCTCCACCATTGTCACCAGCTGCTCTCGCTCCTCTTCTTTCCCATCATTGCTACCACCTGCTTGCTTGACAGGCAGAGAGCCAGAGAGCAAGGAGGCAGTGGCATCTCCTGCTCCTCTCTCTCACCACCACCGTTGCCTGGGCCAGAGCATGAGGCAGGTGAAAAAGCAGGTTGCAGTGGTGAAGAGGAGCAAATCCTGGGGGCGCTTGTCAGTGGGCCCCTGCTGGAGTATGGGCCCTCAGCAGGTGCCCAACCAGGCCTACCCTTGATGCCAGCCCTGAGTCTGGCCTGGGGACGTGGACAAAAACTACATCACTGAATCATTGGCCCAATGCCACATCATGTCGTGCTGGGCTTCAAGCTTTGGGATGGTCTTCTTGAAACCTCATGGCTGTCTCCTCATTTCAGGGAAGGAGCTGGTGCTGTTCCTCCGTTCACCAAGTCAGTCCTGTGAACAGGATTCTCTGAGTCCAGAACTGAATAGCTTTGAGTTTCAAGACATGATGCCAGACTATGACTGCTTTGAGCAGACACGTTTCTCGGTGCTTTCCACCGACAGTGGAATTGAGCGGGACCTGCCCACTCCGGGGGATGACATTCCATCTTCCTGCACCATGGAGGCTGAGCACTCCCGGTTGCAGAGGAAGGGCTGCATGAAGAAGAGGGCTTCCTCACTGGATAACATCGCCTTCCTTCAGAGTGGCTGCAGTGGGCAAGGTGCAAAGCCCACTGGGAAGCTGCACCGGAAATCTGGTGGCAGCACCATGGAACCAATGGCGCCGATGAAAAGACTGCACACGGCTCGTGTCTTGGTGCTGGGTGATGACAGAGTTTTGGGGCGCCTCGCCCAAGCCTATTACTCCTTGAGGTAAGTGTAACACCAGCCTATCATCCCAGCATCTGTCTCTTTAAGAAAAGTACAAGGGAGCAGCTATGTCTTCGCATAGTCTACCCGACATCTTTCCTGCTCCGCACAAAATGGGAAGCCAGACCCATCTCCTGGTTGTTAGCCCCTTCCTTTCCAGTTAACACATCCCTTATAATTAGCACTTCCTAGCCCAAAAGAGGATAAGCAGGTCTTCTGTCCCATGTGCAGCTTTTGCCATTGACAAAACAGGTTAGGCAGTCCCATCCCACCCCCACAAGGTAAATCATAATGAAAAGAGACTAGGTTCCCTTCAGTCCAGGAGTGGAGAATCTCCCTCAGCCCCAGGGCCAAAATCCATTTTGGAGAAGCTCTCAGGGGCTGCATTCCAGTGGTGGGCGTGGCCCAAGGCAAAAGCGGGGGAGCCAGAAGCCAGCATATTGTAGCCTGAAGCTTTTCCTGCCAGTAAGAAAGCCTTGGAAGAGGCATTTCAAGCTTTTAAAATGGGGCGGGGGGGGGGACTGCACAAAAGTTGGGAAACCACCAAAGGATTGCTGGTTGGGGGAAGGAGGTTGAACATAAGAACATAAGAGAAGCCCTGCTGGATCAGACCAAGGGTCCATCTAGTCCAGCATTCTGTTCACAGAGTGGCCAACCAGCTGCCCACAGGAACTCACAAGCAGGGCATGAGCGCAACAGCACCCTCCCACCCATGTTCCCCAGCAACTGGTGTACACAGGCTCACTGGGATCAGGAGAAGGGGGCATGGCCACTTGTGGAACCCCGTAGGCCCAGACTGAGACCCCAGGTTGGTCAAAATTGGCCCCCAGGCCTGCAGTTCTCCAGTCTTGCTTTCGTCCTCGGTCACCGTACTGCCCCTCCGGCCATTCAAGGGTGCTGTGCATTGGACGTGTCCCCTACACGTTGCGAGTATCTTCCTCTCAGTGCTTCACATAGCTTAGCACATTTGTACTGTTTGATTTGTATTTTTGGCTGCCAGTCTGCTTTCCCCTGTTCCCTTATTATATTCTTAATAAAAACTTATCTTTCATAAGAACATAAGAAGAGCCATGCTGGATCAGACCAAGGGTCCATCTAGTCCAGCATTCTGTTCACAGAGTAGCCAACCAATTTGGATCTGCAGTTTTGAAGTGAGTTTTCGACAAAAAACACAAAAGGATAGTTCTCCTCCCACTCGCATAGACCGCTTGAGTCATGTTTCTGGGCTTTGAGCCACAGGGAAGTAAAAATGGATGGGTTGGGGCATGACCAGCTGGAGACTGGGAACTTAGGTGACAGTCCCCCTGATGTCTGAGTAACAGTGCCTTACATCAGGAGAAGCACACTTGCTCCCAACTCTACCTCCCGTTTCCATCTGCACATCCCGGGGAGGCTGTGGAACTCTTGAACCAGTGTCTGGAGGCTGTTTTGGGATGGATGAGGGTGAACAAGCTGAAACTTAAATCCAGACAAGATGGAGGTAGTGTGGGTTGGGAAACCAACTACTTTGGATGGAAGTTTACAACTGGTCTTAGATGGGGTTGCACTCCCCCTGAAAGACCAAGTGCGCAGTCTGGGAGTCCTCCTGGACTCTGAGCTAACTGGGGAAGCCCAGGTGGCTGCGTTGTCCAGGAGTGTTTTTTACCAGCTTAGGCTGGTATGCCAGCTGCGGCCCTTTCTGGAGAAGACGGATCTTGCCTCAGTTATCCACACACAAGTGATGTCCAGGCTGGACTACTGTAATGTGCTATATGTGGAGCTGCCTTTGAAGACAGTTCAGAAACTCCATCTCGTGCAGAATGCGGCCGCCCGAGTATTGGTGGGAGCATGGGGTGAGGTGATTTGATCACATAATACCTATACTGCGCCAGCTGCACTGGGTACCGGTGTGTTTCTGAGCCCAATTCAAAGTGCTGGTTTTTACCTTTAAAGCCTTAAATGGTTTGGGACCAAGTTACTTGAAGGACCGCGTTCTCCCATATCAGCCTGCCCACACTTTAAGATCAGAAAGAGAGGCCCTTCTCATTTTCCCACCTAAGACAGCAGTCAGGTGGGTGATCGCACGTGAGAGGACCTTCTCTGCAGTGCCCCACACCTTTGGAACAAGTTGCCATCAGAGTTGCCATCAACTTGCTCCGTCATCGCAGCTTTTAAGAAGGCCTTGAAAACGTATTATTTCACCATGGCCTTCTCTTGATATGACTGCTATTGTTGCTGTTACTGCCATTATTATTGTTGCTGGTTTTATTGTTGGCTTTTGTGGTTTTTATGTTTTTATCACTTTTAATATTTTAACTGTTTTTATGTATTTTATTGCTGCAAGCCACCTCAGGAGGGCTTCTGCCATGAAAGGCTGCCAAGAAATGTTTTAAATACAAAAATAAAAATAAACTCAGGCTGGCCAAGAGTGTGTGGTGGCAGCTTGAAAAAAAAAAAGAGTTGGAGGTCACTTTGCCAGTAGTCTGTATTAGAGGGTTGATGGTGGAACAGGCATCACAGCACATTAATATCATCACAGGTTTGAGGAGAGGCATTTCACTGGCAGTGGTGAGGAACGGTTTGTGGTCTTTGAGATAGATTTCCCTGAGTCAGGGCGGTGGAATTGAGTTGGAGAGGGAGAAGCCCTTTAGAGCTCTGCAAAACCTTCAAGCTGGCCTTCCCCAGCCTGGTGCCCCCCAGGTGTGCTGGACCGCAACTCCCATCATTCCCAGAAAGCAGGCCATGTTAGTTGGGAATCACAGGACTTGCAGTCCAACACATCTGGCAGGCACCAGGTTGGGGAACGCTGGCCTACTTATTGCAGATGTAAAATGCCTGCTCATGATTTGGTTAGAACAAGGTGTTAGTAGGAAAACAGCAAGGGCACAGGGTCACATTAAGGTAGCCAACAAGACTAAAATTATATTTTTAGCAGTGCAATGACAGGGCTAGGGGTAGGGTGAGTAGGATGCAGCCAGGGACAGGACCAGCATCAAGAGTATGCATGGTTGGGCTCCTGCTGAGGACCCTCACACTGGCAAGGGCTTACTGGCAAGGGCCCCCTTGAATTGCTCCTCCTCCTCCTCCTTGCAATTTGCTTGTTTATTTTATTTATTTAAGCTGCTTCTATACCGCTTGACATCCTAGAACCTCCAAGCAGTTTACATAAAAACATACCAAAAAGTATAAAAATTGTACAACTGCCTCTTGCTCAGACCCAGACAATGATGAAAAGCAGGAGCAGGTGATGCCACTGCCTACTTGACCACTGTCTCTCTGCCTGAAAAGCAAGCAAGTGGTAGCAATGATGAGATAGAGGAACAATATTAGCTTTTGACAATGAGGGTGAGAAGGTAGACTCAGTGAGGCAGGGGGCCATTGAGGGTGCCTTGCCTAAGGGCCTGCAAAATCGAGCCGGCACTGGCCAAGGAGCTCTGTGGTAAACAGTGACAGTCCCCTTCCTCCAGGCTAGAGAGTGATGTGGGTTCCTATACACTAACTTTGTGATTGCCAGAAGAATGCCACATGCATGGGTCTCCCAGTATCCTCTCCATCAGAAGAGATGTTATTGGGATGGCTTCACCAGACCCTAAGAGCCATTTTCTTCCTCGTTCCCAGAAAGCGGGAGAGCAGACGTGTGTTTCTTACACGAAGGCTAAAAGTACAGTTTTACTATGTTCCTGTTGTAGAGGAACAATCCATCTCTTCCCCTGCTGAGGTGAGTGGCTTGGGGCCTTGCAGAGAAGGGTATGGTTAGATTGTGCTGCTGTGTGTGTTTGTGGAGGGGTTCGTCTTTTTTCTGCCACAATCCTGTGCTCTGAGTGGATCCTACTCTGTGTGGTGCTAAGTGTCCCCTGTTTCTCCTCTTCCAGGCATATGCTCTGCCTGACTGGACAGAGCCTTGTGAGTTGGCTGCTTATCTTGGAAGAGCTGATCCATGGTACGAGAGCAACATTAACACCCTCTGTCACATGATTCCGAAGCTGGCCACCATGGTAGGAGAGGAGCCCTTCCTTCTGCTTGTATTCCTTAGAAACAGCAATGAGGCTTTCTGGCATGTTCTTCCGATGGCAAAAGAAACCAGCAGCTAAATCCATCGCCGAGGCCAGTACTTAGTCAGCAGATATGGAAGTGCACATCGACCTGATAAGGCTGCCAAGGGATCCTATGCCTAGATCCTATACCTGCACGAACATCTAATTCCATTTGCCTCCTTGTGGAGGAAAGGCTAGTTTCTCCTCCCCAATGCATACCCCTACCTTTAGCTTTCCTAGGTTATTAACATTTCTTGGTTTTATTAGGGAAAATAGAATGGAATGGCAAAAACTGTATCTCCCTCTGTTGGATAGCGTTCGCATACAGAGTGAGATATGTGAATCATTGTAGGCACCTTTTTTGTTCTTCGTCCCCTAATTTACTTAGCATATGTTAGAAACAGCAGCTCGCTATTCAGATGTTTAGACTGATGCAGCCATCTTTGACCCCACGCAGCCTTCTTCTCCGAGCAAACCTGCAGTCTCTGATCTCTTCATCATTGACGTGATTGCATACTATGTGCGCTTGGGCTTGCAGCCAATCTTCTTCCAAGTCTATGCAGTGAAGGTCAGTGCTCTTCTTCCTGTACTTGAAGCGCTGCGATTGGATTGGACAAAAATTATATCCCTGGTAACATTTCACCAAGCTAGGAGACCTAAGAGCCTCTTTTTCCCTTTCAGCTTCTCTTCAGCAATGCAGCTTTGGAGCCCATTGAAGACATTTTCCTCATTGAACTGAGTGTAGCCCTTGAAGAATTCATCCCCACCAGAGGTCTGTATGTCATTTCAGGGCTCCCCGCTAGCTCTTGCAGGGCTTCCATCTTGCATTCAGACCCTATAATCTGTCCTGCTGGCATCACTCATTTCGGCCAGGCTGTGCTTCAAGTAGGCCAGGGGTGTTGAAACTCTTTCAACTCAAGGGCCCAATTCAGTTTTGGAGAAGCTCTCGGGGAGCCACATTCAAGTGGTGGGTGGGGCTGAGGGCAAAAGAGGACAGGGCAGAAATACCAAAAATGCCTCAGATACGAGCCTCTTTTAGCTTGAAGCTCTTCCTGCCAGTAAGTAAGCTGTAGGAGAGGCATTTCAACCTTTTAGAAGGGCAGGGGAAGGGAATGAACAAAAGCCAGGAAATCACCAAATGGTCAGCAGTTAGGGGAACAGGGATGGGGCAAGAGAAAGGGATGTGGCCCTCTAGAGGGCTGAATTGGGGCCTCAAGCAGGCTGGATTTGGCCTGTGGCCTTAGGTTCAACACACCTAAAGTAAGCTAAGAAATAATGCAGTAGCCTAATTGGTCCTTGGTGCTATTCCTTAAGGTTTGTGTTCTTCTATGATGACATGAGTAAGAGAATCCATTGGCTCTTATTTTTTCCTATCTTATCTATGTGCATGTAAAAGTTCACATGCTATTTTCACTCCAACTACAAGGAACATCCTAAGTAAAAAAAACCTGAAGGGAAAAGCATTCTGCGTCTCAACATCCATCCTGGCCTCTCCTGTAAACCTTGGTTTGGATCCAGATTTGGGCATGTCCAACTGGGCTGCATTTCTTGCCCCCACCTCCCCATGGCAGTTCCTTCAGCCCCCTGGAAATGCTACACAGAGGGTCAGGAGACCCTGCTGAATGAGGTGATGGGGGGGGGGCAAGATCCCTGAAAATCAGGTGGAGGCACCTTCTGTGAGTGGAGCCCTTCCATCCACAGAATGCAGATCCTGGATCCAACCGCTCACCTGGAAAATAACATTGTCATATTCTCTACTCATTAAAATCTTTCTCTTCCAGATGGTCTACAAATAAAAAAGAAACCAGCAGTAGAGATTCCTGGTGCAGAACTTTCACTCTTGTATAAAAAGGTGAGAAGAACAACAAAGAGTGGGCAGAAATGGACAGGTGCAGAGTTCTATGCATCATCATGGAGTTCCAGCAGAATATTTCACTGACATTAAAAACTGAGCTCAGAATGTTGGAAAAAATTTTCATTTGCTTTCATCACTGGTCTAGAGAGTATTGTTACCATGTTGATGTTTTCATACTTTTGTGGTCAGAGGGCTTCAGTGTTCCAAAAGGCTTCTAGACAAACTGGTCTTTTATTCCCGTATATCTGTGGCAAATGTGCAAGGCACTCTTGAGGATAATGTTGCTTGTATTTGCTTCAACCTTGACACCACTGTTGATAAAGTTTCAGAGGAGGTGTCCAGATCACCACTGAGTCTGGTTATATGGGATCAGTTTCAGTTCATGTAGCCTTAGTCTATGGACAAGGTGCTTGGAGAGGTTCATCCAACCATTTGCAAGATGCTTGATCCTTGCCCATCTTGGGTAATCACATCTAGCAGAAGAGAATTGACTGGGGGTGGGTGGGTCCAGGAGGTGAATGGCTGCCTCCTTGAGAGATGGGGTGGTCCAAGCCGTCCTACAAGAGGCAGTCATGGGACCACTCCTTAAGAAACCCTCACTAGGTCTGGAAGATTGTAATAACTATTACCGAGTCATGAGTATCCTGTTTTGGGCAAGGTACTTGCGAGAGTGGTACCGATCCAACTCCAGGTGCTGTTGGATGAAATGGATTATCTAGATCCATTTCAATCTGGGCTTAGGCTTGGCACTGAAACAGCCTTGGTCACCCTGATGGATGGCCTCTGTCAGGAGATAGACAGGGGGAGTACAACCATGTTGATTCTCCTTGATCTCTCAGTGCGTTTTGATACCATCAACCATGGTATCTTGTTAGACCAGCTCTATGGGTTGGGGCTGGGGAATACAGTAATACAGTGGTTCTGCTCATATCTGCAGGATCAGTTACAGAAAGTAGTATATGGGGATTTCTGCTTAATCTCATGACATTTGAGTTGTGCAAG
Organism: Heloderma suspectum; assembly: GCF_057233095.1. Lineage (NCBI taxonomy): Eukaryota > Metazoa > Chordata > Lepidosauria > Squamata > Helodermatidae > Heloderma > Heloderma suspectum. The sequence goes on from NC_139459.1 coordinate 230,109,689, forward strand.
GTTTTGTCTTACCCCCATGATGTTTAGAGTATGTAAGACAGAGAACAATTTTCTGGTTCCACCTTTGATATGAAAAGTGAAGCATCTGTAGTTGCTTTTCCAGCAGCCCTGTAGTTGGTTTTTCCAAACCCACTTTCTTTATTCTTAGGCTGACCATATTTCCTTGAGACAAAAACGGGATATTGGAATGACAAAAACAGGCCGGGGTTATGTAATATTCCGTATTCATGAAAAAGTAAGACGATAACAAAAGTTTTATTAGCGGAAGAATCTCTATGGGCAGAATGATGGTAGAAATAACAGTAAGACTCACCCTCCTGGCTCCCACACCCTGAATGGGGCTTAGCGACCGCCTCTTGAATTCCCCGCCACTGCAGGCAAGCAAAGGGGCGGCGTCTGATCGTTGCTAGCTCAAGAAGCCTGGCCCTGGCTGGATCAAGTAAATGGAACTTCCTCTTTCGTCACACTAGTAGTTTTACTGCACGCATTGATTAGCATAGAGCCTTATGATAAACGCGTTGTTTTTTACAAAAAATTAAAAACGGGACAAAATTGACATTTATATTAAAACGATGGGACGGTAGGGAAATATGAAAAAAAAACAGTATGTATGGTCAGCAATTCTAGAACCCACGGAGAAGGCTTCCACCATGACCCACAGCTGGCAATGCTAATAAAGCACACAACTGGGGAATTATCAGAACGAAATAACTTGAGTATATAATTGTGGGGACAGTCAAACAAAACAAATAACATGGCCCAACTAGTACATACTAACCATAGATGAAAATATTACATACAAAAATATGACTATGGTGTACAGAAATAGAGACAGTCCCCTGAGAAACTTGATATGCACGTCAGTGATGGCCTTTACAGGATCCTGGCATAATCCTGTTTCATAGGGACCGCTTCTCCCAAATTTAAGCTGAAAGACCCCTCAAAGACAACAAACGCCATGGGAGCAATGATAAGAATAGGGAGTTTTCTCTGAAAGTATTGCATTACCAACTCCCCACAAAACATGTTGCATCTCCAAAACTAAGTAAGGCTCACTTTGGTGGCAGTGAGCTGAATAGGCAGAGTAAGTCAGTCAGCTGCCTGTGGTTTGAGCCTTACTTAGGCACTTATCCACTGGAAATCTTGCCCTTCTAGCCCCACATTGCAAAGGAGAAATGGTGGCTGTGCTCTGAAGACTTGCAATGGAGGTGGAACATGCTAGTTCACCTTTAACTCCTGTTTTGTAATGTACTTCTTTATGTCATTCCTCTTGTGCTCTCTTTTATAAGATTTTCCTTGTTGGTTGTTTATAATCTTCCTCTAACACAGGGGTGGGCGACTTGTGGCCCTCCCGATGTTTTGGCCTAAGATTCCCATCAGCCCTAGCCAGCACAGCCAATGATGAGGCATGATAGGAGTTGTAGGCTAAATTTCAGGAGGGTCACAAGTTGTCCACTCCTGCCATACTCTAAAGTGTACGCTTCGAATTTATGCTGTTACTGAAACATCCACATTGTCTACAACTCACATTAGGCCCAGAACAGAAGTTGGCTGAATTTAGACGTAATTTATTTTCTTTAAAGAAATTACAAAAACAAAGAAGTCAGTGGGCTGGCACTGGGTCAGAGGCTGGGAGATTATGGAGGATTGAAAGGGAAATTATTAACACCATATGAATGGCTTGCATTAGTGGTCCTTTGGCTGGTTGACCCACTGCTTCTTTTAAGGCTTAATCCAGCTATCACTCTGAAACATAATGATAATTACCAAGAGCTTTTCTTTCTAGGTTTTGCTGAGTAACCGAGAGAAGGATGAGACAGTTTCTTTGCGATCCACAGGCCTGGTTATGAAAGCCATTCCCGCAAATGACACTGAAGGTAAAGACTATGGTGGTTGTGGGGGTGGCACATACCTCTTTGCTTAGCTTTCAATTTCCTAGTATGTAATGGTTAAGTATTCCTAGCTGAGGGTTGGTGTGTTGTAAGTGACCAAAAAAAGTGACTCTGTTTAATTGGGGGAGAAAACTGTTTAATTTTTATTGACTGTTATTTTGTGTGTGTGTTCATGTGTTTGTCTTTGCTGCTGCTTTTAGCTTGTAAATGTGTTTTCATGATTACTGCTTATATCTTTTTAATATTTTGTACGCCACTTTGAGTGACTCCATTTTGGGGGAGGGGAAAGGTTGGATATAATTTTTTTAAAAAAAAATTAAATCCCCCCCCCTTTATACATGGGGACTACTGCTGATTCAGCTCCAGTTGCATGCCCTCCTGCTCCAAGTAATGGAGTGGGAAGGAACAATTCTGATGAAGGAAATACACTTGCTTTGTGGAACATAGGTGTTCCTTTTGCTTGTGTGCTGCAGCAACAATAAAAAAGTAATTACTGATATTCCATTTCGTTTTTGAAGGGGGAGAGATCAGAGCTAATAATCAAGTAAGAGAAACAAAGAAGGGCCACAGAATGCAAGTGAATTGCTATGGGAGAGGAATGTGCCTTGCTTATGTTTACCCTCTAATTTGCTGAACTCCTGAGCATAAGGGTACATGCAGATATACATAAAAACAGGATCCAGCATAGGGGTTTGCCCCTCTAGAATGAGGGCTCCTTCACACCGGGCTTTTATCCTGTGATTGAGATTGCTCCTTCACCGCAGTTTGCAGGCTCTTTACATGACGCCGTGATCATTCAAGGCGTCTTCTGCACTAAATGCCCCTTGTTCCATTTTTAAATAGAGCACAGATAATGAGCTATCAAATTACCCCGTTGTGTTCTGCTTCAGTTTCCTCCATCAAAAGAGTTAAAGCTGCAAGAAGAGGCATGAGATCAATTACAGATAATGGAAGACTCAGATAAGGGGGGTGGGGAGGAGGGGGAAAGGGGAAGGGGAAAAGGAAGCACATGTAAAGGGAGTCAGTTGAGATCCTGCATTTAAAACGGAAGCAGAAAGCCTCGTTTTAAATTCAGGATTTTAGGCTAGTGTAGAAATGCCCTGAACCTGTTTTCCTTCCACTTTCACTCTTCAAATGACACATCTGCTTGCTTCTTCAAGTTCATCAGTTTTGTCTCTCCTGGCTGCTTCTAGTTCCACTTTTATATACATTTAAACAATCATATGATGCCCTTTAAAAAAGAAAAGAGCCCAATTGTTGATTTTTAAGGCAATGAACTGCTCTGCAGAGTAGATGCCTCATGATGTCACAGGCACCCAGCCTATCAGTGCTCTTCATAGCCCCTTCTATTTCAAACTGGCATGTTGTTTGTCCAAGCTCAATCCTCAAAAGACAATCTCATGAGTAACAAATGGCCAGCAAAGTTTCCAGAATGAAGTGGCTTCCATTTTGTTGCATGTGTGCTTTGTAGACACACTGTTACAGTGAGAGAATGTCAGTCACAAAACTAAATTTGGGGGTGGGGGCAAAGAACACACACACACACACACACAAATGGAAGGAGTTATCACCTGTGATTTTACACACACCATATAATAGGTGCCAAGGAAACCCATACAACCATGTGGAACAGTGCCAGTGAAACCCGTGCAGCCGTGGGTTTCATGGGGGACACAGTCACACATTTTCCCCAGCACTTTTGAGCCATGGGAAAATGTTAGTGTCCCTGCAGTTGAAATGCATCCTTAAGGGACATTGGGGTTTTCCATAACAACTAAATGCTAACTGTGCTAACTGGACAACCTTCACAGCGCACCCCCCCCCCCACTAGTCCCACACATCATCATAAAAGGGCCTTGGAAGGGAGAAAGAGAGATTAGAGTGAACTTTTCCTAAATGTATGCCTGTAATAGCACTGCACTGCACTATGTTCCAGAGCTCCCTCTTGCTGCTACTGAGAATTATGTGAGTCATGCTTATATAGAAAGAATGTGGACTAGTGTTGCCACTGGAGATGGTGGGGGAGCAGGAAAATGCTCTAGTCAAGGAAAGGAAAAGGAACAACTCTAGTTGTTTCTTCAATATCTCATCATTGTTCCATTGCAGATCTGGTGTGCTTGAGTGTGAATATTGCTGAAGTCATAAAAACCTCCAACCTGTCAGGACGATCATATTCTGTAAGTGGCAGTCTGATTTTTCAGAAATAGGCACTACGTTGTGCTAATCGGTACCTGCAGAGAAAGTTGGTGTGTGTGTGTGCATGTGTGTGCGTGCGTGCATGCGCGTTTGGTGTGGTAGTGGTGGGATGGTATCTCCCATGCAGTTCACAGTAGAACGTAACCATACAGAAAACTGAATACTCCCAGTGGAGCTTATGAATTCACCAGGTGTATAAGTTAAATTTTAGAGCAGCTCTAAAGTTAAAAGTCAAGAAACCCTTCAGCCTGTTAATGAATTATTTTTGGATCTCAATATAAAGACTATAACTTTTCTTTTCTCATCCTTCTGCTGAACAAATCTGGTGAATCTTCGTGGGGTTTTTATTAGACTGCTAGATACATCTTGCTAAAATCTCAGTGGATAGTTAATCCACCCCCTCAAGTTTTTTTGTTTAAGTGTGTATGCTTTTTGAGGAGGGAAACTTTCAGAAATATGGGCAAATTGCAAACAGACTATGCTTGTCATTATCATGCCTGTAACAAACTTATTACTCTACAAGCAGGCTGTCCTTACAACTGCCAAGTTTCTGTTTGATTCTCTTCATTCATGTATCGTAGGGCCTTAAAATGGGATTTTTAAGATGGTTACTTTATTCAGTACACTAGCAGTACACTTTTTCAATGGGCTGGATCCAGACTTAAGTCACTAAGCATGACTAAGTCTAGATCCAATCCAGTATGTGTTTATTAGAAATTTCATATGAATAAAACTACAAAGGCAAAGAAACACTCCCTGCTTCTCCCACACCCTGTGATCTGTAGAATGTGTAGGTTATAACCTAAAATATTAGTTTCTAAATGATACTGCTCCCACAAAGGATTAAATATGCTTGGATATGTTCACACTCCTGTGAAAGACAAAAAAGTGTTGCATTTCAGGAATGTAGACTCACTTTCCTCTTCATATTTATCCCCCCTTTACCAACAATAGTCCCTACTAAGCTGAAGATTTTGGAATAAAACAATCTTCACAGCTGGAACAGCACTTCCATTGCAATTAGCATAATTATCCAAACTGAAAAATAAATTGTCTCTGATTTCTTCTTTTCATAAATTATGAAATAGGCTGATTATGCCAGTAGTGAACACTGAAGCACTTTTATCAATGTCAGAATTATATCACTATCTGTAACCATAATTATGCTTCTTTTTATAAAATAGTAATTATTTTAACATGGTGTTTTTATTCTTTTTGTATTGTTCACCACTTCAGAATCTGTCTGGATGTGGAGAAGTATACAAATGTTGTAAATAAATAAATATATCACTCTGCAGGTTTCTGAATGTTGATAGACTATATATACACACACACACACACACAGGGTATATATATTTACATTTTGTTGGTGAAACGGAGCAACAGCCAATATTACAATAGTCCTGATACAAATAGATTTTACTGAGATGATCTGTTATAGTTCAGAGCATATGTAGCAAAGTTCTTTGTTGAAGCTGCGGTGAGAATAGCTGCCATGAGAGGTGCCATGAGAGGAGAGGTGCCATGAGAGGTGAGAATAAATTGTATAGAACTTAGGTTTATTGAACATGATAACCAATGTATTATGAATGATACTTCACTAAGCTTTAACAATGACTAATTCTAGTAGAACCATTCGAGGATTTCATAGGACCTGTATGTTTTTGACAGTGGAGCAAATAGTAGTTTTGGCGGAGCAATTGTAATCAGGAAAATATCACAAGAGGGAAAGGGCTGGCCTGCTCTTCTCTAGCATCACAACTCCAATTCATTTCAGTTCTTCCTGAAGCTGGAGGTTAATACTATATATTTTTAAATGCATAAGATCCTAGCCACAGGTCTTCTGCATCACATCTAGTTGCACCCTGAAGGGAAGCTTTCTAGAGCTGTATTTCTCCTGTACTTATCCACCATGACCACTATGCTGTAGCAAGTTTTGTTTTCATTTGCTATTTTGGAGACTTGAGGCTTATGCTACAGTACATACCAAATCAGTAAAAACTGCCAGTTCATGCCGCATTACTTTTTTTGGATTCAGCCTTGGCTAAGAAAAGTCCAATTTCTCTAAGCAGAGCTTTTTGTTTCATTTTTGATTCAGCTAGTGGCAAACACTATTCGAACACGCAACATCAAAATCAAAAGTACAGCACAAAAGCCCTTTACAGTGTGCCTGGATAAAGATTCCAGACGAGTCTACAAGAATGTGATCAGGTAGGACTCTTCAGTGACCTGTATATTACTAACCTTCCTACCATTTATTTTCAGTTCTCTCCCATACGCCTCAAATATATTTATCAGATTAACAGACCCACTGCTAGCGCAACTGGAAGCTAGCAGATCCTGAAGCAAAAAGAAATGAGAGGAAATGCTTATTTCCAGGATGGGGCAGGTCAGCAGAGTTTGCAGAAGGGAGCTACACCGTCCCGTTCTAGAAAGAAGCATTTCCACGGTTGCTTTAGGAAGCTGTCATGGTCAATCCCACTGGAGCAACAGAAACTGCAGTACTGAGTAGTGCCCGTTGTTCACTGAGTTGAGGTCTTCCTACATCAGATTCATGAAGCAAAAGTAATGTATTATATCATTTTATTAATGACATCTATTACCCACTTTTCATTATAAAATCCCAAAGCAGGGTATAAAACCAATAAAACACTGTAAAATCATACAACATCAACCACTAAAACAGTAAAACGGGGGGAAACAGTTTACAAGATTGTTGTTGTTCAGTTGTGTCTGACTATTCATGACCCCATGGACCATAGCACGCCAGGCCTTCCTGTCCTGCACTCTCTCCTGGAGTGCGCTCAAGTCCATATTCATTGCATCGGTCATGCTATCTAGCCATCTCATCCTCTGCCATCCCCTTCTCCTTTTGCCTTCAATCTTTCCCAGCATCAGGGTCTTTTCCAGGGAGTTTTCTCTTCACATTAGGTAGCCAAAATATTTGAGCTTCAGCTTCCGTATTTGTTCTTCCAATGAGCAGTCAGGGTTGATTTCCTTTAGGATGGACTGATTTGACCTCCTTGCAGTCCAGGGGACTCATAAGAGTCTTCTCCAGCACCACAGTTCGAAAGCATTGATTCTTCAGCGCTCAGCCTTCCTTATAGTCCAGCTCTCACAGCCATATGTTACTACTGGGAAAACCATAGCTTTGATTACACGAACCTTTGTCGGCAAGGTGATGTCTCTGCTTCTTACTATGCTGTCTAGGTTTGCCATAGCTTTCCTCCCAAGGAGCAAGTGTCTTTTAATTTCATGGCTACAGTCACCGTCTGCGGTGATCTTGGAGCCCAAGAAAATAAAATCTGTCACTGCTTCCATTTCTTCCCCTTCTATATGCCAGGAAGTGATGGGGCCAGATGCCATGATCTTAGTTTTTGTAATGTTGAGTTTCAAACCATCTTTTGCACTCTCCACTTTCACCCTCAACAAGAGGCTCTTTAGATCCTCTTCGCTTTCTGCCATTAGGGTGGTATCGTCTGCATATCGGAGGTTGTTGATAATTCTCCCGGCAATCTTAATTCCGACCTGTGATTCATCCAACCCAGCGTTTCTCATGATGTACTCTGCATATAAGTTAAATAAGCAGGGCGACAATATGCATCCTTGTCATACTCCTTTCCCAATTTGGAACCAATCAGTTGTTCCATGTCCGATTCTTACTGTTGCTTCTTGACCCTCGTACAGGTTTCTCAGGAGACAGGTAAGGTGGTCTGGTACTCCCATCTCTTTAAGAATTTGCCACAGTTTGTTGTGATCCACACAATCAAAGGCTTTAGCATAGTCAATGAAGCAGAAATAGACGTTTTTCTGGAATTCTCTTGCTTTCTCCAGCGAATCCAGCGAATGTTGGCGATTTGATCTCTAGTTCCTCTGCCTCTTCAAAACCCAGCTTGTACTTCCAGTAGTTCTCAGTTCACATACTGCTGAAGCCTAGCTTGTAGGATTTTGAGCATAACCTTGCTGGCATGTGAAATGAGCACAATTGTACGGTAGTTTGAACACTCTTTGGCGTTGCCCTTCTTTGGAACTGGAATGTAAACTGACCTTTTCCAGTCTTGCAGCCATTGTTGAGTGTTCCAAATGTGTTGGCATATGGAGTGCAGCACTTTAACAGCATCATCTTTTAGGATCTTAAATAGCTCAGCTGGAATACTGTCATCTCCGCTAGCTTTGTTGTTAGTAATGCTTCCAAAGGCCCACTTGACTTCACTCTCTAGGATGTCTGGCTCAAGTTCAGTGACCTCACTATCATGGCTATCAGGGACATTCAGATCCTTCCTGTATAGTTCTTCTGTGTATTCTTTCCACCTCTTCTTAATCTCATCTGCTTCTGTTAGGTTCCTGCCTTCTTTGTCCTTTATCATGCCCGTCTTTGCACAAAACGTTCCCTTGAGATCTCCGATTTTCTTGAAAAGATCTCTATCTTTCCCATTCTATTGTTTTCCTCGATTTCTTTGCATTGTTCATTTAAGAAGGCCTTCTTGTCTCTCCTTGCTATTCTCTGGAACTCTGCATTCAGTTGGGTTTCTCCTTTCTCCCTTGCTTTTCGCTTCCCTTCTTTCCTCAGCTACTTGTAAAGCCTCATCAGACAGCCACTTGGCTTTCTTGCATTTCTTTTTCTTTGGGATGGATTTCGTTGCTGCCTCCTGAACAATGTTACGGACCTCCGTCCATAGTTCCTCAGGCACTCTATCAGGTCTAATCCCTGAAATCTATTCCTCACCTCCACTGTATATTCATAAGGGATATGATTTAGGTCATACCTGAATGGTTTAGTGGTTTTCCCTATGTTCTTCAATTTAAGCCGAAATTTTGCAACGAGCAGCTCATGATCTGAGCCACAGTCAGCTCCAGGTCTTGTTTTTACTGACTGTATGGAGCTTCTCCATCTTTGGCTGCAAAGTACATAATCAATCTGATTTTGATATTGACCATCTGGTGATATCCATGTGTAGAGTCGCCTCTTGTGCTGTTGGAAAAGAGTGTTTGCTATGATCAGCGTGTTCTCTTGGCAAAACTCTATTAGCCTTTGTCCTGCTTCATTTTGTACACCAAGGCCATGCTTGCCTGTTATCCCAGTGATTTCTTGACTTCCTACTTTAGCATTCCAATCCCCTATGATGAAGAGGACATCTTTTTTTGGTGTTAGTTCTAGAAGGTGTTGTAGGTCTTCATAGAACCGATCCACCTCAGCTTCTTCGGCCTCAGTGGTTGGGGCATAGACTTGAATTACTGTGATGCTGAATGGTTTGCCTTGGATTCGTACTGAGATCATTCTGTCGTTTTCGAGATTGTACCCCAGTACTGCTTTTCCCACCCTTTTATTGACTATGAGTGCTACTCCCTTTCTTCTAAGGGATTCTTGCCCACAGTAGTAGATATGATGGTCACCTGAATAAAATTCGCCCATGCTTGTCCATTTTAGTTTGCTGATTCCCAAGATGTCGATGTTCAATCTTGCCATCTCATGTTTGACCACCTCCAGCTTACCTTGATTCATTGATCTTACATTCTAGGTTCCTAAACAATATTGTTCTTTACAGCATCGGACTTTCTTTTCACCACCAGACACATCCACAGCTGAGTGTCCTTTCGGCTTTGGCCCAGCCGCTTCACTCTTTCTGGTGCTACTTGGAAATTCCCTCTGCTCTTCCCCAGTAGTATATTGGACACCTTCCGACCTGAGGGGCTCATCTTCCGGCGTCATATCTTTTAGCCTTGTGATACGTTCCATGAGGTTTTCTTGGCAAGAATACTGGAGTGGGTTGCCATTTCCTTCTCCAATGGACCACATTTTGTCAGAATTCTCCACCATGGCCTGTCTGTCTTGGGTGGCCCTGCACGGCATAGCTTATGGCTTCACTGAGTTATGCAAGCCCCTTCACCACAACAAGGCAGTGATCCATGAAGGGGAGTTTACAAGATGCAGGAATACAAATTCAGTCAACAACCTAAGTGAACAAGTAAGTCTTTAGTTGACACTGAAAGCTTGTAAGACTCAGGCACCAACCATATGTGAGGCCTGGTGGGGGGAGTTGAGTAATTGAGCAGTGACTGAGGCTGCTTTATTCCCTCTACCTCTAAAACTAGCCTCAATCACTGCCAACACTTTTTTGTCTAATGTAAATCATTGGCATGTGTTCAGAATGTATGGGAAAGTTTTGCTTACTATCTGCAGCTTGGACCACACTGTTTGAATTTCAAACAAACACAGGGGTTTTCATATAAAAACAACTTTGTATCAGAACTGAGTAAACACCATATCAAATTCTGACCTACTATTTCTGTATTTAGTTAATGGAAAATGTCTTTTCTTCTCTTGCAGTATTGAAGTTTTTCCCTGCCTAGAACCTAGCTACTGCTTGCAAAAGACAAGAACCAGGCAGGGCAGCTCACAGGAAGAAGACATAGGACTTGCCAAATACTTACCTAAGTCTTTATTGCTACCCATCAACACTTTTGCAGGCATTACTCAGTGAAAAAGCTCGCAGTTATATCTATTCAAATCTTTTGCTGGGTTTCATTAGGGAATACCTCAGTGATTAGGGACCCAACATGAAGGGCTCCAGGTGAAAAGGAAAAAGCAAGAGAACAATAACTCAGGTCTTCAGCAGGAGAAAAAGCCCAGTCCAATACTGAAAAGCTGTGTGATTCTGTTATAGCGTCAGATAAACTGGGGAGTTGATGCAAGAGGAAACAGTAAAGTATGGACTTTTCAGGCGTCTCTGCTATGTTTTTCTAGGTAGAGATTCTTCTCATCAGGCAAAGCGAGGAGAATAGCTATTGTTTCCTCATTTGCAGAGCAAATGAAATGATATTTAATGCTAAATAGTTTTTCATTAGAACTACTCCTCAGGGACCCTAGTCAAGATCACAGCTCTGTTGAGTCAGGTGCTGGCCAAATGTATTAAAGATATGGTTATTCGGTAGAACTGCCACAGGCTGGTAAACAACTGTCCAGAAATTAGGGATTTAGAGTTAATGAAGCAGCATGCAATAGTTCTTTTGTTAGAAAATTACTGGGATAGTGCTATACATATGTGTGCATAAGTTCCTATGAATACCAGTTAAGGAAACAGAAAAAAAATACTTGTGGCTTTAGAGAAGTGTTTGAACTGGAACATGTATGGTGGTAACTGTGTGAAATAGCACCAAATGACAAATACCACACACAGAAAAAAATCTCCTGTGGACAGAGATCAAACATTTTTCCATGAAAATAAGAGACTTATTATCCTGTAGAGTGCTTTGTCCATGAAGACAACCATGGATGACCAATGTGCAGTACAGCTGGCATTGATGAAGAAATGTGTGACACTCCTGTACAGGAACAGGAAGGCTACTGGGCCTGGCTGTGACTGAGTCAGGACTACATACCTGCCTGCCTCTCCTGTGTTTTTTAAATTTATTAATTTAAATGCTTCTATTTTGTCTTTGACACCGCCCCCCCCAGTGTGTCTCCAAGGCAGGTCATAAACAAATTAAAACAAAATACAATATAAACCGTAAAATGAAAACAGAGAGCTAAAACCAGAGCCAGGTGTTAAAACATACAATGGGGGGAGGGATTAATACTGATTGCTTTCCAAAGGTATCATGGAACTTTATCCACTCGCTGCTACAGTCTACTCTTCTTCTACATCCTACTCTTCTAATGTTTAGCACAAGTGGCTCCCTAATCATATCTGGGGATTTAACCAGTGCTCTACAAAATGCATCCCCACGTTTCAAGAATAGTACACATGATAGGCATATAGAAGGAAGTGTTACACAGCATGGCATTCTGACTTTTCAACAGAAACAGCATTGACTCTACCTCCTTTGCCTCATGTCTGAATGTAAGGTAGCTGACAAGCAGGGCCATAAGGCTTATTTCAAGGGCAGAAAGTATTAAGAGTAGAGAGATGATGGAATATGGAAAGAGGGACAAATATGCTGTGGGGAGGGGGGAAACAACACATTACAATATAGGTCAAACAATGCCTGATGGAGCCACAGAGAGTATGAAACTGATGCTCCCATGGGTTGTAGTGTAGGACAGTGCCTTAAAGAGAAAGATGCCAACATGTCTGCAGTCTGCAGGCTTTTAATTAATTCTCTAAGCAGGGTGCTGCAGCTAGATGTTTACAAAGCTGAAGAGTTTATGACTGATTTCTTTGAATTTTGTATTAGATATATCTGTATTAAATACATGTGTACAGTATGTAAATGAATGATAAATTATTTGTATAGATGTAATACATGTTATATATTGGAAAGTGGAATCCTTTAATTTCATTAAATAACTTCAAAAGATGTTTAATGTCTTGTGCACCTGTGCTTGTTTACTAAGGAGGAAAGGATAGCTTGGAAAAGTCACATCAAAGTAACCTGGCGGTGGGCCTGGACTTAGAGATCCTACGTAGACTCCCCTGGAAAAGTTTAGGAGAAGGCTACAAGATTTCTTTAGCAGACTTAGTAAAATCTTTTGTTGTATTATGCAATGTAGTGAATATAGTTTTGTAGTATTTATAGGCTCCAGCTTCTGCAGATGCCATTACAGGTATTAAAAATGAAAGCAACTTGTATCCATGGATAAATATGCCTCCACTGCAAATTATTTGGGCCCTAGGAACTTTGAACCTAGAAAAATTACAAGGACTTTACGTTCTAACAGAAAGGTCTATGTGTTCCCTTACTAGCTGATCCTAAGCCTGGCTTTTAAAAGATTAATCCCCAGCAGCAACATTTACTGCAGAATTCTCTAAATGAATCAGAGGCACAATGGCACAAAGTCCCAAGTTTTCAAAGCCCCCTAAAATGACGATCAGGTGAAGGAAAAATCAGGATTAAGTGTAGCTTCTTTTCTTATCTCAGCTATACCATCTGAAATGGTGCTTCATCCATAGTTCTCTGGTCTGTAGAAAAATGGGTCTCAGAGAAGTTATCAGGACCTACAATACCCAGATGTACCCATCTCCCACCTCAGCTGTGATATTTCACCTTTGAAATGCCCTCTCCAGGGAAGCTTGTTGCCATTATGATGTGAGGTGAAGGCCTTTTTAGGCTTTCTTCACATGGAGCTTTTATCCTGCAATTGCTCCTTCACAGAAGTTTGTGGGCTCTTTACATGAGTCCATGAACCTCGAAGCCATCCCCTACACTAAATGCCCTTTGTTCCATTTTTAAATAGATCACCGATAATGAGCTATCAAATTACCCTGTTTTGTGCCGGTTGAGTTCCCTCCGTGAAAACAGTAAAAGCGGCAAGAGGAGCGAGATCAATGAAAGATAATGGAAGACTCAGATAAGGGGAGAAGGAGGGGGAAAGGAAGAGGGTGAGAAAGGGAGTCGTGATCCTGCATTAAAAACGGAAGTAGAAAGCCCCATTTTAAATGCAGGATTTTAGGCTGATGTAGAGCCGCCCTTACTCTCCCAGGCTTTTAAACCGTTTTAAGCCACTGTGGAAACCTGTTATTTGCTCTTCTTGTGTTTTATCTGTTCATGTCATTGTTTTACTGATTTGATTGACTAGCATTTTTTACTTTTTTGTTGTTAGCCATACTTGGTACACTGTGCACCGAGGGTTGCAGGATATAAATTTAGCAAAACGAAGTTCTGGAACAAGGGACAGTACTCTAAAGGAAAAAGCAGCCCATATTCTGTCAGATGTGCTAGAATAGGAACTGAAGGCCTCTCCGTGCCTATTTGAATTCCTTTTTCGGGGGAGGGGAAACATTCCTATTTGCTCCCCCAGAAGTCATGAGGTCACGCCATTTGGGGAAGGGGGGAACCCCACAGAACTCGATGGGGCTTACTTCTGAGTAGGCATGTAGAAGATTGTGCTCTGTAAGACCTCCAGCGCCAGAATAGCAGGGAAATGTCAGCAAAGGAACGAGGTGTCTGCAAAGTACAGGAAGAGGCGAGGTGCAGAGATCGAAACAGTCTCTCAGGTAAAGATAGGCGGGAAACAGGCCAAGAGGCCCCCAAGCGACGGATGATGCCGGGCGGGGGCACTTCCGATAAGGATTCGGCGGGATCTCCAAGGCCACCCGCCGTGTCCTAGCAACAGCCTGCCCCGCCCCTCGGGAGTCCGGGCCGAGTCTTGTCGCCCTCGAAAAGGGAGTCGGCGGACGGAGGGTCCCCCTGGAGTACTGCGAAGGCTTACAGGTGCGGGGGGCGGGGCTTCCCGCGCCACGGACAGGTGCCCCTTGGCGCATGCGCTCTGAGTGTCTCCCGTTAGCAGCGGCTGAGGCCGTGGCCCGCGCAGAAAAGCGGAAGAGGCTCGCCCCTTCCTCTCAGGTACGGGAAGCCCCGTGCGTGTTGTGGGAGTTCAGCGCGGAAGAGGCAGGCAGTGGTCGTGGTTGCTATGGCAGCCTTCCTAAGGTGTGGGGAAGAGGATGGGAGGCTTACGGTTCCCAGGCCCCACTTGCTGCCGGGTGAAACGGGAGGGGGGGAGCCCGTTGCGCTGGGCTGGTGACGCCGGACCTCCGGGCGGGAGAGGCTCGTTATGGCTGGCCAAGGGGCGCGTTCCCCCAAAGGACTGCCGTGGTACTTTTTAATCAGTCGCCCTTGTGAATGGATCATGTCTCATGGCCCCCTAGAGAGATTGGGGCTGCCACCTTTTAGCCTGGCCAATTAGGAACAGTTCAGCTATTCACATCCGTTTAATTATTTCTAATAAGAGTTGAGAAACAGGTCACGAAGGACTACTGGTCATAGAGCCCATTATTATATTCACAGCAACTTCAATTTTCAGAGTGGCTACGGCAGACACAATAACGCTTTTTATTATGTTTCTAGAAAACGCCTTCCCTTTTCGTTGTTTAAAAAGCATGCCCCCTTTTGCTTTTTAAGAAACCCTTTCTTCTGAAACGCGCATTTCTGAAACCGAAAGTGGCAGTGATTGAACAGACACCTGGTCTGCCTTCACACAAAAATAGAGAAACTATCCATATATTATCTCTACTGATGGGCACAGCTTCCAAAAATTTAATGATTTTTTGCAAGTATGAACAGGTGGCAACCCTAAGGGAGGCCATTCTTAGTGGTTCTGAAGTGTCCCCACAACTTCCCTCTGCAGGGGAAAAAAGCTGCTATTAGTGTGGGTTACTTTTGCTTTCAATTCTCCACTAAAGACATCTATATCTTTTTAAAAATAGCGTTATGCCTGCAGCTAAAATTTTACAGGTTGTAGCTGTAACTACTGCTATTGAAGGCTTCGTGGCACCAAAATTTTACACATTACAGCTGTACTTATGCTATTGAGGAAAGGCTTCCTGGCACCTTTCGGCTCTCATTATTCTTCCTTTGCTGTTCCCTTATAACCAAAGTCTAACTAAACCAAATTATGACTAGCTTTTCTTTTACCATTCAGTATTTCTTACTAGTAACTGGTCTTCACATTTTTCATCAACAAATGGCATGATAGCATTCCAATACTTCAGCTTCATCTCTTTCTGTGTGAGCAAGGTATTTCTGATATCAGCAGTCCAAATCTGGGTAAAAGTGCTGTCGAAAAAATGCTGGCAATCCAGGTTGGCTGCAGTGAAAGATCAGAGTTGGACTCTGCCTTTCCACTAGTTTTGAAATAAGGAATCATCTTACAATTTGCTGTTTGAAGATAGATAGATAGATAGATAGAGGAACCTTTGGCACGCTAGTTCTGCTGTTTTCTGAGCCTTAGGGCACCACAGAAGAACTCTATCTTATCCAGATAGTAACGCTGATTTTTTTTTAAAAAAAACAGCTCTTAGAAAACCTTGGACTTAGTCCTGTTCTGACTCACATTGTGCTGGTTTTACACATTTTGTTGTGGATTTGAAGCATAAAGCCAAAATGATTCCCCCGGACTGGGACTCCTTTTCTAAAATTATGTAGAGAGACAGAGACAGGAGATTGGAAAATGATGTCTCCTCTAAAACCTGGAGTCCTTTTTTATATGACTGGCAACATATAATTCAACCTCCTGTTGCTGACTAATATGGGAACTTTGTGCTGTTCACTTCCCAGTTTGACACAGGAATCCTCACATACTTGTTGCTAAAAATGTACTAAAAGATTCTCTGTCATAGACATTGAAACCTAAATTTAGCAGCTCTGTTATCTTCCCAAATCATTCCTCCCCATATCATGTTCCATTTTATTTTCCTGGTAAGAATGCAAAATACCCAGAAGCAGTAGTGTAGTGGCAAATTCAGAAGTGCAGGGTCCCTTTGTGACAGTCACAGCCATGCCCCCCCCCCCCCAGATCATACAACCTTGTAAGATATACAGCCTTCAGCTGGGATCCAAAAACAGTGCAGCTGAGAGTAAGGCAGTGGCATTTCAATTGGACGTCTGAGAAAAAATGCAGGGGTGTTAAAATCTTTTTCACTCACTCAAACCCAAACATTTTAGGTTTTCAAAATATACTCTATGGAAGCTTCACCCTCTCAGCTCAACCCTCATGGACAGATCCCTTCTTGTTTAAACAGCCCCCTTGTACACTCCCTTGGCACCCCAACATTACCCATTAGCCTTCCCTAAGCTCCTTCATTATACCTCCCCCCTCCCCCTCCAACAGAAACGTCCACACACCCAGCTGGATTGAACTACCTACACACACACACACACACACACATGCACAGTAGCGTAGTGGTAAATTTGGAAATGCAGGAGCTCATTGTGACAATCTCCACAGGCAGTCCAAAAATTTCAGGCAACTGTGTCGATCCATATCAACAAACCAGTTCTAGGAGTTTTCATCTGCACCAGGAGCATGTCTTTGGTAAAGCGAATAGGTCTTAATTGTCCATTCCAGACCAAGTCATCCCAAATACTTTGCATTCCAACATGGAACAATATATTGTTCCTTGGAGAATTCATTCCCCCCACAGCTATAGTGAGGATCACAGCTAAGCTCAGAGGGAACAGGGAATTCTGAGGGGGTGGCAGATGACAGAGTGCCTGCTAATGAAAAAGTGCTGGGGCTGCGTCCCTGCGAGCCCTGCCTCCACTACGTCACTACCCAGAAGCATCTTATCACCCAACAGATCTAAAATATGTCTAACCAAATGAAAAAAACACAGAGGCCAAATACTCAACGTTCTTTAAAATATGAGCACTGTCGTAGCCCAGATGTGTACTTTCAGAACCCTATGAGTTTTTCTAGGCGTTTATTTTCATCATATAGTAAATACACAGTTTCTCATTTTTTGTACAGAATCCAGATGTCTTTCATCCACCAATTACCTCTATTGTAATGATATAGCATTTTTCAACCTGCAATATTTTTTCTCTGGGAAAGTATGATTCTCCCTCATTTGCACTTCAATTGCTATTGTATAGCGTGCAATGTAGTTGCACAAGTGTCATGGTCACCTCTTGAATAGTTGCTATAGCATCAGTAATAATGATTGATATAATTCCTTCCCCCATCTTAACCATATATTATAGGTTATTTATTTTTAAATTTGTATTCTGGTTTTTGGGCCTCTAAGCTTTTTGTGACCTTTAAAAAGTTTTAGGCTGCAATCCTGTGCACAGGATGCTTAAATCCCATTTGATTTTTTACAACTCTTGTAAAATTAGTGGATGATTAGCCCCTCTCCCCATTGTGGAGGAAAGGGATTCCATATAAGTGTCCATGGATAAGGCTTAGCATGAATGTAGTGCTAAAAATAAAGATTCTTAAGTTATCTGGGAACGCTCTAACAACACAATCCTATTTATGTCTACTCAGAAGTAAGCCCCATTGAGTAAAATGGCCTTACATCCAAGTAAGGGTGCAATTATATGGCCACTAGACAGAGGCTAAATGGCCATAGGATTTTTTGTTTTCTGGGAACTTGAGCTCAGAGCCAACACTCCAAGATCGGTTCCCAGAAAACCACTTTCCTGCCCCCTCCCCCGCCAGTTCGTAGGTGGCACAGTTCGCCCCTGGCTCCGTGCTCAGAAGAGCAGTGCAGAGCAGGGTGAAGGGGTGTTCCTGGGGGTGGGGAGGGAAGGCAGAAGCACCGTTATGACACTTCCCATGTGCCATCTGGCCCCCGCTCCGAGGCACCTCGGCTAGACAGCTGAAATCAGCCATCTATCCGCAAATGCAGGGTTGCCAGGGCATGGAAAAGATCCCCTCTGCACTCCGCCCTCCCTGCATCGGATAGTCGGTCGCCTCCGAGTTTGGAGGTGGCCAACTCCCCCCATAGGATTGCACCCTCTGTGTATATGGGATTGCAGCCTAAGATTATCTGAGCCAGCAGGTAAAGAAGGATTTGTTTGATTCAAAACTTAGATTTTACTTTTCATGAACTCCTAAAAACTGTATCTGGTGCATAATATTTCTGTGAATGAAACCAACTCTTGTCATATTGTTATTAGTTACTATACCTGCACTACTGGATTGATTAATGCTACATTTTCCAGCACCACCAAGAAAAATGTTTCTTTTAACATTTCTAATTTGTTTTACACCATACTGACAAGTTTTCCTTTGCTTTATTAATTTGCAGTACAAAATTGGGAACCAAGCCTGCAGCTGAAGCCATGAGTATGAACAGCCAATGGGATGTGAACAAAGCCCTAACACTTGCTAACCTGTTCCATTTTCTTTACGGTGCAGGAAATGCTTGTACACTTCCATTTTTAACTCTGTACTTTCGGCAGCTCGGCCTGACTGCACCACTAGTAGGGATTATAATAGGACTCAAGCATTTAATCACTTCCCTTTGGGCTCCACTATGCTCCTATCTAGCAAAAACCCACAATAAAAGGAAAGTCCTCATCAGTGGATCGCTACTGTGCTCAGTTGGAGCTAGTTTGCTTCTTAGTCTTGTGCCACCACTGAGCAAGAATATTATCTATAATTATTGTAACATGAGCCAACATCCAGGTAAACTGCTGACTGCAACCCAGGTGCCTGATGCAAGTGTGAACAGTCTATTTACAATGAATACCAATCCTGCCCCAAATGACAAAATGATGTCTTCTGAATCGCTTGGAATGATCTCAACGGGCCTGGTTACTACTGGAAAGCCAACTGTAACATATACACCATTCAAAATGTATTCCTCTGTAAATATCCCTTCTATCATAAACAGTGGAGTCAATGATATTGACATAGGTACTCAGCAATTCACTGGTGTGACATCTGGTACTTCTGGGAATGAAGTTGCCCCAGAAGAACAAATGTTAGAGACACCTATTGCACATGCGCCTGTGAAGGCAACTAGAGGCTCAACTACTGGCATCATAAATATTGGAGAAAACGGCTCCTCAGGAAGAAATACTACCTTCACATTTCACACAGCGCCAGTACCCCTTATGGAGACACCGTATAAATTCAAAAACCTGTCAGGACGCTGGGAAAGAGCACAGGATGTAAGTTCTCAGTTACTACAAGGAACTGACTTCTTGGACAGTGAGCATCAGGTCTTTCTTATGGTGTTAGGTGCTGTTGTGCTTTGGGAGCTCCTGGCTGCACCTCTTGGATGGATGGTTGATGACAGCCTCTATGAGTATCTTGACTTTGTTGATGCTGCGGACAAATATGGAAACCTTTGGATCTGGAGGTACTTAGGTGCATCTGTGGGAGTTTGCAGTGTAGCAGTATTTGTGGATCAACTGGAATGCTTTTTGAGTAGTAATATCCCACGTTTTTCAGTACATTTTTATGGCTATGCCTTGTTGATAACCTTAACATTATTTGTCAGTGTTTTCTTCCCCATCCATGTGTCCAAAAAAAATGAACATGTCAATAAAACAGGAAAAGCTTTGAACCTCATTGGGAGCGATGGCCGAACCATCCTGTCTGCTGTCACTGTCTTCCTCACGGGGGCCATTGGGTCAACTGTGCAGAATTTTCTTTTCTGGCAAATGCAAGACCAAGGCAGCAGTGAGTTATACATGGGCCTCTCAGTGGCCATTGGACTGATTGCTGAAATCCTGCTCTACATCTTCAAAAGCAAGCTACTACGGGCTCTCTCGGGTGGTGGCACCGTTGCCTTGAGCTTAAGCTGCCTGGCAGCACAGCTGCTCTACTATTCATTCCTGTGGAACTCCTGGGCAGTGCTGCCAATTCAGATCTTCTGTGCCTTCAGCAATGGCGCCTTGTGGTGGGCTGTGAACATGCTGGCAGATGACATTGCCACTCCTGGCACAGAGAGGTCTCTGCACCTTGTCCTGCAGGGCCTCTCTTGTGGATGTGGAGCCAGTCTGGGAAGCTTTGCAGGGGGGTTTGTTGTGAACAGTTTTGGTCTAGCAGTACTTTACAGGGCATGCTCCATTACTTTAGTACTCTGGTTAATCTTGTTCATAATTGTCCAATCCAAGTTGCCACGCCAGAAAAGAATTAATTATTCCCGTCTCCTAGCTGCAGATTCTAGCGATATGAGTGACTCAGATGATGATCATGATAAGGAAAGGGACTGGCTGGTAAAAGCTATGAAGGATGAGAACTTCAATAGGAATTGGTAAAAGTCTTGCATTCCATCAATCTGGGGCCAAAGAATAGCCATCAGTGAAATAGGGTGAAGTTATTAGAAATGGTGCACATGAAATTTATAAGGAGCTATTCTAACAGTGGGATTTTGTGGTGTACATATTTGCTCAGGAAGCAATTATAAAGATTTTATAAAGATTTTATTTTCTTAAGATTAATTTATTGTAAATACTTGTAGCAACTTTCTTTTTCTAAATTTAAGTTTTCAAGATTCAGGGAAAGGGGACTTTGAATTGTTTCTGCTGAAATTAATGTAGTTTTTAGTCTTCCAAATTGACCAATTCTGTCAATCTTTAATGTAATAGTTGGCCATACTGGAGGCTGTAGTTCATAGCAATTGAATCTTTTTTTAAAAGTTAGAATTCTTCAAAGTTAACATAGTGCTTCTCTTGTGAGTTTCATTCAGAGTTGGACAGTGACTGCTAAGGCAATGAATATTCTGCTTGTTTTTCCAACGTTTTTATGGATACCAGAGCACTTTTAAGAAGGTTGCTGGGATTTTGCTGTGAAATTGTTTAGGATCTATGTTGATTTATTTCTGGCGAACCACACAGCTTCCTTTTGGTTGGTTTTGTTTTTTTAATCCTACAAGATAACTGATAATCTGTCGCTTTCATACACTAAGGCTATGGTGATAGGCGGCTGCCTCCGAACTTGGAGGCAGCCGCCTCTCCCAATGCAGGGCAGCAGAAGCACGGAGGGGATCGTCCCCCCCACACTTCAGCCACCCTGCATTTGCAGCTAGAGAGCCAATTTCAGCTGTCTAGCCAAGGGAAGGCGGAGCGGGGGAGGCGCCTGCCAGACAACACATAGGATGTGTTGTACCAGTATTTCTGCCTTCCCCCCACCTGGAACACCCTGTTTTTGCCGCTCCATGCTCCTCTTCTTAGCGTGGAGCACGGGGCCATTCCAAGCTTCCTGCGAGGCAGCATGGGAAGCGGGGAAGGTCAGTTCTCTGGGAACCGACCTCGGAGTGCAGGCTCTGAGGTCAGTTCCCGGAAACTGTCGTATCCTATGGCTGTCTAGCTGCTGACCAGTGGCCATAGGATTGCTCCCTAAAATCATTTTTAAACTTTTAACACATCTGTAACATGAATATAAAATCTACATGGAACACAATAGCATGTATGAAACACTCTCCAAGGTCTGTAACCCAGCACAAACAGATAATGGGGAAGGGGAGGTTTCTAGGATGTATGACTTAGCTTCACTTCGGTAATGCATAACAGGAATCTTTTGTAATTACTCAAAGGGTTTTGCTTAAATGCTCAGGCATAGCCTGATCTGGTTTGACTGATATAGGGTGCTTCCAGACAGAGGGCTCCTAGCACTAACAATCCAAAGGCATTTTACAGCTTTTCTTAACTGATTTTTTCTATTAAAAAAAAATAGATGGAAGAAACAGTAGGAATGGGACAGCTACAGATTGAAGACAAGGATGTCTGAAACACCCACACCCCTGTAAAATTCTGTGAATGAGTCAATGCAATTGCACAGTAAAAGCCTTGTCTGGAAGCACCATAATTTTCAAGGGAGTAATAGTGAACCAACTCTGGAGGTTACAAAGCCCACCATAAGGCACTTGACTCCCAACATGTTGTTCACCTTAAAGAGTGTACTCCTACAGACAGTAGGCATGTGCTCATAGATGCTGGAGAAAGGCTCTATCTTTATTTCACAGGAGAACCAAGATTCAGGGGGATGTTATAAGTATCATGGGAAGTAGGAAGATGATCTTTCAAATACCACAAAACAGAGAAGTCATTCACCTTTTTGCCCCCATCTTGCAGCTAGTAGCAAATAAGAAGAGAGGTGATTTGTCCGGTGAAAACTGCACTGCTGCTAACAAAGTGCCTTTTGATTGGAGGAAGTTTGAATGGCATGTTTTCACTTCAGCAGAGGTTGATAGCGAGAACAGTATTAGGGAAAGATGGTACTTCGAGAAGCAATCTCTTTTTTTTTACGCATTCATCAATAAGAAAGAAATCACATTCGAGATTGCATAGTTAAGAGCTCTCTCTGGTGCAAATCTATTTTTGCCATTCACAATCATCTAGTAAAATTGCCCTGTGAATAGATTTGTCCTAGTGCCACAATCATTTAAAACTTTTATTTCTGTCTATGATCATGTCAATACTGGGCCAGTTGGCATGTCTTGATAAGCCACCCCGAAAATAAGCCACAGTGGGTTGGTTGTTCACTTGCTAATCCACGTTACTCCTGTCAGATGATCAGGGGCTCTGTGGATTGCCATGGCTTGTTTTCCCCTTAATCCTCCCGACTGCTCCCAGCATGTATCCCATGGGCCTTTGCAGCACAACCTCAGCAACCAACACCATAGATAGGATGGGAGACAGACTTTGCTCTCTTCAAAGGTGCTGCTGAGTAGAACTCACTTACTTTGTACTACCATGTAGGCTTTGAATATATGGGAGAAAGTAAGCAGCAACCAAGGACATGGTTTGGGGTAGGAGTGAAAACATTTTTCTGCCTTAAGCACTGATGTCTGGGGAAGGTTTTACCCCTATCAGCTGTGTCCCAGATTGCAGCTGGTTTACTTTGTCCATAGAACTCAGTGGAAGCCCTTGAAAACCAAAGCTGTTCCTATACGGCTAGACCCATCCTTTATTGGCATAACTTCACCCCAGGTTCTCTTTCTTGGTTATAGTGAAGTAAGGCAACAGTTTGTTCATGGGATGACCTTTGGCATTACTTTTGGGAGTGAATACATGTATTTTACTGGAATATGCCATCTACCCAATATGTTCAAGAAAGAATTGGATCCTAAATTCTTATATCCAGCTGTTGGAATTCATCTTCAAACAAATTGCATGGATGACTCATTCTGATAAAATGTTCTCATGTTTATCCATGTATAGAAATAATTTCAGAAGGCATTCTGAAGATGTGAATATTATGTCAGAACTTACAACTCGTAATATTTAACATGAATTACATAGCTTTAGGGCGCAATTGTATGCATGTTCAGACAGAAAGAAATCCTGCAACTTCCAGCATTCTCCAGCTAGCATGGCTGGCTTGGGAAACCTGGGAGATTTCTCTGTCTAAACATGCATAGGATTGAGCCCTTAGAACCTTGGAAACACAATAAAGATGAACGGTAAAGATCATAGATACACTGGGGTGTTTAACAAAAGGGAAAGATCTAGTTGCAATAAATACTTTTAAGATCCATTGATTTGGGGGGTGAGTGGCAGGATTTAGGCTGTAATCTTATGCACACTTTCCTGGGAGTAAGCCTCAGTGAACACAGTGGGACTTACTTCTGAGTATACATAGGATTGTACTGCATAGCACATGTTCAATTCTTCCATAAAGCCAGTGGGACTTAAAAATGCTTAAGTTTGGCTGAATTGTGCCATTAATTCTGACAAAAATTTAAATACAAGGAAAGTAGAGTTATGTCACCAATTTAGACCAATAGACATTCAGACCATACTACACTGTCATGTGGGTGCTTTAAAATAATTATTTAATTATTTTAAATACTGTAAGCATGTTATACATAATTGCAAAATCTCTGTAGGGATTGTGCGGGATTATTTTGCTGATCTCACAGGTATTGACTAGTCAGCGTCCACAGCTAATGGGCTATGAAATCTGCAGAAGTCTCTGACTTTTCCCCAACGTATTAGAAATATGCAGAACCATTTTTTCCAGAGCTTGCTCCAGTCCATTAAAAATGTGTGCATTCCAGGACAGCAAAGCACTTTTAAACCACCCCTTCCACGCTTAAAATGTTGTCTTCGCTGTAAGCCCGCTCATTTTTTCTACCACAAGACTTTTCAGCCATCTACTGACATGTATATTGTGCAGCCTGACCTTATTAATTTATTCTAGTCTTATACCTTGGTTAGGTGTGCTTAGTACAGTTGTGTTTTTCTCTTAATATCTCCTAATTGAGCTCCTTTTACAAGTAAATTGCCATCTCTTGCTGTTTCTTCAAACAACCAAGTATCTGAAAGTCAGGCTGAGTGTGTTTGGTTTTGATTCCAAATTTGAAAACATAGTTGAATATTCTTAAGAGTTCAGGTTAACTAACTTATAATGTGGTGTATTTATTGTATCACTTTCCACCAAGACATACTCTTAACTTTGTGGTTGCCTTCTACAGCACTCCCAGGTATTTGCGTTCTCTCTGGCTTTTTACTGTAACTGTGTAAGGTTGAATGTGTTGTTTCACCGAGTAAGGTTTGCAAATGTTTCCATTGGGTTTGATTTCTTGTAGAATTCAAATATCCTGTGACTTGCTTATCACAGATTGCCTCAGTGCCGAGTTACCAAAGAGAAATGTGTTGACAAGTATAGATGAGAGATTTTTAGTTTCTCTACATTTGTTCTGCAGATGTATGAATCACTCCAGGTTCCTCAAAAGAGATTCGGTGGGAATTTGTAGTGAAGTATGAAATCTGAAAATTCATGCTGCCTAAGTAGATTTTCCCCAGTTCTGCTTTTTGCAAATTGGTCTCCTTCTGTCCTTTTCTGTAGAACAGCCGAAAGCAGCTGTGTAATTTCTTCATTTTGTTTACATCAATACATTATTATGAAGAATTTTTGAAATATCAAAAATTGAATCTCTCTGTGATGTTTCTGATCTACCACTTATGTCACTGCATTCATTTTGCTACTAAATTATAGAGTTGCTCTCCATTTTGCCAGTATGTGAAACCTTTGTGATGAAGACCTCTGGAACTTAAGTTTATATGGGTTATTCTTCACTCTCTAGAAAAATGAAAAATTACTGCTTGGTATTCAAATATTAGGATTTTGGCTGTTTCTTTTACAGATTTCATTGTTGGATTCCTTATATTCCTCCTGATAAATTGGGGACATTGATATTCATTTTGCTGCTAATATGAGATGTTGTCACTTTAAAAAGTAAATACTGATTGATATCAAAGTCAAAAGCCAATATCTGCTCAGCCCAAGCAGAACATGTGATGTTAGATGTACATGAAAAACCTACTTCAGAATAGAACTTTCTTATTTGCTTCCAGTAGTGTCCATTGTACCTGGTGCCTTTTATGCGATGGTGACGGAGTGTTCAATAAAACAAATCGAACTTCAGGCTCTGCCTCATAAACTTGGGCCTAGTTCTCACAACTGTTACGAGATTAAAATCCCATGCTTGTAAATTGCCTGGAATAAATCTCTAAAGGTTGCTATACCTTCCTTTCCGCTCACAGTGCTTTCCACACCAGAAAAGTCTCCTTAGCCTTCAACTATTTTGTTAATTTAAACTGTTGTACTTCATTTTTTCCTATGCAAAACCGAACTATCAAAACAGATGTGAGATGACACACATTAAGAGTTCTGTGCTTTGCTTCACTTAATCAATGAAAGTGAGTCACTTTCATTGATTGAGATTCTTTCCCATTTTTTGTATGTAATTAAGATGTAATAATAGGTGTCTTGTTTTAATCTACAACAACAACAAGCTTTCATGTGTTTCTGCTTTAACAAGAAACAGCCATTTTGTTTCTCCACAGAGGTTTGGCATACCTTTCTCTACGGTTTGACAATGAGTCTATATAACCACCAAAGGATACAGCAACGGAGCTGTACAAGCAAGATGTTCTAAAGGTTTAATGATAGCAGATGGAACACAGACCTTTTAAAAAAACAAAAAATGCTACCATGGCAGTAACCCTGAAAATGGCATGACTCCCTAGTTTAATCAGCTGTGTTGTCGTTAATAGATAAGTAGCTGAATTCATAGGGAGGAGAGTTTGTTTTAGCATTTTGTTTAGAGATAGGCTTATCTGTGTAATATATGGGGTTGCCTCTTAGCAATTAGTGCACAACTTTTTGTCTTACTCTACGTAATATCTTGTGTAGGAATTGTGTTTACTTGGGGGCCGTAATGTGGAAAAATATATTTTTTTCATGTCAGAATAATCCTTTGTCCAAATTCTTATTTTCTCCCCAAGATACTGCCTGAGTCTTTTCTTACTGATTCTGTAGAGATTATATATTTGAAGGTAGCATATTTTTTAAGGCTGCAATCTCAAGCATGTTTACTCCCAAGTGCATTAGTTCCATTGAACTCCGTGGGTCTTTAGTTAGGATGGGGTTGTAAATCTCTGTTTAAAAACCACATATATTTTGCAAGTGAATGATACATTTTCTGCTACTGTCTCTGGGCATAATGTAATGGTGAGTAGTGGATCAAGGTGCTTTTCTGAGCCTGAGCAGGAACCTGGGCTCCTCCCACATTGGGCTTTATAGGATGGTCATGAAATAGTCTCAAAATGCTACCATGCCCCATATAAGGTAATTCAACTGTGCATGCTCTACTGTGGGCTGATCTTTATCAAGTCAATAGTGAAAGGACAGAGTAAATAGGGGGAAATTATTCACTCCCAAAATGTAAATATATTTAGTTCTCTGAAATGGAAAGGCTGGATAGTACAAACAATAGTAAATACTTCACGCCATGCACAATCATCCTATGGAGGGCATTGCTACAGTGTATGTGATTGGCAATTAGCATACATGGTTCCCAGCACATATTAGATATATGGAAGGTATCTCAAGCATTAGCTGCTTGCCATGAATGATAGCCAAAAGTACAACCTCCAACTTCAGAGACAATATACCTCCACATACCAGGAGTTGCTGGATTAACTGAGGAGATCCCCATCTGCCCAGCTTATGAACCTCTCTGGGGTATCAGTCTGGTTCCTGTTTGTACAGATTCTGAGTTTGTATGGATTCTGAGGCTAAATGGGCCTAGAGTTGATTGGCATTTTCTTGCAGGAGTCTTGTATCTTTAAGAGTTGCACAACATGCAGAAATTCACCAGCTGCAGTTTTCCCCAGCATGGAAGGAGTGATAGGAATAGCTGTTCTGGTTGAATTGCTGCCTTTTATGTTGCATATTAAAGGCACCATTAGGGGTTAAAATAGCAACCAAAGTGAGAAAGGACAGGAAGTGATAAAGGGCACTGTATGCATCAAAGCACTGAGGCAGGCAATGGTGTGCATAATTACCAAAATGGCATCATAAGATCCATCAGGATCCATAAGATCCTGAAAGATTTCAATCTAAAATTCTTCAAGGGCAGTATATTACTGCATGGAAAGTACCTAGCTCAATCCTGTTCCCTCCCAGGAGTGCCATCTGATAGTAAACATAAAAAGAGCCCTACTCGATCAGACCAAAGACATATCTACTCCACAGTGGCCAACTAGATCACTATCAGAAGCTGACAAGCAATAGCCCACCATTCTTCCCCAGCAACTGGTATTCAGAGGCATGCTGCCTTTGAACCTAGGGGTAACATGTAGCCATCATGGCTGGTACCATTGCTAGCCTTTTCCTCCATGAACTTGTCCAATTTTTTCCACCAAATTACCTGAAACAATTACCATAATACAAGCCAGGCTCCAGGGTAGGGGCTGTCTTGACAGATCATCCTGGGGAAACCAAATCTGATTTAAAAGCAACTTAGAAGGGTAGACACAAAGGGTTGAGGCATTTCCACAGGCATTTTCAACAGCAGCCCAGTGTCAACTGCACCTTTAAAAAATTAACAAACAACCCACCCCCACCAAGACCATCACCACATGCACCCCTTGTAAATAAATGCAATGAGTTGGTATTATTTTTCTAGGCTATCAGTTGTAACAAGAAAGAGAGCATAGTGTGTGTTAATAACTTCTGAACTGTGCTGCATCTTTAATGAATTCAAATTGTTCTAGTCGGACAACAGGTAGGGAAGTGTAGTCTAGGTAACATACCATTAACTAAACAAAACAATCTGACTTGGATTCCTGCATTGAGGATGCTCTGACTTGGATTCCTGCATTGAGCAGGGGGTTGGACTCAGTGGTCTTGTAGGCCCCTTCCAACCCTACTACTATTCTATTCTGTTCTATTCTCTTCAATCAACTGAGACAACGGACAGCCTTCTGCCACTCCAATCTGTCTGCAAAGCCACTTTAGACAATCACACCTGAGTAACCAAAACACTTCAGGGAGTTGAAATGCTTGCAGGCTTCCCACAGCCATCCGGCTGAGCACTCTGGGAAACAGTTCACTGGACTAGATGGATCTTTGATCCAGCAGGGTTCTTCTTATGTTCGTATGACTAAGGGCGCAATCCTAACTAGATAGGCGGCCACCTCCGACCTCGGAGGCGACCTATCCAAAGCAAGGCAGGAGAGGCACGGCGGGGTTCATTCCCTCTGCGCCTCTCCTGCCTTGCTATTTTTCAGTAGACAGCCATTTTGGCTGTCTAGCGGTGGGGGGCCAGCCAGGAGAGGAAGCTGCCATATGACACATTGGATGTGTCGTACACGCAGCTCCACCCTCCCCACCCCGGAATGCCCCCCAGCCCTGCCCCTTTGCAATCGCTCTGTGCTCCTCTTCCAAATGTGGAGGATGGGGCTTCTCCACGCTGCCTCCGAGGCAGTGCAGATGAGGGGAGCAGTCAGTTTTCCAGGAACCGACCTTGGAGTGCGGGCTCTGAGGTCAGTTCCTGGAAATGATCATATCCTTTGGCCCTCTAGAAGTGTCTAGCAGCCATAGGATTGCTCTCTCCATATTGTTGTTGTTGTTGTTCAGGCATTCAGTCGTGTCCGACTCTTCGTGACCCCATGGACCATAGCACGCCAGGCCTTCCTGTCCTGCGTTCTCTCCCGGAGCGTGCTCAAGTCCATATTCATTGCATTCTCTCCATATACTTTCTGGTTATTAAATTAGGGAATTTGAAGAGTTTTGGTGAAAAACGGAACTCCATAATAGCTTTCAATCAATGTGAATAGTTCTTCATGTACTTGTTTTATAGAAGATGACTCATTGCAAGTTGCAACCAACATAACAGTACTACATAAGAAGAAGAGGAAATTTTGACTATTCTTTTTCCACCGTAAGAACGGGGATGGGGAACCTGTGGTCCTTTGGATGTTGTTGCATGGCCAATGGTCAGGGATGATGGGAGTTGTAGTGCATCATCTGGAGGGGCATAAGTCACCTATCCCTGCTTTAGAACATAGTTGCAATCCAGTTGCCTCTGGTAGTTGGAAGTGGACAGTAAAGGGCAATGAACACTAGACAGCTGTTACGTCGTCTGTAAAAGTGCAGAAGAAGCTCTGCCAGAAAAAAAGTGTCCTCCTGCAAACAGGCATTTATCTTGGAGAGTGTGCACTGTTTGATCAAAGTAAGGGCAGAGGGAGATTAATAATGCTTATTCTGCCTCTTTCTTCACTGCCTTTGGTGCAAGAGGTTGGGGGAGAGACGCACAGAGGGCATAAAATCACAAATGCGTTTGGAAGTCATCTGGTGCTTTGCTATACAATATTGGGGGGGGGGGGCTCTAATGCATCCAATCTGCAATTTAGGGGATTGGTTTGAAAAGTACCAATCAGGTTAGTTTACTCAGAAAGAGCTATGTAATATAGTTTCAACTTCAGTATGGCATCGTTTTGCATAGAGAGTGAAGTAGAGAAAGGAAACATCCAGCATGAATGGCCGAGTACCCTGTGGATAAAGCCTGCAAGACGGTAATAGAATTTACTTTGGCGTTTCATTTTCTAAAGGTCTTGAAAGGGTCCAAACGAGCGGCTAAGCCTTATTTCCACCAGAGGGCGCCCCTCTGTGTCACAAATGGACCAACATCCAGCCTCCTGCAGCCTCTGATTCTATTCCATCTCCAGGCAGCTGTGCAAACGCATCTCGGGTGTGGAACTGGCAGGCGGCGGCAGCTGCCAGGCAGGTAGCAGGGCTCGGCTGCATTCTATGTTCCTTTGATTTTGTGTGTTTTTAATTTCCTAATTTCTCTTTCAAAGGACGGCCTCTGGCTTTCTGGCAAGTGGTTCTCCTTAGAAGTGCTATTCCCTAGGGAATTCCGACGACTTAAAAAAGAAAAAAAGGGGGGGTTAAAAAACCAAATAAGGGGCGAGGATGGAAAAGGAGAGCAAAGCATCCACCCAGTATGGATCCCTGGAGTCAACCAAGTGGAGAGCAGCCGATTCAGGCAAAGGTGAGATTACTTTGCACGCCTGGGGAGTGAGTGCTGGCTAACTCCCAGCAATACTCACCCACCCACCCACCCACCCCTGCCTGCAGTGGGGCTCAAATCTTTGCTGATCCACATAACGAGTGCTTGTGTGTGTGAGTCTGCGCTGCATCTATGTGTAAAAGGTCTATTTTTTTTGCCTGCCCGTGGTCTGTTTATTTCTGGTCTTCCTTGAAAGTTTAGTGGCAGTGGAATGGAGACCGATGGCTCATTCCTTCTCCCCAACCCTCCTCCTGGGGATGCTGAGGAGGGCAAGAGGGTCCCCTTGGCCACTTGCCTAACTCACTGGCAGTGGACACTGAGCCCATCGCGACAGGCGGAGAGGGAAAGAGCTCTCAGACACATGAGCAGGGAAATCTGGCTGTGGACCAAAAGCTCGAGTCCCTGTTCATTCACAAAAAAGGAGCATCTGGCATGGATTCTTGCAGGATGGAGTACTGGGCATGCTGAGCTGGCAAAGCTCCAGCCGCACATTGGGGGATGCCTTGGAGGATGTATGTGGATGACACAGGGAGAATGAGAAATGCCATGGATTGTCCTTGGAGATAAAACACCTGATTTGGGATCTCCAGGAAAGGCAGAATCCCCAGGGATGAAGCTGAGGTACCTTGAGGTTAATCAGTGTTTCCCTGGCAGGATTCATTTACTTGCTGAAAACGTGGCTTTGAGCAGTATTGGGTGAGGGTATCAGGTAAGGCTTTCTTCTTTCTCACCTCAGCTAAATACCTTCAGTGCCAGCTCTGTTTTTGTGAATGGACATAGCCAGGCAAGACGGCTCTGACAACAAGCAGCGCTGAGCCAATGCACAGACTTCCCATTCTTGAATGGCAGTACGGACCTGGTGACTGCACCTCTCCTTTCATCTGCCACCTCCTCTATGTAAGGGAGATAACTGTGGCTTTAAATGCACAATGCAAATGTCTTTATCAGACCCTCAGGGTAGTGTGGGCTAGCGGTTAAAGCAGCAGTGTAGGACCAGGATGCTGGGTTTCCCCCCAACCCTCCCATGCATCCATAATACACAGAAGTAGGGTGGAGGCAGGAAAATGGCAGGTGTGCCCCTGGAATCTGCTGCCCACAGAGCCTGTTTCACCTGGTTGCATGGCAAAGAAGGCCCCGTTTGTATTCAGCAGTATTATTTTAAATGGTGGGGTCTGGGCACTTGGCTGACTTGCAGCTGTTCCCCAGAGGAGTCACCGAGTTCAGGATTAGCTCATCCATACAGGTGGATAAGGCAGTCACCTAAGGTGGCACAGTTCATAGTATGATGTAGTCCCATTCCAGAAGCAGCATGGCTGTTCTGCCACACACATTGGAAGTGCCCCTAAGTCTCCCCTGTGATGTCAGAGGGGATTCTTGGGCACACTCTTAGTCCACATAGACATGTCCTTGCTCCATCTTCCCCCTACCCCATGTAAGGCAACAAAAAGCCTCAAGCCCTGGACCTTGGAGACAGCCCTGGTCAAGGAGCTGATGGTTTGATCACTTTTTTCCAGGTTAGCTAATCACCAAGCTCTTAATAAGAATAGCATTTTGACTGTGGGTCCTCTTAGTTAAAAAGAAGAAGAAGTCTGGGCATGTCTGCTTTAACGATTGAGAAGAACCATGGTTGCACACTGCACTGGCAGAGGTGATGCATTTCTGCTAGTTTTGTTTTGTGCACACATGGGGCCCATCTCATCTGGGATGAGATGCCAGATTTTCATGATTTTCATGATTTTCATGAAATGAAAATGCCTTTCATTTGCATATGTTTCAGTGGGAGCTGATGCAGGTCTTGGCATCTTATAGGACCCAGCCTAAAATGTATGGACTATAACCAGTCATTTGGACTAGGGCCCACCATCGACAGAGTCACATGAGACTTATGCTCTGGCTGTGGTAGCCTTCCCCAACCTGGTGCCCTCCAGTTGTTTTGAGCTACAACTCCCAGCATTCCTGACCATTGGCCAAGGTGGCTGGGGCTGATGGGAGTTGGACAGCACCAGGTTGGGGAAGGCTGGGCTATGGTGTGAGGCATTTCCCTGGCAACTGCTTTCCCCAAAGCCATACTAGGTGAATGTCTTTCGCTTTCATCCTCTCTTCATTAGTGGCACTCTTTTCCCAGGCAATGATCACAGCATCATTTAGCTCAAAGGCCTGCTGTTTCTTCTGGCCTGACTCACTGGCACAGACCCTGTTGGGTGGTCATTTGGTTCCAGTAACAAAGTATTGATCTTGTTGTTTGGATCTGCTAGCACGTGCCAAGTAAGCTTTTCCGGGGGTGGGGGTAGGGATTGCGCAGCTGGCCTCGGCAGTCTGTGTAAAGATGATGCAGTTGCAAGCCTGCCCCTCTGTCCAACCAAATCATATCTGGCAACACTTGGATTCACATTCAGTTAGTGCAGAACACAGAGCAAGAAAGGCTGCTTTTGGGGGGGCTCAGCCATCAACCCATGTGGGTGGGCTCTGCCTGCTCGTGTGAGAATTCGGGACAGAAACCAGGGGTGCAGCAGGAAGATTCTCTTATTTCCTTATTTTAAATCATGATATATACCACCCTTGATAACTGATTCCAGGTGGCTACAACAATATCAATAACAATATCGGTACGTGGTGGGGGGGAAGCACGGAATCACAGCCAGTTAGTTATACCAAGTCAGACCATTGGTCCGCCTAGCCCCGTATCACTGACACAATATTGTCAACAGTGACTGGCAGCGGTTCTCCAGGGTTTCAGGCAGGATTCTTTCCCAGTCCTAATTGGGGATTCTGGGAATCAAACCTGGGGCCTTCTGCATGCAAAGCACGTACTCTGCCATTGAGCTACAGCCCTTCCCCAGAAAGCCTCTGGGTAACTTTGGACTTGCAGCTTAAAATGCAGTGATGGAGACTTCATTGAGAGAGCTGCCCCTGAGATATGTCATTTCCTGCTATGTGAAAACAACAGGCCAGTCGTAACTGGTCCTCTGTGCTGGCTTTTCTTTCAAGAAGAGGCTCTTCTTCTTTGGTCCTATGTCACCAAAGAAACAGCACCATGCTGTTCTCCCACCAACACTGAGAGGAAAAGGCATGCACAGATATTTTGGTTTCCAATAATGTTGGTTTCATTTCAGAGGTTTCCCACAGGATGGTGACGATAAAAACTTAACATGAGCACATAACACTGCAATCTTAGCAAGAGAGTGGAGGCTTCAAAGTGACTGCCAGTGAGCCCTCCAGGCACAGCTATGGAAGGAGCATCTCTGCCCCGGGGGGGTTGGAGGGGAAGGCTGAGAAGCGGCTGCCACCCACTGAACTCTCAGGCTATAGGAAAAGCATGCCACAGGTTCTTCAGCACCACTTCATTCATGAACATTTATTACTCACTGTAATAATCTTAATGATGATGATAATTTCTGTTATTTATATCTGAGTACTTCACTTTAGATCCTGTTGAAGACATCATATGGGACTGAACAGAGCATTTAATCCAGCCTGAATCTCTGAGCTGTACTGGGGTAAATGTGAAGTAAGGCCAGCATAATCACTGAGGATCTTTCCGACTGAATCCTCACATCCCCTCACTTGGGGCATTGGCTAGCAATCCCTCTGCCTTCCTCCCCCACCCCCATCATCCCTTCTGCTAAATAAGCTCCTTTTCTGTTTTGCATTCAGAGGATGAAATTGTGTCCATGGCTGACTCCACAGCTACCATTGATGACATTGAAGGAGAGCTTTTCAAAATTGAGAGGATCCGGGAAGTCCTGGTGCGGAGGGAGTCAGAGCTCAGATACATGTGAGTTGGGAACTAGGAAAATGGGGGGGGAGCATGTCAGAGAACCCAGCAAGGTGCAAAGTCTCCGAGGGCAGTATCCCATCTCTTGCCCCCAATCTGTAAAGCAGCAAGAGGCAGGTGGTATTGGGAGCTCTTCCTTCCTTCCCTCCAACTCTGCTCAACTTCCTTTGAGTTTCCCCGATGTGCACTTCTGAACTTGCGATACCTGTTTCACCATCTTCAGTCTCTCACATTTTCTAAAGAGATCTGAGTTTGCAAATGCTCTCTTCAAATGGGCTGTAGCCTTTGTTGCATGAGAAGATTCTTCAACAGAACAGGCAAGCTCTTTTTCTCTCTGGTTTTCTTTGGTAGCATATGAAGCTGATGGTGGGAGATTCAGGACAGATAAAAGGAAGTACTTCTTCTCACAGCACATAGTTAAACTATGGAATTCACTACCACAGGATGTCGTGATGGCCACCAATTTGGATGGCTTTAAAAAGGGGTTGGACAGATTCCTGGAGGAAAAGGCTATCAATGGCTACTGGTCCTGATGGCTATGTGCTGCCTCCAGTACCAGAGGCAGTGAGCCATGTACACCAGTTGCTGGGGAACATGGGTGGGAGGGTGCTGTTGCCCTTGTGCCCTACTTGTGGGTTCCTGGTCGACAGCTGGATGACCACTGTGTGAACAGAATACTGGACTAGATGGACCCTTGGTCTGATCCAGCAGGGCTCTTCTTATGTTCTTATATTCCAGCATCAGAAAACATTCCATTCCTCAAAGCAAAATGCCGAACGGCCATGCTGATCTTAGCCTGGCAGCCTGTGCATCACAGAACATGCCCCAGAGTCTTCAGAAACATGCAGGGGTTTCTCAGCACACAAACCAATGTGGAAAGGGCCCCTGAACGCAGGGATGTTTGAAAAGAACTGCTATATATAGGGTTGTATTTGCCCTATTTAGTCAACTAAATTCTGTGGATAATGAAAACATGGGGTGGGTTGGTATCATTCTCCCCTACCCCAGCCCTGCCTTCAACCTCTAGTTCAGGAGTGGGCAACTCATGGCCCTCCAGATGTTTTGGTCTACATCTCCTATCAGCCCTACCCAACATAGCCAATAGTGAGGGATGGTGGGAGTTGTAGGCCAAAGCATCAGGGGGGCCACAAGTTGCCCACCCCTGCTCTACATGTTCATCTGAACACATGTAGATGTTATATACATGTAGGTGTTATACATGGGATCTCTACCCTGCATTTTAAAAATTATTTGATGACCCCTTCCATGTGTTCATGAGCCACAGAATTTGGTCTGCTGAATGGGACAACTGTGTGTCCATGAAAACATTTCTTCCACTGATTCTTCCGAGGTATTTAATATTTTTCTGTGCTGGTCACACTGGACAATATTTTCTCATTAAGGACAAAATTAGGTCCAGAGGGAGCTATGGGGTAAGCTTTAAGAGCTCTTCCTTGCCATTCATAGGTGTGTCCAGATTAGCTTTTTGAGCTCTTAGCGCTCACGCTCTCTCTCTCTCTCCATTAATGTATCAGAACTGCGAAAATCACTCCCAATAGTTAACATTTCCACTTAAAGCTTGTCTTTCTGATTATCTTCAATAGTTTCAGCATGGAGACTATGATTATGACTGCTAGCAAGCTGACAGGTGTCTTGCCTCAAAAAGACCTCAGTGCTGATCATATGGTGGGGAAAAGATGCTGTGGAAAATAAGCAAGAGGCGAATCTCCTTAAACAGGTGGCAAATGGGCAGTTCTTTTATCGGGGATAGACAACCCTTTTGCCCCACAAGGGTCACACATGGAGCTGGGTGTTGGGATGGGAGCTGCATGCCAGTGGTGGGCATGGCTGAAGGTGGTGGTGGGCATGGCCAGGGCCAGAGTCCCCCTCACCCCTCCCACGCTCACATAGATAAATACAAACACAGTCTTCCCCTGCACCCCACCTGCCCTGTCTCTCTCTCACACAGGCAGAAGTGCCATGAAAACAGGGATGCCAGAGCCTGTCCTAGCTAAATTGGGTTGGAAGCGAAAGCATCTAGCTCTCAGAGGTGCATTCTCTTACAGAATATGGATGTTCTATATGGCTATCATGGCTTATGGCCCTTGAAATAATCTATGTTCCATACATTTGTCTTTTAAAGCTATGTAAGCTAGTGGCCATTGCAACATCTTATGGTATAACTTTTCTTGTCAGCTCTTGAACCTCTCGTAATTGGTTAAATTCTGTTATATGTTTTCCCCTAGATTTTGCATGGACTTAACATCCCCCCAGCCTGTCCCCACAAGCTGATGTGGAAACGGGACATAACAAACCTGTGCTTGAAAAAAATGTGAATATTATAGAAAGTGAAAAGAAAGTTTCATCCATCCCTACGCGGCACCAGTACTGCCCCTGCATATCCAACACCATGTAGTTCGGGGCAATCCTGCTTTGGTAGCATGATGTTAGAGAGCTCAGAGGAAGGGCAGTAAATGCAAACTGATGATCTAGCTAGAATCTCAAACACTAGACTGTTGTGAGATTTTTCCAAGATAAGTCATAGAGACTGAGAAGTACGGTATGCTATTTAGAGAATGGGGAAAGCTCCTGGAACTCACCTTGCTCCAATAAGAAGGCTCTTTGCATTCTATTTGTGCCTCTTCCAATATTTAATTCAGCAGAGACTGCATGAGGCTAGCCCAGTCTGTACCAAACCTACTGTAGCTAAAAATGACTCAGCTGAGCAAAGCAGGTAGGATCCAGCTCTACTCACCCCACCCCCAATGTCATAGGGAGCCATCAGAGGTGGTGAGTACCTCTTTTCTTTTATTGTCTCACAACATTTTTTTATGCCTTACTTTTCCCTCTTTAAGATGGCCATGGCATCCTCCTAAGACCTCCATTGTCAAATGCACCAGGCTTTTACTGTAGGTTGCAAGGCACAGACTTCAAATTCATTCAAAGGGAAGTGATAAAATAATTAGTGCTGTGCCGAAAATTTCTCCCACCTATTTTCTGACCATTCTCATTCAATATGATAAAAAATAAATTGCTTTGGAAAAGAAATTCAAAGGAGAAGAACATCAGAACATCAGAAGAGCCATGCTGGATCAGACCAAGGGTCTATCTAGTCCAGCATTTTCTTCACACTGTGGCCAACTAGCTATCTGTGGGAAACTCACAGGTAGGACATGAGTGCAACAGCACCCTCCTGCCCATATTCCCCAGCAACTGGTGTACATAGGCTTACTGCCTCTGATTACTGGAGGTGGCATAGAAGCATCAGGACTAGTAGCCACTGATAGCCTTCTCCTCCAGAAATTTGTCTTAACTCCCTTTTAAAGCTATCCAAATTGGTGGCCATCACTATGTCTTGTGGTAGTGAATTCCATAGTTGAACTATGCACTGTGTGAAGAAGGACTTCCTTTTATCTGTCCTGAATCTTCCAGCAATCAGCATCATGGGATGACTTCGGGTTCTAGTATTATGAGAGAGGGAGAAAAATGTCTCCCTGCCCACATTCTCCACACCATGCATAATTTTGTACGCCTCTATCATGTCTCTCCTTACTCTCCTTTTCTTCAAGCTAAACAGAAATTATGAAGAAAGTCTCATGGGTTTGGTTTTGGGTTCTTGTGCTTACCTTACTGGGTAAGGGTTGTGCACATTGGTCCTGACTTTTGTTGTACAATTGTCGCTCTGGTAGCCTGTAGCCTCCTTGGCTTCCCACACTTCCCACCTAGGGGAAGACATCATGAGGTAATTCCTCCCTTAAAACTTTTCTGCAAGCACAGGGAGCCTGGGAGGGCTCAAGACAATAGAGAGATGTGTAATAGAAAGAAAAATACACACACAGTGCCCTCTGCCACCTCACAGTGATTAGGCAGGTTCAAAACACACCACCAAAAGAAATTAAAAATAAATTATAAAATGCCCTTAGAGTGAGGCAGAAAAATGGAGGCCTCTTTCACGGGGGAAGAAAACTTTCAGGAAACTGGAGGTCAGATTTTGGCACAGCGCTAGCTTGACCTCTTCTCTGGAGCTGGACACAACACTGCCCCCCCTCACACCCACTACAGGGCTTGCAGGGAAGGACTGGTATTATCAGCAGCTGCATTAGAGACAAGATGTATCCACAATCACCCCTCAGAAATTTAACATTTGGAAGACCCTGGGGAAGGTGTGGAACCCTGAAGAATGACAACCAGAGCTGAGGCGAAAATTCTCAGAAGCCATTTCTCTCAGAAAAGTCCTGAGATTTTTCTTTTCATACCCACCTAGAAATAAAAAGGCCACTTTGAGAATTTTCTCCAGTTTTTTTTCTCCATTAGTTTTTGTGGTTGCTGCATTCCCTCTGCCCAATTCTATGGAACAGTGCTTGATATGGGGTATTGTGGAGGATGCAATATGGGGGCTAGGGTCTCCATACAGTTGATGGTGTTGGCACTGGCAGTGGCAGTGCAAAACCCCCAAAACTCTTAGGGGGCAGGAAAGAAGAAGGAAGTTGTGCTACAACCCTTGTTGATGATAAGCCCTACCTGTGAGAAATTGTTGGAGAATTTCCCCTCCCTCTGGAGAAATTTGGTGAAATTGGCCCCCCTAATTTCTGTGCCCTCAAATAGGATGGAGAACTTTGAGAGACCATTTGTACGCAGCTCTAATAATAATGACCTCAGTTTGGTTCCTGTTATATGTGCAGTCATCAGTCACAAAGCCAACACCGTCCGGGCTGCTAGGGTAGCAGCATCCACAAATATGTGGGCACCTTTGGCAGCTCTTATTTTCAACAGACAGCAAAACCAGATTCCTGCAGCTTTGCTTTTTGGGAAACTTTACAAAAAGGATGATGAAGTTGGAAGGGAGTTGTTCTTCATCACAGAAAGCCAAATGAGGCTGGACCTGCCTGTAGCATTCAGATTCTGTCCCTCTCTTATGGATGGAAGGACCTCGCATTTGCTGTGTTGTGCCATGACCTTTTCCCTTCTTGACTCAGCAATGGGAGTTAACTTTCCAAGGCAGTGGAGGAGAAGGAGGAGGGGAGATATTTCCATAGCTCTGATTTCCATGCCAGAGTAGTCTTTGTTTCGTTTTTCCCCAAGCTCTGAATCACTCCATGGCAGGAGCAGTTAACCTGCAGATGCTGAGGCCCTGAGACTGCTTTGCCAAGGGCACATGCTCAACACAGACTTCAGATGCCAGACAGCAATGCTCACGCTTGCCATAGAAAGAGGATAACAGGAGCTACAATTTACAAGGGGAGAGAAAAGCCTCTTCCTAGATCTAGATTTATCTTAAGCCATCCATCCCAAGTTGGTTTAGTCCCTAGAGGTGTTATTTCTATATTTATTAAAATATTTATTGACCACTTTTTCATTGTTCAAAGTGGTTTACAACAACTTTGAAACATATAGATTAAAAGCAACAACAATAAAATCCAGCAATCCAAACTAAACCACCACAAAAGATCATCACTCAAAAGCTAACCTTTAAAAATAGGACGTGTGGGCATTGCAAAAAAAAGAGCAAAAAGGTAGCTGTCCTACCCTTTACAAGTAGGAGGCTCTACAACTTCAGAGTGACCACTGTAATACGTCTTATACCAAGCTGTTCATGTTGCAATTGTAAAGTAGTGCTGTACCACAAATTTCTCCCACATTTTTTCAACCATTTTCAGTCAAAAGAAAAGAGATAAAAAAGAAACTGAATAGAAATCACTTTTGAAAAGAAATTCAAAGGAGGAGAAATTTCAGAGAAATTCTCATGGGTAGGGTTTGGGGTTCTTGTGCTTACCTTACTTACAAGGTGACTGAGGAGTGTGCATGAGTGTCCTGTCTGTCATTGCACAATAAACTGTGTGGCAGCCTATAGCCTCCTCAGCTTCCTGAACTTCAGTTAAAGCTATCACGAGGAAGATGTGATAAATTCCTCCCATGGGGCTTTTTTTCAGTTCAGAAAGTGCAGGTGGACTAGGAGGCTGCAGAGCAATGGAAAGATGTGTAATGGAGAGAGAAAACACACACATTACCCTCAACCACCTTGCAGTGATTAGGTAAGCCCAAAAATACCACCAAAAGGAATTCAAAATTCTGCCTCAAAAACATATAAGCCTCAACACAGTTGATGCTGTTGTCACCTACAGAAGCAGTGCAATGAACCAAAAACCCTTAGGGGAAAAAAAAATGACCTGTGCTACAACCCCTGCCAATAGTGAGCCCTATGTGTGAGAAACTTGGAGAATTTCTCCTCCCCTAGGAGAAATTCAGTGAAATTGTTCCCCCAATTTCTCTGCCCACAAATGGGCTGGAGAATTTTGGGAGGCCATTTGTGCATAGCTTTATTGTAAAGCCTGCTGACTGGACCTCAGGAAGGCAAGTGGGCTCCAGAGATTATCTTTGAGGGATGAGGCTCCCAAACTGCAAACCATAAAGAGAGTGCCTTGCATTGGACATGGAAGCAAACTCACAGTCCCCGCAACTGGCCTGGCCTGGAACAGGTTGGCTATGATAATCCCTTTCAACACCTATTAGAGGGCCTGCACCTGGTGAAGGTGCTGAGTCATTTTCAAGGGCAGCCCCACATATGCTGCAGTGCAGTAATCAAGCCTGGAGGTTATGGAAATGTGGATCAATGTAGCAAGGTTTGATCTGTCTAGAAGAGGGAAAGGCCTCCTAATGAGCTGAAGCTGGAAAATGTTAAACCTGGCAACAGCTCCAACCTGCCTCTCAACACACATTTCTCGGCCCAGGAGTAAGCCATGGCTCTTAACTTGATCAGAGAGGGTTATTGAAACCCCAGTGATCACAGTTCTGGCATTTTCCATCCAAACAGATGTGTGGGCTGGTGTCTGCCCCCCTCCAAGGTTGTTATGGATTTGGCAAAACTGTCTACCAGTTTTTGTTTTTACTACAGTGCAGGCTTGCGAGTTCTTAATTGCCTTTTCCTTCTAAGTACTCCTGACATCTAATGAAAGGACCCACACAGCCACCCACACTGGTGACTCTTGACAGTGATCCCTTGTGGCTCTCTTCTAACCCAGTCATCTCCTTCAAAGTGGTCTGGCCTTGTCCTCCCATCTGAGGAAAAACATGCAGAAATAGATCCTTGCCTTTTTCAATGTGGGCTTTGCCTATGGCTTTATTCTAGTTATTCTGTTAATGACCTCACTATTGGAATGGTATAACCCAGCTGCAGTGTTGGGGCATCCAGCTTCTCCTTTTTAAATGGCCATTTCTTTGCAGGTAGCTGCTCATGTGGTTGCACATTTCCCAAGTTTCTCTTGGGGAACCAGTTCAAAAACCTGCTGCAAAGCACTGGATCCCATTTAGACCTCGCTGAAATGGCATACACACATTCTCTCTCTCTCTCTCTCTCTCACTCACTCTCACTCTCTCACGCACATGCACACTGAAAACTAGCATGTCTGAGAGAATGCTGACATCGAGCTTTCTGTGTGGAGGCATCTCTCTCTCTCTCTCTCTGTCTCTCTCCCCCCCCTTTTTCTTTTTTATGAAGGCGCATTCGGTCCCCAGCTATAGAGTGAAGTGGGCCACTCCAGAAACAGGTTCATTCTTTAACGAGAATGTGGCCTTAGACTCCCCCTTGACACCACTCTCTCCTATGCAGAATGCTTATGGCGAAGGTCACAGTCTTGGCAGTTACTTGTGGGAGAGGGGAGATCCTTTGCTTCATGAAGCTATGGCGGAAGCATCAATAAGAGTGGTGTTGTGAAGGGGATGCAACATAAAGCCTATGTGTGCTGCCATGTTCAGAAGCAGGAGTGAAGCATGGAAGCCAACATCAAAATTACATTCTGAAACCCTCTTGGAGAAACTCCTAAGCCAGGGACTCTGCTATGTACTCTGCTTTTCTGCTCCCTGTAGACTACATTTTGCTTCTGGCAAAACAGAAACACAAGCACAAGCCAGTGCTTTATTTTGATTTGCCTGGTGAGGCAGAAATCTCTGACCTGGTTCAGAACCCATGTTCAGAAAGAGGGATGCAAAGAGGTGTCACATGCCTGGGCTGCGTTGTGAATGTGAACCCAGCCCAGCAGCCACACTGCCTACCCATGCTGCTTCTGCTACAGCAGCTTGGCAAGTAGCTGGCCAGCTGGCAACGTGTGAAATAGTCAAACTCACCTTCCCTGCTGAGACACTTCTCAAGCAACAGTAAAATGGAATGTATTACTCGTGTGTGTTGTTTAGACAGGAGAGAGCATTTTTAAAATGATGTCTGTTCTGGCCAATGTAAGCTTTAAAAGCCAATTTAAGTGTGAAAATGCCTCTTATGCTTTTAATGTGAACTGCAATGCTGGAAAGGGCTTCTGAAATTAGATACAATGCCTAGTTGCTCAGTCATTTTCCTGGGTCAGTCAGACAACAGAACCATGGATAGCTCCCTCTTCGGGCCCTATTCAGATGATAAAAGAAACCAAATGTTTGTTGGTGATATACTTGCAAAAAGCAGGGGATTTGGCGGCGGCAGCAAAATATGTTGCCCTCGTGTAGTAGAACAGGGGTAGCAGTCACATGCTGTTGTTTACCACTTTGAAGGTGCAATCCTATGCATGTTTAGACAGAAAAAAGTCCTACAACTCCCAGCATGCCCCAGCTGGCATGCATAGGATTGCATCTTTAGTAAATTAATGGAAAGATGTGCATTCTGGAAAGGCCTTTAAAATCTGAATGTAATCACCTTGCAGTTGTAGCCAATGTGGTATATATGGCCTGTCTCTTTAAGAGACATGTGATTTCTTGGAGCTACTCCCCTCCCTGGGTGGCTGGAATAGTTCAGTCTGTTGTTGCTTCTAGATGGTGAACAGCTCATTGCTGTTCTGCTGCTGTAGCTTAATAAAGTTTCCTGTTGAACTCTGGCGTCCTGTTGCCTCCTGGTCTTAGGCTACTGAAGGTCTTCTCACAAAATGAGTATCCTTATCCTTCACCCATAGCAAAGAGGGAAACCTCACAGCCTAAAATGGACAGTAATATACGTAGGATGATAGAAATTTGTCATTTCAAAATAACAGTTTGGTTTGCAGGGATATTCCCAGAAATCCTTTCAGTGGGTTTTAAGCACTCGGCTTGTTTCTCAAACTTCTATACCTTCAGAACAGCTGTTCTCTTAAGCCAACTTTGTGCCATATTCATGATTTTGGTTGCCTTAATTGCACGGGACCAGGAAACCTAGATGGATCCCTTATGCCGAGGGTGGCCAACCTGGATTCTCAGGTCTAGCTCTATTCTGATGAAAGTGGTCCAGGGACCTGAAATGTATTTTGCCTTCCACATTGGCCCACTCATAAAGGTTAGTGCTAGCCAGGAGTAAGGACTAACAAGGTACGGAGCATATACACTTGGGCATAGTGTTACTCACAAATACGTACAAACATACATGTTATGCACAAAATCAAAAAGCAAGATGTAACAGTGTGGAGAAGTTCCATTTATTACAATGTACAGTGCATTCCTACATATGTTTACTCAGTTATAAGCCCTGCTATGTTCACTGGGGGTTACTCCCAGAAAAGTATGCAGAGGGATGCAGTCTTAACATATACACCCCTGCTTGTCTGGTGCACAATTTCTTTACATGTGAAATTGTGGGCTTTTTTTTTTTTTTTTT
Organism: Heloderma suspectum; assembly: GCF_057233095.1. NCBI lineage: Eukaryota > Metazoa > Chordata > Lepidosauria > Squamata > Helodermatidae > Heloderma > Heloderma suspectum. Next base: position 230,153,639 of record NC_139459.1, read on the forward strand.
TTTAACCATACCTTGATTCAAATTAGGTAGGGCTGCCCAGGGCTTAATACAATTGTCTTGGAGACTGGATCTAGCCCACAGTCTGCCAGCTGGCCAACCCTGCCTGATGCCATGAATAATGGGATATGGTTCAATAATACAGAATTGAGTATTCTTGGGATCTCCTGCCAAGGTATACCTCTAATCCTCAAGGCTCCAGTGGTGGTGGTGGTGGGACCCTATCAGAATGAGAGTAGTTATGTAGGTGGGGCATTCAGTCATCATTTAGGACTTCTGTGTTTATCACAGAAAGATGGTCTGAGTGAGGTTGGGTGGATTAATTAGCACATTAAAGGACTGATGAGAAATAGAAAATTCCAGTCAGGAAGGTTACATAATATAATGCAATTAGAGCCACTGTTGTGATACGTATAACCCATACACACCACACACAGAGTTCTCTTACTGCAGAAATTGCGTTGTAGTAGAGAATAGGGAGTAAATTGCACACACAGTCACATAAAAAAGCAGCTGACCCAAATTCACTGACAGACATGTACTTGTTCAACCCAATAGTTCCCAACAAATCATTACACAATTACAAACAAATGCAAAACATAGGGAAGGTATTAAAACCAAGTAAAATACCAATAAAATAAAAAGAAACCCAGCTCTTCAGATCAAATCTGCCCCCTTATAACAGGCCACAAAGGGAGCTAACCCCCTCGCCTTTTCTTATTCAGCCACATGTCATTTGGCCCAGCATGTCTTACTCCTGTGTGGCTCTGGGAATTGCTACAAATATGGTATAATCCTGCTCACCCATATAGAGGCAGAGCAAGAGAGATCATAGAATCATAGGGTTGGAAGGGGCCTACAAGACCATCGAGTCCAATCCCCTGCTCAATGCAGGAAGCCTTCAGACATCCCTGGAACAGTAAACCCCTTGTACAATCCCATATGCTCCCAGCATACAGTCATTACATTTTTGCCACATCTTGCTGGCCAGAGATAATGTTTAGCATCATCATGAGCTGAAGGCAATGATCAATATAGATAGTGTTTGCTCCCAGCAGTTCTGAGTTGAACCCAGCTGGGAATTATATTTCTAGCCATTAATGATCCTCAAGTTGAACTAGCCAGCAGAATTGCAAAAAGCTAGCCTGAATTTGTGCAACAAACAAGTTTGTGCTTGCGTGGAAATCCCAGTAGCTCTATCTCTGGTATATGAAATAGTCTCCTCTAGCTTTGTCCTCATGTAGATGAATTAAATATCTCAATACAGCCGAATCCTTGAACTTTGTTTTTTCTCTCTCTGTCCCTGTGCTATTCAAACCCTGATACTATACAAACACAGAATTCTTATATTAATTGTTTCTGAACAAAAACAGCACTCCAGGTTATTGGCTCACCTTAGGAGAAACACTGCACCCAAGAATGCTTTGAATAATCCTAAAAGCACCACATTATTAAACTCTAATTCAAACTAATTTGAACGGAGAGGAAAGAAAAGAAACAGCTAACATCGAGAAACGCATGCAGTTTTAGCCTGCTGAAACTCGAATATATTTTACTACAAAATATTGTTTCTTGGCTTTGAATAGGAACCAATGAATTTGGCTGTATTCTCATAGGGTTCCTCTGATGATCAAAAGAAATTATAGGACCACCTATTTAGAGAAAGGTATCAAGTGACAAACCACCTGGCATGTTTGTAGTCAAACAAAGACGTCAATCACTTAGTAAATAGCCTTTATTATGCAAATCAGCCAGATCAACAGCACTTCAGGTTACAGACTTTCTCAGTCTCCAGAAACCTAGCACTAAGATCTCTAATGAGCTTTGCACAATAGTACGTAGACTACCCGAAGATCCCTTTGATGGGATCTTAACTATTGCTAGGGAAGTTGCAACAAAACTGGCACTAGCCAGCAGTACAAAACCTGAGTGGGTTTTCTAGTCCCACCTTCAGGGAGGATCTTCCCCTACGGACCTCTTTTGATAGGCCAACCTTGTAGAACACCTTACTTCCCAAAGTTGCTTCTCCCTCTTGACCTGACATGTGATTCTGGCATCTGTCAATCCCAACTCCTCCCTCCCCGTAAGATCTTGCGTTCTCAAAGATGGAGAAGTTTCTGTTTGACTTCAAACAAATTGATTAACTGCGTCTGGAAAGATTCCTGTCTTCCACTGTTTCCCTGCTCTGTGTCCTGAAATCTTGGTAAGTCCCCCACTGTTTTGCCCTTTTCCTCTTCTGACTCTGAGTCCGTTCCCACACCATCTCAAGATGCTTCTGCAGCGATGCTGGGCCCAATCCTTACAAAAGGCACCATCTTTGGAATTATTTGCCTAGTGGCTTAGCCATTAGAGGAGCAAAATTGATTGAATTCCATTAGCTGTTCCTTGCTGAGAGACAGATAGATAGATTATTTACTATTTCTATAGCACCTCTCAATGTACAAACACTGATCTTATGCATTAGGGTAGGTTAGGCTGAGAGACAGTGACCCACTTTGTACAATTGCGGTGGGGGAAATAAGCCACTGTGGCTTATTTCCCCCACCCTTGGAGCACAGCTTGTTATGTTTTGTGAATCTAGCCAGAGTGGCTTGTTGTCATGGGTAACAAGCCATACGGAACACTACAACAGCCCATGGGTTCTGAGTGGCTTGTTATCCATGGCAACAAACCACCCTGGCTGGGTTCGCATGACACAATAAGCTGCACTGCCAAAGGTAATTATGCTAATCTTCCTGGCACATGACCGGCATAAGCAATAAACCACCATGGCTTATTAACCACTCTGCGATCATGTGAACCAGGCCAGTGGCTTGCTTGAATGGCTTCTAGTGAGCTTCATGGCTACAATATGCTATTATTGTTATGTATTTATTTATTTATTTATTTTCGGTTTTTAGATCGCCTTTAAGGATGGAACCCACTCAAGGTGGCATACAAAATAAAAACCATACAAAGTGGATACAATAAAAATCAATTAAAATTTGCAATAAATATTTTTAGTCAGGATCACCCATATCCAAACCCAGCAACCTCTCTAGCAGACTGCCCTTGATTTTATAATAGTTTCTGTGTTTCTGGGGATATATTTCTATCTCATACTATTTGATCCCTATCATTGGTTCTTGGTATATTGTTAGAGTGCTGGAATTCAATCTTCCCCATATTCTAGCCTTGGATTGTAGTTAAACTTCTTCCCTCCCTCCAAGATTGTTCCTCTTCTAGAGGGTCCTTAATTGATCCTTTGCTGTATTCTACATATGGAAATATGGACTGCTTCACCTGTTTGCCTTCTGCAGCAATTTACTGATTTTAGGAAAATGTGAGGTAGTTAGAAGGCTTTGAAGGCATGCAGTATGTGTTAGAAAGTGGAAAAGAACAAGCAGCAAAGATTCCAGAGCAATTTGCCGGGCAGTGCCATAGGCTCACAGTGGAGTTGTTCCCTGCAGCACACTGAAAGCACGTTGAAAGGCTTTGCGGGCAAGGGGGGCTAATTTGTTTCTGTCTTTGCAGGATGGATGACATCCAGCTTTGTAAGGAAATCAGCCGGTTGAAAAAGGAATTACAGACGCTGATTGCAGTGCCAGGCAAGACCAACATCCATAGCATCTCTCCGAGGGACTGAGTGCTTGAGGGTCTTGTTTTCCATACAGCTCCTTTGGTGCCACACCCTAGGTAGCAGGGATGTTGAACCATTTTCAGCCCAAAGGCCAAATTCAATTTCGGAGAAGCTTCCAGGGGCCGCATTCCAGTGGTGGGCAGGGACAAAGGCAAAAGGGGTGGAGACAAAAATAACAGGATATTGTAGCTTAAAGCTCTCCCTGCCAGTAACTCAGCCTTAGGAGAGGTATTTTGACTTTTTAGAATAGGGTGGAAAACTGCACAAAAGCCAGGAAACCACCAAACGACTGGAGGTTTGAAGAAAGGGGTGGGGCCAAGGGAAGGGGCGTGGCCATCTGGGGAACTCTGGAGGGCCAGATTTGGCCCCCAGGCCTGATATTCTGCACCCCTGCTGTATAGAGTCAGATGTACCAATGGGGTTTGCCATCTTCAGGATCACTTGGGGGTACCTTTTGCTCTTAAGTGTCATTTAGCCAGGAGGGAATGTACAGAAGGAAAAATGAATGAGAGGCCAATGCAAAATTGCCCCAAGACTTTCCTGTCTCAAAAATATTTGGCTGGCTTTGGGACCTGCATGTTAAGCAAGGCCTGAGGAAAACCCTGGGGTGTCAGAATAGGTAGAAAGAGTGTCTATACAATCCCACTATGCTACAACTATGTTGGAAAAAATAATGGTTTTATAAATATGTCCATGACATCCCCCGTCATACTCAGTCCTGGTAAAATTGCATACGAGGATGCATACATTAGGGGAAATTGCTTGCACAGCATGTGCATATTAGGGGAAAATGTGTGCAGATGTTGGTAGGCACAAAAACACCTACGGATTTTCGCATGGACATTCGAAAACAAAATTGGCAGACTCTTGGACTTGTGTTTGGAACAACTGCAGCATTACTGGAAGCGGAGCCGACAGATTTGTCCATGCTTCGTGACGCCCTCCAGGTGTTTGTCAGTAGCGCCGAAGCACAACCTGCCGTTCCTTGGCTCTGCTTCCCATGGCCCCGGCCCCATACCTGGAAGACGCACAACCCAGCCTGCAAAGATCTAGAGATGCGTTGCCCTTATGAAGGGGACAGCTAAGTGCTGTTACCACTGCGGGACAACAGTTTGGTGTTACATTTATCTGTTATTTATTTATTAATAGTATTTTAATATTGCTCTGCAGTCATATTCCTTGGGCATTTTAGAAAAAAAGAATAAAACAATTAAAATGTAAATACAAAACAAAAATGCAATGAGCTAAATGCCACAAAACCATCAAAAGAGGCTAAATCAGACTGCAGGATTCAAACTGCATCTGAAAAGCTCAAGAAAATAAAAAAGAGCTTTGCCTGTCACTAAAAGGGTGATAAGGTAGGTGTTAAGAGAACCTCTCTGGGGAGAGTGTTCTACACCCGGGGCACTGCCACCAAAAAGGCCCCTCACATCTCCTCAGGCATCATAGGCACCTGCATATGACTTGCACAATCAAGGCCTTGCTATGTGATTTTTCCCTCCACATTACAGAGAATAAAAAATCAAGAGAAGAGAAGCAGCAGGAAGAGGACTTAGTGCAGGAGATTCACAAACTTGTGGAGACTCGGGATTTCCTCGTGGATGATGTGGAGTTTGAAAGGCTCAGGTACACTCATGGAGAACAAGAAGGGTGCTGGTTTCCTGGCTCCAAGCAGGTGTTGCCACAGGCTCAGTGCTGTTGCCGTTAATAGCACTGTAGTCCAGCCCTTCTCCAAGATACCCAGAGAGGCATAAAATTATCCCATTTAATTTCCACAATAACTCTGTGGGGTAGGGTAGGCTGAGTGCAGGTAACTGCTCCAGAGTCACCTAGAGCACAATCCTATGCATGTTTAGACAGAAAAAAGTCCTACAACTCCCAGCATTCCCCAGCCAGCATGTTTGATTTTTCTGCTAAAATGGTTTGATTTTTAAACAGCTGTTAAGACAAGGCCAGAACTGGTTTCACTTGACTTAGGTACTCCACACAGGGCCATTTAAAATTTGCATTCTTTTAAATTAAACATTGTATACGGTTAAGAAAAGAGTTGCGACTTTTCTGAAGGGAAAGTGGCAACAGGAGGTGGGAGCGGGTGGAGGCAGACAGCCGAGGCAGGGCTTAGTCTGCCCTCAGGAAAACCTCCAATGATCCTCCCAAGCAGCAGTGGCGCAAAATGACCCACTGCCTGAGGCAGGAGGAAGTGCGCTGCCATAGCCATGTCTCCGTGCCCCCCGCCAAATGAGAGATCAGGCAGGCAGCCTCCCTGGAGAGACACCCAGGCCCAAAGGCCACACTTTGAAGAGCCCTTCCTTAACAAGCGCCACTGTGAGATGGTCCTGGGGACTGCCTGTTCTACCTGTACAGGCAGTCTCCAGGGCCATCTCACAATGCCTCACTTTGAGGAAGGGCCCCTCAAAGGCATTTCAGCCAGGCCACCTCTCCAGAGAGGCCACCTGCCTGATCTCTCATTCAGGGCACTCTCCCAGAGTGAGAGATCAGGCAGGTGAGCTCTTCAGAGAGGCCGCCTGCCCGACTGATCGCTGAGTCTGGGAGAGTCCCCTGAAAGAGATCGGGCAGGCGGCCTCTCTGGAGAGATGCATCAGCTGCTTTGTACGGCTGACAGAGTTCTCCAGAGAGCCCATCCGCCTGATCTCTCACTTTGGGGGCAGGCTCAGAGCAAGAGATTGGGGTGCCGCTGGCTGTTCTTTCAAGGAGTCCCATTTGCTTGCCACACTCCTGCTGTGGCATTTGCCACAGTGAGGGAGCAGGACTGGTGTGGTGGTGGCAGCAGCGGCCCTCCTGATGGCAGGGGAGGGTAATTCACTACCCCTCCCAATCCGCCACCTGAGCAGGGGATTCACCCTGCCTCATGGGACGGCTGGCCCTGCCTGCTCCCAAGGAATCCAGTGTCCTTCATCAACCTTCTTGATGTGTGTCATTGCTCCTGGGTGACAATGTTGGAGGCTTTGCAGATTTTGAAATGTTTTCAAGATGGGCTAAGAGACAAAGGCACAGAGTCATGGACAGGCCAGTGACCTACCTGGATTGTGATCATTGTAACAAGGAACAGTTGTTTATCCCGTGATGTACTCCCCATCCACAGGGCAGTAACCAATCTCTTCCTTCTGCAGAGAACGAGAAGAAGACAAGGAAATGGCTGAGTTTTTGAAGAACAAGCTCTCTAAAACCTGCCTTCTGAAAACAGGTTGGTAGCCAGGAGTATGGCGTTCCCTTTCCACTGCCCTGGGCATGTGTGTGTGCATGCGTGCGCGTGCGTGCGTGCTATGAACAGGGCTGTGTGTCCTTTAGGCTAAAAAAAAAAAAAAATCTGCACCAAGAAAAGTTGAATTCTGTGATTGGTATAAATTATGCAGAATTGAGCTAATTTGCAGAATTTACTTTATCTTGCAGATTTGTTCTGAGGTATTTGCTAGTTTGTTTAAATCAATCTGGTTTGGTAGTTGTGAAAGGGCAGCAAAACTGAAGCCCTACTCACAACTGTCAAAGAGATTCTTCGGCTTCTGAGATTTCTTCAGACATTCTTCACACACTTTCAAGCATATGTTTATGGCTATATGGGCTAGTATCTTGCTTTAAAAAAAAGAAGTTGAGAATGAGATTCTCAGGAATCTGCATCTCCTGCCACATTTTCTCCTTCTTCGGTGCACCTGCAAAATCATGGTACATATAGGGCTGGATTGGATTTAGGGGTAGGCAATTCAGGCAACCAGCCATGGCATCAGCCTGTAAAAGACACCCTCCCTGCTAGCCCTTCTACTCAAATGTTCTTTCAGCAGTTGAAACAAATAGTAAACAGTTCATTTTCCCTTGTAAAGCTGACAGCACTGATCTTCATAGCCAGCATTGCCTTAATGTCCTTTTTTATTTGTCTATTTGTGAGAAAATGCGTGCCATCACTCCTTGTTCAACAGATGGTCTTCCTGTGAGCAACTGTGATCAGATTCACGCGTGAACATTTATCAGCATATATATGACAGGAATAAATTATGCATTCAAATTGTGTATCAAAGTAGCGAAAGGGGCTACAAATACAAGAAAATAAAACGAAAATCACAGAGCCATAAAGATAATCTTGTTCAAGGCCCTGTCAACGCAGACACCCAGCGCTATCTCGTTCCTGATCGGTGGCAACTGTCTTCTGTTTAAAAACCTCTGATAAAGGAATGTCCACCACCTACCGAAGCAGTTTGTCCCACTGTCGGACAGGGTGTACTGTCAGGAGGTTCAGCCTAACATTTACTCTAAATTTTAAAAAATTAATTTGAACTTCTTGGTTTGCATTCTACCCTCTGGAGCAACAGAGAACAAATTTGCTCCATCCTCTGTGCAACAGCCCTTCAGATATTTGAAGGCTGCAAACATACCACCTCTCAACTGTCTCTTTTCCGGGCTGAGCATACTCAGCTCCTTCAGCCTTTCCTCATAGGAAAGGCCCTTCACCATATTTGTCACCTTATTCTGCACACATCCCAGTAGTAGGAAGATAAGATGTTGAAAAGTTAAACAAATGGAGTGGGGTGCAAAAGATGCTTCTTGCCTGGGGCAGGGAACCTTGTAGGCTTCAAGAGAAGTAGCCATAGACACACTGGTGCTCATGGCACCATGTTGGAGTTACGGTGCCATGAGATATTTATAAAATTATAGATATTTATAAAATTATTTATGATGTGGAGAAAATGGATAGAGAGAGGTTTTTCTCCCTTTCTCATAACATTCCTTTATCCAATGAAGATGAGTGGCAGATGCAGTACTTAATGGGAGATCGTTGGCACATAATTAAACTACGGAATTTGCTACCACAAGATGTAGTGATGGCTGCCAACTTGGATGGCTTTAAAAGGGGGCTCGACAAATTCATGGACGATAATGCTATCAGTGGCTACTAGTCATGGCGGTTATATGTCACCTCATGTATCCGAGGCAATAAGTCTCTGAAAGCCAGTTGTTGGGGAAGACAAGTGGAAGGGTGCTATCGCCCTCATGCCCTGCTTGTGGGCTTCCCGCTAGGGCATCTGGTTGGCTACTGTGTGAACAGAATGCTGGACTAATAGGCCTCTGGCATCATGTTCTTATGATGGCACATCCAGGCAAAAGGCCTCGGGTATCTCATAAGTCTTTGCCCTGGTGATGGGCATTTATGGAACCCACTCTGCTGCCTGCTCAAGGCCACTTCACACTTTGTTTTTAAAATGTATACCCAGTTCCTGGTGAACTTGGGAGGGAAGCCAAGGGTAAACTTCTATTTAGACAAGTATCAGGTTGGCAGCTTCTTTCTATTGAATGTTCTTGGGGGTTTTGGATTGCAAATTGGGGTTTGCTGCTGCCACATAATGTGTGAAATGGCCCTTAGAACACCCTTTAGTTGGTTATGACCTGGCTCCCAAGCCCCGTCCTTCAACATGCATTGCACTGACATCGGATACACCCACTTATCCCAGGTAGATTGGTGGCTCGCGCTCACGCCCTAAAGCAGCCATTGTTCCCATGGCAGTAACCAGTTGTTCCTTCATAGCTCCTGGGAAAGAAAAGAAGATGACATCGAGAGGACAACAGACTTCCACTCCGTATGTCACAAAGACAGGCCTCACCCTCCTGAAGGAGTGTTGCGGCTTCACCTGCTCAGTCATGTAGGCTGCGGCTGTTGCCCGACTCCCTCTCCCCAAACACAAGGTACATTCATGGGTAAGCCCTGCCCACCTCCCGGTCAACTGGGTCCATTCAAATCATAGCAGATTCACAAGCCAACGGAGTGGAGGAGATGAGGGATTCTTTTGCATGTGATGTGGGAACCGAAAGCACACGTGGGAATCGTCAGGTGCCCAAAGGCAGGAGCATCACCCGCCTACCTATCAAAGCCAGCCTAAGCAACCAGGCCCCAGGGGACATCGGAGGCAGTGAGCAGGCGTGCTGCAAAACTAGAGAGCCAAGCCATGGACGAAGGTTGAAGGCCCTTGCCTTTCCCTCCCCTTAACACCATCGGCAGGGCAATGGGACTCCCCAGTCACAATGCTGCTTGCGGGTTGGCTACAGGATGGTAAACCAGCGAAGAATTAGTGGAGTGGCAGTGAACTGTTATGGTAATAGATGTGACGCACAAAGAGAGCAAGCAGAAGGACTGAGCCCTTCACCCTATTTCCTGATGATCACAAAGCAGGAAGAATCAGCAGAACTATTATCCCCACTCTTGCTGCCCAGCGAACATGGAATGCCTCTCCTCTTAATTTCTTCCCTAGTTAGTGGGTACATCCAACCTGCCATGATCCAACCAAGTTACCCAGCAACAGCAGGGCACGAAGCCTCTCACCATTCCATATTGTCTCTGCAAAGGCCACTTCCATGTGAGAATGATGGCAATCTGCTTAAGTGACAGCATTATTCTTAGATTACCACCCAGCAGCCATCCTGTTCACCAAGATCGGTTCTCCATTCTTGCCCCATTTACTGCAAAGACAGGTGGCTAATTAAGGGCTGCTTCCCAGCTGATGGTTTTCCCACATAGGTGAAAATGGGTGTATGGAATATATGTATATACGCTGTCATGTGTGAACACACACATTTCTGTTTTGCTTTGTATAGGAGAGTCGGGAACCTGCTGCCAGTTATACCATATGGCAAAGGCGACACTTGCACGGTCATTACACAACATGGAGGGGTGCACATTTGAGGGAAAAGATGCATATTAAGCAGCACGAGAGTCCCAGAGATGATGGATTCCTTCGCCTTAAGCCATCAATTCCTACGCCTTAAACCAGCAGCACAGTTCCCTCTCTGGGGTACATTTCTACAGTATTACCAGTATCCATTTCCCAATGATTATTTTTTAAAAATTAGGAAGCTATCCCTAATATACAACTCAAATAAGCTTTTTTCTCTAACATGCCTCTTCCATTTCCCTCTGTAGCAAACTGTTGTTCTTCCTCTGCTTCATAGTAGCCTTTTATATATTTGAAAACTGCTCTTATGCCACTCTCTTTCATGAAAACTCTCTTCATGAAAGAGAGTGAAAGAATGCCTTTCATTCTGGAGTCCTTCCTTCTGAGGTACCTCACCCTATTGCCAAGTGGCCAGACACCTTAGTTCACACTCTTCACATCTAAATCACAATGTAAGGGACTGAATCCCTGAGGAAACAAGGGCCCCAAAAAACCCTCTTCTCCACATTACGTTCCCACAGGTCTCCACAGGCAGTCACCAAGGCAGCCCTGAAAGCTTCTTCAACCCTCCTCCATTGCTCATGCTTCTGCCATGGTCATGAATATATGTCCAAAATGGCTGAGGGAGACAAGGCCGAGATGTTGTCTCGGCCCCTGGCTGTCATCTTTGTGATACTGAATGCCACTTGATCCTGTTGGGGGGGGGGGGGCTGGGCTGGGCTGGGCCGGGCCATAAGCAGAAGCAGAGAACATCTGTTCAGTTGTCAAATTGAAGTGAAGTTCTGCAGAATCTCTCTGCATTCATGTCTTCACTGTGGCTCACGTAGGGCTGGACACTGGGGCCAAAGTCCAGGGCCCTGCAGCCCAGGCGGTCCCCAAATGACCATCCAGAGAGTAGCAGGTGATGGGGCATCAGGGCATCAGAAGGAAACTCCATTTTATTCTTGTAATGAAGTAGCTATGATTTCAGTGGATTTAAAATGCTAAACTGCACAAGCTCAGAGATTTTTATTTTTAAATCAGGCTGGCAAACAATTTTATTATTCTAACGTATCAGGAATGTAGAAGTAGTTGTAAAGCATGGAATGGTAGGGGAGAAGAGAAATGTTAGTTGTGTGCTTCACAGCTGAAGTAATGCACATGGCCACCAAAGCACCACCACCACCACCTCATCAGGTCCAGGTTCTAAGATTACCTAGCTGCACCACTGTGTCTTCATTTGAAGGGCTGCGGCTAGCCAGATACACACAGGGGCCTCTGCCTTAGCATCGTGTCCTCCATTGATTCCCTATTTCCCAACTTCATGGAATATCTTCTGTGGGAGTCCTGGGATTGAGGATCTATTGTTATCACATGCTTGGAGGTGGCTAAGAAGTCAAACTCCAAAGGTCAGAGGTCATGGCTCGGAAGTAAGGGGGCCTCACAGTAGTTTGCAGAGCAATGACTAATAGGTAGTGACATGGATGTCATATGTTGTTTTATAAACACTAGCCTCCCTGCAGGCTGGATTCAAGCCCAGAGGCCTACTGTCGATCAAAGGTTCAGATCAAAAACCTGCCTTAATGGCTTCACACTCCAGTTAGGAGGGAAAATGAAAATCACAGTTGCAAGAAGGAAATGACACAGCCGTCAAAGTCGATGAATTGGAAGCAGTTAGGAGGAAAGGAGAGAAACTGATGTTGTGACTGACAAAGACAGACAGGATACTTAGGCCTGTTTGAGCAGGACCCCCACACACACAAAACACACACCTACCTACCTTAGTCTTAAATGGGATTAAAGGGATTTCAGCCTCATATCAGTTAAATATCCCTTCCTAGCTCATGTGCACTCTCTATAAATCTTTGCCAATCTCTTTCAGAGAAGCCTGTGATGAGCCTTGATCAGGCTCTGGTCATCTGTGGACTTTGCGAGAAACCCCTTAGTAAATCCTTCCAAAGAAACATACCCCATCCCCATCTTATGTTTGACAAACCATTAATGCTTTGAGTTTCTTTGTACCCTAATTGAACCCTTCCAGTTCCACACTTCTACACAGTAGGCCATGGTAGAGGTGAGATTTGTTTCTGATGTTCACCTTGCGTGCTCAGGCACTATTTATCTTTTGTGCAGGGACATATAGTGGTGAGTTAACTACTGGGGCTGGGAGAGGAGAATAGGTGCTGGTGTGATCCCTGGCCTGAAAAACAACAACAACAATATATTCTTCAAGGAAGTCTTATCTATAGACTGGAAAATCAATCTCCTAACATCCAGGGGGTCACACGCTGAAGTCATTGGACAAATTGACAAGTATAAGCTAAAAGAAAACTGTAGATTTTTATTTTGAAATCAAAAGTTTGCAATCCTCTACAAAATTATGCACACTTATATCCCACTGATGTCAATGGAATTTAAGTCTATGTTACTGTGCATGGGACTGCAGCCAAAGTGTGTGTATTTCCTCATGGCTATTCCACTTCAGTTAGAGCAACATACTCTGTCATTATGGAATTTGTAGGATTTGTCCAAATTTGGTCTCAACATTTCATCTTATAGAACTCTCCCAACTTAAAGGTACCTTTGACTATTGTGTGTATGTGATTGTCTCTCCAAATGGGTGTGTAGAAGGGGGGAAAATGAGCCTTACTGTTTGTCTATAGGCCAGGAATCTCTTAAGTAACTCTGTAGTATCATATGAACCAGCATGGCCACCTTTGTTTGTTTTTCTTTCTAGTATCAGTTAATTTAGAAAGATAGACACATGCTTTCTTTCAACTATCAGAAAAAGCCTTAGAAAAGAATTAACAGGTCAAGAAAATACATGGAACAATATTTTATAGAAAGATACCAGTTTTGTACCAGGCAAGTGTTTCCCAAATCTATATTTCCTAGTAAAATCTTACATGTAGTTTGCAGGCCACCCTAGCAAACCAGGATCACACATATCTAGTTCTTCTGTCTAGCACATATGAAATATTCTACCAGCGTCTTTGACCTTTTTCTATAGATCAAGTTGCTTTGTTCTCAACTGTCTGTGACAGAGAAACCATTTAAGAACCTTATTAAAAGATTTGAGCTGCTCTTTCCTGTCCACACCGAGGTGTCTGAAATCATTAACATCTTACTCCTCTTCCTCCATGAAACCTTTCTGCAGACTCCTAAATCAACTTCTTCTCAACCACAGGTGTCTTTTCTACATTACAGCTGCTTTTCTGTAGCTTCATCCCACATCATTCAGAAGCCCAGCATTATGTGGGCCCAGCAAATTGTGCATGTCATTCACAGGCTGTAATTGCCTGAATGGGATAGGAGGTGATGACTGGGTGGGAAGAACCAGCATGATCGGCCCCACCCACATGGCACCATGCCTTTAAATGTTAATAGCAGTGCTATGGGATGGAGCCATGGAAAAGAGATTTCAGTGCTGCTGCTGTACAAAGGCCCCCACAATGTGTAAAGTTTCTGTGTTCAACCAGGACACTTTACAAACATTTTGCCATGGTCCATTTGACTCTTACTGAAATACTGGCAACAGGACAGAGTCCTCTGCTGCCCCTAATAGCAGCAGTCTAGCTTAGGGGTGCAGGGCAGGCCACATGGCCCACAAAACTCTGCCCTCCAACACCTTGCAAATGCTCAATGCCTCCCAGCATCTGCCGCCTGAGGCAGTCGCCTCACTCTGCTTCATAGGGCCGGGCCCTGCTGACTGCCATGTTGCCAGGGCCAGCCCAATACATTTCACTGCCTGAGGAGAACCAGAAAATTGTACACACACGGTGCAACTTGACTAGGCGATTGAGAATAAAAGTGGGATTGTGTTCAATACCTTTAGCTCTTAGTAAGCATGCACAGGATTGTATGGTAAATCCTAAAAACTGACACAAATCAATTCTTACAATGGAGACTAATAATTCAATATTTGAGCAAGACATATTTTTGCTCCTCATTTGTACCACTCATATGCCTCTGTCTTTTGCATTAAGATCAAGAAGTGAAAGAAACATCACTATTACACACACACACACACTTCATTCAGGCTGCTATAAGGCATAAAAAGACGACAGCCCTAAACACGCTTACTGAAGGATCTGGCATGTTGCTGTGTCTCCTGCCTTCTAGTGAGCGCCCTTGTTGGGTCTGACTGCTGGAGTATAGTCTGGAGAACTGGCAAGAACAAGTTTCAGTGGTTAAATGGAGAGAAGGAGGATCATGTAAGCTGCCTTGGGTTCCTTGGAGGCAAAAAGAGGGATATAAATATCATCGTCGTCGTTGTTGTTGTTGTCGTCGTTTTAAGGATGATTCTGTAATAAGAGGGAGAGCCACAACACTCAGGTGTATGCAAATCATTTTATGAGCTTTTTTGAAAGTTCAAAGCAACATGTGGCTGACCATTCACATCCTCACACCCTCACTTCCTAATGGCACATCTAAAGAGGTGAAGAAAAAGGACATATTTAGACAGTGATCTAGGAGTTGTGACTTGGGTATTGCTTGCAGTCCCAATGTCAATTTATTTATTTATTTATTTATTGCATTTATACCCCGCCTTTTTTCCTCTTGCAAGGAACCCAAGGCGGCTTACATGATCCTCCTCCTCTCCATTTTATCCTCACAACAACAACCCTGTGAGGTGGGTTGGGCTGAGAGTCTGTGACTGGCCCAAAGTCACCCCGTGAGCTTCCATGGCCGAGTGGGGACTAGAACCCGGATCTCCCAGCTCCTAGTCCAACACTCTTGCCACTACACCAGATTTGGAGCATATCAGGGAACCCCCCAAACTGTGGCTTTTTCACTACACTCATTGGAGTTACCTTTTGCAATGGGCTTTCTATCCTTTCTCCATAGATTTGAGCTCCATACCACAACTATGTTTCTTTTTATTGTTCACAGTAACACCCCTTGCACACACATTAGAAAGGGGTGGGGCCAGCAGAAATGGGGGCAGACAGACTAAACAGATTATGAAGTGCAGCAGGAATTTATATATTCAAAACTCACATTTCAAACAGCTATGTAACTTTCTAAATATGCCTGCCATTGATTTGATAGGAATAATATTTTATTTTGTTTAGGCTTCGAGCAATGCTATTCCCATTTATCTGGGAGTAAGAACTCAGTGGGGCTTACTTCTGAGTAGACTTGCATAGGATTGCTCTGTTAATCTTTATGCATCCTGTTCATGGTCACACTTTGTGAATCAAACACACCCCTTGAAAAGAGGGCAGGGGAGGGAAGACAATCAGGAGAAAAACTCAGCGGGAATGGAGACAAACTGCACAGAATATGAAGTGCTGCAGAAATTCATACGTTCAAACAGCCAGGTAACTTTTCAAACATGCATGCCATTGTTTTGATATGGGTAATATTTTTAAAATGTGTGTGCATCCTTTAACAAGTTTCTTTAAAAACACACATTTAAAAGGAGGGACGACAGAGTGTATGTATCTGTTTTTTAGATTAGATTTCAAACACCTATGTCATTTGGGCATTTATTTTATTAGGATGATTGAAAAAAACACTTGGAATTCATGGACCTCTCTGTCCTCATGATGCTGCTAGGCTGTGCCCCACCCAAGGCAAGCTAGTCAGCTTGCTGCTTGGGCATATTGCATGGGCAGCAGCACGCATACTGCTACCCAAGCCAGGCAGCACATGCATATGCTGCACCTTCCCCTCCCCTTGCTTGCCAGGAGAGACGCTGCATGCGTACTGCATGGACTGGAGGCTCAGGGCAGGCACACTCCACATGGGCAAGTGATGAAGAGGGGGCAGCTCTCCTCTCTTATTGCTGCTAGGAGTGGCTGCATGGAACGGCTGCTGTTGTTTTTGCTCCCCCTTCCCCATCCTGGCTTCAGATGCACGGAACCCCACCCCCAGCCCACAGAATGGCAACCCAAGCAGTGTGATACATGCCAGCTTTCACCTCCGGGCAAGCAGTGCAAAAGCCAGGAGGCAGCTCCGAAGGATCTGAGGCAGGTGGGAGCAGCTCACAGTGGGGCTGGCTGGGGGCCAAGACACAGAAGCAGGCAGCATACACACCACTCTGCTGTGAAGGGGAGACATGGCAGCAGCCAGGCCAGCAGTGCCACCCTGAAACCAAGACTGCAGTTGCAGTAGGATCGGAAGGGAAGGCGATAGCCAGAAGGGAAGGCGGCGGAGGCCTGATGGGAGGGTGGCGGTGGTGGTGTGCAGAGGCCCTGGCCCAATCCACCACGCTTCCCAGTTTGCCAGCTGAGCAGAGGCTTCTGCTTCACGGATGGGCTGCCCCTGCATGTTGCAATTGGCAAAGGGTCCTTGGTGGAAGGCCCTGTTTTAGGAAGGCTGCTGTTCTGATCAGATTATTCTCTGAAAGGGAAAAGTTATGTGGCTTAATTGCTACCAGGCTCTACTGTCACACATATTTTTGTAGGGTCCATGATGAAGGAGAGGGCGCCTGTTCTGTTATTTTTGTTTCTGTGTTGCTTAGCACACACTGGACTGTACATTTGTGCGGGAAGAACGCGATGCTGCCTCTTTCATGCCATTCCATCTGTTGTGTATTTTTGCACCTATGATTACTGCACCCTAAAGCGGGGAAAACACAGTTGGATGAACAGCTTTGTAAATCAAGCCTATAAATAAAACCAATTATTCCAAAGGGATATTAATTGCTGGGCATGGGCATGGGGATATCATGCTGTTTGGCTCTCAAACTAGCATTGGGAGGCACTTGGGGCCATTTCTCACCAGATGCTGCCAAGAGCAAAGAAACCTCTGCCAACACAGTCGAGAGACCCAAGTGGATCACGAGCCACAGAATGTAGAGAAGAGCACCACCGTGGCCCTGGGAGCTGAGGAATCCAGCCCAAACTGCAGTCCTCACAAGGGCCCAGCACTGTGATCTCCTCAGCATTGACAGGACATAGTCTGGGGCTTCAAGTTGATGCCCTTGGCCACAGGGTCCCTCCCAAAAATGTCTGTCTCATCCCTCCATGTTGGGAGTTGTTTTATGGAAGCGGTTACCAGCACTTAGTAGAACCATGTGGAGGGGAGAGGGCTTTCAGGTGTCTGTAATATTTTAGATTTGGTTTGAACATCCCGGTAAGTAATTCACTTCATCCAAACTATTTCCAGAATGGATTTAGGCAAGTTTGCCCACCTCTAAATATGAGGAGGAGGAGGAGGAGGAGGAGGAGGAGGAGGAAGAAGAAGAGAGAGAATATGTAATTTTACCCAATGGAAGAAGGAATAGCGCCTCATTTTTTAAAAGAGGAACAATTAAACTCCCCACCGCCACTACCAGCAAAGGTAGCCCCCACACACACACACTACACTACTCCTGTGCACACGTAGTTATCATGCTGCCACTGATAATTAGGGATTAGTATTGGCACTATAAAGAAGCCATTCTTATGGCTCCTTTTCAGAGGTCATAGGTACCTGACCCAAGCTGCACTGGAAAAGTCCATCAGATACATGCGCCACTCCCAGGCTAGATCTACACTAGTGCTTTTTATTGGTATTGAAGTGCGCTGACAAATGTTGGGGCACATTATACATTCCATATACTGCTTTTCTAGCCTAATTTCCCACTTTTCATTCCGTATTATCCAAAATAACACAACAGAAGTCATTGTGTGCACTATGAGGTATAAATTTGCAAGAGGGATCTAGCATCACCATGAGGGGATTGTATCGATACGGCACAAGGAGTAGATCTGGCCCCCCAGTATCTCTTTCTGGGACAAGCAGGACAAAGAATCCCATGGGGTCTGGCAGCAAGAGAATGCAAGCACCATGACATGCAAACAATGGTAAACCTGTCAGCATGTCCCAACACCTTCGTCCAGTCAACCCGTACACCTGTTGTGTGATTTTGCTGCTTTTCATGGGAGCAGGATGAGATCCTCTGTTTAGTGCCGGGCGGTGGCGGGTTCTTCCCAATCCAGGCATACAAATGAACAAAATCCTTGTATTACTGACATACCCAGTAAGAGCAGCTAAGACTAAATGCTTCCATTACATCATCAATGCAATCAATCACCATCTGTCCTCAGGTCATTTGCATGCATACATTCAGTTGGTGGTTGAAGAAATCTGAATCACTCTCCACCCATAAATTCAGGATGATAATGGGACTTTTGGCTATTTGTAAAATGTTCATAGGCTGGATCCAGATTTATGCAAGATCAGCTGTGCTGCCAGAAGTGGACTTCGCCCCTCCCTCCTTCCCATGGCAGCCCCTCCAGCCCACTGAAAATGCTGCACAGAGTCAGGAGGCTCTACTGAATGGGGTGACCTATGGTGTGTGTGGGGGGGATCCCCCAAAATTGGGTAGAGGTAGAGGGACCTTCCATGAGCAGAGCTTTCCCTTTTGCAGAAGGCAGATCCTGGATCCAGAATTTTCATACCAACAAACCATCTGGTTTAACTGACTATAATGTATGAAGCTTCGCAATAAAGAAGTCAGGGATAACACAGTTTGGTTCATAGCTAAAATATAAAATGCAGATTGTAGAAGTTTGGCAGAGTAACCTTTTCAGTCTCTACCGTAAAGCTGACATAGTAATGGAACCACTTCTCTCTTCACCATTGATAACACACTGTTGTGTTGCATGTTGAATTCACGGGTGCAGTGGGAGACCACTGGTGTCGTTAAGAGTAGACCACTGCTCCAAGGAGGAGCTGGCAAATGCTGAGAAATACTATCTACACTGTTCTGTGCCAAGAATGGTTGCAACATGCGATGGCATGTTCCAATAGGGCAGATTTGGCAGACACTCTTGAGAGAACAGCAGTCTGTATCAGCTGGCAGAAAATAAATTAATTGCCATTCCACTCCCACATGCTTATTTAATAACAAAGAACTTTGGAATAAATGGTGTCAGGTTCCTGATAGGGCCAATAAACCACATTTCAAAATATTGTGCTTTGGGAGGCTTTCTTTAGTCATGAGGCAAAATAAACTGTGGGAGTATTTCAACATTTTCACTACCTCTCTCATCTCCCTGGAACTAAAAAAAGAAAAAAGAAGCAATCTAGTCCAGCTGCAGTTTTCAGCGTGTGCCAAAGCAAAGATGCCCCCAGACTTTGTCATCATGATGTCAGGACTCGGATATTATTTTTCCGGCACATGCAGTTCTTTGATAGCGAAGTCAGGATTCACTTTATCATTGTGGAAGGGACAGGATTTCATAATGGATCATGTTATGATCCCAAGAACCAGTTCCCAATGTTGATCTTTGACATTTTATACCTGAAGTGAAATATCAAAATGGTCCCATGTCTTCTGCTCATTTTTAAATAGCACATAAAAATAGAGGGTGAACACAGGAAAATGGCACCACCCTCTAGAATCTGGAAGCTGAAATAACACTTTGCATTGCGTCATAGTAAGGCTGACCCTCCAACCTCCCTCCATCATCTTATCCAAGAGTTTCAGCTAGGGTGGCCAGGTGTCCTCTTTTACAGAGGAAAATCCTCTGTTTGAAAGGTTGCCAGAGGACCACCCTCTATTTGATGACATCCTCTATTTGAAAGGCTGCCCTGTCTAATTTCAATTTTAAAGACCGGGGAGGAAGCAGAGTGGCAGCAGCTTGCCTTCCCTGGTGAGAAGGGAGGGAGAGGCAGAGCAGTGCAGCAGCGGGCCCACTCCACAGCGCACAGGTGGGACACAGCATTATCTTAATGAGTAGACAGGGCTCATATGAGAGGAGGCCATCCTTCAGGTATTCCAGTCTCAACCCATATTGGGCTTCAAAGGCTATGACCACCAGCACTAGAACAGCCATAAATATTGAAAATGAAACTATGATCAAAGGTTGTGAATTCCACAGGCCTGGGGACAGCCAGTAGAACCTGGCTCTTATCATCATGCCCTGTTCATGGACTTCGCAGAAGCATCTGGCTCCCCAAGGAGGGAGAGAGAATGCTGGACTAGATGGACTTCCATCTGATCCAACATCATTCTCATGTTCCTAAAGCGATAGTGCCCTCTAGGATCACAACATAGCTTAGCTTTAGAACTGAATATGTGCTCCTGCGCTGTAAATTTAAAATGTGTAGAGTATGTCACACCCGACACATTTTTGAGAATCGATAGGGATCAGTGACAATCCCTAATGCTCCCTGGAAACAAGCACCTGGCAGGGCCCTTTGCTTTGCTTGCTCTGTTGACCAGTACCATGTCTGTGAATGGATTCTTTATACAGAATCTGAAATCAAAACTGTACTGCTTAGTGCTGCTTGGGTGAATTTGTTGCTTCCTTTTACTGTTCCCAGCCCTAAAGGGTGTAAATTGCAGCTGGCTACACATTTCTGGATACTTATGACTAAACAGTTTAAAAAAAATTAAAACTCACTGCCACTAAAATGTTGCATAGTAAGGGGGGAGGAATATGTTTGCATTTATTTATTTAGACATTATATCCTTTTTTAAAATAAAAAATAAACGTGAAGCCACTTACAACATAAACATTCACATAAAATGCATCAAATGTAAAGACAAATCAAAACGACCCCTAACACATATTCTAGATGGGCAGAACAACCCTACCCCCCCTGGACAGATGTATATCCCCCCCCCCGCCCCACTGACACCCACAGAAAGTTCTGTGGGTATAACTCCCGCTGGTGGTGATCCCACTAGTGGTAGGCCGCAAAATGGGATGTTCTAGGGTAGAGCAGGGGTGGGGCAGAGACAGCCTTGGATCCACTGGATCCAAAGCCCCTTTGTTCGTCGGATTGGCTCCAGGATCAGCCCGCCCACATCAGCCTGAAGCTGGTGTAATCAATTTGAGGGGGTTAGAATTTGTACCCTAAGGTACCCTAAGATAAAGAAAAACAAAGACCTGTGCAGGATGAAACCAGGCAAGTCAGCCCACCGCCCATCCCTTCTGCCCTGGCTGGTGTGAGTTACAAGGGCTTAGGAAGCAGTGAATGATCCACCACTTTGCACCTCCCCAACCCCACTTAGGTTTGCACCAGTGTGATGTAGCAAATCCAGGGCTCAAAGGGATGCAGTGCTGGCCCTTTTTTTATTAGCAGGGATGCTGACATAATCTGCCCTCCTCCCTCAGACTTTTCTTTTCCCTTTTAGCTGTAATCCTCACAGTTGTTGTTGTTGTTCAGTCGTTCAGTCGTGTCCGACTCTTCGTGACTCCATGGACCATACACGCCAGGCCTTCCTGTACTGAGCTCTCTCCCGGAGCATGCTCAAGTCCATATTCATTGCATCAGTGATGCTATCTAGCCATCTCATCCTCTGTCGTCCCCTTCTCCTTTTGCCTTCAGTCTTTCCCAGCATCAGGGTCTTTTCCAGAGAGTTTTCTCTTCGCATTAGGTGGCCAAAATATTTGAGCTTCAGCTTCACTATCTGTCCTTCCAATGAGCACTCAGGGTTGATTTCCTTTAGGATGGACTGATTTGACCTCCTTGCAGTCCAGGGGACTCGTAAGAGTCTTCTCCAGCACCACAGTTCGAAAGCATCCATTCTTCGGCGCTCAGCCTTCCTTATAGTCCAGCTCTCACAGCCATACGTTGCTACTGGGAAAACCATAGTTTGATTAGACGGACCTTTGTCGGCAAGGTGATGTCTCTGTTTCTTACTATGCTGTCTAGGTTTGCCATAGCTTTCCTCCCAAGGAGCAAGCGTCTTTTAATTTCATGGCTACAGTCACCGTCTGCGGTGATCTTGGAGCCCAAGAAAATAAAATCTGTCACTGCTTCCATTTCTTTCCCTTCTGTATGCCAGGAAGTGATGGGGCCAGATGCCATGATCTCTGTTTTTTTAATGTTGAGTTTCAAACCAGCTTTTGCACTCTCCTCTTTCACCCTCAACAAGAGGCTCTTGAGATCCTCTTCGCTTTCTGCCATTAGGGTGGTATCATCTGCGTATCTGAGGTTGTTGATAATTCTCCTGGCAATCTTAATTCCAACCTGTGATTCATCCAACCCAGCGTTTCTCATGATGTACTCTTCATATAAGTTAAATAAGCAGGGCGACAATATGCATCCTTGTCGTACTCCTTTCCCAATTTGGAACCAATCGGTTGTTCCATGTCTGGTTCTTACTGTTGCTTCTTGACCCTCGTACAGGTTTCTCAGGAGACAGGTAAGGTGGTCTGGTACTCCCATCTCTTGAAGAATTTGCCACAGTTTGTTGTGATCCACACAATCAAAGGCTTTAGCGTAGTCAATGAAGCAGAAATAGACATTTTTCTGGAATTCTCTTGCTTTCTCCATGATCCAGCGAATGTTGGCGATTTGATCTCTAGTTCCTCTGCCTCTTCAAAACCCAGCTTGTACTTCCAGTAGTTCTCAGTTCACATACTGCTGAAGCCTAGCTTGTAGGATTTTGAGCATAACCTTGCTGGCATGTGAAATGAGCGCAATTGTACAGTAGTTTGAACACTCTTTGGCGTTGCCCTTCTTTGGAATTGGAATGTAAACTGACCTTTTCCAGTCTTGTGGCCACTGTTGAGTGTTCCAAATTTGTTGACATATTGACTGCAGCACTTTAACAGCATCATCTTTTAGGATCTTAAATAGCTCAGCTGGAATACTGTCATCTCTTCTAGCTTTGTTGTTACTAATGCTTCCTAAGGCCCACTTGACTTCACTCGCTAGGATGTCCGGCTCAAGTTCAGTGACCGCACTGTCATGGCTATCAGGGACATTAAGATCTTTCCTGTATAGTTCTTCTGTGTATTCTTGCCACCTCTTCTTAATCTCATCTGCTTCTGTTAGGTCCCTGCCTTCTTTGTCCTTGATCATGCCCGTCTTTGCACAAAACGTTCCCTTGAGATCTCCGATTTTCTTGAAGAGATCTCTAGTCTTTCCCATTCTGTTGTTTTCCTCGATTTCTTTGCATTGTTCATTTAAGAAGGCCTTCTTGTCCCTCCTTGCTATTCTCTGGAAATCTGCATTCAGTTGGATATATCTTCCCCTTTCTCCCTTGCTTTTCACTTCCCTTCTTTCGTCAGCTACTTGTAAAGCCTCATCAGACAGCCACTTTGGTTTCTTGCATTTCTTTTTCTTTGGGATGGATTTCATTGTTGCCTCCTGAACAATATTACGGACCTCCATCCATAGTTCCTCAGGCACTCTGTCTATCAGGTCTAATCCCTTAAACCTATTCCTTACCTCCACTGTATATTCATCAGGGATATGATTTAGGTCATACCTGAATGGTTTAGTGGTTTTCCCTACGTTCTTCAATTTAAGCCAAAATTTTGCAACAACAAGCTCATGATCTGAGCCACAGTTAGCTCCAGGTCTTGTTTTTACTGACCTGATAGAACTTTTCCATCTTTGGCTGCAAAGTACATAATCAATCTGATTACGATATTGACCATCTGGTGATGTCCATGTGTAGAGTTGCCTCTTGTGCTGTTGGAAAAGAGTGTTTGCTATGATCAGCGTGTTCTCTTGGCAAAACTCTATTAGCCTTTGTCCTACTTCATTTTGTATACCAAGGCCATGCCTGCCTGTTATCCCAGTGATTTCTTGACTTCCTACTTTAGCATTCCAATCCCCTATGATGAAGAGGACATCTTTTTTTGGTGTTAGTTCTAGAAGGTGTTGTAGGTCTTCATAGAACCAATCAACCTCAGCTTCTTTGGCCTCAGTGGTTGGGGCATAGACTTGAATTACTGTGATGTTGAATGGTTTGCCTTGTATTCGTACTGAGATCATTCTATCATTTTTAAGATTGTACCCCAGTACTGCTTTTCCCACCCTTTTGTTGACTATGAGTGCTACTCCCTTTCTTCTAAGGGATTCTTGCCCACAGTAGTAGATATGATGGTCACCTGAATTAAATTCGCCCATGCTTGCCCATTTTAGTTCGCTGATTCCCAAAATGTCGATGTTCAATCTTGCCATCTCATGTTTGACCACCTCCAGCTTACCTTGATTCATTGATCTTACATTCCAGGTTCCTAAACAATTTGTTCTTTACAGCATCGGATTTTCTTTTCACCACCAGACACATCCACAGCTGAGTATCCTTTCGGCTTTGGCCCAGCCACTTCACTCTTTCTGGCGCTACTTGGAAATTCCCTCTGCTCTTCCCCAGTAGTATATTGGACACCTTCCAACCTGAGGGGCTCATCTTCCCGCGTCATATCTTTTAGCCTTGTGATACATTCCATGGGGTTTTCTTGGCAAGAATACTGGAGTGGGTTGCCATTTCCTTCTCCAGTGGACCACATTTTGTCAGAACTCTCTGCCATGACCTGTCTGTCTTGGGTGGCCCTGCACGGCATAGCTTATGGCTTCACTGAGTTACGCAAGCCCCTTCGCCACAACAAGGCAGTGATCCATGAAGGGGAATCCTCACAGTAGCTACATGGAAATGAATGTTCCCAGCATCAATATATGTTGCTTGTTGTAATACAAAGTATTTTGGGGTGCCTTGCTCGTGAATGGGTAATTAAGACCCATGAGCTTTACAAAAGACCTGCTCCTGGTGGAGATGAAAACTCCAGCAACTGGTTCGTGTATCAATGCAGCTGCCTGAATTTTTGAACTGTCCTTTGGGGGTGTGGCTATGGGGACTGCCATGATGAGTGCCTGCACTTCAAAATTTACCACTACACCACTGGTCTGCACTGTAAATTATTGGAAGAAATACATTTGGAGGATTTGAGACTTTCAATAGCTCTTATTTATTTGTTTGTTTGTTTGTTTGTTTAAATTTATTAATCACCCATCTGGACAGTCACCCGGCCACTCTGGGCAATGTACAACAGTAAAAACAGTTTAAAACAGTAAAATTTCACATTGAAACACCGTATTTCTAAAACTACCCTAACCCACCCCAAATGCCTGCCTGAACAACCACGTTTTCCATGTGTGGCGGAAGCTCATTAAAGAGGAGGCATGGCGAAGTTCCCTAGGGAGGGAGTTCTACAGAGTGGGGGCCACCACAGAGAAGGCCCTCTCCCTCGTCCTCACCAGCCTAGCTGTCCTGGCTGATGGGACAGAGAGAAGGCCATCCGAGGCTGATCTTGTGGTGTTGCTGGAGGCGCTCCTTGAGATAGGCTGGGCTGGAACCGTATAGGGTTGTAAAGGTCAAAACCAACACCTTGAATTTGGCCCAGAAAACAACTGGTAGCCAGTGCAGTGCAATTTTGCTGCAGCTCGTGTGATTTTTATCATTTTCAAGTTATTTTATTGTATTTGTTTTCAAATTATATGTCACCCTGAGGATCATGTTACCAAGCAGTGGTGGCTCCAGGTTTTGGAGGGCCCTTGGGTAAGACGCCCTCAATGGGCCCCTCTTCCTCAGTGAATCTACCTCCTTACCAGCATTGGCACCTGCTCCTCCTCCTCCTCTTCCTCATAATTGCTACCACTTGCTTGTTTGCCAGGCAAAGAGCCAATGAGCAGGTAGGCAGTGGCATCTATTGTTCCTCTTTCACACCACCACTGTGGACCAGAGAGAGAAGCAGGTGAACAAGTGGGTTGCAATGGTGAAGAGGAGGAGCAAGTCCAGGGGGCTCTTGTCAGTGGGCCCCTGCTGGGGTGTGGGCCCTTGGCAGGTGGCCAAGCATGCCGACCTTTTATGCCAGCCCTGAAGGGAAGCTTATAAATGGAAGGAAGGATATCCAAATATATAGCTGGTTCTGGTGAACAATCATGTGTTCTGGCAGCAGCCCTTCCTCCCTAAATTGCACTCCTGATGGACAATGCTGCTATAGCTATTGCTTTAAAATAACATCGTGGTCTCTCATTTGTTCATTAGGGGGGTAAAAATGAGAGCGGGGTGGCAGGCTCCAGCCCCAATCTGTGTGTTCATTAGAACATCTTTAGAGCTTCAGCATGTACACAGGGCCCTCGGCCGATGTTCCCATGAATGCTTATAGGCTGCAGCTTCTCTCCCGCCCTGTGCGTTCATCTTGCCCCTAATGAATGTCTGAAAAGGCCTTGTATTTCTAGATTCTGGCAAAGGACACCGTGACCCAACAAACCATCTTCCTCCTCTGCTTCCCTTTCATCTATCTATTCATTTGCTTCACCCTCGTTCTTCAGTGTTCTTTGCATCCCGTTTTTGTAACCAATTTCTTCCAGCACCTACTTCTTGTAAAAATGGTTTTGGAACAACATGTGCCGCTAACCATTATGTTTTTAATGACTCCGTAGTGATTAGACATGACTTGGGATTTGTTGTGTTGAGGCCACTGCAGTAAAGTCAATGTGCAGCCTTTTCTGCTGGAATACATGCTGTTCTAATAACCCCTGTTGTGGCTTGGCACAGTATCAAAGGCCTCATTCTTCCGGGTCAGCTTGTATTGGTAATAGTAAGATACATCTGAAATCAACAGAATTTGGGAGAAGTTCAGATTTATAGAATTTCAGATCTCGTTACAATTTGATCGGTATATGTTCAGCCCAATCCTATGTATGTTTACCTCAAAGTAAGCCTGCTAAGCTAATTGGGGCTGACTTCTACATAAGTCTGCACAGGTCTGCAGACTTAAACTGAAACCCTAATCACACTAACTTGGGAGAAAGCCCAATGAAACACAGTGGGACTTACGTCTGAGTAAGCATACATAGGATCAGGCCGCATGTCACATGTATTTGTCAGGTCACAAAAATCAGGGAGCGGGACTATAATCAGATGCAACCCCTGCCCTTTCTCTCTTTAGGCCTTGCAGTCTTGAGAATTTCTATTCTAGGGTGGTATAGAAATTTCTACAATAAACAAACTAACAAACAAATCTTCATTGGGCTGGATCCAGGCTTAGGCTAGATCTACACTACTGCTTATAGCAGTATGGAAGTGCACTGATTAGCTGTTGGGGCACATTCCATATTCCGTATGCCGCTTTTCTAGTATTATTTCCCACACTCGATATACCGCTTTTGTAGTGTTATTTCCTGCTTTTTAATCCACATTATCCAATATACCACAACAAATGTCACTGTGTGTCCGATGAGGTACAAATGCGCGAGGGGGATGTAGTGTTACCATGATGGGATCATAATGATATGACAGAAGGTGCAGACCTGGCATTAGTCATGCTTAGAGTAGACCCATTGAAATTAATGGGACAAGTTAGTCATGGCTAACTCGATTTCAGTGGGTCTACTCTAAGTATTATTAAGTCAGGATCCGACCCATTAAATGCTTCTTTATGAACTCAGTCCTGCAGGGAAATGGGATTTTGGTGGCTTTAGGATTGGTGCCAAAGAGAAATAATGTCAAAGCCTGTAGGGGAGATGAAAGCAGAGGGGATCAGCTCAACAAATCAAGAGCACTACAAATATGTGGGCCTCTTTGTCAGCAGTGATGACATCACAATGACCACTTTTCATCGGCTTGAAGTTACAAAACGTCTTGCCTAAAGCAGTCTCAAAGATGAGTCACTGCAAGTCATTGAGTGGCTTGTCATTATCAGTGGGCAGGCAGCAGCAATTCCCGTGCCACGATGGCTGTCAGTGTACTTATTCTTCGTGGAAGAAGCACAAAGCAGGTAAGGCAACCACTTCTGTTAAACCAGCTTGTTTGCTAACGACTGAGCTGAGCTTTGAAGGGGGGGCAAGTTCCATGCTAGGGTGGCCTCTTGTACATCTCCCAAAAGAGAGAATATGCCTTACCAAAAAAGGAGACAAAAGAGGACATCCATTTGCATACAACTTGCACATGCTAGTTGATACACATGGACACGCATTCAGAAATAATTACTTTAACTTCAATAGAAATGCAATCTATTTCATGATAATGAGGAAGACGGTGACCAGGTGACCTGTGTGCCTGCCTGCTCAGTCTTCTGTTCAGGGGCTCACTGCAGATGAACAATGTCACGCCCCTGCTCTCCCAGCTTTTTCTTCTCCTTTATCTTTAAATGGGACTTGGACTGGGCAGCCCTTGAAACAGAGGACTGTCCTCTGACAGCCCTTGAAATAGAGGACTGTCCTCTGTAAAGTAGGACACCTGGCCACTCTATGTTCTGAACAGCTATTCTACCCTAACACAACCCTATCTATTGGGCTGTTGCAAGGCATGCCTACATGTCAGTTATTTCATGGATCAGGTGTGTGTATGATTTTGGTGGTTCACATATGCCCAGGAATTCAGCCTTTTCTGGAGACCTGCATCTACATGGCTCATGGGGGTTCATTGTGGGACTAGTACCTGCAAACGCCCCACAATTGGCACAGGATCTGCCCCATGAGAAAAGAAGTCTCAGGAATGCTGCCGATGATGTGCAGCCAAACCAGAAGCATAGGGAGCTGCTATGCGAACAATCCCATAATGAGCTAGTATTATAATAATAAGCATGGTCTGTAAACCCCATGCTGGTGGATCTATTTTCTAAACAAAGAGGAACTATTCACCTCCCTTTCACTTTATTTGGGACCAATCTAAATGGAAATGCTTTGTGAAATGATTTGAGAAAAATCTGCATTTTCACAGAATCGCATTAGCTCTTTCCATGGTAAACGCATTGCTGTATTCCTCCACTTTTGTGGTGCATGGGGGAACTGAAGCCGCATTAGTTGGGATGGGGTGGGTGAGTCCCACTGCAAGTAGAAATGAACATCAGCAGTTGGGTAGGTGCGGGGCAGCCAGTGAGCGGAAGCTTGCTCCCCCTCCCTTGCGTGTTCAACAAAGTACAATGGAGGACTTGATTTCGGGTAGAATTCATGACAAACCCCACATACACGCACACATTTATGAGGCAGGCAGGCAAGCAGGCAGCAGCTGCCCAGAGACTGAGCAGAATGAGCAGGACTGCAAGAGGCGCGGAGAGCCGAGAGCGTGGACCTGGAGAGGAGGGAGGGCGACGAGCACATTGTCTTCGATGTCTATTAACTGCCCAATCACCAGGCTCCCCCCGCCCCACAAACAAACACGGGCTGAATGAAGTGTTTCCGAGTACGTGTTCATGAAAATCATCTGCCCTGACAATCACCCTTTCTTAAGCTGCGCAGCGTCGCATCAGCAGGCATCCACCATTTCTCAGCTGTGCTCCTTCGTAGCTGCACAGTTTCAAAACAGCAGGGTTGGCTCCGCACTCCCTGCTCCCAAGCCCAATGACTATTTAAAGCGAGAGGCAGTGACTGAGCCAGCCTTTCTCAGCTGTGCTCCTTCATAGCTGCATGGTTTTAAAACAGCAAGTCTGGCAAAGTGGAACTGAAGGCAATGAGTTACTTCAGGGTAGAGATGTTTACCCCTCTGCTCTCCCCATGCCCCCACCCCGTGCTACTTTCCCTTCCGCCAATCAGCGCCGCTTCCACCACTAGCCCACGCCGAAGCCAGCTGAGGTCACATGGACTCTCAAACAGCACTGACGCCGCTGTGACAGGAAAATCCGACACAAAATGAGTTTGGGGGGAAAAAACGGATTTAGGGCAAGAATTGCCAGGCTAGCTACAGAGAGCAGCGTGCATCATCCGACACTATCAATTTGGGGATGGAGTAGAACCAGAGTAAAAGCCCCACGTAGATGAGACCCTTGGATACACCTTCACTTAAGCACTGATGGTCAGATCTGTGCCCAGCATAAACAAAGGAAAACCCATTGGCTATAACAGAGCTAAACGGATTTACCCTCGCAAGGACATAGCCTGTTGCCTGCAATCAATCCCAGACAATTCTTTTTTTCTTTCTTTTTTTAAGGTGATCCCGCTATTTTCTCACAAGCTATTTTAACTATTTTTAAGTCCATAAGTGGAACTGTCAGAAGGGATCAAAACGGATAAATGTTGTTAATGTCACTATCATTACAGAAGGAGCAGAGGTTCAGCAGCAAGAATGTCAGGCCACCTGCAGCCCTGCTGTCTGCTGCAGAACACAGCCTGAACAGGAAGAACTAGGCCGGTGAGAGTGCTCCTAAAGGTCAGGGGTCTTGCAATATTTGTGCAAAAAGCTGAAGTGCTTTTATTATAAGAAAGCAAATAAGAAATGCAGACTCCTGAATATTGAGACCCTCCCCTGTTGCAGCAGCATAGAAGGCCACAGTGAACGCTTTCCTTCCATTGCTTTGCCCTTTCGATACTGTGAACCAAGCTGAGCTTTAATTAAAGCAAAATAAGAATGTTTGCCATGAATATGAATTTTTGGCAGCAGCAGTTTCGTCAGCTACAGCTGCACTTTGCATCATCCCAATTCTCTGGAGAAATGGATTTGTTTTAGAATTTACGCCTGATGACTGTGGGGTGTGCAAGGTGGAGGGGAGGGGTAAGATTAACAGCAAAGGATGAATTGGCACATTTGTAATAGTTGGAGGGAGCTGACAATCATTTCAAAGTTTCCAAACTGATACTTGTCTGGATTGCTAAAAGAAAACAAAGTGCTTGTGAGAACCAGTGCCAGAAAGAGTTGGGAAATCAAATTCAGGCATGCCATTACTATCACAAGGTTCAGACCAGTCTTCCAAGAGACTCTATGACATTTCTCTATAAAATCTAAGCTGATTAACCACAGATCTGTTTAGGGGAGGCTACCTGTACTGCCTTTACCTGGCTGGAGGTGTTTACAACAGGAGCCAAGGTGACAGAATGACCTGAGCTGTTATTTGCTGACTAGGTATATATAGCACTCTTTGTCAATGTGGTGCCCTCCAGATGTTTTGGATCACAACTCCCATTAGCCCTGACCATTGGCCATGCTGGCTGGGGCAGATGGAAGTTGTAATTTAAAACTTCTGGAGGGTAGCATGTTGGGAAAGGCTGATATTTAGCATTCCCAGGTTGGTGGAAGAAAACCACAAATAACAGGACTGGTTTTTAGGCCAGATTTCTTGCAGTTTCAAAGTGACCTTGGTACCTTCTGCTAATGGTGCCTAGATTCCATACCATGCTGAAGATGGGTTTCTCCTGGAGATCCACAACATCTGGGCCCTGGGCAGACATACCTAAATCCAGGCCTGGGAAGTCTGTTTCTCCAGCTCAGGGTCCCTGTGGTCAGATGTTTTGTCCAGAAGTACAGCATGCAGAGGATACTGTCCTTGATCTTTATACCAGGCCTGGCCTGCTCACAGGCTTCGTACTGCCCACCAGTCACAAGGGCTGTCTACTGTTGCATCTGAATATCTAGCTGGCTAGCCAATCAGTCCTGCCTTCTGAATGCAGCCTGGATGACTCTGTCAGGCTCTATTGGGCTTGAACCTCACAGTCCCAGGCTGGGACCCCTTCTAGTGAGCTCCCTGGGGCTGTGTTATGCTCATCTACTTCAGCTACAGAAGAGAAGGGTGAAAGGGGTGTGTAATATCAGGACTTAGAATCTGCAGACACTGTGAGGCCTGAAGGTGGGCTGGTCCCTCCGTCTGAGGTCAGTTCCTCAGACCAGGATCCAAGCAGGCTGAGACTAAGACAGGGTACAGTGTCCAAAAGCTAGAATTGGGGTATGGAGAAAACTACTGAGGTGGGTTCACTCAGGATCAGGCACAGAAATTGGAACTGAAGACAAAAAGCAGCCAAGGCAAGGATACAGGAGCTGGAAGTAAGGCTGCTCAAGGGAGACCTGCTTGGGCCGGGCTATTATGCCATTAAAGGTCAAGCAGAGATTGAGAGGTTTTATGTTCCTCTAGCCAGACAAGATGTACCTGCTGCCTCCTCTTCTGGACAAGACTCCCTCCTTCTGAGTAGACCTCTGATCCTGAAGTCTCCTTGCAGCCAGATGTCCACTCCTCCATTCTGAACTTCCCACCTGGCCCATCTTCATCTTAGGTCCTGGGGGGCACAAGGTCAAGTGGGAGAGTGTGGTGTAGAGGTGAGTTGGGCTGCTTCAAGGGTTTGTCAGGTGCATTAGGACTTCCTGTGTGGTCCCAAGCTTTTTCCTCAGATGAGGTTCCCTGGGGTCCTGGTCGGAGTGGCTCCTGACACCCTCCCAGTATAAACATCAGGGGCTGGGCACCATTTTCTCATGCTGCACTTCAGGCCCCTGTCAATAGGGATCCTGGATGGAGAATATCCCCAAAGCCAAATTTCATGTAAATGGTTGGCCAGGACTCTGATACTATGGAGCCAACCTCCAGAACAGACGATCCTCTCTAGGGATCTTACCTCTTTCTTCTTGACAGTCCCAGTATAAGAGGACCTTTTGTCATTCTTTCACACAGGCGTCCTGCTGCTGCTGGAATAAGGGTGCTAGGGTACAGAGCTAGAAAATGGCAAATCTCAAGAGTACAGCCGTAAAGCACCCCTCTCTCTTCCTATCCATCTCTGAACAACAGGACCTCACTCGATATTTGCTGAGCAAAATATCTGAGGTATGTATCCCAGATTCCCAGCCAATTCTTGAATGTCTTGCAACAGCTCCACCATGTGGCATTTTGCAGAGAGAGCACCATTTAGCAAGGCATCAGCTTTACCTTGGGATGATTTCTGAAATTTTCTATCTCATTTAGATAGAACCATGCTAGGGACCAGGCCGACTGACTGGTGTCTTACTCTGGACTGCTTAAGCGGAAATGACAGAAGACCTTATTGCTCACCTGTGAAAATTCATCTTCTGTCTAATGACAGATTTTTTAAAACCTACTTTGAATGTATTGCCAAACATTGTCCTTTACAGAGAGACACTGGGTGTTCTGAGCAATTGCTGATCCAGATTGCTGATGCCAGTTGGGATGACAGGGCACACAGGAAAAGCTACGCTTGATCAGACCAAATGCCTATTAGTCCAGCATGTATAGTGGCCAGCCAGATGCCTTGGGAAGCCCACAAGCATAGATTCTGAGAGTTGTAGTCCAACACATCTGGAACGCAACAGGCTGGGTTAGGTTGGTTAGAGCATCAACAACCTAGCTCCAGTAGTAATTAGCAGTTATTTTATGTAGGATAATTTACTGAATGGGTGGGTTCACATGATCACATGGGGAAAATAAGCCATGGTGGCTTATTTTCCCTCCCCGCATGAGCATCCTAATTAGCATAATTACCCTCACCAGGCACAGGTTGTTGTAATGTCTGAACCCAGCAAGGGTGGGTGGCTGCGATGGTTTGGAAACCACCCAGCAACCCTAGAACAAGCCATGGGTTTCAGGGTGGTCTGTAAACCACCCTAGCCAGCCACTGGATATTGATATCCAATATTCTTTGGATATCAGAACAACCCGCACCCGATGAGGGTAATTATGTTAATTAGGCAGCTTGCAACTGGCATGTGCAGGGAGGGAAAATAAGCCACTGTGTCTTATTTTCCCTGCATGATTCTGCAAACCCAGTCAATGCCTCCAAAGTCCAGAGTGGCTCCAGTCTGTAGTAACCCAACGGGGCTTGCAATGTCCCCACATACAAAGAGTGTGGTCAGAGTCTGGAGTGGTACTGGGGGATGCAGAGGCTGACATGGCTCTTCTTGGGCAGTTCTGGTTCTAAAAGAACTCTTAGAACCCTCATATATTCTCCTGGGTTTGTTCCTCCTCACTTTCTGGTCCTCATGGTTATCCACTCCCTGCACCTTGCTGAGTGCCTCTGCTTCCTCAGTGCCCTTCCCTCCTGAGCTGTGACTTCTGTCCATTACATACCCCACCAAGGCAGCACCCACAATAGATGTAGAAGGTTTCCTTGTCACATTCAACTGTAGTGGAGGCTGGTGGCTCCTATTTTGGTGGGGCAGTAAATCCATTCTGGGATTCAGTCAGAACCAGCCAGAACTCTAAAGGAGCTATTCAAGGTGCTGAACCCTATCTCCAGAAGAGGTTCAGCAGCTTGGATAGGTCCTTTCAAGTTTTGGCTGGCTCTGACTGAAGCCCAGAATGGATTCACAGCCTCACCAAAATCGGAGCCACCAGCCTCCACTGTTCAATTCATTCCTAGACCACTCACCAGAGTCACCTTATCTTGTACTTTTTGCACACTTGTGTGAAACTGTGGAATAAATGCAGCCCTGGCTTGGATTTCAGGATCTCTAGGTCCCCCCTCATTTCAGTGGTGGCCAGCTCATACTCCCTTTTACCAGAGTCCTGAATATAGTGTCACAACCCACACATAAGATTTTCCTCCCAACCACCTCTAGAAGACCATTTGCTTTACAATCTGAAAATGTTTCTTCACTTTGTTGACTGATGCATAAATGGCAGGTAGTATGGCAGTGATGTCAAGAATAAATGGGGTTACAAGTTATTGTTTGGATCCTGTTTCTTTTCATTAGAACATTGCCTGAGCAGAGTTCTGCCCAAAATGCTCCCACCAGTGGAAAGGGAGGGGTGCTGACCTTTTTCGATTTCTGCCTCCCATTGCACCACCTCCCTACTGTTCTGGAGGGTCCCCTA
The DNA here is from genome assembly GCF_057233095.1 of Heloderma suspectum. Lineage (NCBI taxonomy): Eukaryota > Metazoa > Chordata > Lepidosauria > Squamata > Helodermatidae > Heloderma > Heloderma suspectum. Next base: position 230,188,120 of record NC_139459.1, read on the forward strand.
ACCCTCCAGAGCAGATTTTCGGGGGACTGCAGGGGGAGGAGGGCATCAACAAGGATTGCCTCCTTCCCATTCCATCTGTGAAAATGCTCTGCTGGGTTGGAAGTCTTCTGCCGATGGAAGGAGCCCTTCCATTCATGGAAGGACGACCATGGATCCAACCCATTGTCAAAGGCATCACAGCACAAAATTGTATAGAATACAATGTGGAGCATGAAAAATCTGTGGTCAAAAACAAATATAAGCCTACTGGCCTAAACATTCCGAATGAAGAATAGGGGAATCTTTTGATAGCACGGTTGTCTTGGTATGATGGCACAGATGAAAGGCAAATGTCTTGGTATTCTCTTCTCCATTATCATTTTCTTGAATTTCAGTCTACAGCGAAGGTCACAGATCCAATGTCTTCCTTCTCACCAGTTTGTTTGATGATAGACGCAAAAGGCAATTGAAGCTGCTCAGTAATTCATCTCAGACAGATGAATCCAAAGCTCAGACCTCATGTGACAACAGGAAACTGTTTATTTAAATCCAAGCCTGTGCCATTCAGTGGGGTGGGACCTGATTTTAAGCAGGGCTTGAATTACAGGGTTGTTAGAGGGGCCCTTGCTCCTTTTTAGTTATGGCCCTCATAGCTACTGTTTGTAGAAGGGTAGGCGGGGAATCAGAGGGTCAGGCTTGTGGAATTCTTTAAGGACCCACTATCATTCTTCCCACAGTGTGATCACTGACTTTTAAGTGCAGAACAGGTGCACAAGTGAGGGGAAATGATGAGCCTTCTCACAGCTTACCTCCTGGAAGCAGCTTGCCCCAGACACATAGGCTTTCTTCTGGTATTAGGGCCTAGCTTGTGGTCTGAGGGTTGGGCGGGGTGGGGGGAGCAGGCAGGCAGGCAGGCAGGCAGTAGACTGTGGGGACTCATGCTGCAGGAGCGTTCAGCTCTTCTCACCCCACTGCAACCCTTTTGCTCTTAAAATCACCCCCCACCCCACGTTATATGTAACTGGCACAGACTCTGTTTTTAAACAAACAGATCTACCATTGTGATGACTAATGGGTGTCTCCATCAGAGATTTACTTTGAGCCGGCTGTGTGTTGAGGTCATTGGATACATGACATCGTGGCCATCCAGCAGCCACTCTGGAGCGTATCAGGGAAAAACAGATTTCCTGAGACTGCTTAAAGTCCGATTCTTTCCCTTAAGTCGGGTTCTCCCCGGTATAGTTGCTGTGTGCCCCAACCCCCACATTGACCTCAGGTCTGCTAGCCCTGCCCAGGGGTGTGCCTTTCACCATGACCCTGGTCAAGGGGTGTTTCCTGTGTGTTCCCCGTCCCTGCACAAACCAATTAGTGTCTCCTCAGAAGTAACTCCCATTGCGCTCAATGAGGCTTGCCCTCTGAATGCCCACATCAGAACTTACAAAGATCCCCCTGAATTGACTACAGCGATTCCCTTAAGCCTGTAAAGTGCTTTACCAAACCTGCGATTCTCTGTGGCTTGGTTTATTGCCTTAGGAAGTAACTACTTCACACCTTGGTTATAGAGATCCTGAGGTTAGAAAGGGGGCTGGTTTCCCATCCCTGTGTCCCCCCCCCTTTCCTAGTACAAGCATATGTGTGTCTACTCAGAAGTAACTCCCATTGTGCTCAATGAGGCTTGCTCCTGAAATGTAGGTGCATCTGGAGTTCCAGGGAAAAGGAGAAAGGGGGGAGAGGGGGGGAAGCCTCTCTTACTGGTTGAACAACCCCTGCCAGTCAGATGACATTCACTCCAGCCCCCACCCCCAGCAGGAAGTATGTTCTGTGAAGCAATTTTTACTGGTGTGGAGCACTTATTCGTGGAGCCCTGCATGGACCACAGCACAGCAAAGCTGATTCCTTAAAAAAAAACCCTGGTACTCCTCCATTCACTTCTCCTGCCGTTGTCATGGAGACACTGTCCTTGACTCAAACTATACAATACAAACCTCCCCCTCCCCTTCTCCCCCGGCCACAAATCCCTAACAGACAATTACGCTGAGTCACTGAAGTGCTGGTTGTGACATTTAATCCTTAGAATTGCAGGATTCTTCTCCCCATTTCCTGCTCCTCGTCATATTCGGGGGGGGGGGTTAGCTCATGGGAGGCTGAGAACTGTAAACAAGCGCTGATCTGTAAGCAACGGTTGCATTCAGACCATTGTCTGTGCAGAATCTGGATCTTTCTCAGTGACATTTTGGAGTCATCATAGAGTAACACAGAACTCAGCTGGAAAACACATAGATACACATGTCCAGGTCTCTCAATCTCTCCTGGCATGGCTGATATGATGAAAGCCTCCTGGATTGCTGGGCCCTTGACTGTGGCTGACACGAAAGCAAATGCCTCACCTTTCCTGCTGACTTCAGTGGTTTGGTTTAGTATTTGGCTGTCTGATCCCACCCATGTTGTCTGCCTGGAAATAAGTCCCATTGCTTCAGCCTCAGCTGGTAAACATGCAGCCAGTGGTGTAGTGGTAAATGTTGAAGTGCAGGAACCCATCATGGTCCCCATAGCCATGCCCCCAAAGAGCCCCCCAAATGAGGCTGTGTGTGTGTATACATACACACACAGCACCAATAGCTCACAATCATGTTATTGTTTCTTGGAATATTCATCCCCCTGCCCCTCCAGCTTACTTGCAGCAAAGCTCAGAGAGAACAGGGAAGACTGAGAAGGGGGGCAGATGATGTCATGCTAATCAGGTCCTGGCGCTTCAACCCGGAGAGCCCTGGCCCCATTGCACCGCAAGGGCTACCAAAGAGGAATGCTAGTAATCCAGTCAGGAGAGGCCGGTGGTTTCACTGTCACAAGACTCTAAAGGAGCTATCCAAAGTGCTGAACCCAGGGTTCAACCCCTTGGAGAGCTCCTTTAGAGTTCTGGCTGGTTCTGACTGAAACCCAGAGCGGATTCACAGCCCCACTGATATCAGAGCCCCCGGCCTCCACCGAATCCATCTTTCTCCTCCAAAGTCAGGAAAAGGTGAGAAAAGGATGGTGGTGGAAGTTGGACATCCCAGAGATTTCCCCTGGCATTAGTGACAGCATTAAAGCTGCCACTGTTTTGGAGAATCAATAGTCTGCCCCCGCCCTTGCTGGGTGGATAAAGAATGCATAGATAGATAAAGAGAGAATTATGTGGCGCAAGATACCCTTGCAAGAACAAAGGGCGCCAAGTCATTCTGTTTGGTGGCGAAGTGAGAGGAGTGTCAATTAACTAGGATGGCCATTTTGTTGTTCAGTCGTTCAGTCGTGTCCGACTCTTCGTGACTCCATGGACCATAGCATGCCAGGCCTTCCTGTCCTGTGCTCTCTCCCGGAGCGTGCTCAAGTTCATATTCATTGCATCGGTGATGCTATCTAGCCATCTCATCCTCTGCCGTCCCCTTCTCCTTTTGCCTTCAGTCTTTCCCAGCATCAGGGTCTTTTCCAGAGAGTTTTCTCTTCGCATTAGGTGGCCAAAATATTGGAGCTTCAGCTTCAGTATCTGTCCTTCCAATGAGCACTCAGGGTTGATTTCCTTTAGGATGGACTGATTTGACCTCCTTGCAGTCCAGGGGACTCGTAAGAGTCTTCTCCAGCACCACAGTTCGAAAGCATCCATTCTTCGGTGCTCAGCCTTCCTTATAGTCCAGCTCTCACAGCCATACGTTGCTACTGGGAAAACCATAGCTTTGATTAGACGGACCTTTGTCGGCAAGGTGATGTCACTGCTTCTTACTATGCTGTCTAGGTTTGCCATAGCTTTCCTCCCAAGGAGCAAGCGTCTTTTAATTTCATGGCTATAGTCACCGTCTGCGGTGATCTTGGAGCCCAAGAAAGTAAAATCTGTCACTGCTTCCATTTCTTTCCCTTCAATATGCCAGGAAGTGATAGGGCCAGATGCCATGATCTTCGTTTTTTTAATGTTGAGTTTCAAACCAGCTTTTGCACTCTCCTCTTTCACCCTCAACAAGAGGCTCTTGAGATCCTCTTCGCTTTCTGCCATTAGGGTGGTATCGTCTGCATATCGGAGGTTGTTGATAATTCTCCCGGCAATCTTAATTCCAACCTGTGATTCATCCAACCTGGCGTTTCTCATGATGTACTCTGCATATAAGTTAAATAAGCAGGGTGACAATATGCATCCTTGTCGTACTCCTTTCCCAATTTGGAACCAATCGGTTGTTCCATGTCTGGTTCTTACTGTTGCTTCTTGACCCTCGTACAGGTTTCTCAGGAGACAGGTAAGGTGGTCTGGTACTCCCATCTCTTGAAGAATTTGCCACAGTTTGTTGTGATCCACACAATCAAGGGCTTTAGCGTAGTCAATGAAGCAGAAATAGACGTTTTTCTGGAATTCTCTTGCTTTCTCCATGATCCAGCGAACGTTGGCGATTTGATCTCTAGTTCCTCTGCCTCTTCGAAACCCAGCTTGTACTTCCGGTAGTTCTCGGTTCGCATACTGCTGAAGCCTAGCTTGTAGGATTTTGAGCATCACCTTGCTGGCATGTGAAATGAGCGCAATTGTGCGGTAGTTTGAACACTCTTTGGCGTTGCCCTTCTTTGGAACTGGAATGTAAACTGACCTTTTCCAGTCTTGCAGCCATTGTTGAGTGTTCCAAATTTGTTGGCATATTGAATGCAGCACTTTAACAGCATCATCTTTTAGGATCTTAAATAGCTCAGCTGGAATACTATCATCTCCGCTAGCTTTGTTGTTACTAATGCTTCCTAAGGCCCACTTGACTTCACTCGCTAGGATGTCCGGCTCAAGTTCAGTGACCGCACTATCATGGCTATCAGGGACATTAAGATCTTTCCTGTATAGTTCTTCTGTGTATTCTTTCCACCTCTTCTTAATCTCATCTGCTTCTGTTAGGTCCCTGCCTTCTTTGTCCTTTATCATGCCCGTCTTTGCACAAAACATTCCCTTGAGATCTCCGATTTTCTTGAAGAGATCTCTAGTCTTTCCCATTCTGTTGTTTTCCTCGATTTCTTTGCATTGTTCATTTAAGAAGGCCTTCTTGTCTCTCCTTGCTATTCTCTGGAAATCTGCATTCAGTTGGATATATCTTCCCCCTTCTCCCTTGCTTTTCGCTTCCCTTCTTTCCTCAGCTACTTGTAAAGCCTCATCAGACAGCCACTTTGGTTTCTTGCATTTCTTTTTCTTTGGGATAGATTTCGTTGCTGCCTCCTGAACAATGTTACGGACCTCCATCCATAGTTCCTCAGGCACTCTGTCTATCAGGTCTAATCCCTGAAATCTATTCCTCACCTCCACTGTATATTCATCAGGGATATGATTTAGGTCATACCTGAATGGTTTAGTGGTTTTCCCTACATTCTTCAATTTAAGCTGAAATTTTGCAACAAGAAGCTCATGATCTGAGCCACAGTCAGCTCCAGGTCTTGTTTGTACTGACTGTATAGAGCTTCTCCATCTTTGACTGCAAAGGACATAATCAATCTGATTTCAATATTGACCATGTGGTGATGTCCCATGTGTAGAGTCGTCTCTTGTGCTGTTGAAAAAGAGTGTTTGCTATGATCAGCGTGTTCTCTTGGCAAAACTCTATTAGCTTTTGTCCTGCTTCATTTTGTACACCAAGGCCATGCCTGCCTGTTATCCCGGTGATTTCTTGACTTCCTACTTTAGCATTCCAATCCCCTATGATGAAGAGGACATCTTTGTTTGGTGTTAGTTCTAGAAGTTGTAGGTCTTCATAGAACCAATCAACCTCAGCTTCTTCGGCATCAGTGGCTGGGGCATAGACTTTAATTACTGTGATGTTGAATGGTTTGCCTTGGATTCGTACTGAGATCATTCTATCATTTTTAAGATTGTACCCCAGTACTGCTTTTCCCACCCTTTTGTTGACTATGAGTGCTACTCCATTTCTTCTAAGGGATTCTTGCCCACAATAGTAGATAGGATGGTCACCTGAATTAAATTCACCCATGCCTGTCCATTTTAGTTTGCTGATTCCCAAGATGTCGATGTTCAGTCTTGCCATCTCATGTTTGACCACCTCCAGCTTACCTTGATTCATTGATCTGACATTCCAGGTTCCTAAACAATATTGTTCTTTACAGCATCGGATTTTCTTTTCACCACCAGACACATCCACAGCTGAGTGTCCTTTCGGCTTTGGCCCAGCCGCTTCACCCTTTCTGGTGCTACTTGGAAATACCCTCTGCTCTTCCCCAGTAGTATATTGGACACCTTCCGACCTGAGGGGCTCATCTTCCGGCGTCATCTCTTTTAGCCTTGTGATACGTTCCATGGGGTTTTCTTGGCAAGAATACTGGAGTGGGTTGCCATTTCCTTCTCCAGTGGACCACATTTTGTCAGAACTCTCTGCCATGACCTGTCCGTCTTGGGTGGCCCTGCACGGCATAGCTTATGGCTTCACTGAGTTACGCAAGCCCCTTCGCCACAACAAGGCAGTGATCCATGAAGGCCTGGGCCATGCCCTCCCCCAAAAAGAAGGAGGAGGAGGATATTCAGATTTGCATAAAATTTGCATGAACTAATTTAAATGTAGAGATGCAAATGTAGAAATCATAACTTAACTGTACTGTACTGTACTGTACTGTAAACAGAAATACAGTACATCTCCCCATAGTGGGGAAGACCTGCTCTTCCTCCATATGGTTCTTTATCTTTCAGCCAGACTTGGACTGCACAGTCCTTCAAACAGACAATGGTTCTCTGACAGCCTTCCAAGTAGCAGTCATGAAGTAGCACCCATGGCCACCCTGCCATGGATTTCCAGTCAAGATCTGAACTGAGAACCTGATGATTTGAGGCTTTGGCCTACCATGGTGAACTACCCAGGGCTGTATGAACTGAGGCCTTGCAGTCATCTTTAAGCACAAAAGGGAATCAGGATATTATTTATAGTGGAGGCTGGTGGCTCCAATGTCAGTGGGGCAGTGAACCTGCTCTGGGTTTCAGTCCATGCCGGTCAGAACTCTAAAGAAGCTATCATAGGTGCTTCAGCTTCAGCACCTATGGTAACTCCTTAGAGTTCTGGCTGGTTCTGCTTGAGGACCTCCAGCCTCCACTGTTTATTTACCTCGCTATATAGGACTTTTATCCTGCACTTCAGGCAAAAGATTCCAAAGGTAACTTAAAAATATAAGAAATAAGACAGTCCCTGCTCACAGGCTTACAGTCTAAAAGGCATGACATGAAAGGAAAGGGGATTGGGAGGAATGAGGAAAAAAGCAAACTCAGGTACTAGATTCTTAGTTGCAAAGTTCAGCAGGTCATGGGCACAATGGAAGGGCTGCTGCTTCCTGTCCTTCTGATGGCCTCCGTTTGTACCAGGGGGGTGGGGTGGGGGCTCTCAGCTGCAGCTGTATCCAGGCATGATGGAGGAGGGAGTGCCTGACTGTGGTTTCTCTCCCTTATACAAATCTTCACACCGCCCATAGTTAAACTATGGAACTCACTACCGCAGGATGTCGTGATGGCCACCAATTTGGATGGCTTTAAAAGGGAGTTGGACAAATTCATGGAGGACAAGGCTATCGATGGCTACTAGTCCTGATGGCTATGTGCTACCTCCAGTAACAAAGGCATTGAGCCTATGTACAGCAGTTGCCGGGGAACATGGGTGGGAGCGTGCTGTTGCGCTCATGCCCTGCTTGTGGGTTCCTGGTAGACAGCTGGTTGGCCACTGTGCGAACAGAATGCTGGACCAGATGGACCCTTGGTCTGATCCAGCGGGGCTCTTCTTATGTTCCTCTGATGACCTCTCAGCAGGGGAGGCTGGTGGCTCCAGTTTTGGAGGGGTGGTGATTCCATTCTGAGTTTTAGTTAGAACCAGCCAGAACTCTAAAGGTGCTATCCAAGGTGCTGAACCCAGGTTGAAGACGGGGTTCAGCACCTTGGATAGCAACTCTAGAGCTCTGGCTGGTTCTGACTGAAACCCAGAATGGAGTCCCTGCCCTCCAAAACTGGAGCCTCCAATGCCTCTCAGAATATGCAGCACCCGCACCAGCCCCTGCGGTTGGCAGACACAGGCAGCGTCGGATGACCACACCTGGCATAAACACAAGGGGCCTGGCCTTCCGCCCTTGCTTGGCCGACACAGCAGCTCCAGTTGCACTGCCAGCCTGCAGCTCTCAGCTTCTTTGCACGCCCTCCAGGCTTAGCTTTGGGCAAATCTGCTCTCAGATCTAAGCAGTGCTCAAATCCAAGTAGGGGTGAATGGGATGGGATCCAGCCCTCTGGCTTTTTTGTGATGCCCCTTTAAGCTACTGTTTTAGGTGGCAATGGGTGAGGGAGTGATTTGGCTAAAATTGAGCAGGGGAGGGCATCAGGGGATGGAGCTTCTGGATTTCATCCAGGGCCCCACTGCCATCCTCTCCATAACTGGAGTACTGGATTTGTATGACCACTGTATGACCATTCGCCATTCTGGTGGGGTCTGGCAGGAGATCTGAATCATGGTGTGTTGTGGCAGATTGCCAGAAGGATGCTAGAAGGATGCTGCCAGGTCCCCACCCTCACCCCAGATCAATTCACAAGGCTCATTTCTGTGGGCATTTTCTCATGGGATGACGGAGGGCAGTCACACAGCTATGGTATCTCCAGATGGCTCAATATATAAAACCTGCTGGGTTCTTGGCGCTGGTAGTGGTGGAGGTGGTGAGGCCAAGCAAGTAGATGCTGAATCCGTTCCCAGGAAAACTCTCTTTGTAGAATTCACAGGATGGAATGCCTGAAATCATCCCGAGGTGAATACGTGGCTAAGTGAGATCAGCCCACGATATTTAGCTCTGAATGGAATGGACAAAGCAAGAGAACTAAAAGAATTGGGATAACAGCAGCGGGGCGGGTGGGGGGGGGAGGATGCTTTGACTTGATGTTATAAACAACCTGAGGTGAAATAATCCTAGGGACAATTTGGGACTATTATCATTGGGATGAAGATGATGATGATTCCAGATTTACACTGAGATCACTGAAGGAGGAAGAATGTATTCATTGGGTAGGATCCAGATTTAGTCACACTTAAAAGAATCCCCTTGAAATCAGTAGGACTGAGTTAATCATGACTAATTTAAGTCTTGCTGATTTCAAGGGGAGGGAAGGAAGGAAGGAAGGAAGGAAGGAAGGAAGGAAGGAAGGAAGGAAGTGTGTGTGTGTGTGTGTGTGTGTGCCCTAACTCCCAACAGTGCAGACAGGGGCAAACATGTGCCGAGGTGGCTCCCACCGCCCCTTACATCCACCTCAGCCTGAGCCATGGGACTCTCAGACCTTAGAGAACAGTCTTGAGGGTTAATGAACAGGGGTTCAACTTCACCCCACCCTATTCCCAAGCCTCAAGCCTGAAACAATAAACAGTAGCAAATAACCAAGCAGAAGACTCTGGATTTAGTAGTAAGGCTTACTTGGAAGAAAGCACACACAGCTCTAGAGATAGAGATTAAGTTTACTTACATAGGGGGAAAGGGGAAGAGGGATAAAAAGACATAAAGGGATCAGAGTAACCTTTGGATATAATACTTCAGGCAAAAATAAGAAAGAAATACCTAGATCTGCCCTATATGTTACCTAAGTACAGCTCTTCCAATAGGACAGGGCCCTATCTGCAATCCAAAGAATCACAAGCCCAAAATCAAGTTGAAGCATAAGGATGAAGACAAAGGGGCGGCCCTATGCCCCATCTTTTTATGCTCAAAGTCCCGACAACTCAAGGAAGATCTTAGTTAACCAATCACATGCCAACTGGGGCAATGTCCCCAAACCTCGTAGGGGAGGGTGAGAGTTCCCACAGAAATGCAGCTGAAATCTTTCCGTCCAATTAGTGCAACTGGACTCTGGCCTTGGAAGCCAGAGGCATCTCAAGATAACTGGCATGCAGGGGGTTGCAACACTATCTGCCACTTCAGCCTGACCAAATGGTGTTAAACACACAGAGCACAAAGAAATGGAGTTCTTGACAAGGGGTCTACTCTAAGTTTGACTAAATTTGGATCCAGCTGCATTTCTCTTTAATATTGTGACAGATCAGCACTGAGGAAGGATCTGGGCAAGATTTACTTGGACCACAATGGGGGGGGGGACACAGGTTGAGGTCAATGCAGAACATTGGTGTAAGAAAGGGGCAGCTGCCAAACAAGCCCCCCACCACACTGCAGGCTGTTCCTTCTCTAGCATTCCCCAAAGGCCAGGCTAGGACACTCTCCTCTGCCTCTGAAGTCATCCTTGGCCCCAAAAAGGCACTTTCTGCCCTCCACAGGGACCATCAAGGTGACATTCTCTTCACACAGACAACTGGGCAGGCGGGGGGTGGGGAGGGAAACATCCCAGTCAGAAAGATGTGACTCAGAATGGCATTTTCTCTATTCTAATAAGTGATGTTGTGTCAGAGGTAATTTATTCATGGGTAGCTGATGCAGTTGCCATGGAGAATGTCAGAGAGAGAGAGAGAGAGAGAGAGAAGCTGAGCTTTTGAAGCGGACAATGAACGTATGGAGAAGGCAGGAGTTCGGGAAGGAAGCAGAGATAAAGCCATTAGGGAGAGAAAGGGGAGGCACAAAGCAAACAGTCAAGGCTAACTCACCATGGCTTTATATCTGTCTTGAGGTAATGCTCTACTTTGGGGGGGGGGGAGAGCAGGCAGCGCTAAATCCTTTCCACCACTGACTTCAGGAAAATTCAAGGAGAGCAGACTCAACCCAACTGTAAAGGTATTTTCAGCAAAGCCACATGAAGAACAGTGGAGATCAGTCTTCCCAAAGCTGGTGCAACCTGGCACCCTTGACTTCAGTTCCCATCATCCCCAGCCAGCATGGCCAATGAGGCCCCAGCACAAGCAACCTGGTATAGAAACCTTGATTTCTATACCAATAAGGCAGTGCCTGGAACAGCCTTCCCCAACCTGGTGCCCTCCAGATGTTTTGGACTACAACCCCCAGCATTCCTGACCATTGGCCATGCTGGCTGGGGATGATGGGAGCTGAAGTCCATCTCAGAGAGTGCCAGGTTGGGGGTAGATCATACTTCAACCAACAATAATGTGAGCCCAATGGGTGGGGTGGAGGATGTTGACTCTGCACCAGGTTCATGGGATTGCATTTGCTCGCAGATGCTTCCCCAGCAGCTAATGGCCAATGCTGCTTATGCTGCAGAGGCAGCACTTAGATGTCTGCAAGGACAAGACCCCAGAATCTGCCACACATTGCTTAGGACTAGCTGGCACTTCTCCAGCATGAACAGCTACAGCTCAAGGAAATAAAGGGGGGCTGGACGTGACTTGGAGGTGTCAGCTGCAGGAGAGAGGAGAGCCCCAAGACCTGCTCACACTGAGGATTAATGTGGGGGAAGGAGCAAAGAAGGGGAGATTGACCTGATCTCAGACCAGCAGAAACACCTGCCTTCTTAGAAAGGGGCACACCTGTCTGAGAAGCCCTTTTCCTACCTTAGTCTTGGACGGCTGTGCAGACCGGTGGAGTGATGTAACTCCATTTTGGCGAGTCACCTGCTGTTACAGAGTAACCATGTCCCTGTGATGAGCACTTCATTAGCAGTTTTTTACTTGGGGGGGGGATGCAAATTTGCACTTGCACTAATGTGCATTAGCATTAATGCTCACATGCGCAAGTGGAAGCAAATTCTCATACATCCCTAAAAAAATCTCATTCCATCAACGAGTGGACAATGGAATGCTGGCTGGGGAGTGCTGGGAGTTGTAAGGCTTTTGTCTGTCTAGACATGCATAGGATTGCACCTTTAATAGATAAAACACAGGTTTTCTCTTCTAAGAGGAAAAAGCAGACAGAATCTTATGAGTTGCTAGCACCATACTCTTGTCTGGCTAGACAGCAAGTCTTTTGAAACAGCAGTCATCCCGTTTAGTCATTGTCAAGTCTCCTTTCATTCTGGAAATTACAGAATAAGTGATAGACCCATTGTTTTTGGTCCTATTTGGAGCCTTCGCAGGACAGAAAGTGAGAACTATAATAAGAGGCTGAGATATTGATCAATTAGGGGGAGTATCTGACTGCACATTAATGATAAAATGCAAGATATCCAGAGAGAAAATGCCAACTACCAAAGAACCAAGAGATTTCAGCAATTATCACCTAGATAGCTAAGAGATGCCTGGAACCCAAAACTGCACAGGGTCATTGCAAACAGATCTCATCCTCACCCCTCCTCTCTCCAAGCTGGAGTTCTCATCATATAGAAACAGAGTTTGTGGGCAGAAAAATTATGCCATCTCTGGAATGTGATACCCCAGGCACAAAGAGAGTGATCAGATGCAAACGAAGGCAGGACTGCTGTGCCTTTATAGCTATGTGGAAAGAGGAATTTCAGTGGGTGATGAACAGCACCACTTACAATTTCCTCTTCTACATAACTCTTAGGGCTTTTCTCCATGAGGGTTTTAACCCACCACTTTACTGAGGCTTCTGTTTCTGGATTCTTTGCAGGATGAAGATCGACTCCTTTATGTGTGCTTTTTTCTGGGCGTTTTCTCTCTTCCTTTCCTTATGTTCCATGACCTAAGCACTAGGCGGTGCTGTGGTATACTGGAATTGTGCAATTACACTAGGCTTTATCCCATCATTCACAAATAATACCAGGCTTTGCTTTTTAGGGAAAAACCCCACTAAAATGGTTGTAAAGGACGGAAGAGACCCTGGAGGTTGATGACATCATGTAAAAGACCTGCCAGCTGCTGTAAGTGAGGAATTATGAGCACACAATAAATGTTTAGTGTAGAAAGGCTTGTAGAGGTACAGAAATGCTGTTTTAGATCACCCTAAGCAGAATAATTATTGAACAGGTTTTTTTTCACCAGTTTCAGCTTTCAGAGCCTGCAAGCGCCCAAACAGTCTCTGCACAGAGCGAACATGACTCTCTCACACATATGGCATGCAATCGGGAAATAAGAAAGAGAACATGCACTGGAGCCTTTCTCTAGAAAGCTTGTTGTAGGTCCCCTTTATTGATAAAACCAACCATGCCATGTGGTGGTGGGAAATCTTGCTTTCTTTGCTCCAGGATGAACAGAGGTCTGTAGTGTCATGGTGGCCTCAGGAGCCAAAGAGGTGTGTTGGCTCCATGCCCCCCCCCCACACACACACACACTTGCCCAGGGCCAGCCCTGCCATGCAGCAGGTTGAAGAGAACAAACAAAGGCAGGAATTAATGCCTGAATGGTGCAGCAAGACTTTAATGCTGGATCTAGTGGTGGTAATGTGATGTGCATATATGCATGTGTGTGTGCATGCACATATCATTTAGGCTCTGATTCAGGCAGACAAATAAATATCTTGGGCTGACTCAGCACCAACTACTTTGATTTTTTTCAGCAGGAATAGCACATGAAAGATGCAAAAAGCCATATTTGGCCCTGACTGGAAAGATGTTATTCTTTCCCTTAGTAAGAAACAAAGAAACATGGATTCTTCTTAATACTCAAGGAAGAAACACTGGGTTGCACCCAATGTTAGTCCTGCTTAGAGTAGACCCATTGAAATTAATGGGACTTAAGTTAACCCATGGGTGGGGAACCTTAGGCCCAGGGCCACCCCTTTTCCCCCAGCCACAGATCATTTGGTGGTTTGCCAGCTTTCTGCAGGATTTTCCCCATTCTAAAAGGCTGAAATGTCTCTCCTAAGGCTTAGTTACTGACAGACAGAAAGAGCTTTAAGGTACAATATGTGGATTTTGGTTGTATTTTTGGCCCCACCCCTTTTCCTTTGGCCCCACCCACCACTGGAATGTGGCCCCTGAGAGCTTTTCCGAAACTGAATCTGGCCCTCAGGCTCAAAAGGCTTTCCCATCCCTGAGTTAGACTAACACTGTATACAGCCCACCATATCCGGAGCCTGGTAGCCCCAAGTGACACTATCAAGTAAACAAATGTTTTGCTTCTCTTACAAAGGAAATCATATCCTAATGCGGATAGATATTTGTTCATAGAGACATTCTAATCTTAACAAAACTGCAACAATACCTTCCTATCACAGCTCTCTGCATGGAGCAGTTTAAGAAGGTGCTGGGCTGGAAGCTATGCCCACCCATGAGCCCTGATCCTATGGCGCAGTGTTCTCTTCACCCTCAGTACGGAGCCTTGAAATCTGGGCATCAGGGGAGCAGAATAAATTAAGCACCTGCTTCCCCTCTTCCCGCCCTACTATGGATAATTCCAGCACAAGGGAGAACTTTTTAAAATAACAAATACTTTCTTCAAGCTTTCCTTCAGCAAAAGCAGGGTTTTTTTTAACCCCACTCCGAGTTTCCTTTATAGAGGCCCATTGAATGCCTTAGCAGCTCTTTTAAAACAAGTACCAACAAGCCTTTCAACAGCTCCTTGGGAGGTGGGAAGAGGGTTAGCTGTCTCAGTCTGGAAATGGAGGAACTGAGGTGCGGAACGTCTGAAGCCATGCTTTCATGATGTTCACTTTTAGATTCTTTGGCAGATGAATGCTTCATCTCTGGACCTATGACTCAGAAGATCACTCATCAGGCACTAAGACTGGAGAGTGGGGAGAGGGTCATGAATAGGGATTTATGGATTTTGTAAAATTCATTCCATCTGCATTTCATGTATTGTCAGGTGCCTTTCATTCTGTCATTCTGGATGGAACGGGATTTTTTTTCCAATTTCCTAAATTTGCACAAATTCACGCTTCTGTACATTTGCACTTGCAAAAATATGCAAATCCCCCCAAATGCGCAAATTTCCCCCCAATGTGTAAATCCCCCCAATGCACGTTTTCATGCTTTAGCCTATGGGGAAAATGCACATTTTGACAGGTGTTCTTTTCTTTTATGTATTTTTCTACAGCTGTATTTGCATAAAATTCCAGAAAGTGAAAACAAAAACAAAAACCAGTCCACAAGTCCACAGAATCTGTGCAACTGAGGAAAAGGTGGTCCGCTGTGAAATCCATGGGTTGGATTGATAGCAATCTGAATTCATTTGATTCCATTGTGGATTCCTCCAACAGCCCTAGTTATAAGTAGGGATGTCAGAGTTATCTGCAATGGGTTCAAATGAGTTTGGATTTCTATGAATCTCGCCTGTGGATTGTGCAGCAAACCAGCTTTCCTGAGTGGCATAGATTTCGCAGACCTGCAGACCAGTTTTTTACTTTTGGGGGGCTTGCAGTTGCGCTAATGCACCTTAGCACTAATGTACATTAGTGCAAGTGCATACTTGTGCTAATGTGCATTAATGGCAATGCAGACTTGCACTAATGCACACTTGTGGAAGTGGAACGAAATTCTTGTACATCCCTAAAAAAAATTGATTCCATCCATGAATGGATGACAGAAGACACCTGTCCAGCTTCATCTTGAACGCCTCCAGTGTGGGAGAGCCCATCACCTCCCTAGGGAATTGGTTCCATTGCTGTATTGCTCTAACAGTCAGGAAGTTTTTCCTGATGTTCAGCTGGAATCTGGCTCCTATAACTTGAGCCCATTATTCTGTGCCCTGCACTCTGGGATGATCGAGAAGAGATCCTGGCCTTCCTCTCTGTGACAACCTTTCAAGGACTTGAAGAGTGCTATCCTATCTCCACTCTTCTCTTCTCAAGGCTAAACATGCCCAGTTCGTTCAGTCTGTCTTCATAGGGCTTTGTTTCCAGTCCCCTGATCATCTCCATTGCCCTCCTCTGAACCCTCTCCAGTTTGTCTGCATCCTTCTTAAAGTGTGGTGCCCAGAACTGAACACAGTAGTCAAGATGGGTCCTAGCCAGTGCTGAGTAGAGGGGAACTAGTACTTCATGTGATTTGGAAGCTATGCTTCTATTAATGCAGCCCAAAAGAGCATTTGCCTTTTTTGCAGCCACATCACATTGTTGGCTCATATTCAGCTTGTGATCTACAACAGTTCCAAGATTCTTCTTGCTTATAGTATTGTTGAGACATTGATGGTCTCTGTTATGTTTTGCTTCTGCCCCCGCTTCCCCGACTCTTCATTCTTTTTGTGATGGCTTCTGGGAATGAGCAAAAGTTCCCCAACTTTTTTTTTTAACTGTAAAAACGTGTTCATTCTAAATCAGTTTCAGAGCAAGGAAAAATAACGAGTAAGTACAGTACAGTGGTACTATATTTGTTTAGTCATGGCTAGCATGCAATCAGACTATATAACAGGAGAGAAATGTTGATGGCCCAGAATAGCTGGTGGATGTTTCGTCTATGCAAGGTAATGGCTATGAAATAGTGGGAGCTCTCTCTTGAATGTCTGGAATGGTGGAGACTGTCAGACATCCCCATCTGAGCTAAGGGGAGGGGGCTATGTATGGAGGTGTGTGTGTACAAATAGTCATTTTGGAAGAGAGACAGGGAGTGTCAGGGTGGACACTGAGACCATAGAATCCCAGAGTAGTTCTGATTCTGAGGAAGAGCAGTCGCTCCTGGGAGAGGAGTGCACTCCTCTTTCCCAGGGCCCACAGCTGACGGAGATTCCTCCCACCAGCATTCCTAGCTTAGATAGCAGTCCAGGGAGTGACAGAGTGCGGGTAGCAGACTTGGTGGACGTGCGACGCCGATGCAGAGAGCGGCGCCAAATGGAGGGCGCAGAAAGGAGGCGTAGTGCCCATTTGGTACGCAAACAACGGCTGCGCCCAGAGGATCCAAGGGAAAAGGGGAGGGACTCTCCCTGGTCCTTAAGTTCAGGGGTCTGCCAGTAATTCCCTTTCAAACGTGGACCAACTGTTCCAATGTAGGGCATAGGTACTCTGCTGCTCATATCTAGTTGCTAACAGTAGAGTTGTTAAGTTGTAAAAGAGGAATAAAACTTTGAAAAGAATCCCTTTGTCTGTGTCTGGACTTGGCTACTGGATTAGACTGAGAGAGGCCTCCAAGGAGCCCTTGACAGGGAGAAAGAAAGAAGCAAAGAGAACGCTGAGAGCTAGCTAAGGTTGGAAGCACCTTGGGGTACCTCTCTCCAACAGTGGTGTTGGTGTGGTAGAGCCCGGGCTCACAGGATGCAGTATCAGCACTTTTTTCTTTCTCTTTTTTTAATTCGCAAGGATGTTGACATTATCTGCCACACCCTCACACCCCTCAGACCTCCCTGTTCCCTCTGAGCTTAGCTGGAATCCTCACAGTACCTGTGATTTTCCCAGCAACAATATATTGTTTTGAGCTATCCCTGTAGTAATGCAAAGTATTTTGGGGTGGCTTGGTCTTGAATGGGCAATTAAAACCTCTTAGCTTTACAAAAGACCTGCTCCTGGTAGAGATGAAAACTGCTAGAATGGCTCTGTTGATATGGATCAATGCAGCTGCCTGAAGTTTTGGACTCTCCTTGGCGGGCTGTCATGATGAGTACCTGCACTTCAGAATTTACTACAACACCACTGGTCTCCAAGGCTCTGATGTGAAGTAGTGGATCTGTTACCTTGTAGGAGTGCATATGCTGCTTGCCTCCACCTATGCTCTACCTGTATATTTATAAATAAACCAAATACTACAAAAATGCATAAGTGTCCAATGCTCTGTCCTCTAAAGAAAGCCAGAGTTACAATGGAAATGGAACCAATTCCATAGGGAGGTAGTGAGCTCTCCCATACTGGAGGCATTCAAGATGAGTCTGCAGTGCACAGCCACCTGTCAGGTGTCAAGGGCTCCTTGGAGGCCTCTCTCAGTCTAATCCAGTAGCCAAGTCCAGACACAGACAAAGGGATTCCTTTCAAAGCTTTATTCTTCTTTTACAACTTAACAACTCTACAGGTAGCAACTAGATCTGAGCAGCAGAGTACCTATGCCCTAAGTTGAAACAGTTGGTCCCCGTTTGAAAGGGAATTACTGGCAGACCCCTGAACTTAAGGACTAGGGAGAGTCCCTCCCCTTTTCCCTTGGATCCTCGGGGCGCAGCCGTTGTTTGCGCGCCAACCAGGCACTGCGCCTCCTTTCCGCTCCCTCCATCTGGCGCTGCTCTCTGCGTCTGCATCGCACATCCACCAAGTCTGCTATCTGTGCTCGGTCACTCCCTGGACTGCTTTCTAATCTAGGAATGCTGGTGGGAGGAATCTCCGTCAGCTGTGGGCCCTGGGAAAGAGGAGCGCGCTCCTCTCCCAGGAGCGACTGCTCTTCCTCAGAATCAGAACTACTCTGGGATTCTATGGGCTCAGTGTCCACCCTGACATCAGGGATGCTCTGACTTGGATTCCTGCATTGAGCAGGGGGTTGGACTCGATGGCCTTATAGACCCCTTCCAACCCTACCATTCTATGATTCTGTGAAAGTGCTGCCCCTGAAACTTATCATACCTGAGGACATCGGGAGCATGTAAAGTATGGAGACTTGAAGCTTGCAGACATCCATACAAATGCTAGACAACTGAATATTTAATATGCTACATGATGAAGTCTATATCAAGCAGGGCTGGCCCACTCATGAAGCAGGATGAGGCACCTGCATGAGGCAGCAGAGCTGGGAGAGCAGGGAATTGCGCTGCTCCCCTGTCCCCAGCCCAGCAAGCCCACCGCCACATGCAGCAGGTGAGAGCGGTGAATTTTGCCACTCCCTCGCCCCCAGACCCAGCCCAAGACCCAGTCCAGAGAGACCCACCTCCAGTGGGTGTTCTACTACAGAGCCCTGCCAACCGCTTTCCTGCCATGGCATTTGCCACAGCAAGAAAGTGGCTGGCGGAGCTGTTCAGAGCAGGCGCTGGCCATCTGTGGCTTTGGGGCTCCAGGGCTTTCCTGAGATCTCAGCACATGGCCAATACCTCATGAAATCTCATCCATGTGCCAACATCTCACAAGAGTGCACTGCAGAGCCACCATGAGGGCCCCACAAGGCAGCAAAGGAAGGTGGGCTCTCTGGGCTGTGGCTGGTGGCAGGGAGAGGGTTGTATGGTGGTGGCGGCATGAGTTCTGCTTCAGACAGCAAGAGAGCTCGCGCTGGGCCTGATATAGAGGATGATGGAATATGCATAGTTGAGAGGGGGTGACGAGAGAAGGGTACTGGGGCGGCGGGGAGAGATTCTGTTATCTGTTGCCCTTTCTGAAAATGTTGTCTTGTAAGGGTAGGGTGGGAGAGGGGGAGAAAAACAACAATGTAAAACCATTTGCTATAAATTGTAAATTCATAAAAATAGACTCCAGGAATCCAATGTGAAAATCTGTCTGATTTTCACAGTAAACCATCAGCAGAACCCTTGTTCACATCAGTAAGTCTAGCATCTACCTAGAACTTTGAGAATCAGTCTGATTTCTTTGTAGCTATGTTGCATCCCCATCTGCTCCAACAACTGCTGGTGAAGTTTTAAATTCTGCATTTTGAAAGCCCGGTGCAGTTATAACTGCTTTAACTATGTCATGAAACCACTGAATTTTTCTTCATATCATGTAGCATTTTCTATGTAAAGTGTCGAGACTGGGTGAGGCAACCTACCTTAGGGAAATCACAGCCCCTTTCTCTTCTTTTAAATCAACAGCATTTCTCAAAGAGAAACCCAAGGTTATCCTGAGGGGAGATGATCCTGAATCAGGACTCATTCTGTATTGCAATATTAAAACAATGTAAGCCATGTTGGTCCATAGTTGTTGTTTTTTTAAAGGCAAAATCCATGGCCAGGCAATGAAATTTTGTGTATATTTAGTTGTTCCTAAGAAAGGGATTGCCAGACGATGGAGTTTGGAATCACTGTACATGTTTAATTCTTTAATGTTCTTGGTCTAGGTAAGAGGTTAATTTGCCCTCCTTTTCCAAATGGCAGCTGCTTCCCATTATCCTGACAGCTCTGAAGCCATAGGCTGCTAACGGTATGTGGCTGATAACTTCACACAGTTTCTCTGGTTCATCCAGCCTTACTCAGAGGGGAATAATGGTGGCAGGGTGTGTGTCTGTGTGGGTGTGCATGCATGTATGCATGGGTGGGGTTGGGGGTGGTTGCCAGTTCCCACCACAGAAGAAGGGAGTGATGTTTTCCCATAGGGCCCTCATCATTCTCAGTGCAGTGCAGCCCTATGGTTGCTAAGCAACCCTTTTGCATCTTCCATAGCTGCCTCTGAAGATTCTGTGGGCCCAACTGCACCTGGGGTTCTGACAGCAGCACAGCTGTTTGCTCGATTGCTGCTGACACATAGACAAGGGAGGTGAAAGGAGCACCTCCAGCTCTGTGAAGAGTGCTGGGCTTAGGAGGTCAGGGGGTGCCTGGCAGGCAAACAGGCATCATGACTACCATGGATGAAGAGGACTTGAGCGAGTATTTCCGGATGCAATATGGACAGAAGCTGCTGAAACTGCTGATGTGAGTTAAACTTCCCCATCTTTCCTTCTCTCCTACCCCTTGTGCTGTGCCCTTCTACCTCTTCCCTCCCTTACTCTGGGCTCCCCTCTCTTCTACTTTCCACCCTCCCTAGTTTTTCTTCCCTGCTCCCACATTTTGGTATCGGCCGCTTTGTCCTTCCATCTAGTCCTGCATCTCATTTCTAGCAATAGCCAACCAGGTTGCCTCTGGGAAGCCTACAAGCAGAGTATAGAATCATAGAATCATAGAATAGTAGGGTTGGAAGGGGCCTACAAGGCCATCGAGTCCAACCCCCTGCTCAATGCAGGAATCCAAGTCAGAGCATCCCTGACAAATGGCTGTCCAGCCTCGTCTTGAAGGCCTCCAGTGTGGGAGAGCCCACCACCTCCCCAGGTAATTGGTTCCATTGCCGTATTGCTCTGACACTCAGGAAGTTTTTCCTGATGTTCAGTCGGAATCTGGCTTCCTGTAACTTGAGCCCATTATTCCGTGTCCTGCACTCTGGGATGATCAAGAAGAGATCCTGGCCTTCTTCTCTGTGACAACCTTTCAAGTACTTGAAGAGTGCTATCATATCTCCCCTCAGTCTTCTCTTCTCAAGGCTAAACATGCTCAGTTCTTTCAGTCTCTCTTCATAGGGCTTTGTTTCCAGTCCCCTGATCATCTTTGTTGCCCTCCTTTGAACCCTCTCCAGTTTGTCTGCATCCTTCTTAAAGTGTGGTGCCTTATTGTATGAAGGCAATAGTATTCCCCTGTAGTATGGGAAAATTGAGTTTGTGTGTGCGTGTGTGTAAGTTAACCCCCCCTCCTCCAGTGTTGTTGTCCAATCTAATCCTCCCTGCTCCTGCCCTGCTACTATTTACTCTTTTTAAAAATGTGGGATATCCTGATCATAGATCTTTATATCACATCTAATATGGCCCTTAGGATCTTTGATGAGGGACTTCATAAAACCCTTTTTGGATGTTCAAGTATGTAGTATCGGCTGGATCACCCCATCTACACATCTGTTGATACTCCCAAAGAACTCTAACAGGCTGGCAAGGCAAGGTACTTGCATTTGCAAAATCTATGCTGATGCTTCCTCAGCAAGGCTTTTCCTTCTATGTGTTTAAAAGAAGCATGATTAAAGCTAGAATTTTTACCAGTTTATCAGAGCACAGACATTATGCTGACAGTTCTGTAATTCTATCATTCAGGCAAAATTTCTTTACAATGGAAGCCTTCTCACCTTTTTGTTTATATTACTGTTTAACTGTGCTCACATCTTCATGGGCTTGTTTGTACCTTTTCTAATCTATTGTATACATTTTAGTTGAGTCACTGTCATAGTGTTTTTTAAATAACCTCCAGGGTTCCTGAATGAAGCTTCCATTTTTAATGAATCCCCTCATTTTTTTAGATTTTATCTCTTCCGAAATTAAACTGCATTGGAATTTGTAGGTATTTCCCCTACTCACATATATGTGAAATTTGATAGTGCTGTGGTCACTGTTCCCAAATGGTTCAGGAACAGTTCCTGATCATCAGATCCTGGGTATCACTCAGTACGGATCCTTGATTTAATTATCACCTCCTCTCTTGTTGGCTCCATGACTACCAGTTCTCTTTTCGTTCATGACATGTTTCTTTGTCTGTCTTCTGTTGCCTTCACTGCTTTCATCTCCCTTTCTTCCACTTTTACCATTGAACATTTATCTTCTTCTGCCATACCCCTTTTACTTGCTGGGCCTAAAACAGAATACAGCTTCCATAATATTCTCACTGCTCCATGCTGTATGCAGATGAGCTGCAGACTGGAGCCCTAGTCTGTTCTCTAGCTAAAAGGCTCACCCCTAACCCAAACATCTTTGGACAAACAGGGCTTCCTCTCATCTTGCCCTTTCCATCTGAAGGTGTGTGTATGTAATATAAAACATACCTGTCCCATGGGTCCTATGATTTGTAAGGATCTCTGCACTCTTCATGAGAAAATGATTGCTCTCTTTGATTAGGAAATTCCCAGTATCAGAGGAGCAGTCCCCATCTCCCTCCATTCGGCTCCTGGAGAAGAAAAAAGAAGCCAAATTGGTGCATCAGGCTATGGAGGCACAAAAGGAGGTGAGATTCTCCAACTGGAGGGGATGGCATTTTATTCTCTTTCTATCCCAGATGACCAGCTCTACCATACTTCATTACCAGCCAGTTCCAAGTAGGGATGTGCGGATTTTGTTAAATCTGTTCTGTCTGTGTTTCGTGGACTGTCAGGCATCTTTCATTCCATCATCCACTCATTGACAGAATCTGATTTCTTTAACCAGAATTTCATTCTACTTGCACTAATTCACATTAGCACTAATGTACACTAGTGCAAATCCTCCCCCAAAGTAAAAAACAAAAAAACAAAAAACTAGTCTGTAAATCTGCAGGATCCATATGACTCAGAAAAAAACAGTCCATGGCAGAATCTGCAGGTTGGATTGATAGAAATCCAAACATTGTGGATTTCTCCAACATCCCTAACTCTAAGTCACAGAACCACACAGCTGACATTTAATTGCCAGTAAATCACACACCATTTGTTTAATCTGTTGCCACCAAAACAGCTCCTGGTCCATCTTTGACATTTTGCCACATGTGGGGCCATGTTTGTATTTTGGCATAAAACCAGTCACAGACATACAGCTTTTCCACTCCTCACAGAAGAAAAATCTCTACTGTAAGCTGATAGCTGATTGGTCTCTTCCCTCTCTGAACCCTTCAGGCATTTAAGACAAGGATGGAATCCCTGAACAACCGGTGGGAGGAACTTGGTACAAAGGAGGTCCAGTTGAAAGCATATATCAGGAAATTTGAGCAATTCATACAGGTATCATCGGATCCTGCTCCTAAGCCATAATGCCCGCTCCTCTTTTGTCTTTATGGATAGGACAGGCCTCATTGTGATCCAGCTGAAGCCACACATATGTACAGGCTAGCTTTTCTCCATCCAGTAGTGTAACTAAGGTGTGGTGATGGGGGTACCTGCCCCTGGGGTATAACTTGGATGAGGGCACAAAATAGGCAAGGCTTGGTCTTGAATAGCCATTAACTTTATCAAAGACCTGTTCCTAGCAGAGGGAAACTCCTAAATCTGATTTGTTGATATGGATCAATACTGTAGCCTGCAATTTTTGACTCTCCCTGGGGGTGTGGCCATGGGGACTGTTATAAGGAGCTCCTGCTACACCACTGGAAAGACCCTTCTCTGCCTGAGACCCTGGAGGGCTACTGCCCATCAGAGTAGATACTGCTGGGCTAGATGGCAAATAGCCTGACCTGATATATGTCAACTTCCAGTGTCCCTCTGACATCCTCATATGCTCTGATAGGGAGGGAGGCCCTGGAGCCCATATTGGCACCCACACCCACTAGTCACTTTTTGCCTCTTCTCTTGGTTTCTTTTGAATGCTATATGTTGCTGTGGGGGGTTGGGGCTTCAACCTGGGGGCCATTAGGAGAATGACCAGAAACGGATCAGAGCATTGAAGAAAGCCAACAAGGAGCGGGAACTGAAGAAGCAGCGGGTGAAGGAGCTGGCCAAGGCCAAGCTGGAGATGACAGCTCTGAAGCAGCAGCATCAGAAGCTGTACAACAAGTTGCAGCAATACTCCATCTTCAACAAATACCTGGAGAGAGTGGTGGAGGTCTCAGAGGTATGTATGAAGAATAGTGCTAAGATGGGGATGCTAAGAAGGGAGGCAAAGTCTAAGGGTACATCTAAATGGCAGCTGTTCATTTCTTGGTTTGGTGCTTCTGCGTGCTAAATCAGAGAAGTCGCTGGAGGGATGAAGTGCAAACACTGAAAAATCAGGTTACCTGGTTGTAGTTGTGTCTGACTTGGTAACACCAAATCTGCAGATCAAGTTTAACATTGGCTCTGCAGTGATACACCAAACTATGAAATCTGAATGGCACAAGAGCAGGAACATTGGTACGACTCCTGTTCCAGGCTGGCATCTGCATGGTTTTGTGAGAAGGAGTGAATTTGTATCTTGGACATTGGTCCCACTATTTGCTGCATTCATGCAGTCAAGCTTTAGCTCCAGATAGTGCAATATTTTTTTCTGAACTAAATTTATTTGTATAAACCATAGGATATTACAAAAGGTTACAATAGAGGCAAGCCATCACCTTAACAATTAATGGAAATTAATTTTAAAAACTTTGCTATGATTTTCTTAGCGAAAAAAGATACAGCCTAGGTCAGCCTTCCCCAATTTGGCACCCTCCAGATATGTTGGACTGCAAGCACCCTTCACACCAGGATGCTGGCTGAGAATTATGGGAGTTGCAGTCCAACACATCCAGAGAGCACCAGGTTGGGGAAGGCTAGCACAGGTCAAATACCCATTGTATAATTATAGCAGATGGTGAGACCCAGACTCGTCTCGCTGTGCGCAGCTTTCCCAAGCCAGGATATTGGCTGCACAGCACCACGGTGCTGCGGTCCATCAGCCTTTTGTTTCTACTTGTTGCGGAGGGGGGTAGAAATGTGACCCACAAGGTGCTATGGGTTGGAACTGCCTGTCAGTTAAGTTAGGATCAGTCTCTCAGGGTGCAGGACAGTAATGCAAGGCATCCCCTGCAGTTTGAGGAGATCCGGGAAGTCATCGGACGCTACAAGACGCTGGTCGGGATGCACCGGGATCTCGTGCAGTCGGCCCAGGAGGGGCTGGAGTTGATTGAGCAAGCCAAGGTCCGCCTGGCCCGCTACAAGGAGGAAAAGGATGATGAGATTCTGCAGCACAACAATGAGCTGGCACGCCTGCAGCTGCGTTTTGACCATGCCCGGAGCGATGTCATTGTCTGGGTAAGGGGCAGGGCGGGGTGGGACTTCATCCTTCCCAAGGAGCACTGGTGGGTAACTCTTCAAGCTGGTCACTCCAAAATCGGGTGGTGTGTCTGAAACCAGCCTGAATGCATCAGCTCCCCTGGGGTTCTGACCTTCTCTCTTCCTGAACCAACTGTGCTTACGTCAATTCACTCCTCCAGGTTAACTGCAGCCAGGCAAGGGTATGAGTCATGGGCAGACAAATTTTACCCTTGACTAGCTACAGACAAGCCCCGGCTCCGTGAGGGAGCCCCTGGGAATCAGTGAGAGCCATCAGCATTGGTGGCAGCACACTACTGGGGCCAGCAGACCTCTCTGGAGGTATTCTAAATAATTGTATTTGCCCACCTTGGATTCAGACTTCGGGTAAGGGAATGACACATGCATTGGCTAAATGTAGTCCCTTAGCATCAAACTGAAACCACATTCCGCATAATGAGAGCATGTGCCTGTTGATGATTCTGGGAGCCTGAGGACCTCACTGTGCAGCCATCTGTCCTGCTCTCTATCTCGAAGCTCTTCTCATTTTAAAAAATCAGTTGTGCCTTTATGTTAGGGTGGGCAACTTCCACTGTCTCAGGGCCAATTTTGCTCCCCTGCTTGGAACCCAGCAGAGGCTGCCTCCTCCTCCTCCTCCAAACTGCTGCCATGGCGCTGCTGAATTTGCTGCTAGATTTTGCCAGGGGCAAAAGAAATGCTGATTTCCCTTTAAAAGAAGGCATTCAGGGAGCACATGGTTTGTTTTAAAGCACAATTGCATTCCTGGACATATCTGGGAGCATAGTTTTGCTTTAAAACAAGGTGTGCATGCCCCCACATGCCTTGTTTGAAAGGAAAATCAGCATATTTTTCCTGCCCTGTCCTGCCGAATTTCACCGGCAAATTTGGTGGCAGAGCTGTGGGGCTGCAAAATCAGCCAGAAGAGGTACACATGCAGCCCGGAGCCATATGTTGCCCACCCCTGCTTTATACCCCACCTCCTCTTTGACTCAACACTTTCTAACCTAGGTTGCCATCTTATTTCTTGCATGAAAAGCAGAAATAAACTGGAGTTTTTCCCAGCATGAAGCAAGCTGCACCTGTTTGATTTCTGTCTGACATGCAACAGTTGCAGGCACCAAGTCTCTGAGAAGAATAAAGGTGGTGACCCTATTCCACTCACTCCTGAAATACACAGAGTTTATTTCTCCTAGTCCCGGCTTTCTAGCTGCAGCAAAAGCACTAGAGCAGGATTCTCTTTGCTCCTGCCCAACTGTGAAGACAAACCACAGCACACTTGCCTCCAGGCTGCCCCTTTTTCTAGGGGGATGGTTTGCCTTCCTAGAATGAAAAGCAAGCCCATTTGCTAGCCGTTATCATGGTTTTGCCCATCTCTTTCCTGCAAAACCTCACGGGAGATCCAAGGGTCAAGTTTGTGTGTTGTTATTGTTGTTGTTTTACCTAGACCTGGCTAATGTTTTTAAAGATCACCCCAAAAATGTACTCAGCAAACTTTTTTTGTATCATCCTGGTGTAAAAGGTGCTTTCATAACCCAATTTCCAAAAAGTCCTTGTTGAAAACCATTGCAACGTGTCCAAGATGGAGTTGACCACATCATCTCTGCAGCAACTGCAGCCCACCTAGCAGGAGGTAAAGGGCAGAAAGAGACAGCACACAAAATTTCAGGCTGCCTCTGAAAAAACAACCCCAACACCAAAGTCATTAGGAGCAGCCAGAAGATATTCACCATTATCCTTAGTAATATGACACAAACAACATCTTATGAGTCAGAGAGGGGTAACAAGAGGCAGGGCTTGTGAACTGCCAGTTTGAGCTAGGCATGAAAATGAATGACATCATGCACCCAAACTGGGTCAGCCCACTTCTGTCTGGTAACAAGCCTCTTAGCATTTGAATCAAAATTCCATAACAGCAGACAGACAGATAATGCACAGAACATTAATCTAGTCAGGGGGAAAGGTACGTTAAGCAGACCAGATTGCACAAAAGAAATGTAACAGAGAAAGATTGTGGGGAGAGTGGGACTGCTCAGGCTGGCTGCTTTGAAAGCTGTACTAAGCCCCCAAATACAGTTTGAGGTTCTTTTAAAATGGAAGCTAGCAATGGACACATTAGCCAGGATTAGGGCGCTCCCACATGCGGCTTTCACTGTGCAATTGCACTGCCTCATTCACAGAATTTTATAGGAGGTCCAGGTGATAATGTCTCCCATTGGTAGCCCTCCTGTGTTTTCCCACTGCTGCTTCTTTCTTTTTTCTTAACAGAAAAAACCCATTTAGGAAAAAAAATGGAACAACCACACAATGCCTTTTGAGTGTTTGTGCTAGTAGCCCTCCACCTGGAAGCACCTTTAGTCATGTTCATCAAAACCCTTTTGACATTTTCTGTGTTGTCTTCTCCACAGGAGTCACGTTGGGCCCATATCCAGAATACTGCTGCTAAGAAAACCCTAATGTTGGGCACCATCAAGATGGCCACATTGAACCTCTTCCAGAGTGTAAGCAAGCAGATGAAGGAGGCTTTAATGGTGCCTGTGGAGGACACCCATAAACAGCTGGATATGGTATGCATGGACAACATTGCCCCCCTCCTACTATCCAACTGAGGGGACAGGAGCATTCCTAGCCAGATGACCACAAAAAAAAAGGAACATTCTCTTCAGGCATCTAGGGCAGGGGTACTGAGCCTCTTTCAATTAGACGGCCAAATTCAATTTCAGTTGTTGGGGGCACATTCCAGTGGTGGGTGGGGCCAAAGCAAAGGGGTGGGGCCAAAAATAAGGGAAAGGAATCATCAGGTTGAAAAAGGAATTGCAGAAGCTGATAGCAATGCCAGGTAAGACCAATATCTGTAGCATCTCTCCCAGGCACTGAGTGTTTGAGGATCTTGTTTCTCCATAAAGCTCCTTTGGTACCACACCCTAGATAGCAGGGATGTTGAACCTCTTTCAGCCTGGGGGCCAAATTCCATTTCAGAGAAGCTTCCAGGCACCACATTCCAGTGGTGGGTGAGGCCAAAAGCACAACAGATGTGGCTAAAAATGCCCACATATTGTAGCTCAAAGTAAGCCCACTTATTGTAGCTTACTCCCAGTACCTAAGCCTTATGAGAGGCATTTCAACCTTTTAGAATGGGGGAAAAACTGCACAAAAGCTGGGAAACCACCAAATATTCAGTGACTGGGGAAAGGGAGTGGAGCCAGGGGATGAGGCTTGGCCACTGGGTATCCTGAGGGGGGGGAGTAGGGTCCCAGGAGAGCTGGACTTGGCCCCTGGGCCTAAGGTTCTGCACCCCAATCAAGGGCGTGTAATCCATTTGGGGACAGGGGAAGAGGTATTAAGTAGTGTGATACAATACAAAGGTATTCACGAACGTAGAATCCAAACAGTGACTTAAGTAGAACCTATCCCATTCCACTAGGGCTTGGAGCTTACAGGGGAAATGGTAGAAAACTTACTAAAGTAAGGTCACATCTGGACAGGTGTCTTCTGGTAAGGTCACATCAAGTATCTGAGAATGTAGCTGGATTTGGCAAAACACATCCATCAGTCAGGCCTTATCAGGACCACGGAAAGCTCCCAGCAAACTTTGCTGGCTATATGTTATCGTCTATTGCAGCCTTCCCCAACTTGGTGTCCTCCAGATGTTTTAGACCACAACTCTCAGAATGCCTGATGGCTGGCCATGCTAGCTCGGGGTGATAGGAGTCTAACAGATACGGAATGTACCAGGTTGGGGAAGGCTGCTCCTATTGTAAGTACTTCAGAGTCGTTTCTTCGGCAGTGAGATGAAGACTTGCAAAGGCCAGCGAGCTGGCCCTGCTCTCCTGGAGGAGTTGGCTATGTTTTTAAAAGGGTCCTTCTGCGGTTCTGTATCTGCTGGCTTCTGCTAGGAAGAGGAGCAGGAGATGGAGAAGGCTGAGGAAGGCTGAAGGGCCATGTCCTCGGGCCAGGAGAGCATGGGAAGACGTGCTGAAAGTGGACTATCGCGTCTTGCTCAGGGGGCTGGGTTCAGGGGTCGTGACAGAGCCCTGATGGATCAGACAAGGTCCATCTAGCCCAGGGGTGGGCAACTCGTGGCCCTCCAGGTGTTTTTGCCTACAACTCCCATCAGCCCTAGCCAGCATAGGCAATGGTGAGGGAAGATGGGAGCTGTAGGCCAAAGCATCTGGAGAGCCACAAGTTGCTCACCTCTGATCTAGTCCAGCATTCTGTTTCTAGCAATGGCCAGACCCCTGACTCTTGGAAGTTCACAGGCAGGGCACAAAGGCTTCAGTCCTCCCTCGCTCTTTGGCAATGGAGTCTGGTACTCAGAGGTCTGCCAGTCCGCATTGCAAGAAGCACCAAGGAGACACATCGGGGAGGCTCATGTCTGGCTGGGACAGAATCTGGGACAGGCAGTGATGGCTCTGCTGTTGCGCCACAGTGTATTTTGGCCACTGTTGTCCATCCCCACAAACACAGTTCTATCTTCCAGATCAGCAGCACTGCTTAAATTCCAAAGTACCATTCAATTTAAGCTTGTACTAATGTGATAGTCACCCCCATTTTACTAATCTGATGTGAACCCACCCCCACTTTGCTCTCAGATCCAGCAGTTTATCCAAGATCTGTCAGACATCTGGGCAGAAGTGAAGAAGAAAGAGCAGAACAGATCACAAACGGTAGTGCCAAAGGACATGTAGGAGAAACAGTCTAATGCCTCCCACCACTCCTCTCTCTGCTCATCCCCTCTCTGATGCTTGCTTGGATTCTGGCAAAGCTGATGCCCCATTAATGCATAGCAATTCATACCCTCCCTATCCTCCACATTCCATTCCTTGGACACAAACCAAAGTCTGTATATATGGTATGTATGGTATAAAGAGTATATTCTTTTTATATATGGTATAAAGAGTATATTTTAGGTAACATAGTTTTGGCTTCTCAGTTGTGTTTGTTCTCATGTTTGATAAGAGTAGTCCTGTGCCTTGAACCCAGAGCAAGCAGCCTGATGATGAATCCAATAGAACCAGGATGCCAGAGCATGGTCAGACAAGGGAGATGGAGAATGAAATGCATTCTTTAAGCATTTCCTTGTTTGCAAGCTTTTTGATAAGAGGAGTACTCCAAATCCATTGTCCTATGTTTCCCATGCTATAGAACAAATGTAGGAAGTGCAATCTCATGCTGCTCTGCAACATTTACATCAAGGGTGGGCAACCTGTGGCCTTACGGATGTTTTGGCCTACAACTCCTATCATTCCTCAAAACTGGCTAGGGCTGATGGAAGTTGCCTAGTAGGTAAATCAGGTTCATCACTGGTAGATGGACCATTAAGTACCTCATGCTAATCCCTGCCCCTGCCCTGTACACAAGACACCCCACCTCCTTGAGATTTCATGACAGCTGATGTTTGCCCCATATGGTAAACTGGAGAGGAGGGGTTACATGTAAAAGAAGAGGAACTGTGCATGAACGGGGAACCAGTGGCTGCAAGGCAGATACAGACAATGGGGCCTCTCCCCTATTAAAGTCAAGGGGAGGCTTTTTCAAATCTAATTGCTGTGGGGGATGTTTCTGAGTGGGGGATCACAGCTGGAGGGTTAACCCTCCTTCTATGTTGAGTCCTCCCCAAACAGCTCCCCCCCACACACACACGGCAGCAATTAGGCTTGAAAAAGTAGGGCTATGCACTGCTTCTATTCCGGATCTGAATTCCAAACCTAAGTGGGGTGATTCAGACTGAATTGGTGCAAAACGGGTCAGATTGATCGGAATCACTTTGGATTGCTTTGGACAGATCTGGATGATTCTGAAGGCTGGATCTGGGCAATGTAACAATTTGCTTAAGATTAGGGAAGGGGAGAGGAGGAACTGGGAGGGGGAAACTGAGCCTTGGCAAGTGACATCTCTAGGTGCCAATGGGGCTGAACTTTCAGCCCAGCAGTCTCCAATGACATTGGTGGAGGAGGGGTTGCATGTAACAGGAGATTCTGCTTTCAGTTCCCAGTGTGAGAGACAGTTGGTAGAAGGAGAGTTCTTTATTCTTGGATTGTGCTAGTGCAGCATTTCCCAGTACCTACCCAGCCCTTCTCAATTCCCTTTCTTAGTTTTCCCTTTCCCTTAATTCCTTCCCTTCCCATTTTTCAACTCTTTATCTATGTACTTACAAAAACACAAAACAAAATAAACCTTTTCTCTTCTGTTAGGCTTTAGATAGATAGCATTTGTATTATTTCCATTCCCCTCACCCCTTAGCATGTGTAGGTAGTTTTTTCTTTCTGTGTCTGCTTTGTCTTGGTTTTGTGTGTGTGTGAGAGAGTGAGTGAGTGAGTGAGTGCACCATGCACAGTATTGTGCACAAGCAAACTGTGTGTGGCCAAAGCAGTACAGTCCAATATATACTGTGGGGCAAAGCACTACACAATACACACTATGAAGCATTGCTTGTTTTCCCTTGTATACATCAAATGACCATAAAAAGAATATGATGATGAGCTAGGCTATATGCATTTTTTAAAAATGTTTGCTTTGTCTTAGCCTTCCTTTTACAAATGGGGAAAAGGGCTGCCAAAATGTTCAGGGGGCTGGAACAACTCCTCTATAAAGAAGGCTTCAAAGTTTGAGCTATTTAAATTAGAAAAAAGGCCATAAGAGGGGAGGTTTATAACATTATATGGAGTAGAGAAAGTGGAGCAGTGCAATAAATAAGCTCCACTGAGTTCAGTGTGACTTACTCCCAGGTAATGTGTATTGCAGCCAAAGAGAGGTTTAACTTTTTTCTTCCCTTAATGTGAAGAGCCTCACCTCATCCAGTGAAGCTGAATAGTGGCAGATTCAGGACAGACAAAAAGAAAGTACTAGGGAAGAGGGGTTATTTTGCAATTCAAAAAAACCTACACCACAGATTAGGGATAGTGACCTCCCAACTGTTGCCTTAAACACCTTCTGATTAGGATCTCTAATCCCCTGTGTGGCTTGACAGATTTTTTTTACCTCTTTAGTTTTTCAGAAAAGGAAACTTTATGCATGGCTAGCACAAAAGTCACTGGACCTAACTGCCTGAAATTTGGCAGGTTCAGTCACCTCCATAGGGACTGCCAGCTCCCCAAATTCCATGCACTTATGTGGAAGCACAAAAAAATTACACCTCTTTGCTTTGACAGATTTTCTTGGAAAAAGCAAATTTTATCTGTGGCTAGCACAAAAGCTACTAGACCTAAGTGTCTGACATTTGGCAGGTTCAATCACCTCCATAGGAACTGCCAGGTCTCCAAATTTCATATATTTATAATAAAAACTTTAAAAGTTATGGGCATTTCTGTTTTCTAATGCAAGTCAATGGGAAATGTAAAATCTGAATAATTCAGATTTCTGAATTTTGCTTTGGACCTGGAGTCCAGAGTGGGTCAGATCGGGTCTGAATCGGTCCGAAGCAGATTGGGGCTGAATCCAAAGCTCCAAATTGACCTCCAAAGCAGTTTGGGGGTCCATGCACAGCCCTATGAAAAAGCCTCTGATTGGCTCCAGTGGGAGGCTTTTTTTAAAGCTTAAATACTTCACAAGGGGGACATCTTCGTGTGCATGTGTGTGTGTGTGTGTGTGTGTATGAATGAATGGATGTGGACATGAGGGAGGGAGGGAGGGAGGGTATGTGTGTGTGTGAGAGAGAGAGAGAGAGAGAGAGAGAGAGAGAATGAGAATGGGTGACATCACCCACTGCTGGCACACAGCTCCTGGAAGGAAATGTGGCCATCAGACCACATCTTTAAAAGGGTACCCACTCAATGAGCTAAGAGATGGAAGACAGGGATGCACAGGCAGATAAGGTCACTCAGATCTACCAAGACCTGGAGCGTCTTGACCCTAGCAGAAAAGTGAAGACAGAAAGAACATCCGGCCATTTCCTATTTAAGATGCTCTCATTACAGCTAATTAGAACTTCACAGATGACATAGCAACTTAACTCCTTGGCTAGCAGCACTACAGCTGCAGAAGGGAACTGCCAGAGTCTGGAGTACTGCTAGTGGTGCTAGCTTAACAGCCCTCTCAATACAGCTATCTGTGCTGTAACTATCAACCAATAATTGCACAGGAATAGATGGCCAAGCACAGAGCTGACCGGCTCCTCTCTCTGTCATGGGAGTGACAATTCGCATTCTGCACACAGCATCTTTAATTCAGCAAAGAAAGCAAGGGTGATTAGAGCATGAGCAGCATAGATTCTGGAAGAGGCCCCCACACATTCAGAATGCAGCAAAGGGCAGAGCCTCTGGCAGCAGCCAGTGCTGAGCCCATCCACATGCTGGTGTCATTTTCAGCTCTGCAGTGCAATCAGGTGGAGCTGATGACACAAATTTGGCAAGGATGAGTTGAGCGGGAAAAAATGTCTCATCTCTGGAGGCCACGATGACTCACGCCCATTTGCCTCATTTCACTTGGAGGCTGCGGGGCCTCCACACTTTTTGCAGCACATTCAGGGAGTGAAAAATAACAGTGAGCAGGTGGTGCATCCTCTGACCGTGCAACCAGAAGGAACGGAGTGGAGAAAGAAAGCCTTTAGGAAAAGCAATGATACCTTCCATTCTATGTGGTTCAAAAGGCATGGAGGACTATGTTCACTTATGCTGGATGTCCTTTTGCCTCTGCCACTGTATGCTCCAGATCCATCATCCACCCCATGTTCTATTGTGCTTTAGGTGACTTTGCTGCCAGCTGAGCACAAACAGACAAACAAAAGCCTTAAACTCTTTGTCATTCATCACAAGTCCCTAGCCCCTGCAGCTGTCCTTCTGAAATGTTGAAGGATTTCTGCCAAGGGTACTGCCATGATGCATGCCATTTTCATACAAATTGCCAAAACAAACAAACCACACGGTGTGGGGGGGAAGGGAAACAACCCCCCCATGAAGACTCCTTTTCTACAAAAAACCATCCTTCCAAAATTTTGTAAGTTTTGTATCTAGGGCCACCTTTATGCTGTATGCCATTTTCAAAACAATTGCCCACAAACCATACAGAAGAATAAGTGCACCTTTTTTTTTTGGTAACCTCCTAAACTATAAAGGCTGCTTTTTCACACCCACTCACATACAAACATACACTCACACACAAAGCCTATTCATCTGGAACTTGGCAGGCTTGATCTGCTCAGAAGCAGCGACCAGTCCTACAATTTTTATCCAATTCTGCCCCCCGCACCTCCCCTTTTAAAGAAGAGTTATTTCTCTGAGATTTGGCAGATTTCATCCCTCACAAGGGGCCACTATTCTTATGAATGTGACCCAATTCTGTCAACAAAAAATTATAGTCATTTGTTGATTTCCAGTAATAGTCACCAAGAGGCACAAAGCTTTGGATTTCTGAACCGAAATTCAGATTTGGACCTGAGTTGAATCAGGCAGCCTCTGAATCAGTCCGAGATAAATAAGGCTGTTTTCTGAATCACCAAATCAGGGTCTGAACTGAATCTTGTGGTCACTTTATGCCCCTACTATTAAACCAATTTAAGTGTGAGAGATGCAAATAAGTTCCACATTACTTTGTGAATAACCCTTCAGGTATTGGTCCAGCAGGGAGTACTGGAGTCAAAGGAATAATCAAAATGCAGCTGTTGTTTTAGGTTTTGAAAGTCAGGCAGCTTCACTTCCTGACTTGCAGTGCCTAAAATCACAGCCCTCTCCTCTTGAGAATCTGAGATTCAAGACAGTGTGTGCATCGTTACCAAGATGTTCCAGCTATTTCTGATTTGATACTGTTTTCAATCAGTTTCTAAAGAGAAGCTTCATTACACTGGTTCAAAACACAAGGTGGTTTTAACTAATTGGATATGGAATAAATTGTTCTCAACCTTGGCAGATTGTGTAGCATGCCACAGGACTGTGCACATCTAAACTTGTTTTAAACTGTAGTAAAAAGTATTTTATTTATACAGAATATATATATAATAAAATCAACTATATAAAGGCACAAAGTAGGACACATTATCCTTTCATCTTGCAGTAACATGAACTATTAAGAAAAGAGGATATTAGTCAGACTTCCTTGATTAACTTCCTGCAGTGATGGCATGAATTAGGGTTGGATCCTTTCCTCATACAAATCTAGGTCAAGTTTGTTGTAAGTAATTTGCTTCATCTTTAACAGAGAAAGGCCAATTAACACTAGAAGAGAATCTCTCTGTTGGAGGCCACCTGGAGACACTGCTATTGGTTTAGGCTGCAGAGTATGTCCTACATCATCATCTCAGTGAGAGAACTGGGGATTTTCAGCTACAGATGTTAACACCAGAATCACACAATGAACAGCTAGTAATTCCAGTATCGCATCCTGTTATGAGCTACAAATGTAATAAGCATCCTTAAAAGGTAAATCCTTTGGATCTCGTGGGCATAGAAAAGAGTTTATTTTCTCTCTAAAGATACTAAAGCTCTTCTGATAACAGCATGACAGCTAGGTTTGGGCTGCATTAATGGCTGCTTATGGAAAGCCATGCTGAGAACTGTGATTCGCTAAGTGTCAGCAACAATTGCTAACAATTTATGCTAAAATGAAATGTGCCATGGAATATACATTGGATATGCACCTCCCAGACAGTATAGTATGGACTATACAGCAAAAGCACTGGGCAGTACCCAATGAACAGCGAGGGAGCTCTCTGCTGTAGCATTGTTGAATTTAAGTTGGTGAGGACATAGTCAGTGCCTGGATGGGAGAACCATGGAAGCCCCATGTAAGACATTCTGAGAGCTTTGTAAAGGGTGATCAGAATATGTCAAATGAATGTTAAAGAATGCAATAGCGAGGGCTAACTGCATAGCAAAGGTCCACACTGAAATTCCCTAATGCCCTTTAGATGCAGGGTGCTTTTGCGTGGTAAACCTCCAGATCAGCCTTCCCCAACCTGGTGCCCTCCAGTTGTGCTGGACTACAACTCCCAACTTCCCTGCCCAGCCATGCTGGATAAGGAATGGTGGTTGTTGTAATCCAACACATCTGGGGGGTCCCAGGCTGGGGAAGGCTGCTAGATCAATAGGCATGACTAGAAATCTTCTAGATTTCCCTTTCCCCAGTTATTTTATGAGTAGCTGTTCTGCTTTTTCTGGAAAGCTCAGAGTGTGGCTGCAACAGCTTTGGCCTTATGGAAGTTGCTTTTTTTTTATTTTTTTTTAAAGTAGCTAATCAATGGTGGCTGTATCATGGTGTATCTGAACTGGCCTAGACGTTACATTACCCTCACCCAAGCGACTTCTGGGAGGCGAGTTTTCACTGTGTTGTAAAATCTGTAAGTACTCACCATGTGGCACATCATGTGTCTTCTCTTCCCCCCATCCCCATGGCCACCAGTGGTACAGAGCGGAGTCAGAGAAGCACCCAATGTGATTGTGTTCCCCACACAATCGAGATGAGTGTTGTAGATCTTAGCAGCACTGGGGAAAGAAACTCACGGCACTGAAGAGGCTGTGGCACCGGTACCGTATCACCTGGATCTGGTCTCAGCATTTGCTCTAACATGGGAAGTACTGGGCCCTGAAGATTCTCTGAAGTGTCTTGTTGGGAGTAGCAAAATGACACCAAGTCCAACTCCCTCACAATGCCATGCAAGCTTCAGAGAAAAAGCTCCTCTTAACTTTGAAGCAGCAATGATGTTTCCCTCTCCTATAGTTCATCCACGCACTTCCGTAGTGAGTTGACTCCCCTAGGCCCCAACATGTTAAGCTCCTTCTTTTCCCCCACCTCATGGTCAACATTCAAACATAGAAGTTTCAGGACTGCATCAACTATAAATAGATAAATAATTGGAGGAAATAACAGAGCAAAAAAATGGATTATTGGTTGTAAAATGCAAGGTATCTAAACAGGAAATAGACATTACTGGGGCAGGGTGTGTGTCTAGGTATATTCATAATTACTCTGGGATATCTACGAGATGGCTGGTATCCAGCCCAATGGAAACACTGGCCAGATCTACACCTTGTGTCATATCATCACAATCCCCTCATGGTAATGCTATATCCCTCTTGCACATTTATACCTCATAGGATATGTAATGTGCCCCAACAGTCATCAGTGCACTTCAATACTGCTATAAAGCGGTACTGTAGATCTAGCCACTATCTTCTAGCAACCAGAAAACAAGTTTAGCAATACACAGAAACCCCATAATGATTGACATGGCAACAGAGGAATCCCAGGAATCACTTTAAAATATAATACATAGATCTGTATCTGTAAACCACAGGTATTTCATAGATTTGTTAGAATGAGCTGCCCACATATGCAGTAGCTAGGAGATTTAGCAACTAAATTGAAACTGACCTAAATATGAATGATTGAAATGGAAGCCTGTCTCCAGAGTTATTTTTAACTTGGCTCATCTTACAACAGTGTTCATTCTATAATCAAGTGGAGCTTTGAAGAAGGGGGGATCATCTTGTTCTCATATGTGTGCATATGTAGGGTGATCTCTAACTTCCCTTTCATATAAGACAAATGCTGAACAGGATGGTCACCCACTTGAGCAAGTCTGTGACAGGGTGGGCATTCTGTAGCATTGTATGTGGATGGTCCTAGGCCAGAAAAGTTCACCACCAACTATGGTTACAGTTATCAGCTTTCCATGTGCCCTTTACTGCAGGAACGAGAATGGATGCACTTTGTCCCAAGGCCAGCGGTCTAGAGCCCTTGTACCCCACAATCAAATGTTGAATGAAGCCTATGAGCCAAGAGTTATGCACAGACATGAAAATCAGCAAGGTCTCACTACTGCTTTTATCCCTAGTGCTAAGGCAGGGCTGGGGAACATGTGGCCCTCTAGATGCTGCTGGACAGCAGTTCCCAGACTCCCTCACTATTGGCTATGGTGATGGAAGCTGTGCAGTCCAACAACATCTGGAGGGCCACACAGTTCCCATCCCTGTGCTAAGGTGATCAGATGCAAGGAGTACAAAACTTCTTCTGAATCCTCAACCTTGCACAGAAAAGGGCAATTTGCTAAGGGTACCTTTTCTCACAAGCTGCACTTGCTTAAATACCCTGTCCCTCTTTGCTTTTGCCTTCTGTAGTGCAACTCTTTTGTTTCCATGGAATGTAGGACCTTCAGTGCAGAATAAGAGTGAAATGATCATTTACAGCATTCTGGTGAGGTAGAACATTTGTAGGTCTCAGGAAAATGACACATTTTTGTTGGATTGGAACACTTTGCTTTATAGTGACAAACTGAAATGAAACTGAAATGTTGGTTTGATTTCCTTAATGGCATACTGATGGGATGGGATACTATATTTCTGTCCAATAAGGTTACATTAAAAAAATAGAACTACTTAGGCAATCTTTGCCAAATCAATGTGAAAGTTTTAGACCCCATTTGGCACCTACCCTGATGCTGGGAAAGATTGAAGGCAAAAGGAGAAGGGGACACCAGAGGATGAGATGGCTAGATAGCATCACTGTTGCAATGAATATGGACTTGAGCACGCTCCAGGAGAGAGCAGAGGACAGGAAGGCCTGGCGTGCTATGGTCCATGGGGTCACGAAGAGTCGGACACGACTGAATGACTGAACAACTACTGTCTTTCCAGTGAAAGACAAATACTTTTTATTCTCACATATTTTAACATCCCTATACATCTTTGCTGCCAAGTTGTGTTTTAAAGTGCACTCCACTCTGTGACATTTTTAGATCACCATCTTGCTTGTCGTCTGTTATATTTTCGAGCTTTTCTACATGAGGCATTTCTTGTGCACCTGTTATTCCTCACTCACAGTTGTTTGTGAGTTGTTTAGATCATGATGTGACCCTCCAGTTTTGCTTTTGTTGTGTATGTGTGTGCGTGTGTGGGGGGGGGTAGAGTGGGGAAAATGCAGTATTTGTGAAAGTGAAACAACACACATTTCCCTACTTCTGTAATTGCATTATTCCACTGTACCACAACACCACCTAGAGGTTATGTAGCAGAAAATCAGGAAAGGAAAAGCTCTTTGTGTAGAGCTTGGATCTCAATTCTGCCACAATACCACAAGTAGATACAGTAGATTAACAGCTTTGTTTAGAAAAGCTCATTGATTATTTCATTGAGATTTCTACATGAGGCATTTACTGTGTGCTCGTCATTCCTTACTAATGGTTGTTTACAGGTTCTTTATATAATGTCATGACCCTCCAGTTTCACTTCTGTTTTTAAAAAGTACTTTCCAGGTCTTTTTAGAGGCACGAAAATAGAATAGTGAAAGAGAAAGGAAACGTATTTTCCTACACTGGTTTCCATTCCAAACATGGAGCAACGTTACCAAACAAAGATACCATGAACTACTGTCAACACTACCCAGAAGATTACAAATTATTTGGGCTGCCATATAGCTGCTGGCGGGGGTGGGGGGGGGGAGGCAGTGACCATATGTTTGTCTGGCTTTAGAAAATAGCGGCACATCTCAATGGAAATCCTTGGAACTAAGTTTGTGGAGGAAACCCCGAACAGCTGACATTCCCATTAATTTTGCATGAAGTAAGTTGTACAGTCGCTTATAGCTTGAGTTTTCAGCAATGATAGCCTCAGATATTCAAACATTTGAATCCAGGATTCTTCACATGATATTTTGAAGCAAAACAATTTAAGGCTGTTATTCCCTCACAGGTAGGTTTCAACGTTTATCTTTAACCACGAGAGCTAAAGGCATGCCTTCCATTTAGGTGAAAACTGAAATTCCCATATGATCTCAGGAATCACAAGTCTAGAAATGTGAGTAAAAGTATGCAGTCATTACAACATTAGACTCTTGGGTGCAGGCAGGATGCCAGAACTTCTTGATATTCATGTCCCTATTATCACTGGAATTTCCCTAAATACTGAGCACTCTGAGTTGAGGAGGAGTATTAACTCTTTTCTATCAGGGTTCCTCCCTCGTTTCTATATCTCTCTGTTCAAAGGACAATTGAGTAAAAAATGCCAATTACAGTTTTTTGTCTTACTCTAACTTGTCCATTGTACAGCCTTCCCATGTTCTATACAGGAGGGTTGGCCCTTTTTTCTTTTAGAGTCCACAGTTCCTTGTGGGCAAGAGCACGTACTAAGCAACACTCATTCTCTTACAGCAGGCAGCCTGCAAGTCCTGCATTCAAAGGATGTTTGCTCCATGTGCAAGAGGCTGGCTCCACAGACAAGTAAGGGATGATGCAGCCCATGTTGACTTGAGAGTAAAGAAGCCATTAGTTTATTTTGGCCGTGCTTTTGCCTTTTGGACTGGTTCCTTTTGCGCGGTGAAACAGTGCTAGTTTCCTTTGCAGCGGGCAATATAAAGCTGGCACTCTACCCACCCCACCCCACCCCCGTGACTCACAAGAGAATAAGAAGCATTGCTGTCTTATCTCTCCCTTGGCAAATCGCCTGTCAAAATATGAGTCTCAGGAGGGATTGCTCAAGCATGCTTTTGAGTCAAAATGACAGCTCTGATTGGTTCCAGAAAGCCAGGTCATGTTGTTTCCTCCCTTTGGCGCCCAGGCATGGGAAAGGGACCTGAACTGCATCTCATAAACACTGGACCCTCCACATGGGGAGAGGTTCATTTTGAGGGGAGCCAAAATTTTTGGTTTGGAGCCCAGTCACATAAATTCCCTTGGTTTTTCGTGTACAAAGTGAAAGACTCGTGTTCCCACAGCCAGAGTCAGAGGCTAATGGTGCCTGTATGGGATTCTGCCGCTCTGAGTGGGCTCCAAACCTATTAGAACTAGCAGGCATGCCAAGTATGCAAGGACCCACCCTGTTGGACATTCTAGCATGGGGTTTGGGACCCTGCATGGTATGGCTATGCCAGACAGTAATGTGTTGATGTGTTACGGACTGCAGGCCTCCTTTTGCACATTGGTGTGGCTCAGAGAGGCTAGCCATGAGGTCAGTGGTCATGGGAGGCTGGATCTACACACACAGCAGAAGGTCTAAGTAAGGCAGTCTGATGCCGCGGTGGCAAAATAGACAGTACCAGCTACAGGGGTGTGGGGGCGGGAGGGGTGTATTCTATTTGTGAATGCTTGTTCATATTCATAAAATAAAATAAAATTCCAGCTGATAGAAAACTAGCACAGCTCTCTGCCTGTTGGGTTCGTTTCCTGTTTACAAGCAGCTTTTTAATAGAGGAGGGCATTCAAAAATGTGATTCACCCACTTGGGGTCTGAAGTGGTGCAGTCTGTTCTAACACTTCAGCACTCTACCATCTCATTTGGCTCCAGATGTAATCCGGGCCAAAAACCAGGGCTATCTGATTTTGGCTCCTGTCTTTGTCTCTCAGGTTTCTTGGGACTCCAGATGCCATGAGCATAATGCAGAACTATGGAAGGGGAGGGGGAATGCCTCAATCCACATGCTATAGAAAGGGCAATATCCTGCTACTGTATTCTGGGTTCAAGGTGCCAGAACTGAATCCAAACAGCTAGGAGTTCAGGCATGGGGCACTTCATATGGAAAGTCTAAATGTTTTAAACCAAGGATGGGGAAACTTTTTCAGTCTGAGGGCTGAACTGGCTCTGGCTCATGACAGCCCCACTGCTGGCATGCAGCCCCGACATGCTTGCCTAGACTCCATTCTCACTCCCCCCTGGCACTGTAGCCAGGGGTGGCTAGGTGGGGCCTGTCCCCATTATATTTCCTCTGCCCTTCCTAATTATTTTTTTTTTACAAACAAATAATTAAAAAACAGTTTACGATTTTTCTTTAAAAGGCCTGCAACCCAGATGAACTGCCCCCTACATTTTACGTGGCGCCCAGAGCTTTTAGGCTGGCTACAGGCCTGCTCCCCACCCCCATTCATTCTCTCCCCCTCACACACAGACACACACAAGAGAGAGAGAGAGAGAGTGAGTGAGAGAGATGGCTTTGCTTCCTTCTCCTTTCCCAGTTGGGGAAGGC
This sequence comes from Heloderma suspectum, assembly GCF_057233095.1. Classification (NCBI taxonomy): domain Eukaryota; kingdom Metazoa; phylum Chordata; class Lepidosauria; order Squamata; family Helodermatidae; genus Heloderma; species Heloderma suspectum. The sequence continues at coordinate 230,230,093 of NC_139459.1, forward strand.
AGGGGGCAGGTGAGGCCTACTCCCAACTGAGCCGTTGTGTCTCAAGGAATGGTTCTCTGAGGCCCTGGCTCTGTCCAGAGCTGGCTTCACTCCTCCCTCACTTTCCCAACTAAGGAAAGGGGAAAGGGCTGGGGAAATGGAACTGCCTGAGCGGTGACTTCACGGAGCATTCCTCAAGGCCATGGCTCAGCCAGGAGCAGCTCTCCCACTGCCTCTCCCTTCTCTTTGAGGAGGGGGGCTTCAGGGAAAGGGAGGGGCTTCTCTGTAGGCTGTCATGGGATGGATGGAGAGGTAGGTAGGCTGAATTTGGCCTGCAGGCTGGAGGTTTCCTATCTGTGCTTTATTTCATTCATTAAAAAAATGTTTGCAGAAGTTTCTGTTCTATTGTTGTTTTACCTTTTGTGACTTCTCATTTATCTCTGCTGGCCCCAAAGGGGTGAATTAGAGGTAAAAGCAAATGATGGCAGCAAAACAACACACGAGTAGTTACTGTATTTTATTTATTGCCACATTTGGATACCACTTCTTAATCATGATGCTTTGCAGCCATTTCCCTCCCAAATCAGATTATAGGGAGGAGGCATTCTCCTTCTTCTCTGTTTAGAAAAGCAGACAACAGTGTCCTATGGACTTAGGCTGATGTCAAGGTACCGTGGCTGCTCCCTCTGCTCTTCTCAAAGGCAGCCATGGCAAAGGGCAGCAGGGGGGGGGGGGGAGATGCTCTTCAGAGCCCTCTCTCCTGTTCACCAGATAACAGCCAGTATGGTGTGGTTGTTAGAGTGTTGGAGTGAGACTCAGGAGGCCTGGGTTCTACTCCCCACTTGGCCATGAAGCTCACTGGGTGACTTTGGGCCAGTCACTGACTCTCAGCCCAACCTACCTCACAGGGTCATTGTGAGGATAAAATGGAGAGGAGGAGGACTCTGTAAGCCACCTTGGATTCCTTGCAAGAGGAAAAAAAGGTGGGATGTAAATGTAATAAACACAAACAAGCACAAGTTCCTGCTGCCATGCTTGATGCTGAAGCTGCTCTGAGCAGATGGTATCCGTGGCTCTGTCTCAGCCTCTAGAACTCCCAGGGGCAGTGGCTGTTGGAGGCACTTGGCAGGACAGTGATGGATATAAAATCCTCTCCTCTCTCTCTTGCAGACAGTTCTGCCTCACCTGGTCTACAGCAGTGGCCACAGGGAAAATAGCCCCCTCTCCAAATAGGCTACCAGGCTTATGTTCAGCAGCCAGTTGTTTTCAGTCTCTGTGGAGGTGACTGGGCTTCTTTGCCCAGGCTGATGTCCAACTGTCATGGCTCCCAGCCCTTCTTCTCCTAAACAGCAGTGGTGGCAAAGGGAGGCAATTAATTTGCCATGTTTAAGGGATGGTGAATGCCACCAGTACCAAGAGATCAGCTCCTGACAGGTACAAGCAGCAATCGCTAAGAACAGAGTCACTTATAACTGTACCTATTCGCTTTTCCTGGCCAGAGAACCCAGGAATGCGGCAGAAGCCATTAAGAAATGGCAGGTGTTAGATACAAAAGATTTGGACTGTGCTGGTCTCACTCACTCAGCCCAGTATTGTTGCAGTTCTTCCATAATCAGTTATTATACGCTTTCCTGTTTCTTCTGCCTATGTTGCCATGTTAGAAGCAAAGGTACCAGCCATGGTTGCCAGAGAGCAATACCTGTGCTGCCCTCTGTTGGTTGTTCAGCAATAGGAAACATCTCATATATTGGAAAGCCAGGATCCACAACCATGGGGATGATAGAATCTCACCACCTACAGGGCACTCTGCCCACCTGGTCAGGTTGTATTACAGGCCCAACACAGAGACTGAAAGGCACAGAGGCTTATAAAAAGCTGGCAACCATATAAACTTCAGAAGCTGTTACTGTTATTTTCCCTGTGCAAACTATCCACTATCCACACAGAGTGACTTTCCAAATTTGCTCTGCTGATGATTGTGCTGTTTGGCAATCCAAGATAAAATGTTGTTTGTTTGGACATTTATATCCTGTCTTTCTATGATGAAATCAAGCTCAGGGCAGTTAACCCATAAAAATACAAATCACAACAAAATTAAAAACAATCCTGGCAATAAAATAGAATAAACAAATAGCATCATTTTTAAAAAGCGGAAGGTTAACAGCACTAACACACCCAGCAGATACTGCTCCATCATCTAGTGGGGGGGTACCTTAAAGATGCTCCCAGAACTCCATGTAGTTCTCTGACCCTCCAGCCTGGTCTTGTCTGAGTCTCTCCTAGCTGCAACTAACTCCACGTGCTTTGTTCTCTTCTTACACTCACTCTGATTTAGCACATTCCTCAGCTTGGGGTGGGGTGGATGGGGGAGGTAAGGCCCCTTCCAGAACCTCTCTGTCCATTTCTTAAGTCATGAAAAGGCCAGCCATTCCAGGGCCACCAGTGTGGACCTCCTAACAAAAGGGGATCTGCCAGGCTAAACTTGTACAACCTTTTAGCCTGTTTAGAAGTCTCTTATTTACAACTTGATGGCCTTATAGACCCCTTCCAACCCTACTATTCTATGATTCTATGAACCAGAGATTCACAGTGTTGAGGAGGTAGTCAAGATCATCTTGACTACCTCCAGTCTTTACAGTATCAAATCACTGCTTTGGATGGGCAGAACAACTGTTGTTAATCTATGGTGCAATCACAGGAAGCCATGTTGCCTCTGGAGTCCAGAGTTGGGTAACTCTATGGCAAGGGCACGCAATCCCACAAGAGTGATGGGCCAAGAAGGCTACATCATTTATAAACAACCTCATCTTCCCTTGTGGATGAAAGCATATGCCGTTCTCTCAGCTTATCCTCTACAGACCACAAAGCCCACAATGAAGTTGTTGGGTATTGGGAGGTGGTAGTGGCTAGAATCACACTATCAAAGATTAGCAGAGGACAGTCATCATTTGGGCTGTGCACAGTTAACCATGTGTATGAGCTGACTGCTCTGTGCCCTGTTTGGAGGAATAAAAGAGTTATGTGTTCATTGTGACTTCTACATGATGGAGAGTTCTCCTTACCTGCCACCAGGTGGCAAAAACTCATATGACTACATCCATTTCCATTTTTTAAAAAATAGGATTTTATTTTGAAATAAAGTTAAAAATACGTGCGGGGGGGAGGAGGAAGAACACTCATAACAATACAGCAAGATCACTTATTAAGAGAAACAGGAAACTCATAGATTACAGCCTTCCTTAGTATATCGTGAGGAAGCTTGTGGGACAATTAGAGTAAAACAACCTAAGGAGAAGCTCACTAACAGTTCGGATACATAAACTAGTATGCAGCCGAATCATCATCATAAAAACTATACACATCTGAATTTGATTGGAAAGAATGCCTTTGGGTATATTCACATGTAGTTTCACAAGTTTGAAACATCATTTGGATCTCTCACAAGGGGCTGGTTAAAATAGGGAAATCTTATCAACTTCTTTGTGAAATGCATGAGACTTGCAACACAGCCTCTCCTGGAAACAAATAGTTTCATTGTGGTTAGCCCCACTTTAGTAACAACCAGGCTCAACTACAGGAAGGCGTTATATGTGGGACTGTTTCCGAAAATCTTCAGAAACTGGTCCAGAATATGACAACTAGCTTGTTAAACTAGATCTCCCAGGACGAGCCTTCATCCTTGTTGCATCCGTTAACTCCGGAGCATTTTCTGCCTCCCTTGCCAGATATACACAATGGGCACCATTTCCATGACAAGTCAGGTTTGTTGCAGTATAGGTACACAAAATGTGTCATACACATACATGCACGCATGTGCACTGCTTGGCTTATTAGCATCTAAAGAGGGATTTTACCATCAGGAATGCCTTATCAGGTCCATATCCTGGCCCCAAAGATGCCTCACTAACTCTATTCGAGGCACAATCAACTCTTGTATTTACAGCCTGTGCCCTGGAGCTGGAAATAGACTTCACCTAGCCTGTAAAGATGCTAGAGATTGACAAGAAAGCTCCAGTGGCTGCAGCAAATGCAGAGTGATGTATGGTGCCTTTTGAGGCCTTTCCTTCACTCCCTGTAGCAGGTTGACAGTAATCGTCTCTAGCCATAATGCTCTGAAGGAGAGGTTCCTGCTCTCTCATGCCAGAGCTTCAGGCCAACCTCAACGCAAGGGCCAGCCGTAAGCATTTTGGTACCTGAGGTGCAGGCCCGTAGCCAGCCTATATGTTTGGGGGAGGGCACCAAAAAAGTGTGTGTGGGGGGGCTGTTCGTCTGGTTTGCAGACCTTTTAAAGACAAAATTGTAAACTGTTTTTTAATTATTTGTTTGTGAAAAATAATTAGGGGGGCAGAGAAAATTTGGGGGGGGGGCAGGCCTCCCTAGCCCACCCCTGACTATGGCCCTGCTGAGATGAAATATTAAAATGGCATATCAAAATGGCCAACATCTGATCTTAAAGCTTTGAGGATTCACAATTCATTCTCAACAACCTTCCCACTAGTCTTGTGGCTAGTTCAGCCCTGGTTAAACTCCTTTACCTTTATGCCATCATGGCTGGCATCCTTATGGCATCCTTTCCCTCTGCCCCGTCTCCCATGTCACATCTAGTAAATCCTACATCCTGGTTGTTGTGCTCACTCAGCCACCAGGTTCTAGTCCCACTGCTGCTAGACTCCTCGCCTGCCCTGCTTCTATATCAGTTGCATACAAGTGGGCCCTGCCTTAAATGTTGCCGTGTGGAGTGGTCCCTGTTCAGGATTCCAGCTGCTCTTCTCCATTCCAGTCTTTGTTTCTCCCTGGCTCAAGTTTTCCATTTTTGTTTCCAGCAGTCAGTCAGCATCCTTGGGCTGTTTTGGAGGGTATGCTCCCCCACTTAGGTTTTTTCTAAAGTTTTATTTATTTATTTGCTGATGCTTAAGAACTGCTTACATTAACAGAAATGTCTAAGCAATATACAAACAATGCATTATAAAGCCATAATAAAATACTGTATAAAACTTAGAAGAGAAAAAACATGACCAAAAGGAAAAAGACAAGATCATCGTTCTGGGAAAGTCTGTTGGAACAAGTAAATTTTTGGTAGACATGAAAAACACAGAAGGATTGGTGCCTGCCTAGTTTGTAGTGGTAGGGAGTCCTAGGGTGTTTGTACATGAGCAATTTATTATACAGTCCTGATTGGTCAGTCATGGAATTTTGCGGGTACCTTACATGATGTTGTCAACTTCCAGGACACCTCGCAACCATTTTCCCCTTTATCGCGCTTTCAAAAAGATCAAAGATAAACTACTAATAAAAGTTAATGGCGCCATATCAGCAGTGTGTAATGCCAGCTTAGCGCCATGAACTTGCCGAGGAAGGACTTTCCTCAGTTCAAACCATGTGTCTCTCAGAGTAAAATGCCTCCCTGCAACGAAGGCAGACAGATCTGATCCCACCCCCCGCCACGCTCAGAATCAACGTCCTCTGTTGATTCAGAGCACCCCACTAAGTTCAGTGGGGCTTACTCCCAAGGAAGCATGTTGAGGGTTGCAGACTTACAGCATGATCTTATGTCTACTCAGAAGTAAGTCCAACTGACTTCAGTGGGGCTTACTCCCAAGTAAGTGTGCCTAGAGCTGCGAGGAAACAGTACGGCACAGGTTAAGCGATGAAAGCAAGACTCCCCTGCTCCTTTGCACACATGCCAGGCAGGGAGGCGCTTCCTCTATTCAACCATGTGTCTGCTGTGTAAAGAAGCCCATCCTAATCCCACAAAGAAAGTGAAAACAGAAAGCCCCGGAAAGGATGCTTTTTTTGTGTGCTTAATATGGAGCCACTCCTAGAGAGTGGGTGCTATGATACTAAAGGCCCTTTTCCATGCCATCATGGCCCAGACCTCCAATATCTTTGGCACCACCAAGAGGAAATACCTCCTAAAGTTTTTTGCACTTCTGCAAATATTGGGTTTCTGCAAGCCTGCTGCTGCCTCCCACTTGTACACCCATGATGTGTGGTGCTGTTTTGGCTCTATAAGTAACAGCATTCACAACCTGAACATCAGAAACAGAGGGAATGTTTCCCTGGCCTGCCATTAGTGTAGGGCACATGACATCAGGCCTTCCTTCCTTCTCCCCCTGCTCTTCCAGAGAATGAAGAAGCTTGTGCTCCATGGCATTTCCTGCTGCTCACCTATCTCTCACAACAGGGATGGGGAACCTCCCACCTGTGAGCTGGATCCAACCCACAGTGCTTTCCCATCTGGCCTGCAGGGTTTCCTTCCCAGGCCGTACCCCCTCTCCCACCGCTAGAGGAAGGCAGACTTTCTCTAGCACCGATTAGAAACCCGATCTCATCTCCAATCAGAAATAAGACTGGGTTTTCCACTCAGCTCTAGAGAAAGGCTGCCTTTCCCTAGTGCTGAGCAGTCCCCTTTTCCATGCACAGAGAGGCATGGAGCAATTGCCCAAGGAGGGGCCCAGCTGCTGTTGTCATCTGGCACTGGTGGGTGATCTGAAAGGCAATCTGGTGGGCCGGAACAGTTCCCCACCCGTGCCCTACAAAGTGGTGCCCCAGGCAGCACCTTGGCTGACCTGGTGAAAAAGCCAGCCCTAGTCCCAAGCTCTCCATGGCAATCTTTAATCCACATTAAATGCTCTTCTCTCTGCCCTGACTATGCTATTCACAGCCATAGTGAGTGCTCATGTCCTATGAATGAAAGTCAAAGGCCAGAGGTCCCTGAAATACTGGAATATTTGTATCTAATGGGCAGCTGATGTTTGGCTTCAAATGGACGTCACATAGGAGGGCCTAGATAACAACCTAAAGTGCAAGCCACAAAACAAAGAGAGACTGTGGAAACAGTGTCACATGCACTTCAAATGTCCATATAAATCAAAAACAACTTCCTTTGGAATCTTTTCTTGTCTTGTGCTCCTTCTCCAGCTCTTTCCTTGGAGGACCATGTGTTAGATGACCCCTTCCAACAAACTTTGCATTTTTCCAGCCCTCTAGCACATCATGCCTCACTCACTCGCTTGTTCTTAGCTCTGGGAATAGCTCCTTTGTCCAAGAAGTGCATTTCACACAAAGTCTTGATTTCTGGGCTGGCCAAACATATTTGTTTGTACATTTGTGCATAGCTGGAGGTGGGAGGAGGCAGAGTGAGCTCTGATCCTTTTTCCACAGCCAAGGATAACTAAAGGGGGAGGGTCCCAAGGATTTGGGTATCTGGACCAAAGTTGATAACAGGCACTTCTCACTGTTGCCTCCACCTGGGGTGCCAGGAGCAGGGTTGGGTCAAGAAGCACCCCCAAGCTACGAACTTGCTCCTTCAGGAGCAGTGCAACCCCACCCAGAAAATAAAATGGTGGGCGGCTGCAGCCCAGCATGCCCAGTTGCCAAGATAAAAAAAGAAAGAAAAAGCTATGCTGGGGATGCTGGGGAGTGTCCTGGGGGGCTAGAAGGGAGTGGGGAGCAAGGAGGGTGCTTTGCTGGTACCTTTTCTATGTGTGTGTGTGGTTGTGTCTGTTGCATTTTGGGTGGGGGGGGGTGTTTTGCCTGTGTTTGGTTGTGTATCTCTGAGCATCACCAGTTTGCCTTCTATGAAATGGGTACTTTGTTGAGCTTTGTGGGGGCAAATATGTGAAATGACCTTTTGGGCTCAGACCCCACCTCTGCCTTGTATTCAGTTTCTTGATGAAGTTACTTGTCTCTGTTTGCCTTCTGTGAAATGGCTGCTGGAGCAGTTCAACAGAGTGGTTTTGTGTTTTGGAGCTCGGAGCCCATCTCTGCCTCTGTCTTGTACTGAAGTTCTTTCTTAGCCAAGTTACTTTTCTTTTAATCTCACCAATTTGCCTTCTGGGAAAGGGGTATTTTGTGACCAGCCATGCTCACCATGCCAGCCATTTTGTGAGAGCACCCATGACACCCTCAAAATTCCAAATGTGCCCACCGAACCAAAAAGGTTGGGGATCCCTGCTCTACGGTATCACAACCCATTTCATTTTCTTGATGCTATAGACTATGGGCTGATTCACGCAATCTCCAATAGGGTGAGGCAATCAACCTGTGTTTGCACCTCTCACTGTGCATAGGGAAGCAATGTATATGCTCATATCACACACAGACATCCATATTGGCAATGTCTCAAATTTCAGTTGATCCTTCCTCCTCTGTTTTGAGGTAAAAAAGAGATACATGAGTTGTGTATCTCATGTTACACTGTGAGCTTGGTGGAGACACGTGTGCAGGCCCACTGAATGCATTTCCAGATCAGGGATTGCGTGAATCAGCTCTAAGCACAAATCAAACGTTTCAAAGCAGGAAAAGACACTAATTGCACTAGCAGCTTTGGGGCTCCTCCTCAGCTGAGAATCCATTCTAGTTCTGTACCCACCCAGTACTAATTCCCTCAGAGTTACCTCCGGCTCCCCTGAAAGCCTGAAGTATTTTCTGAAGCACAGTGAAAGAAAGAGAGAGAGAGACCATTCTGCTATTTTCCTTTTGGACATCCTGGGGGTGGCGCTGCGAGGCTTTCCCACACAATTTCAATTTCAGTAATTCAGTTCACAGAGAAGGTAGCCTGACCCTGGGAGTCTCTTGCAGCAAAAATGACGGGGAAGAGTAAGTAAAGGGTAAATAAAGACATATTATGGTGTAATCTATCATGGACAAGAGTGCACTTGATGACGTGGACTCTAGTCCACAAAAGCTTGTGCCATAATAAAACTTAGTCTTTTAAACTGCCACAATATTCATAGCATACTGAGATGACAACATGCTATTGTCAAAGTAAAAAACACAGATCCTTTTCAACACCAAAAGGCCCAATGATTTCTGTAAGAAGACTTCTGTGTCTCCATCTGGTTGGTCTCGGTCTCTCTCTCTCTCTGTGAGTATAGCTACACCCACACACCCACAGAGAAAGAGAGATCAACACAGCTGCCTGCATCTGCATTTTTCCACTCTCCTTGGGGCCGTGGCTATGGGGACTGTGATGAGGAGTGCCTTCAATTCAATATTTACCACTAGGCCACCTGTCAGCTCACCTGTCCTCACTGTACAGGTGAGGACAAGCAGACATATCCTTCCTCTTGGTCAAAGGGTATATTGCCTGCAAAAGAAAACCTTGATGCTGAAATGAGAAGATCTCAAGGGACTAGGCAAGTGCTGCTCTAGTCTTTCAGTAGCTTCATTAGGAAGGATTCACTCAGGCAAAGACACGAATTGGCAGCTCTAGATGACCACTGGGGTCCGAGCCAGCTAATTGGGGTAACATTAATAGGAAGGAGCGGGGACCCAGAGAAAAACTGCACGGGTGCTGGAAGTGCATTGCTGTCTCCATACTCTTTTCTTTTTAATTCTCAGCATTGTTTGTAGGACCCAGTGTGTGTTTTCAAGATTCCAGTACTCTGGCTCCTATCAATGCCAGGCCTGTCTAGCTGGAGCACCTTGGAGAGAAGGGAGGAAACACTGCTCCAGGGAGCAGATCAGCTGACAAAGTGTGCCTCCCTTCCCTGTGGTTGAGTGTATAGACAGAACAGAATACTGCTGAGATCACAGCATGGGTGACTTAGCTCCAGGCCCACGGTAGCATTTGACAACTGCAAAAACAATCTCATCTTAATGGATAGTTATTGTACAGTACAAATGACAGTTCCCCACAAGCCCCACGAACTGGACCAAAAGTGCTGAACAGTGCAGGGCAGAGCATTCTTCAGATCTTCACTCACTCTCTAGTGCCCCCATCAATATTGAGTCCAAGGCCTGTCAGCCCCCATGAGTCTCAGGACCACAAAACAGGAAGCCGAGTTAAGAACTCATCTACTAACCACGGACGTGTGGTGTAGTGGTTAGAGTGTTGTACTGGAACTTGAGAGATCCAGGTTCTAGTCCCCACTGTGCCATGAAGCTCACTGGGTGACTTTAAGCCAATCACTGACTCTCAGCCTGACCTACCTCACAGGGTTGTTGTGAGGATAAAATGGAGAGAAAGAGGAGGATCATATATGCTGCCTTTTTGCAAGAGAAAAAAGGTGAGCTATAAATGCGATAATAAATAAATAAGAAGGTGCAACAGGGTCATAATCCAGCCCTTCCTGTGCTGGGAGTGTGATTAAGGATCAGACACTCCCAAAGGCAGGCTTTTAGTAATTCAAATCTACACTAAATCCTTCTGCTCCCCAGATGGGAACAGGATCTCATATGGGAGGTGGGAATTCCATCTGGGCTAGCCATGCCGCTTATGGGAGATGCTTCTTTCCTCAAATGTGGTACAGTGATCTCCCCTGTCATGAAGCCTGAAGTCTCACACCAGAGATTATCTCAGGCAGACCTTCCCTGGGCAGCAGGGAAACTCAATGGATTACTGCACCAGGCATCTGAGCTCTTCCATATCTCACCACACAGAGAGTGCTGGGCCAGGATTGGGCAGCAACAACAGGAAATCCTCCAATTAGCCCTCCCTAGTATCAATATGGTTGTGCCAGAAAGACTCACTGTGTACTTAACAAGCCCTTCTAGTTGCTTCCACTCTGCTTCATCTTTCCTCCTTGACTTCTTGGCTCCTGACTTCTCTCACCTGCAGCCCCTCTAGCCCCCCGGAATGTGGTTCTCAGACACATTGCACAGAAGCTAAGAGAGCAGAGGCACAACTTGTGTTTCCTCCTGCACAGTGTGAAGTAGGAATTCACTACTCTCATCTCCAGGGTGGTTCATGACTCTGGAGGGTGGCCATGTGTTCTCTTTTACAGAGGATGGTCCTCTGTTTGAAGGGCTGCCAGAGGACCATCCTCTATGTGATGGCGTCCTCTATTTGAAAGGCTGTCCTGTCCAATTCCAATTTTAAAGATAAAGAAGAACCATCAGAGCTGTTGCCCATCAAGAGCAAGCACCTGGGCAGCAGACTGAACAGGCAGGCACACAGCTCATTTAGTCGCAGTGTTCTACACTATGCTGAGATGTACTGTATTTCTATTAAAATATAATAATTATTGCTAAATGTCCACATGAATAAGTATTTGCAAATTTCAAGTAAATTGCAGCCCTCTTTTTTAGCAGTTCATAAGTGGCCACCCTACCCACAGATGACCTGGTGGTCTTCACCACAATGTTACAACAGAAGTGAAAAAAGCAGAAATGATGTTGCTTTCCACATTTCTGTGTGACATGTGAATCGGCTGTCTGTGGTCGTACCTCACCACCTGTCTTCCAAATTACCCATCCCTACCAAAAACTTCCCAGCCTCTCAGTTCCTCCCACATCTTCTACTGCATCCTCTTTCTCAACGCTGCCTTAGTATTTGACTACAAGTTTGCCATCTCCCTAATAAGTGTATGTTTTCAGTCTTGATCCCAAAGACACTTATTCCCAACATGGATCAGAGTGACTTACGTCTGGCCTTTTGGTACCAGTCCAGCTATTGTTTCCACATCCCAGCTAACCTGCATCCTCCAAGAAGATCGGTGTAAGGAATTATCCTCACAAAACCATCAAACAGCATCTCTCAGAGATGAAGCAAGGCAGGAAACACCTGGATTATCTAAGCTAGCGAGCCTCCACCAGACACAGGATACAATCCCCAAACAGTGTATTTCCAGCCTCCCCCTGGAAGTAGGAGAAGGAAGCCCAGTATCCTGCAGGTCAGAGCAGAGCATTAACAAAAACAAACAACACAGACACTATCACGGTAAGGAGACATCTGCCTAACAACAATAGGAGAATTCTGCCATTAAAAGAAAATCAAAATGCATACACCTGGCTCACTGCTGCAGAGGAGTCAAACTTCAGGCCCCTGGGCCAAATCTAGCCCACCTGGGGTCCCAATTCAGCCTTCCAGGGTTTCCCAGGTGGCCACGACCCTTCCTGGCCCCACCCCTTTCCTCCTGACCGCAAATTGTTTGGTTGTTTCCAAGCTTTTGTGTAGTTCCCCCTCACTCTAAAAGGCTGAAATGCCTCTCCTAAGGCTTAGTTACTGGCAGTAAATGCTTTAAGCTACAATATGCTGGAATGTTTTGTATTTTGGTCCCTCCCCTTTGACCCCACCCACCACTGGAATGCAGCCCCCCCCCCAGCTTCTCCAAAATGGAATGTAGCTGTTGGGCTGAAAGAAGTTCGACACTCCTGCTCTGCTGTTAGAGTATCACTTTGTAGTCAGGATCCTTTCACTTAGCATTCTGCCCCCATCAGGTTTGGGGGCAGATGAATAATAATTTCCCTCCTGCATCCTCATGAGTTCTCAACGCATGCCCTGTCTCTGACTTTAGTCTACATTTCTTGCTTCCTAAAGCCAATGGGTCCAACAGGTGCAGCTTCTCCACAAGATAGGAGAGCTTCATAATGTGTGAACTCCCATAATTTTTTTTTAAATGATCCTGACAATGGACCCTGAACACCCCCTCCTACAGGGAAAGCTCTATATCTCTGCATTACCCTTCTTGATAGTCCATTGCCAAGGCGCTGGATTTCTGAGCGGCAGGAGCAGAGCGACATGGTTTCAACAAGGATGCAGGGAGATAAATGTTCTCCCCAATGCTGTTATTAGGAAACTCTCCTCTTGTTCCAATCATCTTTGCTTTTGAGGACAAAGCTACACACCCCTCTCCTGGCATCTTCACAATGCAGTGCACAGCAAGGGTCTTGAGTACAAGGGAGAGATAGTACACATGGCTACAGTCAAAATAGCATTGCCAAGAAAATATTTCAGAATTGTGAAATCATCTCAGTCGTGATCAGTGGTTCCCTAGGGTTCTTCTAGAATTCAGAAATTAGTTTTGCTCCTGTACTTAAACGTTCAACAGCCATAGCTCAGTGGTAGAGCATCTGCCTTGCATGCAGAAGGTCCCAGGGTCAATCCTCAGCTTCTCCAGGGAGGGCTGGAAAAACTCCTGCCTGAAACTCTGGAGAGCTGCTGCCAGCCAGTATCGACAATCTTGGGCTAGAGGGACCGATGGTTCGACTCAGCATAAGGCAGCTTCCTGTGTTCCTATCACCCTATGCATGCTCTTGGACACATCTAGACCTAGCCACCAAGTCAGTTGAGTCTTAGGCCATATATTGCTTTACTGAATGTGTTTACTCTTCAGAGAACCCTTTGCAATCTGACCTTTGGTAATCTTGGCTCCTATCTCTGTCGGCGAAGGGCCAGCATGAACCTATGTTTAATTATCCTGTCCTGTCCTTGTTCCCAGAGCACACTCTGTCCATTTTTCAACCTGCTCACCAGATCCGGCAGCCACCCACTTCCTCCTGGGATCCTTCCATTTGCCTAGGCAGTCCTGGCGTTTGCCTCATGCTTTTTGGTAGCACACACTCGATGAAAAGTCCCATTGTGGGAATCATCAAGGGTTGAAGGATCTTTGCCCATATGACAAGGCACAAGAGCCAAAGGGTGAAGAAGAGATGCACAACATTTCTTGCTAACACTCCTGTTAACTCTCAGAGGTGATTTCTCCATGCAGAGAGAGGAAAATGGCACGGGGGTGGGGGAGAGAAGGATAGCAATAGTGAGAGAGAGAAGAGTGGGGACAGAATGGGAGATAGGCAGAGAGAGTAAGAGAAAGATATGGGGGTGCGAAGAAGGGAGGGAAGGAGGGAGAGAGAGAGAAGGAGGAGAACAGAGAAGGGGAAAGCGAGAGAGAATGTTGCTTTGGCCACACCCACTCTGGCTTTGGCCACACCCACTTTTCCTTTGGCCAGGCCCACCTCTGGCATGCAACCCCTGGAGGATTATACAGAAACTAAGCTGGCCCTTGGGATAAAAGAGCTTCCCCACCCTTGCTCTAGAGGCATCTGTCTTTTTGTGCGGGATGGGGACGGTGCAAGCAGCTGTGTGATCCGAACACATGCACCTAGCACCACGCTATATCTAAGCCTGAGCTTTCTCACACTGGAATAGTGGCCCGATTGGAGGATAAAGGTGACTGGAAGGGGCTCTGGAGGCCACACCTTTCCCTCACACAGAGAATTAAGTATGGTAGCACAGAAGCCTACCGAATCAAAGTAAGGGATTATTCTTATGTTCAGTTAGAAGTATTAAGGGAGCATACTGCAGTGTTTCTCTGGGTTCCCATGCTACCCGAGGTGTAGCGGGTGGCTATCAGGGAGGTGGCCTTTTCAGTGGTGGCACCCTGGCTTTCAAGTTTTCTCCCCAGAGAGGCTTGCCTGGCACCCACTCTGATGTCTTTCTGGTGCCAGACAGAAGTGGTTTTGTTTTCCCAGGCTTTTAAAGTTTTGTTGATCTGTTTTATTCGGAAGTTCCTTATATAGATTTGCTGTTTTAAATCTGGTTTTAATGTATTTGCTATTTGACAGTGTTTTAATATTTTATCGTAAGGCTCCTTGATAAAGTATTTGAAGGGCATGGTATAGGGGGAAGAGGGGCCATTCTACCAGCCCTGCTAAAAAGCCTCCCTCATGAAGGCTTCTCCTCTCTCAGCTGTCACCACCACAAGCCATTCCAGCAGGCCATAGAGAGGGAGATGTGAGAGGGAAGCAGGGCCATTCCACCAGCCCTACAGAAAGACTGCTTAACTTTTTCCTCTTCCCTCCCCAACCCTTTTTCCTTGTCTATCAAGTCTTTTCAGGTTGTGAGTATGTGGGCAGAGGAACTGCCTTGTTTAACTGATTGCTTGTAAGCCACTCTGGGGCCGATCTACACTTGTGGTTTTTTACACTTCCAATGAGGTTTCGTCCCCCATCTTTCACATTATACCATCCCCGCTTTGCATTGGAACCGCAATTTCCTGCTTCCCTGCTACCGCTTTCAATACCCTGATATCCCGGTATTTCCCATTCACGTGCTCTGCTCTTCTGTGTTCGTGACTGTATAAGGCCCCCTCCCCTGCCTGCCCATATACGGCGGTGTTTGTATTTCCCTCCTGTCCAATCACAGCTCTCAATGCCCCCATGTGGTCTTCTGGCTATTGATTGCATAGGTTTCTCATCACCAACAACCAAAGGGCTGGATGTGGGTGCACTTGCCTGATCTCGGAAGCTCAGCAGGGTCAGCCCTGGTCAGCACTTGGATGGGACCGCCTGGGAATCAGGCTTCCTGCATTGAGCAGGGGGTTGTTCTCTCCCTTCAAATGACTCTAAGTTTTATCTCCTTCTATCCCCTGCTTTGGCTTTTTTTTTTAATTAAGGCATTATCTTCAAATTTTCAAAGAATCATAGCTTCTCCAGCCCGATTTCTCTGCACACTTGCCTGGGCAAGCCCAGGCAAGCGTAATTTTTTTCACAGTCCCCTCCATGCTCGCAGCACAGAAAGAAACACACACACATATCCAGGCAGACAGCCATCACTATTCACAGACCAACATCAGTAAAAATGTCCGTGGACAATTTTAACGTCATCTCATGAGCGGTGAGCAAAAACAGGGCAGTCTTTGAAGCTTCGAAGATGCTAACAGCCCCCCCCAAACCCGAGTGCTGGGTGCCGCCACTGCTGCCCCTCTTCCTCACGCCAGCTGTCAAGGGCTGGCGCAGGGAAAAGAGCGTTGGGAGACACCCCGAAGCCTCTTGCCCTGGCCTCCAGCAGGTGAGGGGGGAGAAGAGGATAGGTGCCTCCTTCTTCCCTCTATCCCCATCTGCTACAGCAGCAGCAGCAGGGGACAAACTGGTTGTTTTCCCTAAGGCCAGGAGAACCTATGGAAAACTACCAGCCTCTCCCACGCCACTACCACTGTAGCAATGATGGGGGGAAGATGAGAGGCGCTGCCTTCTTCCCCTCTTCTTGCTGAGGGAACTGGTGTCTGGGGGGGGCGCGGAGTGACAACTTCTCACTGGGCTTCAAGCCCCAACAGGATGCTCATCCCTACACACATACAGGGATAGAGGAAGAGAGGGACAGTGGGTGGGGGAATCAGCAGAAACAGGAAGAGTTTCTGCTCCTCCAACGAGAGCCGCCTTCTTTAAGAGCAGGAAAACAGCACAGTGCTGGAGTGTGAACCGTGCTTGCACATTCAATGAAGTACCGGAACGGGGAAACAGGGTGAGTGTGAATAATCACGTTTTAACGCGATGGCATTTAACTCGCCAGTCTACCGAATTCAGTGCACTAGCAGACACAATGTAGATCCTCCGTAGGAGGCTTTTTGGGTGAGGAGCAGGATGAAAATACTTTAAATAGATGAAAGCCATGGGGAAGAGGGCTGAGGTCATAATCAGAATACTCAGTTATCTAGGGAAATCGGAAACTGCCTCATACGAAGTCTGAACATTGGTCCATGCAGCTCAGGATTCTCTACAGCCTTCCCCAATCTGGTGCTGTCCAGATGTGTTGCGCTACGACTTGGGAGTTGTAGTCCAACGCATCTGGAGGGCACCAGGTTGGGGAAGGCTAGTCTACACTGACTGGCAGCCACTCTGCAGAATTCAGACAGGAGCCTTTCCCTGCCCTACCTGGGGAAGCGGGGGACTGGCCCTGGGGTAAGCATGTGCTCCACCAGTGAGCAACAGCCCTCAAAGCTATCCTTGGCTCCGGACGCTGGGCACAGTTGCGATGAACATGAAGTGAGATATGGGAATTCACCTAGTTCCAAGTAACCGCAGGTTGAACACAAGACACCATGAGGAGGGACAGCACCTGCTCTCACTGCCAGTTCAGACGATGGAGCTTGGATTGTAGCCTTCCTTCAGAGCTTACATTTTATCTGTACTTGCTCCCTGCAGCTCAAGGGGACTCCGAGCTTCTCGGCCAGACTGTGGGTTTCTAAGTGACAAAGCGCCTGTCACAGCTGATCTGCGTTTGCCATGTGGGAAGAAAGGGGAGGGAATGGCTGGTCTCCCAGGGAGTGGGTGACCTTGCTGCAGTGCTGGATGCTGCTCGATGGCCTCTGGCAATCATTACAGAGATGCCATGCTTCATCTCCCAGGCCTGTTGCACATCACCTGGGAAAGAGACACAGAGTTTCTGTTCTGCTCCAGAGAAAGGACAGGCAGGCAGCCCTTCAGATGAGGAAGCAGGCAAAATGGGAAGACTCGGGAGTGGAGCCCCCCAGGTGACATCAGCAGTGCTTGTGAGAGCTGAGGAGCGCTCCCCTTCACACAGTACATTTTTAGGTGTACACTTTAAACATCTGAAAACTGGCTGAAGGGCAGGCAGAGAGTAAATCTCTAAAACGAATAAATGCTTGAAGAGAATGCCTAAACGTGTAAAATGTGTATACGACAAACACATATACCATACAGGTATACCAGGGGTGGGCAACCTTTTTCCTGTCAAGGTGGACATTCCAGCATTGGGTGTTTCCAGAGCCCTAAGTGGGTGAGTTACAGGTGTGACTCTTACCTTTGTTCAGTATGCAATGAAGAAAAAAGTAGACATTTGCATCCAGGTGTTCACGTTTCCCAACTTGCGCAAAGTTCCCTCCATCAGCTTTGTAGGTGTGGGACAGAGTGGGATGGAATAAATAATATTAATCCCAGAGGTGAGGGGATGTAGCCTGGGGAAATGGGGTGCGGCCTCGGGAGAGTCCAGAGGTCCAGACTGAGAGGCCTGGATCTCTGCATTTGGCCTATTGGCCAGCAGTTCCCCACCCCTGAGGTACACCCATCAGAGAGCCACGATTGGTTGCAGCTCCCTATTGCATGTACACAGTGCAGTAACCTAGATTTGCCTCTGTGAAATGAAATGATCCTCAGACCCAGAGCATCCAGCAGCTACGTGGTATCAAACCCTAAAAATCCTTGGGGGATATGAGGTGGGACATAAAATGTTAAATCAATCAAATCAATAAACAAAATCAATCAAATCAATAAACAAAAACAACTTTGCAGGGCAGAACAAATAAAAGAGGAGAAAGTAAAAGTTACTCATTCATTGCTGGGAACCCAGACATCTTTCTTCCAAGTACAGCTTCTGTTCTGTTGTGGGAGTATGACTTTTGCCAGCACAATTCTGTTGCTGTGATTTCCCCTCCCTCCACGCCAGGTTATCCATGTTTATCACAGTTGGGAATGTTCTTGTGGAATGTGGTTGTAAGAATGTCACGAGCAAACTCGAGAGCTACTGTAGACGGGGTGGGCAACTTGTGGTCCTCCAGATGTTTTGGCCTACAACTCCTATCATCCCTCACCATTTGCTTTGCTGGCTAGGGCTGATGGAGTTGCAGTCCAAAACATCTGGAGGGCCACATGTTGCCGCCCCTGGCGATTGGATCATGCTTGTGATATCACTGGTGATGAGCAACGCAGATCACACACACCTACACAGCCACCAGCCCTTGTCATCTTCTGAGCTTGTTTAGTTTTTAAAAGCATTTGCAAAGGAATTTCCCAAGGCTGAGCACCCCTCTGCTGTAGACCACCTGCTTGTATTTAGCATCTGGGGAGATGGAGAGGGCCAGCGAGGGGTATCATATGGCAACTGTCTCTTTAAAAAGATAGGCTTGCAGCATCCCATTAGAGAAAGTGGACTAATTTGAATTACAGACCATCTGGCAACTAAAGAGGCCAGTCCTGGATTGGTATGTAGGTAACTTCATTTAATCATCAGGGAGCAAACCACAGCGCCATTCTGCTTCTTATGCTCACCCTTATTCTGGAGCTGCAAGAGACCTTTTAAACGCTTGTGTTAACAGAAGGGCAGAGTTAAGGCTATTTGGCACCAGGGTTCAGTATTACCATGCTTTCCTTGTTTTCAAATTTAAACCAACTGGCTTTAGTGCATTCTTTTGCACTTCCAGCATTAGATACCTTCACTCCCTGAAGGGAATCTGCAGTTAATGTCTGGATGAGCGCATGGCCAGGTACAGATTGTGTCATGGTGTGTGTCAAGGATTGTCCCATGCTCCTGCTGGGTCATGAGGCCCTCCAGCCAGCGAGAGCTCCGCTGTGCAAAAAGATGTTCTTTCCATCGAAACTGGCTGCCTGTAGCCCATTGATTTATGACAGTCGAATCAGCAAGGCCAGGCAGATGCTGCTTTAAGAGCACTGGAACAGCTTCCCCAGTGTGGGTTTATGAGTGACTGACCTATGAGAGGGGCTCCAGCAAATGAGAGGGGGGGAGGGGCTGTCCTGGAAGCAGACGTTGAAGTTTCACGCACAGTCAGTAAACAGAATTCCACCATAAGGCTGCAGACAAGCCCTTGGCTGCCAGGGCCAAACGGTGATGTCACAGCAGGCAGAAGCCTGGCTGGCCTTCCACGTACCTAATTTTCCCTTATATGGGCAGAGAGAAGAATTGGACTTCTGGCAAGCCAATCAATAGGACCAGATGGTGGGCTCCCAATTAGAGATTAGGCGCATTCCGATCCAGCACAAATAGGCCATCAATCATATGGGAAGGAGGCACTATTTATACCCTCTATCACATTCCTTAATTAATTCAAAATGGCCAGAGCAGAAAACACCATGACAAAAGGGCTATTTCATTCGGAACTCTCGCCTTTCTTCAGCAGAGCTGCATTCCTGTCTCAGAGGGAAAGGAATTGGGAAGCCACAAGACAGATGTTGGCTGGATTGCTCCATCCTACTTGGGAAAAAGAGGGCCATGCAGCCGAAAGCAGGGCTGATTGCTCTCTCTGCAGTAGCATGTCAGTAGATCCAGTCCTTGACTCCACATATGCTCAGGTTTCCCCAGTGGGATCAGGCCAAGCCCCTCTGGACTACTCCAGCATCAGGCTTTGCATTGCCCAGAGATGGCTGAACAGAAAGCTGAGTGGAATATCAAGTCACTGTCCCCAACTGAGAGGATGGGAGAACTGTCTCCTGGCATGGCCAGAGGGCAGTTGCCTTGCTTTCCAGTCAGGCTGTGTACTACCAAACTGGGAGGGTGGGAAATGTCTTAAGGAAAGGCAGTATGTGTGCACGCTCAAAGGTGGTAAGCTAACGGGGCAGACTGCAGGATTCACAGGTGCAGTCCTGCGGTCATTCCCATTGGTGAGAAGGATGTCTGGGAAACGCAGTGGTCTGACACATTCTGTGAGTATGTGTGCTGCAGGGGTAGGCAACCTGGTGCCCTTCAGATGTTTCAGATTACAACACCTATCAGCCCCAGCCAGCAAGGCCAATGATCCGGGATTATGTGAGTTGTAATCCAACTCAGAAGGGTACCAGATAGCCTTCCCGCCAAGTAGGGGATAAGCACCAATGGGAGAGGCACATCATGCCCTGGAGCCAGGCCAGACCTTAGGCAAGCCATATCTCTCAGCCTCAGCTGAATCCCTGTATTTGGAATATAGGGATAATACTGACCTACATTACGAGGTTGTGGTAAGGATTACTAAGGGGCAAACTAGATGTGATGTTAATTGTGTGAATGCAATTAACTCACACTTTCTTTGTTGTGCAAATAGCAGCCATGGGAAGCCTGCGCAGCCTCAGTACAGGGTGGAGCATCAGTTCACGGGTAGTTCATTCCTGCATTGAGCAGGGGGTTGGACTCAATGGTCTTATAGGCCCCTTCAAACCCTACTATTCTATGATTCTGTGTTCTGTTCTGGGAGATGGTATTCAACCAGTTCTGGAAGGGGGTGCATTCTGTCCCCAAAGGATTAGGTGCGCAGTTTGGGGATGTTCATAGACCCATCATTGTCACTGGAGGCTCAAGTGGCCCCAGTGGCTTAGAATGCCTTTTGTCAATTGACTGTGGCCTGTCCTGGACAAAGATAGTCTAACCTCAATTATCCATGCTCTGGCAATGTACAGGTTGGATTACTGCAACGCACTCTGCATGGGGTTGCCCTTGAAGACAGTCCAGAAGCACTACTAGTTCAGAATGCAGCTGCTACACTATGAACAGGGACAAGGGGGTGGGATCACCTCATACCTGTTTGAAAAAACTTCAGTGTCTCCTTGTTTACTTCTGGGCTCAGTTCAAAGTGCTGGTGCTTAGCTTTAAAGCCCCATGTAGCTTAAGACCCAGGGATATGCTGGACTGTCTACTCCCAGATCAGTTTGCCTGTTTACTGAGATCTACATCTGATGTTCTTCTCTGCCCCTGCCATCTCAGTGCAGGTGTGTGGCAACCAGAGGGAGTGGAAGAGAGCCTATTGGCCGGACAACCAGACCCTGCCACTATCCCCTTCGACTCATGCACAAGGGTGCCTAGCGTGGTCACTTCTGCATTGACAAAAAAGAGAGGAAATGTATCACCAAAGAGAGAGGATAAAACAGGATAGTGATTGCATAAAAATATGCATATGCTAGTTCATTTGCATAGGTGCAAATTTAGAAATAATTATGAATAATGACTTAATTAATAATTAATTTATTAATTACTAATTATTAATAAATAAAGTAATTGGGTTGGATTCAGATTTAAGCTGAATCAACTGTGCTGGCATGAAGTGGATTTCCCCGCCCCCTCCTTCCCATGGCAGCCCCTCCAGTCACCTGAAAATGCTACACAGAGTGTCAGGAGTGAGCTGAATGGAGTGAGCTGTGGCGTGTGTGTGGGGATCCCCAGGGGGGATCCCCCAGAATTGGATGGAGAGATCTTCCACAAGCAGACCCCTTCTTCTTGCAGAAGGCAGATCCTTGATCCAACCCATTGTATTTAATTAGAAATTTATTTAATTGAGAGCCAGCGTGGTGTAGTGGCTAGAGTGTTGGACTGGGAGTCGGGAGATCCGGGTTCTAGTCCCCACTCGGCCATGGAAGCTCACTGGGTGACTTTGGGCCAGTCACAGACTCTCAGCCCAACCCACCTCACAGGGTTGTTGTTGTGAGGATAAAATGGAGGAGAAGGAGGACTATGTATGCCGCCTTGGGTTCCTTAAGGAGGAAGAAAGGCGGGATATAAATGCAATAAATAAATAAATAAATAAATACAATACAATACAATACCTCTCACCATAGTGCTGGTAGACTGTGAGCAGGTGACCCATGTGCCTGACTGTATTAAGTGTGCTGTCCAGGTGCTGAGTGTTGATGGGCAACTTCAAGGTCCCTGCTCTCCATTCTTACGGTTCTTTATCTTTAAACTGGACTTGTATTGGGCACTTGTTCAAATATAGGACACCTTCATATAGGACGGCCTTCAAAGTACTGTCCTCCGTCAAGCAGGACACATGGCTGTCCCAGGGCCCCTGTTCCCCTCCCTGAAATGTGTTGAAGGGAATGCTAACGGGGAATATAAAGGGACGGCTCCTGCTGCTGTGTGCGCAGCGCGGCCTCGAAGCATGCCAGCTAAGAATGCAGGGTCACTGCGGAGGGGTCACCCCCCTGCACAGCTTGGCCAAACCGTGTGCAGGCCCCAAGCTCCTCATCCGTGCAGGCAGCTTGCTGTCCCTAAGGCAAGAGCTCTGGATCTTTTATGCAAAGGGAATGTCTCCCGGGCTCTGTCGTTAGTCGCAGACTCGTTACAAAATTGTCCTGGGAGAGGAAAAGCTCTCCCACAAAGCTCGCGTCGTTATTCCCTGCCATCAGCACCTCTGCTTCTTCCTTCCTTATGCATTTCTGGCCAAAATGAAAGAGCGTCCTGACCTGCTGCTGCTTGTTCCTTTGTCTTCTCAGGCTGCTCCTGTCAGCCGCCTGCTTTGGCTGATGGGTTTGCAGGAGAGGTGATCAGAAATAGAGCCCAACAGCTCCCACAAGAGGGGGAGGGGAAGAAAGGAAGGGCTATTTGATAAGCAACAGCTAAGGGCAAGAGCTCCCAAGACACCGGGATATTGGACTGAAGCCAAGCGTCCAAACGGTGAAGTAGGCAGGCTGCTTATCAAGAATCAGTGGTCAAAGAAGGGTGGGACACTGTTGGGGAAGGCTAGCCAGGTTTTCAGACAATGTGTGTGCTATTCTTAGCTTTGCCACAGCAAATCACCAGACTGACCATGGTGTAATGTTTAGACGACTGCTCCAAACCTCCTGTTTTGCAGTCATTTTCAAGTGCTGAGATCCAGAGCTGTTCCAGCCCAGTTTCAACTATTGCATCATCTCCCTCTGCAGACTTCTAGACCTGGCCTGGAAAGCAACAAAAGTTTCTTGCTGGCCTGTATCTTTGCTTCCATTTGCACCAGAATGGTTTTCAAATAAACCTGTCTATCTGCACTGAAGACATCTTCCTGTGTCCATGATGTACGCCACAGCCGGGCCAGTTTCTGTCAGCCTCTGTCAGCTTCCTGGCTCTACAATAATGATAGAAGTCTTGATTTGTGATAGAAAGGGATGGCGGCGGGATTGGGATACAGGGAACATTGCAAAAATCAGGATGTGAATGTAGGAACATAGGAAGGGGCCTTATACTAAGTCTAACCCAGTATTTCGACACTGATTGGAAGTGGTTCTCTGGGGTATCAGGCAGGATTCTTTCCTAGCCCTAACTGAAGATGCCAGGGATTGAACCTGGGACCTTCTGCATGCAAAGCAGGTGTTCTACCACCGAGTTATGGTCCTTTCCCTAAGTGTGATGGTAATGGCTGGCCTGCAGACAGCTGAATAAAAAGTCCTTTCCACTTGATGTTCTAGCTGCTCTGGGTGGGACCCACTAACTAATAAGAGCAGCAAAGGGATTGTCTTGTCATTTCACTGAACCAAGAGCACTTCAGCTTTGTTTGGCTTTCTAGCCATATGGAATGTGACGGATTTTACCAGACCTCACAGGGGGCCAGATCAGACGATATGTCTCCTGCAAGCCAGGCCAATGCACAGAGGGGAGTGACGGTGCACAGCTCTTCCCTGCTTACTCAGCACACTGTTCCCACTTCTGCCATGGAACATCCAAATGTTACCTATGCATGTACAGCTCAAATCTTGGAGCTGGAAGCGGTATGGTTGATGTACTGCTTTAATGTGTTTGCTTGTTTATTTATTTATTTATTTATTCAAAGCATTTGTGTCCCGCTTGTCAGTCAAAAGATTCCCAGAGCGGCTTACAAGAATCAACAGCCAGTCCTTGCCCTCGGGCACACAACCTAAAAAGACATGGAACAAAAGGAGAGGGATCAGGAGGGAGGGAGAGAGGGAGGGGAAAAAATGTAGAAAATCAAACATGCAGTTTTCAACTACGTGTGCTAAACTTCACATACATGCATGGCATGTGGTTGCTCCATCCCTGTGTGTACATATAGGGATGGTGGAGGTGCAGACAGCATGCTGGGAGGGTTGGGGGCAAGGATGAGATGCATGCACATGGTCCCCTTGACACATTGGGATGGATGAAAGGGTGACAAGGCATTTTATTTGATCTGACCCAGCAACAAGTTACTGATGTAGGCTTGATTAATACTTACGGTTGCTAACCGTTTTATTGGCTCTGCTTTTTTGTGTTTAACAAAAGAGCAGACATTTAAGATAAAGTGAGGAGGAAACTTCACACACCTAATTTCTGCATATTGGGTTACTATTAAAGACACAAGAGCAGGGCCAGTTTAAAAGTTGGCAACCATAAGAATTGTGGAGCTTCTGTACTAACGCCATCGGAAACTAAAAGAAAAAAGAAACAGAAAAAAATACTTTGGAAGAAGAATCCTATATGCTCTCAGAGTCTTGGGCCTGTACTGATTCTTCCTTGGATCTAGGTTTGCCATCCAGCCTGATTTTTATAAGCACAGCCAAAATTTCATTCTCCTGGTTACTTGCCAGAACAGAAGGCTGTAATTCCAGTAGGAAAAAGTGTCTGTTTCCATTGTGAGTCCTAACAATGGGAATTTTAAGAACAGGGCTAAGAGAACTAAAGACATTTTGGTACCCAAGGCAGAAAATCTAAAAGGTGCCACCACAGCATGATTAGGTTCAGTGATCAATTAAATAAGTAACATTTTGCTGCCCTTTAACTGTTTAATAAAATCTGCTGCCTGGGGTGTGCCACCTCCCTGACCTAATTCTAGTGGTGCCCTTGCATACTGAATATCAGGTTGCAACACAGAATTTCTCCCTGTACCTTTAAAAGTTGACAGCTGAATCTGAAGATGAAGCAGCATCTACTTCTCCTCTCCATTTTGCCACCCCACCCCTTCTTTCTGCCTTAAAATGCAAATAAAACCTACCTTAAGACAGACACCGCAAAAGCAACTTCCAGGATATTGGCCTATTTAAATCCTGTAAAGCTAGAACAGGGATGGGGAGAAGGTAGAGCTCCAGAGTTTTTGGACTTCACCTCCCAGCTTCCTGACCATTGGCCATGCCAGCAGGGGCTTCTGGGAGATGAAGTTCAAACCATCTGGAGATCTACCTTCTGCCCACCCCTGTTCTAGAAATATTTGTAAGATACAATAACACAGCCTTGTTATATATAATCTTTTGCAAAAGGATTGAGAATTCTGATCAAACAGGAGCAACTGCGCCACTAAATGGCCAGGATGCCCTTTGGCCGTATCCCATCTGGAGGCAGAGATGTGTAGAGGCAAGTTCCTTATGAGGACACTTGATGGTGAAGGAAGGGATGTAAGGAAGGGGGAAGAAAACCACCATGCTGAGGAAGCCAAACACAGGTAATGCTCCTCAGCAAATCATGGTCTTCTTGTCTGTTCCCCTTTCCTGAATGCTGTAATGTGCAAGACTGTAGGTGTGCTTTTGTGCAGCAGGCTGGGGAGCGGGGTGGGCAGGCTATAGGACGGGGGAGAAATGAGCAGAAGAAGCCACACATTTCATGGTTCAGCTATAAATTTAAAAGCACATGGAAAATCTCAAGGTTTTCCTGGAGATTTGGCAATCTTGGCAATCCTAGCACCCAAGGCAACGCTGAGCATTTTTGAGCACTAAAGGTGATTTTTACTAATCTACATGTTTCTGTATGTATGTATATAGATGATAGGTAGGTAGGTAGGTAGGTAGGTATGTAGGTAGACTGTCTGTCTGTCTATCTTGTATTCTCAGTCTGGTCATGGATAATTACAAACATATTTGATATCATCTTATAACAGTGGTGCAGAACCTGAGGCCCAGGGGCCACATTCCCTTGGCTCCACTCCCTTTCCCTGACCACCAATTGTTGAGTGGTTTCATGGCTTTTGTGTAATTCCCCCCCCATTTTGAAAAGTTGACACGCTTGTCCGAAGGCTTAGTTCCTGGCAGTAAGAGTTTTAAGCTAAAATAGGCGGGTCTTTTTGGAGGACTTGGCCTTCAGTTCCGCCCACCACTAGGATACGACCCCCGAGAGTTTCTCTAAAATGGAATTCGGCCCTCAGGTTGAAAGAGGTTCAGCACTGCTGTCTTATAGGAGAAAAAGCAAGAGGTGGCCATTTTGGCCATATATAGATCCAAAACCCATATTAGGGCAATACCTTGATATTAGGGCCAACCCAAATGTGACAGAACAGTGTTCAAGCTTTACTGTTTTGGAACAATGTTCCTCTAGGTCTGCCTTTAAATTAGAAGCTGTTCCTTTTTATGAAGGAAATGCACTCTGAACCTGCACAGAACACTGCTCATTACACTCGTTTTTGAAAACAGGAGTTGGTTCTCTCTACAATGGAAAGTCACTGTGCATTTGTTTAGACACACTGTGTGTTTTGAGCCCTTTCTTTCAGCAGAGGCAGGCACTTTGCTTCCTTTAGGACATCCAAAGTGGGACTTTGGGGGCTCACCCCATATTACTATTCGGTTGTTCATGTCTGGAGCGGCAATCTGGCCTCTTTCATCTTATATTAAATCACTCAAAGAATCTGCCTTGAGGAGCTCCTCAGGGGCTGGGAAAGCTGCGTTCTCTGTAAAAATGTGATAAAAATCTTCCTTTATCTGACTCCAAGGAGAAGCCAGTCACAATATTGACAAAAGCTTTATGCACCACCCCTGGTCCCTATAGCCGCAACTTTCTGGAGCAGAGGCTGCGGCAACCCTCCCTCTCCCTGCCCCCCTGCTCCCCCCTCTGAGCCTCCAGCAGTCACTGGCTGAGATTGCTCACATTCCTGGGTTTACTACTTCACTTTACCACCCAGAGACGCTGCTTGCAACAAATCATGTCTCTCAGGCTGTGGAGAGCTCCTGTCTGTGCTTGGAAGAATTGGGCCTGGGGCTTTTGGGTGTCTCTTGGTCTGGAAGAGAATGAGAGCATGATGCATTGTACAGATGTTCAGTTTGAGCAGCTGCCGCCCTGCTCCCATCATGGTGCTGCCACTGCACCAGTCTCAGTCCTGCTTCAAATGTGGGACAGCTCTTGAAATGTAGTGATGGGGAAGAGACTTGCTGAAGGGGAGTTGGCTTTGCTGCTGGCGGGTTCAGGGAAACACACCCAGCCCTTTAAACAAAGGAACAAATCAAACAGGGGTACAGTGGTGGTGGTGGCAGAAATGGTGGCAGTGGGGATATTAAAAAGAAAATGTTCTGCAGTGGTGGAACAGTTATGTAGGTGAGTGAGTAGTGTTGCACAAGTTCCCCATTTAAAAAAAAAACACCCCACAGTACTATATAAAATCTTTAGAAGTTTGAGAGGGTGAGAGAATACTGTTTTTTTCCATCGTTACAGAGTGGTAAATAATTTATATGGTTTGACATGCTGTCCACTTTTTTTTCTTTTAAAAGTGATATGTGGAAAGCTTACACAGTTGAGCCAAGCATTTGCTATCCTCTCTAATGAAAAGCAAATTATTATTTTTTAAAGTAAAAAATTGCGAGGGCATGGGTTGAGATTTGTTTTTCTGGTATTCTGTACAATTACAAGCTTTTGTACATGAGGCTGTTAATCGGCTGTAAATCCACTGTATCTACTTTGGGTTTCATCGCAGAACTGAGAGCCGAACACTACATGAGAAGTGTTTCTTTTCCTGCTTTTCTGCTACATAACCTCTAGGTGGCACTGTGTTATAGCAGAATAGCACAAATACACAAGAGGAAATTACGGTTTCTTTTGCTTTCACAATTCAATGCCACATTAGCCCTGCTTTAAATAAACTCACCAAAAGTGCTGGTTAGACACAGAGGCAAAACTGGAGGGTCACAACATTGTCTAAAGAACCCATTAACAACTGTGAGTAAGGAATGAGAAGCGCACAATAAATGTCTCCTGCAGAAAAGCCCTGCAATCACATAGTATATAGCAGGGTTGAGGAACCTGTGGTCTTCCACAAGTGTATGGACTACAGCTTCCACCATGCCTGACCATTGGCTATGCTGACTGGGTCTGATGGGAGCTGCAGTCCAACAACATCTGGAGGGCCACATGTTTCCCATCCCTGGCATATAGCAGTTAGACTGTTGGACTAGGACTGGGGAGACCTGAGTTCAAATTCCCACTCAATCATGAAGCTGCTTCGGTGACCTTGAGTCTAACCTGCATAACCATAGGGCTGTTTATTGTGTGGCTTATTGTGCTGGATTCAAAAATCTATACTATATTGTGATATTTACTTTTAGCATTTCTATTAGGCAAAGAGACAATCACGATAGTCTGTTCCTAGCATCAATTAAATCTTCTATCCTGTAAAAAGTATTTTATCCTATGCAGATTTAGGTTGGTGATCTATCTCAAGGTATTGTGTGCAAGCATCTATCTTTTTGAGTTTACTCCAGGAGAATAAACATCTCCCCAGACTATGACATATTAGAATGAAAACATTTATTTGGAATCACATTAGATTAGATCAGATCAGATTAGATTTTATATTTGTATGCCCCTTTTCTCCAGTAAACTCTACTCAAAGTGGCTTACCAAAAACAGACCCCCCATCCCCCAATCTTCAAATATAAAAGAATTCAGAATTGTTTTATCCTAGGAGTCAGTCCACCAAGCAGCGTGCATTATATTTCGATTTTCCTCCTTTCTTCTATTTGGATTAAATGTTTCTGCAAAGTCCAAACTTCAAGCAAATGTGTCGTTTTATCTATTGGCATCCCTCTGATTCAGTAGGTTTGACTGACAAAGTTTTTCATAAAAGCAGACCTGAAATCTCTCTGTTCAGACGCTTTCAGCCTATCATTGTCTAGGAAGATGCTGAATGTCCAGTGGTTCCTGATGGGGCGTTCTGACACGGCCAGTTTGCCAGGAGGCAGAGCTGGGCTTTTGCTTTGCATGGGTGCAGTACAAATGGAGCTTTGAACTACCAGTAAACTTGACTGATAGTCTCATAGCCCTACTGCTCTGTAATATACTGGGTGGTGACAGTTACCAACATATAGCGTATTTTATGGTGGGCTTAATATTAAAGTTACTAGCTCATATTCAAATCTGACTTACAAGAGATTTCTGGGGGTGCTGGGGTAAGGAAAGGGGAGTTATGTCACACTAGACCACACTGATTCTCCGATCTTCCAGAATTTCATGAATTCAGCCATTTCTGTGGTCAGTCATATAACCTTTTGAACCACTCTGAGCACAAAACCCATGAGCGTGCGCACACAGGTGTCACCTACATCTCAATCCCTGGGCTTCCCACATGGTTGGTTGTGTCCATTAATTATTTGTATACTGCCCAACTAGCAAATGCCCTTGGGGCAGTTTAGAATTTGTATACTGCCCAACTAGCAAATACCCTTGAGGCAGTTTAGAATCATACATTTACCATCACTTTGAAGCCAAGAGTTGTGTCAAAAGGTCTGATCTTTCTGATTGTGGTATTGACCAGTAATTATATGGGCATTGTCTTGCAGTGCAATACAGCTCTAAAACGCAAGGTGAAAATGGCCCTTTTAGGGTGCAATCCTATTAGACAGAAAAACATCCTACAACTCCCAGTATTCCCCAGCCAGCCATGCTGGTAGAGGATTGCACCTTTAATGTCACAGACAAATTGGAGAAAAGCAATTCTAAGGATTGCATATACTCAGGCTAAGCCAGTGAGTGGGAACAGAACTTAATGCAATCCCTAGGACCTTTCTCTGCCTCACAGCCTTCCTATGACCACCCAAGGTTAGTAGATTCAGGAGTCAAGAAGTATGACAACAATGTACTAATTGGACTTCAGTTTCTTTGTTGTTGTTGTTTTTAAACATGGCCCCTTCTGGGTCATATGCCATTTTTATTAGAAGTACCCATGATCCCCTTCCAGATGAACACTGAAGAGAAGGAAAGCAGTCCTCAACCCATGAGGGCCAATACTCCATGCACTGGGAAAATGTGAGCAGGGGTAAAATGGCAATCCTGGGATATATTACTTCTGTTTCTAAAGTGTAGTCTGTGTACATCATGCGCTGACTCTGCTATGTGGAAGGGGTGAAGGTGGGGCATTGCATAGTTCATTTCAGCCTCTAGAAAAGCTTGATGGTGATACACAGAGGGCCTGGGTCTTCGAGACCCTAGGGAAATGCTGGCACTTGCAGCATGGCCCCTTCAATCCCTTGATTTCTCTGGCTGAGCGACTAGTAAGCGATTCTACATAACAGGAAACTCCCTTGACAAATACCCTGTCTACTTTGCATTATTCTGCTTATTATAGGTGCCTCTTAAGAAACACTCTTTTGACTTGCCTCAATAATCTGAGAAAAAGAATGCACATCTGGACACAATCAGAGCTGAAGTATCTGGCTGACCTGGCGAGAACAAAGGGAACAATATTTCCCCACCACTGTGTGTTCTCTGCAGTAGGAGCGGGGTGGGGCCTGTTATAGCACAAAGGCATACATGACTTACAAAGCAGAGGGCAGAAGGGATGCTAAACACTGAGAGAGCCCTGCTAATTGCCCCGTGGGGGTGGTTGGTTCATATCTGTCAGGGGAGAGCAAAGGAGAAGTTGTATCATAGAAAAGGGAGGCCATCATGAGACTGCAAATTATGATGTGATGTGAATCTCCCAAAATGCATTTCAAGAATACTGAATA
Organism: Heloderma suspectum; assembly: GCF_057233095.1. NCBI lineage: Eukaryota > Metazoa > Chordata > Lepidosauria > Squamata > Helodermatidae > Heloderma > Heloderma suspectum. The sequence continues at coordinate 230,260,678 of NC_139459.1, forward strand.
GTCTTCTCCAACCTCATGCCATCTAGATGTTTTGGACTACACTTCCCATCATCCCTGTCCAATGGCCATGCTGGCAGTGGAATTGTAGTCCAAAACACCTGGAAGGCACCTGGAAGGCACCGGGAGGGCATATAACACCTAAAAGCAGGCCTTTATGAAATCCAGGAAATCGGGACACAATATTGTGTTCTCAGTCTATAGCAAGGGTATGGTATATAGACTTGAAAGACAACTGCTCATATTATAGACCTTGTGCAGATGGACTTGGGCTGGTGTGTGATTGTATAACTGACACTTCACGCATGCATATACACATACTGCATATTTTTATGCAGATGCATTAAATGTGTGCCTGCAAAATTACAACATGTGCATACAACAAACACATTTCCAGCTTCGTATATCATACAGGTTCCCATGTACTGGAACTCACTACTCAGTGTGTCTCACTACTGTAAGTATGAGCACATATGGTGTGAGGGAGCCCAGAGACAAGAGAGATTTGTATCTTTGGAGGTCATTTATTGACCTGCCCAGCATGTCAAAGTGACACCAAACAGTTGCACTGAGGATAGCAGTGGGGAATGGGTAAGTCAGAATCTATTAGGTGGCAGCAGCAAGCATTTATACTACATTAACCAGTTAAATTTGTTGGCCAGGCCCTTGGAAACCAGGAAATGCCAAATTTAGGGGTCCTATCTAACACAGCCTGGATACTAGTCTTCTATACATGGTTCAGGTTGCCCAAGTCAGGAATCAAAAACTATCCAATATTGTATTCATTTGTTTATTATTTATATTTATTAGATCCAGGATCTGTCTTCTGGAAGACAAAGGTCTCTTCTGTGAGAAGAAGGGCTCCACTTGTGAAAGATCCCTCCACCCAATTTTGGGAGGTCCCCTGCTCCTGTTCATCCAATTCAGCAGGATCTCCTTACTCTCTGTAGCATTTTCAGGGGGCTGGAGGAGCTGCCGTGAGAAGGAGGAAGTCCACTTCCACTAGCGTAGTGGATCGAGCTTAAATCTGGATCCAACCCCTATAAAACAAGCTCCCTAGGCATTGCTCAAAACCAAATTAAAAACAGAACAATGATGTAATAAAAATACAACAGTAAATCTTTTTTAAAAGTCCAACTGCACAAATGCCAACACAACAGAAACAATACAAACCGTGGAGTTAAAACCAATCAGTAAATACAGGAGCTAAACCCACCATCACTGTCAAAGGCACTAAGAATAGAAGAACTTAAAAGGCCTGGGAGAATAAAAAGAAAAAAATGGTTTTGGCCTGGGGCTGAAAGGAAAGCAATGTGGGTGCCAGGCAATCTTCCCTGGGGCGAGCATTCTAAAACGCGGCCTTCAGTTCAGCAGTTATTCCATGCAGCCCAAACTGCTGGGTTAAAGATTAATAGCTCACATGTACAACAGCTATTGGCAGAAGGTAGATTGTGCCACTGTCCAATTTTTGGTGGACCACCCAGCACATGCCAATGGCAACAAATGCTAGACTAGGTGGACAATGGACTGATCCAAGAAGGCAATTCTTGGGTTCTTAAGGAGAGTGTATACCAGCCTTCTCCAACCTGATGCCCTCCTGATGAGTTGGACCACAACTCCCATGCCAGAAGTTGTGGTCCAACTCATCGGGAGGGCACCAGGTCGGAGAAGGGTGGCGTATACTGTCAATTACTTAGCTCCGCCTGAGGCATCCTGAATATGCACTCCTGCTTTGTAAATTTAAAACACATTGGCAGGGCACAAGTATTCCAGTTGCTTAAAAAAAGAGAGCCCATCCCTGATGTAGCAGATGTAAACCTACACTTGATTCCTCCGACAATAGGAACTGGCCTAACTTGAACCCTCTGTTCAGCCAAGCAGAGTGACAGAAGATAGCTAAAGCTTGCTGCTTCACTGTTCCCGGTGAACTCCTCTATCGTGGAAAATGGGAGGGGGAGCTTTCTGCAACCCCTACAAGACAACTCATGTCATTGCTGTGCCCCAGCAGGGTGTTGGTAAGATCCCTCACCCCCAGACATCGTGCCGCCTGCTCTGCTCTGGGCCTGAGCTGTACCTGGCTCAACAATGACTCACTGTAATGAATGGGCAGTGCTTAATTTATTCTCTGTGACCAGTTGACTTCATATGCTCACCCAAGCTATTAACTCCTTCAGCATTTATGTGCACGCACACACGCGCACACCCTTGCTTCAAGCCAGCGTTTTGCATTTCGCTGGCATCCGGAGGGTTAAGCAGCTGGCTTTTCCCAAGACAGAGGAGCGCAGCAGTTAATCAGATTGGAATTTGGTGTAATTGCACGTTGACAGAAGCGCTTGATGGCTACTGACCTTGAACAGGGATGTGAAATGGCAAATATTTATTCACATGGCAGCAAATCTGGCCTGCTCCAGCCATGCCCCCGGAGGAGGAGAGGCTTCTGGCTTCTCCAGCACTGTCCAGACTAGCAGGGGGAAAGGAAGCACAGACTGCACTGGGGCTGAAACAGCTATGACAAAGGCAATTGAAAGTAATGGGATGGTAAACAAGGGAGGGGACTCTGGAGTGTCTATGAGCCAGGGACAGCGAGACCCCTTCCCTGGAGGAGATGGCAGAGGGCCACTTTGCAAACAGAGCTGTGCCTGGAATAGGTGTCAAACACAGCTCTCCATGGCTCTGAAAAGCACAGCATCCCCATGACCAACCTCTTACCAAAGTGGTTTTATGCCGAACAGCAATGGATTGCATGGGGGCGATATGACTAGCCCAGCATCTAGTGCCAGCCATAGACTCTCAGCCCAACCCACCTCACAGGGTTGTTGTTGTGAGGATAAAGTGGAGGAGGAGGAGGATTATGTACGCCGCCTTGAGTTCCTTGGAGGAAAAAAGGCGGGATATAAATGTAATAAATAAATAAATAAATAAATAAATAAAAATAGTGCCCCCAGATTTCCTGTAGGTCCAGCAGGGCTGTGGATGTATGAACTGAGCACCTTATAGCCTTCAGGCTATGCTCATCCTCAATATGCCAACAAGACAGGCCCCTCAGTTCCTCTTTTTCACATCAGTAAATTTACATCTCAGACTGGGTCTATGCCTGGAGCAGAACGAAGCGGGAATGTGGTGGTCAAATGGTCTGCACTTCAGACTACAGTTTGGATGCTTCCTCACATAAAAGAATCCCTACACATAGGAAGATGCACCGTCAGGAAGAAAGGTTCTAGTCTAGTCCTTTCCCTGTTCTGCTACTTTTCTACTTGTGGGGAATTTTAGACAAATTGCAAACCGAAGTGGTATAATCTGTTGTTCTATCTGCAGAGTTCTACCATCTTATTCTGCCTCAGGTATAGACTTGCCCTCATTTAATCTTCATTCTGTGAAGTCAGATGTGTTCTGAAGAACTGGCTGCCAGTGGCTGATTGCAAATAGACCTTCTGGAGCTTAGATCTTGACATATACAAGTCATCTGAAGAGCTGCAATGTTCTGGAATAAGGGACCATTGGCCTTTAAAGTAAGGAACATCTGATAGCCCAGTACACTGACTTGCAAACATTTCAGTTTCTGTAACCTTCATTGGGGAGGAATGGGTCTCCATATCCTTCACCGGTAGCTACTTTTCAGTGTAATGTGACTTTCTTTCAACTCTTTCCACTTCCAGACACTGAGGAAAAGGTTCGAAAGAGAAAGCTGTGAGAGAAAGATTTCTTTGAGGAAAGCTTGAGGCCTTGAGAATGATTAAGAGTTGATCAGTTTCAGGCTTCAACAGCTGGAAGGGAATAAGCCAGACCCTGCCTTCTGGTTGCCTCAAGTGAGGTATTTGGCAAGGTGTTTTGTTCACAAGTCTTTTCTGTTACAGGATTACCTGACTACTGGGCACAGAAGTTGCTTGCTGCTGCTGTATCTCCCCAAACACGATTCAGTCTCAGACACATCCTGCTATATCTTAACTCCTGTCAGAGCTTAGCTGTGCATTTCTAGCAGTCGAGGTTTGGGCCACAGCCAAGCGTTGTCTTCAATGTTACCAGAAAGGGGTTGGCGGCAATTCAGCAGTAATTTATTGCAGATACCATATATGTTCAGCTAGGGCTGGCAAGCAGCCTCTTTGGGACCCCGTCAGAGAATTTAAATTAAAAATAACAAAACTGGAAAAATAAAATTCTTGACATGTACATGGATATTAAAAAATGCCACTCATTTCTCCTAATAGAGATCAGTAGCTACAGTCTTTGTTACACAGACCACAAGGATAATAAGCCTGCTTGGGAACTGCAGGGCTTACCGTGCTGCCACTTTACTGCGACAGAGTGTCACCTCACATGTCCGAGTTGTGTGTCACACACTCCGGTGAGAGTTCCAAGCATCCAGAGAATAAGGCCATTGGCCCCCTCTGGCTCCACATCAGCCTTTGGATCCCAATAACAGACAGTGGATGAGAATGAATAGCTTTGTGGGCACCAAGGAGAATATCACTGTTGTTTGGTTATACATCTCACAGACCACAGCTTAGCATCACTATAATCTCCATGGCACTGAGCTGCTTAGTCTTTTCACTTTCTTTTAGGGATGTCAGAGAATTCCGCCATGGATCTTGGTGAGGCCGAATGCCAGTGCATTCAGCCCCCCGAAATCCGTGGCGGAATGAAGCCCCCCCCCCCACGAAAGGCGCGCGAAACGGAGCACTTACCTGCTGCCGTCTGCACTGACTTGCAAATGGTGGCCGCACTGCGGCTACCATTCGCTTCCTCATCATAGCTGTGATAGGCTACGTAAATAATTACATAGCCTATCACGGCTAACGCAGGGACATCATTTGCATCCCTGCGGAGGCCGTGATAGGCTACGTAAGTATTTACGTAGCCTATCACGGCAAGCTAAAAACAAACAGCGTATGCAAATGGCGGCAGCTACAGCGGCCGCCATTTGTGTTCCCTTTTTTCGCTGTTTTAGCCTACATAAATATTTACGTAAGCTATTAATGTGAAAAAAAGGGGAATGCAAATAGCATAGTGGGTGCTATTTGCATTCCTTTTTTTTCCTGCCGTAATAGCTTAAGTAAATATTTACGTAGGCTAAAACGGTGGGGGGAAAAAAGAACGTAAATGGCGCCCACTACGCTATTTACGTTCCCCTTTTTTTTCACCGTAATAGCTTACGTAAATATTTACGTAGGCTAAAACAGCGAAAAAAGGGAACGCAAATGGCAGCCACTGTAGCCACCGCCATTTGCATACGTTGTTTTTTTTTTTTTGCCTGCAGGCTGCCCAGCAGCCGGATGTCCAGCTGCGGGCGGCCCCGGCTGGCGGCTCTGCAGAATCTCCGCAGAGCGGAGCCAGCCGGGTTAGGATTTCAGGGGGAGGTGCGGAGCGCCTGCCCCCCCCACTGTGAATCACCCTGTCAAAAAGGTAAGTGACTTTCATACATCCCTACTTTCTTTTCAGTAACCTCTGTGAAAACTCAGCTCAGCAATCTGACTAGGGGGCATCTCCACACGTGATTTACTGCGAGCTGGCTGTGTTTGGATGTCATTCAGGGCACATGATGTCGTGGCCATCCTGCAGCCACCCCGGAGCTTTTTGCGGAAAAACCGGATTTCCTGAGACAACGTGAAGTCCAATTTTTTCCCTTAAGTTGGGTTCCCTGTGCTATAGTTCTTGTGTGCCTCAACCCCTGCATTTACTTTGGGTCTGCTAGCCCTGCCCAGGGGTGTGCCTTTCACTGTGACCCCGGTCAAGGGGTGTTTCCTTTCCTGTCCCTGTGTTCCCCAGCACAAACCTATGTGTGCCTACTCAGAAGTAGCTCCCATTGTGGTCAATGAGGCTTGTTCCATAAATGTGCACTCCCGAAGTTACTGAGATTCCCATTAATCGAAATAGCACATTTAGGATCCTTAAAGCAATAACCAGACCCCTGGAGTAATTTCCCTAAAGGCTGTGAAGCACTAGGTCGAAGCTGCATGTCATTGATGTTTGGTTCATTGCTTTTCAGAAGTAATTAATGCACAGCTTCGATTCTTCATAGCATCGTATAACGGGAGCTTGGGGGGGGCGAGAAAGGGAGTTAGAGAGGGGGCTGGTTGGAGCCATGGTACATCAAGTGTTCATAGGGTTAAAGGCAGACTGGAGTAACCCCCCTAAAGGCTGTGAAGCGTTAGGTCAAAGCTGTGTCTTTGATGTTTGGTTCATTGCTTTTCGGAAGTAATCAATGGACAGCTTCGATTCTTCACAACATCGCATACAGGGAGCTGGGGAGGGGGAGATACAGGGTTAGAAAAGGGGCAGATTGGAGCCACAGTACTTCAGGTGTTCATAGGGTTAAAGGCAGACAGGAGTAACTCCCCTAAAAGACTGGAATAACTCCCCTAAAGGCTGTGCAGCGCAAGGTCAAAGCTGCATGTTGTTGATATTTGGAAGTAATTAAAGCACAGCTTTGATCCTTTGCAACTGGAGCTTCAGGGGGAAGGAGAAAGGGGGTAGAGCCTGGATTGGGGGGGGAGCCTCTCTTATTGGTTCAGCAGCCCCTGACAGTTTGGTGACGTTAACTTCCAATCCCCCCACCCCACCCGGAAGTATGTTCCTGTGAAGCGACTTATAATGGTACAGCATGCTCGTTTGTGGGTTCCTGTGCGGACCAAAGCCAACTCCATGAAAAATCCAGGTAATCCTCCGTTCGCTTCTCCTTCTGTTGTCATGGAGATCCTCCTAAGAATTGCAAGATAAATGTATAAGTGCAAGAACCTCTTTTGCCAAGCAGAGGTTGGCAAGCAGGGAACTGTGAGGGAAACTGTTCGTCAGGATCTGATTTGCTCCTGGTCTACAGGCCTGCTCATTCATGGCTTGGGGCCACAGTATCAGAAGGACTGCCTCCTCCCAAATGTTCCTGCGCATGCTCTGAGATCACCATCTGAGGCCCTGCTCCATGTGCCCCTGCATACTGAAATTTGGAGGGTGGCTACTCAAGAGCAGTCCTTTTCTGTGGTGGCCAAGTTGTGAAATGCACTCCCTACAGAGTTCCATCTGGCATGGACTTTGTCGACTTTCTGGTGTCAGGTGAAGACCTTAATATTCTCCCAGGCCTTTAAAAAATATTTTTTTGTTTTGTTTTTAAGCTTACTACTTTCCCCCCCTCATTATGCGTTTTAGACCTGTGTTCCAAAATTGCCTTTCTCTGTACTGATATTTATTTTCTGCTTTTAAAATGTTACTGTTGCTTTAATTTTGGGTTTTTTTTAAGTGATGATATTGGGTTCATTGAGTTTGTTTTTATCATGTATGTCACCTGAGAGCTTTGGCTACAGGGCAACTCAAAAATGAAGCAAACAAACAAATAAAACTGGAAGCGTGTACTACGTTACCAAGAGATTCAGGCCCTTCAGTATTTGATCCTGGATGTTTCCCAACACAAGGAATCCTAAAATGGAAGTCTCAAAGATATCATGATAAAGCCATTAAGTTCACACTCCTCCTTTGTGGCAAGACTGTGTTAACATGGGTCACATATTTTCATCCTGCTCACAGCTCTTGCACAATGCTGATTGCCAGGACGCTGGCATCCTGCCAAGAAGATTCCTTCTGACCACTAGATTATCTAATCTAAGAATTATTGCTTTATAGCCAAACCTTGAAGAGTTCACTGTGAAAAAAAATGGTCCAGGCCCAAATATTTGAGGTCAAACCCTGCAGCCTGGCAATTCTTACACTGTAAAATAAAGTTTGGCGTGGAACTCCCCTTCCCCTGTTGCTAACACTGTTCTAAACCATTAGAAAGCCAACGAGCAGCTGAGAGCAAAATATTGGCTTGCTAATTAAACTGTGATCCAATCAATAATTAAACTGAATTAAATTGTTGCTGTCAGCTCATGTTTCAAATGGACATATCACGGAATCCCCAAGTTCCATCCGCTGGGACAGTTTCACCTCTCATGAAGGACTGGCTGACATCTCAACTTCTTCCATCGTCAGTGAGATTCAGTAATGACACATACTTTTTAAAACAGCATTATTGATCCCCCTGCCCCAATTTGGGTTGATAATCTTGCGTCATTGGTTTATCTCCTGCCTCCTGTCCCAGTACATGCTGGGATTTTAACAAGAGCCAGCGTGGTGTAGTGGCTAGAGTGTTGGACTAGGAGCTGGGAGATCCGGGTTCTAGTCCCTACTTGGCCATGGAAGTTCACTGGGTGACTTTGGGCCAGTCACAGACTCTCAGCCCAACCTACCTCACAGGGTTGTTGTTGTGAGGATAAAATGGAGTGGAGGAGGAGAATGTAAGCCACCTTGGGTTCCTTGCAAGAGGAAAAAAGGCAGGATATAAATGCAATAAATAAATAAAATAAATAAACTTGGGATGTATTTGTAAGTCTGGCAGCATATTATTTTTTATTTACAGATGCTGGCCAAATGTCTATGAGTAGACATCCCATTTAAGATGTGTACTCATTGCTCTAGAGATTGCTGAAAAGATTAAACAACATAAAAATAAGATTTATTACTTATTTTTATTTTTAACATTTCTAAACTGTGCCTTCATCCAAAAATGGATGGTATCCATAAAAATGCAATAATCAATACAATCTTAAAGCAATAAAAACAAAACAGCATCATTATAATGTATATAATGTATATTACATTATAGTGTAATTTAAACAAAGGTTATTGAACCAGCTAAAAAAATGAAATCAGTTTAAGATGTCCAGTAAATAAAAATGTTTTAACCTGGTGCTAAAGCGAATACACTACATTGTTAGCCCAGTTGTACTACCTTCAGGGAACCACCACAGAAAAAACTCTCTCCTTTGTGGATACATAATGAACCACTTGTAGCAATAGAGCTCAGAGAAGGGCCCCATCTGACTATCTTAATGTATGGCAGTAGGGGTATGGGAGGAGGTGCTCCTTCAGATATTTGGGACCCAAGCCATTTAGGGCTTTAAAGTCGAGCACCAGTATCTTGAATTAGCAGATTGGTAGCCAGTGTAATTCCTTCAAAATTGAAGTAATGTTGCTCCGCCTCCACCTATATATCCCAGACTGTGTCTCCATGAGTGATTTACTCCGAGCTGGCTGCATTTGGAGGTTGTTAGGGATACATGATGTCATGGCTATCCAGCAGCCACCCCGGAGCTTATCACGGAAAAACCAGATTTCCTGAGACTGCGTGAAGTCCAATTCTTCTCCTTAAGTCGGGTTCTCCAGGGTATAGTTCCTGTATGCCCCAACCCCCGCATTTACTTCGGGTATGCTAACCCTGCTCAGGGGTGTGTCTTTCACCATGATGGCAGTCAAGGGGTGTTTCCTGTGTGTTTCCCATCCCTGCACAAACCAATTACTGTCAGAAGTAACTCCCATTGTGGGCAATGAGGCTTGTCCCCTGAACACGCACATCAGAATTTACAGAGTCCTCCCTCCACGTCATTGAAATAGCACATTTTAAAGCATCAATTCCCTAAAGACAGGGGAGGAAACCTTCCAGGATTTTGTCAGAGAAAGCGGGGGGGGGGAGAGCCTGGACAGGGAAGGGGTGAGCCTCTCTTATTGGTTGAGCACCCCTGCCAGTCAGATGACATTCACTCCAACCCCCCCAAGTATGTTCTGCGAAGCAACTTTTACTGGTGCGATACACTTTCTCATGGAGCCCTGCATCAAGCAAAGCCAGCTCCTTGAAAAATCCAGGTAAGCCACAATTGGCGTCTCATTCCATCTCCTTCTGTTGTCGTGGAGAACCCCCCCCCCCATCCCAGTCAGAAATCTAGCAGCTGAATTCTGTACTAGCTGAAGCTTCCAAACTATCTTCAAAGACTGAAGCTGGTAAAAGGTTCTCTGAGCCATTGAGCCACTTAGTTATCTAATGATAGTGTTGGATCAAGGAGCACGCCCAAGCTGTGCCGTTGCTCTTTCAGGGGGAACGTAACCCCATCCAGGATAGGTTGTATTCCAACTTCCTAGACATGGGAACTGCCTACCCATTGTGCCTCTGTCTTGGCATCAGCTTCAGCTTACTGGCCCATGTTCAGCCCATTACTGAGTCCAGACAATAGCTCAGTATCTCCACAGCCACACCTGATTAAGATGACATGGAGAAATAGAGCTGGCTGCCCGCAGCATATCGATGACACCTCACTCCAAAACTTCAGATTACCTCAGCCACCAGCTTCAAATAAATTAAAGAGCATGGAATGTAAGATGGAACCTTGTGGGGCTCCGCAGCTTAAAAGCCATGGAGAGGAACAGAAATCCCCTACTACTACTTTCTGAAACTGACCCTGCAGATAACAGTGGATCCACCATATCACCCAACCCCAACCCACAGAGCCAGTCTAGCAGGATACCATGGTTGATACCAAGCCTAGTATCAATGAGAATCAGCAGATCCTGACTCCATGTTTTACCAACTGACAATATTACCAACCTACATATGTACTACTCCAAATATGCCATCCTAAACACATGTAACGGGCAGTAAATTACATTCAGTGGAACTTACTTCTGAGTAAACCTGCATAGGATTGCACTGTAAATGATTTTATGTGTTCAGAAAACATGCACAGCTTTCCTATGAGTAGTACTCAGGGTGGATTCACACAGTCCTTAGGCACACATGATCAGCTGACTATCTAGATCTAGATTCAGCTGTGGTCATATAGCTGTTGTAGTAAAGCTCCATTGCACACACAAATCACATATATTGGACTGAGTAGCAATTCACTGAACTGTGATTTGGGCTTATGACAGAGCACTTACATGACCACTTCACCACAGCGCATGAGAATATGGCAACGCATATTCGGTAGCACAGATAAGCATTTAGTCACCCACCTAAGGATTGTGTGGAAACTGTCTCACAGATAGTTCTTCTTGAGGAAAGTCACTTTTCATTCCCACCCCTGTACAGCAAACACAAATGTGTTTCCATTATGTTTTACTCTGCAAAGAGGTTTGATTGTATAACAACAGGAAATAGGAGTTATGCAGTTTGGTTTGGTAAAGAGGCAAATTCCATAGGATTGGTTGGAATATTTAGCAAGAGAAATTCTCCTGTCTGTCTGAGACCATGCCTTTACTCAGAATGAAATTTTCTTCTCTCCCTCCCCACCCCAGCCTCCGTTTTTGAAAGGAATTAAGACCTTTTTCTACTTGGACGTTCAAGGCAGAATGCTCATCCTTCAGCTTGCAATGAATTCTTAAAAAATGAACGTCACTGCAGTTTGTCTTTGAAGCCAACCAAGACCCCTCCCCCCATTTATATATTCTAAGTTACTGCATTTCTTTTTTATTATTTGAAAGATCAAAATATTTTCTCAGTGTTTTCCAATTAGAAACTTTTTAGAATTTTTCGTGCCACAGAAATACTGTCTTCCACTCAAACCCATTCTCATAATATTGCAACTGCTTATCGAGCACATTACTTTTTCACAATCTGGTCAGTTTTCACGTTCCCTATACAGTTTATTAATGGGATGGAAACATCTAGTGCAGGCTCTTTCTTCCCCAGCTGGCCCCCAGCTGACTAGCTGTGTACTCTGGTCTCATAATAGATTGTGAGCCATACTGACCCAAAGATCACAAATCACATTCATTTTTACAAATCTGATTTTTCCAGCTTATGATGACTAGTGGCTGCAATTTATCAACATGACAACTACTCATCAAATGATCAAGTGTGTTGAATTCTACCTTGGAAAGCAATGTTTTAAAAGCCTGTTCTTCACCTACATCATTTATAAAAATGTAAGATTATTTCTAATGAAGGCATCAGCAGAGACTCTAGTGATCAAGCTTAGCCTAGAACTGATTAGTATCTCTGAAATAAATTACCTATACCGAACCCATGAACATATGTCTCGTGAATTTCCATGCAATTTACTAGGGGGATGCACCGACCACAAAATTCCATTTGGACCCTCATTCAATGACCTGGAAAATCTCAGACCAATTCAGAAGCAACCCAGTTCAACTTGGGGGCTGAATCTGAACCCTGATTTGGAAGTCTGACGCTTCATGCCTCCCAATGACGAACATTAGAAATCAATGAACGGCTAAAGCTTTTTTTTTTTTTTTTTGCTGTTTGACAGAATTGGATGAAATTTACAGATGTAGTAGCCCACCCTGAGGGGATGATGCCTGCCAAAGTTAAGAGAAATAGATGCAGGAGGTGTTGTGCTAAGTGCTTTTACATTTTAAAAGATGGAACGGCTAATAACGTTATTTCTTGGCAGAATTGGATAAATTCATAGGCCTAGCTGCCCCTTCAGAGGGAATCAAGCCTGCCAAGTGTCAGATGAATAGGTGTGGGGATTTTTTGTGCAAGAGCAGTCTTTCAAGCTTGAAAATTCCCCCCAAAGAATATGCCCATCCTCCTATATTTTTGTGAACAGGTTTTGAAAATTGCATACAATGCAAAGTGGCCCTATGAAACCTGCAAATGTATACATTTTTACAGGTACACTGTCTGTGTCTCTGTGATCTCCAAATCACTCATGAAGCTTCGGAAAGGTTCAGATTTGGATTCGGTTGGCTTCAGATGAGCCCGCTTTAATTTGGACATCTCTCTAATACAGGCTCCCCAACCTGGTGCCCCATGCTGGCTAGAGGTAGGGATGTCTGGATTTTGTTAAATCCATTCCATCTGCATTCCACGGATTGTCAGGCAACTTTTGTTGCATCATGCACTCATTGATAAAATTGATTTTTTAAACAGAATTTTGTTCTACTTGTGTTAATTTGCACAAATACACTTTTGCACTAATCAACATTAGTGCAAATCCCTTCCAAATGAGAAAAACTGGACTGCAAGACTTGGAAAAAGCCAATCTGCTGTGGAATCCCCAGGTTGGATTCATAGAAATCCAAACTCATTTGAATCTGTTGCTGATTTCCTCCGACATCCCTAGCTGGGGGTGATGGGATTTGTAGTCCAACACATCTGAAGGGTGCTAGGTCAGGGAAGGCTGCTCTAATATTTCCCAATCAGCCAGATTTGGCTGAATCTACTGCACACTCCTACAATCTACATGAATTGGCTATTTACCCAAGATTAAATCTGAAGTTGGGGTCCCAACCAGGATCCAGACCCTCCCTGGAGTCCTTATCTAACCAGTTCACTACTAGCAAAATGTGCAATCAGGTCTGGAAAAATACCCAACACAGCCAAAGAGCTGCCCTGTTAACACCTGTGTTACAAAACATGTGAAAATGGAGTGCCTCAGACAGTTGTGTAGGCTTGGCATGCTAGCAGCACATATCATTAGCTGTATGCATTTCAGTGGTGTGACCAGCAAACTCCCTAGTCTGGACATTTATGTTCAAATCTGGGCAGCTGACAACCAACAATGGGCAACTGCTCTGCCACGGACGAATAGCTCCAGTGAAATTCCATGCTCTGGCCGGCCAGCCCCTGCTGCTTCTACCCTGACTCACTCCTTGCTTGCACTGTGTGCTATTTTTGCTGATCTGACCTCAGTTTTGCAGAAGCATGTCCCGCTGCTATTGTGCAATCCCCGGGTCAACCAAGAAGCAAGCTTTCCACTCCTGTTTTAGTTATGTGAACTTTCTGGTGGAGAGGTTGAGGTTTGTCTCTAACCCCCCACCCCAGCCCACCCCATGATGCCTCAAATCTTTCCCCTTCGATACATAGGATAAAAGCAAACTGAACAGGGTTCATTTTTGACATAAGGTTAATGATATCTGAGTGTAATTTGTTTTATATTAAAGACATAAGAACATAAGAAGAGCCATGCTGGATCAGACCAAGGGTCCATCTAGTTCAGCATTCTGTTGACACAGTGGCCAACCAGCTGCCCACGGAAAACCCATAAGCAGGACCTGAGTGCAAGAGCACCCTCCTGCCCATGTTCCCCAGCAATTGGTGTACATAGCTTCACAGCCTCTGGTACTGGTGGTAAATGTAAGAGTTTATTCAGATATTCAGCAAGAGGGCTAGTATTTTTAGAATTATTCTTGGGTAACTGTTTTAACATTAAAAAAAGTAGTAGGGGAGGGTTGTTTGGGTTCTGGCTTTCCCAACCTATGATTTTAAATCCTGTTTGTTGTTTTCCTCTTCAACACTTATTTTCTCCAATATAAAACCCCCACAAGTATCTGGCCTCTCCATCACTTTTTAGTGGAATGTCTTTCTTTGAAGCCAAAAATGGCCATCCAGACCTTCTCTGGGACAAGCACCATCCTAAAAGCTTCTTAGATAAAAATAGTGTAACTGTAAAAAAAAAAACACATTCCAATACTTTGCACATAATCTTGAATTAACACTCATGATTCAATAGCCCAGGAAGAGAGAGTATTAGCTGAACAGAGAAGTGAAGTGACTCGTATGAACTTATATGACAAGTAAGTAATGACAGAGCCAAGAATCCTGACTCCTTCCGTCTCTTTATAACCTCTGTATAGTTCTCCACAACATGTTGAGGTCAGACCATTCCTGTTTAGTTCCAGAGTGATTCCAACCAGGTTATTATAACTGGTTTGACAATGTTTGAAGACTGAGACTCTGCATTGCTATGCATATGAGGCTGTAAGAAACATTTATGTGATGAGCCACAAATTAGGAAAGTAAAACAGCAGGCTTGGCTAGCTAAAGAGACAGCTTTTACACAGAACAATTTTAACCTGTAAGAACACCTCCTGATGAGCCATTTCTGTCACTTGCTCCTTCCTTCCTTCGAAAACTGAGCAGCTAGCGGTAGTGGAGGTGGTAACATGGGTTGATAGCCATTTTCAGACCAATATAAAGAATACAGGATGAATGTGCGTGCCAGAGATTTTTCATAGCAGCAGCAGTTATTTAACTAGTTATCTGCTTCCCCTCCCGACACTTTATGGCATTAGAGTTGGGAAAGTCTACATAATACTAATGCAAATGCAGTTGTCCAGCACATGCCTTCATTTTTGCACCTCAATCAAGAACTTTGATCTGTATCTGAAATTTCTAATTCTTCCTATGCAATGTTTAAGCTGAGTTAAAAATGCTTGCTCCAGTTGCATTTCATTTTAAGCAAAAGGTTTATGGATTAATAAATTAGGATGTGAATGAGCAGCAGCATGCTGGTGCACCCAACCCATTGACTCCCACTTTGCTCCTCCCTTCATGGAATCGGGTACGCTAACCAGGAGGGAGATTGCTTCCTGTGACATCTGAACCTATGACTGTGGTTTAGTGCAGTTAAACAAACTAGGATTCATAAGCCAACAACAAACCCTGGTTTAAAGCTGGTTTATGATTATGATCCCGTCTTCTTTGAATACACTGAACCATAATCCTGGGTTCAGATGTCAAAAGAAGCAATCCCTTTCCTGATTAGTTTACCTGCCTGTGCAAAAGGGGAGGCGGGGAGAGAAAGAATGGACATGCAGCTTCACATCCTGGTTTATTAAGCCATAATTATGTGCTTAAAGTGAATATATGACCATAGAGTATTCACTCTGATGTCATTTTTGGATGATGGATTTCATCTGCACCTTGTACCTTCTTAAAATGTATTGACTGTGATTTTAAATTTTATATAGCTCAACATATATTTTAGTTTGTAAGTACTTTCCTCCTTGTGACTGTGTTATTTCCACATTCCCCATTTAACCACTTATCAGGAACACTATTTAATTACTACTAAAAATTATGGCTCACATACTCATGTTTAAACTATACTGTACTTACAAGGGAAAGGAAGCGGTGATGCTCAGCAGACTAGTATAAGTTGATGGTGCAATGTCTTTGGGACAGGATTGTAAAATCAAATTAAACCATCTCCTACTATCCATCCCTGAGTAAAATCTAACTCTGGACAGTATTCCAAGATGTATTGTTGGAAAATGCAAAGACAAAATGCTCTAGTAGATCCTTCCCTTTCATGTTTTCATTGCATCAGTTTTGGGGCACATGCCATTGATCAGAGTACTAGTCATCTATTGTCTCTCTGGGGACACCTGGAAAGATAGGTGAGTACAGGACCATCTCTTCTATTACTCTGCAAGAGACCTAGACACAACAAACAGACCTTGATTAAGCACATTGTGAACACAGCAATGTTTTGGGTAAAGTAAGCACAGTGCAAGCAGGATTTTGCATATGGATCTATATCTTCTGAGCTCGGGTTGAGCTCTCAGCACCTCAGAATGCAAACTTCACAAAAATCATAGCCTCAACGCAGCCCAAGGCATTTAAGAGAGCTTGGATCCCTCATGCTTTTCTAAGCCCTTTATCTCCAATATACTCCCTGTCAGTTAGCTTCAAAGTTAACTATAATCCAAAGGGATTTTGCTAGTGGCCTCCTGGGTCAGCATGATAGTTGTTGATACTGGAGTGTGATGAGAAGGAAATGCGCATACAGTTGTGGAATTGAAAGAGTTCTTTTTTAGTCTTCTTCTGCATAAACTTTTTCACCCACAGCTGTCTTGAGATATTTGTTGTCTGAAGTGGAAAAGCAAATGATGCATTCTCCAACAAACCAAAGGTGCATCGTACCCAAGGCTAGACAAGCTGTTTTTCATCTGATGCAGAAAGCCCCACAAATGACTCTCCCTTTCCTGGCAGTAAAAATACAGTAATAAATTAAATAACAATTTGCAACTCTTTCATGGAACTCAAAATCAGCTGCTTGAGGCAGCTGCCTCACTTTGCCTAATGGTGAATGGCTCACTCCACCATGTAGAACCGAACCTATTTCTATACGGAAGTAATATGATCCACCATTGCCTCCTCTGCTTCAGTCTTGCTCTGTCTAGGTAGCAGATCCGGGGCGGATCTTCATGACAACTGAATGAGAAGTGCGTTGTAGTATTATCTGTAGTTTCATGGAATTGGGACACACAAGTAAGAAAAGCTGAGTGTACCGTACCTTTAAAATCCAGTTTACAGGGACCATACAGTGCTTGAAAGCAACATACTTCTAGGATGGGTGGGGGGAGTAAAATGGAATGTCATCAACCCGGAAGGTGTTGGTCAACCAATGAGAGAGGCTTATTTCCACCCCTGTCCAGGCTCCCCCTGGCTACCACATTATTATCCCTGACAGCATCTGAAGTCTCCCCATGAGAGCACCCCAACAACGCAGTTTTGCCCCATTCCTGCCAACAGTCAGTGAGCCACCATCCCCTTTCTCCTGTTCCAAGGAGTAAATACAGGGATCTAGCTGCTTCACCCACTGCCAGTCTGTAGTCTGTGTTGTCCAGTCATAAAACCCCAGTTGCGCACTTCCAGGGAGTAAATATAGCAATCTAGCTGCTTCACCCATTCTCAGTCTGCAGCCTCTGTTGCCTGCTTTCCCCCCACTGAGAATCTGTAGGGTCTTTTTGCCATTCAGAAAATCGGAGCCACCTTGTTTCAAGTACTAGCTATCTAGTGAGAGGAGGCAGCCAGGAGCAGGAGTCTGCAGCCTCAGTATTTCGCTGTATTGATACAGTGAAAACTAAAGAACGCAGGAGAGGGAGGAGAGCTGGCCGGCAGAGGCAGCGGCAGTAACACTAGCAGAGGGAGGGAACTTCAGCCAGCCCTTTCCCTCCATGCAGAGAAGCAATGAAGTAATACAAGCATCAGAGAAGGCTCTCAAGGTGGATGGGCTGGGAAATAAAAGCTAGTTACTCCCACTGGCAAAAAGGAAGTATAGCGTGATTCTGAAGGCAGAGACGAGCATTCTAGCACTTTGATGAATTGGAAAGGCAGGCTAGTTACTCTAGGTACCTAGGTTACCGAGGTCACGGCCAGGTGAAAGACACACCCCTAGGAATGCCCGATTATACCAAATTTAAAGCAGAGTGAAGGGCACACAGCAACTGAACTGCAGGGGAGCTGAATTAAAGAAAAAAAGGAGTAAAAGTACTCTGGAAAAATGCATCTTCCCCACAGGTAAACCCAGAGGTGGCTGCCGACTGGCCACAATGTCATGTACCACAAAGGACCTTCAAATGGTCCCAATCCACAGCAAATCATCCATGAAGACAGGCCCCCAGCTGGCTTCCATTCCAATTGGACAAAGTCAAGACTATATAACGAAAAATCTATCACTTAAGAGAACATAAAAACGGAAAAAGAAAGCCCTTGCCTCACCTGTCTTCTTTCCTTTTAAGGACACGGAATTTGTAAAAACTTCTGTTCTTCCTTTCCATTGTTTTTGTTAGTTTCCATTGCCCTAACCAAAAGCAATGATGTCTCTTGACATCAGTGGGATATAATGTTGAGACATAATAGATATGCAAAGAACCTGCCAAATTAGGCCTCAAAGATGACTCAAGTTAGTATAGGGTTTTTGGTGCCCTCCAGATGTTTTGGACTACAACTTCCATCAACTCTGAGCATTTGTCATGCTGGCTGAGGCTGATGAGCAGTGTAGTCCAAATAATCTGGAAAGGATTAGGAAGGCTGCTTTAGTGTGCTCAAAGTGTTTCACATACATTCTGCTGTTGTAATTATCAGAACAACCCTGTAAGGTAGGTCAGTATTATCTCTACATTGCAGAAGGGAATATGAGTCTGAGAGTGCTTTAAGATCATCTAGTGAGTTCATGGCAAAGGAAAGATTCAAACCAGGTACTTCCAGCCCAGTCACTGGCAAAGCAATCCTAGTGTGTGTGTGTGTGTGCACGCGCGTGCGCGCAAGAGAATCTGTGGAGGAACAACTACCACATCCAAACACTGCTGGCTCGCTGTGGCTGTGTGTGTGGGGGACGATGTTTCTATTTTCCCTCCTATTGACTATAATGGGCGGGAAAATATTATGCTGCCCTAGGAATGTAGTTTTGGGCCCTTTGGGAGGGATGATGTGGGAACAAGGGGGCTTTGGATCCTTGGCCACCCTGAATTCATTTATTAGATTTCTGTAACCCTACCCAATAGGTCAATCTGTCTGGTCTGTTCATAAAACAACCACCTTATTTAAAGCCCTGCTGGCTTGGATGCTCCTGACATGCTGTTTTGGCTCCTGGCACCAGCAGGACATTTATGCCCCTGGAGTTTTTGTGGGCATAATAGGGGGCATCCAGCAGCATAAGTGCCGCCCCGCCAGTGGGCCTTGCTCTCTGCCAGCAGAGTGGCACTTATGCTACTTCCTGTGGCCCCTCCGTCAGCTGAATCCCAGCTGCATGGTTGCACCCATACAGTGCAATCTTATGCACGTTTACTCAGAAATCAGCCCCACTATGTTCAGTGGGCTAAATATACTTACACCCAGTAAGTATATTTAGGATTGTAGATTTAGCTACTGTGCTACACTAGCTCTCAAACGGGAAACAGCATAGGTAGCTATTATGTCTTACCACATCTCTTTTGCTCAGCATTCCTCCTGTTTTTCCCAATGCTAACCTGTCATCCTTTCTCCAGGGGCTGGTTCTTTAGCAACAGAGGACTGGTTTCAGATTTAGGTATGTGAAACTGGGCTATCAGAAGTGGACTTACTCATCCCTCTTCCCCACAGCAACCCCCCCCCCCCAATGTCATGCAGAGGGTCAGGAGATCCTGCTGAATGGGGAGAGCTGTGGGGCAGGGGGATCCCCAAAGAACGGGCTGAGGCACCTTCCGTAAGCAGAGCCCTTCTGTCCATGTAAGGCAGCTCTTGGATGCTACTCAGAATGTTTATGGACCAAATGGAAAGCAGCAAAGCACTTTATTTCCTCCCCCAAATCAGCGACTGTATTTGCTAAAGCAGAAATGCCATCAAGAAACCCACGGTAGCTTCAGTCCATTCCACTGTTGTGGTTTTTGTTATCTTTTAGTTTTTGTTTTAGCATTTGAAACTGTAAATCACCCCTAGTGACTTGGCAGAAAGGTATTTATAAGTGAAATACATAAAGAATGACTTTCTATGGGGGAAAACATGCCCCCAAACCATAAACGAGTGTCAGTTCTCTTCCTTCCAAATTAAAGCTGTTTACAAATGTGTCTTACAGCATCCTGACTTATCCCACTCTTACACCTCAATGAAAGAAAGCCCAGTGTTTAATTTTCTTCATTCAAATTAGCTAGATGGGACTGTGTGTGTTTTGCAATGCCATGCAAGCATTGGAGTGCAGAATTTGGTTCAAGGTGCAAAATCCAACATCCTGACATTCTCAACTTTCATTTTTAAATGTACGTTTCTAGTCTCTAGTCCACATATTTGCAAAGACAGGTATGAACATGTGTGGGAAATGGCCCAATGACATCTCAGAAATCTGGACCAAAATGGGGTGGAAGCTGAGTAGAATTTCCAAGGATTGGGGCTTCAGTATCTTGTATAGTTCCTTGCCTCTTCCCATAACTAGCAGCTGCAAAATACATTATGCACATATGCAAACATACACATTTTTGTAATAAACAGAAGTCACAGAATTCAGATATTTCTTAATGCAGAATTTGGATGTGTGTGTTTTTTAGTCCAGTGTACATACAGCTCTGCTGTTTCATCTGATCAATCTCCTTATAGCCAGTTCCAGTTAGCCCTGTGATCTGGCTGACAGTCAGCACTGGTCCTCTCCAAACAGACATATATACCAGCCAACCACACTGTCGCTGTACTGAAATCAAAGTATGATCACTAGGGTTTAAAACGATTCTCTCTCTCTCTCTCTCTCTCTCTCACACACACAGGTTTACTTTTGACATTTGGATTGGTTCTGGTCTTCTCTGTTGTTAAAGATCAGCAGCAATTCCAGCCCAGTTAGTTCTGTAGAACATCTTGCA
Organism: Heloderma suspectum; assembly: GCF_057233095.1. Taxonomy (NCBI): domain Eukaryota; kingdom Metazoa; phylum Chordata; class Lepidosauria; order Squamata; family Helodermatidae; genus Heloderma; species Heloderma suspectum. The sequence continues at coordinate 230,281,330 of NC_139459.1, forward strand.
AAATAACCAGAGATGCATTGAAAAAAAAATGATGTTGTAATTATAGTTGAAATGGTTAAATTATAGTTAAAATGGAAATGCCTGTGTCCACTTACAGGCTATATATTATGGAAATGTGTGACCTGGCAGAAAAGGAGTGCAGCTGTGAGAAGCAAAGGCGCTAGGGTGGAGAGGAAGCCATCAGGAGATATCTGAGCTGTTTGCTTTGGTGGAGTGCAGCATGATGTACAAATCTGCACAGGCCCTCAAGCCTGGGGGAAAAAACCGCGGCATATGGAATTTGGGGTGGGGGATGGGATTTGCACTGGCAGCCGAACGCAAAGGGTAGTTTTCCAGGCTCGGGAGGGTGGTATTTTAAGACATCTAATTCAATGCAAGAAAGCAGCGCATCATACGCGCTTTATAGCGGCTATGAGAAAGCTCAAAGCAGATAGCGTGCGAAGCGGGGTCCGCAAGCGGGGCACACGCATCTGGGTGTGGCCAATGCAGAGTCTGGGCTGGCTGCAGCGCCACGGCCTATATGAGGTGGTGGTGGGCGTTGCATTCAGCATACCTCCAAGGTCTTGACCAGGGCGATTCTCACGCAAAGCTACATGCAGCTTCACGTGATGTGCGGCCGCAGCGCATCGCACACACATCACACTGGCCGGGAGTCGATGTTCTAATGATGCCACCACGCAGCAGGCGGGGACAGGGCAGGCGCGCCTGCTGCAGCTCCCCCGGCGGTACAAGCGGGCGGGGTGCTGCATGCGACTCCGTACCGAGCACAAGGGACGCCGACATTGTTCCTCGTCGGCCGTACCGCGCGAGCGCTCTGTGATCCTGGTCACTGTCCGCACCCGACCTCACGTGCCATCGTTCGGGTCCGGACTAGCGCAGCAGACCCCAGCAAAGACAGCACCAAAAAGAGAAAAAAAGGCGACTACAGCTGTGCACCCTGTACGCTTCACGTCCCGCCTCACTCTATGTGCGCCAGTGACAAACAAAAAACGCCAGCCATTGGAAGCAAAGCTTCCTCTTGATAGGCAGGGACAGCCAGCCAATCGGAGACTTCGGAGGGGACGGCGAAGGCGGGACAGACGGGATTTCGGCGGAGAAGCTTGAGAAGGTTGCTATGAGCCTGGCTTGGGGCGGGGCTACTCAAGGGCCAATCGGCGGCGGGGGAGGACGTCGATGTGGGAGTGAGGCGACCAGTGGGAAGCTCGGTAGCTTTTAGGGGGGCGGGACAAGAGAGGAGGTGGGAGTGCTCGCTGTGGCGCTAAAGGCGCCGGGAGCGGGGGCGGGGCGGCTACAGTGCGGAGTCGGTTCGAACGCGCTCTGGAGGGAGGCGGCTCCGCACGGCGGACCAGTTTCACGGTTGAGAGGAGGGCGCGCGCGCGCCGCGTACAGGTGGGGCGCGTGAGTGAGAGGAAGAAGCGGGGAGGGGGAGGGGGAGGGGGAGGCGGAGGCTGTAACCGTCGCTCTGTGCCCCCCCCCCCGTCTCCTCCATTTCCCGCCTAGCCTGGGCCGGGGGTGTGGGAGGACAGAAGTAGCCGTGTCTCGGCTCGTGCCGGTGTCTCCCTGGACCTGGGTCGTCGTCCTCTGCCTTTCTCTCTTTCCCTCATATTCAGACTCTCCCGCCCTGCCCCTTTCTCTTTCGGAGTGTTGTGTGAGGCGCATGAAATGAATGTCCCTCTTCCCTCCTTCGAAATGGGTTGAGTGGTGTTGGTTGTAGTGGTCTCCCCCGCGCCCTGACGACACCCGCCAATACATGTATCAAAAGGGCTGTCGTGGGGCCGGGTCGTAGAAAAAACGCACGTGTCCCTTTGTTTAAGGGGGTGGGGTTGTCTGATGGATTGGGGGGGCGGTTGGAGTGAGAAGGTGCACACTGTTTTGGTTTGTATGCGAATGGGGTTAATACCTCTCTGTGGTAGCATGAGGATTGGTACCAGAAGTGCTGCTCCCTTCGCCTGGAAACCTCTCTTTGTGTGGTTCTCGGGGCTTCTCTGCCTGTGTAGGTTAGCCGTCCTCCGCCCCATAATCTCCCTGTCCTATGAAGGTTTTACCACACGTCTGTAGATAGCGTTTGTTCCCTTCTGTTCTCTTTAGTGAGGATTGGAGATTGTCGCACAGCTCTCTTGTCCTCTGAACGCTGGTTAGAACTGGTTCCAAACTTGGAGCTGCACCAATTTATCCCCCCCCCCCCAAGCTGGCCAGTTCACCTCGAAGGAACAAAATTGCTTAATCTGTTAGACTGATTGGTATAGCATTGTTCTGTCCTTGCATATGAGACGCTACATGTATGAGAGATGTTCCATGTCCTTGAAAGGGCAGTATGGACCCCTGCCTTGCTACATCTGCACTTTTCCTTATTCCCGTCACTACTTTTTGAAGATGTGAAGTGAGAGGTGCAGCCTGATAAATGAGAGTTTTTTTTTCTAATTGAGAGAAATGGCTAGTAACATTTTCTGTTCATGACAAAGATTCTGTCCAAGTATGTAACAAAATAATCCTCCCCGGTTATGCAGGTATTCCAGTGGGGAGCCAAAAAAAAGGGAATATGACTATTTCTGCTCTTCTGGAACTTAATGATGGTTCCTTATTTATTTATATGAAGTGATGTATTCAGAGGATGTGGTTTAGAAGTTGATTTCACAGTGAAGATCTGGGACACAATTGACTTGGACTAGAATGGCACCTGGATCTGTTTTGGAGACCCGGCTTTTATATTACCAGTTCACAAGGAGGAAAATGAAATGGCTACCAATTTTGTATTATAAATATCAAATGTATGCAAAACTACATGTGGGGTCCCACAAGAAGAATGCTGTTGTAGATGTTTTCATCTGTCTTTTCAAAGGTGCCATCTTGGTTCAGTGTATAGCAATTTGCTTTTAGCTTTTTATAGTAAATTGTTCCTGCTTTATGCATTAGTTATTTCAGTTCTGAATTCAGCTGGAGCATGCTCCTTTTCCTCTGTGGGTCCTGCTTTGTGAGCATTTTTTTTTCTGAAGCACTGTACTATCTTGGCTGTGCTTTATGTAGTCAGTTCTTGGTCTAATGATGTGAATTCAACTGGTCTGCAGCAAGTGAAGCAGGCTGCTTCATGGCCCTCTGGTGGATTGAATGACTTCACTCTTGCTTTGCATTTGTTAAGCTTTCATGACCTATCAGGCTGACATGCTGTCCGTGTAGACACTAGTACTTTACTGAATGCTCACTTAAAGGAGGATGAGCTGAATGAATTCTGTTTGAATGTATCGTTCTTAATATTTTCTGTATAGAAAGTTTTTCACTCCTTAGAAATGGGTGTTAAAGATTACCACTTTCTTTTGATTTTTAGGGAAGAGATGCTTGGGCTGTATTTAACGCTGTAGATAAAACTCATTTTAGCATGTTGGGGAACGATTTGGCACATAGTAACCACCCAGCATTGATTCTGCATCTGTATATGTTTCTGTCTAAAACAGTGCAGACAGTTCAGGAAATGCTGGGGGGAGGGCAGCACATCTTGCAACTAATTTGCATGTTGGAATGCACTGCTACTTGTGTGAAATGAGTCTTACGGTGAGCAACTTTTAATATAAATTTATAATCTTTATACAAGTATCTCTACTACAGTCAGATGACTTATATGTGAAAAGAATACCCTAGCAAACTGGTGCATTTGGAAAGTGACCCAGCAAAATAGAGTTGCATGATATATAGTTGATACTTTATCTTGCATAGATGGACTTGTGTTCCCATTTTAACTTGTTTGACTATGTTTTTGGACAGAGGGTTGGATATAGTAGTTACGCAATGCATGGAAAAAACGAAGCAATATTTTTCTTCTATTTAGATAATGTCCTCTTTAAATTTGGTGCTTTGCCAGATGCTTCAAGGGCCTCAAGTCTGGCCAATTGTTCTTTTCAACACATCAAAATAGCATGTCTGTAATGAGTTTCAGGTAGCTAGTTGCACAGCACAGAACTTGGCTATATCTTGCATGGTCCTTTAAATTTCACAGTGTCTTGGTTCCCACATAACAGCCATGGGTTGTTGAAGCCATGGGCTGTGAGTGAGGGAACAAGTGCACTGTCTTCTACATGCTCACCACTCCCATTTTGAATCAGCTTTAATCAACAACCCAGGAATGCCCCGTTCCTGGATCATTTGATGTGATGGCTGAACCCGGCACTCCAGGTTGTTCAGGGTTAACCCACAGTTTAACCCAGCAATCACCCATGGTTTGTTGTTGGGTTAAACTCTGGGTTAAGTTTACAGCAACCTAGAGTTAGAAGTGATGAGAATACAGGAGGAAGCACGCTTGCTCCCTTGCTTGCAGCCCCACCAATTCATAAGTTGACCAGCCCATAAATTGGTTTTGCCTGTGAACCAGGTCAATTTATGTTTGATGAACCTGATGCCATGCTGACTACAATAATATTTCAAGTGGGTGTATGCCTTGGCTGTGGAAGAAAGTATGCTGTTCCAATAAAACAACTGTAATTGATTCTGGGCTTTGAGTTATTTGTGAGTTTACACTGCTTTATGATGAAGGCTTTATGACTCAGAATGCATTCTTCATGTTGGAATATATAAGTACTTTAAATATTTCAAATAGTCCTTAGACAATTGTTCTCTTTTTAAAAGTATTACCTATTCTGTTATAGATTAATACACCTTTGTTTATGTATTCTTGAGACTGTATGTAGTAATGGATTCATTTTGCAGTCATATCCATTAAGACACTTAAGTCTGTTTAAGTGTCATACATAAATTGTGCCGTTCACTTTGGTTGTTTCAAGACTTATGACCAAATCTGAGAATAGGGACTTTATTTGACTATTGTCCTGAAGCCTTGTTGGGGGTGGTATTAGAGGAAAGTTTTGTACTAAAAGCAGTATTGCGGAGGTAAAAAGTCACCAGATTAATCCGGTGTTTCCTGATTGAGAGGGAAAGGAGCTAGGATGAAGGGACCTTGGTGCGCTATCTCCATCTAAAATTCATAAACTATGAGGTGCAGTCTGCTAAATGACATTTCAGAATTCTTGCTTATCATTCTTCCCTACCACAGGACACAGGTTTACATAGAGCAACAAATACTTGCTGCAATGGGGTGGGGGGGGGGGCAAACTGAAGAAAGGGCTAGGAGATTTCAAAGAATGGAATTAAAATGTAACAAAATAAAGCTCCATCCCATAGCAGACCTGATTATGTTGGTGAATATAGGAGTGTTTTCTGTGCTTCCTACCTGGAAGCAGTATAAAATTATCTTTCAGGGATTTTTTTTGGTCTTTCAAGTGGTCCTGGGCCAGAATGGCAAAACTGCTTTCTGTCTGTATTCGAGCATACAGACATGCCAACATGTCCTTGTTGGCAACTTGGGCGTGACTGTTTTCACAACTCAGTCTTTCCTCAGAAGTTGCTTTCAGAGTTCTCCCTCAGAGAATTCTCCTCATAAGAATGCAGAAGTTAACCCAGTTTGAGTAACTCTTGGTCATATCAGAGCCTGGCAGAACACACTTTCCTTGTAACCCCCTCCTGGGATAACAAGACATCTATATAAACTGGCAGTCTTGATTGTGCTAGATACTTACTGTACAGCTTAATTTTTGTAGAAGCAAGAAATGAATGCAGGTATCATGTGTAGAAATGCTTTACTTGTTCATCACATGCATAATGAGTACACTGAGGCTGTCAGAGTGCCCTAATCATGAATTGGATGGGCAGCTGTGGAATTGTCACTGGGTGCTACTCCATTCTATCTGTTATTGCACTAAAAACAAATTATCCAATAATATATTTAATATAAAGTTAAAGCAATTCTATACAGAAACTGGGACCCTACATCCCAGTAGGGATGTACTACATCCCTACTGTGACCTAAGAGATTTAAATGCAATCCTTTGTACACTTACCTGGGAGTAAACACCATTGAGTGACTTCTGATTAAACTTGTATAGCGGGGTGGGCAACTTCTGCCCTTCCAGATATTTTGGCCTACAGCTCCCATTAGGCCTAGCCAGCATAGTACAGTGGTGAGGGATGATGGGAGTTGTAGACCAAAGCACCTGGAGAGCCACAAGTTGCCCAGCCTTGATATATAGAATTGGAATGTTACATGTTGAAAACAACGGGACAAAACAGGCTGAGATACAAGCACTTCAGTGGGTTACAAATGAGTAAACAAGTTGCATTGCATTGGAGCAATGCTGCTTTCCTGCGAAAGCAAGATGAAAACTTCATAACTTCCCTGGTTTCATAGGATGTTCTGTTTCTGTAAGCAACAAAATTCTGCAGATTTTCCTAAATTCCCCTTTTAGATTAAATTTAAGATTGCATACCCAATGCTGGCTTATTTATAGTTTTTGCTAATATTGAGAGGCCAAACAATTTGTGTTCCTTGATCACTAGAATAATAGACATTTCTCCTTTCATTTTTATTAGGTTACAATTGTTGGATATTTCCCTTACAATGGCGCAGAGGACAGTACAGGAGGACCCTGAGAGATATCTCTTTGTGGACAGGGCAGTAATATACAACCCTGCTACTCAGGCTGACTGGACTGCTAAAAAATTGGTGTGGATTCCTTCAGAACGTCACGGCTTTGAAGCTGCCAGCATCAAAGAGGAGAGGGGAGATGAAGTATTGGTTGAACTGGCTGAAAATGGAAAGAAAGCAGTTGTAAACAAAGATGATATTCAGAAGATGAATCCTCCCAAATTTTCTAAAGTGGAAGACATGGCAGAATTAACCTGCTTAAATGAAGCCTCTGTTCTTCATAATTTGAAGGACCGATACTACTCTGGGCTCATTTATGTAAGTATATAGTATCCTACAAAGCTATCTTATTGGCTGAAATGTGAAAAAGAAGTACCTCTATTGTCTTCAAACTGATTATAATTGAAAATGTAAGCTTTGATCTCTTGTACGTTTAGCTACAGTGTGGTTTTGATTCTGAAGATCACCTTATTTCTCTTTGATCTTTCTCTGGCCTTTAATACCTTTCATGATGAAGCAGTGCTAATCTGACTTTAGGATGTTGTAGAACTTGATGTAACACTTTTGAGTGCTTCAGCAAACTGCTTTTTGAGGCTGTTGATGAGAATTGATCATTGTGGGTCTGGAGCCTTTTCTGTATAGGGTTCAATTTTGTTATATTTTTCACCATCCTAGTTTGGTGTTTGAGGCCACTAGGCTAGATCATGTAGATCATCGAGACAAGTGATGTTTGGTGTCAGCAATATGCTGATGACACAGCTGTATCTTTTGCTTCCAAACCAGGACCTGCATTCAGAATGCTTACTCAGTGTTTGGACAGGGTGGAGAGCTGGATTTAAGTGTGCCAGTGGAAAGCAAATCTTGACAAGATGGAGTGGTGGCGGCTGGCAGATCCTGTGATCTTTGGAAGGTTGGGTCTCACTTCTCCCCAGTGGTCAAGTTTATGTTGTGGGGTACTTATACATACTTAGCTGTGCTTGGAAGACTGGACTGAAGTTAGAGGTGGCTTCCACCAATTCCGGCTGGTGATGTGTCTACAGTTCTTACTGTTGGATAAGGAATTGGCAGTCATGATGCAAACATCATCTTAGGGCTAGGGGACTGTAATGTGTTCTGCCTGGGGATGCCCATGAAGACCAAAGTTTCCAGAGGCACAGAGCATGGTATATAGTAGGCCTTGGTGGCAGGGATCACATTACATCTGTACTCCAACAACTACACTGGCTCTGTATTGTGTTTTGGGCATGATTAAAGCTGCTACTTTTAACTTAGAGGCCTTGTTCAGACACAACTGTCTCCATGGAATAATTCATGGCTGATAAAACCCCAAATGAGTGTTCTGTCCATATGCTCCCCTCTCCTTTCACTCAGATGCTGTAATATAAAAGTTCTGCTGTTCGTTACACCACAGTTTCCCATTAGATCTAAACCAGGAAATGGTACTTTGATCTCTGACTACAAACCATGATCTGATCTGATCCTGGTTTGTGGTCAGAGTAAACTACAGTTTCCTGGTTCGGATGTAGTGGGAAACTGGTTTGACAAACCACAGAAGTGTTTTATTATGATAAGCAGAAGGAGAGGAGAGGGCATATTGGCACAACACATTCTCAAAGTGTGGTTTACTAGACTGAGGTTTTTATGTCTGAACTGTGCCATAAAGTTCTAAATAGCTTAGTCACCTCCCCTAAGTTTTGTTAGGCTTACATGTCATAATGTCAGAGATAAACAGTATGCTATTTTACTGATAGTGTAATTGCAGCATATTCAGACAGGTCTGCAGAGATCTCAGTTATGGGATCATCCCATCGTTAGTATGCCATCCACAGTGAACATCTTTCAGAAGTACTAAGACCAGTTACATCTGGATTTTGGGGTTCAGCGTTATGTCAACAAGGGGGGGATGGACTCTTAATGTATGTTAATGTGGTTAAATTTGATTTTTTTGTGCATTAGTTGCTTGTCTCAAATTTTTGGGATGGTGCTGGCTGGTAATCCAAATATATAAAGGCTTTATAGTTCTAATTTGATACAAATACCCCCTACATAATTACTAGAATGTTTGTTATAAGTAAATAGTTGAAAGGAAAGATGAAATAAGACTTCAGTTTGTCTAAACCAATATAACTAGAGTCCAAAACTTTAACAAAATTCAAATAATGTAATAAAAATGAGTGAATATGTAGATGCTCTGCATCTGCAGGCATTCCTGTTCTTGATTCCCAAGGCACGTAAGTGGAGGAACTTGGATTTGGTCTGTTTGAAACGGGACACGCTGGTGATGTAGAAATGCATAGCACAAAATAGAATGCTTGTGTACAAGTTGCATTCTGTGCAAGACAAGTCTTCTTTACTATACCGTCTGTCACTTTTCAATATTTTAAAAGTTACTGTCTATCACAACATACGTAAGAAGTTAATTCTATACTGGCAGAGTTGTCTTAAGAAAAATTCCTTGGTGTATCATTCCTAGTTCCACTCCTGCCATGCCCTCTGCTAAATTCACTGTCACAGTAGGGCTGCTTGCATGTCACAGCAGCATTTGATGGCAAATTATGGGTTAATTAATAACTAACCCATGATTTGCGGGTGCACATGCTACATGCAAGCTGTTTCCTTTTTCTGCAAACAGCCTTTGATCAGCACAGTTGGAAGCTGTCAGTGTGATGTGTGAAGCTGGACTGCTGGGTTATTTAGGGGCTAAACAACCCAGTGGTTAACCCAACAACAAACCATGGGTTTATCCCTTAAAAAACCCATTTCGGGTTTGTATGTCATGCTGACAGTCTTGGATCATGCTGACTGGAGGTTGTTTACAGAAAATGGAAGCGGAGTACAGGTGGTGCATGGTCCTGTTAATTGTATTAAATTACCTATGATTTGCTGCTGTGATGTGTGAACCAAGTCATTGTGTCTCTTGGTGGAAGATGTTGAGTCAGCTTGATGGCCTTTGCTTTTGTAGTTGTCTGCTGGTGCAATGTTTTTGTGCCCTCAAAACCCAAGGGCTTAAATCCTTATTTTCAAATTCAGAGACTATGTTGGTCTCCTGCAGTTAAATAAGAATGCCTTCTCCTTAAATTGCTTTGATATTTTTTTCTAAAAACAAAGTTTTGCAAACAATAGATACAAACAATGACAATCTTTGGTAATCCCCAACCTGCCCACATAATTCCGATGTCACCCTTTCATCTCTTACATAGTCATATGTATCAATAAATCAATGCCTCTAAGGTTTAAGCTCCCTCTCCCTCGTCACTACAATGCTGGATATAGGCAGTGTCTGTTACTGTGTCCTTTTGTTGTTGTTTATTTGGTCAGTCGCTTCCGACCCTTCGTGACTTCGTGGACCAGCCCACGCCAGAGCTTCCTGCCTGCCATCGCCACCCCCAGCTCCCCCAAGGTTGAGTATGTCACTGTTATTGTGTCCTACCTGCCCAAATACCCATTTCATATCCTCTCCATGTGTACATGTTCATATGTTGAGAGAGCAAGCAAACTTTAAACTTCAGATGCCTTCTTGTCTCTCACTAATGTTTATTTAAAATATGGCAGAAAAGGAATAAATAGAAGGAAAAGCAGGGAAGAAATTGGGGGGGGGGAGGAGCCAGACGTATGCTGTCTTAACTAGGTCCTGGATCACAACCTATATTTATCTATTGGTATATTTTGAGATGGTGGTGAGAGGTCATTGGGGAATGGGTGCACTATAGTTTAGTAGTAGAGCACATGCTTTGCATGAAAAGGATCCTAGGTTCAATTTGCCACATCTCCATTAAAAAAAAAAAATCATCTTGGTTATCTGGATCCTTGGAGAGCCACTGCCAGTCAAAGTAGACAGTACTAGGTTAGATGGATCAATGGACTTGACTTGGTGTAAGGCTAGTTCATGTGTTCTTAATGTGAAATATTTAAACTAAATGTAGCAATGAATATGAATGTTGAATGTCAGAATAGCATTCTGATATTAAGCAAGATAAAGTTCATTTATAGTAGGTTGGAAATGTAACTTATTGTTGGGCTAGTTCAGACAATTGCCACTTCTTACAGCATTTCTAGCAAAGCAGCTGCTAACCTGGCATATTTATGATTGCAGGTGTAGTGGCTGAAAAATATACCACTGCATTCACACACATTGCTGCTAGAAAATTGTAGATGTAACCAGGGGTGCACTATTGCATCAGGCATTAGTATGTCTACACTGCTGCATCCCTGGGAATTCTTGGTTCATTCCACATGAAGGAAGCAGCAAAGTTTAAGCCAGCCTATTGTATTTCTGACTTTTCAGGTCACTCAGAGTGGCTGCTGTCTGCAGATTTGCAGTGGGCAGTAGTTAATGGAAGCAGAGCAATGGTGAGTTGCTCCTTGCCATACTTCTTTGCAAATTAATAGTTCCCTTGCAGAACTAATATCAGTGGACGTGTCTCGATTTCTTGTCTTGGATGGGTGACATATTTTTTAACCTTTGTTTTAAGATTTGTTTGTATTCTAGTAGTTGGACTTCTCCAGCATCATGGCTTCCAAAGTGTGAAAAACCTGCCTGTGGTTGCACTAGGAGATGAAAGCTCTTCTGACACTTCTACTAGCTTTGTTTTGCAGTGTCTTTATGGGCCCTCTTTTGCCCCCTTTGTGTCCTTTCTGCTGTTGTAGTTGCCAGTGGGACAAGTATAGGGCTTTGATATTTGACTCCATAAACCTATATGGCTTTTCTCTATTCATTTTAATTGGTCAGACTTCACTGTAAGTCAGGGAGCATTTCCAAGCATGCGGATTAGTGTTGGTTATATAGTATCAGGCTAGAACTGCATACTTGGTGGCAGACCCAGGTCTGGGAACCTGGGTCTCTGCCAAAGAGCTGCAAAGCAGTGTTGTGAGGGTGTGGCTTGTTTGCTATAACCAGGGTTCTGGATGCATGTTCACTTTATCGCACAGGCAAAAGAAGCTATGTGGAGGTGAGGGGAGAACTGGCAAGCTTAACCCAGGGAGAGTTACATCCCCTACCTATTGTTTCTCTGCTGCAAATTGTAGAAATGTGGATAACATAGGAACTCTCGCTATGATACTGTAGCTATTGTATTTGTCGTATAGTAGATAGCTGTAGCTCTCCTTGGTGGGACAATGATGTCACTAGAGCTAGGCTAAATATGAAATGTACAGAGGAAATTTATTTCATTTTTATACTGCTCAATAGCCAAAGCGCTCTAGGCAGTTCAAAAAATTAAAACCACAAAAATACAACAAAGAATACAATATAAAATATAATAGACTAAAACTACAAAATAAAAATGCAACCAGAGTAAAACCTAGCAGCAGTGCAGAAATTTAAAATGCAATAGCTGATTTAAGACAGAAGAGCTAAAAAAAAACCTGGAATGCTAAAATACTAAAAATGCCTGGGGAAATAAAAAGGTTTACACCTGGCACCGGAAACAGTACAAGGTAGGTGCTAGGTAAACCTCTCTAGGGGGCTTGTTCCACAACCAGGGTGCCACACCAGAAAATGCCCCTTTCCTGGTAGCCAGCTGCCTTACCTCTTTTGGTAGGGGCTCCTGGAGAAGGACCCCTGAAGATCTTAGGGTCTGGGCAGGGACATATGGGAGGAGGCAGTCCTTCAGATAATCTGGCCCCAAGCCATTTAGGGCTTTGAATGTTAACACTAGCACTTTGAATTGGGCCCAGAAAGGGACTGGCAGCCAGTGCAACTGGGAAAGTACTAGCAAGTACTAGCGTAATATGATCTCGTTGGCCAGTCCCTGTTAACAGTCTCGCTGTCCTGTTTTGGACCAGCTGAAGTTTCTGGACCATTTTCAAAGGCAGCCCCATGTATAACACATTGCAGTAATCCAGATGAGAGGTTATCAGAGCATGGATAATCTCTGTCCAGATAAGGGCGTAGCTGGTATATCAGCCTAAGCTGATACAAAGTGCTCCGTGCCAGTGAGCTCACCTGTGCTTCAAGTGACAGTTCTGGGTCCAAGCGCGCTGTCAAACTACAAACCTGATCCTTTAGGAGGAGTGCAGCCCCCTTCAGAACAGGTTGAACATCACCTAGCCGGGCAGATGAACCACCCACTAACAGTACCTCTGTCTTGTCTGGATCAAGTCTCAGTTTATTGGCCCTCCTCCAGTCCATTACTGTGCCCAGGCATTGATTCAGAACAGCCACCGCCTCACCCGGATTTGATGAAAGAAAGAGGTAGAGCTGGGTGTCATCCACTTATTGATACCTCAGCCCACACCTCCAAATGACCTCCTTCAGCAATTTCATGTAGATGTTAAACAGCACGGGGAATAAAATAGAGCTCTGTGGAACCCCATGGCATAGTTGCCAAGGCACAAAGCAATAATCCTCCAGCACTGCCTTCTGGAATTAGCCATCCAAGTAGGAGTGGAACCACTGCAGCACAGTGCCTCCAACTTCCAGCCGAGGCAACCTATCCAGAAGGTTTACCATGGTCAGTGGTATTGGAAGCTGCTGAGAGGTTCAAGATAATCAACAGGGTCACATTCCTGCTGTCCCTCTCCCAAGCAAAGGTCATCCCACAGGGTGACCAAGGCAGTTTCTGTTCCAAAACCAGGCCTGAAGCCTGATTGAAATGGATCTAGATAATCCGTTTCCTTCAAGAGTGCGTGGAGTTGTCCTGCAACCACCCACTCAAGCACCTTGCCCAGGAAGGGGATGTTAGGCACCACCGTATGGTTGTTAACATCCTCAGGGTCCAGGTTAGGCTTTTCCAGGAGTGGCCTAATTACTGCCTCTTAGGAAAAGGAATGGCTGGCTGGGGAATGCTGGGAGTTGTAGGACTTTTTCTGTCTAAATACATTGCCTACATTGTACTCCTTTTGGCGCCAGGTGAAGACCTTTTTATTTTCCCAGGCATTTTAGCTTTCTAAATTGTTATCTTTGCTGTTTTAAATCTGTATTTTAACTCCTGTACTGCTGCTAGGTTTTATTGTGGTTGTATTGTTATATTGTGGTTTTAATGTTCTATATATTTTAAATTGTTTTATTGTGTGTTGTTTGGTTTTAATTTTTGTGAACCGCCCAGAGAGCTTCGGCTATTGGGTGGAATAGAAATAAATAAATAAATAATATGCATAGGATTGCACCGTAAATTGCATAATTCAGACTTAATCTGGATACTAATCTTATGCTATATGTTCTATAGTCTAAGCATTTTTGGAAACATCTGAAACAGAACATGAAATTTAAGTCTCAGTAATGAAAAAAATATGCTTAGTGCATAGAATTGTTTTTGGAAACAACTTTGTATGCGGTGAATCATAAAATTCTGCATCATAAAAACTTTTTCAGAATGAACTATGGAATCAAGATGACATTTATTTACCTTGCAGCGTGTGTTGTATCCAGAGCTTGATATGGGTTCTTGTTGAGTTTCTTTCTTTTATAAGAGTGGTGGGAACAGGAAGATGGAGAAGTGAAGAGCAATAGTATATGTTTAGGAGGTGACACTGGAATCGTGCAGGGCACATATTATTTTACTATCAGCAGCTACTCTTGAGCCTCTGTAGGGCTACTAGAGCTTGCTTTTTAAAAGGCTTTGATTCTGTGCCTCTAAATTATCTGCAAATTCTTTACTTTGCAAAAGCATACATGCACTAGACTTAATTGCAGCTGCTGCTAGGATAGATATGAATGACTTATATGTATTCTGTTATGGAATTATAATTAAATTGATGTATTCTCTGCCTAAATGAGAGGCAGTTGAAAACTCTGCGAAATTCAAGTAACTGGTTGTTCCCTTTTCCTGAAGAACAGGTCATAGGCCTTATTGTTCAAAGGGGGCTAGGAATGTTGGAATGTACTCTTGACAAGGTTCCACACACACACATGTGATACAGTGATAAATTATACAAAGGTTTCCTTCAGGACGCTAACAGTGTCCTGCCTGAATGCTTCCAGATGCTTTCTGGGCTTTAGAACATAGTATACAAACTTCAAATTACTAAGCAATAAACTGTCTAGTTGTGTATTGTATTGCACTACAATTTCAGGAAGTGGCAGCTGAGATGGTCCTAAATCCTATAAAAAGAGTTTAATCCAGAAGAAGGAGAATATAGGATGCAAGAGTACTCTTGCAGGGTAACAGTGAGGATCATATGCTGCATGCATGTATGCAAATAATATATGCATGAGAAGCAGAATAAAGATATTTCTGCTTGTGCTTCTGAGAATTTATCTGTTTTTAAGCTTAAAATCCAGCAAGACTCACAAATGAGATATTTAGTAATGTAGGTGTTTTGCAACAAATAAAGCCATGTGAAGAAGTATCAACTTTTGTTCCGGTATCCATTGCAAGACTTCTGTCGTGATAAGTACTTAATGCAGCTAATTTTGATTTCAGTGGGCGTTGCAAATGCGTAACAAATTCCAGCCTGCTCAAGGGCTGTGGTGTTTAGACTTAACCGTTAAAGCCTTCTGCTATAAGCACCATAATTTAAATAACTTCAAAGACTGGAACTCATCTCCGTGCTTCTTCACCTTTATCTAGGTTAAATGGCTGTAAGTTAACAGTGTATTATATCTGTTTCAGTTTTACACCATATATAATATGCTTTCTGTACCCCACAGTAGACAGATCTGATATCCAGTACATAGATATGAGGGTGTTATGGATCTGGGAATGGAGATGACTTTCTGTACTGGGAACACCTTCCACCCCCCAGAATTACTGATGGGCTGTGAAGGCTGGTCCTTGCCTGAGCACTATAGTCTGTTTGGCTGTTTAAGAGTGTTTCTGAGCCTGAGGTCATGCTGTATAGTTTCTTTGCCATTGCAAGCTACAGTGGGAAACAAGCAGTACAGTGACGATTCCATGCATTTTGTAGCACTATACATTACTAGGAGAGAGGTGAATGGTGTGTAGGTTGCACTTCTGGGAGGTAGGCATGCATTCTTCCAGTTCCATTTTCTACCCAAAATTTTCCACTATGGATTTGCCAGGTTATGAGTATTAACAGTAATCTTGGTTTTGGGGGTAGGGTAGAGGAAGAATGTGCTATAATAAATCTAAGTGCTAACTGCATGTGTTACTTCCTTGTGGTTTTTTCCCTCTTTTTAATGAAAAACAGCCTGTGAGGCAATGGACAGGAGTAGGAGGAGTGACTTAACCTTTTCCTTCTGGCCCTGTCTGTTCAGCCATGGCCTGTCCAAGCTGCTTCTCAATTTTACAGGCAAACCAAATAAGTATTTAAAGAGTTTTGCAGGTGGTTTGAGAGGCCTGCTCCAGTGGATGGACTATTGTGCTTGAACTATCGTGCACCTGGCCACTGTATTTCAGATGCTTAGAGGCTTGATCTTGATTTGATACTGTTACATTTTTTGGGGCGGTGGGGGAGGAAAGTGGGGAAAAAATGTTCGGGGACATAAGGGATTTGCTTACTAGATGTATTATGCCAGTAGAAAGCAATCTGATACTGACATACTATTTGTCTCCTGAAGGTTCTGCCTTTGGTGCGCATACATCTTGGAGCCTAGTGGTCTCATCTGGTCTTCGGTGGGATTGGAAAAACTTCCATGGGTTTGTGGGGGTAACTTATATCATCTGGCAAGGAAGTTTTCAGGTCATATAAATAGATTTTATCTAACAATAGGTTTATACATGGAACGTATTTTGCATGGTGAGTGGCAAGGTGCGAGGGGCTGTAGCTCAGTGGTAGAGCACATGTGTTGCATGCAGAAGATACCAGGTTCAATCCCTGGTATCTCCACATAGAGCAGGAAAAACTCCTGCCTTAAATCCTGGAGAGTTGCTGCCAGTCAGTGTTGACAGTACTGGTCCAGAATGACACCCCCCCCCCCCCTGCCTAGCAGAATTGGTTTATCTGAAGCTGAGAACAGTTGGCTATATGAAGCATTTTATCTGGCTTTCCTTCTCTGCAAGCAAACTTCTATATATACTTTGTATATTTAGACCATTTGAACTTATTTACTGCTGGCCATATATTGTTTTTACCCTTGTCTTAACGTCTCTAGTAAACAGTTTTGTTAGAGGGTTACTTTAAGAAGAGGATGGACAGCAGATGAGACAAAGCTCATTCCATCTGACAAACCCCTTTACTACAACTGACACTTCCTCTTTATCTTTCTTTGCCTTCACGTTGGCAACTGGGATTGTGTTGTGTTGTGTTGTGGCCGAGAAGTTGCTTAATTGCTGATCCCTTTGTTATTTATTAAAACCTACTAAACTTCCAGTTTGACAGGCTTTGAATTTCCATTTTAACTTTATAGTTCTGATCAAGAGCCATCCCCAAGTCTCCTGCAGGCTAGTAGTGCATACTTGTGAATGCAGGAGTGAAGAGGCTAATCACTGTTTTTTTTTTCTACCTGCAGACATATTCTGGACTCTTCTGTGTAGTCATAAATCCTTACAAGAACCTCCCAATTTATTCTGAGAACATCATTGAAATGTACAGGGGAAAGAAACGCCATGAGATGCCTCCACACATTTATGCAATATCTGAATCTGCATATAGATGCATGTTGCAAGGTAAGAGGATTATTTGTATGTTGTATACCAGCATTCACTGTGGTCTGCATTTCTGAGTTTCGGGTGTGTGTGTGTGTGTGTGTGTGAGAGAGAGAGAGAGAGAGAGAGACATACATACATACATACATATACACACACATAAAATATATAAATAATATATATATGGAATAGAACAAAGGTCTGTGGGATGGTAAATACTGATTTACCAGCTATCATGGTACTGATAGCTCTGCACTCTCCCATACATATGATATCTGACTGATATAAATTTTCCAGCTGGCAAGTAGCTTTCCTTTGGGAAATGGGAGGGCTTTCCTCATTTGCCTATCACCCATTCTCCAGTGAGAGGCATGCCTACCAGCCTAGTGAAAAGCATCACATTTTATGCAGCTCTTAAATCTACTAGGGCCACTGATCTGGAACTGAAGAGTAAACTGACTGGTTTAAAAGCACCATGCAAGGTAATAACATAATACTTAACATTTGTATTATGCTTTCAAGTGTTCAAAGTGCTTCACATGCATTATCTAGTTGTAATCCTTACAATCTTGTAAGGTAAGTCAGTATTTCCCATATTGCAGGAAGTGTGGGGTGGGGAGGCTGAGGTTGAGAGAGGCTTGTTTAAGACCATGAAGTGCAGGGGTCCCCAACCTTTTTGGGTTGGTGAACACAACTGGAATTTCGAGAGTGTTATAGGTGCCATCACAAAATGGCAGCTGTGCTCAGTGCTGCCAGTCACAACACCCATTTCCACAGAAAAGCAAACTGGTGAGACTAAAAAAACAAACGATTTCCCCAAGAATCTGAGTACAAGGCAGAGATGGGGTCCAAGCCCCAGAACACATATCTACTTCTTTGAACCATCAGTTTTCTATTCCAGAAAACCACCCATTTCACAGAAAGGCAAGCCAATTAATGTCCCTTTAAACTTAAATTTCCACTGAGTTTATTCCTGTTCTCCAAATTAACAGGAATATCACCCCCCAAATCACACACAAGAAGCACACACCCTGCATTGCAAACCACAGTCTCTCTCATCTTTAAAGCTGAGTTTGTGGGGTAAGGTCAATATACTCAAGATTAATACCGTGCCTCAGAATGTTTATACTTATATGTGGTATTCCTTTATCTATACCTGGCAAATATTTTCAGAAAATAAATGCTTCGTTTTATAAATTTGGGGAGTTCCTCTCTGCCACGATTATCTTTGAAAAAGATGTAACTTCTGATTACAGAAGGTGGATTTGGTTTTCCGGATCTTGCTCTATATCATCAGGCTTATCTGATGACTTCTACTGAATGTTGGTCTTTCCTGTTTACATTGGATCTTCTGCCTTGGTTAGTTTTAGACTAAATGAAACTACTTGTAGAAAATTTTCCCCTTGGGAATGTCTCCTTGGATGTTATAGACATACCTGAATTTTTTCAGCAGAATGTTTTATAAATGGCTAAATTGTCTGAAGACATTAGCACAGCCTTCCTCAACCTGATGCCCTCCAGATGTTTTGGACTACAAGTCCCATAATCCCCCTGGGAGCTGACTGAAATTGTAGTTGAAAACATCTGAAGGGTACCGCACTGGGGAAAGCTGTATTAGTGTATTGAAATCTGTTATTCGAGTCCTTGAGTTTGGGCCTTTCTCGAAGGGAAATGAAAATTAATTTTTAGACAAAAGGCATTCAGTAGATAACTTTCTTCCATGACTTCATTGCCAAGAGAAGATAAAACTGGAGAATGAACAACTTAGCTGTTGTACTTTAGTGCCTGACATTATTAAATACAGTTGCTGTTTCTGGTAGATCAGAGGAACAATGAAAAGCAATGCTCCCTCTGTATCTGCCTGTGGTTATTATTGGGCACTTGTACATAACTGAGGAGGGAAGCAAAGCCCTTTAATTCAGAGGGAGTAAGCACTGATGGTCACTTAAAGTAATTTCTGAATAATATTGGGGATTTGTGCTGATCACCCAGCTGTTTTAAAGGCTATCTTGATTGAGATGCTTGCCAGGTTTGCCTCCTGACCTGTGCAGCTATTGTTGAAACTATCCCATCTTCTCGAGAGTCATGCAAGTCCCTTCTGTTGGGAAGGGGAGGAGCTTTGGGGAGTCTTCAAACTGGTATGGTGTCTGGATTGGCAGTTACCTGGGAAAAACTGCCTTCAGACAGAGTGCGGATGATTACTGGACTAATTCAGTATTTACATGAAGCATAGGAAAAACTAAGTTTGGCTAATGAAAATCAGTAAACCCCATGCTTACACTGGTATGAAGTGGTCAAGATAAAAGTAACTGAAAATTGGCTCTCCTAGGTTGTAATCCTATGCTTGTTTAGACAGAAAAAGGCCTACAACTCCCAGCATGCCCCAGACAGCATGGTTACCATAAACTGGTGGGAATCAAGCTACATCCAGTCAGTTAGTCATATTCCCCGACTCCCTGTAAGGTTCCATCTTGACTCCAAAGCTTCTGTCATATTCTGGTGTGTTTCCACCCCACCCCCACCCCAAATTCAATAGTACTAACATGCAAGTAGGGCTGCTAATCTCTCTCACTGGTCTTAATTCATTGTGCTGCTATGAATTTGTCGTGACATTCATATTACATCGATGCACTTGTTGTTCTGAACCAGTTAATTTCCTTGTATTCCCTCTAGCTTTATAGGTAGTAATAACTCCCAGAGCAACCAGAACTTGGCATTTAGGGATAAATGCCAAGTTCTGCATCTCGGAAAAAGAAACCAAATGCACAGTTACAAGATGGGGGATACGTGGCTCAACAACACGACAAGCGAGAAGGATCTTGGAATTGTTGTTGATCACAAGCTGAATATAAGCCAACAATGTGATGTGGCTGCAAAAAAGGCCAATGCTCTTTTGGGCTGCATTAATAGAAGCATAGCTTCCAAATCCCGGGAAGTACTAGTTCCCCTCTACTCAGCACTGGTTAGGCCTCATCTGGAGTACTGTGTCCAGTTCTGGGCACCACACTTCAAGAAGGATGCAGACAAACTGGAGAGGGTTCAGAGGAGGGCAACAAAGATGATCAGGGGACTGGAAACAAAGTCCTGTGAGGAAAGACTGAAAGAACTGTGCATGTTTAGCCTTGAGAAGAGAAGAGTGGAGATAGGATAGCACTCTTCAAGTACTTGAAAGGTTGTCGCAGAGAGGAAGGCCAGGATCTCTTCTCGATCATCCCAGAGTGCAGGACACGAAATAATGGGCTCAAGTAACAGGAAGCCAGATTCCAGCTGAACATCAGGAAACACTTCCTGACTGTTAGAGCAATACGGCAATGGAACCAATTCCCTAGGGAGGTGATGGGCTCTCCCACACTGGAGGCATTCACGATGAGGCTGGACAGCCATCTGTCAGGGATGCTTTGACTTGGGTTCCTGCATTGAGCAGGGGGTTGGACTCAGTAGCCTTGTAGGCCCCTTCCAGCCCTACTATTCTATGGTTCTGTGAACCTGACGGGTTTTCTTTTGCCGTTCTTCCCATTTTATTTTCCCTGCGTGGGAATGCGGTTGTGCCTCCGTCAAATTACCAGCCCCATTAAAGCCCCATTTACCTCTTTACTTGATGAGACTTTGACAGATAACAGGAGTTAATAAACAAAGTCTGCATCTCTAAAATGTAATGCTGGTGTTCTGGTGGATTAGAATGAGACTAGCTTCTTAAGTGTGTAGGGAAGAACTGGAAAATGTCAGATGAATTCTGCCTTTGTAATATGCAGGAAGTAGAACAAGAGTCTGGCTATTGTCTCTTAGAGCTGGCATGTCAACTGTGTTTAATGTAGTGAGTTCAGTTAAAATAAATTTTTCTTCATGATCTCAGTGCAGTGCCTACACAGAGCTAGACTCGAAACATTCTAGAGCTTTAGCTCAAAAGCTTGTACTTGTCCCACCCTTTCTATAGCAGAGGGCCTGAATGTATGCAAATGTTCTGTCTGGGTCAGGAACAAGCAAGAATCTGGTTCCATCCAAATGTCTTCCCTTTAATCTCTGCCACTCTCAATACAGCCTCTGCCCCATGAGACTCTGTGAGCAAACACTGCAATAAAATCCCCCCCCCCCCCACAACAACACACTGGGTGTGCCAGACCTCTGAGGAGAGAGATTTTTTTCTAGAGCTACACATCACTATGCTAACTAGGTCCTTGTTCTAGATTTCTAGTGATTCTTGTTTCATGTGCCTTGACAAGTTTTTCCATAGGCAAGCCAGGGAATTAAACAGGTCCAGTTCATCTGTTAGTCTTAATAGTCGGATCTCATGAGACATAGCAAGTTTCCTGTGGTGGCCAAAATATATTCCAGCAACAAGTAGATGTCTCTATATATTCTACAAGAGTAACAAATATTTTAAAAGCTGCTAAGAACAGAGGAAGGCAGAGGCTGAGTTCGGACAGTCAGTGGGGGAAACAATGCAGCATTGGTTGCTTTCCCCCATTCCAGTCGCGTGGCCAGGATTACCCTAATTACCCACACCGTGTTGTAGGTTGCCATGTTGTCCAAACCCAGTGCATGGCACGGGCATAACTCATTTTCACCCACCCTACAATCCATGCCTTGCAAGATGGGTGAAAATGAGCTATGCCTGTGCCGGGTTCAGATGGCACGGCAACCGCAATGCAGTGTGGGTAATTAAGCTAATCCTGGTCATCCGAGTGACACTTGCGGGGGAAACAACTGATTTGTTTTCCCCATTGATCGTCTGAACTCAGCCAGTGAGTGCTTCTTTGAATTTTTTTTTGTGCTGGGATGCAGCATCAGTGATCTGGGTTGCAGGAGAGTAGTTGCTACACAGGTATTGGTAAGTACATGTGTACCACTCCTCCCTGTAAGAACCACTTCACCAAGCAGCAGATAAAAGGAGAATGCACTTTGGGGAGCAAACCGTGAACTTGGCCTCACTGGCTACTAGAAAAAATAGTTACTCACTACAGTCAGCCCAAATTTATAAACTGCTGCTGCTGATAAACCAGAGTATTGGCACTTTGGAGGCATACAGAAGAGAATAAAGAGGGCATAAAGGAGGGTATTCTCTTGAAAGCAGAAAAAACTAGCTTGCCTACTTTAAAGATAAAGTATCTACTCTAAGTACTTAACTTCATTTTTCATTTTTTTTTTTTGCCTTTCATTCATTGCCTTTCAAGGTAATTCCTTTCTAATACTCCTAAATGTTGACTTTATAGCATGCCAATAGAATAGCTATCTTGTTTTAGAAATAATTAGCATAAAACGCCCGCTAATATCCTTTACAACAGAGCATCCAAATTTTAACAGATCAATTAACACATGGCAAGTTACTGAGGGGGAAGTTGAAGATATGATTAAGAATATATATATCCAATTAAAGCTCTAAAGCTTGATTGGAGTGGGTGGATTAATGGTTTGATTAAAGATCAACACTTTTTGGGTGGAAATAGCATGTACATACATGTGTGTCCAGTTGCACAACTGACTGTTTTGTGGCTTAGCAGTACTTGATGTAGATCTGTTTTCTAAATGCATGCTCTTAGAATGAAAAAGATAGGAGAAAAGGAAACAATATGTAACGGAGCTCAGGATTTCATTCCTTCCACAACTTGAGGAGGGCAGGGAGCCTGGCAAGTGTTGAGGGAAATGCCTTGTGGGCACATTGGTGCCCACGGGCACTATGTTGGGGACCTCGGCTTGCTGCATCATTGCATTTGCTGTAGTTTAACACTTGCTCAAGTATACATTTTCCCCTTTTGGGCTGTTGAAAGGTGAAGGCATACAGCAGGGGTGGGCAACTTGTGGCCCTCCAAAGAGCCATTGTGGTGTAGTGGTTGGGGTGTTGGACTGGGACTGGAAAGACTCAGGTTCATGTCCCCACTTGGCCATGAAGCTCAATGGGTGATTTTGGGCCAGTCATTGAATCTCAGCCTAACCTACCTCACAGGGTTGTTGTGGTGATAAAATGGGGAGGGGAGGATCATGTAGGCTGCTTTGGGCTCTTTGGAGGAAAAGGGTGGGATATAAGTGTAACAAATAATGTTGGACTGCAACTCCTATCATCCCTCATCATTGACTATACTGGCTAGGGCTGATAGAAATTGCGGTGCAGTAACATCTGTAGGGCTACTGTTGCCCACCAGTTGCCCATACAGTCTTTCTCAACTTGATGCTATCCAGATGTTTTGGGCTAAAGCACCCATCAGCTCCAGCCAGCATAACCAATGATCAGGGATGATAGCAGTTGTAGTACAAAACATTTGGAGGACACCAGGTTGGGGATGGCGGCATGTAGATGCGTAATTAGCAGTATTCAGAGCATGAAATTGCTCCTTATCTCCATAACAATAAAATAAAACTTAAAATGATTATATTCAGTATAGACATTCTTTTTCAGTGGCCATAATACAGTAAAGTTGTCCGGTATACAAAGTTGTCTACATGGCTGCTTGCTTGCAAAATGGTTGGTGAATTACTGTTTTCCTGTTCAGAATTAATGCTTGAAATCTAAATTATCGAAGCTCGTAAAAATAAGTAGCACTTGAGAAACAGCATTCAGTGTACATGGTTAAATGTGAAATTCCTTCGTTTACATTCTTTATGCATGCATGTGTCATAAAACACTTTGTCTATATTATGAACATAAATAACTGTAGAGCTCATTCTTATAAACAAACTAAATTTTTAAGAATGAGTTGTGTTCTAACAAGTCTTACTAAAAGTTTTATAACTGCTTAGGTTTAATAGTAATAGCTGCCCTTGTATAAACACTGGCATAACTCTTCAGGGGTTTGTATATCTGTCTTGGGCATGCTGTATTTAGAGGTTACGAAAATATTTTAATGTTGAACATGTTTCCTGGAAACTGCATTGGCAGATTGATTAACCTAGATATATTGGTATTATTACTAGCAGTTCACCCTTGAGCTATTCAGCAGTCAGGGACCTGGTTCACATGACACAACAGCCCACCATGGCTTAATTTACCTGTGAGGGCTTGCCATGGCTTGTTTCATGTGAACCCAGGTGGCAGGGGTTGTTTGAGGGTTAGATAACCCTCAAATAACCCTAAATCAAGCCTGTTCAGTGCACGTTCGGTCTCCAGACACTTTCCTTCCATGTGCAGGTTAAATCTGACTCCCTGTGATCCTGCCCTAAGGTTTTCTCTCTCCCCGCTACCACATACGCTATAGAGCACTGCATGTAATGTAATCGAGTGTGTATGGGCACAGTTATAGAAACAAAGCATAAGTTAAGGAGAAGAGAGACTATACTTTCTGCAGGAGGAAGTGCATATGTATAAAGTCTGGTTCAGATGTTACGTTCTAATCCTTCCAAATATGGCTTGGAGGATCAAAAATATGTCACAGGCTTGCATGGTCCCTTCTGCTCCTCCTTTTCCGATTTCCACTCTTGACTGCCAACTTCCACCTCCATTTTCAGGTTTTCTGTAACCATAGTTTGCTATGACATCTGAACTGGGCAAACGGTGCTAACAGCTATCTTCAAGACCATGTTTCCAGGTCAACATTTAAGTGGGTTTTGAAACCAGGGCTTTGAAAGCTGAGCTTACCATAGTTTGCCCAATTCAGAAGTCACAACAAGTAGTGATTAGTGGAAACTTGGGAAGCACGTGGAGAGGGGCTAACAAACCCATGCATGTTCCTTACCTCCAAACCAAGGTTTGGTGAATTGTCTGTATCAGCCTTCCCCAACCTGGTGCCCTCTATATGTTTTGGACCAGTTTTCATCAGCCCTGGTCAGCATGGCCAGTGATCAAGAATGCTGGGAGGTGTAGTCGAAAACATCTGAAGGGCACCAGGTTAGGGGAGGCTGGATTCTGAATCAAGACAAAGGAAGACCAAATGAAATGCTAAATATGTACAGCTACAAAAGACTAGTGCAGCTTGTTACTAGTATTTTCAGCCAGGTTTTAACTCTTAGTACTAAACAAAACAAGTTTCCTTGCGTTGCAGTGTCTTGGACAAGTGCAGTGTGGCCTCCTGTTTCCAAGTTTCAATCCCAGTTGAAACCCAGGAAGGAGGTATGGAAAACCTGGAGAAATCCACAGGATTCCCATGGTATCCTATCTGATAGGAAGCACCAAATTGTGTAAAATTTCAGAGGGCTATTTCTTGTTCCTCAGACACATTTCAGAGCAACAGTGGTCTTCCTGAAAGCATAGATATTTGTCTTTCGGAGGCCTAATAATACTCCCTCCCCACAAAAAAGAGAAAAAATAAACAGGAAGAATCTTCATGTTCTCCAGACCCTGACACTAGCAGAATGAGTGGGAAGGTTGCCACCCATTTATTGGTGAATTAGGATACAACTAAGCTGGGGTGGTAGTTGCTCTCCTGAGTCTTCATATACCTCTGGCTGGTAAATTAAACTAGTGTTATTTTTTAAAAGTGGATGAATCTTTTAGATACTAGGGAAATAGGTAGAAAGGCTCATCTTACATTATTTCAGATCCCTGCCAGTGCATTCTATCAACTAGTCTAAAGTGTCTTCAGCCATTTTGAAAATGTTCATTATTTCAATTTGCTAAATTGCCTCAAACTCCAGTGTAAACTCTTCACATTACATGGTCCTACAGGGATTCTTTCCTTGATTCATATTCAGCTTCTAGCTCAGTTTGCAGTGTGCTGTTCATGGCAGAAGTACAGGGAAAGCATTTTAGCAGTCTTTCAGTATTTTTAAATTTTCTTTCAAAGGAAGTACTTACAAAATAATGCTTAGCTTGCCCTCTTGCTCTGTGTAGAGACAGCTCTATAAATATCTAATGCCGTAGCATAACCATATTTCTGCATTCCATGAATGTCAAAGATACTTCACTGTTCCATTTATTTTTTTGCTTATTAAATGGTTCCCAAAGGCTACTGCATTAGTTTATTTCTGTGCGTTCTTTACAGAATGGTAATATTTCCTCAAATATAAATTCAAAAATTAACCTATGGAGGGAGCAATCCTATGGCCGTGAGTCAGCGGCTAGATGGCCATAGGATATGTGGTTTTCCAGGAACCAACCTCAGAAGAGGAGGGTGGAGCAGCCAAAACAGGGAGTTCTGGGGTGGGGAAGGTGGAAATACTGGTACGACACATCCTATGTGTCCGGCAGCCTTCTCCCCCTGCTCTGCCTTCCCGTGGCTAGACAGCTGGTCTAGCTGCAAATGCAGGGTAGGAGAAGTACAGAGGGAATGATCCCCTCTGCTTCTCCTGCCCTGCATTGGATAGGTGGTTGCCTCTGAGTTCAGAGGTGGCCACCTATCCCCATAGGATCACGCCCTTAATGTTCTTCTATCTGACATGATTCCTCACCTTTCAAGCAATTAAGAATTATGAAGAACTTTTACCCCCAAAATCTTTACCAACTGATTTTGTCAAGGAATGTAAAAGAAATTCAGTGTGTTTACAAATTTGTATGACCTTACCAGTGCGCACCTCTCAGAGCCGAATGTGAATCTGAATGCATTGACTAGAATTTGTGACTTGAAATCACCATATTTGTGAGCTTGCAATCTTTTTCATGCACACAAAAAAGCAATTGAAAGATACATATTTTTGAAAAAGCATGACATGAACACATCTAAAATGCACACAAACATGCTTTAGTTAATGGGGCAAATGTGTACTTCTCAAATGTGTACATCTAGAAAAATGTTAATGGAAATATGTAAGAATTCCATGCAAGAAGAAGGGGAAAAAGCTCTCAATCTGGCATGCGCCTGAGTTGGAATGAGCTTTGAGGTAAAAATTGGGGAAATTAGATGAGCTTGAGTTCTGCCAATTTGCACATCCCTAGTTTTGTCAAGAGTTCCTCTTTTTAAATCTTCATTAGTTTTTAATTTCATCTCACAAAAGAACAATATCAAGAAATCAACAGTGTCTGCTAGTCTGTACTGCTTAAACATGAATAAATGTTCTCAAATCCTGGACGTTGTTGCATGAATTTTCATTTCCTTTTCTTACAGTCCTTTTTCCCTACCAACCCTCCCCTCCCCCCACCCTCCAATAACTCCCACCACCTAAGTAATCCCACCTCAGGACCAACTCAGGGGAAAAAACAAAACCCAGACAGACAAAATATTCAAAGGAAAGCAAAAGGGGAAAATAATTTAATAAGGGTGGTTAAATCAAACAATTCCACATATGGTATGGCTGCCAAATCAGAAAGCCTCTGTCCTCTTTCATCAGGTGTTTAAAGAACATTAATTCATGGGAGGCCAGAGATGACATGGCCTCACACCATGCTTCAGTCTTAGGTGGGTGTTTCACCTTCCACGCCTGGAGCACCAGTCTTTTAGCCACTAGAGTCGCCCTTAACAACCAGTCTGTTAGTGGTGTGTCACTCTTCCATATTGATGGCCTGAATCCTAACACCACTGTATGGCCTAGTATGTCAAAATCTAATTGAAGGGTGCATTTGATCCTTTCAGTCACATTCTCCCAAAACGTTTCCGGCACCGGACAACTCCAGAGCATGTACATTAGAGTCCCTTTCCCTTTTTGACATCTCCAACAAAGGGAAGAGTCACTTAAATTCTTCTGGTACAGTCATTCAGGTGTCCAGTAGGCTCTTAGAATAATATTTTGTTGGATTAATCTTAATTTCAGATCAAGGGTTTTTTTTAATTTGTGCGCTCAGGGCCTGCCAAACTGATTCTGAAAGTTGGCACCCTTGGCCAAGTTCAGTGTTCCATACTTCCCTAATATGAGAAAGATTAAACCTCTGGAGTTTTTTTAATTGGGTAAGTACCACTAGGGTATGCTTAGGGTGGGAGGATGCTGACTGGAGGACTGTCCATGGTTTCAGGAATTCCGATGCTAAGAAGGCAGCAGGACCAAATTTACCTCTGAGAGCATGTTGCAATTGTAGTAGCTGCCACCTAGCTATGTGTAGGAGGGGAGCCGTCATCGGTAGATTCTCAAAATTTGCAAAATTTTGGTGCTCATCTATCAACTGGTTTAATGAAAAAATGCCCACTGTAAGCCAGTATCTCCAACATATTTGTCTACCCCCCACAACTATGTTGGGACTGTTTCAAAGCACAAGGCCTGCATGAGAGTGAGGGTCAGATTTCAGTGTCAGTCACAGTTGTGCCCAAACCTTCCTTGCCTCTATGATGGTGTGGAATTGGTGATGACCAGGGCACACATAGAAGGAGCCCGATGCCTATAACACAGGCATGGGTATCAAAGCCTGCCCCTCCACCACCATCCAGACAGGTGTTTCCGATGCTTTTGGTTCAGACCAGCGCAATGCCTGTGTTAAAATATGGGCAATGTGGTAGGTGCCTGGGTCTAGCAGACCGGAACTTCCCTCCTGCACTGAGAGTCTCATTTTTGCAATAGAGAATCTGGCCTTTTTTCCTTCCCATAAGAACATTCTAAATTTATCCACAAGATTAAAATAAGTTTTAGATACTTTGAAGGGGATTCCCCTTAGCATGTAAATCAGCCTGGGGAGGATATTCATTTTAATGGTGTGCCCAGTGGGGTAGAGGAAGTCAAGTCTATAACTCTTCTGATATTATCGGCTCCCTGCCTGTGTCAAATGAACCCCGTTTGATGTGTATTAGACTTCTAATGATGCCATACACTCTCTCTGCCAGTATGACTGTTAGGATTTTTAGGTCTACATTAATGAGGGAAATTGGTCAATAACTATAGGCCTGTGTTGGTTCCCTGCTCCCCTTAGGGAGGACAGAGATCGCTGCCCCATATTGAGAGTCCAATAGTCTGCCCTCACCAAAGGAGCTTCTGTATGTGTCCAATAGCCGAGGAGTGTATACCACTCCGTTGGAAACCCATCCAGGCCCGGTGCGTTACCTGTTTGTATCGAACCTATCACTTGGTGAACTTCCTTTAAAGCTATTGGTGCATGCAGAAATTCATGTTCGGTCTGAGTGAGGGTGGGGAGGTTAAAGGAGTTCAGGAAGGAGCCTGGATCTGCTGTAGTGCTTGCCCCTTCTTTCATGTATAGGTTTCGATAATACTTATAGAATGCTTCATTTGGTTTTTTCTGTATCCGTGGTATGAGAACCATCGGATAACCTGATACTTGCAATTGCTCTCTGTGAAGTGTTTTGCTTCAGTTTGTAGGCTAGGAGCTTTCCTACAATTGTCTCCCAATTCCCAAACTGCTTGCTTAGTGCATTGCATTAAAAACCTTTGTCAAGAATTCTTTAATGGGAAAAATGAATGATAAAAGGAGGTGTAGAACTTATGGTGGAGACCCCTGATAACAAACTTACTTTTTAAAAATAGAAAAATACTTACTTTTGGCCTACAAGTTGCGTTCCTCTGTTCTAATATTTTGTTAGCATAACTATTTGTTGTTACTTGAAATATACTTAATAATAAAGGAATGTGTACTGGATCCTATAGTAAGTCAATAGTAAAGCAGTGCTGATGCCTGTAAGGAAGTGGAGGCATTCTTGTCTCCATTCTGTAGACATGTGTAGCTAATGCCATAATTAATAGTATGTACAACACCCAGTTGGAGAAGGAAATGGCAACCCACTCCAGTATTCTTGCCAAGAAAACCCCATGGAACGTATCACAAGGCTAAAAGAGATGACGCCGGAAGATGAGCCCCTCAGGTCGGAAGGTGTCCAATATGCTACTGGGGAAGAGCAGAGGGTATTTCCAAGTAGCGCCAGAAAGAGTGAAGCGGCTGGGCCAAAGCCGAAAGGACACTCAGCTGTGGATGTGTCTGGTGGTGAAAAGAAAATCCGATGCTGTAAAGAACAATATTGTTTAGGAACCTGGAATGTCAGATCAATGAATCAAGGTAAGCTGGAGGTGGTCAAACATGAGATGGCAAGATTGAACATCGACATCTTGGGAATCAGCGAACTAAAATGGACAGGCGTGGGCGAATTTAATTCAGGTGACCATCATATCTACTATTGCGGGCAAGAATCCCTTAGAAGAAAGGGAGTAGCACTCATAGTCAACAAAAGGGTGGGAAAAGCAGTACTGGGGTACAATCTTAAAAATGATAGAATGATCTCAGTACGAATCCAAGGAAAACCATTCCACATCACAGTAATTCAAGTCTATGCCCCAACCACTGAGGCCGAAGAAGCTGAGGTTGATGGGTTCTATGAAGACCTACAACACCTTCTAGAACTAACACCAAAAAAAGATGTCCTCTTCATCATAGGGGATTGGAATGCTAAAGTAGGAAGTCAAGAAATCACCGGGATAACAGGCAGGCATGGCCTTGGTGTACAAAATGAAGCAGGACAAAAGCTAATAGAGTTTTGCCAAGAGAACATGCTGATCACAGCAAACACTCTTTTCCAACAGCACAAGAGGCGACTCTACACATGGACGTCACCAGATGGTCAATATCGAAATCAGATTGATTATGTCCTTTGCAGCCAAAGATGGAGAAGCTCCATACAGTCAGTAAAAACAAGACCTGGAGCTGACTGTGGCTCAGATCATGAGCTGCTTCTTGCAAAATTTCGGCTTAAATTGAAGAACGTCGGGAAAACCACTAAACCGTTCAGGTATGACCTAAATCATATCCGTGATGAATATACAGTGGAGGTGAGGAATAGATTTCAGGGATTAGACTTGATAGACAGAGTGCCTGAGGAACTATGGACGGAGGTCCGTAACATTGTTCAGGAGGCAGCAACTCAATCCATCCCAAAGAAAAAGAAATGCAAGAAAGCAAAGTGGCTGTCTGATGAGGCTTTACAAGTAGCTCACGAAAGAAGGGAAGCGAAAAGCAAGGGAGAAAGGGGAAGATATACCCAACTGAATGCAGAGTTCCAGAGAATAGCAAGGAGAGACAAGAAGGCCTTCTTAAATGAACAATGCAAAGAAATCGAGGAAAACAACAGAATGGGAAAGACTAGAGATCTCTTCAAGAAAATTGGAGATCTCAAGGGAACGTTTTGTGCAAAGACGGGCATGATAAAGGACAAAGAAGGCAGGGACCTAACAGAAGCAGATGAGATTAAGAAGAGGTGGCAAGAATACACAGAAGAACTATACAGGAAAGATCTGAATGTCCCTGATAGCCATGATAGTGCGGTCACTGAACTTGAGCCGGACATCCTCGAGAGTGAAGTCAAGTGGGCCTTAGGAAGCATTAGTAACAACAAAGCTAGCGGAGATGACAGTATTCCAGCCGAGCTACTTAAAATCCTAAAAGATGATGCTGTTAAAGTGCTGCATTCAATATGCCAACAAATCTGGAACACTCAACAGTGGCCGCAAGACTGGAAAAGGTCAGTTTACATTCCAATTCCAAAGAAGGGCAACGCCAAAGACTGTTCAAACTACCGCACAATTGCGCTCATTTCACATGCCAGCAAGGTGATGCTCAAAATCCTACAAGCTAGGCTTCAGCAGTATGCGAACCGAGAACTACCGGAAGTACAAGCTGGGTTTAGAAGAGGCAGAGGAACTAGAGATCAAATCGCCAACATTCGCTGCATCATGGAGAAAGCAAGAGAATTCCAGAAAAACGTCTATTTCTGCTTCATTGACTACACTAAAGCCTTTGATTGTGTGGATCACAACAAACTGTGGCAAATTCTGAAAGTGATGGGAGTACCAGACCACCTTACCTGTCTCCTGAGAAACCTGTACGAGGGTCAAGAAGCAACAGTAAGAACCAGACATGGAACAACCGATTGGTTCAAAATTGGGAAAGGAGTACGACAAGGCTGCATATTGTCACCCTGCTTATTTAACTTATATGCAGAGTACATCATGAGAAATGCCGGGTTGGATGAATCAGAAGTCGGAATTAAGATTGCTGGGAGAATTATCAACAACCTCCGATATGCAGACGATACCACCCTAATAGCAGAAAGCGAAGAGGATCTCAAGAGCCTCTTGTTGAGGGTGAAAGAGGAGAGTGCAAAAGCTGGTTTGAAACTCAACATTAAAAAAACGAAGATCATGGCATCTGGCCCCATCACTTCCTGGCATATGGAAGGGGAAGAAATGGAAGCAGTGACAGATTTTACTTTCTTGGGCTCCAAGATCACCGCAGACGGTGACTGTAGCCATGAAATTAAAAGACGCTTGCTCCTTGGGAGGAAAGCTATGGCAAACCTAAACAGCATAGTAAGAAGCAGAGACATCACCTTGCCGACAAAGGTCCGTCTAATCAAAGCTATGGTTTTCCCAGTAGTAATGTATGGCTGTGAGAGCTGGACTATAAGGAAGGCTGAGCGCCGAAGAATGGATGCTTTCGAACTGTGGTGCTGGAGAAGACTCTTACGAGTCCCCTGGACTGCAAGGAGGTCCAATCAGTCCATCCTAAAGGAAATCAACCCTGAGTGCTCATTGGAAGGACAGATAATGAAGCTGAAGCTCCAATATTTTGGCCACCTAATGCGAAGAGAAAACTCCCTGGAAAAGACCCTGATGCTGGGAAAGACTGAAGGCAAAAGGAGAAGGGGACGGCAGAGGATGAGATGGCTAGATAGCATCACGGATGCAATGAATATGAACTTGAGCACGCTCCGGGAGAGAGCGCAGGACAGGAAGGCCTGGCGTGCTATGGTCCATGGGGTCACGAAGAGTCGGACACGACTGAACCACTGAACAACAACAACAACAACACCCAGTGTTGGCAAGATATAGGTGCAATCCTGCTCAGTTAGTATCTTGTGTGATCTCCATCTAAAGCAATGGTGTTTCTGGGCTGAATTCAAAGTGCTGATTTTAGCCTATAAAGCCTTTTACAGTTTGAAGCCAGGGTGCTTGAAGGGGCTACTCTTAGTGTGCCTGTCTGTACACTAAGATCTTCAACAGACATTTCTCTAGGTGCCCCTGCTGTCATAGGTGCAACAGGTGGCTGTTGAGGAAAGAACCTTCTCTGTTTTGATGGTGGGTTTTGTAAGCCACCCTGGGAAATCGCTTCCGGGTCAGGATTGAAATTTCCTAAATAAGACAAAATACCTCTAAAAAAATGTTGGCCTTGTACCAAACTTTAAAATCCAAAATGGGTGAGACAGTTCTTGATACATCATGGTTTCAAAGGATAATTTGGAGTTAATATATAAACCAGAGTTTGTCATTACATATGAATTTGCTGGCTGTGGTTAGTGAAAACCAGGCAATGGAGGAGTGAGTGCTTGGGCCTATGACAGTACTCCCGTTACATCAGAATTGAGGGAGTGTGTGAACATCTCCTCTTAGAACACCCTTTGTCCTGAAGCTTTCAACTTTTGTTGGAAAAAACACACTACAGATGAAGCCATGAATGCTAGCCCTGACTGAAAACATAGTTCAAAGTCAGTGCTTGTCCTTGTTACTTAAGGTTAATCTGTACATATCACAACATGGAGATTGCTGAAAATAGGATCTGTATGAAGAGTAATCAGTCTTCTTTACAATAGTTCACTTCCAGATGCTTACTGGGTAAGTAGCTGTTTGTAATATTCATAACTGTTGGTTCTTAAGAAAATCTTCAGTGGGCAGAATCACTCATTAGGATAGCTAAGAAAATATTTCCCAGTTTGGAAGTTTTTTAAGAGTGCCATCATATTATCAACTTTTTTTTGTCTTCATAGCTTGCGTTTGACTTCGTATTCTATTGCTATTTGCTGCCTTGAATACTATTTAGAAAGATGGGATATAAATGTAATAATCCCCCAAGGTGGGCCTAAGGCTTCTGAAGCAGCCCAACTTGATTCTGAATAGAATGCATAACTTTACAGTAGATTATCCTTCATCAATTAATATTACATCAATTAAATGATTATCATTGGTGAAGGCAACTTTTTCCTTATGGGTCTCCCTCCAACATAAATTTCTATGATGTGTGTGTGTGTGTGTGTGTGTGTGTTATAGTAGTTCTCCTGAAAATTAAAAAATGCAGGTTGAAATGTAGTATGTAACAAGGCCACTAATCTGAGGCATCTGTCAAAATCCTGCTGTGTGAATTACGTAGTTGTGACTGTGGTAGCTAAGAATTCTGATGAGCTCGATCATTGTTCAAACATCCTTTTGGCAGCTATTTGAATAAACTCTGCAGGCAGCGCTTGCAACCAAGAAAAAGCTGGAGGCAAGAATTATTATCTGTATATGGCTTCTAATAATACTTCAGTGGAAAATTCAGACTTAAATTTTTAAAGGATAGGTTTCTGTGCATCCGTGGAAGAAAAATCTAAAAACATGGGCAATTTGAACTAGAAATTAGAGGGATTGTGGGCAGATATTCCAGAGGCTGGGATTTAACTTTGGACAATCTATATATCCTAGCTGCTTCCTGTGGCTTCTTACCCTTGTGTTTCTCGGGTTCTCTTTTCCTTCCACATAGCTTATTAGCAAAACACTTTTATTTACTTCCTGTACTTCTATGCATGCATAAATTTTGATCATATTAAAAAACTAAAATATAAATTGGAGTAGAAAAATCCTTTCTCTTCAAAATTTGGTATCCTCTGACTACTCTCAACTTCAGAAAATGTAAACATCCTTATTATGTACTTGTCTATTCCTGAATGGTAGAATAGAATGTCAATCATAACTTGTTCCCTTTTCTGTTACAGATCGTGAAGACCAATCAATTCTTTGCACGTAAGTAAATATATTTTGGTGCTCAACTTTCTTTTCTTTATAATATGGTGATGAGAGCTACAGTTTGTCTGATAATCTTAGACACTGTTTCTAAAAAGAATTAGGCAAGAATTAATGTTTAACCGCATTCACTGATTGGTAGATCTTTACTACCAAATTGTGTACTGCAATTCTTTTGTAGGAAGCATGCTTTTGCATTCTTCTCTTAGTAAGAATTAGACTTAGATTTAGACCTGGTTCGCACGTAATAACAATCCAAACTATGAGTTGTTGTTGTATTGTGGGTTGCTGTTGAATCATGGATTGTCATTATGTGCATACCCTGCATTGTGGTTTAACTATGGATTGGTAACCATGAACAGCCCAAAGCTCACAACCCAACAACAAACCATGGGTTCTCTTCCAGGGCTGTTCGTGGTTAACGCCCCTTACTTACACCATAGTGCAGGCTTTGCACATAATGACAACCCGCAATTCAACAACAACCCATACTCTGAGTTGTCTTTATATGAGAACCAGGCCTTAATGTATACACAATCCTGTAAAATCATATTGAAGATAGTGACCGGAAAACATTGAAACAAAGTCTTAACTGATTGTCAGCTGAACATTTGGAAAGATTGCAGACAACCTCATTAGCATCCTCTCAACTATTCAGTGCAGGCTTTGTAGGGCTACTTCACATGTTATGGTTTAACTAGATTACCCCTGGCTCACCAGCAGTTGTTTTTGAGGTGCACTGGAGATGAAAAGATGTGTATGTGCATCAAGATTAGTTTTAGGTTCCTTTTAACAGAGACTAAATCAGGGTTAAATGAGATGTTGTGGTATATTATGCAACTGTTCCCACACCCTCCATAATACTCGGTAGAATTTTCTATGTGTTGTGATGTCAGAGTGTCCGGTGCTTTCCTGCCTCTCCCTGCCACTGACAGTGATGTGAAGCAGTGATAGGAAACACAGAATATAGTTGTGAAATGACGCACGGTAACTTCTACAATTTGGAGAGAGAATTGGATGCAGCTGGCTAGCAAATTCATGACTAAGGTAGGGTTTAAACCTTGGATTTATAGGTTCCCAAACCCTTGCTCCATATAATAGGTGCATTGGCTCTATGGAAGCTGCTAAGTGAATTTCTTAATACTGAAAAATTAGATGTTACTTGACTTGCTGATCACTTTCAGGATTTTCTTGTTATACTTGAATCTATTGTCTATAATAGCACTCTTGTGTTGTGGTTCATATTCTGGCTGTAGAATCTTGAGCTGTTATAGGTATCTTGGTTCTAATAAAAGAAGGAACTGTATATATCAAGTGTTTTATTATATAGTGTTTCTCCTGAGATCTTGAAGTGCTTTTCATAAGACTCATGGACTTGAAAGAAGTTACTTTCATAGTTTAACATTTTGTGTTCTATGCTTAAGGACTGTTATTGCCTTGAAATTTTGATACATGCCCAAAAAATGGCTAGTTGGTCACTAATTAGTTACTATTTATGGCTCCCAAGAAATGGAAAATGTCTGTTATCTATCATGTTCAATTTGTGCATTGTATAGAAGATTTGTTTTGATGGAACTAATGGTTAGGATCCCAAATATAATGATCTAATGAAAGTCGATTAGTAACCAAGATAAAGACACTGCCTCTAAACTGGCAATGTTTGCTATTTCTGCACAAAACCTGAGATGTGCGTAAAAAAAATTATTCATATCCTGTTTTTACGTAGGGCTCCCAGTAAGGTCTCAGTGGAGTGACTGTGTCTACATGTGAGGTGTTCTTTTTTGCAAGCAAACATGGTTAAATTGTCAAGGGGATTTGCTGAAATGACGACAGAGTTTCTTTTTACGGGTTTTTGTTCTGGTCTTTGTGTGGCTTTTGTTGAATTATCGTTGTTGAGCAATAAATAACTACTATCCCCCGTATTGCAGATGGGGTGCTAAGGCTAAGAAATAGTGCTTTCTTAGGCCATCCAGTACATTCACAGGTGAGGTGAGACTGGAACTGTGGACTGCACAGTTCGCTGTAGTTATGCTTGCTCCTGTTGTGAGCCACCTCTTGGTGCATCTGGCCCCATGGCCTTGGGTTGGAGTGGGCTATGAATCCAAAGATATGATGCATGTGAGATCTACATATAGACTAACAATCTCCAGCTAGTTAGGGGATGCACTAAGAATAAGACTTTGGCTTCCTTGTAGAGTGATGTGAGTTTTCTGGAAAATGTTAAATTAGGATAATTTACCCTATACAAATTAGAGTACTTGCATTGGGTAATTTGCAATGGAAAATGTTCAGTTTGTATTGGAAATTTTTCTGATGCTGTAGAGCAGGGGTCCCAGCACTTTTGGGTTGGTGGGCACGTTTAGAATTTGGAGAATTGTAGGCACTCTCGCAAAGCGAGGAGTGAAGTGGCCAAGTTTGCCAATGGCACCAAATTATGTAGGGTGGTTATAGGGATTGGCGATTGTGAGGAGCTCCAAGAGGTTATCTCCAAACTGGGAGAATGGGCATCCAAATGGTAAATGTGGTTCAATGTAAGCAAGTGTAAAGTGATGCACACTGGGGCAAAAAATCCCAACTTCAACCTGAAGGGATCTGAGGTAGTGGTGACCAACCAAAAAACAGATGTGGGGGTTGTGGTGGACAGCTTGATGAAAATGTCAACCCAGTGTGTGGCCATTGTAAAAAAGGCTAACTCCATGTCAGGTGTATTTAGGAAGGGAATTGAGAATAAAACTGCCAATATCATACTGCCTTTATACAAATCTATGGTGAGACCACAGTTAGAATACTGTGTACAGTTCTGGTCACCACACTTAAAAAAAAGATATTGTAGAGCTGGAAAAAGTGCAGAAAAGAGCAACTAAAATGATCAAGGAACTGGAGCAACTCCCCTATGAGGGAAGATTACAACAGCTGGGATTATTTAGTTCAGGAAAAAAGGAGGGTAAGGGGAGACATGATAAAGGTGTATAAAATTATGCATGATGTGCAGAAAGTGGATAGGGAGACATCTTTCTCCCTCTCTCATTATACTAGAACCCAGCATCATCCCATGAAGCTGATTGGTAGGAGATTCAGGATAGATAAAAAAGAAGTACTTCACACAGTGGATAGTCAAACTATGGAGTTCGCTACCACAAGACGTAGTGGTGGCCACCAATTTGGATGACTTTAAAAAGGGATAAGACAAATTCCTGGAGGAGAAGGCTATCAATGGCTATTAGTCCTGGTGGCTATTTGCTGCCTCCATTATCAGGCAGTATGTCTAGTTACTGGGGAACATGGGTGGGAGGGTGGTGTTGTACTCATGTCCTGCCTGTGGGTTCCTAGTCAACAGCTGGTTGGCCCCTGTGTGAACTGAATGCTGGACTAGATGGACCCTTGGTCTGATCCAGCATGGCTCTTTTTATGTTCTTAAGTGGCTTCTGTGCGGGTGGGGCTTGTCCATTGATAAAATGGCTGCGATGGTAGGCATGGTTGGTCGCAGAACATGCATTTCCCAGAAGGCATGCTAAAAGACAAGTAACTTGTCCAAGAGCATAAGTAGAAGGCAGGGGGTTTGAGCACCACAATATCATACTTTTGAACTCAACAAAACCACACTAGCCACGTTCTGGTTTTGTATGGAAACTGGGTAGGCCTAGTGAAATTGATTAGGAAGTAGTGGTGTTTTGGATATTGTAAATGATCCCTTATCTGCATATTTTGAAATTCTTATACATAACAAAGCATTTCCTATGGAACCTGGGGCTTATTCTCAAGTTACTTCTCCATGAAGTGAGATACATATTCATGTATTAAAAAGTCGTTTGTAATATAATTTAAACAGTTGTGCAATTGTGTTTTTTGGTCCAGATAACTTCTACTTGGTTCTTAGCTTGTATGTTGGCATAAGTTTTATTTTTCCACAGCAATTAAATCAGGAACAACAGACTTGGATATTTTGATTCGTGCTCTGCTTTAGTGATGAAGCTATTAATGTGGCAGGAGAAGGGCTCTTGCACCACAGTATATGACAGTTGATGATGTGAAGATTCAAATGCTATTTCCTGGGTGGCTTAGGATGTGACTAGAATGTTAGTTCTTAACCGCTGGGTGACTGAAGGCTGCTTTAGAGCTGGTTTAATATTCCCTCTTATTCAAAATACCAATTCTGTCATCTGAGTCCAGATACATCCTGGAAAGAGGCAGAAAATTTGGCCCTATAGTTGATGACATTTCCAATTTGAAAATATTTGCCATGTTCAAGTCCAGTGTGGAAATTCTGTTAAATATTACACTGCCATTCTTAATTCGAATGAAGGCAGTTCTGTTATGAGATACCTGGATTTTCTGAGAAATTATTTATTTATTGAAGATATTTCTTGGCTGCCTTTCAGGGCAAAGCCCTTGCAAGGTGGCTTATAATAATAAAACATAACCATTAAGATACTAAACGCAATAAAAACAGCAGGAAAAACCAACAAGGAAAACAGCCATAAAAACCAACAACCAAAACCAGCCACAGCAGCAATCATATCAGGAGAAGGCCAAGGTAAAATGTTTTAAAAAGTTTCTTAAAATCCTGCAGTGATGGAGTATGGCAGACCCCCAGTGGCACCTAATTCCAAAGGTGTGGAGCCACTGCAGAAAATGCCCTTATACAGTCATGTGAAAAAGAAAGTACACCCTCTTTGAGTTCTATGGTTTTATTTATCAGGACATAATAAAAATCATCTGGGCCTTAGCAGGTCTTAAAATTAGGTAAATACAACCTCAGATGAACAACAACACATGACATATTACACGGTGTCATTATTTATTTTACAGAAATAAAGCCAAAATGGAGAAGCCATGTGTGAAAAACTAAGTACACCCTTACTGCTTCCATAGGTATGAAGAGGCTAAGTAGCAGCCAGGTGCTGCTAATCAAATGCCCTTGATTAATTGATCATCAGCAAGTGTGATCACCTCTGTAAAAGCTGAAGTCTCAGGAGTTTGCTGGTCTCAAGCATTCAGGTGTGTGTTAACACAATGCCAAAGAGTAAAGACATCAACAATGATCTTAGAGAAGCAATTGTTGCTGCCCATCAATCTGGGAAAGGTTATAAGGCCATTTCCAAACAATTTAAAGTCCATCATTCTACAGTG
This sequence comes from Heloderma suspectum, assembly GCF_057233095.1. Classification (NCBI taxonomy): domain Eukaryota; kingdom Metazoa; phylum Chordata; class Lepidosauria; order Squamata; family Helodermatidae; genus Heloderma; species Heloderma suspectum. Next base: position 230,320,969 of record NC_139459.1, read on the forward strand.
AGGAAGATTATTCACAAGTGGAAAACATTCAAGACAGTTGCCAATCTTCCCAGGAGTGAACGTCCCAGCAAATTCACCCCAAAGGCAGACCGTGCAGTGCTCAGAGAAATTGCAAAACAGCCAAGAGTTACATCTCAGACTCTACAGGCCTCAGTTAGCATGTTAAATGTTAAAGTTCATGACAGTACAATTAGAAAAAGACTGAACAAGTATGGTTTGTTTGGAAGGGTTGCCAGGAGAAAGCCTCTTCTGTCTAAAAGGAACATGGCAGCATGGCTTAGGTTTGCAAAGTTGCATCTGAACAAATCATAAGACTTCTGGAACAATGTCTTTTGGACAGATGAGACCAAAGTGGAGATGTTTGGCCATAATGCACGGAGCCACGTTTGGCGAAAACCAAACACAGCATATCAGCACAAACATCTCAACTGTCAACCATGGTGGTGGAGGGTAGGGATGTATGAAAGTTCCGCAACGAGACTTACCTTGGGCGGATCTTCCTGGCGGCGGCGGCTCAGCGGTGGCGGCTGTGGCAGCTGGTCTTCCGACCGACCGCCGCCATTTCCAGTTTTTTTTAAAAAAAAACTGTGATAGGCTACGTAAATGTTTTTACATTTACGTAAAAATGTTTTTACGCCGCCATTTGCATTCGCGCGTTTTCTTTTAAAGTCAGCCGTGATAGGCTACGTAAACATTTACGTAGCCTATCATGGCTGACTGCAGGGACGCAAACGGCGGCGGCTACGGCTGCTGCCATTTGCGTCCCTGCTAGCCAGCAGCCGGATGTCCGGCTGCTGGCAGAGCCAGCTGGCGGCTCTGCAGAATCGCTGCAGAGCACAGCTGGCCGGCCAGGATTCCGGGGGGGGGAGGAACGGAGCGCCTCCCCCCTGTCCAGGATTCCGGGAGAAGGGACGGAGTGTCTCCCCCTCCCCACCACCATCAGCATAATCCGCGAAAGGTAAGTGATTTTCGTACATCCCTAGTGGAGGGTTGATGATTTGGGCATGTTTTACAGCCACAGGACCTGGGCACCTTGCAGTCATTGAGTCGACCATGACCTCCTCTGTATTCCAAAGTATTCTAGAGTCAAATGTGAGGCCATCTGTCCAACAGCTAGAGCTTGGCCAAAATTGGGTCATGCAACAGGACAATGATCCCAAGCACACCAGCAAATCTACATCAGAATGGCTGAAAAAGAAAAGAATCAAGGTGTTGCAATGGCCCAGTCAAAATCCAGACCTCAACCTGCTTGAAATGCTGTGGTGGGACTTTAAGAGAGCTGTGCATAAACAAATGCTCGCAAACCTTGATGAACTGAAGCAATGTTGTAAAGAAGAGTGGGCCAAAATTCCTCCACAATGATGTTAGAGACTGATAAAGTCATACAGAAAATGATTATTTCAAGTTATTGCTGCTAAAGGTGGTTCTACAAGCTATTGAATCATAAGGTGTACTTAGTTTTTCACACATGGCTTCTCCATTTTGGCTTTATTTCTGTAAAATAAATAATGACACTGTGTGATATGTCATGTGTTGTTCATTTGAGGTTGTATTTACCCAATTTTAAGACCTGCTAAGATGACTCAGATGATTTTTATTATGTCCTGGTATGTTAAACCATAAAACTCAAAGAGGGTGTACTTTCTTTTTTACATGACTGTGGTCACCCACTTAACTGCTCTCACAGGTTGGCAGATGAGAAGGGCGTCTCTTGCTGATCTCAAAGTGTGGATAGGCTGATACGGGTGAAGGCAGTCTTTCAAGTAATTTGGTCCCAAACCGTTTAAGGCTTTAAAGTTAAAAACCATCACCTTAAATTGAGCTTGGAAACACACTGGTGGTAGCCAGTGCAGTTGGCACAGTATATGCATTATATGATCAAATCGCCTCACCCCCACCAACACTTGGGCGGCTGCATTCTGCACCAGCTGAAGTTGTCCAAAATGCTATTCCTTTACAGTGGCAACTGACTTAACAAATTTACCATAATCAGGCACAGAGTTATATCTGGATTTGAGAACCATATGTAGCACCGTAAAGCACTAACAAATTCATTATAACATGAGGTTTGGACTGGTGCATATGCCATAATAGGTTTGTCAGTCTTTATTGTGCTACAACAGCGGTCCCCAACCTTTTTGGGACCAGGGACCGGTCCATGGAAGACAATTTTTCCATGGACTGGGGTGGGGGGTGGGACCGGGCTGCTGTAGGGGTGTGGGAACCACCCTTACCTTGGGTCCGTGGGGGGGGGGCGATCCGTCCCTCCCCCCCAAATCGTCACCAGCCCTGGACTCGCTGTGGAGCTGCTGGCCGGCTCCGGCCAGGGGAGGACTTCCGGCCACTGGGACGCAAATGGCATTCGTGTAGCAGATGCCATTTAAGTCCCTGTTCTTTGCAGTAATAGGCTATTAGTGCAAAGAACAGGGCCGGAGCTGGCAGGCAGCTCCGCAGACTCGCCGCAGAGCCGGCCAGGGCCATGAAGATTCCGGGGCGGGGGGAGGGACGGATTGCCTCCTCCCCCCACGGGCCCAAGGTAAGGGGGGGTTCCCACACCCCTGCCACGGCCCGGTCCCTTACAGGCCACGGACCGGTACTGGCCCGTGGGTTGGGGACTCCTGTGCTACAAGACTCATTTCTTTCCACTCCAACCCACGGTGCAGCCAACTTTCATAGGTTGTGTATTTCTGCCTCTGTCTCCATTAAGTGAGGCCAGTAAAGTATCACTCGTGCTTTGTAGCTGTTGTTGGCAGGCAGCAAAGATTTATATCAGTCCTCCATTTGTTTGCCTTTTGTAGACTCTTGATACTCACCTTCCTTCCCATTCCCATTGTACAGTACCTAGATCTTCTGCTTCGGTTTAGGTATCCAGTGATGAAATTCTAGCCATATTGGCCGTGATGCGTTTGGACAATGCCTGCTAAAATCTCAGCCACCAGAGAAGTGGCTGAATAAGATGGGTGAGGGCAGAGTGGCCTGCATATGTCCTGAACCCGACTCCCCCCGCCAAAAAAAACACTTTATGCAAAATGGATATTGTGGAAATCTTCTCAATTTGCATAATTTCCGCTTATTGCAGAATTTTTGGAGCAGAATTTGGATTTCCTGAGTGCAGAATTGTTACTTTATTTTTAGTTGCAGAGTGTACACAGCTATGATTAAATTTTTGATCATCTGATCACATATAGTTTTCAATACAAATCAGTGGTCTTCAGCTGGTCAAGAGGTAGGACCAGCTCAGAACCCCAATCTGGGAGCCACTACTAATCCCTGGAGTACAGGGATAGACTCCAGTGGTAAAGGAATGGAACTCAGCAGTAAAGGGGGTAGAGCCCATCCTGCCCTCAAAGCAAAATGGCAGTGGCAGCACTGCTGCAACCCATCTGAGGGTGGCTTGCAACCACATCTGGATCTGGTTGCACCATTGCTATAAATGATTGAAGTATTGTTTCATGAAATGGTTGAAGTACTTGTTGATTAGATATTTGGAATTGTTCATAGTTCTTCTCCTTCCCGGTAGAATGGTTCTGAGGAAAAGAATCATTCTAGGGGCCTTGCTGTAAGTTAATTTGGTACTGAAAGGATTAAATATTGTTGACTGAATCCTGAAGAAGCTGCAGACTGCTAATGCGATCAAATAGCTTAATAAAGATTCTGGAGGAGATTCATGTGGAGACCTGGAAGAAGACCCCAGACTTGCATTTGAAGAAGTCAGACTTAATTTTCTAGAGCCCAGAATTATGTGCAAGAACATTGTGGACTTTTGATGTTTGATGATATGGCAATATAACATATCAGAACTAAAGGATGTGAAAAGAGCTTCCATTTGGAAAGTACAGTGCAGCTTGTTATGCTTTAATTTTGCTTTCTGCAAGATTGGAGAAAGAACAACAAAACTTGTTTGGATTAACATCTCATGGCTGCTGATAGGCAGAATGGAACTTTGACACATATTCCGATACTAGCTAGAAAAAAGAACTGTGCCTAGTAGTTTGTGTATGACACCTATGCTGATAAGGCACAGAATGTTATTACTTCATGCCTCCTGGTTTGGGGAAAACAACAACAATAGGAGGAACAATGGTTGGGATGACTGTGAAATTGTTGTTGTTTATTTGTTCAGTCGCTTCCGACTCTTCATGACTTCACGGACCAGCCCACGCCAGAGCTTCTTGTCAGCCGTTGCCACCCCCAGCTCCCCCAAGGTCGAGTCTGTCACCTCCAGAATATCATCCATCCATCTTGCCCTTGGTCGGCCCCTCTTCCTTTTGCCTTCCACTTTCCCTAGCATCAGCATCTTCTCCAGGGTATCCTGTCTTCTCATTATGTGGCCAAAGTACTTCAGTTTTGCCTTTAATATGATTCCCTCAAGTGAGCAGTCTGGCTTTATTTCCTGGAGTATGGACTGGTTTGATCTTCTTGCAGTCCAAGGTACTCTCAGAATTTTCCACCAACACTACAATTCAAAAGCATCTATCTTCCTTCGCCCAGCCTTCCTTATGGTCCAGCTCTCACAGCCATAGGTTACTATAGGGAATACCATTGCTTGAACTATGCGGACCTTTGTTGTCAGTGTGATGTGTCTGCTCTTCACTATTTTATCAAGATTTGTCATTGCTCTCCTCCCAAGAAGTAAACGTCTTCTGATTTCCTGTCCGCAGTAATCTTTGTGCCTAGAAATACAAAGTCTGTCCCTGCCTCCACGTTCTCTCCATTTGCCAGTTATCAATCAATCAAGCTGGTTGCCATTATCTTGGGGTTTTTTTGAGGTTTAACTGCAACCCAGCTTTTGCACTTTCTTCTTTCACCTCCATCATGAGGTTCCTCAGCTCCTCCTCGCTTTCAGCCATCAAAGTGGTATCATCTGCATATCTGAGATTGTTAATGTTTCTTCCAGCAATTTTAACTCCAGCCTTGGCTTCATCAAGCCCAGCACGTTGCATGATGTGTTCTGTGTACAGGTTGAATAGGTAGGGTGAGAGTATACAACCCTGCCGTACTCCTTTCCCAATCTTAAACCAGTCTGTTGTTCCGTGGACTGTTCTTACCGTTGCTACTTGGTCATTATACAGATTCCTTTGGAGGCATACAAAATGATTTGGTATCCCCATACCACCAAGAACTTGCCACAATTTGTTGTGATCCGCACAGTCAAAGGCTTTAGAATAGTCAATAAAACAGAAGTAGATGTTCTTCTGAAACTCCCTGGCTTTCTCCATTATCCAGCAGATATTGGCAATTTGGTCTCTAGTTCCTCTGCCTTTTCTAAACCCAGCTTGTACATCTGGCAATTCTTGTTCCATGAATTGCTGGAATCTACCTTGCAAGATCTTGAGCATTACCTTACTGGCATGTGAAATAAGTGCCACTGTGTGATAGTTTGAACATTCTTTGGTGCTTCCCTTTTTTGGTATGGGGATATAGGTTGATTTTTTCCAATCTGTTGGCCATTCTTGTGTTTTCCAAATTTTCTGGCATATGGCATGCATCACCTTGACAGCATCATCTTGCAAGATTTTAAACAGTTCAGCTGGGATACCGTCATCTCCTGCTGCCTTGTTATTAGCAATGCTTCTTAAGTCCCATTCAACCTCACTCTTCAGGATGTCTGGCTCTAACTCACTGACCACACCGTCAAATCTATCCCCGATATTATTTCCTTCCTATACAGATCTTCCGTATATTCTTGCCAACTGTGAAATTACCTTAAACTTAAAGAAGATTTCCCAGTGGGAAATGTGCCAACTCGATGTCGTGTAAGATACTGTACCCACTAGATAAGATATCCAGATGAAAGGACTTAGAAGAATATACACAGACATTCCTAGAACAAAGTAGTGGTATATATAGATTGGGGTCCTGATTCTGTCAAGGCCCCATCAAATTAGATTCTTTTCCATTAGCAAGATGAAACAAAGCCACTTGTGCAAAAGGATGACAGTTTATTGATAGAAAATAGATGCAGAATAAATATGCAGAGAACACGCACCTCTCATCAGTTGGCAAAGCAGGTACCTTTGTCACAACCTGGGTGTCTGTCTGGGCCCCCAAGATTGATGAGAAGTCATTCTTAGAGCCACAAGTTTCTCCAGGATGGTAGCATATTTTCCCTCATGGAGTGAGACCAAAGGACAAAGCCTGCAGGTTGGGTTTTATAGGTGTCTTCTCCCTCCAAGCTCAAGAACTGACAGGCTACCTGTACTCATCCCGGGGCGGGATGGGGGGCTCTCTTTCCTATGGGAAGTTAAACCTATCTCATCTCAGGATGAGCCAATTCAGCTGGAGAACAGCTCCAAAGTGAAAATTGTAAATTGCTGGCCTGTGTGAAAGGCCTACATAATTAATTACAAAGCTGCCGGTTAGGCCAAACTACACAGATGTCTGGGTGGCTACTAAAAGCATATAGGAATTCTGTGACGTTCACCTTATCGCTCACCAACAAACTCACCACAGGGTAAAACCTGGGACAGGGGTATAACTCATTTCTGATTGGTACCACCACTATTGTAAGCTCCCACTTCTGATAAGAACAAACATATAAAAGTACGTGCAGTGAGGCTGGCAGACACTTTACTTGACAGGTCCTTTTCTGTCTTGTTTCATCTTTGCTCTCAGTTTCTCTTGCACTTCTTCACTTTTGATCTTCATTGGACCATTGGACACAGGGATCTGGGTAGCTAAGGACCACTTTAGCTCTTATGACTTAGAGCACAATCCTGTGGTTGCTAGACAGTGGCTAGATGGTCATAGGATTGGTCGGTTCCCAGGAACCAACCTCTGAGCCCATGCTCCGAGGTTGATTCCCAGAAAGCCTCCTCCCCACCCCCTCCACTTCATAGGCAGCATGGATCGTCCCCGTGCTCCATGCCCGTAAAAGCAGCATGGAGCAGGGGGAGTTCCTGGGGATAGGGAATTCGTAAGTGCTGGTATGACACTTTCTATGTGTCATCCAGCCTCCCCACCCTCTGAAGTCCTGTGGCTAGACAGCTGAAATTGGCCATCTAGCTGCGAATGCAGGGTGGCTGGAGCACAGAGGAGACTACCCCCTTCACGCTCCTCCCACTGTGCATTGGCTAGGTGGTCGCCTCCGATTTTGAAGGTGGCCGACTATCCCCATAGGATTGCTCCCTCCTTTTCTGAAATTAGAATTTAGAGTTTTTTCTGAACATTGGTCATAGTCTTATTTCTGGAGTTGGAACATAGTAATGCTTTTAGCCTTTTCACATCTAAGTAGTATGCAGAGGAAGTCAAATGGAAATTAGATTATTTAACATGTTCTGTGTAGCTTTTGAAATACAAGTATTGTGCTGGGGAGTGTTGTGCAGGGGTAGTATTCTTTGAACAGCAACGATAGCAGTTCAGTTAGCTGTTTTACTTGCTACACTCATCGTTTTGGCATTGTTAACCGGATTCCCTTTAGTTAATCTCAAGTTTATGTTACATTTTCTCTCACTGCTGATAATGTAATCATAGAAAAGCTTCCAAATTATGTTCATGTAACCACCACGCTGACAATTAGTTTCTTTAATTTTCTTAAATATTAATGTGTTTCAGGTAAGTTCTGCATCTGTGGGGGTGATTTTCTGGATTGGCTTGGTTATCCACCGAGATTAAACACAAATAGTCCAGGTTTTGAAACTAAACGGGGCTATTTTAACACTGTCCTGCTCAACACACAATTTGAGGCACCTAGCTGATAGAGCTGACTGAATCTTTGTTCCAGTCTAGCTCTACCTCCCTGTCTGCCTGCAGCCTCAGTGAAAACTGACATTCCATTGTTGGGGTTAGATGAAAGCAAGGCAATTGAAACTGAATTCTACCTTGATTGACATTACAGTAGTTCTCTAGGTTATCTCTACTGCCATTCCAGTTATATGGGCCTTGTGTCATAACTCAAAGAAAGGAGGCAAACATACAAGGACATTGGCTCACGACAATATAGATTGATGAGTGGGGTCTAAGGCCACCTTTACAGTGGCAGTTGATTCTCATTGCTCTATATTGACCTTGCAGGTCTTCGTGCCTGAAACTGCTAGTTGTGTGCATAGATGCTCCACTAAAACTGTGGTTGGAGGCGAACATCCTTCAATTTCTGATTGTATTTCCCAGTCCACACATCCTGACTACAACATCTCAGCAGGGAGCGTACAGAGTGCCAGACTATTCTGAGGAAGTGGATTTTACCCTTTCAGTAGCTCATAGACTACTAATCTCCAATGTTACTTGGACTTGTGTATCTTGGTGTGAACAGTGCAAGGACTGTTCAACTGTTTGACGTGCTTTATATGTCTCCAAGATGGAATTGTTTCAATCTGAACATTTTAGAGAAAAGTAGCTTTGTCAAGTGTCTCATATCATCAACCTCAATCTCCATGCGCTTGAACATTATGACAAACATTCTGCAGTGGCTCTTAGAATCTATGTTTGATGTTAAAGGTATTGACTTGGGTTCCTTTTAAGTCACTCCCAGCAGCATGTGTCTCTTAAATATGTATGACAAGATGTCTTGACTTATTGACCTGGTTTGCATGTCATGCTGGGCAAGTCCTAGGTTGTTTAACCTGAGAATTGTGGGAGGGGTGGAGTACATGAGTCATGCATGTGCCATTTCTGATTTAAATTAACAACCCAGGAATGCCACATTCCTGGGTTTCGTGATGCCCGAACCTAGAAACTCTGGGTTGTTAATAGGTTAACTCTGGGTTGTTTGACCAACAACAAACCATGGGCAACAAAAGGATGGTTTTGAAGATAAGCAAGATTAATATTTTAAAGCACTGAGCATACTAAAAGCTGTATAAATGATATTTTGCTAGGCCAACTACTAACGAAAATTGATTTTCACTTTCTTACCTTGTACTTATACTTAAACTTCCACCACTGGCATTGCAATAAGAAAGGCTTGTTCATGACCTTTGAGAATTTTAATTTTAAAAGTACTTTGAAAAAGTGCTTTGAAAAAGTGCTTTGAATACCGTCACTATTGTACAACAGTGATTTAAACAACATAGACCTGGTTTGCATGATCACCACGCCTTAAACAATCCACAGTGGATTGTTTAAGCTTTAGTGCATGCTGGCGTGTGCTGGGTGCCATTTGCCTAATTATCTTCCCGGGTGTGGCATGTCGTGTCATTCATACCTGGGTGGCATGGCTTGTTTGACAGGGAAACAACCCTCAAATAACCGATGGCCTGTTGTTGTGTGTGAACCAGGCCATACTGTAGAACAGCTTATGTTGGTACAATTGTCAGTTCCACATCTTCTGATATTTCAGGAAAAAGAAGTACCCTGCAGTTGTGTAAACCTAACATTAAAAATGTTATCCTATCAGTTAAATTGTAATGAAGGCCTGTAGTGACTTTTGTTTTTCTTCGGCAAATCTAGCTTTAAACTATGTATGTTCTTGCAGAGGTGAATCGGGTGCTGGAAAAACAGAGAACACCAAGAAAGTCATTCAGTATCTCGCACACGTTGCTTCCTCTCATAAAGGAAGAAAGGACCACAATATTCCTGTAAGTTTTTATGCAGCATTTCATGCTTGATTATCTGTATTTGTCATACACTGTACATAAGACTAACACTCTGTTAAGAGACCAGCTTCCTCCTCAAAAGAACGATATATTAAAAAAAAGTGATTTAAAATTTGTAAACTAGTTTGTAAGCACTGCTGTTTGCCTCATTGCCTATTGATCAAGAAAGGGCTCCCTCTGGCCTGCAAGAGATACTTCGGGGAAATATGAATGGGTTATTCACCTCATTGTTGTCTTTAGAACCTACAAATCATCAAAGGTTGGATGCAACATGATAGAATGTTTCTGTGAAATTCAATGTGCTCTTGTTACGGTGAATTCTTCTAAATATACATTGTACAATATGCAATAGGCGTCACATATTCTTGAATGAAATGTTCTTTACAGGTCCACTACCCCACCTCTATACTCTTGGATATTAAAACATATCTTGATGCTTTTGCTTGTTAGCATTAGAATTCTTGTGATGAATATTTGAGACTATTTGATATAGTGATATGCAGTTAGATGTCTCTAATGGCATTTAATTGTTTAGCTAGGAGTTAAAAAGTTAAAACCTAAGCCGTTTATCCTTCTCCTTAGTTGGCATCATCATTATTATAAATACAAAAGCTAGTTTGCAGGATTCTGTTGCAGTATTGTGTGCACCAAAACTGAGATTGAATGCTTTGGATGGAGCTGCCACAGATCTCAGAGGCCATCATTTGAGTTCTGTGGAGCAAAATACACTGCAGTAGGAGACATAGGTGAGAGGGCACCTAACCAGCCCCTTACCTTGTCATTTAGAATTTAGTCCCATACCCAAATTATATTTGAGTCTGCCCCTTAATTTTTTTTCATATGAATGAATGGCTGAGTATAAATTAGTGGCTGATTCTTTTGGAGGAAATAGTACTGAATTTGGGACAGTGTTGCATTTGGGGGCAAAACCCATCTGTTATTGTTAGAGGCAACTTGGTCTTTACTGATGAGGCCTCATGGTTTGAATGGACATGCGCTTCATGCATGTATGCACAGAGCATCCATACTGTGTGTGTATGCACCCCCACACACACAAATGTGGTTGTTGCAATATATGCATCCTCTCCAGATCTACTCTGCCTACCGTAATAACACCTTGTGGGGAAGCTGGAAATAGAGCATCATTAACTCTGGATATTTGTGAAAGCATAGTGTGTGTCTTACAGGTCTAAGTCTCTAAGATAGCATTCCCTAACCTAGTGCCCTCCAGATGTTTGGGACTCCCATCAGCCCCAGCCAGCAGGGCCAGTAATCAGGGATGGTGGGAGTTATATTCCAAAATATCTGGAGGGCATCAGGTTGGAGAAGACTGCTCTAAGGTGTGTACCTGGTAAGCCTACTCTCAATTCTTCAATGCTATAAATTATATATTTGCATAACTTGACTCTGCTACTTGTGAAAAAGAGTGTGGAGCTGTACCACTTGAAATCCTGCTAATGCACTCTACCTTCGAGCTCTAAAACTACTTCTAGCTATGGGGCACAATTAACAAGAATGCAGCCTTCTTGTCTAAACTGCATATTGGTCATAATAAAAATATCCCTGGCATTGCCATCAGTTGACTTGTCATGTTTTGGGACTTGCTGGCCATAATGTGTGTCCACATTATTCAGTGTATAGTGCACAGTAAATGTAAAACTAGGTGTCTAATTCAGATCTCAGAAGTGCAAGGTTAAATTTGCACCATTAGACTTCATTGCTTTCTATGAACTATGATACTTGATGATGCAACTCTAGTTGGGTAGCTTTAATTTAACTTGTATCCAGTTTTGAACAATGGCATTATGAACAGAGAAGAATGGTAGGCCCTCTGACGGCTTGACTTATGCATTAAATAGATAAATAAAATTGGATGGTACGGTACCCATTAATAAACTTTGGCAAATTTTGTGTTATGGTGAATGAAGTTTGGGAGATGTTCTAGAGCACTGCAGATGCCTTATACACATGTAGAAGTCTGCATGTTGGTGTCACATTTTCTTCTGAGAGTTTCTTCATGTGCAAAACCAGGGAGTATTCCATCATCTCACAAAAGATCAGAGCAGCTCCTGCACACCAAAATCTCTATGCATGTTAGAGGCCCTGAATATGCATTAGAGATGTTGGATCCTGGCACAGGCATTCATGTAAAACAGAGTTAAGACCTCTGTGTGGTCCAGGGAGCAAATGTTCCATTTGATCAGGGGTTTTGACAGCCTGTTTGAAATATGTATTTATAACATTTCTGTGGTGCCTGATAGCTGAAGCCTTCTGTGCTTCGGCTATTGGGCAAATACTACATGTATCTAATGCTTGAGAGAGCATATATCTTCCCATATTGTAATATCAGTCCAAATCTTTTCTAAAATGCCAGTGTCGGACCTCTAAATACTGTAGAGCCTAAATCGTGAGATACCAACTAATACTACTTGTAGATAGTCAACTGTCTTTTGAACAAGAAGGTTAACATTTAATCCTGTCTGGCTTAAATGTAGCGATTGCTATGAATAGGTGGTTAAACAAAATGCTAGCATCTATGAGAATGAAATCTTGCAAAGGGGGAGGGGGGAGAGGAAGGTCAGATTTGCTAACATGTGAATTTGTTTGTTTGCAACAAACAGCCCGAGTCACCTAAGCCAGTGAAGCACCAGGCAAGTGTCTTTTTAATGCTTCTAAACTGTATATAGGATTAATCTTGCTCTCTTGTTTTACATTTTTTAGGAGACTACCTGTCAACATCCAATATAAGTATACAATTAATTTCTGGTACAGGCATGCAGCTAATAGTAAATTTCATTATTGCATATGAACAGAAGCACAAAGATATAACTACCCTTTAGTGAGCACACCACTCCAGTATAACAGACAAAGCAGTGAGCCCTGAAGAGTCCGAGCTTACTGGGTGTACTTGTCCAATATTTTATTGACTTTATGGGGAAAGTTAAAATATTTAGTGCTGGAATGCCTACAGATTTCCTGTGGCCAAGGGTAAAGCTGAACTTTAGGCTTCTTAGGGCTAGGCACAATGAAGTGTGACTTCATTGGCTCTTCTAGAGACTGGGAACGATAGGGTGGGGCTGATGTGTGAATCCTAGGGCAGATTGCATTGATTCCCCTTTCCCTCCCTTCTCCCGTAACTCATTTTTTTTGCCAGACCTGATTAAACACATAGCCTATTACTTCCTGTATAATGTCTTGAATTGATGAATTTTCCATACCTGTTTAAGCTGAAACTGAAAGAAAACCTGCTGTTAGAATGAGTAGAGTTTCACCAGTGACTCCCTTGGATCGTGGAATGCAGGTGTGCCCTAAATCCTGCTGAAGGTGGAGTGCTCCATGATTTGCTAGGTCGTAGGCTGGTGAGCTATTTGGTGCAGTGTGTGAGCTCAAGCTACTTTGGCTCTATTAGCAGGGAAGGACTAATACTGCTTGTTTCCTATGAAAAAGCATGGGAGTGATATAATATATTTTAGGTTTTTACTCCAGAACATTTGTGGACCAATGTTAATCAGTGACAGATGGCTAACTATCCGTAGGCTAGGGTGGCTGGAGAAGAGCAAAAAAAAATGGTGGGCCTCCCTGGCAATGTAGCCTGATTAGGCAAGACGTATATTCTTGCTACCTCAAGGATGCTGTTGTCATGTTAACTAGGCTTATTTAATTTTTTGTGAAGTTGATGAAGAGTTGGTGGTTACAACTTTGCTCTAGGCTATCTAAAAAGCTGACAAGTTAATTATCCTGTAGGAATCCAATAAAACATTTTGAATTCTTAATCCCAGTGTGTTTCTGTAGCTCTCATTAGTTCATAATCGTTAACATTCTGTTTCATTGTCATTTTGAACTGCAGAGTGGATCCCTGTTGTATGTGAGTAGCATGTAGCTCTTCTAGCTTCTTAACTTGCTCTCACAATGAGCCAAATCACAGGGATGCTGAGAGCAATGCCTCTCTTCCTTATCTATCACTACACTGCTGATTTGCATGAATATATTGCATGCTATCACACCTGCAGAACATTTTGGATGCTTTTTCCAAGATCTCACTCAATTTACCTGAAAGGCAGTGCAAATTTTGCCTTCAGTTTAAAGCTTCTGTGAAATATTACAGAATAGGATGATCTTCAGGTGCTCTTGTTTATAAGAGTGGATACATGGCACCAAGACAGCCAAGGAATGTCATAGGGTCCTATAAGTAGGAATTAAATTTGAAGCATATTTTGATGAGTTTATAGGTAAGTAATTCTACAGACTTCAAGGCATTTTGTAAAGACCAAATAACAAACAGATTAGCACTGTCACATTGCTCATACACTTTTGGGGGCAAATTGGTTTCTCTTTTCAGTGAACTCAACTTTGATTTTGCTTGTTGGAGACAACTGAAGGTATGCTATGCTGGTGCGCATGGACTGTAACAGGAGATAGCACCAGCATTCCATGGAAGGAGTTTTTTTGGCATCCTTCAGATCTTCAGAACTGTCCAAACTGAGATCAGCCTATTACTGACTAGCTCTGTTCCTTTAGCCTCTCTTAAGTTCAGCCACAGAACCCATTACTACAGTCAATATTGTTATGCAACACTTAAGGCTCTTTCTTCTTGTCAGACCAGACCACCTATGTGAGCTGATCGCTTACATTTTGTTTTCATATGAATGGGATATCTGTTACTTGGCTTTTGTATGGTATTTTAGTTTTTCTGCCTTTTCAACTGGAAAGCATTTTTTCTGAAATTAGGTCAGTGATCTTATATAAAAACAGAGCTAGCAAGAACCTGCTATACATAGTTAAAATGCAATAGATAACAATGTGTGTTTTCCTCTGTGGGAGGCTTTGAGTGATAGGCTTTTACCAAATTAATAGAACATTGGACTTTCTCAAATTATTTTGATACTAAAGATCTATTGATTATATAATGCTTGGAGTCCTGGTTGAATATGGAGATACATTTCTGTGGCTTAAATCTAACATTGTGCGATCAGACTTCCACTCACGCAATGAGACTTTCCCTTGCTCTCCCTCCCCACTGTGTCCCCCCAAATCCGCAGATCTTCTCCAAAGAGTTCTTCAATCCTCTGGAGCAAATTTTAGTGGGGGTGGGGTGTCTGCAGGGGCAAGGGGAAGACTGTTGCTCCAGCTGTTTCTGCTGGTGGACAGCCAGGGTTGGAAACAACCCTTTGAAATTACATTACATTATTTGTCTGACTATATAGGGCACAATTCAGCAAATGTTAAGCACAGTTAAATGCTACTGCTTTCAGTGGGAGACTAATGCACTTGCTTAAATCTCTCCTACTGGAATCGGTGAGACTGAACATGAGACTAAGTGGATGGATAAGCAGAGAATACTCCATCAAGAGACTGAGCAAGAAATCTGTTCAGAGAATGCACTCTAAGAAGGTTCTGCACAAACATTAAATATAGTAGACAAAACTCTTTAAAACATCTGTAATTATGACCAAACAAAACTAAACTTATTGCAAGATATTGGTTGGTATTTAAAAGCAGTTGAATAAATGCTTGTGAATGGAGGTCTCGGCTGTAAGGCAGCATTTCTAAGGTACACGTGTGTTCTATAAACGGTAAGATTGACTGGAAAAAGCAGGCCTTTTAGTGTTGCTAATATTAATTTTCCAATTATATTCCAGATATAAATTCACCATCTCTTCTCTCCTCCCCCCACCCACCCCGCCCAAGCCAAGGCAGCAATATCATATCTTCCACCAGTTTGTCTCTTCATTGGGCTAATGGGTACACACAGGTGTTGAAATAGGCATCAGTGGTATAATAATTTTTCCTAAGATGTCTAGTCTGGCAACGGAGACACTCCTTTAAGGTTTAAGAGGCTTTAAAATAAACTTGCAAAATTGGCTTTATCTCCTGTGCATGTTCTTATGGATAATGTTTTGATCTCAAGTTTGAGAACAGTCAGATCTAAGGCAAGAAGTAAAGTTCATTAAATATTCAGCCATGATGGTCTGTCCAGCTCAAACCAATTTCTGCAAGGTCAAACTATTTAATTAGGCACGAAAGCAGAAATCTCTCAAAACTGTATAGATCAATCAATGACAAACATATATATTCTCCACAGTTGCTAATGCTAAATGCCCATCTTGCAAAATAATTTAAAAAAATCTTGATTTTTGCCAACCCAGAGTTAATTTACTTCCACCTCAGTGGAAGGGTGGGGCATGAAGTTTTTTTGTCTGAAAGAGTTTATTAGTAACCCTGTGCTTTATTCATTAGCCCACACTTTAATTTGATCTTTTGTGTTCAATGTAATGCCATACTTTTCAACTGCTTTTACTGTTATAGTAAATCTCAAATGTTAACAGCATTAAGTCTATTTTAAAGATGCTGTATTGAGAAGACAAATGGGGTCAAGGCAACTGAAAGGAAACTGCACCTGGGAAAGCATGCTGCTCCTGGATTGGGTTTGCATAACTTTGCGTGTCTGTCTATGTATGTTTTAGGGTGAACTGGAACGTCAGCTTCTACAGGCCAATCCAATTCTGGAATCCTTTGGGAATGCAAAGACTGTGAAAAATGATAATTCCTCCCGTTTTGTAAGTCTGTTCTTTTTTAAAAACAACTCTTAATTAAATGTTTAACAGTTCTTTCTAGACAAACTCACTTAAACGAACTGACAATATAATATAACTTATATTAAAGGGCAGGTAACTCTTGGCCCCCCAAAATCTATTGATTCAAGTGTGCAAAATCTCAGGCCCTTATGTGGGTGTATTCTAGCCCTCAAATAAATGCTCATCTAGGTGCCAGTTACAAAAGTAAATGAACCTGTTCCTTGTTGTGTTAGTATGTGCATGTCTTAATAAGTAGGATATGCTCAAGTATCCTAGTTCTGTGTTTACATATGACATGTACATGAAAATATGAGCTTAGTTTAAATTTTTCAGTAGGTAATTCATGCTGCAACGGTGAAGTTCAGAATAAAAAGAACTGATTTGCTCTTATACCTCTTTCCCAACAAAAGGAGAGATAACCAAGAATATTTTTATCTTATAAAAGAGGAGAGAGTGTTTTCAGGTGCCTAGAAAATCTTTTATTGGGCTCAGTGCTTTTTGGAAATAAATTTCCTTTCTTAGGGACCTCATGTGAGTCTTTTGCAATTAGAGGAAGCATCAGTAAGATTTTCTTCATTCCTTTTGGAGAAAGACAAGTGGCCCCTGAGGAAGGAGACACATTGGGCCTAATAAAAGTTTTTCTAGGAACCTGAGAACACTTCCTCTCCTGTTTTGTGACATTATTAGTGCCTTCCCCCTTGCTGTTTCCAAGCACATTTTAGCCAGCCACTTTATTTGGTTTATAGCTAGCATTCCAATCTTCCTTTCAATATAGTCTTGTGCACTATTTCCTATATAACACATACGTGTGTTCTCTACACCAGTAGTTAGCATTCTTAAGTGGCAGAGTATGAGCATGAGAGTCCCTGGTTCAAATATTACTTTGGCTATGATTTCATGGTATGGCCTTAGACAAGGCACTATAGTCTAGTTTAGACCAGGGAGTAAAACCTAATAAGGCTTTAACAAACTAACAAAAGATCTGATGTGGTATACTCACTGGATCCATCAGAATGAGGACATAAAGTAAAACAAATATCTGAGAAGACTGATATATTTTGGGTTTGTAAGTGCTTCTATACTGTCCTCCTCAAGGGCTGGGCTTGGGGGGCATTAAGCAGGGATTGGACTGGAAGCCTGCTTCCCCTTTATATCAGAGGTTTGAACTTGAAACTAGGTGTGCTCTTAAACTCACTCTGAGGGCTCCAGTTAAACCCATGTTCTCAAAGCAAGTTCAGGAGCATATCTGGTTTCATTTAACCTGGATTGGTGAGAGTCACAAAACAGCAAAAAATGGGGATTAGTATTTAAGGGGGTTGGATGTAGGGTCAGAATGCTTTATGAGGCCCTTACACAAAGCTATGGGCAAAACATCTCCACTAGAGATGCTTTAGCCTGCATTTCATATGCACTTGAGTGTGTTTCTGGATTAAAAAAATAAATGAACAATGCAAAAGCTAATAACTTTTTATATTAATCAAGAACACAGATTAGAATATGTTAAACAGGATTTGATGAGGAAGGCACTTCCTTGTAACTTGGCTGGGTTAGATCAAAGATGGGGGATGTGTCTCCCCCCCCCCAACGTTGCTGGACTGCAACTGCAATCACCAATAGCCAGTAGTAATGGGAGCTGCAGTCCAGTAACATCTGGAAGGCCACACATTCCGTATCCCTGGGATAGATCTACCAAGCCTCACTCAAAGCATGGGGGTATTGTGGAATAGTAAGTATTTGGCCTGCTTTCAGCCATAGTTTTCAATACTAATTGTCGCTCCACAGATGGAATGCTTGCTATAACGTCACAGGTTTCACTGCTCAATATTCCGTTTTGTCCACTTCTTATGGAAGCCACAAGGATTACATGAATACAGTGAAGTTTTTTTTTTTTCTGTGAAAGACTTAGCATCTGTTTTCTATTATATTTTTTCTTTAAGTCTGCATTGATGTTGTGAACATAATCACTCCAATGGCTCTGGCACTACTTTTGTAATGAGTAGTTTAATGCACTCCAGATGGTGGTTTATTTATGTATAAAAGTAATCTCCAGTAGTTAGGATTTTAAAACTCTGACTTGATAAGAGAGAGAACCTCCCCTAAAGGAGAAATGGATTATGAATTTTTGCCAGATTGAAGTGTAGCAGTGGTATACTAAAAATGCATTATAATATTGATTTAATAGATTCAACTGTAGTTGAGGGATATTGCTGCTGCTAATAAATTTTGAATGTAAGGTATACTATTCAGTGTAATTCTTAATTTAAAGGAACTTGAATATGTAAAATATCAACCTGCCCATTCATTAACATAATCAGAGGAAGCCTTTCTCTTTATTCAGTCTATAAGAAATACATTTTTCATGTACAAAATCTTTATAGTGGTGCCCCGTCTTTGGAATACTCTCCCACAGGAGGCATGCCTGGTGCCACCATTGTACTCTTCTTGGCACCAGGTTAACTTTTTTATTTACCCATTAATCTTTAAATTTTTAGCTGGTTGAAATAGTTTTTAGGCTTCTCAGTTTTACTGTATTGTTTAGGTTTTATGCTATTCTATTTAATATTTGTTTTTTATATCTACCACCCTGAAATCCTCTTTTGGATAAATATAACTTCTTATCTATGTTTTCCCTGCAGGGCAAGTTCATCAGAATAAATTTTGACGTTACTGGTTATATTGTTGGGGCCAACATTGAAACGTGTATCCTGTTTTCAGCTACACATTTGATTAAACACTGATAATGATTTGACATAATCTGTATTGATGGCTTGGTTAAAATATAGTGGACAGTTTCTACTAGTGGGCAATATTGGGGAACGTAAGGCATATCTAGAGGTAACACTTTTCTTAATCATTTGCAGAACAAATGCCAAATATGAGCAAGCCTTAATATTAAGAAGTGCACTTTTGGTTTGCAGTGTATTTAATTTTTAAAATACACTATGTCAAGTTTGTCAACCGCTATTCAAACACTAAATGCTATATAGGTTCCAGTTGTGCTACAGTGAATAGAGCTTTGTCAGCTGAACAGTTTGAAGACTGAAGTTCTAAGGCCATGTTCTGTTTTGGTATACAGTGAAGTTGTGCTTGCATGTTTTGGCTGCTTGGAAAATTACTGATGGGCTGGATGACCCAGTTCACATGATCATGGCGGCCCACTGTGGTGCATACTGGGTGGTTTTTGAATATTGAGGGCGCAGCTGGTCATGTCATCTGAATCCGGGTGACGAGGGTTAAGCAACCCCCACATAACCCTAGAATAGCGATGGTTTATGCAAGGGTTGTTTAACCCTTGCACAACCCCTGCTGCCTGGGTTCGGATGATACGGCAAGCTGTGGCCTGAATATTCACACGTGCTGCAACAGTGACTTATTTGATTGTACGAACCAGCCCAATATGTTAATACTAACTATTAAAGTTAATAACCGAGTATGAATTTTTGTGGTAGGTTTAAGAACTGTATGAAGCTCAGCAGTATAGAGTTCTAACTTTGCAAAACTTTCCATATCACCACTTTTTCCTTTCTGAAATCCTTTTAGCAGTGATACATCCTGAAAAGCTAGCAAAATGCTTGTCATGTCCTCCTTGGTTGGATCTAGACTTGGTCAGGTTTAGAGTAGACCCTTATCAGTGGCATAATGTAGTCATGACTAATCTAAATCTAATGATTTCAGTGGATCTTCTCTAAGCATGACTAATACTGGATCCAACCAGTTCCTGCACAACTCCCTGTTTCTGAACTCTTTATGGGCCTCTGAGTTCTAGATCCAAGAAGGTGAGATTGTACCTCCCACTAGGTCCACTGTGGGCTGGATGACATCAGGGGGTGTACTCCCCCATGTCATCCCCCCATTTCCTCCATGCTGGAAGGAGTTCTGTGCCTCCTCCCAACACGGAAAGAGGGACTCAGCCAGCACTGGGAGGAGCAGCTGCTCCTCCTGGCCCTAGCAGAGTGCCTGGCTTCATGCTGCTCCTGGTGTCTCCCTGGAGGCCGTGTGCCATGGGAAGCTACTTGGTTCTTCCCAGGACAGACTGAGTCAGGCCGCCCCACATCTCTGCTGTTATCTGAGATCAGAGATAACATTGGGGATTCTGCTGCTAGGGCATGCCAGTAACAGACTCTCCCACTATTACTTCCAATCTCAGATTGCTGATAACAATGGGAGATGTCCTCCAAGGGGATTCCTAAGCCCCACCTCATGGAGGAACCACAAAAGGCTCCATGGGCCAGATTGGGCTGCCCCCATGGCTGGATCCACCCAGTCAGAGGTTCTGCCTCCTGCTCTAGGCTTTCTGAAGCATGCTGTATATCTTGCCTCTATATTGTACACAAAAATGGCATGTGTGTTTTGACCCCATTTCCCTAAAGTCTGGACAACTTTTCTACTATGTTTGTATGACTAGTTTATTAGAGCGGTGACAGAATCGAGGTGCCCTGTTGCACATGTGTTGCTAAAATGGGAAGGCTTTTTTTTTTACCTTTCCCATGTATGCTGTTGTACATGGGATGTGGTTGTATCGTCTGCTTTATATATTCTCCCTGCCTCCCCTTGCACTGCTGTTCCTTAATTTTTCACAATGTATTTTTGTTCAGTCTTATACATCCCTTTTAATATATTCTTTTGAGATCCAACCTCTCTTTGTCACTCTGTTGCTCTTTTCTCATTCCCATTCAATATTTTCTTCCTCTTTTAAAAATCCTTTTCACTTCCCTTTTTTCTCCATCCCCTCTGCCAGCCTTTCTTCCTCTTTCTTTCCATACATCCAGGACTTAATTTCAGCCAGGGACATAATTGTGGAATTTCTGTCAATGTTAGGGCTTAGCTCTGTAAGATATGCAGTAGCAACAATAAGCACTGTGCCTGTGAGCGTATGCAGAGTGTCTTTACCTCGCATAGAGTAACTGCAATCAGTATTGGAAGATGGTCTACAGCAGGAGTGGGGAACCTGTGGCTCTCCAGGCGTTGCGGGACTACAACTTCCATCCTTCACCATTGGTTGTGCTGGCTGGAAGTGATGGGAGTTGGGGTCCAGTGTCTGGAGAGCCTCAGGTTCTCCTGCCCTTGGCCTATGGCTTCCAGCTGAACTCTGGCATTTCTCAATTTATGCATTATCTGGAAAGTTAGAGAGCTCAGAATGCAGGAGTGAGAAGGGTCCTTCCTTTTAACGATATGTAATCCCTCCAAGCTGGCTGTGAAGTATTGCACTCCTGTCCCATTCATAGGGTAATATCCTATTGTGTCTGTGTGCTTGCGGGACCATCCACCAACTTGTTCTGATCTGGAAACAAGCATTTCCAAGGTTATTTTTAGAAGCACAAAGGCCTTGTTGCGAGAGCAGTGGTCTTGCAAGTGCAATGGAACGAGGAGAGGTGGATCAGCCCCATTGGATACTGCCCAGAGCTTTAAGACCTAAGGAAATAACTTTGGTCATTTTGACTTCTGAGTAGTGTGGTCTATGGCTAATGTAACTTGGACTGTTATATTTGGAAAAAATATTGCACCTCTAACAACTTTAGAGCTGCTAATTTGACAGCCTACGTTCCATCCTTAGAATTTCTGATACTTATAAAGACACAATTAAAAAATAAGAATTCATGGAAAGAACAGACACTTTAAGACAGACATAGCAATTCATTGCTATTTCAGGAGTGGTTTGTTTCCTTTTCATGACAAGACGCGCAGGTGCCCATTAAAATCCTTAACTGCTCTGGCCCAGACTTACTAGAAAAGTCACGTGCAGTTCGTCAAGCCAAAGATGAGCGGACATTTCATATATTCTATCAGCTGCTAGCTGGGGCAGGTGAACACTTGAAAGGTAAGTCAACACATATTGGCATCTTTTAATTCATTAATTATAGCATTTGAACAGAGGCTGAATTAATGCCATAGTTTAGCGTCCCTTGCATTTGTAAACAAAGATGACTGTTTCTCAACACTTATTTGTGGTGGAACTATCCAGGGTGTCTTAGGTGAGTTGATTCCTAAGTAATAAGCTCTGAAGCTGGGTAGAATTAAGGTTATGTGTTTGGAATGCTGCAGTGTGCAGGCCTCGCTGAACTGAGTGTGGTCAATATTGACAGAGAACTCCAGCCTAAAGCTTTATACAATTTGAGTCCTTAGCTGGATGGAAACACTTCAGCTTCAAGTACGACAGTTGAAGGAGTTCTGGCAGCAACTGCCAAACCCACGCTGGAGAGAAGAGCACTGGGAAGAATGCCAAGCCACTGTTGGCTAGGCCAAAGCAGCATGGTGTTTACACATTAGAATAAGCACCAATTACTTTAAGAAAAGTCTCACCTCAGGATCATTAGCATTATGGATGCAGATACTCTTTGAGGATATGAAATATACACATAGGTCTCTTTTGACTTACTGTTTATCTAGAATTGTTCTCTGGAAAGTATTTTTTTATTTCCAGTCCAGTGTGAAAAACTACTCTGGATTTTAAGATTATGTTGTGTGTTTTTAAAAATAAAAATCCAGCTATGACTTCTAGGGAACTGGTCACTGTTGAACTTTGTCATTGTTAGTGAATGAAATGCTGTCCTGCCACTACTAATTGTAGTTCATTTAAACTTGAATAAAATAATAGTACAGAGATTTCTTGAACAATTCTGTCTCATCTTTCCACCTCATCATAGCTGACTTACTCCTTGAAGGGTTTAATAACTACAGATTCCTATCCAATGGCTACATACCCATTCCTGGCCAGCAAGATAAGGATAATTTCCAAGAGACAATGGAAGCCATGCATATCATGGGCTTTTCTCATGATGAAATCTTGGGTATGTTTGAAAATCTTTGTTTTTTGTAGTGGAGAAATGTGCATGTTTATACTCCGGACCTATTAGATGTACTGAATGGACAGCGCTGTCAAGGTTCCCCTGCTGCCTACTGAATACTCCAATAGCCAAAATCAACACTCAGACAAAAGGGCTGCTTTCCAAGGCTTTAATTCCATTTATCCTAATGAGGCATACAGATGCTAATTGCTTGAGACTCAGAGAAACTACAAAGGCACAGCCATCTAGGGGTTCAAAGGGTTAGTACATCAGTTGATCTCCATTTGAGGAAAGGGCGGCAATTCTCTGAACTTAAGGGGTGGGAGGGGAAGATCTCCCCCTCTCCCGTGATGCTTCTGGGCGCAGCTGTTGATGTTGAGCCAGTCGACGTTGAGAGTGCTGAAGCTCGGCCCCTGTGATCTCTCGCTTGTGCCTGCGTCTGCGCCTTGCGTCTAAAAGTTCAGGTTGTCCCTCCCTTTCCACGCCTGGTTTGCTGTCATTCCCAGGGATGTGAGCGGGGGGGGGGCTCCCCTTCCAGCTGCGCCTCCCCTTCCAGCTGCGCCTCCCCTTCCAGCTGCGCCTCCCCTTCCAGCTGCGCCTCCCCTTCCAGCTGCGCCTCCCCTTCCAGCTGCGCCTCCCCTTCCAGCTGCGCCTCCCCTTCCAGCTGCGCCTCCCCTTCCAGCTGCGCCTCCCCTTCCAGCTGCGCCTCTGAAATCTGAGAGAGTTCCTCCCCCACGAGTTGCCTCTCCTCCTCAGAATCAGAGCTGCTTTGGGACTCTGTGGGCTCAGATACAACCCTGACAGGCAGAATGTCTTGTATTATATCCAAGGCTCAGTGGCATTCCACATGAATTCAAAATTTAGCACCCTGCACATCTCTGTTTAACAGAAATCACTGATGGCTCTAGAGATGGGCTTGGAAGTGTTCATGTAATGCCTGGTAAAATCTCAAAAGCTAGAGAGAGGTCACTGCCATACAGCTCATTGTCCTACTTCATAAGAGCAGAGGAAACTATACAAAGCAAAAGATGGCATAACTTATGGAGGTTACAGCTCCACTTGGCACAGAACAGGGTTATGTTAGTGCAGACTTTCAGTACATTTATTTAACTGCAGAATTCATGGAGTCTGTGACACATGTCTTTAATTCTTGACTTGGTACATTTGTCAAATGTAGCTCTAAATTAGTCTGAAAGAGACATGGTCTATCTGGGGCAGAAGTAGGCAATGTAGTACCATCTACATGTTTTGGACTACAGTTACCATTAGCATGGCCAATGGTCGGGGATTATGGGAGTTATGTTCCAAAACATCTGGGCCCCTGGTTGTCTACCCCTTATCTAGGGCAGGCACCAGCATTCCTATGGTTTTCAACAACCATTTAGTTGTTGTTTTTTAACTCGGCTGCCTATCAAATATGAATGGATAGATGTGTTTTTAAGGCAGATGGATCATTATTCGCTTCTTGTGTCTCCCTCAGCTATGTTGAAAGTGGTATCCTCAGTACTACAGTTTGGTAACATTTCCTTCAAGAAGGAGCGGAACACTGACCAGGCATCTATGCCAGAAAATACAGGTAAATGTATTTACAGGCACAGTAGAACCTAACTTGAATTTAGTTCATTTTTCACTGGAGTTTCAATCCAAAAAACTGTTTGCTGAGCTTCCTCTATATAGTTTTCTGCCAGAAGCAGCTGTGGTTGTAACAATAACATCCAGTGCTTGAGTACTGAGAAATTTGTATTATTCACTCTCTTCATTCTGTCTGCACAGCTACTAAAAAAACAGTTTGGAGAAACCATTTGTCAAGGTATTTGTTATTTCAAAAAGTATTTGAATTGTAACCTCATTAAGGGCTTATCAGCAAAGTCTTTAAAACTCGCAAGTAAAAATGGTATGTGTAGTTAAATCAGTTTATTTTTCTTGGGTCTATAAAATGTTTGTGCTGCCAGGGACAGTGAACCTGGAGCCAAGCACGACTTTTTGGAGAAATGGAGAGTGTAAATGCTATATTTAGAACAGCTGATTACTGAAATGACAGCGTGGTGTACATAGGATTGACTTCATGATTTAATAGTATTGGTGTTCGATGACCCTGCATAATCAAGGGCAGGGGAGAAATCCCCTGACACTATTAAGAATTTTCTCACATTTCTTGTTCATTATTCGATTTCCTGCAGCAAGGGCCTTCAACATAGTTTAAAAGTTCTATGTGTTTTAGTTGCTGTCTAGTTTCATGTCTTCAGATGTAGTCCTTAGAGGAGAGAGAAATCAGTGATTAGCGAGATGATTAAAAGCTCCTGCTAATGCATAGAGTAAGATGTGACTGGCTTTGTGGGCAAAGGAGGTTCATTAAGTTTTCCCCAAGAGTAGTGAGTTAATATTGGTTAAAATGATGCTCTGATTTTGATCAAGCACAACAATATTTCATGTATATTTTCTGCATCTACAAGGATTCAATAGTAGATTGTTTTAGTATATTTTGACCTAGGTACACAAGTCTGTAAGGGATGAATGCTATTAGAATTATCGGATGATGATTTGTTGTTGTTGCAAGGCTGTTCTTGCTTTCACTACTGTAGAGTTTACTTACTGGCCTGTACTTAATTGAAGTGAAAATTTGGGTTGTTACTTGTTGAGAAGTAGTTTTCAAGGGAAACCCTAGGATTCCTTGATTAGCTTATCCGGGATTCCTCAATGAGAAGACAAGTAGTGGTGGAAAAGCTTCCCTGAAGATCAGCTTGCCTATTACTGCCAATGTTCCCCTGCGACATGTAGCTACAGGATAATGCTGGATGTGTGGAAAGGTGTACTCTTGGTTTATGCAGGGTAGCACTGATGCCTATAGGCCCATATGAGCTGAGTTTGCAACTTGTTTGTTTATTATTATTTTATTTAAAACATTTGTATCCTGCCCTATATCATTAAGATCTCAGGGTGGTGTACAGATAAAATCAATTTAAACAGTATTAAACAATAAATTCCTCTTCATGGATCACTGCCTTGTTGTGGCAAAGGGGCTTGCGTAACTCAGTGAAGCCATAAGCTATGCCGTGCAGGGCCACCCAAGACGGACAGGTCATGGCAGAGAGTTCTGACAAAATGTGGTCCACTGGAGAAGGAAATGGCAACCCACTCCAGTATTCTTGCCAAGAAAACCCCATGGAACGTATCACAAGGCTAAAAGATATGACGCCGGAAGATGAGCCCCTCAGGTCGGAAGGTGTCCAATATACTACTGGGGAAGAGCAGAGGGTATTTCCAAGTAGCGCCAGAAAGAGTGAAGCGGCTGGGCCAAACCCGAAAGGACACTCAGCTGTGGATGTGTCTGGTGGTGAAAAGAAAATCCGATGCTGTAAAGAACAAAATTGTTGAGGAACCTGGAATGTCAGATCAATGAATCAAGGTAAGCTGGAGGTGGTCAAACATGAGATGGCAAGATTGAACATCGACATCTTGGGAATCAGTGAACTAAAATGGACAGGCATGGGCGAATTTAATTCAGGTGACCATCATATCTACTACTGTGGGCAAGAATCCCTTAGAAGAAAGGGAGTAGCACTCATAGTCAACAAAAGGGTGGAAAAAGCAGTACTGGGGTACAATCTTAAAAACGATAGAATGATCTCAGTACGAATCCAAGGCAAACCATTCCACATCACAGTAATTCAAGTCTATGCCCCAACCACTGAGGCCGAAGAAGCTGAGGTTGATGGGTTCTATGAAGACCTACAACACCTTCTAGAACTAACACCAAACAAAGATGTCCTCTTCATCATAGGGGATTGGAATGCTAAAGTAGGAAATCAAGAAATCACCGGGATAACAGGCAGGCATGGCCTGGGTGTACAAAATGAAGCAGGACAAAAGGTAATAGAGTTTTGCCAAGAGAACATGCTGATCATAGCAAACACTCTTTCCCAACAGCACAAGAGGCGACTCGACACATGGACGTCACCAGATGGTCAATATCGAAATCAGATTGATTATCTCCTTTGCAGCCAAAGATGGAGAAGCTCTATACAGTCAGTCAAAACAAGACCTGGAGCTGACGGTGGCTCAGATCATGAGCTTCTTGTTGCAAAATTTCAGCTTAAATTGAAGAACGTAGGGAAAACCACTAAACCATTCAGGTATGACCTAAATCATATCCGTGATGAATATACAGTGGAGGTGAGGAATAGATTTCAGGGATTAGACCTGATAGACAGAGTGCTTGAGGAACTATGGACGGAGGTCCATAACATTGTTCAGGAGGCAGCAACTCAATCCATCCCAAAGAAAAAGAAATGCAAGAAAGCAAAGTGGCTGTCTAATGAGGCTTTACAAGTAGCTGAGGAAAGAAGGGAAACGAAAAGCAAGGGAGAAAGGGGAAGATATATCCAACTGAATGCAGATTTCCAGAGAATAGCAAGGAGAGACAAGAAGGCCTTCTTAAATGAACAATGTAAAGAAATCGAGGAAAACAACAGAATGGGAAAGACTAGAGATCACTTCAAGAAAATCGGAGATCTCAAGGGAACATTTTGTGCAAAGATGGGCATGATAAAGGACAAAGAAGGCAGGGACCTAACAGAAGCAGATGAGATTAAGAAGAGGTGGCAAGAGTACACAGAAGAACTATACAGGAAAGATCTTAATGTCCCTGATAGCCATGATAGTGTAGGGATGCACGAAAGTCACTTACCTGGTCTCACAGCTTGCTTGGCGGTGGGGGGGAGGCGCTTCGCTGCTCCCCCTGAAGTTCAGGCCGGGGGGGGGGGAGGCTTCCCGCCTCGCCTGGCCGAAATTCAGGCCGGAGGGAAGGCTTCCCACCTCGCCCGGCCGAAAGTCAGGCCGGGGAGAAGCGCCCCGTCTCCCCGGCCGCGAACTTCAAAAGAAAAAAAAAAAACGCCCCTGTGATAGGCTACGTAACAGTTAACGTAGCCTATCACGGCTAGATCTGCAAAGTCAGCCGTGATAGGCTACGTTAATCGTCACGTAGCCTATCACGGGTGACTTTGAAAAAAAAAAAAAAAGCGCGTACACAAATGGCGGCCCCCATAGGGAGCCGCCATTCGCGTTTCTTATTTGGTCCCTGTAGTTTACGTAAAGATTTACGTAGACTATGGCGAAAATAAGGGCAACGCAAATAGCATTGCCCTTATTTTCGCCGTAGTCTACGTAAATCTTTACGTAGACTACAGGGACCAAATATGGAACGCGAATGGCGGCTCCCTATGGGGGCCACCATTAGCTGTACACGCTTTTTTTTTTTCAAAGTCACCCGTGATAGGCTACGTGACGATTAACGTAGCCTATCACGGCTGACTTTGCAAATCTAGCCGTGATAGGCTACGTTAAGCGTTACGTAGCCTATCACAGGGGCGTTTTTTGTTTTTTGCTTTTTACTTTTCTTGTAATGGCGGTGGTGGCAGCCGGTCGAAAGACTGGCTGCCGCCCCTGCCCCTGATGAAGACCTGCCAAACCGCTGCCGGGACCCGCTGCCGGGAGGGACATTCGTGAAAGGTAAGTCCCATCCCGGGGGGGGCGGAGAATTTCTCCCCGAACAACCTTCGTTGGCACTCAGTGCGTTGGCACTCAGCCCCCCGAAGTTTCGGGGAGAAATTCTCCCCCATCCCTATGATAGTGCGGTCACTGAACTTGAGCCGGACATCCTCGAGAGTGAAGTCAAGTGGGCCTTAGGAAGCATTAGTAACAACAAAGCTAGCGGAGATGACAGCATTCCAGCTGAGCTATTTAAAATCCTAAAAGATGATGCTGTTAAAGTGCTGCACTCAATATGCCAACAAATCTGGAACACTCAGCAGTGGCCACAAGACTGGAAAAGGTCATTTTACATTCCAATTCCAAAGAAGGGCAACGCCAAAGAGTGTTCAAACTACCGCACAATTGCGCTCATTTCACATGCCAGCAAGGTGATGCTCAAAATCCTACAAGCTAGGCTTCAGCAGTATGCGAACCGAGAACTACCGGAAGTACAAGCTGGGTTTCGACGAGGCAGAGGAACTAGAGATCAAATCGCCAACGTTCGCTGGATCATGGAGAAAGCAAGAGAATTCCAGAAAAAGTCTATTTCTGCTTCATTGACTACACTAAAGACTTTGATTGTGTGGATCACAACAAACTGTGGCAAATTCTGAAAGTGATGGGAGTACCAGACCACCTTACCTGTCTCCTGAGAAACCTGTACAAGGGTCAAGAAGCAACAGTAAGAACCAGACATGGAACAACCGATTGGTTCCAAATTGGGAAAGGAGTACGACAAGGCTGCATATTGTCACCCTGCTTATTTAACTTATATGCAGAGTACATAATGAGAAACACCAGGTTGGATGAATCACAGGTCGGAATTAAGATTGCCGGGAGAATTATCAACAACCTCCGATATGCAGACGATACCACCCCAATGGCAGAAAGCTAAGAGGATCTCAAGAGCCTCTTGTTGAGGGTGAAAGAGGAGAGTGCAAAAGCTGGTTTGAAACTTAACATTAAAAAAACGAAGATCATGGCATCTGGCCCCATCACTTCCTGGCATATGGAAGGGGAAGAAATGGAAGCAGTGACAGATTTTACTTTCTTGGGCTCCAAGATCACCGCAGATGGTGACTGTAGCCATGAAATTAAAAGACGCTTGCTCCTTGGGAGGAAAGCTATGGCAAACCTAGACAGCATAGTAAGAAGCAGAGACATCACCTTGCCGACAAAGGTCCGTCTAATCAAAGCTATGGTTTTCCCAGTAGTAACGTATGGCTGTGAGAGCTGGACTATAAGGAAGGCTGAGCGCCGAAGAATGGATGCTTTCGAACTGTGGTGCTGGAGAAGACTCTTACGAGTCCCCTGGACTGCAAGGAGGTCAAATCAATCCATCCTAAAGGAAATCAACCCTGAGTGCTCATTGGAAGGACAGATACTGAAGCTGAAGCTCAAATATTTTGGCCACCTAATGCGAAGAGAAAACTCTCTGGAAAAGACCCTGATGCTGGGAAAGACTGAAGGCAAAAGGAGAAGGGGACGACAGAGGATGAGATGGCTAGATAGCATCACCGATGCAATGAATATGAACTTGAGCACAGTCCGGGAGAGAGCGGAGGACAGGAAGGCCTGGCGTGCTATGGTCCATGGGGTCACGAAGAGTCGGACATGACTGAATGACTGAACAACAACAAAACAATAAATTAACTAAAATATATATTAAACCATTAAATAAGCTAATACTAATTAAAGTCTAAGACAATAAAACAGTTAAAGCAGTGTGCTACTTTAGAGAATGCATTTAGCCCTCAAAGGCTTTGGTAAAAAGCTATGTTTTTACTTGGTGCCGAAATGAGACCAATGTCTGCGCCAGTTGGGCCTCCAAGGGGAGGGCATTCCATAACTGGGGTGCCACAGCAGAGAAGGCCTAGAACACTCCCCAGAATCTTCTGCAACATGCTGGGGTTCCATGGTAGAGAGGTATATTCATTAGCAGACGTGTTTACCTGAAAAGAGTTCCTTGGTAGTAAAAAGTTTGAGAAACACTGTTCTAGGGCACTTTCTAAATCTTACAACCGGTTGTTGAGGGGGACTGGTGATAACTGACTGCATTGTTTGTATTTATAGTTGCACAGAAACTCTGCCACCTGTTGGGAATGAATGTAATGGAATTTACTCGAGCAATACTCACTCCACGCATTAAAGTTGGCAGGGACTATGTCCAGAAGGCACAAACCAAAGAACAAGTAAGCTTTGATGCCGAATTATGAATTTTGTTGCACCCAAAGTAGCCATCAACTTCTAGCCAGCAAACTTTACACTGTTTCTCTTGGACCTGGGGTGGGAAGGGGGTTGAATACCTTGTGTGCTACAGGAAGAATGTATATGAGGTCTTGGATCAGGAGCCCTGAAGTTGCTGATAAGTTGGTCTTGGTATTTCAGAAATAGCTGCTGCCTGGATCCCCATCAGTGCTCCCCAGCTGAGCTTCAGCTTTGGAGTAGCTGATGAAGAACCAAGCCCCCAGTCTGAGCATCAGTACGCTGGCAAAATTGAGCAGTAGGGCAAGATGGATATGTGTGCAGCTACTAGGGGTGTGCATTGAAGACAAAACTAGGTTCGGATCCTGCTTCAGAAAGTAGATTGATTCAGCTTGGACTGCTTCAAAGGCCACCCACTTCACCTTGGGTCCAAATCAGAACCTCAGTTCAGAAATCCGGAAGCTTTCGTGTGTCTCCATTTACAATCATAGGGAAATCAACAAATGGTTTTAACACTTGCCATTTGACAGAGTTGGATGGCCTCTTAGTATCCCCTTCTGAGTGAAGGAAGCCTGCCAAAATGCAGGCAAATAGATGCAGGGAAGCTTGTACAAGCAGCCTTTAAAATGAGTTTTAAAAAATGGGAATTGCCTATAACTTTTTTATTTGGCAGAATTGGATGAAATTTGCAGGCATATTATCCCCTTCTGAGGGGGTGAAGTCTGCCAAATTTCAGAAAGATAGGTTTTATGCATGGAGAGTTGCTCAAGTTTTTTAGGGGGTGGGAAATGTATTTGTTCATCCCCCTGTATGTTTTGGAGGGAATTTTTAAGAAAATGACATGCATCATAGAGGCGCCCTTAGTAAATAAACCACAGGGATTAGGGAGTTAGGATGGATGAAAAAATGTTTTAGGGTTTTTGTTTTCTGTTTTATTAACATGTCACAGAAATTAAGTGCTTCATCCTAGGTGGACTGATGGATGGATGACACTTTGTTGAGAATATATGAAAGTGTTTACTACATAATGCAATGGAAACCTTTAAAGTTTGGGGAGTTTTAAAAACTGATTCCCCCCCCCCTTTGTGGGCAGTTTGCAGTGATTCATGTAAGAGAGGGAGAGTGGGGATGGGGGGGGGGATTTGTTCGCATTTTAATACAATGTCCAGTTCAGGAAGTGTGAATTTGGTCACTTGGTATTAAAGTGCATATTGAAATACGTGAACAATTCTCCTTCAGTTTTTCCACTTCAAATTCTGCACTGCAGTCCTCTGATCAAAATGTATAGAAAAACGAATATGTTAGTGAAAGTAGCGTACAAAAATGCATATATTAGACAACATTCCATGCAAAAAAGCATACACATTTTTGGGTGGGCTTAAAAAAAAAAAAAGCAAACTGATGCGGAAATGGGATGGAACGAACTTGTATTTGAAGAAATATAAATGTTGTAGGCAAAACCTCTGTGTCGATCCCTATGTGTGAATGTCTTGCATGCAGATGTACTCAGAGTGTTAAATAAATGCTTGGCGCAACTGTAAAACCTTGTCTGCTTGTAAAGGCCTTAGAACGCCTCTCCCGCTATAGTCTTTCAAGCAGAGGTGTGTCCTTGCGCCTTGTTTCAGAGCAAGAAGCCTAGCTCATCCCTAACTTCACACTAAGCTGTGGGAGAGGAGACAGCAGAGGTGGCAAGACCAGTTCTCTCCCCCCCCCCCCCCGCTATATGTCTGGCTGCCTGGAGCTCATGAGTGTTCCCCTATTATAAGTTGTAGGCAGGTACCATCTTTAACAGGAAGGTGTTGCTCTACCCTCCCTGTACCAGCAGCCAGAGACAAAGTGCTGTGGGAGCTTGACTCAGGCTTTAGGGACTTGGTGGACCTCCACATACCTGGTTGGGAGTAAGTGTCAACAGTAGCCTCCCACTGAAGAGGTAGCAGTGGTTACAGGTATCCCCCTATTAGTGCTGGTTCTCAACCCATTCCTGGAAGCTTTGAGTGCCACTGCTGCCACAGACACACCATCACAATATTCAGGAACACAGGAACAGCTTTGAATAATTTCCTTCTACATTCCTCCCCAAACCACTGTGATTGAAAGTAAAAAGGAGAGCTCTGTTGAAGTCATTCCCTGGTTGGAAGCTAGAGCTGTCAAGTCACACAACTAGGCTCCCTTCCTGGCATTTTCATGGAGAATTTGGGGAAAAGTATCAATTTTTGCAGGCACATACTGTGTTTCTATATTCCTTTGAAGCAGTCTGATTTGGTTCTGGATTTGGGGATTCGTCAGAAGCAAATGCACACCTCTAGTACCTACAGAAAAACTAGAAAGCTACTTTTTAGAAAGCTAGTTTGTCTGCAGAGTTGTTCTTGACTTCTATTTTAGTTGGCACAGACTTCAGATTTGGATCTCTATTGCTGAATCTCACTTAATTCATTTGCAACTTTTATACTTGGAAAATACTTGTGCTAGTTTTCTTTCCATTGGGAGTATTAACTGTTTTAGCCTGCTCTCATTTGCCCTAATATGTGTTCAACTCCATATTCCTGTTTTTGTATAACTTCTTCAAATTCTTGATGTTTAACTTTTCAGGCAGACTTCGCAGTGGAGGCATTGGCAAAAGCCACATATGAACGCCTCTTCCGCTGGCTTGTTCACCGTATTAACAAAGCTCTGGATAGGACCAAGCGACAGGGAGCTTCCTTCATTGGCATCCTGGATATTGCTGGATTTGAAATCTTTGAGGTATTAAAAACAAACTAAAAAACCTCCAGTACTGTTTATATACAGCCAGCAGTAGTTTATTCATCCTCAGTGCTAGTTGTATAGAAAGTGTTGAGAGTATTCTGTAAGGGCTTCTATATATTGAAAGGTCTGGCTACTCCAGATTGCAGTACTGAAAGTTTATAACAGCAAACTACTCTTCAGTCGTTTGTCCTGCCTTTTAAGCAGTCTTGGCAAATGAGATGGGTTTTCTGTGTCAGCATTAGCATTATTTCCTTGATACGCACCTTTCTGCATGTTTGGTCAATATCTGTTAGCTGATTTGCCCTGCAAAAATTACTTGCAGTGTTGGTATCCATTACAAAAAAATTCTGGGGGAAAAGTTATTTTTGACCTCAAGATTTTTTTTACTAACAAACTTTTAAGGTTTGATAAATGAGTGTTTCTTTATCCTTGTTTATCACATGATCATTAGCATTAGAGTAGTATATGCAAAGCATTGGAAGTCTTATTAAATTCAAGAATTAGAGTGGTACATTGAGCCGTGGGATTTTGCAGTTGTAAATAAATTAACTTGTATTATTAGAGCTAGTCAGGGAGGCCTTGTGCTAAGTTTGAGCAGCAATGGAAGTGATTTAAACAATTTTGGAATAGTCAACAAATTACAATGATTGATAGCCCATTTTTGCTGATATAAAGAAGAGGAAACATTGGCATAATCTGGCTGTTTAGTATGTTGATTATTTTTTTCCTTCATTAAATTTAATTTTTTCAAATTAATAAAAATTTGAACAAAAGTTACTTGCAGTGCAACTAATGTAAAGAAACTCTAAAAGTTATAACTTATTTGATTCTTTTCCCAGTTAAACTCCTTTGAACAACTTTGTATCAACTATACCAATGAGAAGCTGCAGCAGTTATTCAACCACACCATGTTTATCTTGGAGCAGGAAGAGTATCAAAGGGAGGGTATAGAATGGAACTTTATTGACTTTGGACTGGATCTACAACCCTGTATTGATTTAATTGAAAGACCTGTAAGTTCTCATATCCATGCACTTTTAACAGCTGATAGGTTTCTCAACCAAGATGTTCTAAACATAAGTCATTCCCTAAAGTCTGCTGATCTGAATAACCATTCAAAACATGTTTCTGTTTAAGTGTCTTTTGACTACTTTTCCCCTGTTGACAAATCTAGCAGTCCTACCCTTCTGAATTGTAGCTGTGATTTTATTTATTCTGCTTTTCTAGTTCAAAATTGAACCACTCACATTGGCTTACAAAGCAAACGTAAAGCAAACAAAATCCAGCTAAAAAGTACATTACAAAATAACTTAAAGTGTGGACATTCTAACATATGCAATACTTCATTTGTCTTGATTATTCATAAAGCACTGGTACCTTGAATTCTGCCAACCTAGCAGTTCGAAAGCAAGAAATTGCAAGTAGATAAATAGGTACCGCCTCGGCGGGAAAGGTAACAGCGTTCCGTGCACCTCGGTGTTCAGTCATGCCAGCCACATGACCACGGAAGTGTCTTTGGACAGCGCTGGCTCTTCGGCTTAGAAACGGGGATGAGCACCGCACCCTAGAGTCGGACACGACTGGTTGGGGACACCTTTACCTTTACCTTTTTACCTTGAAACGTGCCTAAATGTTCTCAAGGTGAGCTTAAGTCTCGTCAAAATTTATTTTGTGAACTAAATTGTGAGGAACCATAACCTTTTGAGTGTCATTGGGTTCTGTTTCTTGTTCTGTATCTTATATATTCTTCTGAAACCAGTTCTGCTTTGATGGCTTTGATTATATTTTAAATAGTTTTGTTTTGCTATAGCTAGATATGCATCGTGAAGCAGAACATCAAATTGGCTGGACTTTCTTGAAAGTAACACCGATTGCTTTAGTCATATGCTCCCCTGTATCTTGGTTAAAATGTGAATCTGACTCTCTCTCACTTTCACATATATTCCCATATACATGTGCCCTCTGTCAGCAGTATTCCTCAGGTACAGTTGTATGGTGAAAGAAATATTGGAGAAGAGCACATAAGAAAAAATTGCTAACCTAATTTTTAAAAAATCCTTGTTAGGCAAACCCCCCTGGTGTACTGGCTCTCCTGGATGAAGAATGTTGGTTCCCTAAAGCAACTGACAAGACTTTTGTGGAAAAATTGGTCCAAGAGCAAGGTACTCATTCTAAATTCCAAAAGCCTCGGCAGCTGAAGGACAAGGCAGACTTCTGCATCATTCATTATGCAGGAAGGGTAAGAGTTAAATGCTGTACAATTTCTTAAGCATTTTTCAGAGGATCCTATTGGATGGGGCTCTAAGAGGCATCAGGAACTTACGTACCTTAAGAATCAGGGTAAGTGTGGTTTCCTGGTAGATTTTGGTCATTAGTTAGGACCTGAGAGTGGAGTATGTTGCTTCCAAATTGTGGAGTCCATTTGACTCCATGCAAAACACTGTGTATGCTGCAATATTTTAAAGAGAACTTAAGCTGTGTTGGATCAGACCAAAGGCCTATCTAGTCCAGCATTCTGTTCCCACACTGGCCAACCATATGTCAATGGAAAGTTCAAAAGCAGGATGTAAGTGCAGTAGCGATTTTGCACTAGTGTTCCCCCAGCAACTGGTAATGTGAAGCATACTGCCTCTTACACTGGAGGTAATATGTAGCCATCATGACTAGTAGCCATTGGTAGCCTTATCCTCCATGAATTTCTCTAATTCTCTTTTAAAGCCATCCAAGTTGGTGGCCATCGCTACAACTTGTGGTAGCAAGTTTGATACTTCAGTAATGTGCTGTGTAAAGAAGTACTTTGGTCTGTCCTGAACTTCCCACCATTCAGCTTTATGGAATGACCCTGGGTTCTAGAATTATGGGAAGGGGGAGGACATCTCCCTATCCACTTTCTCTGCATGATTTTGTGCACCTCTATCATGTCTCCCCTTACTTGCCTTCTAAGCTAAATAGCCCCAAATGTTGTAACCTTTCCTGACAGAGGAGTTGCTCCAGCCCCTTGATCATTTTGGTTGCCCTTTTCTGCAACTTTTGCAGCTCTACAGTATCCTTTTTGATGTGTGGTGATCAGAACCGTACACGGTATTCCACTTTGTGGTCATACCATAGATATTTAAAGTTTTATTTTCCTAATGATCCCCAACATAGAATTTGCCTTTTCTACAGCAGCTGCAAACTGGGTTGACATTTTCATTGAACCACAACTCTTAAGATCCTTTTCCTGGTCATTCACTACCAGCTCAGACCTCATCAGGATTTTTTGCCCCAATGTGCATCATTTTACGCTTGCTTACACTGAACTGCATTTGTCATTTTAATGTCTGTTCTCTCAGTTTGGAGAGAGCCTTTGGGAGAACTAATTTTACACTTACAAATGTTATTTGCCAGTTAACTGATTAATTCAGATAGCGAGTCGTCTTCAGTAAACACTCCCCCCGCCCCCCACCTTGGGACATATCTGGATCAGTTCTGATTGCATGTACCCTACTTTAGTCTTCGCACAGTAGTCCTGCAAATTCAAAGTCAATGGAGATCTAGAATCCATGTAATGAATTGGAGGTGGATGGAATCATTCTACCATTCATCTCTCGCTTTTGTTTAAAGCAGGGGTGATGAACCTCTTTCAGCCTGGGGCCCGCATTCCAATGGTGGGTGTAGCCGAAGGTGAAAGGGGCAGGGCCAAAAATACCAGAGTATCATAGCCTAAAGCTCTTACTGCAAGTAAGAAAGCTTTAGGAGAGGCATTTCAACCTTTTGGGAAACCACCAAATGATCAAGTGTTGGAAGAAAGCAGGTAGGGCCAGGGGAAAGGAGATATGGCCATCTGGGGAACCCTGGAGGGCCAGACTGGAACTTCAGGAGGACTGGCTTTGGCACCTGGGCTTGAGGTTCTGCACCACTGCTTTAAAGGCTGGATAATGTTTCTGAAAGGGAGAAGGTAACTGGTCTCAATGGGGCTGTTTGGACGACACAACAGCTCACCGTGGGTTATTTAACCCATGGTGAGCCTGTGGTGCATGCAGGGCACATGTGGCACCAAATTTAATATGCAACCCCTACTTGTGGGTTTTTGTGTCATGTGAACCTGGCGAGTGGGTTACACGAGGGTTTTTTAACTCTCTTATAACGCATGCTCGCTGGGTTTGCCCGACATGGCAACTCCTGAGTGGGGGTTGCATATGCAACATGGCACCTACAGGCACCATTCATCATCGTGGGTTAAATAACCCACAATGACCCATCGAGTGTCATCCCAACGCAGTCAATGTGAAGAGGGGACTTTGATGGAAGCTGGAATTGACTGGTGCCAAGGGCAGGATTGGAAGAAGCCTTATTAGTTTTGTTTTCTCTTTAATACCTCCAGCGTAAAGTAGCTGCCAGAGATGAAACTCAGGAAATGCTTTTTCTCACATTGTCTAGACTAGTCAATTTTAGCTCCTGTGCTTTTGCAGCCTGAGTTTTAGGGTGACACAGGCTGAGGAGGAAAGTAATCTCTGTCAATGGAATACAAACTTATTCTAGTCAATACCCAAAATTATAATGACCCCACTATCTGTGGAAAGAATGGCATTTTCTTAGTAAGAATGTACTGTAATCTGAGCACGGTTACAAAATGATAAAACCCTAAAACAAAAACTATTTGGTGAAAGACCTTTGGGAAACTTTCCAGTAAATAAGCAGCTACTGAACTTGTTGTTCTATGAAGTGATTAGTCTGGAAAGCATAACTGAGTGGATAAGTTGCAGGTATAAAGCCCTTTTCAGAAGACCTGTCCCATGTGTTCACTGAAGACATGAGGAAGTTAAAGGATTGTGTCTGCTAGCCACTCCCCCTCCATACCAACATGCCCTTTGGCAACCACACATTTATTGTTAGTCTAAAAGGGGGTTCACTGAAAGTGAGTTCGGTGAATGCATGTGTAGGGTCTCCTGAACAAGGCTTAAAGTTGTTAACACGTGAGGAGAGGCAATCTAACTTTTCTAAAGACAGGTTGGCAATATCTACTATATTTCCCATTTGCTTCCTTCCAGGTGGACTACAAGGCAGATGAGTGGCTTATGAAAAATATGGACCCTTTGAATGACAATGTGGCCACCCTTCTGCACCAATCTTCTGACAAATTTGTTGCAGAGCTTTGGAAGGATGGTAAGAATCTGCTCTGAATCTGCATAAGACAAGCTGCAGTTTCCGGGGGGCGGGGCGGGGAAGCGTATCTGGAAACCTTAACACGTTAATCTTAGTGGGTTAGTACTATTCCTCAAATTTTCCCTGCCAGAATTTGCAGTAGGAGTGTTAGGAACTTCAGTATGAAATAATTCATTTGTACATGTGTCATTATAAGTTAGCTGCACTTTGTGTCCATGCATCAAACTTCTTAGCTGCAAATATTTTGAATAGATTTACTACTCTATCATAATTATTTAGACTCATGTCTGAAAGTCTTAATTTGGTACTAAACCAATTTCACCCTTGCTTGACAGCCAGAAGTATTGAAGCTGCTGTTTCAGTTATCAGTAATGATAACAGTGTACTCTGGATTCACTGGTAAAGCAGAGGGGGCAGCGAGTTAGAAATTTTGAATAATTAAAGTTATATTAGCCTTCCAATATGTTGATAACGTAGCATAATACTACACTAAGGCTTTTCTTGCATTGCTAATTCTGTGTGTATCAGGTATAACAGGACACAAGCATGCTTAACAAACAATTTTTAAGTTTGGTTGTATTGCTTTGCTTGCTTCCAAAACAATCTTTCACTTTAGTATCCTTTAATGCTTGCTTTTCTACTTGGCTTCACACTGGCTTAACACAAGAAGAACCCTGCTAGATCAGACCAAAAGGCCTATCTAGTTGAGCATCCTGTTTCCCACGGTGGCCAGCCAGATGCCTTTAGGAAATCCACAACCAGAATATGAGGGCAGTTGCCCTCTCCCACCATTGCTCCCAGCAACTGGTACTATTCAGAGCCATGCTGATCCTGGAGGTAGTATATAGCCATCTTGACTAGAAGCCATTGATAGCCTTATCCTCCATGAGTTTGTTGCAAATACTGTAGTTTAACCATGTGCTGTGTGCCTTTTGTCTGTCCTGAATCTGCCACCACTCCGCTGTATTTGGATGACCGAGAGTTCTAGTATTATGAGAGAGAATACTTTTCTATACTTTATCCACACCATGCATAATTTTATAAACTCCATCATGTTCCTCCTTACTCTCTCTCTTTCTATACTGAAAAGCTCCAAATGTTGGAACCTTTCCTGATAGGGAATTTGCTTCAGCCCCTTGATCATTTTGATTGTCCTTTTCTGCACCTTTTCTAGCTCTACGATACCCTATTTGAGATGCCATGATCAGAATTGTACACAGTATTCCAAGTGTGGTTGCACCATAGATTTTTGTAGACATTATGATATTGGGAGTTTAACTTTCAGTCCCTTTTCTAACTAGTTTGTGAACGAAAGTAAATACACTGAAGACAGATTTGGTACACATGTGGATTTATGGAGTCAGAGTCTAGAATGTTTAATGGCTATGGTATGGTTCATATGAACACCCATCTGGAAATATTGTATATGCTGTGGAGCAGTGGGCCTGCTGTGGATATATAACATGCCTTGCAATATCTAGATTTCTGTAATATTTCTATCCCTTTGTGGAGGGATCGTGAGAATTGGGCATCTCCATCTATCTCCCTGTCGTATTCTAAACATTGTGCGTGCAGGCTCACAGAGCATACAGTATTTTCATATGGAAGACCATGTCAATCAGCCCTAAATATGCATGAGCACTACTAATGTTCCCTGTTAAAACGTTTTTCAACAAACAGTTCCTTATTATAAAGTATAGAATCACTATTTCATATAGTGTTGTACTAGTCAAACCAGTTGTTTCTATACTCAGACATCAGCCTTTTAGTTAAATCTCTGGTTCCTGGAATGAATATACTGTGCATAAGGTCCACGGTGGTCCATGTACTTGGTTAAAGCTTGCTTGCAATTCTGAATGGTGTTCTCTTTACTAACTGGACTGTCTTGTGTATCTGCTCTTTATTCTTGCTGTTTCTGTGCTGTAGAGATTCACAATATTCAGAGAGCCTCTTTCTATGACAATGTTACTGGTCTTCCTGATGCACCAGGTGAATGAATGAAAAAATAAATAGGCGTTCTAAAAGCAGGATTTGAACCTACAGGAAAATCATTTTTTGCTTGTAGGCCAGCATGAACCTTTCATTTCATCCTAACCTTAGCTTTACCTCCACAAGGCAAGCATTCTTGTGTGCATACAATTCGGTTGCTACTGCATACACATAGTGTCTCGTTTTATGTACTGCACTCTTTAGAAGCTTTGCAAGTGAGTAGCTGCATTTTGAAACACAGAGTTGTTTTTCCAACATACCCTGGTAACTTTGGGTATTTGAAATTGGGAGTATCAGTGCTCTGATCTGTTATGTGTTATACATGTTAATGTTGTCTGTATACAACTAAAAAATACAGGCAATGTTAGTGGTCTTTATATATTGTGTTGCAGCTTTAGAATTTGGTGTTAAATAGCATGCTGAATGGTTTTTATTTCAAAAGCTGCTTAACAGAATCATTACTTTTAAATGCCTATATTTTTAATGATAACTTGTGGGAAGAATCCTTCAGTCCTTGGTCAAATGGACAAATTCTGCCAAGTATATATTCTGCTCACGTTACTCTTTTAGAGCAATTTTAAATTTGAAGCAAATCTCACTTGAGCTGCAATCCTAAGCCCCCTTACTAGGAAGTAAGCCCAATTGAACACAGTGAGACTTACTTCTTAGCAAGCATATATAGGATTGTGGTGTTAGCTACCCAAATAATTATTGGTAGGCTTTAAAAAGTTGATCCTTGTCTTTTTTTTCTCCACCAAGTGTGTTAAGGACAGCTTGTAAATGAGCCCACAAGTTACTAACCTTCAAGATTTTTTATAGCCTGCTGGGGGTTGGCACAAGATGAATGTAATGTCAGGGGTTGCATGGGCACTTGGCATCCTTGGGCAATTCCCACAATGCCCCCATGTAGCATCACTGGAGCATTGTGGGAAATTAAAGTGGTGGCCACCCAGCTCTACCACTGCCTGCCACTGCTGTCAGGTAAGCCCACCAGGGCCCACTGACAGAGGAGGGGCCCATCAGAGCATTTTGCCTGGGTCCCCCTCAAATCCAGAGCTGCCCCTGTGGAGAGCTCTGCCTCTCCTGTAACAGACTGCTGCATTTCTATGCGTAGTGTGTGGGAGGTGGCTTCCCCCCTCTGGCAGCTTGCTTGGTTTCTATGCTGGGGGGCAGAGGAAGAATGGAGCACTCCATCCCTCCTCTGCCAGCCCACTCTTTTGCATGCAGGTGAACGCATAGACTTCCAGGCAGGCAACTTGTGGTTGTTTGTTGCTACCAGGCTAGTGCTTTAAATGCAAGGCTGTGTTAAAGAGCTAGCTTTGGCACTGTACTAACTTCTTTAAATCCCATAGAATTAAGTATTTTGTAATGCTGTTATTGCAAGTTAACATATTTTCTAGAGGATTTATATATGAACTTTGAATGTATCCAAGTTAAATGCATCATTGTAGTGGCAAATGAAGCATGGCAGTGTGTCTCTTTGCTGTTGCTTTTTCTAATTAATCTGTCATGTGCTGAGCTTCCTTGAAACTGCTAGAGGTCTCTGAAGTCTTCTCTCAATAAAAATTGTGTATTTTGTGAAATGGAATGATTGTGTACATACTTAAGCATATGGCTCATTACACTATCAGGTGTTCACTTAATTTAGGGAGATTTGTTACAGTTTGGCTCATCCGTCATTGGAGGATGCAGCATTCATTTTTCCCGCTGGTAAGCATTTTGATAGAATAATTTAAAATGGGAGATGGTGACATTTTTAGCTGCAAGATACATTCTCAAAAGTTTAGTATGCATGAAGTGCCACCCTGTCGCTACAATTGCTATATCCAGGGTGTGTAGATTTTCATTTTGTCTGACATTGTGGGGGAAAGGACTGGCTGTACCTTTCTCATATACTGTAATTCTGTACATATTGTACACTTTACTAATTAAGCCTAAGACATTTTGTTATCTAAACTTCATTCAGGAGGTAGATAAATGTGAAATGTATTTGGGTTTAAGAATTTCAGAATCTGGTATAGATTTGTCTGACTGGGCATGAATGTTAAAGATCCCTAGTGGAATGGCTAGGCTGATTAGCAAGAAGCTAGCTGGAAAATTTTAATGTGTTTAGTTTGTTGGAATACCCAACAGAACAGCTCTCTTGAGATTTATTTACTTATTTGTTTTTCTGGCCTAGTTCCTGGCCAAAACATGGCTCCCCAATTTGTATGTGATATCTTTCCTTATAGTCCATCAAAGGAAAACAATACAGTAACATTAGCATTTCCCGTTGGTTCCTCAATGAAAAATGTAAAGAGGCTAAGAAAGTCTTATCAATTGATGTCAAATATGTAGTGGAAATTTCAGTTGCATTAATATGTTTGACAAGCCTACAAACTTGCATTTGGTGTGATATAGTGGGGAAAATGTCAGTGGTGAACCTAAGTATCCTCACTTATATCTTGCAGTTTTATATGGAAAGAGTTTATATTTACTTCGAGTTAAGCAGAAAATGTGGGAGGGTGGTGGCAGCTTGTATTTAGTGCAAAGTTTGATACAATTTAGTCATTTGAATTCTTTAGCTATATTGTAAACTTTCCCACATTATTCATTTTATGTTTCCACTCCGTTCTTTGTGGCTTCTTGGTCAGAAATTCCTTTTATGTATGAAAAGGAAATGGCTTTGGTGCACTTAGACATTAAAATTGTAACCTTTGGGCTTCCTAGTACATCATTGCCAAAGCTACAATATTCTGCCTGTTGTGTTGCTTTCAATCCTGCTGCTTCCATACATGCTGATTGCTTTGGCACCGATGGCACCTTCCACCTTTTGTCACACAAAGCATTTGTTGTGTTTTTTATCTATTTTGAACTGCCTCTGTTTCTGAACCATGTTAGGGTCCACTTAACTTTGTGTTCTTGTTGCCTACAGTGGACCGTATTGTGGGTCTAGATCAAGTCACTGGGATAACAGAGACTGCTTTTGGCTCAGCTTACAAGACCAAGAAGGGCATGTTCCGTACAGTGGGACAGCTGTACAAAGAGTCACTCACCAAATTGATGGCCACACTTCGAAACACTAACCCAAATTTTGTTCGCTGCATCATTCCAAACCATGAAAAAAGGGTATGTGCAATTACAAGAGTTGTGTTGGATTTCTAGTACGAAAGATGCTTCTCAGTTTTCTTTTTCAGTTGAGAAAATCGATGTTTTTGTATTTGCTTGGATTCCATGCTTTACACAAGTATTCAAGATCACATGTCCTTGTGTGTGGTTAATGTTTATTTTTACCAAGTAAGGCTAAAAGTAAAAGTCTGATTAAAACCAGCTTCTAGCATTCTCCTTTTTTGTCGCTATCTTTAGGCTGGAAAGCTGGATCCACACCTAGTTCTAGATCAGCTTCGCTGCAACGGTGTTCTAGAAGGAATAAGGATTTGTCGGCAAGGATTTCCAAACAGAATAGTGTTCCAAGAGTTTAGACAGAGGTACAATAGTTACTGGGTTTGGCTCTTACCACAAATGTGTGTGTCTGCCTCTTCAAATAATTAAACCCA
The DNA here is from genome assembly GCF_057233095.1 of Heloderma suspectum. Taxonomy (NCBI): domain Eukaryota; kingdom Metazoa; phylum Chordata; class Lepidosauria; order Squamata; family Helodermatidae; genus Heloderma; species Heloderma suspectum. The sequence goes on from NC_139459.1 coordinate 230,365,011, forward strand.
ACTTCCTTACCCCTTTACCTTTTCCAGTTTTCTTTCATTTTAGTCAAACATTGTTCAGAGACTAAATGAAAAGTGGTCTCTCTACATTTTGCTAGTGGATTAACTATTCATTTTTTGATTGACTTGTAGGTATGAGATTCTGACTCCTAATGCAATTCCTAAGGGTTTTATGGATGGGAAGCAAGCTTGTGAGAGAATGGTAAGCCATTCAGTAGCAGTCTAATGTTGCTAAAACTACTTTCTTGCTTACATTCTCCATGAGAAACAAATGGGTTTGACTCTTGCATAGATCAGAGCATTGGAGCTGGATCCGAACTTGTATAGAATTGGACAGAGCAAGATTTTTTTCCGAGCTGGTGTTTTGGCACATCTAGAGGAAGAAAGGGATCTCAAGATAACAGACATCATTATCTTCTTCCAGGCAGTCTGCAGGGGATACCTTGCCAGAAAGTAAGTGAACATAGTAATCTTGACAAAAGTCTCCACATAATCCTTAATGGGAAGATTTGTTGGAAATTTGTAAAGGATTTAGTTTAATTGGAAGCACTCCATCCACAGTAAGATGAATAGTTACTTAGTTAATAGGAAGCTTGATGATCTTTGTATCTTGGTAACCTTTCTGAATTGTTTCTTACATGTGGTGGGAAGCAGCGTGAGGGAATCAATTTTTTACTGCTAGGATAAAGTGTGATTATTGTCCTCTTGCACTTAGATATGGCTTTGTCACGACTGTGTAAAATGTTTTGATGTAGCTATTAAAATGCAAACATTCTCAACCGTTTGACATAGAAGATCTTTGGCTTGTCTTTAGGGCCTTTGCTAAGAAGCAACAGCAGCTAAGTGCATTAAAAGTTCTGCAGAGAAATTGTGCTGCCTATTTGAAGTTAAGGCACTGGCAGTGGTGGAGAGTGTTCACAAAGGTAGATTATCCCCAGCCCCCACCCCACTCCTCCCATGATGTTTTGGAATTCTCAACAGCATGGAAGTTACATGCCTTGCTACCCTCTTTTTCCTTGTACCAAAATTTGCAGGTGAAGCCTTTGCTTCAGGTTACTCGTCAGGAGGAAGAACTTCAGGCTAAGGATGAGGAGCTGCTGAAGGTGAAGGAGAAACAGATAAAGGTGGAATCAGAACTTGAAGAGATGGAAAGGAAACATCAGCAGGTCTGTATATATGATCTGACTTTATGGATAGCTACTGACGTGTGTACAAAGTTGACTTGTTCACCTTAATCAGCTTTGGCACAAAAAAGATGTGATACTGAACACTTCTAATTGTAAATTTAATTGCATACATTTGATTGTCTACCTAAGGGAAATTATTCTTTGCTTGCTGTAATTAGCTAGATGCATCTTTGGGAAATCTAGGTATATTGTACTGTATGTAGAAATAGTAAGCAGGTGTATGAGAGCCAATAAATAGAACTACTTGCAGCAAATTTATTTTACTGGGTCTTGTGTGGAAAATAGGCCTGGAGAGGTTTCTTTGTGGAAACATAGGACCTGGATCTTAAATGCTATTAGGGGGTACAGAGCTGAGCTGTGGAATGCTGCAGAAGTACAGCTCAGTCCTTTGTAAATATTTATGTACTTCTTGGTCTTCAGTTGTGTGCAATTTCTTCTCCCCTTACATATGGCTTCTGGTTGCAAGAATAGCTGGAGCATGGTAAAGTGAAAATGGATGTTGGAGCAGGAGGCTGGAATAGAGGAAGGATATATTTGCTCCAGTTTTGGTTCCCTCTTCTCATCAATTTATTCCCAGACTTGCCTCCTGTTTTCATCCATCCTTAGTAAGAACTGGAGGAAAGGTGAAACACTCAAGGCTGCAGCAAAAGTCTTCCTCCAGTAGTATGGCTCAAAGTCTTCACTAATGTTAGCTTTGGAGACCATTCATGCCTGCTGTTTCCTTTGCACGTTTTTGCAGTGGGGAAAACTGTATCAAATTCTCCCATAACTAGGTAAATTCCCATAGATTGTCACTTGTTGACACCATATTGAAAAAGGGTTACAAACTTCCTTGCCATGTTTGCAGCTGTTAGAAGAGAAGAACATCCTTGCAGAGCAGTTACAAGCAGAGACAGAACTGTTTGCTGAAGCTGAGGAGATGAGAGCCCGTCTGGCTGCCAAGAAGCAAGAGTTAGAAGAAATTCTGCATGATTTAGAATCCAGAGTAGAGGAGGAGGAAGAAAGGAACCAAGTGCTACAGAACGAAAAGAAAAAAATGCAGGCTCATATACAGGTATTTGTTGGTGCACTGCTGCTAAGATTTGACTAAATATTGGTATGCTGATCTCTTCAGTAAGAAAGCAATGAAAACTGTGGCTAAGTTACAGTGGAGTTGACCTGAGTTTTTTCTTTCAGGACCTAGAGGAGCAGCTTGATGAAGAAGAAGGTGCTCGACAGAAGCTGCAGCTTGAGAAGGTAACAGCTGAAGCCAAAATAAAGAAGATGGAAGAAGAAATCTTACTGTTAGAGGACCAGAATTCCAAATTTCTTAAGGTGAGAACAGATTGTGCCACATTCCTCTACTAGTAGTGAATGTGGCAACAACATGGCAATATGTGAACAGTGACTATTATGGAACCTGTGCTTGCCTGACAAAATTCTTGAAGGGTTGAAAATCAGATGTGTGTTCTGTAGTGACTGGATTATCAGAAATCCTAAATCACTGATCCAAATATATGATAGCTTTATGTTTTTAGTAAGAGAACACTTAATTATCGCATTCAGTCACAGCTAAAGAGCCAGTTCACTGAGGTCTAAGCAGAGACTCTGGACATGGTTGTCTTCTAGAGTACATGGAGTAAAGGGCTTGCCCACCAGTAAATTGGCTTCCTCATTCACAGACTCCTTAGACAGGGTTTCGTTAAGTGAGTTTGTACCCTCAGAAAATTGGACTGGCTGGAATGCCTTAACGTGTAGGTGGATATCTGGAAGTATTTCAGTTATCTGCCCTTTCTCTGAATCATGCTGCACCGTTGTCATCTTATGCAGCACCAATAGTATCTCAAGACAGGTAAAATGTTGTGTTGGGCATTATGCCCTTCTGTAAAGCTCTGTTGGATACTTTAAAATGGTGTGATTTCTGCTATGTTTCCGGCTAAATATGGAGCTTACCTAGATATATTTTAGCTGCCTGAAAGCACTTGCTGCTTGCTAGCTACAAAGCATCTTGTCAGCTAGCCCTGGACAGTCGCTGTAAAAACTGAGGTGAGTCAGTAAAAATACTGAGAAGCTATGGAGAGCCTTGTTCTTTCATAACCATCTTTGATAGTCATGCTGTCTGAAACCACCTCTGTAGGACCCATGTCTAGTGTTCTGGGCCCATACATATAGTTCTTAACTGTTGCTTTCTCTTACTCAATTAGGAGAAGAAATTAATGGATGATAGAATTGCAGAATGTAGTTCACAGCTGGCGGAAGAAGAAGAAAAGGCAAAAAACTTAGCCAAACTCAAGAACAAACAAGAAATGATGATCACAGATCTGGAAGGTAAAATACGCTAATTACATTAGAACAAATTAACAGCCACTGCAAATCAGTACAACCCAACATATACCATGAAACACCCATTGAAAGTCATACAAAACATGTTGGAATGACTGGGCAAACAAAGTCTTCATCAGGTGTTGAAAAAGACATCAAGGTTGGTGCCAAGCAAGTTACTTTGGGAAGGGCATTCCATATATGAGGTGCCAGAACTCTAGGCAGGGCCTCTTCTTCTGATCTTGGGGAGCAGGCAGGTTGATACAGAAAGAGACAATCCTTCAGATATCCGAGACCCAAGCCATTTAAGACTTCAAAGGTAATAATCAATGCTTTGAATTGTTTCCAGAAGCGAATTGAAACTCTTGCAAGGTGTTGCAGGGTAAGTGTAACATCGCCCCATGGGTGTGCACTTGTTGGCATCCTTGCTGCTGCATTCTGAACCAACTGCAGCTTCTGAAGATTCTTCAAAGATAAACCCACGTGCAGTGTATTACAATAATCTGATCTTGAAGTAACTGAGGCATGGGTTACCATAGCCAAGTCTGAGTTCATCAGGAATGGGTACAACTGGTGCACCAGCCTGGGCAAAGGCACTCCTGGCTGCCACTTCTACCTAGTCATTCAAATGAAAAGCTGAAGCCAGGACACTCCCAAACTGCAAACCTAATATTTCAAGAGGAGTACAAACCTGCCTAAAACAGGTTGAATCCCTGTTTCAGTCTGCCTCATGATGCAGTGCCCATCTTTCTTGTCTAGATTAGCTGCTAATGCGAAATACTTCAAATAGATATGTATTGCTATATTGAAAGAGAAAAGAGGATAACTTTAATACACCAGTTGTTTCAGGAGAAGACTCCTAAGTGATTATACATTATGTCCAAAAATCAGACACTTAGTGTAACGTCTTAAAAATGGGCCTAGTAATTGGCTTCAGGATTGCTGAAGAGGATAGCAAGTAGGTGTCACTTCCTTCGATTTGTGCTGCTGTTTGTAGGACATCTTTCTTGCTCTTACTGAGAGACCAGAACATCTGAAGAACTGGACCCCTCTTTTCACTGATGCACTCCATTCCCCCTCTCCCCATAAGTTGGCTCCTAAAAAATCTGACTCAAGTTTTTTTGCAAAAAACCCCCACCCCTGTTCGTGGTGTGCATTACAATGATACTAAGACTCTTTCAGAAAAGAATTTGTTTTTGCTACCCCAATTCATTCCTAAATAGATTTGTTTTTCTTAGGCCCAATGTTCTGCTTATAACAACTCCCCTTCTGCTCTTGGCACTCACTGGATCATGTTTTGACAAGAAATACCATGAAATATTTGCAGTATTACACTCATATTATCAACAGTATGTGTATCCCCCTTCTTGGATTGAGATATGGAATTATTTTTGGCTGCAAAACACAATGTCTTGTAGAATTCTGACTTAGCTGTTTCCTAATTTTACACATTTACTGATCTCTGTGTCCTAATTTGGAAATTATTTCTCTCTTTCTCTGTAGCCAACTGACTTGATTATGGATGTGTTGCAATTTCTGACTTCCAGCCAGATAAGCTAAAAATGAATAATAAGGGTAACTGAGCCATACTTTTAAAAGTTCATATTGAAAGGCCTTAAGCTGGGCATAGCCTGCCTTACACTCTCAAGTCTGGGGATGGGGAACTTGTGGCCCTCCAGATGTTTTGGCCTACAACTTCCATCAGCCCTAGCCAGCATAGCCAGTGGTGATGGATGATTGGAGTTGCAGGCCAAAACATCTGGAAGTCCACAAATCACCCACCCCTGCTCTAGCCTAATTATTGAAAGCATACAGGTTGGTACCATATGCCCCTCTGTTAACAGTCTACAGTGGGAAGCTAAAAGAGGAAGTCAATACATTCTTAACACGAAGTGTTGTTTGTTTTTGTTTTTCTCCTCCGAGGCATCGGATGTCAAAACCAGAAATGCCTTCCAAATCCTAGCCTAACTTCTTGAGAGACTGACCTCTCCCATTTCCAGCATCTACTAGGGAAGAAGGCTCCCCCATGAGTTCCTAAGTTGAGAACCAGAGGATTAAACACAGAGAAGGTTTTGTTTTTGCCTCAACCAGCAATAGCCAGTGTGGGAAAGCAATTAGTCATCTTTCTTTATGCAAGGGTATAGGGAGAATCTACCCTCTAGCACAATCCCACCCAACAGGAGGTTGTCACACCTCTCACCCCAATTGCTTGAGAGTATATGCTCCCCACAAAAGTTGTTCTTTCACATTAGAGGCTTGAATAGTCCATACAGGCTCTAAAGAGCATCATTAATGTTTTCATTCTTCTCCAGGGTAGCCTACCTATAACCAATCATTGTGCGGTATTTCTAAATACTGAGGGAGGGTCTCCAGTGGTTTCTTACCAAATTTCTGTAGCCAGCTCCTTCTTAGCAAATAATTCTTTTGATTCAGTGCAAATGGAAACTTGAGTGCTGGTGTCTGTCATGCTTTCCAGGTGCTGTGTATGACTATGTAGTGTGAACTATTTGCAAGAATCTCTTCTATAGCTGCCATAGAGCAAGAGACAGTGCAGAACACTTTTATGCAGGAGCTATGCAATCATGTTTCAGAGTAAAAGTTTTCTTTGAACTAAATCCTTAGTGAAAACCATATTTTGGCTCAAAACATATCTGGTTGTCAACAAGCCTCTTTTTTGCATCTGTTAATTCGTTTAGGTCATTCTACTCCCTAGCTAGAAGGATGAATGAGATCAGCCAAGTTGTCTCTTCATTACAAAGTCAAGTGTGTCCCCAGCTAAGAGCATTCCTCCTGAGTTATACTCTCCCTTTCTGGAGGGATGGGGGAGAAGCCTTGTACTGCAGAAGAGGGGAAATGCCTCAGACAAGTGGGTGCTGGACATGTTCTGCCAGGGCTATTCACATTCTTATCTGGTAAACGTCTATTCTTGTCAGAGGTTGCAGGACAATCAGACTTCTCTGCTACTTGCTTTTTAGCGTTCCCCATTTCTTTTAAAAAATTATTACAGTTATTTATATCGTGCCTTTCAGGATAGAAATCCTTCTAAGGCGGCTTACAAGTAAAATAACATTTCATTAATAAAATCCCTACAAACAATATTAGAGTGGGGTGGGGAACAATATTTCATAAGGGTCCTTCCCACAGGGCAGCTGATGGTAGAAAGTGCTGTGGGGAAAGGGAGGAACAGTCCAGCCAAAGCAGGGGCCTGAGATGATCTGCATCCACTGTCACCAAGTTGTGGTTTGGGTGTTTGGAGATTTGAAGGGAGACTCTCTTCTCAGGAGGTTTAAGAGAAAGTCTGCCTCCCAGAGCAGGGGTGGGGAATTTGTGGACCTTCAGATGTTCTGGCTTACAACTCCCATTATCCCTCACCAATGGCTATGCTGGCTAAAGCTGATGGGCGTTTCAGGCCAAAACATCTGGAGGGCCACAAGGTGTCCACCGCTTTTCTTGAGAGACAGCCCAAGACATTGTAGTTGCTGATGCAGAAAAGCCAAATGGCTACCCACCATGTTAATAAAAAGTAATAAACTAAATCACTGACAGTTTGCCTCCTTTTTAATCATCTGCCTCAATGAGCTTGCTTCATCCTCCCCAGTGTGTCTGCAGATATGACCTTTTTGATCCCAATTTTGTTGGCTCCACAGAGAAGGGAAATTGATCAGCTAAGAAACAGAATTGCCCTATTTTGCCTCTGAGGTTCACTTCCATTCTTAAACACTAGGTTTTCAACCCTGATTACATCATTCTTCATGCTGAAGTGGTAGGGTGCTGTTTGAAAAATGATTAAAATTTCAAGAAGCTTTCTCCTGTCTTGGTCATCTCTAAATTACTTTGTACAGGATTTTCATAGATGCTTCAAATGTGCACATCAGCTTTCACCCAAGATGGTGCCTTTACAGAGTTTTGGGCCACAGTTCCCGTCAGCATGGCCATTGGTCAGGGGTGGTGAAAGTTGTAGTCCAACAACATCTGGACGGCACCAAGTGGGTTGGTGGAGGCTGGTGTACATTAACTGCTGACCTCTTCAACTGGGATTGATGCAACTTTGCTCCTAAATCCTAAGATAGCAATTTAGGGTGCAATCCTATGGCTGCTAGTCAGTGGCTAGGCAGCCATAGAATAGGTTGGTTCCCTGGGAACCGACCCTCACCCCCTCCTGCGCTGCCTTGTAGGCAGTACGGAATGGCTCTGTGCTCAGAAGAGGGGTGCGGAGTGGTGAAAACAGGGCATTCCTGGGGGCATGCTGGAGCGGGGAACTCTGAAATGCCGGTACGACACATCCAACGTGTCGTCCAGCTGCTGCTTGCCCTGCTCCGACTTCCCGTGGCTAGACAGCCAAAATCGGCTGTCTAGCCGCAAATTCAGGGCGGCTGAAGTGCAGAGGGAACTATCCCCTCCGCACTTCTCCTGCCCTGCATTGGATAGGCGGTTACCTCCAGGTTCAGAGGCTGCCTCCTATCCTGGTAGGATTGCTCCCTTAGCAATTCATTTCAGCATTCAGTAGGAAAATAGCATTCAGTAAGCAAAAGTTCCCCACTTACTATGACTGTTTCTCTAAAGAGCGCTTGAAAAAAGAAGAAAAGACTCGTCAAGAGCTTGAAAAAGCCAAAAGGAAACTTGATGGGGAGACCACTGATCTACAGGACCAAATTGCAGAGCTGCAAGCCCAGATTGAGGAACTAAAAATCCAGCTCGCCAAGAAAGAGGAAGAGCTGCAGGCTGCCCTTGCCAGGTAGGATATGGTTATTTGAAATGGTATTATAGGATATTGTTAAGAGCTATGAATGTTTGCTTTCCCATCATGGCTGATCAGCATCTGAGTACGCTGTTCTTTAATTGCAAGAACAGCATATTTTAAAGAGCTTAGCTCTGCCAGAGTAATGTCCAGGGCCTGGTGGGTATGCTAGGTCTTGCCCCCACATTCTCCCTCTTTGCAGTTCTGTAGAGTGGAAAGCCTTTTGTGTTGCAACTCTTTTGACATGACTGCTTTTTTGGATTTTTGTCTGTAAAAATTGTGATGGGCAGACTTCTACTCTGACATCAAGAGAGTAAGAACAGTTAATTGTAAATAACACTTGGCTATGCTCCTTCGCAGCAAATATTTAGGAATTTGCCTTTGCAGATATTGGGCACTTAAGGTGTTTGTTTTTTTAACCTCCAAAAGAATTGGCTCAAGTATGTAACTGGGGAAGGTGTCACCTAACTATTGCAGTATAACTTTATCTGATCTTAATACTTAGAAAATAATAAAACTTTCTTACGGGTGGAGATATATACTTTCTAATGCAGAAATACTGCTTCTAGCCACTGTTCCACATACTGTTGCTGTCATGGTGTCAGGGTTGGTTAAAGATGTAGGCTTGGATCCAGAATTGTTCTTTTGTCAGCAAAAGGATACCATGTATGGAACAGGACTTCCACATCCTTTCCTCCCCCTTGCAGCTCCCCCAAGCACTCTCCAAATCTGCTCCATACTGTCACATCCAGAGGGTGTGCAGGGGGTAGGAAAGATTGCAGAAATCCCATTCCACAGGTGGTATCTTTCTGCTGGTGGAAGAATGATTATGGATCCAACCCCTAGAGCTGCCTTCTCAGAAAAGAAAAGCCTTCCATCTTTCGGCGCAAAACCCAGGATCTTCATGGCTTGTACCACTATCTTGATGTCTTCAAGACTGCAGGCACCATTTCAAACCATGTATGTTTCAGCTGTCTTAACTTTTGATTAAGATGCAATATTTTCTTTGTGTTATTGTGATTTGTGAGTAAACTGTTTCATCATTTTGAAGATGGTAGATCATATTAAAATTTGTGGGGAATGTGATTACTGAATGGAGAAATAACTGAGTCAAACCAGATGTTAAATAAACCTCTTAGAAATATGTTAGTTCTTTTGAAATGTTGTGTATGTTCAAAACTTTTTGGATTTTGGGGTTACTGTGCTTCATGTACACTGGTTTCTGCAGCCTATGTTACATGAGAGAAACTATTCTTCAAAAGCTAGAGTGGAAGAAGAGTTAAAGACTTCCATACTTCCACAGAAATGTTCATTCGTGCAGTTAATAACATGGCTTCAAACCAACAGCAGGGTACAAAAGGAAGGTGGAACTAGTCATAGACTGGGATAAGGTACAGCACTGAAACACAATTTGACACTTTATTGCATCCTGTCCACTCAGTCACAAGTGTGGTTCTAAATAGATTAGTGGAAATCAAGTGAAATTGGATACAGCAGGACAATTTGTTTTTAGCAAAACAAAGGTTCAAGCTTCACTCTTACTCTAGAATTTATGTTACGTTTCCAGAGGGGATGAGGAAGCTGTGCAAAAGAACAATGCACTGAAACTAATACGAGAACTGCAAGCTCAAATTGCAGAACTGCAAGAGGATCTTGAATCAGAAAAAGCTTCACGCAACAAGGCAGAAAAGCAGAAGAGAGACCTGAGCGAGGAATTAGAGGCACTGAAGACGGAGCTGGAAGATACCTTGGATACCACTGCAGCTCAGCAAGAGCTCAGGTTAGTGGAGCATTAGGAATGTACAAGAAAAGTGGTTGTAATACCATGTTTCCTTATGAAGAGCAAGTTCTATTCTGGTTAATCTGAAGTCTTGGCTATAACTCTCCCTAGGAGATAACATGAGGGCAAAGCCCAGTTAAAACTTCTGTTGAATCAGAGCAGTGGTATTAATTTACATCTGTGCAAAAGCTCTCACATGGGAGAAGAGTTGCCAAAAGTACTGCAGCACTCCTTATATTGCAATAAACTAAGGGTAGCCTCATATCTATCTTCTCTCAAGGATTTATTTCCAGTTAGGAAAAAAATTGTGTTAACATTTTAAATGGTGGCGTTAGTCTTTCTCCCTTGCAATGGAAATCTGTCTTGGGGGAAAGGGACTAACACATGAAATTTACTAAAACTAGGTTATTCTGTCCACACTGGATTCTTACTACTTTACTTAAGGGTAAAGCTGACTGTGTTTTGTGTTTGCTGTTTTGAAAATGACCTTAAGTTGCATAAATACAAAAGCTATTGACAGAAAATAAATACAGTGTTGGAAGCTGAGCATCTTCAGATCTTGCCTTGCTGTTCCTTAGGACAAAGCGTGAGCAGGAAGTTGCTGAATTGAAAAAAGCACTTGAAGAAGAAACCAAGAACCATGAAGCCCAAATTCAGGATATTAGACAGAGACATGCAACAGCTTTGGAAGAGCTCTCGGAACAGCTTGAACAGGCCAAAAGAGTGAGTGGAAAATGCACTTGAAGTTGAGGAATTTAATCTGGGTGGAAGACTGTCTGGGAGTTCTGTATTCACCATGTTGAGTTCTATTGAAGAAAGGCAGGGTATCAATGTAAAAATAATATGTTCTAAAGTTAATACTGCCCTTTTATAACATAACTGCACAGTGGATCTTGCTACTGCATATCTGCTTCAGTCCAATTTGTTGGTCTGGCATTTGTTTGGGCAAACTAATCAGTTATTTTGAACTGGGCAGGCATCATTCTTTCTACCAGATTGAGACATGCTCAGGATGGAACCACAGTAGCGTCATCCATGCTACCTATTACCGAACTCTACAAGCTCATTTGACTTAGCTCTTAGTTATCAGTTTCTGTGCTTCTGGTATATTTCATCAGACTTATTGTCTGGCAGTTTGTATAGATTAGGGGCCATTTCACACATTATGCAAAGGCAACCCAGATTTGCCATTGATTGCACATCCCAGAGGCAGCTGTAGCCAATGTTGGCTCCCCGAAGAGTGTATCTGTATGCTACATGTTTGTTGCTTTCACACTCCTTAATTTTTAGGTGTACACCTATGATTTTAAGTGTTAAGATTTAGGTCTTCCTGCATCCCCTGTGCAGTTGGATTGTGATCTACAGTGGCAGCTCTTACTTTAGCCTAGATGTGTCTGAGCATATCTGACTAACACAATAGCACTGGAGGGACTACTTCCAGGTTTCTCAATTTCTGCTTACAAATTCCAGGGAAGCTTTACAATTATGCTGTAAAGCAGTATCAAAACTACTTGGCCTGTATATGAAAAAAAAAAACACCAAATTCGTGTTGAACAGAAGTAGGTACATTAAAGTAAGATCTTAAATGAAAAATCTGATGAATTTAAACTTGAATCTAGCAAAGAGAATTTCCCAGCAGTTAGGCACAACACTGTTACAGACGATGTTCTGATGAAGTGTGGTAACTAGCTTTTTCTTGCTTCTAGTTCAAAGCAAATCTTGAAAAGAACAAGCAGTGTTTGGAAACGGATAACAAAGAGCTGGCCTGTGAGGTCAAAGTGTTGCAACAGGTTAGATCTGAGTCTGAACACAAAAGGAAGAAGCTAGATGGTCAAGTACAGGAACTACAGGCCAAGGTCACAGAAGGAGAGAGGCTGAAGACAGAGCTGGCAGAAAAAGCAAACAAACTGCAGGTAAAGATCTGAACTTTTTTGTGCATTTTTGGGGGCATAGTCTAATGAACTGACTAGGAATTTATTACAAAACATAATTGTGCACATCTTTCTGAAATGCTCCTGTTGATTAGTACAGATGACAGGAAGGCCTGGCGTGCAATGGTCCATGGGGTCACGAAGAGTCGGACATGACTTAACAACTGAACAACAACAAAGTATTTTGTTATGGCAGTGTGGCATTGGTCCCAGAGTTAAGAGGATGGGGGATGCTGGTAATATCTTGTGTTGCACTATACTCTGGATGGTGCAAGGAAGCACCAAGGAATGGGTTACCTCTTTTCATTGCCCAGGAAAGCAGGGATCATGTGATTAGTGATCTTTGCAGGAAGTTTGGGTCTTTTAGCCCCACCTCCAGTTTCCTTTCCTGCCTTCACCTAGGCAGAAAGTCCTAGCTCTCAGAGCTCTTCCTTCCTACATAGACGCTTAGACTACCATTCTTTTAATCCTTCTGAATATTTTAACAGTGTACCATTCTCCTAGATCCCACTTTCTTTTCACCACTCTGCTAAACAAAAAAATCTTCCCTTCTTCCTTCCCCTCTCCCCTGTCTTGATGGGGCTCTAATGGGAAGGATTCATCTGCAGCAGTTCAGTCTGCAAAAGACAAGAAAAAAAGCGGCTCCAATCATCCATTTAAGGCTAGTCTCCATTTATTGTGCTACGCAGCCTGCCTCCAAATCAAGTTCGCTTACACCACACGATCTCGCTTCTGCCCTGACTGCACAAGTAACCATTCAGGAACAAAAGGAGCAGTAAAATCAGCCCAGCAGGAGTCCAGCAGGGTCATGCGGCAGTGGCAGCAGCAGTGGCTGTTCCTTTGCGGCCCATAGCTTGTCCAGAAATGCAGCTCTTCCCACAGTGCATAGAGCCGCCCTCCAGAACACTGAGAATGGAGGTTTGGAATCTGTACCAGGGGCTACCATCTTACAGGCACAGCAGGAGGCAGCCATTTGACCCACCCAGTTTTCCACACAGAGCCTTGGCTGTTCTATACCTGAGGGAATTTGGCCACCAAACAAGTGGTGGCATTATTGCAACTACAACATCTCATGCCACCTGTCCTTCACCAACCAGCATTCTCCAACTGGCTGGGAAGGCCCTGTGATTTGTTTTTTGACAATGGTGACTATCCACTCTCTCAGCCCACTCCTGCCATGTCTCGGGCCACTCCTTCCTTTCCAGAAGATGCCTTTTTCCAGAAGGTTAAATGAGGGGCGGTATGCGAGATTACTGACCAACTCCTACAGCACCACAGCAAAAGGAACAGGGAAAAGCCCCATATTTCTCAAAAGATGGTCACATCCCATGCCTCCTGATTCCTCCACTTCTCCTCCCCCATCTATCATTCTTCAGGCATTAAAGGAGACAAAAGGGAAAAATGAAGAAAAACAAAGAATAAAAAGAGCAAGTCTAGCAAACAGGAGCCAAAATACAAGCCACTGGCCAGTGTTTCCACTGCAAAGCCACATTCCTCAGAGGATTCTGACCAAGCATCCCCAATTCCATCCACCAAATACCCTCTAGAAGATGAGAACAGTGTTCTAGTTAGCATCCATTCACCCCTCAACCTCTCAGATAAGGAGGGTGAATAGTCAGACTCCGTTCAGTTAGAGGATTCATATAAAGACATTGTTTAACACTGAGGATTTTCTCCCATTACTTTCTAAGACAATAGCATATCTTGGGCTTCAGTCAGATGCACCACTCAATGTACAATACCCTACTACTTCACGCTGAGGCCACATCTAGAGAAGCATCAGTTTTCCCAGAAGTGAAAGCACCAAACAGGGAAGTATCGCTTAGTTTTCAACAAATTGGTCAAGGTTGAGTGGGCCACTCTGCTCCAAGGCAGGAAAAGAGTCAGTGTAGTTCAAAAACTACGCTCCCTTTCCCAGTAGCTAATAAATGACCTCAAGGTCGATGGCCCATAGCAGCTCTTCTGGCTGAAGATTTAGCCCCAAAAGAGGGAAATACTCCACTTGGGGACCTCAACGGAAAATGGTCTGACATTGCTCTAAAAAAAAAGTTAATGAGGCTGTGGCTCTGGCAATTAGAACACCTTAGTTTTTTTGCTAGAGCCTCCCTTCTGTGGAGCGAGGATCTCCTAAATAACCAAGACCTTGACCACAAATCTTTGCATAAGGATCTCCTAAAATTGTATACATCTTCCTTCTTTGTGGCAGATGCCACAAAGAAAGCCCCCACTTTCTCTTCCTGAGCTGCAGCCACTGAAGCTAGATAGCCAGCATGATTCAGGCACTGGAACGCAGATACATATTCCAGAGCAAATTTAGCCACCATTCCTTTTAAAGGGGCCGTCTTTGGGGGAAGGACGCCCTGAGAGATATTTTGTTAGAAACAAAAGACAAAAAGAGCTATGCTGTCCTCCCACAAGGAGGATAAAAAAATTCTTTTCCACCCAACTTTTCCATCCTTTCATCCCAAGAGGGCAGGGGTACAGAGCCAGTGTGGTGTAGTGGTGAGAGTGCTGGACTGGGAGCCGGGAGATCTGGGTTCTAGTTCCCACTCAGCCATGGAAGCTCACTGGGTGACTTTGGGCCAGTCACAGACTCTCAGCCCAACCTACCTCACAGGGTTGTTGTTGTGAGGATAAAATGGAGAGGAGGAGGAGAATGTAAGCCATCTTGGGTTCCTTGCAAGAGGAAAAAAGGCAATATATAAATGCAGTAAACAAACCTCAGGCTTGTGGCCAAATCTGGCCCTCCTGGGATCCCAGTCTGGCCCTCCAGGAGTTTCCCAGATGGCCTTGCCCCCTTCCCCATGCCCCAATCCCTTTCCCCCAACCACCGATAATTTGGTGACTTCCCAATTTTGTGTACTTTTCACCATTCTGAAAGATTGATATGCCCCTCCCTTAGTTACTGGCAGTAAGAGCTTGGAGCTAAAATGTGCTGGCACTTTTGGCTCCAGTCTTTTTGCCTCTGGCCCTACCCAGCACTGGGTTGTGGACCCCAGGAGCTTTTCTGAAATGGCTGACAGAGGTTCAACACCCTTACAATAGGGGCTTCTCTAGATCAAAGGACTGCAGGTTCTTCAAACTGGCCCACTCCCGTTTCTCTTCCAGCTATTGCCCAGTCATCCAAGGGAGGATGCCAGCAATTCCGACTGGGTAGGACCTCTGGTAGGCGGCCCACTTATCTTCTTTCAGTCAACTTGTGAATCCTCCACAAAAGACAGTTGCCTGACACAATTTGAGAGGAGTATAAAAATAGAATTCAGTCACCTGCCCAAAGACAGATTCTACAGTCCATGGCCTCCAAATCCCCCGTCAGAGGGCTATCATATTGCAGGCCATCCGACATCTCCTGGACATAAGAGCGATAGAGCCTGTACCCCTACAAGATATCTTCTCTGGGGGTGTTTTCAATCTTCCTAGGAGTCTACAGAAAGGTGGGGACTGGAGGACCATCCTGAATGTAAAGTACAGCAAGAAGTGTTTTATGTTCTGCAAGTTAAGGATGGGAACCATCCAGACCACTCTACCTGGATGAAAACCTGACAACAACAAACCTGACTGAGGCCAATCTCCAGGTGCCTATTGTCCCTATACACAGGAGATAACTCAAATTTGCCTACAACTACAACCAGCACCAATACCAACCCATGCCATTGGCCTTGCTTCAGTATCAAGGGTGTTCACAATTGATGGTTTCAGTGGTGGGATTTCTATATCTCTAGGAGATGCATCTTCATCCCTACTTAGATGACATCCTGTTCAGGGGCCCCTTCCTAGCCAAGGAATGGATAGACCTGGCAACCATCTTATCCTGCCTAGGGGCCCATGGCTTGATAAATTCCAGGAAGAGCCACTTATGACTATCCAAGAGAATCATCCATTTGGGAGCAGGTAAACATCAAAAGAGACTAATTTATCTGGCCCTAGAAAGGATACAAAGGTTACTGAATGTCACCCACAGTCAGAAGACTGCAGACCTGATCACCCCAGCTCACCTCCTAGGTCTTATGATTTCTTGCATACAGGTTCTTCCTTGGGCACAATTCCACTCCCATCCATTACAGCGGGTGCTGCTCCCCTATCACCAGGACATCACCATGAAATGCCACTGCCTAATCTTCTTTCTATCAGAGGTGAAAAACACTCTTCTCTGCTGGAGACAGATCTCTAACCTCAAGAAAGGAACCCCCCACTGGGACCATCCCATGATAGTGCTAACTATGAATGCCAGCCTCCTAGGCTGGGGTGACCACTGTAGGGACTATGTGGTGCAGGGAACTTGGCCCATGTGGGAAGCTAGTCACAGTATAAACCCTCCCTAACAGGCATGTCTTTGTAGGACGGTCAATATTTTGGCAAAAGCCCACACAAATTGCCAATGCAGCACAAAGTCATGGTCTCTCCACAATGAAGCGGTCCTTATTCTGGAGTGGTTCATACTATACATATCAGCGCAGAAGATGCAAGGTGACCTCAACATCACCATGGACTTTGTCAGCAGACAATACCTTGATTCAGGAGAATGGGCCTTGGACCAGTAATTAGGGCTGTGCATGGCCACCCCGCTTTGCATGCTGCTTTGGATCCTCCAAATCAGGCCTGCTCTGACTTGGACCGATCGGACCCCTTCCACTTCAACTCGGTTCCGAATCAGTGCCATGCGGGTATATTTATTTATTTATTTATTTATTTATTTTATTATTGCATTTATATCCCGCCTTTATTCCTCTTGCAAGGAACCCAAGGTAGCCAACATTATCCTCCTCCTCTCCATTTTATCCTCACAACAACCCTGTGAGGTAGGTTGGGCTGAGAGTGTGTGACTGGCCCAAAGTCACCCAGTGAGCTTCCATGACCAAGTGGGGACTAGAACCCGGATCTCCCAGCTCCCAGTCCAACACTCTTGCCACTACACCACACTGGTATATATGTTCGCGCCCCCCCAAGGAACACCAAGCCCCCCTGCTCCTTTTCATGCCTACAGGCACCCACGATAGAGGGTCAGAGTGCTCTCACCTCCATGTGGCCTCCAGGCCTGTTTCTCTTTCTGCCCATTCCCTTGATATCTAGAGTTCTGAGACTTGAGCAGGCTTCTGTGGCCCCCACACTGGCTGAGGAGACTGTGGCTTTTGAAGATCCTACAGCTGGCCCAGTCCAGCCCCTGGTTTTTCCCTTCAGGACAGACCTTCTCACGCAGGGATCTTTCTTTCACCCATATCTTGCGTTGTTCCATCTAGCTACATGGAAGCTGAGCAGGAACCTCTCATGCACCAAAGGTTGCATGTCAAAGTTGTGGACCCCATCCTATCATCCCGGAGTCTATCAACCATATGGATTTGCAAAGCAGCGTGGAATGCATTCACCTGCTAGTGCAAACAAGAGGCTGTCTCTAAAGCCAGCATCACCGTCCTGCTCTAGCTGGGTTAGACTCTGCTAGGAAAATAAAGGGATGAATCCAAAAGATGAGTCAATTAGGCAGGCAAATAGTCAAGCACAGAGGTATCAGTCCAGTATGGGATCAGTTTAAGGCAGGAGTAGTCAAGATTAGAGAAGTAAAATTTCCAGAAGTTATTTTATGTATAACTTGGGTTGGCTCATAAATGATTATATTTTAAAAGTAAACTTGGTTAGTAAATTTGTAATTATTGTCTGAATAGGTTAGAACTACATTAAATGACAACTTACAGCATCAAGAACACAGGACTCTGTAAAACAAAGACATAGGCTGTGAGGAATGCACAGTGGTGACACTGTGGTGACATGCTGGGAAACTCAGTAAAATATACTTTAGATAATTTTAACAAGGAGTGGAAGAAATAACTGCTGGGAATCTTATAGAAAGGATTAAAAAAAAATTTTTCCCTTACGTTCTACATCTCTAGTCTTTCTATAAAAGTGTTCTTACTACATAGTTTTCAGAAATCATTTTGTGTGGAGTAAAGGCTGGTTAACAATATATAAATAATTTGTCTTAAATTCGACAAGAAAATATTGCATAATCCAAAGCTGTTCAATTTTTCCAATTTTCTGGGAAAAAACGGTCCTCAGGGAAAAAATGGAAACTGTGTTTTCCCTAATTTTTCCTGTTTTTTCCGGGCCTTCATATCTCCAGTCAAGATACAGGCAATGGTCAGAGCACAGTATTACCAGGCAAGTAGGTGGTTTCCTGGTCTGAGGTGCAGCCAATGTCAAAACATGGGAGAGTAGTTGAAGAGAAATGCAGTCCAAAATGCAGAGTCAAGCAGGAGGCCAGAGATTAGTAACACAGAGGTTCAGTCACAAGGCACGGTCAGGGAAACAAAGTCCAGAACTTTGGAGTGGAAAGTAAGACATTGTTCCAGCAGCTAGTAAGTGCTGACTAAAAGCTTATAAAGCCAGAGCTTCCAGAACCTCACCCATGGCTCGGCTACCATTCATTACAGGCCTGCTGGCAAAACTACTTATGAGGAAGGCCTTGCTCCTGAGGAGCCCTCTCCTCTTTAGGAGTCCTTGTTTGCAATCGAGCACTCCTTCACAAAGGAGCCTACAGGCCAGCCTCTTGAAACAACTACACACTTTTGGTGAGCACATACAAAGTTCTGGCTTCACAGTACATACATCTACTTGGCAAGGTTCTTGAAATGTGAAAGCAACTGAAGCACACAACAGTATTTTGCCTCTTGTAATAAGGAGGCTACTATCTGTACAGCTCCAGTGCTGTATCCCTTTCCCTAACTGCTCATTTCTCCCATTTGTGCTGCATTCTGCCTCCTGTCCTGCACCAAAGAGGCAGTCTGAGTTTTGAGAGAATAATTTAAAATGCTGTTAGAGTGAAAATGATTCTGTAGAGATGCACTAGATTAAACTATGGGATACATGACTTTAATTTAACATTACAAACACAGCTTCTAAAAAGCAGCTCAGTCAAAGAATCAGCTTCTTAGAGAAACTGTTGGAAAAAATATCTAAGGAAGTGAAAAAGTAATGTGGGTCATACTGTTTTGTGGTAGGGGTTCATTCCAAGACATTGCAGCCCTTCTGACTCTAAAGCATATATAATCTTCAGTACAAATATTGGAGAGCAACAGGTCATGACTGCAACATACATTGTTGACAAACCTGTACCAGTAATATACTGGAGCAATAGCTGGAGAATTCAGAAAGTGTACCATGACTCTTCTGGGAGTTGCCGTAATATATATCAGGTATCAATCTGTTTTTCTAGTCTAATTTGCTCTAAGGAAAATCAAGTTGTCACTTCTGTTTGAAACCATAACAGAGTCCACTTATATAATATACAAATGCCAAGACTTCCAGAGAATGCTGAAATACTGTATTCTAGCTAATCCCAGGTTAACATAATTGGATTAGATTGGAATGGATTTGTTTGAAGGGCTAGAACTTTAGAATTGGTATACATAAACAAAAGATTGCTCTATGTTTGAGATGAGGCATCAGTGAAAAATCTTACAGAACCTGAAGCAAATGTGATTAAAAGGTGGGTGTGTCTGCTTAATTCCAACTGGATAATTCTAAAATTGCTGCAAGACGAACATCTTGCAAATGGGCCCATTTGGATTACCTTTGAAGATCAAAAGAATGCAATGAATGTTATGTCTGTAGTCATTTTCTAATCTTCAGTGAAAAGTCCCTCCAAGAAAATAGGCAATAGGTTAATAACCCTTTATTGTATTGATAGTTTTGTTTACTCATTTAGTAAATTGAGAAGAAATAGTGGGGACAAAATCGGTGGGGACAAAATCAAATGAGTTTAAGAGAATAAAATTTACATCTGATGAGCATGTTAGGTTGGTCACAAAAACATACTTCCCCCTCTCAACAAATGAAAAGAACATCTGTGTGTTTTAACTTTATTCTATTATTTGAGGTTGTTAGCATTCAGAAAATGTGATGAGATGTTACCAAATAATTTTTATGTGCAACAGTTCTTGTGACCAGCATAACTCCACAATGTGCAATTTACATAGCATAAGTTTGTCCTGTGTGAGTGTCACTTAAACCCCTCTTTAGAAATGTCATAATTCCTTCCATGATAATTTGATAACTATTTGGCCTATTTATAATTTATAGTTCTATTTAATAACTGTTAGGCCTATTTATTAGGCTCCCTTTTTTGCAGCCATGCTACTGAATTTTGGCAGCAAATTCTGTGGGGACCACAAAAAAGGCAGGGGTGGTGGTGGACTGCATGTGGCCCGCTTCTTGCCTACTGGATTTACGATATGCCTTTCTCAAAACAGAGCAGATGATGGCCCTATGGGAAATGTGATTACCCTGAAAGAAAGTGCAGAAGCAGCCATTATCTACTGGTGTCAGCTGGCAACTTTGTTATTATTGAGTGTCAGATTGGGAAATTGAAAAGAAAATGTGTTGGCCAGGTGATGCAATATGATATTCATGAATATGAAATTCTCTTCATAAAAAAAAAGACTGCCCAGGCATTTGTCTTATCTGCATGTTGGTTTAAAAAGAAATAAATCATTAGGGTGTTGTAATGCCCATGTGAATTTACACTTGGCTGTGGCAACTTCCCATATTAACTTGGTACAGATCTGCAACTTGCATAGTAGAGTCATGTGCACAGTGTCTTGCTTTGGAGGCGTTTATTTGTGTGTGTCTGTCAAAGGATTGTCACATGTTATGTTGGTCACAGGTCATTTGCCAGAAAACTTTTTCCCACAGTTTCCAATAAACATCAGCATATATTTGAAATATGCCCATGAAACATTAGCTATGTATATTGCTGCAGATGTATTTTATTTGATTTATAGTGTTAGAGAATGTTATTGTGTAAGTTACAGACAAATTCTTGAGGTTGAAAAACTGTTATATTGGTCACATATGTTAAAACAAATAAAAAGAAAGTATTTAAATTCCCTGTGGAATATACCTTGATTATTCTTGTTAGAAAGATCAATCCAGTTAACACACAAATAGTTTAATGTTAATTCAAATAATATAAACAAATATACAAAATACCATGGGTAAAATCCAACATAAGTACTCTATAGAGTAGACACTATGTTATGTTATGTGGGTCGCTATGGAATTACCCAAATGTGGATAGCCTAGACTCTGCACATGGCTCTGAGAAGTATTTGCCCCTGACAAGCAAGATGCTAATAGATTCTTTGCTTTGCAGAATGAGCTGGACAATGTCTCAAGTCTCCTGGAAGAAGCAGAGAAAAAAGGCATAAAATTTGCCAAAGATGCCGCCAGTTTGGAGTCTCAGCTACAAGATACACAGGTGTGTCTACAACTTTAGAATGCACTTTTGTTTGTTTTTGTTTAGTTACTTCAAATATTTATGGTCCACCTTTTGGACCCCATAAGGGACCCCTACGGCAACTAACTACCTATAAAATTAAAAACAGACTAGGAGTACAATTTGGAGTCATTATACATTAAATCAACAGTGAAGGGCAGAAAATTAATTCAAACTAAAGGCCCAGCAAAACAAAGGTCTTCACAGTGAAGGAATGAATGCTAATAAAAATGGAGGCTTTCAGGCCTCCATACAGCTTTTGAGCATTACATATTACTTTAGTTAGAATTGTAATGGAGAACTAGAAAGTTTAGGCATGATTTCAGGGCTCCTTCCTGTCAAATTGCCCATTCCCTATTAGTTTTCCAGGTATTAAAATAGCTTCATGCTATATACAGATACTAGTTTTTCTTCCCTCTGTTTGATCAGTATTCCCTGACAGAACTGAAGTTTGGGCTAACCACTATGGCTTCTATAATGCCATACAAGTGACTGCTTCACAGGTGATGCCTTAAATCCCTGCCTGGAGCATTGTCTCAGAAATTACCAAGCAAGGGCTCTTAATCTCAAAAGCAGTCCTGAGCCATAGTGTACAGGTAATGTAACCAATGTTTCTGAGGAAGAAACATGGAGCAGCACCCTTTCTCCTTGACCTTCATTCCTCATTGATAAAATTGGAATAAAGGTAACCTATCTTAGAATTATTCTGAAAATGGACTACGATTAAGGGTTTCAATTTTTTGCTCATGTAGAAAATAATGGATCCAGTTCTCCTCTTGCAGTGGTTTGCTCAGACTTTTAGCAAAACTCCTATGTATAATTTTGATGCTTATACTTGTAGGTTGCTTTTGAGGAGTGTTTAATCTTTGATGGATAATAATATAGTGATAGCAATGCCCAACTTCTGCTGTAGTGTACTAACTACATGACCAGCTCTGGCAATTTTAAGTTGCCCTTTTATCTTTTGTGTGATTGCGGCCATTAAAAAAGATTAATGTGATACTGTTCACTCATAATGAGTTGCTGGGATATTTCCTCATTTAACAGGTAACCTTTCTAGCTTTGGTACATTTAATGAACTGCTTTAAGATCTGAAATGTGTCCCATTATCAGATTACACTATGATAAGTTAATGCTTTCAGATCAACCAGCATGAACTCTGCGCCCTTACCCAATGCTATAACATCTCTCGGCAGACAAACGTCCTTTTTTTGAATATCCTCATTATTTAGTATTGAAGGGCAGCTGTATCAGGCAAAGGTCAAGTTCTTTTTGGGCAAATGATAAAACATGAGTGCCTGTTTCATTCCCACAAAAGGAACTGTTGCAAGAGGAGACCCGCCAGAAACTGAACTTGAGTAGCAGGATTCGGCAGTTGGAGGAAGAGAAGAACAATCTGCAAGAGCAGCAGGAAGAAGAGGAGGAGGCGAGAAAAAATTTGGAAAAACATGTGATAGCTCTGCAGTCTCAGGTCAGATATCATGGAATGCACAGGCATTGCATTACTATATACAAAATTTCATCTCAAGCCAGGTTTGGCTGAGATTAGTTTTGACTGAAGTAGCTTTTCCTTAATTTCATTGCATTGTACAAAGTTATAGTGTTTTATTTACCAGTTACCTCAGGTAGACCAGCTGGCCCTTTTAGGGTTCGGTAGAATGCAATACAATACAATACCTTAAATTAAAATGGGCCTAGTTTGCACTGTGGTGGTAAACCTGTATGTGGGCTGTAACACTTCAGTGTGTAGGTGAGAATTTGCATGATTGAATGAGTGCTCTTCCATATAAAATATATTTTAAAAATTCACTGCACTTCTAAAACTGACCTGTCAAAAGGAACAGTGCTAGCCTAGATGCTTGCTAATTTTCTATGTACAGAGAATTTTTTTAAATGGATGAATATTCAGTCATGTGTTCCCCTACCTCCAGCCTGAAGTGCAGTCCAGGCTTAGCTTTACCATCTCAGTAAAGATGCTCAGTAAGAACTAGGCCACTAGGCACATGCATAAAGCATGATGTCGGTCTGTTACCAGGCACAGAAATGTTATAACAACTTTGTTGTATCTATCTTTAACCCTAGCTGGCTGATGCTAAAAAGAAGGTTGATGATGACTTGGGGACTATTGAAGGGTTGGAGGAGAGTAAGAAGAAGCTGCTGAAGGATATGGAAATTCTGAGCCAACGTCTAGAAGAAAAGGCAATGGCTTATGATAAACTGGAGAAGACCAAGAACCGTCTTCAGCAAGAGCTGGATGACTTGATGGTGGATCTTGATCATCAGCGTCAGATTGTTTCCAACTTGGAGAAGAAGCAGAAGAAATTTGATCAGGTATACCACCATTTAAATTCTGTTGCTTTCCTCTTGATGTTACATATGGCAATGAAGTATTTCCCCTGTAGATAATCTTGTAACACAGACATTTCATTCAAACCATCTTTTTAAATGAGCTTCTTTGAGCTGGATATCAGCCATGGTGGGTCCTTTTCATGGTCCATCTGTGAACTCTCGGAATACGTCAATTGGAACATGGGTCAAATGCTCATTGGCTAGTTAACTGAAGCCTTGGTGGGGATCCTAATGCCTTTTTGTGAGAGGATATTGAATTGGAAAGATAAGAATAGTTGCACCTTATCTCTGAGAGATGGCTATATTCAGTGTGGTTGCCCCAAAACAAAGCATCTGACAGGCCAGAAATGGAAAGTATCAAACCACCATGATAAAAACTAGGATGTTAAGAGCTTAATATCACTACGTCTAACCTGTTCCAACCATCTATACTTTGCAATGCTCAGATGCTGGCAGAAGAGAAGAATATATCTGCTCGTTATGCAGAAGAAAGAGACCGTGCAGAGGCCGAGGCACGAGAAAAAGAGACCAAAGCACTCTCCCTGGCACGAGCCCTGGAGGAAGCTTTGGAAGCCAAGGAAGAGTTTGAGAGGCAGAACAAGCAACTCCGGACAGACATGGAGGACCTGATGAGTTCCAAAGACGATGTGGGCAAAAACGTGAGTTGTGTTCTGTTCACGTGATTAGGAATAATGTTGCACACTTCTGAACAAGAACTTTAGTTCTTTTTGTCAACTGGAAGTTTGGAGAGTGGGATACACAGTCCTGTAATGTTCTATACAATGTTCTGAAATAGTGTATGCTTCAACAGCTGCATGCATTATAAACTGCTTAAAACACAAGTGCTTACAGTCCTTAGATTAAATTTGCATGTGTTTGTCCATTGCTGTCTTTGACATACTGTTATATTCAGGAGAGCTCTATATAGTTTCACATTCTCTTCTATTGTAGCATTTTTCATCTGCATGCTCTTAAAAGGCAGACATAAATGTGGCATAAATCATGGATGAAGCACTTGTGCATATGTTCTAGGTGCATCCCACCTAGGGATGGGCGGATTCCCTACCTGTCATTCCGGCCAGGAATCTGCCCTTGGCGGGAGGCAATCCATTCCTCCCCCTGGAATCCTCTTCAGCTGGCTTCGCTCCATGGCAATTCCGCAGAGCCGCTGGCCAGCTCCAAAGCACCAGCAATACGCTGCCATGCTGTATCGCTGGCTGAAGGGTATTGACTGCGGACAGAAATGGCATCCAGGATGCCATTTGTGGCCGTAAAGGTCTTGGTTTAAGCTAAATGCAGCCATTTACAGCTGCATTTACCTTAAACTAAGACGGTTACGGCTGCAAATGGTGTCCTGGATGCCATTTGCGTCTGCAGTCAATCCCCTTCAGTCAGCGATACGGCATGGCGGCTGTATTGCTGGCGCTCCAGAGCCAGAGGATCCAGCCGAAAAGGATTTCGCAGGGAGGCGGAGGTAAGTGTTCTGTTCTGCCACAGACTCCAGGGGGCCGGATTCTTTAGAATCCGGCCTCATTGGGGTCCATGGTGGAATTCTCTGCCATCCCTAATCCCACCTCATTTGTATGAACACCTACAGCTTTGGTATAATTGGGCTTAGAAATTTCAGCATATATGGATTGCATCCATTCTGTTGCCTTAATCAGGATAGCTGCAAGGACGGGAACATCTTTTTTTCTTTTTTTTTTTTTTGGAATATATTTTTATTTTATCCTTATAAATGAAATAAACAATATCCAAATTACCAACAACCTGATCGATACTACAATTTCCCAACAATACAATATTCTGATGAGGACACCACAATAACAAAAAGAGAAGGAAAAAGAAGGGGAAAAAAAGGAAAAGGGAGGAGGAAAGGAAGTGAAGAAAAAAAGATTCTTTCCCCTTCCCTCCCCCTCTTCCTCTCCCTCCCCTTTAAAGAATTAAGTTTAAACTCCAATACCCCCCGGCCTCCGATGCCATTCTATTTTAAAAACTATATCTATAACCTTAACAATCTTACAGTTTAATAAACAACCTTACATTTCAATATCATATCATCAATCTTATATCAATGAAACAGGTCTACAGTTCATTCCCAGTAGCCTTTATTATTATTATTATTATTATTATTATTATTAAAAAAGAAATATAGTGTTATTTAATAATAAAACTTAAACCTTCAACAATCAGTAATATATTTTATATATAAATGCATATGTACAATTACCCTCAAACAATAAATTTAAATACATCATACCATATCTATTTTGAAATAAAAAATATAAAGAAAAGCAAGAAAAAAAGAAAGATGAAAGAATAAACGAATATACGTATAATCATTTATCTTCTGACCTAGCCTGAATCATGTAGACTAAACACAAGCAGTTAACAAAGCTTGTTTAAAGGTTCCAGTTCATGGGGTTGTAACAGAATTCTCACGCATTTTTACGTTCAGCCGTGCCTCCGCCATTTCATGATTTAGGAACTTTTTCATTTGACCTTCAGACACAATACAAAGTGTAGCAGGATATTTTAAGTAATTTTTTAAGTTCATTTGTTTTGCCATATTTTTTGCTTTGATAAATTGCCTTTTATTTGCCACCTCTTTGATGTAGTCTGGAAATAACACAACTTTATCTTGTTTCCAGGAAAGGCTTCCACCCTCTCTTGCCAAACGCAGGGTATAATTCTTTGTGGAGACTTTTGCAAATTGGACTATGATCACGTAATCAGTCCCTTTAGCATTTGGCACACGAAATACCTGCTCAGTTCAAGTAAATAATCAGATGGGATAGGGAGTATCTCATGCAAACATTTATCCACAAAAATAGGCAATTTTACATCATTAGACAGATGTTTAATCCCAATAATACGTACATTGGATCTCCTTGTGAAAGCCTCCAGTTGAGAAATTCTATCAGAGGCATTTTTAAAACAAATTTGTGTCGTAGTTTCATTTCCTGCCACTCGGTCTTCTAGCTCATTAATTTTCGTCTCCATATTTTGCCATGACGCATTAATTAAATCTACAGCTCCTTGCAAGGCGGTGATGGAATTTTGGATTAAATCCAGTCTTTTAGCTTGCTCCGTAAATTGCGAAGATAAAGTCTTTATCAGAGTAAATAATTCCCCTGTATCTTCTGTTCTTGAAACTTTTGACACAGAGGGTGCAGGGGGAGTCAATGCCGGCTCCTTTCTTCTTCTCGGCGCAGACATGTTTCTCTCAAACAGATCTTGCAGGTCCTCAGATGTTCTCAAATATTGTTAACATTTCTTAAATCATCCCTCAGAAGTTGTTGATATTTCTTAAAGCAGGTATTATTATGGAACACGTCAGTCCTGTTTTCTCCTATGAAATAGTCTCAGGACAGCTTTTTGCATTGGTAAAGCTCTGGAGAGATAATCCTGGAATCCAGCCCCTCCCCCCACTATCTTGAGGGGGGTACTTTTCTCCAAGATATTATCCAGATGTTGCCTTGTCCCCCCTTTTAATTCCAGGGGGGAATGAAAAGGTTTTTCAACCTTTTAAAAAGCTGTTTGAGAAAGTTCCCATGGAGCGCCTGTGGGATGCTACCAGAGCGACATTGGTTCCAACCGGAAGTCCTGAAGATCTTTTTTTTCCTCTGTGGCTGTAGGTTCACGAGCTGGAAAAATCCAAGCGAACCTTGGAGCAGCAAGTGGAGGAGATGAGAACACAGTTAGAAGAGCTAGAGGATGAACTGCAAGCCACAGAAGATGCCAAATTGCGCCTGGAAGTGAACATGCAAGCCATGAAAGCACAGTTTGAGAGGGATCTCCAAGCCAGAGATGAGCAAAATGAGGAGAAGAAGAGGCTCTTGATAAAACAGGTACAACTTCTAATAACCCAGAGTAATCATACAGTTAGTTAGGGTTCTGGTGAGCTAAATGTCCCACAAACTAAGGGTATGTCGTTGGATTTTATTCTTGAAGCTGGAATGTTAGACCACCAAAGTTTGCCTGAAGCACATATTTTGTCACACCCAGGCTCCAGATTAAAATCTGTCTTCAGTCATTACAGTTTAATGTTTCCCATGCATACTTGCTGCTTGATTATTCCTTTGAAGTAGCAATAATTGAAACCTTTCTCAAATTTCAGATCTTGTTAGATTTCCACCTTGTCTTACCTATGTTTTGTAGAGTGAGTAAACCAAATAGTTGGGATCTTAATTTGTATTAAATCCGCAATGTGTTGTGATAGTTTTTATAAATTCAGTGTTTGCTGAACTACCATGGCAAAAATGCCTTGGAGAAAGCAGTTCGTGAGCTCTGTGGTACCAGATACTGACCTGGTTCACACATAATGCTAACCCATGGTTTATTTAACTCGTGGGTTGTTGAATTTTGGATAGTTGGGATGTGTGAACCCAGCTGTGCTAGCAAACCATGGTTTGTTAACCACGAACATCCCAGAAAGAAAATCTATCATTTGTAGTTGTATTGTGAGCTCTGGGTTGCTGAAACCATGGCCTGTTACATGTGAACCCAGAACTGTGGGTTGTTTTGCTAGTCTGTAGAGGTGGCGAGTAAGAGCAGTCCAAAAACTCCCCTAGCTGTTATACTTGCCAATACTAGAGTGCCTCAAATGCATTTGGGATACAGGGAGGGAGCAGGTGAAGGAAATGGGAAATAAACCACCTAGGGATTGAGAAAACTATAGTTTGCTCCATCGTCTATCCGACAAACCCTAGGTAGGGCAGGAAACCATGGGTTAATGTTATGTGTGAACCAGGTCACTCTGTGGCAGATAGAGTGAGCCTGGGTCACTAGATTACCTCTCTTCTACTGATAAGAAAGTACAGAAGTGCCAAGTTCCAAGAGTGTGGAAGCAATGGTGGGTTCCATCTTCAATTCTAGGCTTCCTGTCCAGCAATCTTCCTATGAGTTTGGATTGGGATTCTGTTGATTGCTTTCTGGTTGGGATTCCATTCCACTGCCCAGCAGTCTCCCTGCTTTGAACTGACAGAGGTGGTGTTGGGAGACCATCAGATTTACTATTTTGGAGGACTTTCAACATCCATGCTGGTACTTCCTTGTCAGGTGCTGTTCACGATTTGATGGCTGCCATGATGACCGTGGGCCTGTCTCTTGTCCAGTGCATGTGACAGGTCATACTCTTGATCTGGCTTTCCATTCCGAGCAGAGGGTTCCCTTGTCACAGTCAGATCACTACCCTGTTAAGTTTAGACGGGCAATGTCTTCTGCAAGGAACCTGTTGGAATAGCCCATTTTAGCAGCTTATGGATCTGGGTGGTTTCCTAGTGTCTTTTGGGGATCTTTCTGGCTAATAAGGTCAGTGATACTGGCATCCTGGTGGATCCCTGAAATTTAGAGATCACTCAAGCTACACACACAATAGCATTTCTCCAACGTAGGTCTCTTCGGGCACCCACCAAGCTCTCTGCCCTTCCTGATTCTAAGTTTATTTCTTAAGAAATATGGGGTTCAAAAGAGTAATTTTGTGTTTTAGAGCTCAGGCCCCACTTCTGTCTTATACTTTGGTTCTTGGGTAAATTACTTTTCCTTTAGTCTCAGCAATTTTCCTTCTGGGAAATGAGTGTTTTGTGATTGGCCATGCTCACCACGGTAGCCGTTTTATGAATGATCCAGCCTCTCTATGGGAGCAACAACATTCTCTCAAAATTCCAAATGTGTCCACCAATCCAAAGTGCCCTGCTCTAGACAACCTCTCCTGTCTTGCAGAGCTAAACCATCTCCTTGGGGATTTGGGGGAGGGGGACAAAACAAAATAGCTTGGGGCACATCTGACCAAGCACAGGTTAAGAGCTGATATTGGAGCTTACTTTGTGGCAATGGTGGCAAATGAGTCTGTCTACACTGCCACCATCACATCCTCTCTGTTTGGCAGATCTTTCCTGAGAGGTTAGAGACTTGCCACAATCTGGCAAGAGGAATGACATGATAGAACCCTCAGAGGCCCACTGTAATTATTTTGCAGGGTGCTTCATTCATAGGCTTCTTCACATTCAGTCTGACTTGGATCCCATGGTTATAGTGGAATCTGTCCTGGTTGTCACTAGTTATATCTCTTGTCAGTTTTCTTTGAAGGTGCATGTGAATATCATTCCTAGAGAGATGAGACCTTTACCCATCATTCTGGTTTTGGTACTGAAAACTATCTTGGTCACTGGTGTATTGGGAGATGGACAGGAGGACTGTGGCTCTGATTTTCCTGGACCTCTCAAGCAGCTTTTGATATTATTGACAATGGTATCCTTCTGGGCCACCCAGCAGGGATGGGAATGGATGGTTCCAGTCCTTCCTGGTGAGTAGGTCCCAGAAGGTGATGCATCGTCTTTGGCATACAGGGTGCTGCAGTATTACATCTTGCTTCCCATACGCTTTAGCATCTACGTGAAACTGTTGTATGAGGGCATCTGCATATTTGGGCTAGGAGTGGGGTTTTGGAGGTTGAGTATCACGTTCCTTTGTGGGAAATTAGTTGAGGACCACATACCAGCAGTGGGTGGGGCCAAAGCCAGGCGGGGGCAGGACACCCCTCTTCTCTCTCTCTTCTCTCTCTCCTTCCTTCCTTCCTTCCTTCCTTCCTTCCTTCCTTCCTTCCTTCATCCATTCATTTTCTCTCACACACCCAGTCATACAAACACACATGTACAACTCTGCCTCTCTCTCAGGTGCACCCTGGTTGGATATGCATCCACTTGAACACATGCAGCGATCTATGGGGAGCCTCAAGGGTCATGTGTGCAGCAGCTCAGATGCCCAGCTATAGATTGCTGAGTGGACGCTCTGCCTGGCACTCTGGTTGCCTGTCTGAGTGCAACTACTCTCTAGCATCCACACTCAGACAGCCAACCACAGAATGCACCAGCTCGTTACTCGCTCCAGGGAAGATCATAGCAGCAGCCTGAATATTGGGGGCGGGGGGATCAGCAGCAAAATAGGCCCTAGGGGAGGACTGCAGTAGCAGCAGCCCCAACGATAGGGAAGTTGGTTTTGGATTGGCACAACCATTGCTGATCTTCACTGGCAGCAGAGGAGGTTAGTGAGGGGGTACTTAAGGTGTTTGGCTGGCCACACAAGAGACCCCCGAGGGCTGCATGCAGACCACAGGGCTGAGCTGTCGCCATTACATAGATAACACTTACGTCTATCCCTTCTTTCCATCCTGGAGAGGCAGTTGGACATTCTGATATCTGGCATCAGTTTGGATTAGATGAGAGCAAACACATTGAAGGTTAATCCACACAAGATGTTGGTTGTAGTTGCTGGTGAGCTAGGAGTAGGTGTATCCCTTATTCTGAATTGAGTTTCACTTCCCCTGAAGTAGCAGGTTTGCATCTTGGGGGTACGTTTAAAACTTTCCCTGCTTCTAGATTCCCAGGTGGCTGTAGTAGCCTGGACTGTCTTTTTGCCAGCTTCATCTTACATGCCAGATGCACCCTTTTCCTGGAGAAACCAGAGCTAGTTTTAGTCATTCATGTGCTAGTCATATCTACATTAAACTCTTAATGTGCTCACCATGGATCTGTCCTTCAAGTGCAGAAACTTCAGTTTATTCAGAAACTTCAGTTGATTCAGAATGTCGCTGCCTGGGTTTGGCAGGAGCAGAGAGATCAGATCACAAACACTACCAGTTGCCTTGGTAAACAATCTATTTTGATTATTTCCCATAGAAATGCTAGAAAATAATTTAAGAAACTGTCTTCTAAGTTCCCATTTAGGAAATATACCACATTCTTGGCGTGTCTTTTCAATTTGGTATTGTGTCAGAACACATTAAGTTGTTACCTGCTCTTTCCTGGATTTTTGTATAGTTGGATCATAAATTACCTTTTATTGTTGCTTTGAAGAATTAATGAGATCGTACAAGGCCTTATTGTTTTTATTTAGGGAACAGATTTGGCATGAACAAGAGTGCCGGTTTGACCTCAGTACAAGGATAACAATTATGTTTGATAGCTTTTGCCTATGAACAACTTAACAAGCTGCAATATTAGTTTATGCACAGGCGCTGTGGATCAAGGGAGATGGAACATCTCAATGAAAAATTGCTCATAAAATCACTGAGCTGGTGAAAGCATCACTGATTTTAGCCCACATAGTCCTTCAGCATTTTATCTGCTTATATACCCCTTTGCTTGGCTTTTCATTAGGCAGAGTGTTTCTCCTGAAAAACTAATGAGGGTTGTCAAAGGGTTTTCTTTATGGCTTTCTCATAAAGAAACATGGATGCTATAATCTGTATTACTCAGTTAAATACCCTGAATGTTTTTCATGGACTTCATCCATCATTTCAAGCAGCTTAATCTACTTGCTCATTTCTGTTAATTCTGTAGGTCCGGGAACTAGAAGCAGAATTGGAAGATGAGAGGAAGCAGCGGGCTCTGGCAGTAGCATCCAAGAAGAAAATGGAGGCAGATCTGAAAGACCTAGAAGCTCAGATTGAAGCTGCAAACAAGGCCCGTGATGAAGCAATCAAGCAGCTGCGCAAACTGCAGGTGTGCAGAGCAGCCCTACAAATCAGAATGAGCATGATAACCAATCCCCATTTATACTAAAATGTCCACAAACTTCCTTATCACGCTTACTTTAAACAGGAGGGTGGAAGGGAATTGGGTAATATTTTAATGTAACGTGTGAGTAGTATTTATTGAAACTGATATTGTGGGTGTGTGGAGTGGACTCTGGCAGTATGGTTTGCTGGCAAGTTCTCAGAACAAATCTCTTGCTTTTACACTGCAGGCTCAGATGAAAGATTATCAGCGTGAACTGGAAGAGGCCCGGGCATCTAGAGATGAAATCTTTGCTCAGTCAAAGGAAAATGAGAAAAAACTCAAAAGTCTTGAAGCAGAAATTCTTCAACTGCAAGAGGTATGGTGTTGAGCATCATGGATGTTCATGTTAGAAACGGTACCACCAGATTGACGTAATATACCTGTGGTTTGAGGCAGATTTTAATATTTTTATATACTTCGCAGTTTTGGAAAAGTTTCCTTTGGCTTGCAGTGCTTTTGAACTCTACACACTATTTTTTTTTTCATTTTTGAAGCAGCTGATTTGATTAAACACTTTTCAAGGAGCTGATAGAGTCAGGCTTGTGTGTCAAATCCCTTCATGCTAGGGAAATAAGACAGTCAGGGTCCTCATGATAGTTGGGCCCTGGGGTACGAAAGAAGCATATATAGCCTGTGAAGAATTGATTAATGTTGGGTTTGGTGATTTTGAGCATGATGTGATAGCTCTTTATATCATTCTGAAAATAGCTTGCTTGCTGAGGCCAGTGAGATGCCAGTGAATATCTTTTCAGGAGCTTGCTGCCTCGGAGAGAGCCAGACGCCATGCAGAGCAGGAGAGAGACGAGCTGGCTGATGAGATTGCCAACAGTGCCTCTGGAAAGTAAGTTGTGCTAGATAGGCTTTCCATTAACAGCAGGCAGTATGTGATGTAACTCATCTGTGTCTGCAGGTTTTGTAGTGCAAGCTTTGACTGTTGTGGCAGAACCTGATTATTACAAGTTTCCTAGCTAGAGTTTGTAGTGATGGTCAGTGGTCTTCCTCCTCTAGATCCGCCTTACTCGATGAAAAACGCCGCCTGGAAGCCCGAATTGCGCAGTTGGAGGAGGAACTAGAGGAAGAGCAGAGCAATATGGAGCTCCTCAATGATCGTTTCCGCAAAACCACTCTGCAGGTAACCCTTTGTGTGTTAGTTGAACATTTTCTGCTTGTTCCTCCAAGTAAAAAGAGATAACCTAAACAGTTCTGCTTCCTTTCCTAAAGGTTGACACACTGAACTCTGAGCTGGCTGCAGAGCGGAGTACCGCCCAAAAGAGTGAGAATGCACGTCAGCAGCTAGAACGGCACAACAAAGAGTTGAAAGCCAAACTGCAGGAGCTGGAGGGTTCAGTAAAGTCCAAGTTCAAAGCAACCATTTCAGCACTGGAAGCAAAGATAGGGCAGCTAGAAGAACAGCTGGAGCAGGAGGCAAAGTAAGCACAAGGCTCTCAGAAAAGACTGCTTTTAGGAAAGTGAATCATGATTGAATTTTGGGAAAGCAGCTTCCTAACTTGGGAATTAGAATAAATAGTCCTGAATCTCCTTTTATAGAAGTTATTAATGAGACTAGACAGTCATCCAACAAGGGACTGTGGCCCAAGGACTGATGTCCAGTGCAGGGGTTTGAGTGATCTTGAAGTCACTTCCATTTCTGTGTTGGTGTAGGGGGTATCTGGAGTGGGCTTTGTCTCCTACTTGAACAAGAGGCAGGGAATCATGTGACTAGTTTTTTAATACTTTGCCTCCCTGGAATAAGCCCTGCCCCAGTTCCTTCCCTGCCTTGCTCAGGAGCTACATTCAAAGCAATTCAAAGACACCTTGGCCCCTTCAGAATTGGCCTCTTTGCCCCATCCCCCCTGAGCTACAAAACTCCCATGTTGTTCTCCAGATTTCCAATAGAAGCAGAAGCTTGCAGATGTGCGAATTGCAGGGTGCCCCCCATCCTTCTTTTCATCTCCCCTCCAACCCCTCTCCTAGCAAGGGTGTTGTGCAAGATTAGAAAGAAATGGGCAAGTGGGCATTGGTTGTCGTCATCGCTCCATTCAGGTCAAGGAGACTCTGGTTTTCAGAGATAGTCTACTTGACATAAAAAAAACCATGGTTCCTTCCCAACAGAAGCCAGATCCAACATGGCTATGTTTAGCAGCATGGAAACTGTACAGAGGAATTCTTAAAATGCCAATATTCATCAGAGTTCATAATTCTTCTCTCCTCCAAGAAACAATCCTCCACACACATCTATCTACAAAGCCACCTGGAAAGCATTCACTAGATGGTGTAAAAGAAAAAATCCCAGTCACAGAAAAGCAGTCCTAAATGAACTACTAGCCTTCCTGTAGTCAGGCTATAGTACCCCTTTGTGTACATCTAACACCCTAAAGAGATAAGCCATCAGTTTTCTTCAGATCACTCTCCATACACCCACACCTTTGGAGATGCCTCTATGGAACATCATTAATCAGCCCTTCAGCTGTCTGCAGGTTCCTTTCCAAAAAAAGCTGCACAAAGTTGTCCAAACTCTACCAAAGCCTGCCTTCAAGCTGCTAAAATTCAAGTGGCCTTCCTAGTTACAATGCCAGCAGCTCATAGGGTATCAGAAATCAATATTCTCTCTGTCAAGGACCAGCTGTGTATTTTCTATAGGGACAGAAAAAAACCTTAGACCAGATCCCTCCTTCATTCCAGAGGTGATCTCATTATTTCACAGATCTCAGGAACTCATTCTTCCTTTTCTCCCAGAGAA
The DNA here is from genome assembly GCF_057233095.1 of Heloderma suspectum. Lineage (NCBI taxonomy): Eukaryota > Metazoa > Chordata > Lepidosauria > Squamata > Helodermatidae > Heloderma > Heloderma suspectum. The sequence goes on from NC_139459.1 coordinate 230,399,860, forward strand.
CACACATGGCACAAATTGGCTGCGTGCAGAGCTCTTGAAATATATATTCAGTGCACAGCCACATTCAGACAAACAGATAACCTTTCTGTCTCTTTCGATCCTACCTCCTTGTGGAAAAGGTGTCCCCTTCCACCATAGCTCAGTGAATCAAGGTTTGCATCACACTGCTTTTTCATATCCCGGTCTAGATATCTTCCACACCAACAGAGAAAGGAGCATTGGTACTTACTAGGGATGTGCATCAAATTCGGACGAAGGATGAAGCCCAAGCAAAACCAGGCCACTTTGATCTGGTTCTGGAGACAAACGAGGCTTTGTTAACAACTCATGCTTTGGAGTTGTGATTTTGTTTCCTGCAAATAGTATCTTTTAGTTTCATTTCTCTAAAATGCTGAACAGAGGGAGGGAGTATGGTTGAGTGACTGACAGGTCTGCCTTCTAATCCTAACACGTTTTACCAGGGGCTCCAACCACTGTGCTTTGGGGGAGGGGTTGAGCTCAGTTGAGTGTTTCAATAAAATTCTCACTGTCTTCCATTTTCTCTCAGCTGTACACTGGAGCAACTTGGGAGTAGTAGACGAAGTGAAAGGTTCTTGTGTGGTGGACAGGGTCACTTGGCTTCAAGTTTTGTTTGTTCATGGTTTTATTATTTCTGCTTTAACTCAGTTTGTCTCTCAGACTTTTTCTTGCAAAAACTTTCTCTTTGAGATACCCTTTGATTTCTTGATTGGTCTGTGTTGTCTGTGTGTTTCTTTGTGTAGAATTAGGCAGTGAATCCATATTCCCCTCCCCTAGTTAAGAAAAAGAAATTAAATAATTTGAATCTAGTTCCTGTTGTCCTGTAGTTTACTCACGTGAGAGAGAGACAGAGAGATTATTCCCCTATTTTTGTGTATGTGTCTTGCTTTGCTTTCTCACCAGGCAGTTCACCATGCCCTGGTTCTTCTACCTATTGAATTTTGAAAAAAGTTTTTTGTTTTATTTTCCCTGTCATTTTGGTTCCATTCTCTTTTTGTTCCTGGATTCATTTGGTACATTTTGTATTACGTAAGAATTAATTATAGCTTACAGTATATGTATTTATTAGTTTTTCTCCTGAAATTCCCTGTCTTAGGCAGGCAGTTCAGTTCAACAGGGTAGGGCAAGGATGGGATCATGAGATGTCCATTCTTCCATTGCCATCATACTTCACTATGAAACAACCTTAACCTGTTTTTCAAGCATCATAACTTCCCATCCTCTGTACCTATCCTTTTGGTACTTTGCAGGTTTCTTGCCTGGGGACACCACTAGGCTGTCTGTTGTTTTGAGAGTAATGGTCCACAAGGAACGTATGCTAAACAGCTCAAGGCTGCTTCTGTGGGAAAAAAATCCTGTAGCTATCATTGAGTCTTGATCCCTTCAGAAGAGGCAACTTAAAAACAAAATAACAGTACATAGCACAAAGGCCCCTGCACCTATTTTTCTGAGATTTGGCAGGAGTAAGGTCTATTATGCCTGCAAATGTCCAATTCTGACCAAGAGAAAAAAAGTTACAGCCATTTTTTTATTTCCCATGATAGTTAATGGGAGACATAAAGCTTCAGATTTCTGAATCTCAACTTGGGTTTGGTACCCAAGTCAAAATGGACAGACTTTGAATCAGTCTGTGCTGAAGCAGGTTGTTTTCTGAAGTGCCAAATTGAGGTCTGAATCAAATTTTAGAGTCAGTGCACACCTCTAGTATCTACCATGAAAGTTTCTTCTGGTTGGTGTGCGGAAGTATCCAAATGCCATCTTTTACTGCTATTCAGTGGCTGTTGGTTTCCCTTAAGCTTCTTTTCATGGACAATACACACATTCTCATGTCATGGTCTGTGAACACTAAATGCTTCCCAAGGAATCTCCCTACCCTTTTTCCTACTTATTTTTCTGGATAACTATGACTGTCATAAGTTTGTTCATAGTTCAGAACTGGGGCGGGGCTTACTTCAGGGAGGCAAAGTTTGTATGTTTTTTGAACTATGACTAGTCACGTGATTCCTTGCCTCTTGAATATGTACAAGGAGACAAAGCCCAGCATTAATATCTTCCACACCAACCAGAAGAAACTTTCAGATTAACTACCAGTGTTCCTTTCAGGTGGTGTGATTTATTGCTTTGATATTTTTGCATTGTGTGGGAATTGGTCATGTATGTTCCCAAGGGCACCCAATAACTGAATTATCCTTAATAGTGATGATTTTTCTGCTGTAGGCCCATGGAGGAAATAATATATTTTTGTTATGTTTTCATTTCAAAGTATGAAGTGCTTTGCCATTGCTAATGTCCCGCCCCTTCAGTTGCAGCTGATATATACTTGGACTTCTCTGCACTGTAGTATAGAGGCTGGTGTCTGTTCAGTGTCATGGTGGGTGATTCTACTCTGCTGAATTTCCTTAGGGAGAGGGCAGCGGCCAATAAGTTAGTACGTCGCACAGAGAAGAAACTGAAAGAGGTATTCATGCAGGTGGAGGATGAGCGCCGACATGCAGACCAGTATAAGGAACAGGTGAGGAACTACCTGCTCCACTTAGAAGCGTGGCTGTCTTAGCTAGCCAGCCACCAAGAGACTTCCATTGCTAGCCACAACAATTGGTGCTTCACAACACTGCCTCTGCTAGGCACAAAGGGAGGCTCAATAGGCTGTTCCAAACAGGCTGTATCATTCTAGAAAGCTCTGAAAGCAATTCTGCCTCAGTGGCCAGTCACATGGACACTCTGCAGCTGCTCTGAGTTGCATTCAATTGGACCTAGAGCCATGGAAGCCTGTGCATGGAAGCCACCTCTCTTCACTTCTGTAGCCTGTCCAAGCTGCTGGCCTCTTACCATGCAATGTACATCTGTTGCAATTGGCTGGCACTTTAATAGTTGTAGATGAGCATACTGAATGAAGGAGGGCATTTTTGGAACATGCAACTCCTCCCATCCACTCCCCAAGGCAGGGTTGTTTTTTCCTCCTTATGGAGAGAAGAGCCCCACTAAGATTTTCTCCTCTCTTCAGTGAGTGAGCAGCACAAGCAGCCAGCATAGCCCACATTGGCTGTCTTGTGAAAGTGGACAAACCTATAAATAGCCCTGTGGACATGCCCTGGTGAATGCAGAACAAAAAATCGTTAGGTCACTACCAAGAGGTTCCAGATCTTAAGAAGAGAACATCCCCAGCACTACTTAGATCAGGGATGAACAGAGGCTGTAAGCTCATCTGATGTTTCTTATGGATGTTTCCTTGTTGGTGCTTGCTTCTGGTGATGTTCCCTAGATGGAGAAGGCCAATGCTAGGATGAAACAGCTCAAACGCCAACTGGAAGAGGCAGAGGAAGAGGCTACACGTGCTAATGCCTCGCGCCGTAAGCTCCAGCGTGAGCTGGATGATGCCACTGAAGCTAATGAGGGTCTTAGCAGGGAGGTCAGCACTCTGAAAAACAGGCTAAGGTGAGTATTGTGATGATGGAAGGAGGCAGGGGAGTGTGGGCATGTGCCGCCAGTGCCTCCAGGACAGCACAGGAGTGGTGTTGAGGGGCTCATTTGATCCTTCATTTCCAGTCATTCCCCACACACCCCTCTTACTGTAGCCCTGGTTCCTGATAACTTGCTCCTAATGTGGTCCGGTGCTCTTGAATAACCAAAATGGAACATCATCCCTACAGGGTCAGATCATTAGCTCATGTTGTTGCATATGGTGTCTGGGAGTGGGCTCCTTATTAAAGGACACCACTCTGCTCTCTCACCCATTAGTGTCCTGAGCTATATCCACGTATGGACTAGGCAGTTGTAGGCTTAGGTACATTTCTGATTTTTTTTTTAAATGTGTAAAATGATTTTATGACCCTGATTTAGGAGTACTCTGACCATAATGGGGATTTGGGGGTGGGGACACAATTTGTGCTCATGGGGAGCCTGGTGCATGGTGGGTAGCTATATTTCACTAACCCCTGCTAATAACTTTCTCTGTGTATCAAAGGGCTATGTGCTCCAGAAGTAATTTCTTACATCTTCTTACAGGAGGGGTGGACAAATCACCTTTTCCTCCAGCCGATCTGGGAGGCGCCAGCTGCACATTGAAGGGGCTTCCTTGGAGCTTTCAGATGACGATGCAGAGAGTAAGAGCAGTGATATCAACGAGCCTCAAACTGCTCAAACAGAATAGAATGCCCCACTGTGTTGTACAGCCAGCATCCCCACCCGTGTGACTTTCCCTCCATGCATTTGGAAGAGGAGGAAGACCTTATTGGCCACCAAATTGCCTTGTGGCCTTAGACTTGCCTTAGGCAAAACTGGCACAGTACTAGGTCATGCATAGCAAGTCAGCCGCAGCATACTGCTGTTTGGCTTTGCCATGTTGTAACCTGCTTTGAATATAGGCAACACTGCTTCTTATATGTATTAAAATGTCTCTGTTCAGTGCTTTCTGTTTCGAGGTATCCATTGTAAAGCCATTTTCTAGGGCATCAGGTGATTGAGGATGCTCCCTCTGTCCCTTCTGATATGCCATTCCCAGGCAGCTGGCTCCGCCTTTTTCTATGCATGCTTAGTTGTACAGCAGTGGCACTCTATTTCTTTTGGTCTCCTCAATCCTGCTTCCTTGCAGGACCTGATTGTGCCCTTTCCTGTCATTCTATAATGGACTTAAAATCAACTCATTGACTGTGAAAATGCCCTGAGGGGCTTCAGGGGGAAACCTAAAACTGAGAGTAGCATCATTACTAGTTTCATAACTAGCCAGGTCTTTATGCTACTTAATGAGCACTTGCCCTCCATGAGCCACTTCTGCCTCCAGATCTGGTTGCTACTATGTCCTGGCAGAGAGGCCAGATAGGATACTAACCATTTTCCAGTGCTCTGCAAATTGGGATAGCCTCAGCATGGAAAATAGATTACTCCCCCCACCAGCAGCTGTGTTCTTGCTGGGGACAGGGGTGTTAGACTAGAGCTGAAGCTCTTGCCAGCTATCTTGATGCCCATCAGTGTGCCTGCCAGAGGATAACATGTGGAAACTGCCTGTAAATGGACACGGCGGTGGAGCTACCCTCTCCCTTTTTTCACTTTCATTTGGACAGTGTTAACTGCACCTAGCTAGTATCCTTTTGTTTCATAGCTGAGAACTGATATTTACAGAAAGTGCCTTAGACACTACAGTACTAAGACAATGTTACATATATAATTTGCCTATAACAATGATTTAATGTATTAATTTTTGTTCTCCATATCATGTTACACCTCTTCTAGTCCAAGTGGTATTATTGATATTCAGTGATAAGGATAAATCAGTGTTAACTATGAAATCTTGATCTCTTGCAACATGCTTGAAAAATATTTTTCTTTGGTTAAAAGCTTTAACATATGTTACAAAGCTTTTGTTTTTGTGCATTTGGGTATTAATCATAACTGGCTGTTGACCACCAGGCATCTGACTGCAAATACCTTGTTTCTTTGTATTCCCATATTTCTAGACAATGATTTTTGTAAGACAATAAATTTATTCATTCTAGAGACTCATTAATGCTTAGGTTGTTTGCTTGGAAGGAGATGCTTTCACACTTCTACACTCAGATAGAAATTGCCAAATGTTCAGGTTTGGGCCTGTTTGTAATCTCATGGGATTCAGACCATCTCTAAAGACAGATTGAGGAACTACAGGAGGATTTCTTCAGTACTGAATTCCCCTCAGATCTCATTGTCAAATGATAGGTATTTAGTTATTTCAGTAATTCATTTTGTTGTGTTTGAAATTATCTACTGGCATTTGTGAAAAACTGGTGGGCTGAGTTTGGCAGCAACACAGAAAGCAAGGAAATTAGGAAAGAGAATAGAAGATGCAGCACGAAGAAAAAATGACTGATGTATTTCACACATTGGGTTATATCCAGATTTAGTAATAGTAAAATCAGTGGTAGTCCTTACTAACTTTGTCCCCTAAATTTCAATGAACCTAGTCAAAGTATGAGTAAATCTGGATCTAACACTTTAAGCATATAAAAGTTACGAGAGAAGTGACCCCAAACCATGTATCTTAGCTCTGTTGTGCCCAGTCCTCAGTTGCTCCATATAGAACAAGGGTGGGCAACTTTTAGGCCAAAACATCTGTAGGGCCACAACTCTCCATCAGGCCTAGCAAACATTGCCAGTGCTGAGGAATGAAAATGTCTGGAGGGGTACAAGTTGCCCACCCTGGTATAGGACAAGCATGAAAGGTTAAAAAAAAAAAAAAGTAGTTGGGTTTCTGTGCCCAACTATTTTCTTAGGAAGGTTAACAGTGAAAATATAGGGCTACATAAAACCAAGATTTGGGGGGAAAATGGACTGACTATGGATTGACATAGCAATAAGATTCAGTGGGTGTACAATCTGTGAAATAGTAATAGCCATAAAGAACTAAAGATAACATTTTTTTTTATACAACTTAGTTCACCTTTAGGTGCTTCTGTGAAACAAGATGTTCTCATCTTAACCAATACTGCATTCTGTGGATGACTAGACACATTCATTTAAAGGGATTTTTAACCAAGGTGCTCAGGGCAGAATACCACTTATGGGAGCGTGTTCATAAATACTTTTTTAAAAACCTGATAAATTACAAAGTGTTTAGATTACTCTATTTATTAGCCGACCATCTGGCCGGCTACCGGGCTAGTAGTGCTCTGGCCAGGTGTGTAGAATGCTAAACTAAATGGGCCTCTAGATTGAGTCATTGGGTTAAATCCAATGGCCAACTAGCAAAAGTGCAACAGATCTTTCTCCCTCTCCCCTGCCATCCTTCATGCCACCCTGAGATCTGCACTGGAGGGTTTGCCAGCCCTCCAGAGCAAATGTTAAAGGCACGTGTGGGGCTGTGGGGGAGGGAATCTTCTTGTCCCAATTCTTCTGACTGAAACAGTTCCATCAGCAGAGTGACACCATTGGATCCAATCCAGTGTATGTTTAAATGTTCTACATTTAATTTCCATGCCATTTCCAGCCAGCAGCAGAAAAATAAGGTATTCGGAAAGCAAAAGTGATCAATCTGGTCACCTTGAGGGTTGAAATTACACATGAAATAAAGCTCTCCCTTGTTCAGTCTTGTATGTTAAATAGCTTAAGCAAGGAAGTTGTCCCCTCACTATTTGTTGCGGATTGCTCCATCTCTGACTACTCAGATGTACCAATTGGTCTGTTCCATCCTGCTTCAGTCTCCCTGAAGGACTCAAAAACAGCCAGGCCTGAATCAACTTAAACATGAGCTCTAGGTATGCATTTTTTCCAGCACAATCACAATCTACTACAGGATCTTATTATGGCCAAATGTATAATAGGGCTCCTGCAAGGACCTGATGAACTCATGGAAGAGGGAGCATAGCACATCAACAGTTAAGGGTCAGCAGTAATACAAAGGGGTATGTGTGTGAGAGAATAAACGTACATTTTTCGTTGTACCTTTGTCAAGCAAGTCTTGAAAATAAGGACTACCTGCCAGAGTGCAATTTTGAGAAAAAGGAAACTGGTTCTGTGTAGAAACGTATTTGAACGGTGTCAGTACAGTCCATCTCAAGTAAAATGGCTCCCCAAGCATTCCCAAGACTTAAGCACAATGTAAAATGGCTCAAATCCTCACCCCTAGTCACTAGCCATTAAAGTGTTTTAGAGGTGTGTTTGATTTGTTTTACCACAACTTTTGGCCAAAGGTAAAAGGGAGTAGTTCTGTTGGCTATACAGTATGATTTAAGATGCCTGAAACAGAATTGTCAGCCTTCAGTAGTGGGCCCTGCAACCCGGCAGTGTTATGCTCATCAGGGTACCAGCCACACCCTCCTGCAAGATATTCCATTCTTGTTTTTCCACCCACAGATACTCTGCATTCTGTTGCTACTGAGCATGCTCAATCCTCATTAAGTTGTGTTGGGGGTTCTCTGTAAGATTTTTTTTCCCTTGAAAATGTTTTCTACCTTTGCAAAGATTGCGGTTTTTCTAAGCCTACCAATACTTCCCTTTTGTATATATGGATGGTGCTGTTTTGGCTACTGAAGGACTTGTGGGAAATGAATTTGCTATCAGTATATAGGACCTTTGCCTTAAGAACTTTTTACACTGAATACGTTGGTGAAAACATCTACATGTACAATACTTAGAGCCAGCAGGCTATCACTTCATCTACTTTCCTTTAAACAATTATATTCCTTTCTGCAACTTAAGTATAAACAACTATGGATTTTATTTACTCTTGGAGCAGTACACTTGTGGGAAAATAGCTTTGCATTTGAGAGACTTGAGCGTAATGGACATAGCACACTTTTGGGGGGCCTGATACAGAACCAGGGCGTGACCATCAGTAAGAAAATGGTTTGAGTTGCTGCACCAAAAGCAGCTGACTTATGAAAGCCTCTTTACATATATTAGTCCTGGGAAATACTTTGCCAGAGGAGTCAGTGCAGTAGCAATTCAGTGGCAAGAGGGGGCAGTGCTTGCTCAGTAAACGTCATATTAGCTGGATTTGGTAACAGCTTGTTAGAACAGGTGTGTCTAGTATCTCTTTCCCACTTCACATTACCTGAGCCTCACTTAGGATCTCCAGCAACTTCCCTATTATAAGATAGGGGCAGACCTCTGTTTCCACTGGAATCAAAAGCTGCTCATTTCTGCATGACCCTGTACCCAGACATGGGTGGGGTCGTGTCAAATGTGTTGTGCCCATTAGTGGTGGTGGAATTTACTCCATGAAATTTCTGTGAGCACTGCAACCGCTACAAAAACACATTTTCTCTACAATTGTGTATCCCAGGGATGGGATTGTGTGGTGGAACAAGCAGCATTTAGCTGCAGATATTTTGTCATAGATCAGTTAAATACCACTGCCCACAAAGGTTCACCTTACATATGGGAAAGAGCTGGGCCTTAACATTATGTAGTTTGAAACACTTTATTAGACAGGCAAAATTCAGGCTGAAGAGGAGGCTCTTTGTCCATTTTAGAGTGAGTGGCGGAACAGAAGTCTGCGTCTCATAGCTTTCCCCTCAGAATGGGTATAATTCAGTAACTTAATTTTTATGCAGCCGTCAACTTCCAAACCTGCATTCCATTTTCCGTATCATTCTTACATCTTTTTTCAAGCCCGATTTCTAGTGGGGTTTCTCCCCCCCCCTTTTTTTTTGAAAAATGCAACTGCAGCACCACTCTGTCCAGTGGCAACAGGTAAAGCACTACTGAGGGTTTTTTTTCCTGCAAGTGGCCGTTTCTTCCTTGTCCCTTTTCTTTTAAAAAGGCTTCTGTTCAGGCATCAACAGTCACTTCATGTTTATGGGGAAGATGTGTATATACTTCAATGCCTCATAATAACAGACTTAGACAATAACTTCTCCCAACAACAGCTGCTAATTTTATTGGGGTAGGGAAGGTGCAGAGTATTCCAAGAGATAAAGGTAACTTATGACTCTACTAGAGGTGCACCTTCCCAGGCCACCAACCCCTTGGTCCTTCCCACATCACCCTAGCCCAGAAAACAATTGGGGAAGAAAGACCCAAGCAATTAGCCTTTCCCCTTACGGTTCCAGGACAGCTTGCATGCGCTTAGACTTTAAGGCTTGGGAGAGAGACAACTGTCTTAAGGGCCCATGATTACTTCACAGTCTATTGTCAAAGCCAGTTCTAGGGAGCTAGTTTTGCTCTCTCAGCCATCAGTTAACCTTGTAGGTAGCACTAGGGTGATGGACTGGTCAGTTATTGTTGACATGTGCACTCCAGTATATGCAGCTATACCCCGTCCCCTCTTCGGCTATCTTTGTGGAGGTGAGGGAGTAGCACTACACTCAAATGCTGTGGAGGATGATGGGAGGTGTTGCTCATTTGTACTGAAAGATCTCACAAAAAGGTTTCAACTTCTGCTGAAACCCTTTTTACAAACCAACAAACTGGATTTAAGCCCTTAGCTGTGCAAAAATACTGGATCTTCTGCTCAGTAAAGCATGGTATCTACAGGAAGAGGATGCAAGTGCCTCTTGCCCCAGGAAGAGGGTGCAAGTGCTCTTCTCAGTTAGTAGAGTACAGCTAAACCCTACCAGCAGAAGCTGAGAGCTCTAAAAGTCCAAATACAGCGAGGAACTAGAAATGCAGCCCCCCCCCCCCCACTATTACTCCCAACATGTTAAAAAGGCAGCTTCTAAGAATTGTTTTGGTCATATCACCTCCACAGCCAGCTGAGTATCACTTTCATATTTATTCTGTACTAATGGATAGTCACATCTGCAGGAGAAAACTTGTGTCATTTCCCTTCATAATGAGAAGAGCTTGCGCCACCAGCCAAATGCAGGTATCTAAAGCCACCCAAACAGTTCTGCTTCTCATCTGCAACATTATTCATCAGCACAAGTGTGCAAAGTGGGCTCTTCTTTGTGCAGTGACACCAGCATGCACAGAAATACCGGGAATCAAAGCACAAAGCATAGCTAGAAACATCTTTTCTGCAAAAGCCAATGTGTCCACATTAAAAGATCTTTATTTTTGGACCATCTCTCTTGTTAAACCACAGGATGGCAGTCACCACAGAAATCTGACACACTGTTCTAGGGAAAACATGCCTCAGAGATTCTGAATAAATAAAGCTACAAAGCCCAAGTTATGTACAAATATCTTAGGCAAAGGTATGTTTACAAACCTATGTACAGTAAAACAAATGTAAACAGTCAATGCAGCAAAGGACACACAGGAAAAGGACTGACAAAATCCAAGCTGTGAGTGGCAATTTGCCCCTAGCCTGCCCTAGCTTTGATTCCCTTCTTCCCTTGCTCTTGGGCAATTCACACTAAACAGCCAGAGCCCCTAACCACAGCTCTCTTGAAATAAAATAGGCAAAGCCAGCTGCATAAGATGAAGCTGACTGAAAAAGAATTGCTAAATGTGGGGTGTTTCTCCATTTTAAAAACGATCCGCTTTGGTGAACAGAGACATAATTGCACAACACGTACATTTCTTCTGCTCCACATAGGAGATGCCACATCTAGATATTCTCCGTGGCCCACATCCCAGATCTTTTATCAGGAGTGCTGTGTCAGGTACTAAGACCCCCTCATAGTTTCATTGGGAGTATGAAAGGTCCACACAGGTTCATCCTGCATCCGAAATCCATCAGCTGGCCAGAGAAGTTCTAGGCCTTCCCTGACCTCCCTTGAACATGAATAGACTCATCCAGAAAAGAGAAAGCACAGGGATCTTGTGTAGCTAAGTGCAAGGTTTGCAGAAAAGGGGAGAACTGTGAAAAATTGGGGAAGTTGCTAAGGGGTCATCCAGCATCAATGCAGGCCCAACTTCACCAAGGAAGAAAATGGGGGAGCGGGGAAGGAAGGTGATTTGGGCAAGTGCAACTCCAGCATCCTGTGAGACAGACATCAGCGGTGACCACGTTAAAGAACGTCCACGATGGAAATAGAAGAAAATAGACTGTATTGACATAAGGAGTGCTGTGTGTGTGCTGGGTTCTTCTCCGAGCCGCTTCTGGGTGATGCAGCACCCACTCAGCTCCAGCAGGGGGCACTAACGGAAAAGTATCGCTAGCAGCTCTTTTTCCTTGTTCCTTCAAGAACTAATCTCAAGTCTCATCATGGCTTTGCAACCCATTCATACGCTCAGAGGGAGCATGCCTGGTGCTGACGATGGTCTGGACGCTCCTAGACCTGGTGGTGGGCCTTGGTCAAAGCCGTTGACTGCCCTATAGAACAATGAGAGAAAATGGTTAATGAGTGGTACTGACAGGCAAAGCTGCACTTGCAGCTCCACTCCAGCAATGGGTGCAAAGCTGAACCCTAATTCACAAGGACTATCTTCCAAAATGTCATGGGAGAGGGAAGTGCTGTGGTAACAGTCAAGGAAGATATGCTCAGTGTGCACAGCTGAACTGGGAAAATCCAAAAAGACTGTTAATCATATGTTGGTTTTAATTTTATAACTGCATACTTTTGGATCCTTAATTGCAGAAAGAAAAGGCACAAATTTAAAAATAAATAGGAGCCTCTGCCTTTGGGCTGTCACCAAGTGACAGGACTGTCTGCTGATCCACAGATACACCAAATATACCAGTCCAGTATAGTGTGTTGCTTCAGCCTTAGTAACACCCCACCCCCAGCACACATATATATAAATATTCAATTTTGCCAACTTCTTAGAAAAGCTCTAGCAAGAGTTCTACCCAGACTGGAGGGTGCTCATTTGCTCCCTGCCTGCACATATATACCAAACCAGCCTCCATTTCCATCACCTTGCCCCTTAGATCCAGTCCCCATTTGATACAGGGCACAGAGCAACTGGATACAATGACTGCACATGGGCCAGAGCCAAGCTGCATGGGAATGTGGCAACCTCTCCTGCCGCATCCCAGAACAAAAGCAAACATGAATTACAAAAGGACTAGCTGGCTCACAGACACACCAACCCGGTTCGCAGATCAGGATAAGCCACCATGGGCTCTGAGACATGCACCAGATGACATTGTAAACATGCAAGCCGTGGCAGGGGCATACCACAGAAGCAGGGTGCCGTGGCCTATTTGAGGGTTAAACAATCCTCAGATGACCTTCCATGGCTTGCATGTTCAAAATGGCAGCCAGCATACATCTTAGAGCCACACGGGTAAATTAACCCAACGTGACTTATTGTGACATGCGAACCAGCCCACCTTCTTTCTTAACTATGATTTTGTGAATTGTGGCATATAAAAGTACAAGAGTTGGGAATAGTGACATTCAGCATTCAAAAATTCTAAATCAAGAAAGTTGTGACAAGTGTTACTGAGTTAGTAAATTCATTATTTGGGTGCTCTACTCTGTTTTTCCAATTACCTGGAATTCCCCTAGATTTAGAGACAAGTCTTTGTATGTGGACAGAAAGTTATGCTGGGAGAATAGGCTGGGGATCCACTGGGAAAGACATAGAAAGCAAGTTGCATTGCCTAGCCATTACATGCTCCATCCAGATTATATCTGGTCAGAACAAACTGCCTTTGTCTTGAACATTTTTTGAACTACCTGTGGTAGGCTCATTTTTGTAAATATTAAGAGTTTGAGAGATGCCAGATTCTGCACTGGAAGCTGGATTCCAAAGCTGCAGCATGATCACCACCATACATAGTTCTAGGATCCCAACTACACACAGGTACAACAATTTTGTAAAGCACATTGTGACTGGGTTTGGATGACACAATAACCCACAATGGGCTAAATAAGCCATGGTGGTTTATTTAACCCATCATGGGTTATGTCAACTGTAGGGTATTTTTTAATCCGTGATGACTTATTTGGCCAATATAACCCATGGTCTGTCAAGTGGGTTATATACCCCATGGTGGGTTATTGTGTCATCTGTCGGGCACTCTGGGTTAATTGGCTCGCTCGCTTATACGGTTGGGCAGCAAGAGCACTTCAGATCGCTGCTGCCGCTATATTCTTTCCTGGCGTTCTCTGTGGGGTGAAATGCACAACTGAGAGCACTTACAGGCATCCATCCCAGCAATGTCGGGGGTGGGGGGGCAATGCACAATTGCATTTTAGTGCTATAGGAGTATTAAAAGCACTTAAAGGTGTCTGTCTTAGCAATGTGTATGGGGGGGGGATGAGCACTTTTTAGATTTGGAGGGTGCAGTGTTTTTGCTCTTTTTGTGTGACCGCGCGAGGTTTTGATGGTTCATTGTGTGCCTCCTGTCTAGGGGAGGCTGTGTATGATGTTTTGTCCAGATCCTGCAAAATTCCAGAGCTTTACACCTACCACCCCCTTCTGATGCTGGAAGTGCTGAATTAAGCCCCTGTATGTTGTCAATGGGTGAAACAGCACCACTGCTCAGGTGGGAGGACTGCAGCAGGACAGGGGAATGACTCAGATTACGCATAGTAGCTTAATAAGCTGTTCACAGTAGCTTATTAGCCCACAGTAACTTATTAGCCCATTAGGGGCATCATGGACTATTTCAAAAATAAACTACTGTGAGTAGCTTATTAAGCTACCATGGCCTAAACTGACATCCAAACGCGGCCTAACACTGTAGAGGAAACTAACTCCTACAGAGCCTGGAATCTGGTGACCAATATTCCCAGATACCCTCACAAAGTGTTATCCACAAAGCTCACATACAGCCCTCTGTGCCTGATGTTATTTCTAGTTTGCAATTGGCTTCAGACACTTTTTGAAACAAAACAATATTTTGGCTTGGCCTGATGCTGAAAATAAAATCTTGTCACTAAAATGAACCCTGCTAAAGAGTTATTTTAAAAATATTCTCCCAATCACATGGCTGGTTCCATGCTGGATATGGGGTATTCCTGTCTACACTGCAGTTGGAGACTTGCATCCTAAATATGAAAATGCACTTGGCACTGAACAGAGTAGAATCAATAGAGTTAGCCTATCTTGGTCAGTTGTACAGTTCTGCATAGCAGGTACCTAATGGATTCCTGGGGCAACTGGATTTTTCCAAAATGAGCTAAATAACAGTGATGTAAGCCTCCTATCAAACAAGACAGATTAATAGTTTCTTAATTGCTGGTATTCCAAGGCTAGCCTGAGGCCACTAGGCTGGCTCACTAAAACCATGAGAAACTACTAGGCTAGCCCAGAAGGACCAACCAAGAACTGTGGCACAAAACTGCCCAAATCCAAGCCATCTGCTGAACTGCAGCTCTGATATAATAGGATCCTTCTGTATAGATTGTCCTAAACAGTAGATAACTGTTGAAGCCAGCCATTTCTAGCAGACCTAGGCTGCTGATGTCCCTCACATAAAACCTCCCTCTGCCTTCCTGATGTTACAGCAAATGTTGCATCAGTATGGGGAGACAAAATCTCTCCAGGGCCCTCACTTGTGGCATACCTCCTTTCCTCAAAATTAGAAATCACAGCCTGTGTCAGGGAAAAGATGGAATGATTGGGGGGATGGGACAACATCCTACAGCCTTTCTCCTCCATTTTTATTGGGAAAAAAATGGACATGAGGGAAAATTGAAAAGACACTCATAAATTATTTTCTTTTAGAGTGATTGAAGTGCTTAAAATATTGTGTTAGCTAAACCTTACTCTTTCAACATACTTTCTAATCTACAAAACTGGCAATTGTGTCCTGTAGACACAACTCTCAAAGCCTGCATCAGATTCCTCCCACCTTCTGCAGCATGTGAAAGAAAATAGACTGTTAAGAAATGTGCACGCCAAATGATGAAACAAATGATGTTTCATTAACAAGCTAACATGCAAAGGAGTAGAAAAGCTTGTTTTAATCCATGCAAACCTTCAGTTTACTGAAGTCCATGGAGAAAAAAAAGAAGGTACGGAACTGAAATCTATTCACCTTCCGAAATATATTCTGATTGTGATATTTTCAAGGATATATTCTATTTTTCAAATTTAGTTTTATGTGCTTTATAGTATTTTTACCCCACCTTCCACAATAGTCTGCTACATGATCCTTACTGTGTGTACGATAATGACTAAAGAGTTAAATGTTATTAGAGTTTTATGTTCTTATAAAATTAGCTCAATAGCCAGATTTATTGATAGTCTCAAACACTGATCTATTAGACTGCAGAAACTCATTATTTCTTGATTATGTCCTTTGCAGCCAAAGATGGAGAAGCTCCATAAAGTCAGTAAAAACAAGACCTGGAGCTGACGGTGGCTCAGATCATGAGCTGCTTCTTGCAAAATTTCGGCTTAAATTGAAGAACGTCGGGAAAACCACTAAACCGTTCAGGTATGACCTAAATCATATCCCTGATGAATATACAGTGGAGGTGAGGAATAGATTTCAGGGATTAGACCTGATAGACAGAGTGCCTGAGGAACTATGGACAGAGGTCCGTAACATTGTTCAGGAGGCAGCAACGAAATCCGTCCCAAAGAAAAAGAAATGCAAGAAAGCAAAGTGGCTGTCTGATGAGGCTTTACAAGTAGCTCACGAAAGAAGGGAAGCGAAAAGCAAGGGAGAAAGGGGAAGATATACCCAACTGAATGCAGAGTTCCAGAGAATAGCAAGAAGAGACAAGAAGGCCTTCTTAAATGAACAATGCAAAGAAATCGAGGAAAACAACAGAATGGGAAAGACTAGAGATCTCTTCAAGAAAATTGGAGATCTCAAGGGAACGTTTTGTGCAAAGACGGGCATGATCAAGGACAAAGAAGGCAGGGACCTAACAGAAGCAGATGAGATTAAGAAGAGGTGGCAAGAATACACAGAAGAACTATACAGGAAAGATCTGAATGTCCCTGATAGCCATGATAGTGCGGTCACTGAACTTGAGCCGGACATCCTAGAGAGTGAAGTCAAGTGGGCCTTAGGAAGCATTAGTAACAACAAAGCTAGCGGAGATGACAGTATTCCAGCTGAGCTATTTAAAATCCTAAAAGATGATGCTGTTAAAGTGCTGCATTCAATATGCCAACAAATCTGGAACACTCAACAGTGGCCACAAGACTGGAAAAGGTCAGTTTACATTCCAATTCCAAAGAAGGGCAACGCCAAAGAGTGTTCAAACTACGGCACCATTGCGCTCATTTCACATGCCAGCAAGGTGATGCTCAAAATCCTACAAGCTAGGCTTCAGCAGTGTGTGAACCGAGAAGTACCGGAAGTACAAGCTGGGTTTAGAAGAGGCAGAGGAACTAGAGATCAAATCGCCAACATTCGCTGCATCATGGAGAAAGCAAGAGAATTCCAGAAAAACGTCTATTTCTGCTTCATTGACTACGCTAAAGCCTTTGATTGTGTGGATCACAACAAACTGTGGCAAATTCTGAAAGTGATGGGAGTACCAGACCACCTTACCTGTCTCCTGAGAAACCTGTACGAGGGTCAAGAAGCAACAGTAAGAACCAGACATGGAACAACCGATTGGTTCAAAATTGGGAAAGGAGTACGACAAGGCTGCATATTGTCACCCTGCTTATTTAACTTATATGCAGAGTACATCATGAGAAATGCCGGGTTGGATGAATCACAGGTCGGAATTAAGATTGCTGGGAGAATTATCAACAACCTCCGATATGCAGACGATACCACCCTAATGGCAGAAAGCGAAGAGGATCTCAAGAGCCTCTTGTTGAGGGTGAAAGAGGAGAGTGCAAAAGCTGGTTTGAAACTCAACATTAAAAAAACTAAGATCATGTCATCTGGCCCTATCACTTCCTGGCATATAGAAGGGGAAGAAATGGAAGCAGTGACAGATTTTACTTTCTTGGGCTCCAAGATCACCGCAGATGGTGACTGTAGCCATGAAATTAAAAGACGCTTGCTCCTTGGGAGGAAAGCTATGGCAAACCTAGACAGCATAGTAAGAAGCAGAGACATCACCTTGCCGACAAAGGTCCGTCTAATCAAAGCTATGGTTTTCCCAGTAGTAATGTATGGCTGTGAGAGCTGGACTATAAGGAAGGCTGAGCGCCGAAGAATGGATGCTTTCGAACTGTGGTGCTGGAGAAGACTCTTACGAGTGCCCTGGACTGCAAGGAGGTCAAATCAGTCCATCCTAAAGGAAATCAACCCTGAGTGCTCATTGGAAGGACAGATAATGAAGCTGAAGCTCCAATATTTTGGCCACCTAATGCGAAGAGAAAACTCCCTGGAAAAGACCCTGATGCTGGGAAAGACTGAAGGCAAATTGAGAAGGGGACGGCAGAGGATGAGATGGCTAGATAGCATCACGGATGCGGTGAATATGAACTTGGGCACGCTCCGGGAGAGAGCGCAGGACAGGAAGGCCTGGCGTGCTATGGTCCATGGGGTCACGAAGAGTCGGACACGACTGAACGACTGAACAACAACAACAAGCAGTCTGAAAGAAGGGTAATTGCTTGCGGGGTGTTTATTTATCCCATGTCACCCCTACAGGTCTTTTGTATTGTTTCTGGGTAATGCTGACTGTGGAATGGAGACTGTTTCAAAGCCCAAATAATAAAGACTTCCTTTTGTTTATTACACTGTTGATGATTTTGGTTTTAAATTCTATTTTTGGTCTTATTTTTCCAACTGGCAAAAACCTAGATATGCTTAAATATTGTAAGGATCAGCAGTTTGCTGCTCAATCTCTGTGGTATATTTGTAATTATTGATTGAATACAACTAGTACAACTTAGACATTTATCATTTTAAACTTCATAAACATATCAAACAGTACAATTCTAAGTGCTAACATATATCATGATTTTATATTAAAGTAAGTTTTGAACTGATAGAAATGCATGTGTTTAATTTTGTCCTCAAATTTCCTTTTTTCCTGAGGAAAAAGGTGGCACAGAAGCTGTTTTTTCATGGCTCCAATTCCCACCCACCCCTTTGCCCAAGAAGTTATAGATCTCTGTATAGCACACATTTCAGTTCTGACACACATTACTTATTCCACTCAAAGGGCATGCATGAAGAGGACAGCGTCCAACAAAAGACTGGAACTCTTGTTACATGAAACCTATAAATCTAGTTACATGACAAAAACCAATTCAAAGAACAGCCACAAGGTTAGTTTCTCAGCCCCATACCCATGATGGACAACACACATTCATCTCCAAGCATCAGGCAAGCTCATCACAACAAACAGTTGCAGTTACCCATGAAATACGCAGGGAATCTGACCTATCCAGAAAGGAGAGATGGAAACAATTCATATAAAAAACACAAGTTGCACCAGAAGCATTTTCAGAAGTAAAAAAATAAAGTTGAAGCTACCAGTGAATTCTTGGAGCCAATTTAAGAACCAGTCCTTAAGCCCAAAAGAAGGAAATGCTTTCCATATTCCAGCAAACAGCACAACAGCAGCAAAGTTAGAACTGCAAAGAATCAATGCAATTTACTACCTACATGTCTACCTTGCTTTGGGAACATATTTAAACAAAAGGTCTTTCAATTTCCTCTTTGCTGACATTGCACAGGGCCTCTGCCTGCACATGTGCATTCACATTTATTGTATATATTTCTGGTACCAAAGTCAATGGTCTGGGGAGGGCTCACCGAGATTTTTAGCAGTAGTTAGTACAAAGTCAGCAAGACAGTTGTGTCTAGAATTTGAGAAAGTGGTACATTAATGCCAAGCTAATGCAAGGTACAAAGCAGACCTCATGCAATTCTGCCTTGGACTGGGATCCAATGCATGCTCTGCTGATGGCACTCATGCCACAACAGAATTGTGTGCATTCAAACTTGTTCTGAACTGCACTCAAAGCAAGGAACACACCCAACTGTACTCTTTTGGCAAGGATGTACAGAGGAAGAGCTCAAAAAAGACTTTGCACGATGTCATCTCAACCACCGCCCATTTGTCCAGAGGTGAAGCTCTCAGCCTTGAATGACACCACCTCACTAACCAAATTTATTGTCGGATTCAGCCTAAGTTACGAACTCCACCTAAGCTCTCTCAGTTCCAAGCCTCAACAGCAATGACATCACGCTGGCTTCAATAAACTTCCTGTACAAGGAACACTTAACTGGTTGTTCTTGTGACTCAGTCAGCAGCACAGTACTCTTCCCACCAGATCGTTTTGGTGGCCACTCAACTCCAATGCATCACAGGGAGCCAACAGTGCATACAATGCGACTAGCAGAACAGGAGCAAAGCCAGCAATACAGCAACGAGCAAGTTACCTCAGGCAGTCCCACCACCCAACCACAGGCCATTCATAAGGCGGCGGCAGCAGCAGATTGGGTTGGGTCCACAAGCATACGTGGTTGTTTCAGGATCCAGCGACAATTGGGGGCAGGGAGAAGACTACAGGGGCTAGAGAGAGAGAGAAGAGAGAAAGGGGAGGACAAGAAGAAAGGGCATGCCTGAGTTCACTTTCCATGCCATGGCAATCTATAGCCCAGCACTAGCCTGCATGGCAATGTGGTGATGGTGGCCAATTCCCAATTTGGTGTTCAACTCCACAAAAATAGTTCATGGTTGAACTTAACAGAGGGGGAAGAGGAGGGGGACAAGGGGATGCAGCACAGGAAGAGGGACATGATGCAAGGCCATCAAGTGCCAACACCGGGCCAAAAGCAGAAGCAACTGAGAAAAGAGGTGGTCTTTGATGCTTATCTGCAAGCTTCTGGGTCACTTGAATAGCTCATGTCCTTCTGGCCCAAGAAGAGCCTGTATACTTATTTTACGGTATATGTTTCACAGTAGGGTTTTGTTTCCCAGATATACTGTCCTTTCTTTAGTCAGTATATACCTAACTACTGTCTAAAAAGAGAGCTGCAGCTACCTACTATTACTATTTTAACACTTATATTGCTCCACATGTGTTAGTTACTGTACATAACACAGAATTCCTGTCGTCTACATTAAATGGAATATGACAAAATGGAGGGAGAGGTCAGAGATGACAAATGAATAATGAGGATCACACAGAAGGAAGTCTGGTGGTTGCAGAAGTTCAAGCCAATTCAATGAGTCAGGTTTGAGGAAAGCTTTGCTGAAGAGGGTCTTGGGGAGGAATCTGGAGGATGAGAGCCAGGTTGATGCAAATGTAGGGATCAGCACAGTAGAAAGCAGAGAGAAAAGAGTGAAAGACAAATAACGCACGCATGAGATGAGCTTATGCAGAATGGAGTACACAAAGTACATGATGGAAGACTCTGGTGCAGCAACAGAGGGGCATTATAAAATATACATAACCCTTGAATACTTTTGGAGGGTCAACCACACCTTGCATGACACAAAGCAGCCAAGCAAACTGGTACCATGGGAACCTGATTAAGAGTGACCCTTCCCACCTTACAATCTGCTTATTGTTCACAGCACGGCTCAAGATAGTAAATGTGGGTGTTAAGAAGCTTGCCTTAGTTTTTGAAACCATGAAGCAATCATGCTAGGTTTTTTTTTCTGCTGCAGTGGTGGGCTGCAAACTACAGGCCGATGTTCACGTTGGTACTAAGTGCATCTGCAAGCCAATGCGCAAATTTCCAGGATGCAGCATGGTCTGCAAGCTATACAGGGAACACCAATCAGCCAGGAACAAATGTAGCCAACAGAGCTTCTACACAAAATTTCTGAAGAGTGGTTATTCAAGCTTTATCACATCTATATTAGAATGTTCTTATGTGATCTGTGAGGGGCTGCCTTTGAAAAACGGTGAGAGACTGTAATTGGTTCAAAATGGAGATGCTGGAAGCTATTTTGCAGTAACTTCCCTGGCCGACTCCCAGTTCATTTCTAGGACAAACTTGAAGTGCTGGTTTTGACTGTTAAAGCCATAAACAAGCTCAGCCCAAGATACTTTAAGGTCCACCTGACGTACGGTGATGAGATGATGTGGGACAGGACTTCCTCCCTAAGGAACTTCACCTTGCTTACTGGCTCTTAGATGAGCCAGTAAGCCCAACACAGCCCTATTCTGGTGGACTTTTCTGTTGCCCCAGTTAGCTCCTTTTCTTGTTTCTGCTGCTTTGTTTAACGTTTCTGGTAATTAGTATTTATAAGGTGTTTTAAGTTTTGGTATGATTTCATATTGTTTCTAGTATATCTTGCTAGCCATGTTGGAAACTTAGTCAACTGGGGTGGGGGCAGTGTTACAAATATTTTAATAAATAGATTTGTTTTAGGTACACTGATCCCAAACCAAGTTATCACCATGAAAGGCAAAAGTGCATGAAAGAATAGGAACATGGCTGACAGTATACAAATCAATACTTACAAATACAGAAGTTACTAACTGATGGCAGTTAAAGAGTCAGTTGTTCTTCACTTGAAAATCTTATTTTATCTTGGGAGGAACCAAAGCATGAAATGCCACAATAAGCGAAGCACTTCTGACCTTGAGCCCTTCTTACTTTGAAGTGATGTAGCCCTGTATGATAGGAACATTCTCCCCACCCTAGCTTAACACTTGAAGGACCCCTTGTAACTTGCTTTGGGTTGCCATCCCAGCTTCCTAGCAGTACTACAACCTGGAGAATATGAAAGCTGTTCCCATCCTCAGAAGGGGGAAAAATATCCTGTTCTCTGATTTAACAGGGGTGTGTAGATGACGTGCTTCCCAGAGACTGTAGTGTACATCCACAAGAAAGAGGCTCCGTGACCAAAAGGTGGAGAACTTTTGCAATTAGAATGCAACCTTGGCAACCCCCCAAGTATAACCTAAACTTACGCTTTGTCGTAGAATGTCGTATGTCCTGAATGACAGAACTTCATGCCATTGCTGTTGATCATGCTGCTGTTTATGTTCCCTGAAACGTAAGATTTCCGTGATGCCTGGTCCTTTGCAAAGTTTCTACAAGCAGCTAATTTGGATTCCAAGGCCTGAGAAAGGAATGAGAAACAGAGATCTTTATTAAAAGAAATTCACCTTGATGAGTGAATAGAGAAAGCATAATCAACATCAGCAGAGTCAACACAATAAAAAGACTGAGGAATGACTCAGGACCAGACTTCGTGCAGTCAAACATTCGAGACCCGAGTGCTGCGTGACGGAGTGAGCTCCCGTCTTCAGTCCCAGCTTCTGCCAACCTAGCAGTTTGAAAGCAAGAAATTGCAAGTAAATAAATAGGTACTGCTTCAGCGGGAAAGGTAACAGCGTTCCGTGCACCTGGGTGTTCAGTCATGCCGGCCACATGACCACGGAAGCGTCTTCGGACAGCGCTGGCTCTTCGGCTTAGAAATGGAGATGAGCACCACACCCTAGAGTCGGACACGACTGGTTGGGGACACCTTTACCTTTAACCTTTAAGTAAGAGCTACTGAGTTTTAGAGTATGCACTTGAATACGAATTGGTTTTCCAAATACGATGACAGGCCATGTTTCTGCAGCACAGAAATTCCCTAAACAGCAGCCACTCGCTTGTCCTTCAAAAAGTTTAGTGGGAACTGCAATTTGCGCCTTTCAAGAGAACAGCTTGAAAAACTGGAAGCAGTCCTAGAGGTATTTGTTGCAAGGGAAGTAGAAATGTTGGAAAGCAGGTATGCATCAGATTGTAGCCTTAGCAATAGTGCTCTGTTTTATTGTTGTTTTGTTGTAATATTTATTTAATTTAGGTTGTTTTATTGTATTACATATGCATGTTAGTGTAAACTGCTTAGAGATTTTATTATATTAAGCAGCCAGAGATGTAAAATTTCCAGAAATGTTGAAACTGTGGAAAAATACATGTTTTTTTCTGATTTTTTTCCTGGAAAAAATAGAAATTTGGGGGGAAATGGAAAAATAAGCAATACTTATGGGGTTTTTTTTAGTGCTCTTTACAGATCTAAATTCACATTTTTGCTTTAGGACAGCTTTCCCCAACCTGGTGCCCTCTGGATATTTTAGACTTCATCTCCCATCAGCCTCAGGCAGCATGGCCAATGGTCAAGAATGCTGGGCATTGTAGTCCAAAACATCTGGAGGGTACCAAGTTGGAGAAGTCTGCTTTAGGAATATCATGGTTGTTCATAAAATTATCATTATATTTTAAAACTTTTAAAAGGAAACTCAGTTAGTAAATTTGTAAATATTGCCTGAATAAACTATGCTTCAAAAGTTAATACATGGGATATAAATGTAATAAATAAAATAAAAGGTAATTTTATCCCCAAACCAAGATACAGTCAGGGCCAGAAATATTGGAACAAGGATAACTGTTCTGACAGTTGGCCTCTGTACACCACCACATTGAAGTTGAAAGGAAACACACCCAGATGGGAGCGAAGTCAGGACTTTCAGCTGTAATTCAAGGGGTTGCACAAAAGTGGGGCACTAACCATTCAGGAAGGACAGCCAGTGGCATACACACACACCCATCGTTGGTGGCTCATAAGTAATGGAACAAACCAACATCATTTCAAACTTAAGGATCGCCTTTAATACCTGGATGAAAATCCTTTGCAGTCAATGACTGCCTGAAGTCTGGAACCCATGGACATGACCAAATGCAGAGTTCCCTCCCTCGAGATGCTTTGCCAGGCCTTTACTCCAGCTGCCTTCAGCTGCTGCTTGTTTGTGGGTCTTTCTGCCTTCAGTCTTGTCTTCAGTAAGTGAAAAGCAAGCGCTACTGGGCTGAGATCAGGTGACTGACTTGGCCATTGAAGAATATCCCACTACTTTGCCTTGAGAAACTCCTGGGTAGCTTTTGCTGTATGTTTTGGGTTATCCATCTGCAGTATGAAGCG
Source organism: Heloderma suspectum (assembly GCF_057233095.1). Classification (NCBI taxonomy): domain Eukaryota; kingdom Metazoa; phylum Chordata; class Lepidosauria; order Squamata; family Helodermatidae; genus Heloderma; species Heloderma suspectum. The sequence goes on from NC_139459.1 coordinate 230,423,937, forward strand.
GTGTCCTATCAGTTTGGCAGCATTCGGCTGAATCTGAGCAGAAAGTATAGCCCTATACACTTCAGAATTCATCCTGCTGCTTTTCTCAGCAGTCAGGTCATCAATAAACACCAGGGACCCAGTTCTATTGGCAGCCATACATGCACATGCCATAACACTGCCTCCACCATGTTTGACAGATGATGTGGTATGCTTTGGATCATGAGCTGTTCCTTTTCTTCTCCATACTTTTCTCTTCCCATCATCTGGTACAAGTTAATCTTGGTTTCATCAGTCCAAAGAATCTTATTCCAGAACTGGGCAGGCTTTTTCAGGTGTTTGCTGGCAAAGGCTGATCTGGCCTGTCTGTTTTTGAGCGTTACCAGTGGTTGGCACCTTGTTGTGAAGCCTCTGTATTTACATTTATAAAGCCATCTCTTGACTGTAGATGTTGACAATGACATGCCTACCTCCACAAGAGCGTTCTTGACCTGGCTAGATGTTGTGAAAGGGTTCCTCTTCACCATGAGCAGAAGTCTGCGGTCATCCACTTTAGTTGTCTTCCGTGGTCTGCCAGGCCTTTTGCTGTTGCTGAGCTTGGAAGTTAATTCCTTCTTTTTCAGGATGTTCCAAACTGTTGGACTGGCCACTCCCACTGTTTTTGCTATCTCTCTGATGGGTTTATTTTGTTTCCTCGGCCTAATGATGGCCTCCTTCACTCGCATGGACACCTCTTTGGACCGCATGTTGGGAGTTCCAGCGAACAGCTATTAAATGCAAATGTCACACTCAGAACCACCTCCAGGCCTTTTCTCTGCTTGATTGGTCATGGGGTACCCAGGAAACAGGCCACACCTGGCCATGCAGCTGCTTGTCAGCCATTCGTTCCATTACTTATGAGCCACCAACGATGGGTGTGTGTGTATGCCCCTGGCTGTCCTTCCTGAATGGTTAGTGCCCCACTTTTGTCAAGCCCCTTGAATTACAGCTGGAAGTCCTGACTTTCAACTTCAATGTGGTGGTGTACAGAGGCCAACTGCCAAAACAGTTATCCTTGTTCCAATATTTCTGGCCCTGACTGTATATATAACATATTTTCGATTCCAATTTAATGTCTGACCAGAGGGAACATCAGCAAGTAATCCTTGAAACACCTGAAGCATCCTAGAAGCCAGAAGAAGCAGGAAGACCTGGAGGCAGAGGAAGACTGGTTTACAGCATCTGTTCCTATTTGTAAGGAAGTTTAGGGAAATTCCTAAACCTGATCCTGTTTGTGGGTGGAGCTTAGAGGAATCTGTGAGTGGAGCTTAGAGGAATTCCTTCCTTAGAGGAAGGAAAAGCTATCGAGATTTTATTTAACTGGGAAACACTCAGCTTAGGAATGGTAAGCAACCATATTTAAGAACCTTTAAGTAATGTCAACCTTTTATTTGAAGAGTGACATTTTATTCAGTTTTGTAAATAATTTCTGTTAATGAACTTCTTATTTGTTGTTCATTTTGAAAGGTGGTCTCTTAGTGGTAGAGGCTACTGAGATTCTTTTAGGTAGAGAGGGTTTCTTCTAGTGGAAGCAATTAAAAGGTTTTTATAGCTCAGGCAGCATTGCCTAGTGATGAAATCTGTATTAAAAACTGTGGCAGTGAGTTCTATAGACCCAAGCCTCAACATTCATTAAAAAAAGAAAAGAAACAGGTGGGATAACCCACATGCTGTTCCGTCACATCTGATGACAGTGGTGGGATAACCTACAGAGTTTTCTTTTCACATGTTAGTTTTAGATTAGAACTACATTAATTGACTGCCATAGCATCTAACCAGAACAAGCCCAGAAACACAGGACTCTGTAGAACAAAACCCAAACTGTCAAGAACATGGTGACTCTATTCACATGTTTGGAAACGCAACATGACTTGGAGCATCATTAAATGTCTATCAGTAAAAGATACATTAGATCAATAATTTTAATAAGGAATGGAAGAAATAACTATGCTGAGAATCTTACAGAGATGATAAAAAAAACATTTTCCTCATGGTTTCATTATTTCCAAACATTTTAGTTTTTCGTAAAAAATCCCCCAAAAGTGGTCCTTGGGGAAAAAACTGTTTTTTTCTGAATTTTTCCATGTTTTTTCTGGGCCTTCGCAACTCTGTAAGCAGCATATAATTATTATATATAAAATAATAAATAAGTACACTTGCATCACTTAAACTTTTCTACTTTGTTTACAGTCTTAGAAAGGTCCCTTGACTTCCAGCTCATATCAAAATGTGTAACCAATATGAATGTGTGATTGGATCTAGGAAGAGTCTTAGGTTGTGTTTAAACAAACTTAAGCCTGGAAATCTCCAAGATAGCAAAGGAGTCCTGCATGGTGCAAGTCAATGTTCTTACCCCCACTTTCCTTAGGAGATCACCCACGATGTTGAGAGCAGATATCCTGGCAGACGGAGTAAGGGGGCTGGTACCAAAGCCATTAGGAATAGCTGCAAAAAAACCCCACAAAGGCAACAGGGTAGTCACACAGATTGACAAATGCACGAAATCCAAGCATTCAGGATGGAAAAAAACAGGAAATGGAGGGCATCCCCTCTTCATGATTTTCTGGCCCCAAGAAATGGTTGCCATACCAACTGTCTAGGGTAGCTATACCTTGTCTGAGTCTGGGGGTCAAGAATAATGCAGTCCCATGCATGCCACCCAATCCAGCTTCTCTCAGCAAAATTGAGCTGTTTGATCACTTTCTAAATCAGGGGTAGATAACCTGGTGTCCTCCAGACATTTTGGACTACAACTCCGATAATCCCTGACCACTGGCCATGCTGGCTGGGGATGGTGTGAATTCTAGTCCAAAACATTTGGAGGGCAGCAGGTTGCATTCCCCTGTTCTAGATACAAACCATCAGAACATCTTCCTTTGCAACTCTAAACATAGATCACACTGTACAAACCAAGAATAAGACTAGGCTGATCTGCCTCAGTATATGAATGGGGGGGGGGACGGACGACATATCTCACACCATATATATTTCTGAAGTCCAACTCCCACTGACAGTCCTTTAAATCCTTATGCCACATTCTCCCAATCTATATTACTATTCTATGAGATAGAATTTTGTATTCAGAACTGAGGCAAAGGGGAAATAAGACATATATATACATACAAGGATGGATCTGTTTGCTTATATGGTTTAAAAATTGTTCTCTAATTTCTATTCTGGCTGAAACTGGCACAACATTTCTCAAATAGTAAAACTACAACTATGCAAGAGCTGTGGGCTGCAGTACAGCTGCAGTGTAAATGATGGCTCCAAACTTGGCTCTATATCCATATGCAATGTAAGCAACACAAACATTCACAACATGTGCATGTGTGTCTTCTACCTTTTGGAGAAGGAAAGCTGTTCTCACAGCCTTTACCAACAGGTGTTGCTGGCAGCGAGAGTGAAGCTTGGACAGCTGAATCCATCTTCTCACAGTCGAGGGTTGGGGAACTAGGAGCTGACTTCCGGGTTACTTCCTGTTGTCTTTCCCGTACTGCTAGTTCTTGCCTTAAATCTGAAAATTTGAAGAAAATATTGCAGATGTGTGTGTCCTAGCATTGAAAATACACATCCCCATTCCCATCCCATTCATCCTTCTGTTTGACTCATTCCGTAGACACTCTTATATGTCAGTTCATGTCTCCAAGACACAAAAACTGAACATTGGCTGCAGCTCTGCATGCCTTCATCTCAAAGCCTAAACAGGACACACATCCTTTGCACTAGAGCCTAAGCCAATAATAAGCAATCCCCATTGAGTAAAGTACACAGAAACAGTGTTAATTAATAGCCCTTAAGCACAGGGAAAGTGCCAATCAAATAAACTATCTGTTTCCCTGCCCTCTCTGTAGACTAATGGGGATGCATCTGGCTACAAGCTTTGATGCCAAGAGGGCCAATGTGAATGTGCACCCTGGCAGTCATACATCTGCTTGCCAGTCACAGTCAACTGATTCATGTCTTGAGTGGCATCTTACACTTACTTTGCAGAAAAGGTGCTCTTTTGACAAAATGTCAAAGAACCCAAGTCTATAAAGTGTGTACACACACAATGTCTTGCCAGCTATACCCTCTAAAGAACTGAAATGCTTTACTTGGAACATGTATAGGGCACAGCACTTGGGCCTGACTCAGATTGAGGCTCTGAAGATGGGGAGAGAGTCTAATCCCACTGGTCCCCCATCTGAGCCTAGTTTTTTCTCACTACATTTTTGCAGCCAATCTTGGGCGACAGAGACTGGCTCTTGCTGCCTATGGGCATACAAATATGTGGAGCAGGGCTTCAGGCTCAGACTGTAGGATAAACTACACTAAGAATATTGAACCCCTTTGGCACCATCTCAGAATGCTGCATTCTGCAGTCCTACTAATCTCCAGACTGCTGCAACCCATTTTGAGAAATGTTCTATAAACCAGGGATTTCCCCAGGAAATTACAAGAATACAGATGGGTTTCAAAGTCACTCCCACATCGAATCTTGTCTGCTCCCACTGAGAACATGCGTGCAACAGGGCACACATGTCCCATACACACACTGTCAGTCTGAGTGGGAATATTTATTATATTTGGTTCAATGACGAATAGATCAAGTCTAGACCCTATTCTGGAACATGATACCCACCACAGAAAACAGACAGAACTTTGCCTAGAACCACCCAGAGAGCTTTGGCTACTGGGCGTTACAGAAAAATAAAATAAATAAATAAATAAATAATAAAATAATGATCATGTCTGAAAATGATTCAAATAATTTTGTTTTTGCTGTTTCCATGAAACATTTGCAAGTTTATTAACACTAAATATATTAGATATGGTTTAGAGTTGTGCCTCAGGTTACATCTTTCTTCATTCCTTCACTAGAAGGTGCACCTGCAACCTTTGACAGCCAGACACCATCTTCATTAAGAAACTAAGCAGAAGCTGTAAATTAAGCAGTACCTCTTGCTTCATCCTTCAGCCTTTGTACAGAAACTAGCAGAGATTCCTTGTCATCCAACTCACTTTCCAAAAAGGCATTTCTCTCTATGGCCTGATTTAGCCTTTGTTCAAAGTCTTCCAAGGAAACAATTGTGGCCCTAGAGACAAAAATCCAGAGGATACAGCATTTCGGTATACATTTAATAGACAGATGAGTAGAGTTCAATAACAGACAATGAGAGAACACAAACAAACATATTTGGGAAGATAACCCAGGAGCTAGCTGTGTAGGCTGATGAAGGCAATGCAGAGTGGGATGGCAGATCTCCTTGCCAGTAATAGGTGAACAGTGAATTCACATAGGCTCCAATCCAGCAAGCAATTAGCATATTAACCAGCTAAAAAAAATCCTTCCAAATGAGTAGCTTACTAGACCCACTTCTCAAAGTATCATACCAAACACACACAGGTAAATGGGGTCAGCATTCTTGGTGCTTATGCACAAGGATGTCCTGTGACCTCTGAGAGTAAGACTTCATTTAAAGAAAAACCACTTCAGACACTATTTAGGTTGTAAACTTTGCACCACCAACCAGCTCTGGGGAGCTCCAGAGGAGCAGAAATTGTTGACTACTTTCCCAAGAGCATATTCTGAGTCCTAGTCATTATGCCAGGGAGAAACAGTCAACATCAGCCACAGATTCTACTACACAAATTAGGTGTCAGGCTTTGCTTAACAGGGACTATGCAAGAGTTTGATGTGTAAAGGCTGGGGCTAAGACAAAGGGGAAAGTATGATTCTTGCTTGCCTTTTGTATTAATGCATGACTTCTGGAACAGTTTCAAAATTCATTCATATTTCTTGCTTACCCATGAGGCTACCAAGTGAAAGGTTTTGAAAATCTGATAAAGACTGTGGCTGTTTTAGTTATACAACCAAATCACTATGAACTTGCTGTTTATAGCACACAAGGTTCTTTAGAAGCTACTGGAACAAAAACCTGAGTGACAAGGCAGTATCAAGGGAAGTGCCTGCCTCAAGTAGGGAACTGACTACCATCAACATGATGACCCTTACCTCTTAGCACGCTCGAGGTCATCATTGGATTGCTCTAGCTCTCTCACATATTTATGAAGCTGGTCTTTAATTGCCCGCGTCTGGCTCAAGTCATCTTCCAATAATGACACTTGCTTGTAGTTCTGTGCATACTGATGCTCAAGCTTCTCCTGAAAGCATAATACAGAATTAAGAATTATACTGATTTGAATACACCAAGAGCTTAAAGGTAGTACTTTAATCAAACAAACATTCATATCTGCAGATACAATTAGTGACTTATCTAAACCAGGGGTGGGCAACATGTGCCCCATGTGCACCCCCCTTTCCTTTTTTGTGGCCCCTACTGCCACCAAATTTGCCACTGAAATTCAGTAACACAGCAGCACAAAAGGGCTGTTTTCCTTCATACAAGGAAAAAGCAAACAGCAATTTGCTGATGAAATTGGGCAGTGCAGCAGCAAAAAAGGGCTAGTTTTATAGAAAAATTAACCCTTTTTCCTGCTACATTGTCACACTGCTGAATTTCAGCAGCAAATTTGGTGATGCAGTGGCAGGGTGCAGCCTCTCCATGGATGAGTGGGGGCAACTGGTCTCCAGAAGTTGCCCACTGCTGATCTAAACCCTAGCATAAAGGCAAATGAAGTATCATCCAGCATGACTCGGACATTTTTCTTCTCTGCGACCTTTTCTCCCTTAAGTCTACTGCATTTCTGAAAAACAGAACTACTAAAAACTACCTTTAAAGTTTCCACTTCCTGCTTCAATCTTTGGTTGTCTGCTTGCAAGTCTCGGTTCCTCTGTTCAGCCTGTACCAGCTGGGCTTCCAACTCTGCTTCCAGTTCTCTGCTGCCCTCTTGAAATTCTGCCAGCTCTTCACGGGCCTCCTGGAAACTGTAAGAGGAATGGTGGCGAGGAATGGGGCATTACTCCATCCATGTCCCCATCTTGTCAACGTATTAGTAAGCCCATAATCTCTTTCCTCCATTAAGCCTCAACCAGACTGAACGCATTTATTGCGGCATTAAATGAAGACTGTCATTTGGATATTAATCAGGGCTGTCTTGTGAAAGCATGCTAACAGAATTGTTGCACATTATCTATATGCATCTCTGGTATGAACCAAAGTTTTTTTCCAAACAAAATCCTTTGTTATTCAAAACACTGTCTCTACTGAGATGCTATACTGTTATAACTTAGGAGAGAGATAACTATGTTCCCTAGCAGAAACAAATCCAAAACAGATCTCCTGAAAAACTGAAACAAAGAGCTATTTTGAAACAGTGTTTGTCAAGGCCAGCCTTCCCTCCAGATGTTTCGGACTATAACTCCCATCAACCCCACACACCATGGCCAACTGTAAGACATAGTCCAAACCATCTGGAGTACAAAGGGAGCTGTAGTCTAAAACATGTGGTGGGTGCCAGGTGGGGGAGGCTGGTCAAGGCCATCAGCCTGGCTAAAGACATGGTTTTGTAACTGAAATCACCTTAGATGACTACTAAGTCTATGCCAGGAGACAGACATCAAGGGTGTGATCTTGTTGATTCTCTTACCTGTTTTCAGTACCAATACTGGTTTCAGGCAGAGCTTTTCATATCGCCTGCTACCTGATCCCTTTAACCAGGGATGCCACAAAAAGGATCAGGTGCACAGTTTGGGCCTGCACAAAATGCACTGGCTCACAATTTATTTCTGAGCACAATTCAAGGCAGTGAGCTTGACTTTTAAAGCCCTAAATGGCCTCGGTCCAGGTTATCTAAGAGACACCTCCATCCTTAAGAATCCTCCCAAATACACTGGTCATCCAAGGAGCCCTGCTCCAAGTACCATATTTGTCATAGGCTAGATTGATAACAAGAAGCAGGGGCTTCACTCTAGTGTCACTTGAATGGGAAATTCTCTCTCTCTCTCTCACACACACACACACTCTCTCTCTCTCTCTCTCTCTCTCTCTAAAGAGGCCTACTAGATGAGTTTGGCTTTTATTTTCAGAAGGTTGGCAAAAACTTTGTTTCAGTGTCCGGGGGTGGGTGGGGGAGAGAGAGCTATATGTGCTGTCATATATTTTTGTATAGTCTCTGGAAACTGTCAGACAAGTTCTCTTGGATTTTTATGGGTTGGATCCAAATTTAGGCCAATGCAACTGGGTTGGCAGAAGTATATTTCCCCACCCCTCCTCCCCACAACAGCCTATCTTCCTCCCTTAAAATCCTAAACAGACACAGCAGATTAGGGACTCTGCTGAACGACAAACCTCTTTTGAAACTGTGGAGAGTTTTAAAAAATAGCATATGATATAGCAGCTGAGACTGCAATTCAAAGGATAATATTCATGGACTGCATCCAACCTCTTGGACATCTAAAGTAGCTCTTTCATTCCCAGACAATATCTTTCATAGCCAGTATCTTCAGAGATGATCAGCCAACTATTCTTTGAAGAAAATTTAATGCTGATTTGGTTTTAAAATACCACTATAGCTAGAAGACAGTATGGCTGGGCTTTAAGAAGCATTCACACCTCACAGCTTATGGGCCACCTAGATAATGGGTTCAGTATGTATTTATGTATGTGTCCTGAAAAGTATTAAACCAGTAAAAGAAACCGTAACACATACCTTACTTATTACGTCAACATCTTTGCTCCTTTTAAAAAAATTGGCACTGCTATGGACACGTAGTGGCTAACAGACTATGCAAAAGCCACACAACAAGTAAGGACAATGAATCTAGTATCTGGAATATAAGGGGGTGTGCTTTCTAGTGACCCATAACGGCTGTCTTTGTCTTTCACCCCACACCGGGCATACTCTGCACTCAAGCAGCAAACTGAATTCATTCAGAACATGCATGTGCAGGACTGCGCTCACACAATATACAAAGAGAAGGGTTTCGATGGCATCCTAGTCATTATTAAGCTACAGTGAGTCAGGACTTCCTACAATCTAAGAATTATACACCAAAAGTAGGCAGCCTATATCTAAACTAAATTTATGTAAAAACAGAACTTTTAAGAGAGATGCTCCAAAGTTAGATACAGTATTAATCCAACAGTGAGACATGAGACTGAGTCTGTCAAGGGCAGCCATCAGCAGTGTTCTTGTGATAAAGGGCCCCGTTGTTTTCAAAGACAGATTTCAAACAGTGCAAGGCCGCCCGCAAATATTCCTGCATCCTAGAGCACATAGCTATGCTGGAGACACGTGGCTTCCAACCGCAAGCTTCTTGCTGCTGGACACTTCAGTGAAAGCAATTCTGTCAATGCATTAACAGAATATCAGAGTAAAACTCACAATAAGCTACTACTAGAATCCTACCTTTGTTTATACTTCAAAGACAACTCCTTCCAGTATGCAGTTTCCTCTTCTGGACTTGAAAACTCTGGAATTTCTTCACAGTCCATGATCAGGATTCCCTGTAAAGTTCAAGTCATAACACGTAAGGCCACAGAGCTTAACAGGATGCCTCTGAGATGCCCTCCTTGTTCCAGACAAGCCACACAACTACCAGCTTCCCAAAGCTATAAACCCATTTTCTATTCCTTTCCTCAAAGAAGTGGATGTGGGATGCTGGCGTATTTGTAATGGAAATGGAAAAACAGGCAAGCCAAAGATCATAGCTCTAAGTTGGACCAAGGCCTCAAGAGTCTTCTGAAGAATCATTAAAGGCACAATCTTATGCATGTTTAGACAGAAAAAAGTCCTAAAACTCCCAGTATTCCCCAGCCAACCATGCTGGCTGGGAAATACTGGGAGTTGTAGAACTTTTTCTTTCTAAACATGCATGGGATTGCGCCTTAAGTTGCATTTTAAGTTGAATCCCACTTTAAATATTTTAAAAAGAAACACTAGCTCCAGAAACACTTTCTAAAACAGCCTTCCACAACCTTGTGTCCTCAATACATATGGGACCTGTATGTTTCTCCCCACAAGAAAAATGGCAGCTGATAGGAAGCAATTTAAATTAGGAACACAGTGCAGGAGGAGGAAGATTAAAGCCCTCCCCCCACCCCATGTGCCATAGTCTTGATCCAAATCTCTCCCACCTCCGCTGCTACTTTTACATAATTTCCTGCCCTTCTTATAGTGCCCTTCAATCATATTCCCAGGGCAGGTTGCAAAAAGAATAAAACAATTAAAACATAGCCAATTGCCTCCTTCCAGAGCTTGGCTCAAGCCCCCACCCACCAAAAGACAATCAGTGCTAGCATTTGATTTATTTTCCTAACTTTGAGGTACTCTTCCCATCTGCTACTAGATAAAGTCAGAAATAAAGTGGATTCAACATAGGCTGTCAGAGCATAGTTATGAACTTGATCATCCACCCACATTTGCATGAACGCTACTGTTGTCAGCCAGAGAATACTGCTAAATTCTGACAAGCCTCAATAGCCATTTTTGTCCCTCCTGGCACAGAAATTAGCACATCTCACAGTTCTGTGACCCACATTTCTGATCTGAGCATTCAGAACACACACACAAAGTACTCAATTGCACTTGACTCTGTACTGAAAATGATGGGGGAGGGGGGGATGAAAATCCAGAACTGCAATTCTAAAACGCAGTGTCACTTTAGTTCAGATTAAGGAATGCTGAATGTAGAAGGGTGGTCAAAGAATATGAATTCTGACCCATCATTTTACATTCTGCCATTCTCCCCTCCCACCCACATATATGGTCCAGTTCAATGGCCATATAACCAACACAACTGATCCAATGTAAACTCCCTGAACTGGGGCAAAGAATGCTTGCACATAAGCAAACATCATCATGGGAAGTGACTCAAGGAATGGATTAAGTTACTAAGTGGCATTTTTGGACTTTGCAGGTCCTGCCTCCTTATTAGTGTAGCAATATCAGTGTTTATACCAAAGTACTATTTAAAGAAGTCTGTACCATTCCAGGAATGAACTATTTGTGGGTACTTCCATGCCACAGTGTCTCTGCATTTTCCCAAGGACTTCGCTTTAATTTACAGTTGAATGGTAAAGAACCAAAACGGTAATGTGAGAAACTCCAAGCAGACATGATTGAAATAATGCACCATGAGTTTGTCTTCAGCCACAAACTCAATGGGTCTGGAAAAATATAGCTGGTTAATGCCCTTAGAAACAACTATGATGGGGCTTGGGTATAATAACCTTGCTAGCAGTTTTCAGAGAACAGAGTACACTGCAATTTCAAAAACATGAGGAACTGGCAACCAGTGTGGAGAAGGGATTTCGGAGGAAATACACCTTCCCACACAGCCATCACCCAGGTTGCAGCTTTACAAATCAGTCTTGGCAAAAAGGCCACAGAAGCCTAGGGGAAGTAAGCAAAAGACATAAGCAGAACATCCAAAATTAAAAAGGAGTCATTAGTGCTAAGTACACATTCAAAAGTGGAGATAACACCCAAAGCCTCAGAACAGGTGTGGCCTCTAAAGTGTGTGAGGCTGTTTGGCCAGTTGATGAAAAGAAATAGATATAAAATCTAAATGTGGATTAAAGGTGCAAGATTGAGTGATCTACTGAGGACTCCCCAAGCCTTTCTCCTCAGCTCCAAATAGAGAACTACTGTAGTGTGGTGGCTAAGAGACCAAGCTACATACAGGAAGCCTCCAACTCAAATCTTGTCTGAGTTTTCTCTGCCATGAGTTCACCAGGCAGTCTTAGGTAAGCCACTAGTTCTCAGCCTCAAATCTGCAATATGTGAACAACAATACTGATCTATCTTATATGTTTGTTCTAATGGTCACTTAGATCATACGTGTGAATCACTTTGGCCACTCTAAAGTGTTCTTGCCCATGAATAAGCAGGCTTCACCCCTTCTCACAAGGTTTTCCTGCAGAGCCAATAGAATCTGGTAGAGGAGAGGAGATCCAGACCAGAGGTGTTTACATTAAAGCTCTCTGTGGTTCAAGCTCTCTCCCAGTTTCACCACACAGCCACCAAAGAACAGCACCTAAGGGTGCTGGCCAGTTGGAGGCTGTTCCAATACCACCTTTTCCATTTTTAAATTCAAATAAAAGGTATAGTAGTATCACAAGGAATCTGGTGCCACCTTTCTCTCCCTCACTCCCAACCATGCTATCAAGTACCATGCTAATGTCTAAGGTATTGGTAATTATTTTGAGAGGGGACTTTCTGTACCTAAGAAAGGGTTCAAAATAGTGTTATGCTTCCCAGTGAAAGTGGGCTGAAAATAATTTAAAAACTCATAACAAACTTTTTTAAACTCTTGGGGAAGAAGGGAATTGAAAACCTCAAACTGGCAATTTCTCCCAAAAAATATCCTTCTTGCATAAAAACATTAACCCTTTGCATCAGAGATTGCATTCTAGGTTATTTGAGATCCTTTGTTGTCATGAACCAAAACTAATATACAACTTGAGTATATAAATCAGGGACTAGATAAGTCTCTTGGATACTTCCTCAGGCTTTGAACCCTGAACCTTCCACCTAATAGCAAAGAAAAAAGAATCTCCTGAATTCCAGCCATGTCTTTAGGCAATCAAGAGAATTCCGCCCACCCCCATTTCTGGCTGGTTATTCCCTGAGCATATGCTGCCATAGAAGCTGAGGAGTCTGAATACCAAACCAAAAAGATGCAATATAGAATGTAATTCACAAGTAGAGGCACAGTACTCACTTCCTGCCTTACCTTTGGATAATGGTCTTCCGAGTTAAGGAAAACCAGTACCTTTCCATATACTCTCTGGTTTTCCTAGCGGTAATTTATCACAGGATAGAAAATAAAGCTAAATATCGTACGCTGGACCCAGGAAACAAGTTGTCCCTGTGAAACGGATTCCTTCAGATCAGCTTTATATTTGATTGTCTTTGTATACCCCTAACTGCTTTTCTCTTCCACTTACACCAAGATAAGCAGCAAATAAGGCCCCTGAAAGTCTTAGCTTTAAAGAACAGCAAACGGAGTAGTGGCTTCCTCTCATAAAGCCATAGGAAACGTCAAATATTAGTTGATTTATTTACAGAATGGTCTGTAGCTACTCCAATGTAATACAGCATCCCTTGCTCAAGGAATAGGGGACTGTTTAAATATAGATTACTGTTTAATCTCAACAGTTTTAGTTCCCTAGGAATGACTGGCAGTTCTGTGGTGTTATATACTATGTCAAGGAAACAACAACCTGATAAGGAACCAAATGCAACATGTACTACAGAGAAAGGGATACCACCTGGACTTTGCATTCTGAGGGTTCCATTCTCTCCATCCACTAGTATACGGCACAATACTGCACAAGTTGGGTTCAATTAACTTTTTACCTAGTGTACCACATAAAATTAAGCTCCAGCTTTGCTAATAGAAAGACTGACATGCTTCTCTTTACTTCTCCTCTCTGCCTAACCAGGAACCTGTGTGTTATGTTCAGAGTTGAGTTACAGATCTTTATGTTTTCAGAAATGGGGGTCATCCATTGCTTCTTTGACCCAGAATGCTAAGCGTAATCAGATACCTGCAACACCTACTAGTGACTTATTCATTCAGTCTGCAATCTTCATTTTGAGACCGAGTCTAAGCTGCAGAAATCATGGCCACAATATGTGGCCCAATTTTTGACTTTTCTGTTTCTTTCCCTATTCCCTGCCTTTTTTGCCACCTAGCCTGATTACAAGTTCTAGAAAACTTGAATGTTTGCATAATCTTTCATGACATTTTGGTTGGTCTTAATGAAGGTATTGCCCAATTGTGGATATAGTATTTATTTACTGCTTACAAAGAATGGTGGAAATGAGACTCAGGTAAAACAAATAGCAATGATCATCACTGACTGAATGGTATGAATCTGTTCAGTAAATCAAGCATTAAATAACAGTAACACAATGGGTGATCATCAAAAGAGAAATGGTACTCTGAAAGCAACCCAGAGGACTTACCTTTCTCAGCTTCTTGAGAAGGCAAAGCCAATTTCAAGGAGGGAAAAAGTGACCCACTTTATCTGTAGAACTTTCAGAACCCTTGATGAAGGACTGTCACTTCAGTTATATGCAATTTACAACAGGCCAAGAAGAAATTAAGATGTGAGGACTACTTGGGGCAGGCTCATTTCACAGAACCAGAACAGGGTAAGACACCTAACTTCTTCCAATCCAGAAGCAATAAATGGATGCATGATGTCTCATATAAAATGTATATGCCAAAGAACGATTAATGACTTAATCCTTCTCAAGGGCTCATGGGTTTCATAACAAGGTCAAAAACAAAGCAAACTAGAACAAAGACTATCCCTCTGTCAGATTCTCTGTGGCACCTACCAAAGCACCTCCAAAGGGACAAATCACATAACAGACTGTCACTCTCTAACTCAAAGGAGCAGGCTGAAGCCCTCCAATGGTTGGCCAAGATGACCCATGAGAAAGGCTGTATGTATACTTATACATGTACTTGTGTCTCTGTAGGCTTCCTCCAGTAAGTGTGGAATCTTATCTCACATGGTAGTTGAGTCTTTCACTTCCATTTACTTAGTTATTTATGATTAAATAAAACAGGACTACACAATGAAACCTAGTTAAGGATAGGAACACTCACAAAGTAGCACTGAAATAGTGTATCTGTACATTCTCCTGCACAGAAAACATTGGCTGAGAAGCAGCCAAGCAGAACTAGCATGGCTGGCTCAAGGAGCCAGCTAGGACAGTTGTACACCAATTAGCAGAAATTAGCTGGCTTCCTTCCTCCTGGCATTACATGCCCATGACACCATGCCCAGGGCTAATATACTCAGTAGTTCCTCTGACTAACAGAAGCTGAAGTCTGGCTTAGCGATCCCACAGCATTAGAATGCTGAAGCCATTTACTTTTCAAACAAACAAAAAATGGTAGAAAGAGCGTGTCTTACAGTGATGGCCTAGATCAGCGTTCCCCAAGCTAGTGCCCTCCAGATGTTTTGGACTACAACCACCAGCATTCCTGGTCATTGGCCATGCTGGCTGGAGCTGATAGGAGTTGAAGTCCAAATATCATGTTGGGAAAGACTGACATAGATTATTAGAATCATGTTTAATTCACTTGACATTTTGACAATAGCGCCAATTCATACAGCATTATGTGCACACCTTTTTGGTATCAATGTCTGCAGAGCACAAAGGGTCTAGGACCAGAAGAGGGAAGGGACAATGTACCTCAGAAGAACATTCTAGTCCTAACCAAACAGAATGGACATTTAATTTTGTCTCATTGTGAAACACTATTTTGCAAAGTAACCAGTAGCTCTCTTGCATGTGGAAAATTCTGGATACTTACAGCCTGAGCCTACTCAGAAGTAAGTCATATTTTGTTCAACTGGACTTAATTTCAAATAAGCTTGCATAGGCTTGTAACCATAACCTTCAAGCAAATGATCATGACCTGAATGTGTACAGAGAGAACAAAACAGATCCATCTCTAGTCTCTAAGTAGACATAAATACTATGTGCATGCAAGCTGCATGACCAATTTGGATTATGCTTTTGGATTGTTTAATAGATCTATTTAGCTGCAATCCAATGGGTTGTATCCAACGTTAGTCTAACTTCAGTCCCATTCATTTCAATGTATCTACTCTAAGTAGAACTCATATTGGCTACAACCCAGTGTTTCAATTATTATAGCAACAAGGTAGCAGGCATGCTTGTTCAGGAAACAAATGGATTTCAAAGTAAGAAACGTGATCTAAATTATCTAGTTAAATGGTTTTTCTCATTAATTTAAAATCACCTTTATTTAAAATCACTCTACCTTAATCGCTAATACAAGGAGGAAGACAAAAAAATAGGTTATACCTATTCCTCCTTCAGCCCTATATCCCCCACTTGCTTGCTCTAGTATCCTCTTCAAATTCTGCATGGAAGCTTATGAATTTGCATATTATGTTGAATTACTAAAGGTTGGTTTCCACAGTATTATTTCTTAGTTGCATTCTTACAATTTATTCAGGGAAGCAAGTGGAAAATGACACTGACACCAATCTTTGCAATATGTGAGCTATCAAGGCACAAGTATGAGACAAATGAATGCCACACAAACTTTGGGGATGCCTCTCTGACGTGTTCCTGACCACATGCACATCACACACACACACACCCTATATAGTCACTTTCTGCTCATTTCCCTACACATTTAAAGATGTACACAAGAAGCAGTCCTAAAGTAATTAGAGTGAGGGAGCAAGAGCTCCAAATACCCAACTAATAACACGTTAACTTTTAAGAGAATACTATATGAGCGAGCAACTATTGATGTTCCTTTGAAGTGTGTTTCAGCTTTACCATAAGATCTAGCAGACATCAGAATAGTAGTGAATCATATGCTTCCGGCAACTGGCTGAGGGAGGATGTCAGCACTTCCTGAAACTCACTGCTTAAACGGGTGTTTATCAGATGCTGCTCTGGAGTCTGCCACAAAGTCACTCCTGATTTAGTTTTCACACCTATTCAAACAGAAACAGTAGTGTAGCTCAAGGCTATGAGGGCAAATAAGACTTGTAAAGCAAATCTGTACAGTGAGCATGCTGTGTGTATAATAAAAAAGAAATCAGCAAGTATCAGGGAAACAAGTGCTGCAAAAAGCACTGATGTAATTAGTTATAAAAGGATCTAATCATGTTCTTTTCTGAAGAGATACCAAAGTAAGTATAACATTCAATCGTGTCCCATCATTTTCCTTAGCAAGACATTTACTATTCTTCTGGCAAGCACATTAGTCATAAATAGAAAGCTACCTGTATTATAAATGGTCTCAATTGCACTTTTATTTCCAGTTCTTAAATTTGGATTCAAGAACAGCCGAAGACTGGTGAGTGAAACTATCAATCCAGAGTTGGCAGTTTACATTCAAGAGCACATCACGGTACAGGATTTAGCCTCCGAGATCAATTATATGTTCTCAATGAACTGGTTTACTAAAATACAAGTATCCTTAAAACAATGTCTAGCAATCTAACTCAATCTATGTTACAACAGACAAACAATGCCTCTTTTCAGAAGATGGAAACATACACCTCAAATTAGGAACCACTTTCTGAAAATTAATTCTAAAGTTTGAAATCTCCCAATATGGGATACACAAATACAGGAGTTTAAGACAGAAACCCATGAACACTGTGCTTTCCAATACAGCTTCTTAATGTTTCTAAGTCCCAAATGTGGATGAAGTAAAAAGGAAAGAACTCTGTACTTACACAACAATCTGTATTATATTCACCAGCCTAATATCCAAACTGCCTTTTGCTGTTGCTTCCTTCCTTGGGAAAGTAATGATGTGCAATAGAGCTAAATCCAGTCAAACTTTCATTTCATTAACTTATTTCTCCATTTAAAAGCTTGTTTGTTGTTGCCATACATCTAAACATAGCTAGCAAAGTATGCATTTCATAAATGATGCAAGTTTAGGCAGCGTTCACATGTCCTCAGAGCTGCGGAGCCTCACTCTCCCCAGAACAAACGTCAGACATGAGTCAGTCACTCCCTCCCTTTTGGTCTAATTATTTCCAAGCAGCAAGCCTCCTGGTCAGAGCTCTGATGTTCTCAAATATTTTTTACAAAGCCCTACACTTTTAAAGAGGAGGTATCCTAAATCTGGTCCTAACTGCACACTGAACATGAAATTAAGTATCACTTTACCCTGACATATTTTTTAAAATGAAAAGCAGGCACTAGAGGCTGCAATACGGAGTGGATAAACCAACCATGTAAGCTCCCCTGAGTTCTGTGATGGAAGAAAGGTGGGATATATGTACTAAATAAAATAAATGGCAGGCGGGAAAAGGGTGTTTAACTCTTTCCCTGCAAGCTATTTTCCCTCTCACTCACCCCTGCAAGACTGCTTCCTAACCCAGGGAGAAAAGATACATGTTTAAATATTTTCCCCTACAGGGAAAAAACAGCTTGAAAGAACAGGATTTTGAGAGAAAAAGCGTGCTGTCTTGCCAGTGGAAAGTTAACTGAACTCCATTTAATGGGCAATTTGTCCTTAAGGCACTTTAACAGCAGCAGCTTAAAAACCAGCAGTTACTTGCTTAATGTTAAGCAAACATGTAAAATGCAATTTTGAACATACAAAAGGCAATTCTGAGATCAAAGATCAACATTTCTCAGTATGACATATATTGCTGCAGACAGTATATTGTAAAGGCAAGTAACTGGAACCTTCCCAAATGGAGCATTCACCCATGTTAGAGAACAAGACAGCAGATTGTGCTACACCACAGAGACAGGCCTGATGTTTCATAACAATAGGAGACAACATAGTGGGCTACTACCAGGTCTACTGCTCCTGCTCCACATTTTAGTTTTCAGTTTCCAAGCCCTCTGTAAACCCACAGAAAGAGCTGGCACTACTGCTGTCTGGCTGTTTGCTCTTTCTGAAATACTCAGATCTTTCCTTTGTATAATATCTGCAGAATGTGTCCAGCTTGTTCATGGGGCTGAAGAACTGGGTTATTCTGTCTCCAAGCACTCAGGGTTCTTGGTTTAAGCTGTACAGGAGGATCAGGCCTTCTCTGGCTTTTAAAGTTTTGGAGGAACTCTAGGAATCAGGGGCAAAAACAACAAAGAGTCCTATGTCACCTTAAAGGCTAACGAATTTAGTATGGCATAAGCTTTCATGGACTAAAGTCTATTTCATCAGATGGAATGAAGGATTTTTATGCCTTAAGCCTGCAAGAGATTTAGGCAGAAAGGTAATCAGACATAAGAAAAAATCGACATCAAAACTATCACCACCTTTGCAAAGTACAACCAAAGTCTTCTACCTCCCTCCTCTCCTATATGAGAGAGCTGGACTCTCAGTGAAGACTACTTTTCTGGGTCTGATCCCTTTACTTATCAGAAACAGTATATCTCTCAGATGACCTTGTAAGGATCAGCATAGTTTCTGCAGTTGTATCAGTGTTACTTTGAGAATTAAATATGCCTGCTACATGCCCAGACGTGGTCTCTGTGCTCACACAGAATATCCACTGCTTAAAAGACACAACATGGGGAGCAGTCCTCACAAGGCAAGGTGCAATGAGAACAGTAGCTACTATAGATTCTACTCAGCAGCCTTCCCCAAAAAACAAATGTTACTACCAGTTCATTTCCCAACGCTATGAGTTCTTTGGGGAAGAAAGCTTAGTTTGGGTTTGTATAAACCTTAGGGTATTTTTGTTTGTTTTTCTTTGCTTGGGGTACAAAATAATAACCTTCCAGCAATTTGATCTCCCCTGCAGAACTCTATTCTCATACCTGCCACTTTTCTCCTCTGAGCAATAGGAAAATATTCTGAGTGACTCATGGGAACTTAGTGTTCTGACATCATCAGTATATTTGTGTAACCTAGCAACCATCTGACAGCAAAACACCTAGGCTTTCCCCTTTCCCAAACATGACAGGCTGGCAGCTAAAAGGATTCTATAGCAAAAAGAAAAACATAAGCAAAGGAAGAGTTGTTCCAATAAAGTTATTATTTTTATTAAGCACCATTTATGGTGCTTTACAACCCACTCCAGTATTCTTGCCAAGAAACCCCCATGGAACGTATCACAAGGCTAAAAGATAAGACGCCGGAAGATGAGCCCCTCAGGTCGGAAGGTGTCCAATATGCTACTGGGGAAGAGCAGAGGGTATTTCCAAGTAGCGCCAGAAAGAGTGAAGCGGCTGGGCCAAACCCGAAAGGACACTCAGCTGTGGATGTGTCTGGTGGTAAAAAGAAAATCCGATGCTGTAAAGAACAATATTGTTTAGGAACCTGGAATGTCAGATCAATGAATCAAGGTAAGCTGGAGGTGGTCAAACATGAGATGGCAAGATTGAACATCGATATCTTGGGAATCAGCGAACTAAAATGGACAGGCATGGGCGAATTTAATTCAGGTGACCATGATATCTACTACTGTGGGCAAGAATCCCTTAGAAGAAATGGAGTAGCATTCATAGTCAACAAAAGGGTGGAAAAAGCAGTACTGGGGTACAATCTTAAAAATGATAGAATGATCTCAGTACGAATCCAAGGCAAACCATTCAACATCACAGTAATTCAAGTCTATGCCCCAACCACTGATGCCGAAGAAGCTGAGGTTGATCGGTTCTATGAAGACCTACAACACCTTCTAGAACTAACACCCAATAAAGATGTCCTCTTCATCATAGGGGATTGGAATGCTAAAGTAGGAAGTCAAGAAATCACCGGGATAACAGGCAGGCATGGCCTTGGTGTACAAAATGAAGCAGGACAAAAGCTAATAGAGTTTTGCCAAGAGAACATGCTGATCATAGCAAACACTCTTTTCCAACAGCACAAGAGGCGACTCTACACATGGACGTCACCAGATGGTCAATATCGAAATCAGATTGATTATGTCCTTTGCAGCCAAAGATGGAGAAGCTCCATACAGTCAGTAAAAACAAGACCTGGAGCTGACTGTGGCTCAGATCATGAGCTGCTTCTTACAAAATTTCGGCTTAAATTGAAGAACGTCGGGAAAACCACTAAACCGTTCAGGTATGACCTAAATCATATCCCTGATGAATATACAGTGGAGGTGAGGAATAGATTTCAGGGATTAGACCTGATAGACAGAGTGCCTGAGAAACTATGGACGGAGGTTGTAACATTGTTCAGGAGGCAGCAACTCAATCCATCCCAAAGAAAAAGAAATGCAAGAAAGCAAAGTGGCTGTCTGATGAGGCTTTAAAAGTAGCTCACGAAAGAAGGGAAGCGAAAAGCAAGGGAGAAAGGGGAAGATATACCCAACTGAATGCAGAGTTCCAGAGAATAGCAAGGAGAGACAAGAAGTCCTTCTTAAATGAACAATGCAAAGAAATCGAGGAAAACAACAGAATGGGAAAGACTAGAGATCTCTTCAAGAAAATTGGAGATCTCAAGGGAACGTTTTGTGCAAAGACGGGCATGATCAAGGACAAAGAAGGCAGGGACCTAACAGAAGCAGATGAGATTAAGAAGAGGTGGCAAGAATACACAGAAGAACTATACAGGAAAGATCTTAATGTCCCTGATAGCCATGATAGTGCGGTCACTGAACTTGAGCCAGACATCCTAGAGAGTGAAGTCAAGTGGGCCTTAAGAAGCATTAGTAACAACAAAGCTAGCGGAGATGACAGTATTCCAGCTGAGCTATTTAAAATCCTAAAAGATGATGCTGTTAAAGTGCTGCATTCAATATGCCAACAAATCTGGAACACTCAACAGTGGCCACAAGACTGGAAAAGGTCAGTTTACATTCCAATTCCAAAGAAGGGCAACGCCAAAGAGTGTTCAAACTACGGCACCATTGCGCTCATTTCACATGCCAGCAAGGTGATGCTCAAAATCCTACAAGCTAGGCTTCAGCAGTATGCGAACCGAGAACTACCGGAAGTACAAGCTGGGTTTAGAAGAGGCAGAGGAACTAGAGATCAAATCGCCAACATTCGCTGCATCATGGAGAAAGCAAGAGAATTCCAGAAAAACGTCTATTTCTGCTTCATTGACTACGCTAAAGCCTTTGATTGTGTGGATCACAACAAACTGTGGCAAATTCTGAAAGAGATGGGAGTACCAGACCACCTTACCTGTCTCCTGAGAAACCTGTACGAGGGTCAAGAAGCAACAGTAAGAACCAGACATGGAACAACCGATTGGTTCAAAATTGGGAAAGGAGTACGACAAGGCTGCATATTGTCACCCTGCTTATTTAACTTATATGCAGAGTACATCATGAGAAATGCCGGGTTGGATGAATCAGAGGTCGGAATTAAGATTGCTGGGAGAATTATCAACAACCTCCGATATGCAGACGATACCACCCTAATGGCAGAAAGCGAAGAGAATCTCAAGAGCCTCTTGTTGAGGGTGAAAGAGGAGAGTGCAAAAGCTGGTTTGAAACTCAACATTAAAAAAACTAAGATCATGGCATCTGGCCCTATCACTTCCTGGCATATGGAAGGGGAAGAAATGGAAGCAGTGACAGATTTTACTTTATTGGGCTCCAAGATCACCGCAGACGGTGACTGTAGCCATGAAATTAAAAGACGCTTGCTCCTTGGGAGGAAAGCTATGGCAAACCTAGACAGCATAGTAAGACGCAGAGACATCACCTTGCCGACAAAGGTCCGTCTAATCAAAGCTATGGTTTTCCCAGTAGTAATGTATGGCTGTGAGAGCTGGACTATAAGGAAGGCTGAGCGCTGAAGAATTGATGCTTTTGAACTGTGGTGCTGGAGAAGACTCTTACGAGTCCCCTGGACTGCAAGGAGGTCAAATCAGTCCATCCTAAAGGAAATCAACCCTGACTGCTCATTGGAAGGACAGATACTGAAGCTGAAGCTCCAATATTTTGGCCACCTAATGCGAAGAGAAAACTCCCTGGAAAAGACCCTGATGCTGGGAAAGACTGAAGGCAAAAGGAGAAGGGGACGGCAGAGGATGAGATGGCTAGATAGCATCACGGATGCGGTGAATATGAACTTGGGCACGCTCCGGGAGAGAGTGCAGGACAGGAAGGCCTGGCGTGCTATGGTCCATGGGGTCACGAAGAGTCGGACACGACTGAACAACAACAACAACAACAGACCAGTAAAGAAGACAGACCTCCGCCCCAAGGAGCTTGCAATCTAACATTTGACACAGCAGGGGGCTTCAAGGGAGTGGAAGATGCAAACAAGAGTGACAAGGAAGACTATGCATTCAGTTCAGTTGCATGTGATGGAAGCAAACACATTTGCTGTTCTCTGCCCCATTCACATATAAAGAAGAAGGAGCTTCAAACATCTAGAATGAAGATGTAATACCCTCTTTGCATTTGTAGCACCTCACGCTAATTTAAGAGGAAAGTTTATTCCCTGGGAAATCAACAAGTTACTCAAAAGAAACCATGCAAAAGATCACCAAAATCACTCGCTTAAACAAACTTCCATACCAGAAGGTATCCAAACTGCCCACATTTTTACACATAGCTCATACAGAAAAGTATTACTTCGCACAATGCACAGTTAAACAAAATGGGACACTAAAGAACTCCAAAAGGATCTCTCCAAGCTGGGGGCAAATGCAATTCAATGTAAGCAAATGCAAAATGATGCACAAAGGGGTAAAACATCCTAAGTTCACATATATGCTGATGAGGTCTGAGTTGGTGGCAACGGACCAAAAAGGGAATCTTGAGATTGTAGTGGATAGTTCAATGAAAACACTGACCCAGTGTGCAGCTGCCATGAAAAATTCATACTGGGGATCATTATGAAATGAACTGAAAATAGAGCTGTCAGTACTACAATCCCTTTATACAAATCTATGGTGCACCCACACTTGGAATACTGTGTACAGTTCTGGTCACCACACCTCAAAAAGACTGTAGAGCTGGAAAGGGTGCAGAAAGAAGCAGCTGAAATGATCAAGGGGCTGAAGCGCCTCCACCATGAGGGACCATTACAGTGTTCGGCGCTTTTTAGCTTAGAAGGGGGACATGATAGAGGTGTACAGGATTACACATGGTGGAGACTGTGAGTGGGAAGAATTTTCTCTCTCCCATAATACTAGAACCCATGGTCATCCAATGAAGTTGAGTAGGGGGAGATTCAGGACAGATAAAAAGAAGTCCTTCACACAGCACATTGTTAAACTACAGATTTTGCTACCACAAGATGCGGTAATGGCCACCAGCCTCGATGGCTTTAGAAGGGGATTAGACAAATTCATGGAAGATAAGGTTATCAGTGCCTACTAGGCAAGATGGCTATACATTATCACCAGAACCAGAAGTGGTACACCTCTAAACACCAGCTGCTGGGGAACACAAGCAGGAGGACGCTATCGTGCTCATGTCCGGCTTGTGGGATTTCCCAAAGGCATCTGGTTGGCCACTGTGGGAAACAGAATGCTGGACTAGTTGGGCCATTGGTTTGGTCCAAGCTCTTCTTATGACCTCACTCAGAAGCTAGTTTTGTTAGAACTGGAGATGCAGAAGGTACCTGGTTGCCAGAGCTGGAGAGAAACTATAACCCAGTGGCTACAGGGTTGGCCTGCGGTGGGCAGACACAGGCCAAACGCTGAACTGGCTGTTGAGCAGGCTGGAAAACGCGAAAGACAGGCGTAAGAAGAGATCACACGATGCCCCATCCTAGGCACTGGGCTCGCGCAACAGGCGCTCGTGTTGGCATGAAGAGGCGCAAAGCCGAGGGCAGGCCCTATCTGATGTCAGGAGATAACGGAAGGAAAGCGGCAGTGGGCCCTGCGGCAAGTCACGGGGCCAGCAGACGGAGCCCTTCGGCGTTAACGTAGCATACCGAAGGGCGGGCAGCAAAGGCAGGTCCGGAGAGGACGCTGAGGTGCTGGCCGAGAGCGTGGTGGGCAAGCGGGCCTGGCTGGCGACGGCGACACCAAGAGCGCAGCGGCCCTCCCCACGGCGGGAAAATAACGACAAAAATCCCGGCCTCCCCCCCCCTCCAACGGTCACAGGGGAGGAAGGGCAACAAGCCCCCCCGCTCCCTCAAAGAGGGGGAGCTCGGCCCCGCCCCGCTCTCTACGCGACGAGTGACACCACCTCAGCCAGTCGCAGCTGGCCATGGCTCCCCTTCCAACTAATCGGAGGCCACCAGGGGCGGAATCTGCCCCGTTGTCAGTTCGTAACCAATCGGCGCGAGCTTGCGGGGAAGGAGTGAAGCAGTAGTACTCGTGGGGGGGGAAAGGGGGGCACTCCCGGCTTCGATGGTCCCTCAGCCCCGCTTGCGCTCCCAAAAGCCTGCGCGCGCCCGTATTCGCAGACCCACCCGTATTCCTCGCGCTCCTCACCCGTCCAGCGCTGCGTGTCTGTCACGGCCGCCGTTGCTGCCAGTGCCAACGCCGCCGCATCGCCTCAGTCGCTGACACAGCTCCGAACCCTACCTCATCCGGGCACCCACCGTCTAGGAAACGTCACAGAGAGGGCGAGGTCCACCACGAGACGAGCACAACCCCTCTGAGGGGCGGGGCCAGCGCACGTAAATGACAGGCCACGAGAAAGGGGTGGGATCATGCAGATTGTGCCACGCTCGCCGTGCGAGAAAGGGCTTGTTCCCCATCTCGCGTGCGAACTGTTGCGAGATTCCCTGCACGCAATTGCGATAGGTGGATGTATAACTTCAGAATCTGGGTTTCGGCAGCCAAGCAAACTTTAATTTCCGCTAAGCATGTCCTCAAATCTTCGTTGTGCTTCTCCGGGCGACGGAGGTCGCTTTATCTCCCCTCCATTCAGTAAAGAGCACGTGGTAACTAGTTGCAATGCATCTCGTGAAATGAAATCTAGAAAGTTTATGGTACAATAAGGGCGCAATTCTATACGTATTTAGGCAGAAAAAAGTCATGCAACTCCCAGCATTACCCAGCCAGCATCTGTTAGCCCTCAAAGTGCAGAAGTTATTGCTGCCGCAAACTAACTTTGCTACCCCACTGGAAATTACGCGCACAGTGCAATCCTATGCATATCTACTCAGAAACCAGTCGCATGGTTTCAGCGAGACTGACCCCCAGGTAGGTGTGTATATCATGTGCAGATCCTCTGGCCATCTTGAGGATCCTAAGCTGGCTTTGTGGTGTTTCCCCGAAGGCCACGCCCTTTGTCCCAGTGCCCCCTTCACATGTGAGGTGAACCTACCAGGAAGAGTGAGATGGATAACGAAATCAAGGAGGTCTCCAAACAAGAAAGTGTTGTAATAATGGGCGACTTCAGTTACCCCCACATTGACTGGATAAAAGCATGTTTCAGCTAGACAAAGAGGTTAAATGTCTAGATGCCCTAAATGATTGTGCCCTAGAACAGTTAGATGGTCATGGAACTGACCAGAGGGGAGGCAACATTGGATTTAATCCTAAATGGTGTCACCCAGGACCTAGAACAAGATGTAAATGTTGTCGAACCATTTGGAAACAGTGATCACAGTATTATCCGATTTAATATATATTTGAATGGAAAATTGCCCAGGAAGTCCAACACAATCACATTTGCCTTCAAAAGAGGAAACTTCTCTAAAATGAGGGAACTGGTGAAAAGGAAGATAAAAGGGGGAGTCAAGAGGATTAAATCTAGGGATGGACGAAAGTCCCTTACCTGGTCCTGCAGCTTGCTTCGCGGTGGGGGGAGGCACTCCGTCCCTCCCCGCCAAAATTCTGGCCGGGGGGGAGGCGCCCCATCCCTCCGGCCGAAATTCTGGCCGGGAGGGAGGCGCTCTGTCCCTCCGGCCGCGAATCCTCCTGGCCAGCCGGGATGCAAATGGCGGCGGCTGTAGCTGCCACCGTTTGCATCCCTGCAGTCAGCCGTGATAGGCTACGTAAAGATTTACGTAGCCTATCACGGTGTTTTTTGAAAATCTAGCCGTGATAGGCTACGTAAATCTTTACGTAGCCTATCACGTTTGTTGTTGTTTTTTTACTTGGAAATGGTGGCGGCGGCGGCCGGTCAGAAGACCGGCCGCCACCGCTGCCACCGCCAGGGACATTCGCGCAATGTCCCATCCCGGGGGGGTAGCGGGGGGGGTGGCGGACCGTTTCTCCACCAATTTTGGGGGGCCGAATGCGTTGGCATTCGGCCTCCCGGAGATTTGTGGAGAAATTCTCCGACATCCCTAAAATCCCTTCAGAATGCTTGGAGATTACTCAAAACCACAATAATAGAAGCCCAGCTAAAATGTATGCCACAGGTTAGGAAAGGTAGCTCCAAGTCCAAGAGGTCACCAGCATGGTTAACAAGCAGTGTTGAGGGAGCTATTAGAGAAAAGAGAGCTTCTTTCAGAAAATGGAAGTATTTCCCAAGTGAGGAAAACAAAAGGGAGCACACACTTACACAAAGATGATGCAAGCAGGCAATGAGAGATGCAAAAAAGCATTTTGAAGAGCATATCACTAACAACATCAAGGCCAACAATAAAGAATTCTTTAAATATATCAGAGGCAGAAAACCAGCTAGGGAGGCAGTTGGACCATTGGATGACAATGGAGTTAAAGGAGGACTGAAGGAGGACAAGGAGATTGCAGAGAAGATGAATGAATTATTTTCATCCATCTTCACTATAGAAGATATAGGACAGTTACCTGTGCCTGAACTGATGTTTTCAGGGAGGGAGTCTGAGGAACTGAGGCAAATAGTGGTGACAAAAGATTAAGTTCTCAACATTACTGATAAATTGAAAGCAAATAAATCACCAGGCCCAGATGGTATCCATCCTAGAGTTCTCAAAGAACTCAAATATGAAGTTGCTGATCTTCTAACCAAAATATGCAACATGTCCCTAAGATCAGCCTCTATACCAGAGGACTGGAAGATGGCCAATGTAACACCAATTTTCAAAAAAGGATCCAGGGGGGATCTGGGAAATTACAGGCCTATTAGCTTAACATCTGTTCCAGGTAAATTGGTAGAAGGCATTATTAAAGATAAAATTAGTCAGCATATAGAAGGACAAGCCTTGCTGAAAAAGAATCAACATGGTTTCTGCAAAGGTAAGTCCTGTCTCACTAATCTTTTAGAGTGTCAGTAAACATGTAGACATGGGTGATCCGGTAGACACTGTTTACTTGGATTTCCAAAAGGCTTTTGGCAAAGTCCCTCACCAAAGACTCCTGAAAAAACTTAGTAGTCATGGAATAAGAGGACAGTTCCTCTTCTGGATCAGTAACTGGTTAAAGAACAGAAAGCAGAGAGTAGGAATAAATGGTCAATTCTCCCAATGGAGGGAAGTAAATAGTGGGGTCCCACAGGGATCTGTA
The DNA here is from genome assembly GCF_057233095.1 of Heloderma suspectum. Classification (NCBI taxonomy): domain Eukaryota; kingdom Metazoa; phylum Chordata; class Lepidosauria; order Squamata; family Helodermatidae; genus Heloderma; species Heloderma suspectum. The sequence continues at coordinate 230,451,634 of NC_139459.1, forward strand.
TTAGGACCAATGCTTTTACACCTGTTCATAAATGATCTGGAATTAGGAGTGAGCAGGGAAGTGGCCAAGTTTGCAGATGACACCAATTTCTTTAGGGTGGTTAAAACAAAAAGAGATTGTGAAGAGCTCCAAAAGATTCTCTCCAAACTGGGAGAATGGGCATCTAAATGGCAAATGCGGTTCAATGTAAGCAAGTGTAAAGTGATGCACGTTGGGGCAAAAAATCCCAATTACAAGTATAGCCTGATGGGATCTGAGCTAGCGGTGACTGGTCAGGAAAGAGATCTTGGGGTTGTGGTGGACAGCTTAATGAAGATGTCAGCCCAGTGTGCAGCTGCTGTAAAAAAGGCAAACTCCATGTTAGGCATAATTAGAAAAGGAATTTGAGAATAAAACTGCCAACAACATACTGCCCCTATACAAATCTATGGTGTGACCAAACTTGGAATAGGGTGTACAGTTCCAGTCACCACACCTAAAAAACGATATTGTAGAGCTGGAGAAGGTGCAGAAAGGGCAACTAAAATGATCAAGGGGCTGGAGCATCTCCCCTATGACAGAAGGTTACAACAGCTGGGGTTGTTTCGCTTGAAAAAAGAAGGGTAAGGGGAGACATAATAGAGGTTTACAAAATTATACATGGTGTGGAGAATGTGGATAGGGATACATTTTTCTCCCTCTCTCACAATACTAGCACCCGGGGTCATCCTATGAAGCTAATTGGTGGGAGATTCAGGACAGATAAAAGGAAGTACTTCTTCACACAGCGCATAGTTAACTATGGAATTCACTACCACAGGAAGTAGTGATGTCCACTAGTTTGGATGGCCTTAAAAGGGGGTTGGACAAATTCCTGGAGGAAAAGGCTATTGATGGCTACTAGTCCTGATGGCTATGTGCTACCTCCAGTACCAGAGGCAGTGAGCCTATGTACACCAGTTGCTGGGGAACATGGGTGGGAGGGTGCTGTTGCACTCATGCCCTGCTTGTGGGTTCCTGGTCCACAGGTGGTTGGCCCCTGTATGAACAGAATGCTGGACTAGATGGACCCTTGGTCTGATTCAGCATGGCTCGTCTTATGTTCTTATGAAGGGCCTTCTTAGCAGTAACATCCAGGTTGTGGAACACTCACCTCACCAGGCTCCCTCACTCCTGTTTTTCAGATGTTGACTGAAAAGCTTTAGCTCACACAGGCTTTTAACGGCACTTAGATCTGAAGATTCCCTGCTGTAAATACATGCTGGTTTTATTTTGTCTGTGGTATTACTTTCGTGCCTTGACTGTTATATGCCCTTGGGGCCAATTTTTGGTCAAAAGTTGGGAGGTAGATAGATAGATAGATAGGCCTCACATACTTTGAATTTTGCCACCTAATCCAATGCATGTTTACTTGTAAGTAAGCCTCACTGAGTCCAGTGGGATGGGACATACTCCCTGATAAGTATGCATAGCTGCAGTCCTAAACACAGTTACTAGGTTGTAAATCCAATACTCCGATTGCATTGTTTCTGATGGATTTTTCTAAGGAGTGGTGCTCCCTCAGATGGCATCTCATGCTAAGCAATTTCGTGCAGCTATAGGGGCTACGGGTAAAAGGACATGCCTTTCCACATAGAACTGAGAATTCAATGGAGAAGATACCCTGTGAAGTGTGAAAGACTGCATCGTTATAGAGCAGTGAGTGTAGGAGAAAGTGATATGGCTCATACTAAGCTGCGTGGGAGAGTCTGTCTTATTCACCGGAAGTGGAGAGCAGGAAGTTAAGACAGGAAGGAGGACAGGAAAGAGACTGAGTGGCGCTTCATAACTCTGCCTGTCTGTCTCCAAATGTCCTCATGGTGTCAATATACTGAGATATAGTTTTGTGCATATCAGAAACAGAAATAGCAAATAGGGGTGTTTGGTGAACTTTGGGAATAGATTAAAAGGAAGTGCCAAACAAGACAGGCCTTTGGCCTGATCTAGCATGGCTCTTCTTGTGTTCTTATGTAGCTTTAAAAAAACAAAACCCTTTCCCATTTCCTTATGTCTAATTTGAGGTGTAATAAATCCTGTTGCCCTTTATTCCCAGCCAATGCTCAAATTTAAGGAAGGCAGTTGGGGCCCAGCCCCCTTACCTTTTGTGCTGTCAACTACTCTTTTTAGAAGGCTACTGGGGAGGGGGGATGATTTGGCTAAAATGGACAGGAGTCAAGGGGGTTCTTCTGGATTTCTTTAAAGCCCCTCCCCACGCGTGCACACACATGCACACGCACGCACTCACCTTTCTCATAATCTGAACACTGTTCCCAGTGTTGTCAAAATCCACCTTTCTCTCTCTGTGTTTTGTTGTTGTTGCTAAAAATCTGGTTCATGTTTGACAATTAGGTTTTCATCTTTGGCCTTCCTGTATTGGCTGTTCATCCTGCCCAAACCTCTACCGCTTGTGGCTATCCATTTTACAGTTCTTACCAGTATTTAGAAGGCTTCCATTCCACATTCAACAGTAAGCCAAGACTGGTTTTAGTACTAGGTGGCCCTTAGGCTGTGCACTGCAAGAGCATTTCTTGCTGCATTAGCACCTTTAGTGCCCCTTTGTATTTGCTGCTTTAAATAGCAGGATGTGATGGAAAGAGAAAGAGTCTGATGTTTTAAGAAGGACAGGAAAGAGCAGGTAAGAAGCACAGGGTTCCCACAGCAGGTGAAAAGTCCTGTAGGTATAGATCTGGGTGTAAGCTGTAAATCAAGGGTGGGGAACTTTGGAAGTTTGGGAGGCTACAGTGGCCACCTGCTGGCAGAAGTGGCCCTGCTGCTGGAAACCTAGTGATTCTTCTTGGAAACAAGGCATGCAGGGAGCATGCACCTTTCCCCCAGTAGAATGGGGCTCCCCGCAGCCCTCCAAACAACTGTTTGGAAGGCTGCCTGAAGTCCCATTCTGCTGGGAAACAAGACCAATGCTCCCCACACACCTTGTTTCCCAGCAAAATCACGGGGATTTCAGGGGTGGTCATGGCTGGGGCAAGGACTAGGTGAGGGCTGCACAAATGTCCACGGTGTCAGCCTGACTGCGTGAGGCTCACAGGCAACATGTTGCCCACTGCTGCTGCAAAGGCAACGACAGCATTTTAGGACTATTGGTTTATCGCTCACTGAGAGGCACAGAAGTGCCAGGGATTGCAGCAAAGATGGACTGCTTTTCTCTTCTTCTTCCCTGTCATAGTCCTCTGTCACAGAAAAAGCACTTCTTTTTATGGTCTTATGGTCGTACTTCTCTGCAGCTGTGTTAAATGTAGATCTGTTTTACGATCCAAGAAAAACATGCCCACTTCAGTGTAATCTGTAGACTGTATAGGTGTCTCCTTCACATCCCCTCATATCTGTCATCTTCTTTTTCACCCCTACCGTAACATCTGCACAAGTTTTACTGTCTCCTCTTCTCCCGAGTGCCTTCTGCTGTGCTCTTTGCTCCCTCTCTCCTTATTTGTCAAGTGACTTCTCCTGTAAGTTAGATCTCAGGATCCATTTTTGTAGCAAAGCCTAGATTTGACTTGTCTGCTCTGTTACGTTGTCCGCTAGCTCTCCCTTATTCAGCTGCCATGGAGGTTGTGCCACTTGCTACTTTATGTATATATTGCTGTAGCAGAAGATCATAACTGCTAAGCAGATTCATAAACTGAATGCCTTCTGTTCCTTTAGCTTAGGGGCATTGAACTGGCATTCAGATGTTGCTGGACTCCAACTCCCATCAGCCCCAGCCAGCATGCCCGGTGGTCAAGGGTGCTGGGAGCTGGAGTTCAACAACATCTGGAGGGACACAGGTTCCCCATCCTGGCGTTAGTTGTATGTTTCCTAAACCTTTTACGTATTTGTCCTGCTCCTGTGTTGGTATCTCTTTTAATTCGTGATAGCCCACACTGTAGATAACCCCACACTGGGGTTAGATCCAGACTAAATTGCAGTTAAGTCCCATTGAAATCAGTGTGAGAAGGTAGTCATGACTCAAGTCCCACTGATTTAAATGGGACCCAAATGCAACTAACTTAGTCTGGATTCAATTCAATATGCCAGGCAACCAGTATTCATTATGGTAGTACTATTATCACCTATGTCTTGCATATTTTTCTGTTAATGTGTAACCCAAACAGCATGACATAGCTGATGCGTGCGCAGTTTGTCATCTAGATAGTGCTAGTACCTGGTCAGTTTCCCCAACTGTTCTACTTCCCCAAGATTTCATACTTATATTCTTCATTAATGGAGTATTACTGAATCCAGCCTAGTGCTCCAAGGGCATTTGGGGCATTATCCTGTTCTGTCTGCACTGTAAACTCTACAGGGTTGGCAGTCCCTTGCAGTTTTGTTATCATTTGCAAGCTTCATGAGCACATTCAACTCAGTCAGAGTCATTAGTGAAAATAGGAGCAATCCAGCCGAAGTTAAGGATTTTTAGTCCCATTTATTTCAGTGTGAGTGTTCAGCACACTGAAATCAATGAAACTGAAAGGTGCGTAATTTTGACTGCATTGTGCCAGTTGCTTAACAGCACTGGACTCAGGACAAACCCTTAAGAAACATCACTTACTGCTTCCCAATCCATTAACTGCTGACCTATGAATTCAGCTATTATTGATTAAACTTTAACCAGAGCATGGTGTCCAGTTCAGCGGAGACTGCAGGGCCCCAAAGGGCAAAGCAGAGACTTTCCTGTGGTATAGCTGTAGAGAATGAGAGAAGAAGGAAGCTGCAGCTACAGGCCCCTTGCTTTCATACAGTCTCTAATAGCTGCTGTCCCTCATATGGTACTGGAATGTGACCTTGATGGTTTCCCTGGTTTACAGATTCTGTAAGCCAAGTAAGTCCAAGTTTGAAAGACCAAGTACATTAAAAGACTCCTGCCTGAAGGATGGAGCCGATTGTTCATGTTTGTTTGTTTATTATATTTATTATATTTCTGTGCCACCCAACAGCTGTAGCTCTCTTTGTTTGCAACTATCATAGTATTTGTTAGTAACAATCATAGCAGCTTTCCTGCATTATTCTTAGAACATTCTTGCTGCACGTAACTGCTAGAGCTGAGACTGTATGAATGTAATCCTACACTAGAAGAGCATGGCTGTAGAATGAGCCATCTGTAAGGGGTGGATGAGCCAATATAATGTGTCTCTCTCCGCTGAGACTATCTTCACTTCACTTCCCCTCCTGCATTCCCCTTCTTAGCTGCTGCACCTGACACATGGCAACATCTCTTGCAAATTTCTTTTTGTCCCATGCTGACGGGGCTTTCATCGCATTAACAAAGGGACAGTGTTGGGGCCCCTGTTTCCAAACCTGCATTATAGGGGCTGCCTGTCTGGTTAACACTGATTTAAAGCCAGTGTTTGTTTTGAGGGGGTTTATTTTCTTTCACTTGCACCCTGTTGTAATCTGCAGTTGTTCCCAGGCATTCTCGATAGGTTCTGAGTCCTGGCACTCACAAAGGCACAGTCACTTAGCATTAATTCTTTCCTGCACCAGGCAGCCAGTGTTCCCCTTGAGCTGTGGTGGGGCTATGCTTCCCAGGCAGAACCAAGTCATCCATTCAAAAGCAGAGCAAAGAAAAGGGACATAATGGATTCTATTGAAGTGAGATCTGTCTCATGGGGTGGGGTGATGGGAGCGCAGAGGGGCCTGAGAGCAGAGACTAGGGAGTGTCTCATGAAATTTGGGGTCAGGAGTCTCACAAGATGCTCTTGCTCTCGCTTGCTCACTCCCTTTTGGTCTCATGGGAGTACACATGATGTGGGCATTTTACATGCAGAAGTGAGTCTGGAACAAGATAGCCAGATGTCTTTCAGAGCCTGCTAGCACTTCCATGAGCATGATCTATCCAACTATACCTGTACAGGTGCTGTACAGCAAGGGTCCCCAGTGCAGTGCCCAGGAGTGCCATGGCTCCTGAGGGAACCTCCAATGGTGCCTGTGAGGGGGTTCCCAACCTGCAGAATTTCTATTTTTCCCCCATTTTTAAAATATACAGGGATTTGTATGAATGCAAACAACTTTCTAGCAATCATACTACATAGGCTTCAGCAAAAGCAGACCAAAAATCCAAATAAGTGTCCATTTGAAGGTGGCATCGCTAGGCCACCCATTCAAATACTGAATGTGTTGTAAGGTCTTCAGTTATAGGAGGTGAGTGTTTATCCTTCCAGTGTTGTAATGTCGGCCTTTTAGCTGTCAAAAGGGCATGGAGAATCCATTTATGCTGACCATTTGTTAATTCCCATGAAGCAGGTAAATATTTGAAAACAGTGTGTACATCAGTGAATATTAAAGACTATTCCAGTACAAAATTTATCTGTGTAATCACTCCCCCCCGCCACTCCAAGAAGCAATTACTGGACATTTCCAAAACATACGTTTAAAATAAGCATTAGATGTATTGTATTGGCAGCAATTTGCCGAAGTAGACAATCGCTTATTAAAGAGATGTTGCAGTGTCTAATAAACATGAAACCAAAGGTTTTGATGAATAAGATGCAGCCTAAGATCCATAGGCGCCAAAGGTAGATGCCAGAGTGGCAATACGCTGATTAGGCATTTTTTGGTGGTGCCCACAGCAGTTCCTCAAATTTCCAAATGTGCCCGTCGGACCAAAAAGTTTGGAGACCCTAGCTGTACAGTAGCTGTTTTTCATTCTGTGCACCAGCTACAGATGTATCCTGGTTTTACCTGGTGCTGACTTTGTAACTGGATCTTGCATCTTTGCTACGCTATGCTGCAGTTTGAAAACCCAAACATGGAGGTATTTGGGGACTGGAAGGTTGTCTGACCATAACCATGTGGCTATTTAGGACAATAAACATGATTTCTAGATTGTTTAAGCAAACATCTGTTTTGAAGGTAATGTTCAAACCTTTCTTTGCTTGGGTAGGCCTTAAACAGTTTGGGACCAAGTTACTTGAAGGACCGCCTTCACCCATACCCTGCCCGCGCTTTAAGAGAAGCCCTTCTCATTTGCCCACCCATGAGAGCAGTCAGGTGAGTGATCACACATGAGAGGGCCTTCTCTGCAGTGGCCCCACACCTTTGGAACACACTGCCATCAGAGGTCCACCATGCTCCGTCACTGCAGACTTTTAAGAAGGCCTTGAAAACATATTATTTCACCTTGGCCTTCTCTTGATAGGACTGCTATTTTTGCTTTTACTGCCGTTAACATTGTTGGTTGTTATTGTTGTTTTTATTATTTTTATATTTTTATCACTTTTAATATTTTAACTGTTTTTATGTATTTTATTGTTGTAAGCCGCCTTGGGAGGGCTTCTGCCCTGAAAGCTGGCCAAGAAATATTTTAAATAAAAAAATAAAAAAATAGGCTTCCATCACCCCTGGAAGTGGTACATATGTAGGCCTTTTTCACTGTGACATAAGCTCTTCCTATAAAGCAAGATAATTTGTTTTCCCATCAATCCTCAGAAAGTATGTGAGCATACTTGACGGGGAGTAACGTGCTTGCATGGTAGGCACAGACTTCTAATAGCAATTGGTGAATATCAATGAAAATGAATCTTAAAGGTGGCATCTATAAGCATATCTGTGCAGCCCCCTGCCCCCGGTTGAATCTCAGGTGTTCTCTTGTATGGTCCTCAAGACCACAAGTTGTATTTGTTTTGTACTGCACCTCTAGTCAGGGCTGGTCCATGACATTAGACTGCCTGAGACAAAAGAGAAGACAACATTCCTACCCTATTCCATGGACGGAAGCCAGCCGGGCTGGCAGCTGAATCTTCCTTCAACACTGGCAATGGGACAGCGTCCTCCACTGCACCTGAAGGAAGCAGGCTAGCTTAAAGGATGCAGGCCAAGCCGTGTGGCACACACAGCTCTCTCTTCCAACGCCTTGCCACCATTCCCTGCCCCTCACTCTGCCTGTTGGTAGTCCAAATAGTCCTCTGGATGAATTGTGAGGCCGGTGCAAGTGGGGAAGTCCACACAAAGGGATGATACACAACTCCTCACTCAAAATAATAATGTTCTGGTTCAGCAGCAACCACAAGATTTGGTTCAGACCCCAACTTGGTTCGTACCAGTTCAAAGGCTACCCGCTTTGACGCGAGTCTGAATCTCGATTCAGAAATCCAAATCTTCATGCCTCCCATTGACTATAATTGGAAATCAACAAATGGCCATAGCCTTTTTGTTGTTGTTTTCTGTTTGGAAGTATTTGATGATGTTTTCAGGCATAGTAGGCTATTAAGAAGGGACAAAGCTGGCCAAATTTCAGAGAAATAATTACAGGGATTTTGTGCTACATGTCCTCAAATTTAGGTTTTTCTAAGAATGGAACTGCCAATAACGTTTCCATTTCTTGGCAGAATTTGATGAAATTTGCAGGGATAGTTGCCAGTTCTGGGGGAATAAAGCCTGCCAAGGGGGCTTTGTACAAGAGGGTGCAGGGGGCTTTGTACAAGAGCAGCTTTTACAGTTTGGGGAGTTTCCAAAAAAGGATGTATTGCCTCCTTTAGGTTTTTTTCGTGGCAATTGTTATGGAAATGACATACAGCATAGAGATGGCTTGATTTAAGTCAGGATTTAGCCAAATATGAAGCACACCCCTAATACCGAAATATATTTGACAGTCTTAGTAGCAGAGCCAGATCTGATGATTCACTGGCCATCAGCGTTTATTGATACCCTACCAAAGAAATCTGCTTTGAGCTCCACTGATCAGGACCCAGAAAGTGGATGTTTTATTCCAGAATCTTTACATCTGTCCCATGTCAGAGTCTGTAGGACCAATACTGCATATCTTAATTTGGTGTAAACTGCTTATTTCATGCATCAGAGTTGCATGGGGTATATAGTGTTACTGCACATGGAGATTTGATCACATTCATGAGAATGCAAATCCTGTGAGTATGCATAATGTTCATGCAAGTTAAGCGTGAAGACAGTGGTCGCATTTGGAAAGTCTTCCCAGAAAAATTGGGAATGAACAGCAGTGAGCCTTGAGCTCACACTATTCCTCCTCCCCTTCTGTGTGTGAGGGAAGGAGATTAGAAGCATCCACTCCTAGTTAACAGCAAATCATGGTGTTAGTTCTCCCACAAAGCAGGATCCCAAATTGGGTCAAACTGAAAATGTTTAGAGCAGCCTCCCCCAACCTGGTGCCCTCCAGATGTGTTGGGCTGCAATTCCCAGCATTCCCAACCAGCATGGCCATTGCTCCCACATACAATGGCCATGCTGGCTGAGGATGAGGGCACATGAGGGCCCAACACATCTGGAGGGTACCGGGTTGGGAAAAGTTGGTTTAGAGCCAAAACAAAATACATGCTTTGATAAACGTGTCTAGATCAGAATGAGTGAGTTCAAATGGATGGTTTAAAACAAGGTGAAGCCCATTTTTCCACTGAATGTTGTTTTCTTTTGTTTACAAAATGCAAGTTGTAATGACAGCAAAACTCATATGCCATCATTTAGATTTAAGAATTTGGATGTCAAACTTTGAGGTCTGTTTTTTTTTTAAACAATATCTTTGAAAGTCCTCTTTCCAGTAGAAAGATGAAGTTGAATTCAAATTTATTTTCTCACATTCATTCTACCTCTATTTTAATGAGGTGTTAATTTATTTCAAGGCATTGGGAAAAATTATGGAAATCATGGAATGTGTGATATATAGAAATTGCCAGCTTTCCCTTTAAAACAAATTGAAGTGGGATCCTGATCTTTTCCCAGTTACCACTTGCATGTATTTTATAATGAAAAGTGGTATCTGTGTGTATGTACTGTATATAATGGTGTCTGTACTTGGGTGTCTGTATTGCAGTGCAACATAAATCATAGCAAGCTGCTATTAGGCACAATTAGGCTGTGATCCTATACCGATTTACCTGGGAGGAAGCTGCATTGAACTTGATGGGAATTGCTTCTGAGTAGACATTTACAGGATTGCACTGTTGTACCCAGTTTCATGCAGCATGCTCTGACATAGACATATGCATCCTGTGTGTTTAGTCTGTGGTTTCAAATGACAGCAGGGAAGACTGTGGCCTTCTAATTGGTACTGACTTAATGAAAGTTTATTTATTTTTATTATTATATATTATACAACAACCCTGTGAGGTAGGTTAGTCTGAGCATCAATGACTTGCCCATAGCCACCCAGTGAGCTTCATGGCCAAATGGGGACTAGAACCCGGATCTCCCTAGTCCTAGTCCAACACTCTAACCACTGCACCAAACTGGCTCCATGCTGACAGTTGAATATAGTGCCTGTATATGTGGTTAAGACGCTGAACTGCAGACTGGAAGGTCGGCAGGACAGCAGTTCGAGACCCGAGTGCCGCGTGACGGAGTGAGCTCCCGTCTTCAGTCCCAGCTCCTGCCAACCTAGCAGTTCGATAGCAAGACATTGCAAGTAGATAAATAGGTACTGCTTCGGCGGGAAAGGTAACAGCGTTCCGTGCACCTGGGTGTTCAGTCATGCCGGCCACATGACCACGGAAGCGTCTTCGGACAGCGCTGGCTCTTCGGCTTAGAAACGGGGATGAGCACCGCATCCTGGAGTCGGACACGACTGGTTGGGGACACCTTTACCTTTACCTTTATATGTGGCTATGAGGGAGAGGAAGCTGCTGCAGTCCTCTATGAAGCACTGCCTTAAAGTGGAGGTGGGGAATGTGAGGGCTTCCAGATGTTGTTGGACTGCAACTCCCATCAGCCCTAGCCAGCATAGCCAAAGGTGACGGATGCTGGGAGTTGCAGTCCAACAACATCCGGAGGGCCACATGTCCCTCATCTCTGCCGTAAGGTAAAAGCCAACAAGCAATGAACTAAACCCTCTGGTGTGGTTCCTGTGCCACCCTACGGTAGGAGTGCTGCTACTGGCTCAGATGACAGATGAGAATGGGCCAACTCAGGTCCACAGTGTGCTAGTTCCCAGGCTCTGATTTTTCAAAGGCGAAGTAATGGATTCAAAGCCATTGATATTCCAGCAATGGGAGGAAGCTCACTTTTCACATGCAAATTGCCCCACAGGAATGATCATGGGATTTTGCCAGAGAGATGAGCCTCCCTGTTGCTGGGTAACGATTTTCTTTAAGAGAGAGAGAGAGAGAGAGAACACAATTGCTGTTTGCAGCAATGGGGGGAAGTGATCAAGCTTCAGCCCCCTATATGTGCAGGATCCATCACTATGGATCTGCAGAGGAGCCCAGCTGAATCCATGATCACAGTAACTGCAACCGTCTTGTTGTAATTCCAGTATAGGAACTAGGCTATTAAAATGAGGGGCATCAATTTGGTTGCACGAAGGTGGGATACAGTGGGGCCTTAGGAATTGATCAGCTCTGGCAACAGGCACAGAGACTTCATTATTTACTTCTGTTCAGGGATGCATTTGAAAGATCGCTAGAGTGAGAAGTTTTCCTGTTCCCTGTCTCTTTGCAAATACTCTATTGTTCTCTGTTGACCTCTCAGATGTCCCGCTACATCTGGTCCATTGTCTTTGGATACCATCACCCCCTTGATCACCCCCTCTCATGTACAGTACCTATCGGTGCAAATGATGTAATATAAGAGGTGGATAGGATGAGCAATAGCTGTAGTTATTGCCGTCTGTGGTGAATGCTTCTCAGTATTAGCCTGAACTGGTTTAACTGCCTTGGTTTCCTCCCAGCATAATTGTGAGCTGGGGATTTGCAACCGAAAATCCACAGCATCCTCATTAAGCTAAAAATCCCAGGGTTCATTGCGGGGGACGGAGAGCATGACAATTACTCCTATTTGAAATTGCTTTTGGCTTGTATTATAAATGTGCATTCATAAGATGCACCTGTCCTTAGTAAGCAGGTACCACAGAAAAAGCATGCATTATGGATCTTAAACTCCCAGCCTACTGAACTGAACAGCCTTGTCCTTGGGCCACTGTCCATCTGTCCCTACCTCCTCCACCTCCTCCTGGTTTGTCTTCAATAGTTAGAACATATCTTTATGTGGTAAGCATTTCTGTCTGGGCCCCATGCACGTAGAGTGACTAGATATAAAGCTACTGTCTTGCTAGCCACTTTGCTGAGAAGGTAAAGGCATATGAGCTTCTGAGCAATCTAAGTTCTTCCCTAAGAAGAATTCTGTGAATCTCAAAAGCCTACACATTCTCCTCATTAGACACTGATTTGCCATTATCTCACCGGCTTTGTGATGCTAAACCAGTCTTGTAAATACACCCCTCAAAGTAACTAGCCTGCAGCAGTGTTTACTAGCCTGCTAGGCAGAGAAGGATGATGGGCATGAAGGAGGGGGATTACTTCCTCTAGCAGCCTGGTTGGTTTCTGTGCTGAGACCAGAGCACCCCATCCCTCCTCTGCTAGCCTGCTCGCTCACCTGCATGGAATTCCATGCACTCACCTACATGAAATTCCTAGTCACCTAGGGTGACCAGGCTAGTGCTTAAATACAAGGCTGGTCTAAACTAAAAAGGAGAGACATGCTGGATGTTTTATTTTTTTATGCCTAAAATTGAGGCCACCTCTGTGTAGTCTTTCTGTATGAGGACTCCTAATTGCTTAGAAAACCAAAATGAACTGACATCAGTGTTATGGGGTGGGGGCTGCTGAACACAGAAGCAGCTAGGAAACAACGCATGTGTATACTCACTCTCACAAGCGCATGTGCGCGCGCACACACACACACGCACACACACCTGCCTATCATGGCAGAAAGAATGAGAGGAAACAGCCTGATGTGCTGCTGAATCTAAAAAGAGCTCAGGCAAGCATGCAGGGCCTCCAAGGGGTGCATCTTGCTCAGGCAACTCCTCCAAGGCCAGCAAGAATAATCCAATTTGCTCCTGTGCTTTGAAGAGTTGGAGCTGCTAGGAGAGTTCCCATCAGGGTTCAATTGGATACCGCGTTATGCGGGAATTACCTCTCCTGGGTATATAATCAGGGATAACACCACCTAAACCTTTGGGGAAGAAATTGGGTTTATTGGACACACTGGAGAAAACTACATGTACGCACAGATGCAGAAAGGCACAGAGAGAAATGAGGGGGGGTAGGGATGAGAGGCAAGAGGAGAGGGATGGGTAGCACTTAAATCCCAGCTGCCAGTTCTTCCCGTCTCCTTATTTTTGCTGAGGTGCTGCTGAGCTGACATGTCACTCCAGATTATGAAAGCAAATTAACCCCCTAACCTGCTTTGCCTGCCAACGGAAAGCACATGCTGTGTGCCAGAGAGAGAACCCAATGCGCTGGCAAGTCTAATGTTATTTTCTAGGATAGGGAAAAAGGAGGAAGCAGACTGTCTTCTTGTCTTCACTGCTGGTGTGGTTACAAAGCACTGGCTTTATGGTGCCCCCGTCCACCCCCTTTCTCCAAGGCTTGGATAAGCAGTCAGATATGCCTTCACATCTAGCTTAGTAATGAGGGGAGGCGGGCGGGCATCAGGACACAGATTGAATCAGAAACCAAAGGAACTTTATCAGTGCTGGGTTATCTTCCTTTCCCTCTCATCTCCCACTACCCCATAGTACAGAGAATAGCTCCCCATGCCTTCGGTCATCACCCCTACCTAAATCAGAAGATTTGTTGTTCAGTCGTTAAGTCGTGTCCAACTCTTCGTGACCCCATGGACCATAGCACGCCAGGCCTTCCTGTCCTCCGCTCTCTCCCGGAGTGTGCTCAAGTTCATATTCATTGCATCGGTGATGCTATCTAGCCATCTCATCCTCTGCCATCCCCTTTTCCTTTTGCCTTCAATCTTTCCCAGCATCAGGGTCTTTTCCAGGGAGTTTTCTCTTCGCATTAGGTGGCCAAAATATTTGAGCTTCATCTTCAGCATCTGTCCTTCCAATGAGCACTCAGGGCTGATTTCCTTTAGCATTGACTGATTAGACCTCCTTGCAGTCCAGGGGACTCGTAAGAGTCTTCTCCAGCACCACAGTTCGAAAGCATCAATTCTTCAGCGCTCAGCCTTCCTTATAGTCCAGCTCTCACAGCCATACGTTGCTACTGGGAAAACCATAGGTTTGATTATACGAATCTTTGTCGGCAAGGTGATGTCTCTGCTTCTTACTATGCTGTCTAGGTTTGCCATAGCTTTCCTCCCAAGGAGCAAGCGTCTTTTAATTTCATGGCTACAGTCACCATCTGCAGTGATCTTGGAGCCCAAGAAAATAAAATCTGTCACTGCTTCCATTTCTTCCCCTTCTATATGCCAGGAAGTGATGGGGCCAGATGCCATGATCTTAGTTTTTTTAATGTTGAGTTTCAAACCAGCTTTTGCACTCTCCACTTTTACCCCCAACAAGAGGCGCTTTAGATCCTCTTCGCTTTCTGCCATTAGGGTGGTATCGTCTGCGTATCTGAGGTTGTTGATAATTCTCCCGGCAATCTTAATTCCGACCTGTGATTCATCCAACCCGGCGTTTCTCATGATGTACTCTGCATATAAATTAAATAAGCAGGGCGACAATATACAGCCTTGTCGTACTCCTTTCCCAATTTGGAACCAATCGGTTGTTCCATGTCCGGTTCTTACTGTTGCTTCTTGACCCTCATACAGGTTTCTCAGGAGACAGGTAAGGTGGTCTGGTGCTCCCATCTCTTTCAGAATTTGCCAGAGTTTGTTGTGATCAACACAATCAAAGGCTTTAGCATAGTCAATGAAGCAGAAATAGACGTTTTTCTGGAATTCTTTTGCTTTCTCCATGATCCAGCGAATGTTGGCGATTTGATCTCTAGTTCCTCTGCCTCTTCGAAACCCAGCTTGTACTTCCGGTAGTTCTCGGTTCACACACTGCTGAAGCCTAGCTTCTAGGAATTTGAGCATAACCTTGCTGGCATGTGAAATGAGCGCAATTGTACAGTAGTTTGAACACTCTTTGGCATTGCCCTTCTTTGGAATTGGAATGTAAACTGACCTTTTCCAGTCTTGTGGCCACTGTTGAGTGTTCCAAATTTGTTGGCATATTGAGTGCAGCACTTTAACAGCATCCTCTTTTAGGATCTTAAATAGCTCAGCTGGAATACTGTCATCTCCGCTAGTTTTGTTGTTAGTAATGCTTCTTAAGGCCCACTTGACTTCACCCTCTAGGATGTCCGGCTCAAGTTCAGTGACTGCACTATCATGGCTATCAGGGACATTAAGATCTTTCCTGTATAGTTCTTCTGTGTATTCTTGCCACCTCTTCTTAATCTCATCTGCTTCTGTTAGGTCCCTGCCTTCTTTGTCCTTGATCATGCCCATCTTTGCACAAAACGTTCCCTTGAGATCTCCGATTTTCTTGAAAAGATCTCTAGTCTTTCCCATTCTGTTGTTTTCCTCGATTTCTTTGCATTGTTCATTTAAGAAGGCCTCCTTGTCTCTGCTTGCTATTCTCTGGAACTCTGCGTTCAGTTGGGTATATCTTCCCCTTTCTCCCTTGCTTTGAAAGGTGCTCCCTTTCATCCCGTCAGCTTCCCCACCGGAAACCCAGCTCTGCGCCTCAGGCAGCAACATGTCTTGGGCCAGGCCAGTCTCTGAGGATTATGCCTTGTCCCTGCCTGCCTCCTTTTTTGCCCATGTTCGTCAGCAGCTGCTCCTCCCCCCTTGCAATATTCTCACCTGAAGAACAAGATCAGGGAGATGCTGCCTGCCTACCTTCTTCAGAGGAGAAGCACTAGCTGTCAGGCATGCCGCCCAGGGGCAAGCTACAAGCACGTAGTTAGAGACTGCTAGGAGGTAACTTGTCCTCCTTCCTGGGTGTGGGACACCAAAGCTGATGGATAAAGGGTGCAATCCTATGCATGTTCAGACAGAATAAAAGTTCTACAACTCCCAGCATGCCCCAGGCAACCATGCTGGCTGAGGGATGCTGGGAGTTGTAGGACTTCTTTTTCTCTAAACTGTGCATAGGATTACACCGTAAATAATTACAGGCTTACTCCTGACTTCTTCCAATTTTCTTTCTTGGGAGGCAGTATTTGGGTCAGCAGTCCTCTGTGTGTGTGTGTGTGTGTGTGTGTGCGCGTGTGCGTGCACACACATTAAAAAGCACTTACCATGCATGCTTCGCCTTACCTCTCTCTCTCTCTCTCTCTCTCTCTCTCTCTCTCTCTCGGGGGGCGGGCAGGGAGGGCTACTTCACACTGGGCTTTTATCCTGAGATTGAGATTGCTCCTTCACAGAAGTTTCCGGGCTCCTTACATGATGCCGTGACCCTGCCGTGACCCTCCTGCACTAATGGCGCAGTCCTATGCAAGTTTAGACGAAGAAAAGGCCTGCAACTCCCAGCATTCCCCAGCCAGTTTAGGATTGCGCCCTAAATGCCCTTTGTGTCGTTTTTAAATAGATTGCAGATAATGAGCTATCAAATTACCCCGTTGTGTTCTGCTTCAGTTTCCTCCATCAAAAGAGTTAAATTGGGAAGAAGAGGAGCGAGAGATCCATGAAAGATAATGGAAGACTCAGATACGGGGAGAAGAGCGGGCGGGGGGGGGGGGGGAGGAAGCACATGTAAAGGGAGTCAGTTGTGATCCTGCATTTAAAACGGAAGCAGAAATGCCCTGCACACAAATACACACACACATCATGCATAGCCTTATCCATGCGTGTGTGTACATATAAAAAGCACTTGTCATGCACACTTAGCCTTACCTGTGTGCATGTGTACATGCATAGGTGTGTGTGTGTGCATGCGTGTGTGTGTGTAGAGCACTTGTCAGGCATGCTTAGCCTTACCCGTAGGGCCAGCTTAAAGGAGTCTCCTGGATTATATCCTGGGACCTCAATTCATAAACTATATTTCTTATGTCACCAAGGTGGGTATGACAGAGCATTCACATTCATACACAGATACAGCCACTCATGCTCCCTCACTCTCCCTGAGCTCTTTTGCAGTACAGTGAGCGTTCTGTTTCTCCTCACAGCTCATCAGGATTTTTAATTTGTAGCAACTGGGGGAAAGTGCCTCTGGGTGTGTGTGCGCACACGCACGCACGCACGTGTGCAGTGGGAGGTGGGGGGAGTAGCCATTATATTATGAACTGCTGGAATTTTAAAGGACTTCATTGGCATGAGACCGATGGTCACACATTTTGCATTGGGATATTCCAGATTAATTAGACCACTGCAGTGGCCCCAGCTTGACCAGAGATCTGCTCTGCCACCCTTAGCCTACAATTTACTTACCTAGCCCTGGTGCCCTGGATGGGGTAGTAGTCTGCAGAAGCCTTAGCTTAGATTAGGGGGAAGTTGTTGGGGATGGGGGCAGCATACGCTAAAAAAAGTCTGTCTTGCATCCCACAGTCTCCATGGCCCCACAAGCTGCCTGATGTGTCCACCAGATGGCTGGTGTTGGATTTCTGTCCAGACAGCCAAAGCCAAGATAGGTCAGTCAGGCACTTAGTGCTTCCTTGTCATGGATCTCAGACAGGCTGGGGGGAAGGATAAAGCATCAGCTGGTGACTAGTAAAGCAGACTGTTTGATCCATTTTTCTGGTCAGCACAATGCTTGGAGCAGAGCAGGGAAGCTGAATCACTTCCCCTTTGTTTCTAGAGTGCAGAAAAAGCATGCTAAGTGTACTAACGCCCCAAAGCCCAAGTGGAGTAACTGACCTTGGCTGCTTGGCTGAAACCCACACACTTTGCTCCTGGCTGCATCCACTCCTTCTTGCCACCTGGAACCTAAGGCACCCTTCCCCAACCTGGTGCCCTCCAGAGGTTTTTCACCACAATTCCCAGAATTCCTAATATTGGTCATACCGGCTTGAGCTCATGGGAGTCGAAGTCTAGAACATCAGGAGGGCACCAGGTTGAGGAACGCTGGTCTAGGCTATGTCTACAATTCTAACATAAATTCACTTTGTAAAAGAACCCTGGGGACTGAAGTTTGAGGGTTCTCAGAATCCTTACCCTCCTCCCTCACAGAACCACCATTCCCAGGGTGTCTTGGGCAGGGGGCATGACTGTTAAGCCACCATCATTCTACAACATAGACATGTCCGTAGCTTTGATCTGCTCAGCACAGGTGTTCTGACACACCATAGGATGTTAGCACTTTAGTACAAGTCTTCCAGCCTGCACATGTGTTTGCAAGGGCTGAGTTCCAAAGTGTGTTGTCCTTTCTTTCTTTTTCCCATTGGCACATAGATTCCAATACACAATCCATTCCTCTTTCTTTCTTATGTAGTAGTCTTTCTCTTAGTACACGATGAGAAAGCTCAGTGGCGCTCCTTCTATGGTCAAAGTGTAAGAAGAAAGCATTGGAGAAACGCACAGGGGCTGTGCCTTCCCTAACCTGGCCTCCCTCACCTCAACTTGCTGCTCGATGCACTGATAGGCAAGTGGAGATATGTGCTCTCCTGTGCAGTTCACTTCTCCATCTTGCATACACCGAAACAGACCTAGTTACCATTGCTGGGGAAGGGGTCTATTGAGGGCAAGGGCCCACTGAGGCCAGACAATATCACTCTGCCAGGTCTTCCAGCTGGCATAAACAAGTGGAACTTTCTATCTTAGCAATATACAAAGGCATGAGATGTGGCTACAACCTCTACAATCAGCTGTTTTGCTGTGGAAACTAGTGCCCAGGGATGATCCAGAATCTGGAAGAAAGGAATTAGGAATATAGGAAGCTGTCCTACACATGTCCAATGGCCATTCTGACTGGGAATGATGTGAGTTGCACTCCAAGTCATCTGGAGGGCACCATGTTGGGAAAGGGTGGTCTGCACTGACTGGCAGTGGGCCTCCAGGATTTCAAACAGGGCTCTTTCCCTTCCATGTGTAGAGAACCTGGGGACTGAAACTGGGACCTTCTGCATGCAAAGTATGTGCTCTACCACTGGGCTGCATCCTTTCTTCCAAATGGGGAATAGGTAGCTGCATCTATATCCCCAAACCAGTACCCACCAGAACTTACATTTCTTCAGTGCCTCTCACCCTAGGTCATTGAAGATACCTGCTTATCTGTGCAACATTAATATATACTATGAATGCTTCATACCATTGCTATGGCATTGGGCAGCCATTTGGAGTAGCATTTTTAGAGTGTACGCATGCGCACGCACACATCCCACTCTGTACAAAACCTTGCTCTAACCCCATCTGCAGTTCTCCCACACTGGAACTCTTCCTTCTTCTCAGAGCATATGAGCTGTTGATTCTGGCTGCATCAGAGAAAGTTCACATTTTGCCAGGTTCTGCAGATCTTCCGTAGACATTCTTGAGCTCGTAGATCTTTTCTTACCTCCTTGGATCCCAGCTTCTGGAAAAGCAAGGATAATTTTTTCTAGGTAACACACAAATGGATGAATCAGCAGTCTCTTCCTTGGGCAACCAAAAGTGCTCATCCTACAGAGATGGGGGAGGGCAGGAGTGAAGGCAGCTGAAAGGATTGAGAAATGCCCCTTTCTCACTGAATCTCCTCCTCTGGCTGATTACGCAGTTGCCCTGAGCCTTTGGGAAGTGGATAACTGAGTGGTTAACCATACAGGCTTGGCCTGTATACAATGAAGCCAGCTCGGAGCTACTGGCATTTACAAGATATTAATTTCTTCTTTGTAGTCCTCACTATGAAGGGCCCTGGGGACACATAACACAAAGAATAGCTTGTATGAGCTCATCAAGAACCTGCCCATGCCAACATTACACCAGGCACTGCAGGGATCCAGACCAAGCTTTGGTATGCCTTTTGCCTTGCAGCTAGTTCTTCCTAGGGAACGCAGCCAAAAAGGGCTAGGCAAGGGTCTTTGATGCCTGCAGAAACAGATCTCTGCATCAATTGCCTTTGATGTCCTGCTCCAGCATGGAGATCGCCTGGGGTTCCCTTTTCTTGCCAGCACCAAATGCCAGCTGGCATCAGCAGGAATCTGTGCGTGTAAGAAAGCAGAGATGCCTTGTGACTTAGGCTCATATTTCTCAAGTGAGTCATCCTTGGCTTTGAGATGTCAATCATCAAGTCCAGCCTCACACGGCAGAGGTTCATAGAGGTGATCCTTGAAGCTGGTTACACAGCAGAACTGCCAGGCTTCAGCCCACTTTGGAAATTGCTGTCCACCTGAAACTCTTCTAGAACACTGCATAGCAGATTCTACCATCTCTCACTCCTCAGGAGACAAGAACAATGTGCAGCTTAACAGTAAGATCAGGGCTGGGGAATGTGTGGCCCTCCAGATCTTGTTGGACTGCAACTCCCATCAACCCTCACCACTAGCTATGCAGGCTAGGGTTCATGGGAGTTGCAATCTACCAACATCTGGAGGGTCACATGTTCCCCAACCCTGCCTAAGATGATCCAGGAGTTCTCACCTCCCTCAAAAATAAATTCCATCCTGTTTATCTTTTAGTACAGGAGTGGACAAGTTGTGGTCCTCCAGATGTTTTGGCCAACAACTCCCGTCAGCCCTAGCCAACATGGGCAATGGTAAGGGATCATGGAAGTTATACGCCAAAACATCTGGAGGACCACAAGTTGTCCACCCCTGCACTACTGCCATTTGGAGGGAGATGATATCATGAAAACTGGTCTCAGGTTTCTGCAAGTAGCCTAAACTCGTACATAAAGTCTTCATACATTGCCACCATTCCAAGCCTTTCTTTACAACAAGGTGCATCTGGAAAAAGTGCCCTGGTTGGTCTACAAACACCCTCACTGTCTTTTCCAAGCTAGAGCCCCGTTTTAACACCCAGGTGGCAGCTCTAAGCATAGATCTCTTTTAACTCATGGAAGTCTCAAACAGAGGGGGATAAGCACAGTCTCTTGAATCCCAAGGAAGCACATGTTGAAACTTAAACAAAGGAATGTTTATTGAAGAAGAAAGAAGTATTATTGTCATTGGCCTCATTTGCAGAAAAGGCAGTGTAGTACTTCCCTGTCTTCATCATGCTGAATTTACTCCTATACACAGCCTTCAATCCCCCAGTGGTAGAATCCATTTGAGTATGCAAAA
This sequence comes from Heloderma suspectum, assembly GCF_057233095.1. Taxonomy (NCBI): domain Eukaryota; kingdom Metazoa; phylum Chordata; class Lepidosauria; order Squamata; family Helodermatidae; genus Heloderma; species Heloderma suspectum. The sequence goes on from NC_139459.1 coordinate 230,472,528, forward strand.
TCAAGATGCTGTTGGGAGGAAAATCTGTTCATAGGATATGTCATCCAGGCAGAAAAGTAACAGATGAAGGGGATCTCTACACCTCAAGTTTATTGCACATTCATGGTTGCTCACTCAATGAATTGTGCGGGTCCATTACATGACATTGTCCAGTCATTATTCCACTATTTCCTCCCACCTATGCTGTGTTTTCCTCAAATGGAAAAAATTGGGTATTTTTCCAGAGATGCGCAAATGGAGTGCATATCCTCCCCGTGTATTTCTCCCCTAGCTTGAACGAAGCGCTGAGTGTGGTTGCTGGTCATGATGTCAAAGGTGGTGATGAAGGTCTGATGGGCGTTCAGCCTTCCCACTCCTGCACCATTTTGGATCCTCGCTATTTTCACCCTGCCTGTTCAAACCAGAGTCGCAGAACGGCACAGCAGTAGCGGGGGGGGGGGGGGGCGGCATCACGGAGGAGCGGCATAGCAGCAGGGACTGGCCAAAAGCATGGAAGAGGAGGCGGGGCCCAGGGAGACGGGGGGGGGGCTGTCCGGGTGTCAGTCCCCATCCACCAGTAATGTGCAAGGGGAGGGAGAGGGGCAGGAACCCAGGAGCAAGTATCGCTGAACCTGGAGCATGTGTAAGGCCTCTTCACGGAAACATTTCCATTTAAAACGGAAGTGGAAAGCCCCATTTTAAATGGTGTAGAAATCCCAAAGGTTTAGATGGAAGGAGAGGGAGAATCTGGGTGATATTAGATGCCATGGGGCTTGGCAACAGTGGGGAAAGGATAACAGGGCAGGTCCAAGAACAGAACTCTAGAACAGGAGTGGGCAGAAGATAGGTCTCCAGATGTTTTGGACCTCAACTTCCAGGAGCCCCTGCCAGCATGGCCAATGGTCAGGAATGCTGGGAGCTGAAGTCCAAATCTGGAGATCTACTTTCTGTCCACCCCTGCTCTAAAAGACCTGGGCCAACGTGGGGAGAGCAGACAAAGAGCTTCCAATGACAGGTGTTGAATGTACAATTCAAAGGGTAGGAAGAAAACAAGCTGAGGGAAGAAGCCCTGGATCCTAACAGTGGAGTAAACCACTAAGGACAGTGTGGCATGACTAGTCGTGCCAAAGGCAACACAGAGGTTGAGTTGGGGGGTAGGGTTCTGGGGGAGGAAGGAAAGAATGGGCACCTCTACCTTGTTTGCAATAAACAGGAAATGTATTCAATTAAAAATATTCTTCTTTCAACCATGTAGAAACAGCTAGAGTGACACAAAAGAGAAGCCCGGGCTCATGTACTTTTAATAGTTATGTAATAGGAAATTCAACTCCGGAGCCCCTGCCAAATGAAGTGAGGCTGGTGGCTACAAGGACAAGGGCCTTTTCTGCTGTGGCACCCCGGCTGTGGAATGAGCTCTCTAGAAAACTTCACCTGGCACCTACGTTGTACTCTTTCTGGTGCCAGGTGAAGACCTTTTATTCTCCCAGTATCTTAGCATTTTAGCTTCCTAGTTGTTTAGCTTCGGTGTTTTAAATCTGTATTTTAAATCTTTGCATTGCTGCGAGGGTTTATTCTGGTTATACTGTTATATTGTGGTTTTAAGCTTTTGTATTTTATATTGTTTTACGCTGAGCTTTGTGGTTTTAATTTTTGTGAACCTCCCAGAGAGCTTCAGCTATTGGGTGGTATAGAAATGAAATAAAAAATAAAATAAGCAGCATTTCTCATCCCTGCAGCATTATGGCATGAGAAGCTGCCAAAATGTCCCCTTCTGCACAACTGATGATGGAACTGGAGTCAAGCCTTTATTACAGCCTTCCCCAACCTGGTGCCACCCAGATGTTTTGTATTTCAACTTCCATCAGCCCCAGTCAGTATGGCCATTGGTTGGGGAAAGCTGCCTTATTGGATCTGAATACCCTAGAGCCCCATCACACCTATGTGGCATTCAGTTCTCACAGGATTTGATCATCATTCCAACATTCATAACATCCTGTAGGATATTCATTGGCTTCTCAGTCAAACCAACCCTGAACCAGAACCTCTAAACCAGTCTACAGAGAGTTTTTTTCCCCCGTCACCAGCAAAACAGAACTCAACCCAAAGCTAAGATCTCTTGGATTCCTCGAACCTAAACCAGAACCAACTTTCTAATAGCACCATCTGTAACCATTTCAAAATAAGTGGTGTAATACACAGAAGCTCAGGAGGCATCAGGAGCTGCTGGACTCAAGTGTAGCTCTTCCCTGTGGTAAATGGACCCCTGAATTGCTCCTTCTCAGCAGCTTCTTAGTGGAGAACCTTCTGGGTTGACTCTGCCCATCCCAGCTGACCACTGGATCTTTCTGGGCAGTAGGGGCATGTACAAGGGCTTCCTGTTCCAGCTGAGCCTTGCTTGATCAACAAGATCTGTCTGAGTGCTGACGTATCTTGTATTCAGCAGTGTAGTGGAGCCAGGGCTGGCAGGGATGCCAGTGTCATCTGCCGCCGCCACCACCCCTCAGGCCTCCCTGTTCTCTTTGAGTTTAGCTGCAATTCTCACAGTATCTGGAGCTGGGAGGATTAAATCTTCCCAGCAACAACATATTGTGAGCTATCCCTGTTGTAATGCAAAGTATTTGGGGGCGTCTTGATCTTGAACAGGCGATTAAAACCATCATCTTTACAAAAGATCTGCTCCTGGTGGAGATGAAAACTGCTAGAACTGGTTTGTTGATATAGATGGACCCAGATGCCTGAATTTTGGGAATCTCCTTTGGGGCGTGGCTATGGGGGACTCTCATGATGAGTGCCTGCACTTCAGAATTGGCCAGTGCACCACGGCTTGTGCTTCTAGTCTTGCCCTTTGGTCCTGACTGGAGGCTTGCCCCATGGTTCCAGGCTCACTTCAGTCTGCTGCCCTGACAGGAAGTTCTTTTGAGGGCAGTGAGAGTGTCTCTCTCTCCTCCAACCTTAGAGAAACTTACAAAAGATACTATATTTTCCAGGTTTCCACTGAAGAAGACAGATAAGAATAGGACTCAAGGGTTCTGGGACAGGTAGTTGTCCTGTCTCTTGCATTTACGTTGGTCCCACATACCACCTGCTTCTCTCAGATAAAGACAAGGCCAATCTTATTAAACTGTGGGCTAGTTTGAAATTTCTGGAATCTTATCTTTCAAATTATCAGTGGAGTGTGATGGATTTTGCAGTCAGAAATGTCTGGCTGCTTGAGATTATGATCGTGAGCGACTCCTTGGAGCAGAGCTTTCCAAACTGTGTGCCGCGACACATTAGTGTGTCGCCGGCAGTTTGTAGGTGTGTCGCGCGAAATTCAGAAAATTGTGCGGAAGAGCACCGCGGAGCTCCCTTACTCGCGTTTGCTTCCCTTGGCCCCTCCCCCGGAACTTCCTAAAGCAGCTAATGTTAAAGCAGCTTAGCTGCTAAGGCTTAGCAGCTAAGGCTTAGGTGCTTTAACATTAGCTGCTTTAGGATCATGTGGCATGTTGACGTAGTACGCACGTGATTGGCGGTGTTGGAGTGGTACGGCGAGGAGTGTGGTAATGCTGGCTCCACAAGGAGTGTGGAGAATTCGAAGTTAGCGCAGCAATTAGTTGAGCAATTTGCAATCAGCTCGGGCGAGAGGCTTCCCCGCATCCTCAGTGCAGCTGCAGGGCAGTGGGGGAGAACAACGGCCTGCTGGACGCCCCCAGAGCAGGGAGGGCTGCGCCAGGCAGGCGAGGAGCTTTGAGCCTGCGCTCCCCGGAAAGGTAGAGGCGCGGGGCGAAGAGAGGGGAAGGGAGGCGCTGCCCTGGGAGCAGAGCTTGGCCGACACCGGCGCGGAGAAGTGGCAGCGGCCACCAGCCCTGTGTGGTTTCGGGCGTGCCCTTTGCAGACTTCTGCGCCGTGCTGCCGTGCGGCCAGGCCAGAGTAACACGCAGGCGGAAACGCCGCCTGGGACTGCACCAAGCGGGCCGTCCGCCATCTTGGCCAGTCGGAACGGAGCTCAGTGGAGGCCAGAAGCCTCGGAATCAGCGTGCTCCCAATCACCCGGGCGAGCGCAGCTGCAGGCTGTCACCCAGTCAACCACCTGCCGCTGGCTGAAGGGAGGCCACCCTCCCAAACCCAGTGTGGCAAACAGCAAGCCACCCACCACGTGGCACTTATGATTTGATTTCTGCCATTTATTTTCAACAATGGCAAAGTTAAAGACACTGAAACGTGGAAGCTTAAAAATGCTTGATGACGAAATGCAAGTGTCTTTATCTAATATTCCACCAAATATTGAAAAGCTGTGTTCATCCCATCAACCTCATACATCCCATTAAAATGGTAAGTAGTTATTGGTGTTATTCAACTTTTTAAAATTCTTGCACATATTTACATACTGTTACTCACGAATGACAACAATGTATGTTATCATCTTACAAATCATATATTTTTAAAAATATAAATGAAAGGTTTTCATGAGATATGTTGTATCCCCATACATTTCATTATTACAATTATGTATGTGTCTGTATCTCTTATAATGGGTTAGTTTAACCTCCGGTTTGCTAGTAAAACTGAATTACCGTGTCACGAAATGATGCATGTCTAAAAAGTGTGTCACCAACATGAAAAGTTTGGAAAGCTCTGCCTTAGAGGGATCAGCATTTCAGGATGCAAGAAACACTGTTCAAAGAACGGCCCACCAATGTGCAGTGGGTCCCTACCTGGGCTCTTGTATCAATGAAACTCCTATCAGTAAAAGTGAAAATAAGATTATAAGAATTCCTTTGCTAGATAAGATCAAGGACTGCCAAATCCAACTTGCCTCTGGAACAGGGACAGCAAACCTGTTTCAGCCCAAGGGCTGAATTCCATTTTGGAGAAGCTCTGGGCTGAAGTGTGGAGCAGGGGCTGAAGGCAGAGGGGGTGGGCCAAAATGTTAAAAATGCCAGCATATTTTAGTTTAAAGCTCTTGTTAAAGCGAGTAACTAAACCTTGGGAGAGCTCCTTTCTGGAATAGGGCAAAAAACTGCATAAAAGCCAGGAAACCACCGAATAACTAGTGGTTGGGGAAAGGGGTGGAGCCAGTAGGAGGGGCGTGGCCACCTGGGGAACCCCAGTGGGCCAGATTGGGACCCCAGGTGGGAAGGATTTGGCCTGTGGGACTGATGCTCAACACCCCTGTGCTATTAGAATCATACAACAAAAGGAACATGGCATTCTTTCTCTTTTTCTTTCTCCTGGGCCAAAATACCAAAAGTACTGGCATATTTTATCTTGAAGCTCTTCCTGTCAGTAAATAAGCCTGGGGAGAGTCATTTCAACTTTTTAGAATGCAGAAAGAGATGCACAACAGCCGGGAAACCACCAAACGATAGGAGGATGGGAGGGGGGAGCAGGAATCACCTGGTGACATGGGGAAGGGCGTGTGGCCCTCTGGGGAACACTAGAGGGGTAGATTGGGACCCCAGGCAGGCCAGATTTGGTTCCCGGACCAGAAGTTCTGGACCGCTGCTCTGGAAGCTCACAAGCAGGGTTCAGAATCTGGTAGTCAGAAGTATACTATCACTGAACATGTGAGTTCCATTTGGCTGTTACAAGCCTGTGATAGACTTAACCTGTATTAATAGGATTGACAAAGTACCGGAAGATGTGGCATTTAAACATGATGTGTGTGTGCATGACAGAGAGAGAGAGAGAGAGAGAATACATGCACACACATATTTCTCAAGGTAAATATTGATGACATTCGTTGTATAAGAGTTACACTGCTATTGTACAGTTTTACATTGCTCATTCTTCCGTTATCTTGATCAAAGTTATCTGAATCAGCTGGTTCAAAACTGAGGCAAAGTTGCTGAGCTGGTTACCGACCATTTGTTGTTGGTGTCGTTGTTAGTATCTGAACTGGAAACACACTGGAGAGTTATAAATCCTAACTTACCTGAACAGGGCCGAACCCAATTTTTTAACAGTTCCCTGCTCACAGCATCCATCCTCAAACAGCCCATAAATAGCACTTCACTTCAAGGCATGGAGGAGCAGCCTCGACGGGACCTCTAGTGTCAAGAGAAAAAAGAACAAAGACTTCCTTGCTCTTGCTCTCTGTCTTCCTTCTCCTCATCATCCTATCTCTATTATCTACAAACCTCAGTAACCTGTAGTGCTAAGATCCAGGCAAGTCAGACCAATGAAAGAGCCGTTTCATTGTTGTTAATCCCCTAAGGCACGCACGCACCCCACTCCTTCCAGTCTGTCTGTTCTCTTCTTCCAGCAATACAACTAAGGTGTGTGCGTGTACAAACGCTACCATTTCGATGCTAGAGAGAAGGTGAAATACCAACATGCTTAAAATTATTTTCATGGCCATTCTACACAATTATGCAAATCGCCACCTGCCAAATAGTACTTTAAAAGAGATGTGGAGCAGGGAGCTCTCATCTTGCAGCTGAAACTAGGGCAACTCAGAGCCAAAGCGCAGGTAGATTTAAAAACATAACTGCAGCTGCAACTTTTTACACTAGAGCAAAGGTGGGCAACACATGGCCCGCAGGCTGCATGTCCCCCCCAAAACTTTTTTCAGCCCCCTCCATCCCCCCCAACACTGCCACTGAATTTGCTGTGGTGGTGGCAAATACAGCAGCGATATTTCTTGAACACAAGATGAGCACAACACTGCTTTTTTCCTCGATGCCATGATACTGAACGCAGGCAGCAAATTCAGCGGTGTGGTAGTAGTGGCTGGGGGTGTGGCCTCCAGGAGGCCCCAGGGGCCATGTGGCCCTCCAGTCCCCCGAAGTTCCCCACCCATGCTCTAAAGTAAGTGCAGGGGTCCTGATCCATATTTGGACCCTAGAATGAGGGTAAGGGGGCTTTAACCCTCCCCCCGCACTGCATTCCCAATCCAGATTGGTGGCCCATGTCTGCAATGTATATTGCCAAATAATGACCTATTTGCTTTAAGTTTAATGGATCAGTATTTGGCAATCAGGCTTCCTGCACTGAGCAGGGGGTTGGACTTGATGGTCTTGTAGGCCCCTTCCAACCCTATGATTCTGTGATGTGATGATATATAAATCACAGGTATGGGTCTCCCAATTTGGAGAGGACAAAAGGAGACCTTCAGATTTGCATAAAATTTGCATATGCTCATGTGTTTATTTATTTTATTACATTTCTATACCACCCAATAGCCAAAGCTCTCTATGAACATAATATTACATGTATACATAAATGTAGAAATCATTGCTATAACTGAAATAGAAATACACTGCGTCTCACCATAGTGGTGAAGACTGACTAGGTGATGTGTGTGCCTGCTCAGTATATTGTCCAGGTCCCAATGTTTGACGGGCAGCTTCAAGGCCTCTGCTCTCCCCTCTTATGGTTCTTTATCTTTCAATCAAATTTGGATGAGATGGTTGTCAGATGGAGGACACCTTCAAATAGAGGACTATCCTCTGTAAAGTAGGACACATAGCCACCCTAGCTGGGTAGCATAAGTCTATTATGCCTGTGCTATGCCAACTGTACCAGCTCACAGTCTGTTTCTGGGACCAATTAAAAATACAGGTTTTGGCCTTTAAAGTCTTCCACAGATTAGGGCCAGGGTGCCTGAAGGATCATTTGTCTCCATGTATATCTACCCGTATATTAAGATCTTCAGGGTGAGCCCCCTGCAGGTGCCTCCGCTGTCCGAGGTGACATGGATGGGTAGCTATCATAAAGAGGGCCTTCTTGGTGGTGGCACCCCAGTTGTGGAACACTCTCCCCAGAGAGGTCTTTATGGCCTTTTGGTGCCAGGCAAAGGCCTTTTTTATTCTCTTGGCCCTTTTAGATACAGTTTTAATCCTGCTGACTGTTATATACTGCTTTTATGATTTTATGTCTTTTATTTTATTTTTTATTGTATTTTATTTTGAGTTGTTTAATTCTTTTTGTAAATCAACCTGGGAATATAGTTGAAGGGTGATATTTTTATATTGAATGCTATTATGATGATAGATAGATAGATAGATAGATAGATACATAGATAGATACATATATACATACATACATACATGATAGATAGCTTAGTTTACCAGTGCCCCAAAGCGTAGGCTGAAACTCCAAAAATTATACTCCACAGTGCCACCTTGTGGGCCTTGAGCGTAAAAGGACTGGAAATAATTACCAAATCACTAGAATAGCAAAGAACAGGCATCACCATCATTTGCATCAGCAAAATATGCTGACTTCAAAAGTTTGCACAAATCCCATTCAGTACTTAATCAGCCTTGTGTTGTAACGAAGGCAGATGCACATCCACAGTCAGTTCATTTGCAATTTGTAAATTCACTTAGTTTCATTGGTGAGATTTTCTTTTGAGGCCTTTCCTCTATGTTTGACAAACTGTCACATTTTCCTGTGCTATTCACAGTAGCCTGCTTCATGGATATTTAGCAGATGAAGCTTTCCCCCGTCATGTATCTCCATCCGAGGAAAGCTTCACCTGCTAAATTTCTGTGTGTCTGGCTAGCGGCTACCATTAAAAGGTGCAGGAGTGGGGCCGGTAAATAAGGGGCAATCCTTGGCCTAGTTCTCACTGAAGTAGGCAAGCCTATGTCTGGGTTGTACTACTTCAGATTTCAGGAGTGGGGGTGGGGTTTATAATTGAATGCACCTTTATACAATAATAATAATAATAATAACAATAATCCTGCCTCCACACCAAAAAGTAGCTAAGCTAGGCTAGAACTCTTCTCCTTGCCGTCTAGCACGGCTCTCCTAAATGTCAATCATAGCTGTGATTTTGGTCATTAGCTAAAAACACTGAAAGGTTGTAGCATGCTTATTTCTCACAAAACCATTGGGCAGAAGAGTACTTGCACATTTTGTTTGGAATCTCTGGTTCTGCAAGAGCTAGAGCGAGGGTAGGCAACCTGGTACCCTTTAAATGATCTGGACTACAACTCCTATGAGCCCCAGCCAGCATGGCTAATGGTCAGGGATCATGGGAGTTGTAGTTCAGAGGAGGCCAGGTTGCTTACCCCCAGGCTAGAGGGGGTAACACGTTTATCATAAGGCTCTATGCTAATCAATGCGTGCAGTAAAACTACTAGTGTGACGAAAGAGGAAGTTCTATTTACTTGATCCAGCCAGGGCCAGGCTTCTTGAGCTAGCGACAATCAGACGCCGCCCCTTTGCTTGCTTGCAGTGGCGCTGAATTCAAGAGGCGTTGCTAAGCTCCATTCAGCTTGTGGGAGCCAGGAGAGTGAGTCTTACTGTTATTTCTACCATCATTCTGCCCATAGAGATTCTTTCCGCCCCACATTCAGTTTGAGTCGGACTTTTCAGACTCAAATTTCGGTTCAACAGGCTGTCAGCTATTTTTTTATTACAGCGGAACTCTCCGGTGGGCATATACCAGCTTGTGATAGCAGTCGGGGTGTTCAATCCTTTTTTTTTTCTTTTTGGTGTATGTTTATGTTTTTTTGCTGTCTGACCACTGCAGTCCTGCATTAGAGTGTTCAGTGTGGTATGCCATACAGATTTGTTTACTGCTCATGTGATATTTTATAAGTATTTTATATATGTATATTTATGAGTGTTTTTTGTGTGTATATGCAATAAATTAGTGTTATTCATTTGTGCCCCTTTCCGTGTTCTTTTGTAGTGAGTTTAGGTTGCTTTTCATGAATATGGAATATTATATAACCCTGTCCCGTTTTTGTCATCCCAATATCCCGTTTTTGTCTCAAGGAAATACGGTCAGCCTAGTAATAGGGAAACCCTAGTCTGTTGGAGCAGTCCGTTCCCTAAATGGTTCCCAGTGTGGAGACAGCAAAGCTAGAAAGTGAAAAGCAAGTTGCTCCCGTCTCCTCTTCTGCATCCCCAATTGTCTTTTTCATTTGCTTACAAGAGGGCCAACAATCTAGCCAGAGAGAGTGAGAGAGTGAGAGAGAGTGTTAAAGTGGATGGGTGGAGATCGGAATGCAGCAACACCTTATGGACAGACTAAAGAAGTGGGTTTTGAAGGTGGAAAGGGATTTAACAGATAGAGATAGGAAAGGTATTTCAGGCCTGGAGAGAACTTGTAGCAGAAAGCATGGAAGAGAGAATAGGGAAAAATCAACACAGGGGAGGAAAAGCTTATTTAGACAAGTGTACCTTCTAGCTATATTTAATAGATACACATCACTGGGTGTGAAATGAATTTGTACGTAGGAGTGAAACATATCCACCTGCTGTTCCTGCTGGAATGCCAGCTTTCTGGCCTTGGAACCAGAGCCAACAACTCTTCTAGACCATGCTCGGTTTTGAAATTCTGAAACGGAGAAAGTATTTTGGAGCAGCTGTGGCTGTATCACATCCTGAACCAGAAAATGAGTTTGTAATATCTGAATAAAAATAGTACATTTCCAAATGGGGAGAGGCCATAGTATCTAAGTGGTAGAACTTATGTTTTGCACGCAGAAGGTCCCAGTTAAAAGGATCTCAGGCAGCAGAGCTTCGAAAGACCCTTGCCTGAGACCCTGAAGCCAGGCAAAGTAGACAGCACTAGGCAAGATGGAGTAGCCACCTCTTCCGTATAGGATAGGAATGGGTGAGATGTCTGATTGTTTATACGAATTGTCCAAATTTGCACCTGCCCAATGTACAATAAGTGAACCAGAACAGGTTGCGCACTGAAATTTGCACTTTTCTAAATTTTAGAAAAATCTCTGCTCCCCCTCCAAATGTGCAAAAAATAAATAAATGAAAACATGCACACATCAGGGAAAAGTGCACACAAAAATCCACATGCTAGGGGAAATTGCACACAACATTCACAGATTAGTGAAAATTACACACAGAAACACATAATATTTAACATTAATATTTAAAGCCCTTAACAGCTTGGGGTCAGGTTATCTGAAGGATCATCTCCTCCCATATGTACCTGCCCAGACCCTAAGATCAATTTCAGGGGTTCCTTTCCGGGAGCCCCTGCCAAAGGATGTGAGGTGGGTGGCTACCAGGAAGAGGGCCTTTTCTGCTGCGGCATCCCGATTGTTGAATGAGCTCCCTAGAGAGGTTCACCTGGTGCCTATGTTGTACTTCTTCCAGCACCAGTTGGAGACCTTTTTATTTTCCTAGGCACTTTAGCTTTTTAGCATTTTAGTCTTTTAGCTCTGCTGTTTTAAATCTGTATTTTAAATCTCTGCATTGCTGCTAGGTTTTATTCTGGTTGCACTTTTATATTGTAGTTGTAAGCTTTTATATTTTGTATTGTTTCATGTTGTATGTGTGGTTTTAATGTTTGTGGACTGCCCAGAGAGCTTCAGCTATTGGGCAGTATTGAAATGCAATCAATCGATTGATCGATCGATCGATCGATCGGGAAAATAGCTTGCACATTGAGAAATAATAAGAAAAAGGTGTACATTGTGCACACAAAAATGCATACGTTGGAAAAAATTAACCCCCAAATGCATAAATTAGAAGAAGTGTGCGCAAAAATGTATGCAAATCTTTGTCTGGACTTTAAAGAAAAATTGTACACTGATGCAGTCGTGGTGCTCCTGTTCCGTGGGCTGGAAAAAATACCACATTTGTTGTGTTTGGGGAAAACACAAGACAGGCTGGGGGAGATTGCGGGAGGCGCCTTGGACGGTGACGGTGTCAGCAAACTTCTGAGAGAGAGCCGTCTCAACAGCAGGATAAAAGCTCCGTGTGATGAACCCCTTAGACATATCTATCCCCTCTTTCTGTGACAGTCTCACTCAAGGCAACTGAAGGCACAATCTCATGCATGTTCAGACAGAAAAAAAGTCCTACAACTCCCAGCATTCCCCAGTCAGCCATGCTGGTTGGGGAATGCTGGGAGTTGTAAGACTTTTTTCTGTCTAAACATGCATAGGAGCACACACCATTACAGAACAAAAATGTAAAATAAAAACTTCACACACGTCCCATCACCCTTGATGAGTTAATTATTATATTACACTGTCCTGCTAATAAAGGAATAAAACATACTTTTTCCTTAAATGCTTCCTACTTTAGCAGTTTGGTATGTGAAGGTATTTCTGTCCCATTTTCCCCTTCAAGAATACTTAAAGCAGATAGCACAAAATAGCAAAACACAACTCACTGAAACTATGCTAAAACAAATTAGCAATGATACATACATAATCATCAATTTAAAACATGATCAGATCAGAGATTTTTGGTAAAGCCAAGATCTCTGATAGGAAAGCTCACCAAAATAAATACATCTTTACAGCCCACCAAAAAGGTAAAGAGAGGTGGAGCTAGGAGGCCCTTCCTTGGGAGATTGTTGTGTAATCTTGGGGCTGTAACAAAGAAAGCTCTGCCTCTTTGCCTCATCTGCTCTACTTCTGATGGTGGTGAGACACTTAGCAGTGCCTCTGAAGCTGATCTTAGTACTTGGGCAGGTTTAAATAGGAGGAGTTTGTTTAACCTGGTACTAGGCCATTTAGGCTGCAATCCTATGTACACCTACCTGGGAGAAAGCTCCATTAAATTCAATAGAATTTACTTCTGAGTAGACATACATAGGATCATGGAATTAGGGCTTTAAAGGCCAAGACCAGCACTTTGAATGGAGACTGGAAACAGACTGGAAACCAGTGAAGGTGATGTAATAACAGAGCTATATTATCTAACCTGTAGGCTCTTGCTAACGGCTAGCCAGCCACAATTTGAACTAATTGTAGTTTCTGAACTGTCTTGAAAAGGAGCCCTATGTAGAGTGCATTACAGCAAGCTAATTTGGGTGTAACCAGGGCATTAATCACTGAGACCAGATCCAACTTCTCTAGGCAAGGGTGCTGCTGCTGTCACATACCAAACAAAGCTGGGGAAATACTGGACACTAGCAATGGCCTAGTTAAGATCTGTCTCACAAGAGCCATTTCAGGACTATGCAAGATGACAAATTAGTGAATCTCTGTAACTTCTACAGGCCCAACTGGTGTCTTGGATTCCTATGACCATTCCAGCTATCAGAGCCCACCATAGCTTATGGTTGTGCCCAAAACGTACTGTTTTTCCACCTGCTGGTGACTGATTCCCCACCCCCTCAATATATTGCCTCTGCTGCCTGAAATATGTATGGTATAAGCAGGTCCTGGCTAGCATTGATGGAGGAGAGACCAAGTTTGGTTGGGGCCCATCCCATGTAGACAGGCATGTAAATCTCAGTGTTGGAAGCTGATTCTTGCAATGACAAGATTTACACATTAGGGTGTATCTTTTATGGGAGACACTGAAAATAATATATTAATTACTTACTTAGGGTGCAATCCTATGCATGTTTAGACAGAGAAAAGGCCTACACTCCCCAGCCAGCATGTTTGATTTTTCTGCTAAAATGGTTTGCTTTTTAAACAGTTTGATTTGATTTGTGTTTTGCTCTTGTTTTATGGATTTAAATCATGCCTAACCAGAAATTTCATGCCCAGAAAGTTGTTGGTGAGTGGGCTTCAAAAAGTGGTCAATCCATGCCAAACAAGCAGAACAGGTAGCCTAATACTCTGAAAGTTATTTAGTTGTTGTTTGTTGTTCAGTCGTTCAGTCGTGTCCGACTCTTCGTGACCCCATGGACCATAGCACGCCAGGCCTTCCTGTCCTGCGCTCTCTCCCGGAGCGTGCTCAAGTTCATATTCATTGCATCGGTGATGCTATCTAGCCATCTCATCCTCTGCTGTCCCCTTCTCCTTTTGCCTTCAGTCTTTCCCAGCATCAGGGTCTTTTCCAGGGAGTTTTCTCTTCGCATTAGGTGGCCAAAATATTGGAGCTTCAGCTTCATTATCTGTCCTTCCAATGAGCACTCAGGGTTGATTTCCTTTAGGATGGACTGATTTGACCTCCTTGCAGTCCAGGGGACTCGTAAGAGTCTTCTCCAGCACCACAGTTCGAAAGCATCAATTCTTCGGCGCTCAGCCTTCCTTATAGTCCAGCTCTCACAGCCATACATTGCTATGGGGAAAACCATAGCTTTGATTAGACGGACCTTTGTCGGCAAGGTGATGTCTCTGCTTCTTACTATGCTGTCTAGGTTGGCCATAGCTTTCCTCCCAAGGAGCAAGCGTCTTTTAATTTCATGGCTACAGTCACCGTCTGCGGTGATCTTGGAGCCCAAGAAAGTAAAATCTGTCACTGCTTCCATTTCTTCCCCTTCTATATGCCAGGAAGTGATGGGGCCAGATGCCATGATCTTCGTTTTTTTAACGTTGACTTTCAAACCAGCTTTTGCACTCTCCTCTTTCACCCTCAACAAGAGGCTCTTTAGATCCTCTTCGCTTTCTGCCATTAGGGTGGTATCGTCTGCATATCGGAGGTTGTTGATAATTCTCCCAGCAATCTTAATTCCGACCTGTGATTCATCCAACCCGGCATTTCTCATGATGTACTCTGCATATAAGTTAAATAAGCAGGGTGACAATATGCAGCCTTGTCGTACTCCTTTCCCAATTTGGAACCAATCGGTTGTTCCATGTCTGGTTCTTACTGTTGCTTCTTGACCCTCGTACAGGTTTCTCAGGAGACAGGTAAGGTGGTCTGGTACTCCCATCACTTTAAGAATTTGCCACAGTTTGTTGTGATCCACACAATAAAAGGCTTTAGCGTAGTCAATGAAGCAGAAATAGATGTTTTTCTGGAATTCTCTTGCTTTCCCCATGATGCAGCGAATGTTGGCGATTTGATCTCTAGTTCCTCTGCCTCTTCGAAACCCAGCTTGTACTTCCGGTAGTTCTCGGTTCGCATACTGCTGAAGCCTAGCTCGTAGGATTTTGAGCATCACCTTGCTGGCATGTGAAATGAGCGCAATGGTGCGGTAGTTTGAACACTCTTTGGCGTTGCCCTTCTTTGGAATTGGAATGTAAACTGACCTTTTCCAGTCTTGTGGCCACTGTTGAGTGTTCCAGATTTGTTGGCATATTGAATGCAGCACTTTAACAGCATCATCTTTTAGGATTTTAAATAGCTCAGCTGGAATACTGTCATCTCCGCTAGCTTTATTGTTACTAATGCTTCCTAAGGCCCACTTGACTTCACTCTCTAGGATGTCCGGCTCAAGTTCAGTGACCGCACTATCATGGCTATCAGGGACATTCAGATCTTTCCTGTATAGTTCTTCTGTGTATTCTTGCCACCTCTTCTTAATCTCATCTGCTTCTGTTAGGTCCCTGCCTTCTTTGTCCTTTATCATGCCCATCTTTGCACAAAACGTTCCCTTGAGATCTCCAATTTTATGGAAGAGATCTCTAGTCTTTCCCATTCTGTTGTTTTCCTCGATTTCTTTGCATTGTTCATTTAAGAAGGCCTTCTTGTCTCTCCTTGCTATTCTCTGGAACTCTGCATTCAGTTGGGTATATCTTCCCCTTTCTCCCTTGCTTTTCGCTTCCCTTCTTTCGTGAGCTACTTGTAAAGCCTCATCAGACAGCCACTTTGCTTTCTTGCATTTCTTTTTCTTTGGGACGGATTGAGTTGCTGCCTCCTGAACAATGTTACAACCTCCGTCCATAGTTCCTCAGGCACTCTGTCTATCAGGTCTAATCCCTGAAATCTATTCCTCACCTCCACTGTATATTCATCAGGGATATGATTTAGGTCATACCTGAACGGTTTAGTGGTTTTCCCGACGTTCTTCAATTTAAGCCGAAATTTTGTAAGAAGCAGCTCATGATCTGAGCCACAGTCAGCTCCAGGTCTTGTTTTTACTGACTGTATGGAGCTTCTCCATCTTTGGCTGCAAAGGACATAATCAATCTGATTTCGATATTGACCATCTGGTGACGTCCATGTGTAGAGTCGCCTCTTGTGCTGTTGGAAAAGAGTGTTTGCTATGATCAGCATGTTCTCTTGGCAAAACTCTATTAGCTTTTGTCCTGCTTCATTTTGTACACCAAGGCCATGCCTGCCTGTTATCCCGGTGATTTGTTGACTTCCTACTTGAGCATTCCAATCCCCTATGATGAAGAGGACGTCTTTTTTTGGTGTTAGTTCTAGAAGGTGTTGTAGGTCTTCATAGAACCGATCAACCTCAGCTTCTTCGGCCTCAGTGGTTGGGGCATAGACTTGAATTACTGTGATGTTGAATGGTTTGCCTTGGATTCGTACTGAGATCATTCTATCATTTTTAAGATTGTACCCCAGTACTGCTTTTCCCACCCTTTTGTTGACGATGAGTGCTACTCCATTTCTTCTAAGGGATTCTTGCCCACAATAGTAGATATGATGGTCACCTGAATTAAATTCGCCCATGCCTGTCCATTTTAGTTCGCTGATTCCCAAGATGTCGATGTTCAATCTTGCCATCTCATGTTTGACCACCTCCAGCTTACCTTGATTCATTGATCTGACATTCCAGGTTCCTCAACAATTTTGTTCTTTACAGCATCGGATTTTCTTTTCACCACCAGACACATCCACAGCTGAGTGTCCTTTCGGGTTTGGCCCAGCCGCTTCACTCTTTCTGGCGCTACTTGGAAATACCCTCTGCTCTTCCCCAGTAGCATATTGGTCACCTTCCGACCTGAGGGGCTCATCTTCCGGCGTCATCTCTTTTAGCCTTGTGATACGTTCCATGGGGTTTTCTTGGCAAGCATACTGGAGTGGGTTGCCATTTCCTTCTCCAGTGGACCACATTTTGTCAGAACTCTCTGCCATGACCTGTCCGTCTTGGGTGGCCCTGCACGGCATAGCTTATGGCTTCACTGAGTTATGCAAGCCCCTTCACCACAACAAGGCAGTGCCGAATATTAAAAATAATGCTACAAGTTTGAAAAACAAGGGCCTTATGCTTGTCAGTTATCATCATAGTGCCTTTGCAGTCATTGGTCAGAACTTGGGAAGGTAGGAACAAGTTTACTTCTTAGGGAACAATTAGGTAGAATACTGCATACTGCACACACACTTTTCCTTTCATCTCTGCAAGTCACAGGACAAAAACAGCCTTCCCCAGCCTGGTGTGTTTAATAAGACGTAGCAAGTCTGAGCAACTGCACCAAGCCCATCGGGGGGGAGGGGGGGGCTCAGGCTCTGACAAGGCAGCGGTGTTGGCAAAGAAGAATGCCAGATGGGAAAGGACGGGTAACTCTGAGCTCAGCGGCTTTGCTATGGAGCCAAGAACTGGAGAGAGTGTGACTCAGGTCAGACTGGCTCGGCCTGCTTCCATGAGGCAGTTTCACATGTCGTGGCGAGAAGCAAAAGGCGGCTACATCATGTAATGCACTCACTGTCATGGACTCAGGGGAGAGAGGATGTGGAGATGTTCTTAAATTCAGTACAGCCTGTCACCACCTTGGAGCACTACTTGCTCAGAGATGTAGTCTTGAGAGGGCGGGATCTAGAAGGAAGGATCCTGGTGCCTGGGCCTAGATAAATGATAGCTTTGCAGCGTCTGTTATATAATTTAGAGTTTTGTATAAACCTAGTTGGACCCCACCTTCTGTACCTCAAGTACCTGCCACAAGTGAGGTTTGTAGGCAAAATGGGAGGGATGATACCATAATCTGTGTGGTGGTGGGGAGGAATGGTGCAGGATAGGCAAAGATGTCATAAGGCATAGAAAGTCCCCTGGAAGGAGCAGCTGTGTCAAGGTCCTGACACCTACATTTCTCTTGCCCTGTGATTGGAACCAGAGAGCCCTAAAGTCTGTGTGGAACCTCTGACAGATCTGGGGCAACCCCAAATATACAAAGTGTGTGACTGCTTCAAGGCATCTGAGGCAAGTGGATCGTCAGTTCTAACTGGATCAAAGGTCACCAATCTCAAGGTCATCCCGAAGCTCAGAGAGTTAAGTTCCCTCTGGATGATCCCATTCATCAGGGTTGGGGAACCTGTGGGCCCCAGATGTTGCTGGACTCCTAATGCAGCCCCAGCTGACATGGCCAGTGGTCAGGGATGATGGCAGTTGTAATCCAACATCTGGTGGGCCACAGATTCCCTATCCCTGCCACATATACTCCTGAAGTTATTTTGGGCCAAGTATTGCCAGAGACAGGATACTCGGCTAAGTGAGCTGTGGTTGACCTGAGATCCAGATTAGGCTCAATACCTGCACGAAGCACCTCTTTGGCTCGATGTACATACCTGACAAGGAGGCATGAGTCCCCCAAGGCCACCTGAGTCTCTGGCAAGGCGGAGTCCAACTCTCTTATAAGAATGCTACAAAGGCAGTGACATGAGCCGCCAGTGTGCAGCAATGTCACCCAATGAGTAAACCAGTCCAGACTTTAATGGTGTATATTTCAAACGAAACCTTGGGCTGGTTTGAATTCTACAGAACCTTTTGTCGGTCTCTTTAAACCTGTTTGTTGGTCTGATTTAATTGTATCGCTCAGATTCCCAAACCTGTTGGCAAGAGAAGAGGTGGAGTATACATTCACACTCCTGGGGAATGGGGACACCGCCCACACCAGCCGACTGAAGCAAGGAGGTGCGCGCTTGGCCCGCCAAGGCATCTCGGTTTCCATTGTTGCTTGAGTAGCTGGAGCCGGCGGGCCTGTTTCACCAGTGTCTATCTATAGCTAGGAAGGTGAGCTCATAGTTTCTCTTTGGCCTAGTTCCCACTGAGTCTGTAAGCCTGTGTCTGGACTGTACCACTTCAGAGTGCAGGTATGGTTCTCCTGATTGAACGCCTCTCATTGAAAAAATATAAAAATAACAATCCATGCACACAGGGAATTGGCATGTCAGGAAAGAAGAGTCCTGGTCTCATCTTCTTTCTAACATGTTTGTTCTCTATGGGCCAAACTATGTGACTGGATCTCCTGACATTTCTATTTTAACCTTAAAACATCTGTAATTGTATGTGCATAGATACACCTGTATGTTTTCACAGTAGCAGCTGTGAGCGAAATATAGATAGGGAAAACGGCATGGGAGGAGGATTAAACTTCCCTCTCCCAGAACCACTGTTCCAGTCAAAATTGGAGCACCCTCAGCCTTCTACTTGCTTTCAAATAAAAACAGAAACATCAGGAGAACCAATTACTGACCTCATGTAGCTCGTGTAGCTCAGTCCTATGGGTAGATTTTTTCCTCTCCCACTGACCATCGTTCGAGTCCCCAATTTAGCACAGAGTCCAGAGACAGGTCTATAGCCTCAGTAAGAACTAAACCATAAACTGGAGCAGCTTCCCCAACCTGGTGCCCTCCAGATGTTTTAAACTACAAATCCCACCTGCCCTAACCATTGGCCAGGCTGGGTGGGGCTCATGGTAGTTGTAGTGTAAAACATCTGAAGGGGGCTGAATGAACTGTATTCCATAGTATAAGAAGTCCCCCTGGCCCCAGCACCAAGTTCATGACGAGAGAAGAAACTGGCTCAAAATATCAAACCCCTTGCATGGCTAGAATATCTCTTCTTTGTGTCCTTCATGGGTTTACTCATTAATTGGGGGTTTCCATGGACTGTGGTAACTGCAATCTCTCACTGGATATCAGATGGGTTAGGCACCAATGCCCTAACTGAGGAAGATGTCAAAAGTATGGCATCCTCCTGACACACTGCTTCCTCCTTCGTGTTTTAGTTTCCTCTTCTGTAAATGGGGTCAAGAGTGATGAAGTACTTATTAATTCTAGCACCTTCTGGGAGGCTGGACTGTAAACAAAACATTACTCAAGGTGGCTTTTGCTGGACTGTTCCAGTTCAGATTCAGGGTATGGAGTCGCCTGTTACAATGTCCCCCAGTATAAAAACTACCTATACAAAGAAAAGTGAAGGAGAAGTGATCTACACTACCCTTCTCCTTGCCATCCTGGTTTTCTATATGCAGATGTTTATATGGGGCGATGTTTAAATATAAGATGCCCCACCCACCATCTGAAGGGGTACAGTCCAGTGAGAGCTGTACCCTGTGACCTTAATGTTTATCTCTCAGGCAGCTTTCACGGTGGTCACCATGGGCAGGCTGCCCCAAACAGCCTCCCGATAGGGGAGGGGATCTTAGCAGTCTCGCCCACAGCAGTTAAAGCTGCTCACCACATGGCTCACCTTCATCGCATTATGATGGATGTCTGTGCCTCCCCCAGCAGGTATCGGGAGATGCAGGGGTGCAAGCGAGGGTGCGTCCCAAATGTGATCAGGATATGTCACATGGGGAGGACCTGAAAACATTAGTACAGGGACAAGCATGCCTCACTGGGGGAATCTGTAATGAGAAGTCCAATTTTGTCTGCTGTCCTGCAGCAACAGTCACATATGTTCGGACCGCTACTACCCGCCCCCCCGGGCTATGGAGAGGCTGGGAACAGCTGCAGAGAAGCTCCTGAAGGGTTCCTTGTGAGCATGTCAGGTATGGCAACATGGAGGGTAGTCAAATGAGCACGGAAAAGAGCATTACAGATGCCGCACAGTGTTCAGTGCATGGAACAGGGACCAGTACATTTTCACCAGGGGGGTTAAAAGCAGCTTTGGGATGGGGCAGTTGAGATCAGGAAAACAGCCCAGGGAAAGGGCTCCATCAGCACCATTGCTCTGATCAAAATGACCATCAGAGTCCC
This sequence comes from Heloderma suspectum, assembly GCF_057233095.1. NCBI lineage: Eukaryota > Metazoa > Chordata > Lepidosauria > Squamata > Helodermatidae > Heloderma > Heloderma suspectum. Next base: position 230,492,973 of record NC_139459.1, read on the forward strand.
CATCCCACACCGTGGCTGCTTTAGAGCAGCCTTCCCCAACCTGGTGCCCTCCAGATGTGTTGGACTACAATTTCCATGGCCATGCTGCCTGGGGGAAGTTGTAGTCTAACACATCTGGTGGGCACCAGGTTGGGCAAAGGCTGCTTTAAAATAAACAAAACTGTTAGGTGATCTGATGATAGATCACCTACTTATCCCCTACTTTGGTCTCACGATGGATGGACAACCCTCTGGGAGGGATGGTGATAACTGCCCGGTGTGGCATAAAGGCCACCTGCCATTCTGCAGGCTCCCTACTCACAAAAAGAGGGCAGAACAGCACTTGCCATGGGCTTCTTCCCACCCTTGGTTTGTCCTGAGTCCATGGTGCGAAGCCCTCCAGAGGGGCAGCTCTGTGTCGTCCCTCTCTTGTTTCCACATCTTCATCCTGCAACACCAAGGTGATGGTGATTCCACTCACCAGAGACAAGAGGAAGTATCCCTGGGAAACAGGGACAGCTGCAGCATATGACGTCATCATTGTCATCTACTTCTTCCATTCCTGAATCATATTAGGAGTCCCAAATGTGATCAGGATACATCAGCAGTGTTGCAATACCATCAAGAACATCGTGATGGTGCAGGTTGAAGAGGCTGGGCTTGAGGATCTATCCTTGCCCCGTTTTGAATTCCTTCCCATTTTGAAGGGCTTTGTTTCCCTGTGGTTTGCCTTTACATCCAGCAGAATCAAAACAGACCAGATACAGAACTGGTGTAGCAGAGTTGCTATTGGCAAGAGCCTGTGCTTTCAACTAGGAAGTCCCTGGTTCAACTCTTGCTTTATCATGAACTCGGTCGGTGGCCTGAGCAAGTCTTCCCATCTGCATTATGGGAATATAGCATTGACCTACCTTACTGGGTTTGTGTAAGGAGTATTTATTTAATTAATGTTATTTTTTAAATTTATTAACTGCCCTTCATCCACAAGGGAACCCGAGGCAGTGTACACAACATTGTAAAAATCCAATCCAATATAAACATCATAGAATTACAAATCAAAAGGTGATCAACCAACAATGACTCTTCAAGCTGCAAACCAAACAAAAGCGCAAAACCAAAAACACAATGAGCAATTAAGTTAAAAAAAATTTAATTGAAAAAAAATAGATGTTACTATTCCAAATGGTTAAAATGCCTGGGCAAAAAAGAATGTTTTAATTTGGCGTTGAAAAGAAAACCATGGGCCAATCTACCTCTCTTTTTCATCAAACCCAGGTGAGGCAGTGGCTGTTCTGAACCAGTGCCTGGGCACGGTAATGGACTGGATGAGGGCTAATAAACTGAAACTCAATCCAGACAAGACGGAGGTACTGTTAGTGGGTGGTTCATCTGCCCGGCTAGGTGATATTCAACCTGTTCTGGAGGGGGTTGCACTCCCCCTAAAGGATCAGGTTCATAGTTTGGGGGTGCTCTTGGATCCAGAACTGTCACTTGAGGCACAGGTGAACTCAGTGGCACGGAGCACTTTTTATCAGCTTAGGCTGGTATACCAACTACGCCCTTATCTGGACAGAGATAGCCTAGCTACAGTTATCCATGCTCTGATAACTTCTCGTCTGGATTACTGCAATGCGTTATACGTGGGGCTGCCTTTGAAAACGGTCCGGAAACTTCAGCTGGTCCAAAATAGGGCAGCAAGATTGTTAACAGGGACTGGCCTGCGAGCTCATATTACGCCAGTACTTTTCCAGCTGCACTGGCTGCCAGTCCATTTCCGGGCCCGATTCAAAGTGCTGGTGTTAACATTCAAAGCCCTTAACGGCTTGGGGCCAGGTTACCTGAAGGATCGCCTCCTCCCATATGTGCCTGCCCGGACCTTAAGATCATCATCAGCGGCCCTTCTCCGTGAGCCCCTGCCAAAGGAAGTGAGGCGGGTGGCTACTAGGAGGAGAGCTTTTTCTGCTGTGGCACCCCAGCTCTGGAATGAGCTCCCTAGTGAGGTTCGCCTGGCGCCTACATTGTACTCCTTTCGGCGCCAGGTGAAGACCTTTTTATTTTCCCAGGCTTTTTAGCTTTCTAAATTTTTATCTTTGCTGTTTTAAATCTGTATTTTAAATTCCTGTACTGCTGCTAGGTTTTATTGTGGTTGTATTGTTATATTGTGGTTTTAATGTTCTATATATTTTAAACTGTTTTATTGTGTGTTGTTTGGTTTTAATTTTTGTGAACCGCCCAGAGAGCTTTGGCTATTGGGCGGTATAGAAATTAAATAAATAAATAAATAAATATGGAAATGGTATGAGAAGCACTTTCTGGTTATACCTGGATTTTCATGAAATTGCTTTTGGTCTGTCAGCAGCACATCAAGCAAGAAAAGTGGAGTATACACTACCAAAAAACCTGCTTTCACGTGTCACACAGCACTTGAAACCGCCATACTTTGGGGTTGGGTGAATGGAGTCCAGGGAGTAGAACTGAATATCATCAACCGTAAACGAGAGAGGCTTGTTCCCGCCGCTGTCTATGCTCCCTTGCTCAGGGAAGTTTAATGGAAGTGCTGAATTAAGCCCCTGTAGTTTACCCCACACCTCTCCCTTCTCATCCACCATTGGGATATCGTGAAAGATTAAAACAGTGCTACTGTGCTATTGTGAATGGGAAAAACTGCGCTACAGATTGTGAATGGGTAAAGCAGACTACTGCGATATTGAGAATGGTTAAAATAGTGTTCCTGAGATATTGTGAATGGAATGATTAAAGGAGTCCTACTGTGATATAGTGAATGGTTAAAAGAGCACTACTGTAATATAGTGAAAGGTTGAAACAGCGTAACTACGAAGTAGTGCTAAGTGGGAAAGGCCTGTGTCCAAAAGCGCCCTGCTGCTAATGGGGAAAAAAGAGGGAATGGAGGGGCGGGGGGAAGGGACTTTCCCACACCTTAACCAGGTCACAGTCAGCTCACAGAAATATCCCTAAGCACACCTAGGATTTAATGTGGGGGGATGAGGCACAATGCAGCGGAACTGTGCGGGAGCTACATTCAAGGAAAACAGTGCAGTAAAACGACTTTGTGAAAATGCACCTTTTCCAGAGGGAAGCTGTAGGGCTGCAGTGGACTGGCAACAGCATCATCTGTCATAAACAACCCTGTTGTGCTCTCCTCCTGCACTAAATTGGCCATGTAGCTTGGGCCAAAGTCAGCACTCATCATAACTCCTTTGGGAAGTTATCCCAAAGTCAGGAGGCCACCAAAGCAATAGCCTTTTCCTTTGTAAATGCATAGTGCATACCACCCACTGATGGTATCTGGAGAAGGGCCTCCTCTGAAGTTCTTAATGCACAGGCAGGATAGCATGGGAGGAGGAGGTCCTTCAAATAAAACAGGATTGCAAGAACATAAACTATGCAGCACACTTTGAATGCATGAAAGCACAACGTACGTAAGTCTATACTATAAAGGTGTTGTTTATTATTAGTTCAATTTATTTGATGAGGGTTGTACATTCTTACCTAAACCTCCTTCCAATTAGTTGCAGTTTAATCCTGGATTTGGTACTTTCTTGAAGTCAAATTGTATCCCTCCATTTGTTTTGGCAAGATAAAGTTGTAGTTAGCCCTGTTCCTAGAAGGTTCCAGCTTCAGCTCAGATGGAACAGGGGCCTCACCACATGTCAAGGCTGTAGAGGGGTGTATGTGGGAAGAGGTACCTCAGATCAGGCCACTTACAGATTGCAACCCTATGCATCCTTCCTGAGGATTAACTTTCATTAACTGAAAGGGATTTACTTTGGAGTAAACACAGCTAGGATCATGCTGCCCAAGTCAAATCCAGCACCTTGTATTGATCGTTGAAAATGAACTGGCAATTGCTGTGGAGCTCCCTTAATACTGGTGTTGTATGCTTTTTGGTGCTTTGACTCCAGCTCAATGGCCAGGCAGCTACATTGGTCTAGATTCTAAACTCTAAAAACTAAACCGGGGGTGGACAACTTGTGGCCATTCCTGATGCTTTGGCCTACAACTCACATCAGCTCTAGCCAGCATAGCCAGTGGTGAGGGATGATAGGAGTTGTAGGCCAAAACATCAGGAGGGCCACAAGTTGCCCAGCCCTGGGCTCAACCACTGGAAATTTCTGACTCATTTTCAAGAGGCACTACCATGCGGACCAGCCTTCCCCATCCAACACAGCCATTGGCACCAGGTTGGCAAAGGCTGCAGTCTTTCTGCTGTTGATACTGCCCTTGCAGTATTGTTGACTTTAGGGTTGTTGCTGGCAGTGCGGTGTCTCTCCTTCTGTATCTCAGAGCGACAGGTGCTCTTGGCTAGCTATCAAGGACTTCACAGGAAGGGTGGGGTGGGAAGATCTAGACCAAATAGATCTACATCTCAGTTTCAGTGTCCCATGCGATAGGCTGACCACGTGTTTTCCATGCATGGCATGGCACAGAAAAGGGCTCCTGTGGTATCTCCAAGGTGACATGATTCAGACACTCCGTTCTGATGACTCCTCCCTGAGCCCTGGATCTGGAAGGAAAAACCTTCGATTCACAAACAAGTTCCTCCACATTCACTCCTCGGGAGCCACCCTCCTGGCTGCTTGCTCTTCTTAAAGATCTGATGCAAGGGCAAAGGCACGGATAAAGCATGAGCCATCCAGCAAACGCCCCTTTTTATATAGGCAGGGCTTGTTCATAGTGGTGCCTGGGAAGGTCAGAGCTAGAAACGCTGAGTGCATGGAGAGGTGGTTGCTCACTGGCCTTGGGGAAGGTAGGGTGCTTGGGAGAAAGGTGGCAGCAGGATGCTGGTAGGGTATATCTCATGGGAAAGCTCCAGAGCTTAAGAAAACCATGCGTGCTCTGAATGATCTCCATGGGTGAGGCCTATCTGCACATCTGCTGATCTGTATGTATTTGTGTAACACATCGATCTCTTGGTGAGTGAATGATGCCATTATGGGGTGGGGGGGCTTTGTGAGGATATTTCTCTTAAAAGCAGGATATAAATATATTGAGTGTGTGTGTATGTGTGTGTGTATGACATCCACAAACTTTAAATATTCTTTTTAAAAAACAGCCTAAATGGCAAGAATCTCAATTTTTCATCTTCTTGCTTGTGGGGAAAATGTAACTGTTTGAAAGGTTTGAAATTCAACAAGAGAAAAAAATGTTAACATCCATCATGAATTGTTATTTTTAAGTACTATGTGGGGCTTGTTCCATGGTTGGTTTTAGCCCTCTTGCCAACTGTCTCATCTAAACGGTATCTGTCCGTCTGTCTGTCTGTCTGTCTGTCTGTCCGTCCATCCATCCATCCATCCATCCATCCACAGAGGCACGGAAAAGGGCAGTTGCCGTGTGTAGCATGAGAGCCCCTCATTACAGGCTACTTGTTGATCCATCCATACTCTCTTCTTCCCTGTGTAGCACAGTGGTGTTTAAACTCTTTCAACTCAAGGGCCAAATCTCATTGTGGAGATGCTCTCAGGGGCTGCATTCTAGTGGTGGGCGGAGCTGAAGGCAAAAGGGGCAAAATACCAGTGTGGTTTAGCTGAAAGCTCTTACTGCCGCCTTAGGAGAGGCATTTCGACCTTTTAGAATGGGGAAAAACAGCACAAAAAGTCAGGAAACCACCATACAGTTGATGGTCAGAAGGAAGGGGTGGGGCCAAGGGAAGGTAGGGGGCTAACTTGGGAACCCTGGAAAGCTGGATTGGGGCCCCAGGCAGGCCAGATATGGGGGTTCTGCCCCCTGATGTAGTAGATTCAACTTATAAACCCTCCTGTTCTGCCTTTCATCCAGCTGGGCCCACGCACGCTGTCAAGAGGGCAGGGATGTCACAGAGCAAAACCAGCAAGGAGGCTCCTGCCGCCACCTCAGCCGAGTGCCCTGTATGTTATGAGCCGTTTCAGTCCCCGAAGGTGTCGCGCCGAGTGCTGAGCTGTGGGCACGCCTTTTGCCATGACTGCCTGGTCAAGTGCTTGTTGGCATCACGGGACGAAGGCCGGCTCCAGAACAGCCTCATTTGCCCCGTCTGCCGCTTTGTGACCTTTCTCTGCAAGAAGAGGGCCTGCTGGTCCTCCAAGCCATCCCTGACCCCTCTGTCATCTCTGGAGTTGCCACTCTCGCCCTCCTCGTTGCCCTGTGGAGTGCCCGTGGGCCCGGCAAACACTTTAGCAGTGCCCGGCCATTTCCTGATGCCGTTGCACAGTTTTGATAGGCGCCAGAGTGTATGTGGCTGCCCTGGCATGGACTCGATGCCGCAACCTGGTGGCTTGGAGCAGGAATCTCACATCTTCATGATTACTCAGTGTGGAATGCCGCTGATTGAAGAGAACTATGGGGTCGGCACTCAGGACACCAATGTGGAAGCACCAGGATCAGTGGTATCTCGGAGGTCTTTAGGAGCAGGCTGCTTCCAGTCGCCCATTATGCTGGCGATTTTCCTTATCTCTGCTGTTGCTCTGCTGGGGGCGGTGCTCCCCTGGCTACTACTGGTGAGAAAGAATGAATGAACATGGTGGATGGACTTCTCTACAGGATCCTCACATCTCCCATGTGGAGCTATCTCATGAACAAAGTGATCCCTTGCCACATCTGCAATATGGAAACGCTAAAATGGTCAGGGTCCCAACAGATGGGAGATCCGTGAAGGGAACTGGGAACTGCAGGAAATGGTATTTGTGTCATCCTTCCTTTGTCATAGTTGATAGTCCCCCAGGCATGGTTCGGAGGAGCAAGGAGGAACTCCGAGAGAGAAAGAGTCTAATCAATCTATTAAGGCTATTATTTATGTTTTTATTTATTTGTTCTGTTTATATCCTGCCCTACGTCCAAGGAGGAGAGAGCTACATTTTAGTTTCACAACTCCCCCGGGAGGTCTAGGTAGATTGAGAGATGGCAGCGTTTCCCAAGGCCGTCGAGTGAGTTCACAGCTGATCAGGGATCTGAATCCAGGTTCCCTGTATCCAAACCCAACACTCCAGCCACCTCTGGAGGCAATGCTGAACTCACAGGGAGACGGAGGTGCTGACAGAACATGCCTCCTGCCTGCTGACTGTAACTGCATCTCTGGCTTCAATGCCCACAGTAATTAAATAAACTATAGCCTTTGAGAGAAGCCTCAGGCAGTCTGGGTGATGATTCCAGCATCAAGGCAAGGCTGTGCCCCTGTTCTGCCAGGGCAAATGCCAGCTCTCCTATCCCATTGTTCTGTGTTGTGAACTCAGAAGCATTTTCCTCCTCCGCACCAGAGGTGGCTACATTGCTCCAGGATATGGCCTGATACCTGCTCCTGCTGCTCTGAAGGCAGGGCGCAGTGCAGGTGAGTCTGATAATGGGATGCAGTTTAGTTCTCCTGCGCCAGCCATTAGCAACAGCTATTCATAATCTGTTATTTCCAGATTGTTACTGACCTCCTTTTTGATGTCACAGCAGACCGTCTAATATTGTACTTCATGGCTACCAAGATCAACTGCTGCTTTTTGCTGTGTGTGTTTTTTACCTTCTTATTTTTTCTACTTTTGATATTGTTGTTACAACCTACCATAACTAAGATTAATAAAATATTTCATTGCTGTTGCAGTGCTTAGCAAATGGTGTGTCTCAACAGGGCTGGTCCAAGACATGTTGCTGCCTGAGGCAAAAGACAAATGGAGCCCTCCCTTTTCATGTACAAAAGCTGACTGGACTAGCAGATGAATCTGTCTTCAGCACTAACCTCGGGACAATGCTCTGCACTGTATGTGAAGGCAGCAGGCTAACTTAGGGGGTGCAGAGTGGGCTGCAAGGCCTTGAACGCCTTGCTGCTGCCTCCCAGCATCTGCTGCCTGAGACAATTGCTTCACCCTGCCAAACGGTAGGGCTGGCCCTGTGTCTCTCAGATTACAAGGGCAGTTTTGTCAGATTGTCTTCTCTTCACTCCCAGGACCAATATTTTCAAAATCTGCCCTTACTTGCTTTTGCCTAGATAGGAATACATAGTAGTTCTGTGTGTGTGTGTGTGTGTGTGTGTATCTTGTTGAATACACAGACCACAAGCGCCCTCTTTGTGCAGTTAGGAGAACATACAGTTTTTAAGCTCCTAAGGCAGCCATTTCCAATTTGGTGCCCTCCAGATGTGTTGGACTACAACTCCCACAATCCTCAGCCAGCATGGCCATTGGATTGTTTGAGTTGTAGTCCAACGCATCTGTAGGGCACCAGGTTGGGGAAGGCTGCCCTAGGGAACTGCTCAGCTGTGGGTAGGATTGTCAGCAGCCTGTGGTGGATGGGACAAAACACAAATGGTATGAATGTGAATTTACACAACATTACTGCAACATCAAGGGGTGACTAGCAGGTGTGCAACAATGATCATGGAACAAATACCACAGGCAGAGCTGCCATGACACCGTACATTGCTTTTTAACTCTATACCAGGGGTGCACAATGTGAGGCCCCCACTGCCCCCCCAAACTGTAGTGGCCATTTTGAAGCCTTTTTGACCCTTTGAGTGCTCCGTAGCTACTATGGAGCACCATTTTAAAATTTATTTATTTTGCCGCCGTGTGTGTGTGGGGGGCAGTGTGGCCAACTGGGAGGGCAAGAGGCAAAAATGCCCCCCCCCCGACATCCCAAAGTTGCCCTCCACTGCTCTATACTTTCCAATGGAGGCAGCCTATCACGGTGTAAGAATCCCAGTTTCTTGCCAAAATTGTCCTGGGCTTGACCCAGACGTGTCCTGGAAGGTGCTTTCAGGAATCCGAAAATGCCCCACTTTTTAATTTATTTTTGACTCAGTGAGAAGACTTTGTTAATCAATAAATCTCTACTGTGTCTATATTGCAAGGAGTGGCTCAATGGGTCTGAATATTTAGCGGAGTTCTCATAGAGGGCCAAACTAGCTATGATGTGGGAAATTTATAATTAGGATCTGGTCCCATGAGGGGTTTTTTTTTTTTTTTTAAACCAAAGCTAATTAGCAGTTCCACATGGCTGCTTTGAGATGAAGAAGTGGCATTCTGGGAAAAGGTGTTTAACCCTTTCCTCCCATGCCCTTTAACTGATGATAATCATCCTTCCCCCTACCCTATTAGCTTGATAGGGAGAAAAAGACTGGTACAGATGCTTTCTAAGGAGAAAGTGGGAGCTTTCCTGCACAAGGCATTTATTGTGCACTTGTGATTCCTTACTCACAGTTGTATACAGGTTCTTTAGACAGCATTGTGACCCTCCAGTTTCACTTCTGTTTGTTCAGAGCACTTTCCAGGGTTTTTTTAGAATGAGGAAAATGGGGTATTGTTTCTGACGGCGTTGTTTCTACTTGTGTATTTACGCTATTCTGCTGTAGCACAGCTCCACCTAGTCGTTATGTAGTGGAAAAGTAGGAAAGGAAAAGCTCTTTGTGTAGAGCTCCATCTCAATTCTGCAAGGAAACTGGAAGTAGATAGAGCAGATTATCAGCCTCATGTAGAAAAGCTGAGGGAGAGAGAGAGAGAGGAGTAATGATAAACCATGGACAAAGCATTGTGTGTGATTTCTACCCTCCCCCCCGCTTTCTGTCTTTTGCCGGGGGGGGGGGGGGCTTCAGGGTTTTCAACAGGGAGAGCCGACTGCTGTCATCTGGTGAGCTAACAGTGGCACAGCTGGGGCAGGACTTCAGAGCTAAGGTCCAGGACCCTGCAGCCCAGGGGGGCCTCAAGTGACCACCTACAGAGCAGCAGGTGATGGGGCCAATGCCAGACAGGCCCAGTTTCAACACCAGGGCTGGCATGGGCATGTTGGGGCCACCAGGGATGACAATGGTTGCTGTAGCATCCTTTCGTTATTCTTATTTTTGAAAAGCATTTTAGAGTCATGGGTGGCTGGCCAGGCATGTACCTGGTTACAGGTGTTCAATTTATTATTTTTCCTTTAAAAATGTATTATCTCTTTCTGCAACAAAAATGGTGCTTATTCCCAAGTAAATGTGTTCAGCATCAGGGAGGCAGAAGCAAACTCCATTTTAGTCTTGCTGTCATGATGGTGCCATGATCTAAGTGAGTTTAAAATGGAAAACTGCACATGCTCAGAGTATTCCTTTTTACAGATATATTATCAGGTTTCATTTTTGCTCTATCACCAGTGTAGAAGAAGTTGTAACGCATGGAATGGTGGCAGGGGTGGGGGAGAAAAGAAATGTTAGCTGCATGTTTCACAACTGGAGTAATACACATGGCTGTCCAAAGGGATAAGCCCATTCTGTCCAGCATGTAAAATTATCTAGCTGCACTATTGGGTGCACCCAGTCAGTGAACTTGTGTCTGATAGTGTGGTGAGACTTCCTGGAGCAAAGAAATTCCTGATAGATATTCCTCTACAACATAAGAAGTGGATCCAGGGATGATTCTTACTCATATCATATTCACTGAATCCAATGTCATAGCTGGGAAGCATCAAGAAGTATCATGAACATGAGAAGGGCCCAGCTGGATCAGACCCAAGGCCTGTCATTCTACTCCAGGATCATCCTGACTCCAGGATTGTCCTGTTTCCCACAGTGGCCAACCAGATGCCCCAGTGTGAAGCCCACAAGCAGGACACAAGGGCAGCAAGCCTTCCCCTGCTTTTGTTCCCCCTGCTTTTGTTCCGTGATGATTGGTATTCACAGTCAACAAGGGCATTTAAAGAATAACAAACCCTGAAGTTTTCTGGAAAGGTGTGGCAGAGCAGGGGAAGGAGTTACCCTTTGTTTTTTGTTTGTTTCTTAGACTTAAAAATGCAGGACGATCAGGACGAGCTCTCCAGCCCTCAGAAATATACAGCTACTGTGAAGCTGAAGATTAAATAAAATGTTATTCAAGATGTTTTTATTAAAGTTGACCGAACAATGACAGCATGGGGTGATTGTCGTTCTTTGCTAGTGATATTGTGAGTGCCAGCTCACAGATGCCAGTAATGCTCACGGGGCCCCATTCCACATGACAACTGTAAGCTTGAGAAGAATTGCATTTTTCCAGTAGCTAAATAGTGTCACTTGAGTTTGCAGGGAAATGCAAATATCTCTGCAACGGAAGTGCTACCTTGAGAAAAAAAATGCAACAAAGGAGTAACTGAGAACTGAGCATTTATCGTGCAATAAGCCGATCATCCATAAAACCAAAAGGCAGCAGTCCTATCAGCGATTTCGGAAGGCCCTTGGGCAAGACATCCTCAGTGGGCCCCCTCCATCAGTGAGTCTCCCTTCTCACTGCCATTGTCACCAGCTGTTGCTGCTGTTGCTCCTCCTCCCCTCCCTCCCTCCCTCCCACTTGCTTGCTAGACAGGCAGAGAGCCAGGGAGCAAGGCGGCAGGGGCATCTGCTGTTCCCCCTCACCACCTCTGTTGTCTGGGCCAGAGTGAGAGGTGGGTGAACACGCAGGTTGCAGTGGTGAAGAGGAGGAGCAAGTCCAGGGGGCACATGTCATCAGGCCCCTGCTGAAGTGTGGGCCCTTGGCAGATGCCCAGCCATGCCTACCTTTGATGCTGGCCCTGAGTGCTGTGTGATCCAACATATGAAATGATGGAACAGCAAGAGAGGGCTATTGCCCTCATATCCTGCTTCTAGGCCTCTCAGAAGCAGTTGGTTGGGAACTATGGGATACAGGATGCGGGACTAGCTAGTCATAGGGTCTGAGCCAACAGATCTCTTCTTATGCTCTTAACAGTAAACAGGTAGCTAGCTACCATGGGATCTTTGGCTCTTTTCATAATGGCACAGAAACCGGCAAGAGCCATTTTCTTGGCTATGCAAGTGTTTTGGTGTGGCACACTTTGGAGGGATCATAGCTCAGTGGTTGGGGAGAGACCATGACCCACTGCCAGCCAAAGGAGGCAATACTGGGCTAGATGTACCAATAGTCGGATGTATGTTGTGTGCTCTTGTCTTCTGCTTGTGGCACACTGTGGAATGGATTGTGTGCTTCCTTCTGGAGAGTGGGGCTAATATGCAAAGGACTCTAGCGGAGGGCCAAGGACAGGACTCAGTGGCCCGCTGCTCCCTTCTGGGCCTGCGTTGCTCTAACATGTGTTTGCCTTCTGCTGTCAGACCTCCAACACAAGAAGAAGATGGAGGCAAGGTTGCAAGCTGCACTGTTATCTCTGAAACTGGGGACACTACATGCAGGATGGCTCTGGTCTCCTTGGCAAATCATAAGAGTCGATGGCAGATGGGCATGCAGCCAATGTTACGCCAACACAGAATGGCACACTGTGGAGCACAACGACCTGTCAGTCATCTTCTGATGGCTGTTATCTGTCTTGTCTCTGGACAGCAGTCCACAGTCTCCAATCTGATACCCAGATTCTACAGTGCTGAGGCACTTTGGGCATAGCCTGCCCAGACTGTGATCTTCAGTCCCATGATGGCTGCATTCTGTTTGCTGCTTCCATCATATCTAGCCCTTTGCAATACATACGTGCTAGTGGTCTTTGTAGCCACAAGGGGGTGCAAGTGTCTTGTTATGAAGTGTCCAGTGATTTCCCCTAAGAGCTTGTGTGTGTGTGTGTGTGTGTGTGTGTGTGTTGGGGCGGGGGGGGGGGACACCTTGGTACTATGACTACACTACAGCAATAAGACTACAGAGCTGCAAATATTGACTCACACATTGGTATAACTCAGACAGGTCTTGCTTATTTAGGAAAATCATTTCCTATTAGAAGATAATAGCTTTCTCACCTATGAACACAAGCGCGTATGTAGCTACACACATAAGATGCTACTGACCCTGGAATAACCAGCTTAATCCACTGAGGTGCTTGAATCCTCTGGGAAGCCGTTACAGATGTGACTGATTCCATCAACTATCTGTTGTAGGTACTTGGTCACAAATTTGCTGTATTTTGTGGTATTAGTATTGTACACCGCCTAGAATGGCCAGATGGCCGGCTAATAAATAAATAAATAAGAAAGAAAGAAAGAAAGAAAGAAAGAAAGACTGGTACTTGCAAGACAGTGCAAGCAGAGGATCCTTTACCAGTACTACTACAAGCATGGAGTGTGGCGCAAACCAAGGGTTGGATCCAAATTTAATCATACTTAGAGTAGACCCATTGGAATCAATGGGATTTCAGTTAGTCTTGACTAAGGCTCCATCTACATGGAAATGGAATGAGAAGCACTTTCTGCTTATATTTCAATTTTCATGAAATGACTTTGGTCCATCAGGGGCACATGAAGCAAGAAAAATGGAATATATACTACCTAAAAACCCGCTTTCAAAGGGTCACAAAGTACTTGAACCCCCGTACTGTGGGGTTGGGTGGGTGGAGTAGAACTAAACGTCATCAGCCCAGTAGGTGCTGCTCAGTGAATGAGACAGTCTTGTTCCCTGCCCCTGTCCACGCTTCCCTGCTCAGGGAGGTTTACTGGAAGCACTGAATTAAGCCCCTGTAGTTTACCCTACACCTCTCCCCTCTCATCCACCTTTGGGATATTGCACCATTGTGAATAGGACAAACAGGTTACAAACTGTGAATGGGTAAAGCAGCTACTGTGCTATTGTGAATGCTTGAAACAGCGCTACTGCGATTTTCTGAAAGGGAAAAACAGGCTACAAACTGTGACTCGGTAAAGTAGCTACTGTGCTATTGTGAATGCTTCAAACAGCGCTACTGCGATTTTCTGAAAGGGAAAAACAGGCTACAAACTGTGACTGGGTAAAGCAGATACTGTGGTATTGTGAATTCCTGAAAGAGCGCTATGGCACACTTACGAATGGGAAAATCAGGCTACATATGGTGAATGGGGAAAGCAGCTACTGTGCCACTGTGAATGCTTGAAACAATACTGTTTCAATACTTCCATATTGTGAATGGGAAAAAGAGGAAAGGGGGGAAAGGGGAGAGACCCCATCCCTTGACCAGGTCACTGCCAGATCACAGAAATAGGCACGCCCATCATTTAATGCAGGGGAATGGTGCACACTGCAGCAGAACCACATAGGAGCTGCATTTAAGGAAAACAGATGCAATGAAAGGACTTTCTGAAAATTTGCCTTTTCCAGAGGGAAACTGCAGGGTCGCTGCAGATTGGCGACAGCATCATCTGTCGCAAACGACCCTGATGTGCTGTCACTCTGCAGTAAATCAGTTGTGTAGGTTGGGCCTAACTTAAGTCCCCTGGATTTCAGTGGGTCTACTCTAAGTATGGCTAAATCTGGATCCAACTGTGAGCCTCTTGTGTTTGTACTTCACATTAATTGGACATGCAATGTTGGTTTGATAACAGAGGAAGGTTTGAGAAGACCAGCATGGGAACTTAGTCATCTTTACGGGTGTCCATATTAGGGAAAAATGGTATCCTGCTCAGGACCACTACAGTTGATCTTGAAGCATAGGAGAGCTGGAGCTTAGCAGCAAACAGAAGTTATGGGTTATTGACCAGGCAGCAGCCGAGGGCTGGGTTCTTATATTGGTTTTGTAAATACGGAAGACTTTTGTTCTCTCCCAAGCAAAGAGGCTGATGTTAAGTATCCCTGTTGGGCCAGAAGGGAACATGGAGGCCTGAGCACACAAAGTTCACCTTAGATCCCATCAGCCTTTTTGGTCTGTCTTTCTAGCACGTAACCAAGGAACCAAAGCACGTGTGTGCATGTGCATGTCTGCATGGCGATGCGATTCACAATTGGTAGCATGAGAGCCCTAGTCCTGACAGCGGATCATTCATCTCAGGAAATGGCTTTGGCTTACTTAGGGCCTATTCATAGCATGTAACTCAATTGATGAAATATTAGCTTATACACTAAGCACGGTAAAGTCATTAACCTTCTAGTAATTGCCTCTCCCAGTCAGGCTGATTGGATTATCTGCCATCTGCTATAATGGGCTGGGGGATTGACTCTCTCTGCTGACACACTCCATCTGTCCAGAACACTGCTGCTCAATCAGGCCTAGCACACAGTTTTGTCAGATTGGCAGAAGAATGGGCAGTGTCCAGCAGAGGTGGCAGAATCGTAGTGCCCTCCTCTCAGGGAGCTACCTCAATACCCACCCCCCAGGTTGTCTAACCCCTAGCATGCCTAGCGATAGCTTTGGAGATCCACATGGCACCATTCAGAGACAGAAACCAGGGCCCAATCTACATGCAGAAGCATTTTCAGCTTTTATCCAGATTATCATGAAATCAGCTTTGGTCCATCAGCAGCACATGAAGCAAGAAAAGCAGGGTATACACCACCTAAAAACCTTTTTTGACAAGTCAAACAGAGCACTTTAGACTGCCTTTCCTTGGGATTGGGTCCCACTAGTTGAAGTGAACATAATCAACTGCAGAGATGCTGTTCAGTGAATGAGAGATGGTTGTTCCCTGCCCTCTCCATGCGCCCTTGCTGTACTGGCCGCCCTCTCTCCTTCCCCTCTGTGTACTATTTTGTTTTCAGTATACTGCAGTAATGCTACTGAGAAATACTGGTACTGCAGGCTCCCGCTACTGGCTGCCCCCTCTCCTTCCCTCTGTGTAGCAGGCTAGTCTGCTACTTTGAATGAAACAGTGCTATTGTGAATGGGGAAAGGAGTATACATATTGTGAAAGCAGACCTACTGAGAATGGAGGAAAAGAGGTAATGTGGGGGAAGGCGGCCCCACCCCTTGACCAGCTTACTGCCAGGTCACAGCTAGGTCATAGAAATAGGCACGCCCAGGATTTAATGTGGGGGGATGGAGGACACTGCGGTGGAACCGCTTGGGAGCCACGTTTAAGGAAACACAATGCACTAAAACAACTTTCCGAAAATGCGCCTTTTCTAGAGGGAAGCTTTGCTGCAGATTGACGACAGCATCATCTGTCATGAATGACCCCAATGTGCTGTCCGCATTAAATCAGCTGTGTAGACGGGGCCCAGCACCCTTTAATGTTGAGCTAAAGAGCCGTATTATGATCCAGGGTCTCCAAGATCGTGGACTGAATCCAGTTTTAAACTGGATCGACTGCACTGGTGAACGTGGACTTCCCCACCCCCTCCTTCCCATGGCATCCCTGCCAGACTGCCAGTTCCCTGAAAATGCTATACAAAGAGTACTATGGGTGAGCTGTGGTGTGGAGGGGAGGGGAGATCCCCCAACATCAGGCTAGGGACCTTCTCGCCACGGAGCCCTTCCTCTTGAGGAAGGCAGATCCTGGATCCAACCCTTTCTCTACATGGCAAACATACAACAAACCTTCCAACACAGTGTTCCTGTCTTGGCTTTCCCAAGGAATTCTGAGAACTGCAGTGTCATGTGAATGTACAAGAGAGAGAACCTGTGCCTTGTTTGGGCTGCCCCATCAAGTGTCTATTTTCTGTCCATTGTTGAAAAGCCTTTCATAGAGATTCTTACTATCTCACTGGACCACAAAAATAGCCATTGTTTGTTGGAAGAAAGCAATACAAATTAAGACAAATTTAAATATGCAACATAGACATGCCCTTTTTTTCTGAGAACTGGATAGAATCTAGTGACATAAATTGGGGCTTGCATCAGTAGCGTAGTGGCAAATTCAGAAGTGCAAGGTCCCTTCGTGATAGTTACAGCCACGCCCCCTCACAGCCACACCCCCTCTAAGTCACACCCTCAGGCTGGCTGGGGTGGCCTGGGAGAGCCAGGGCCTGCAGGAGAAGCCACCACCACCACTGGGGAAGAGGCGCGCCTGCTGCTGCTGGGCCTGCTGCTGCTGCTGCTGCTGCCGCCACCACCACCACCACCAGGCCTTCCCTGTGGACTTCTGCCTGGCAGACTGCCAGTCCCTGCAGGACCAGGCCCCCAGGTACCGAGCCAGCTGTGCTGCTCCACCTGCCCCTCCCTGGAGGGGCTACATAAGCTGGCTGGCTGAGGTGGTCTGGGAGAGCCAGGGCCTGCAGGAGAAGCCACCACCACCACTGGGGAAGAGGCGCGCCTGCTGCTGCTGGGCCTGCTGCTGCTGCTGCTGCTGCTGCTGCTGCTGCTGCTGCCGCCACCACCACCACCACCACCACCAGGCCTTCCCTGTGGACTTCTGCCTGGCAGACTGCCAGTCCCTGCAGGACCAGGCCCCCAGGTACCGAGCCAGCTGTGCTGCTCCACCTGCCCCTCCCTGGAGGGGCTACATAAGCTGGCTGGCTGAGTGGCCTGGGAGAGCCAGGGCCTGCAGGAGAAGCCACCACTACCACCACCACCGGGGAAGAGGTGTGCTTGCCGCTGCTGGGCCTGCTGCCGCCGCCGCTGGGCCTGCTGCCACCGTCGCCGGGCCTGCTGCCACCGTCGCCGCTACCACCGCCACCAGGCCTTCCCTGTGGACTCCTGCCTGGCATTTTTAAGGGGATTTTAATTGTTTTGTTTGTTTGTTTTATTTTGTTGGGGGGGGATTTTGTTGTGTTTTTAGGGGTGGGTAGCCTGCCTGATAGGCGGGAGCGAGGGGGCATGTGTCCACCTGATGGAGGCAGTGGGGGGAGTGTTGGGGGCCAGAACATACCGAGGCTGGGTGGCAGGCGCTGGCGGAGCGCTAGGGGCAGGCCATGCCAGCTAAGGGGAACAAGGGAGAGATGTGTAGTATCTGTCCCCTGCTCCGGGCCTGTCCAGAGCCAAAGGATGGCTGGGGGAGGCGTGACCCCATCTTCTGGCCTTCGTTTGCTGCTCTGCAATGCCCGGTCTGTTACCCAGAAAACCTCCCTCATCCATGACATGATCCTGGATGAGGGTGCAGACCTGGCATGTATTACGGAGACCTAGCTGGCCGAGGCTGCTGCTCCAACCCTTGTAGCCATGTGTCCAGCCGGATTTTTGTGTGCACAGCAGCCGAGGGCTGGGGATCGGGGAGGGGGAGTGGCTGTTATCTACCGAGAGTCCTTGGTCTTCACCAGACCCCCTCTCCGGGAGACCAAGGTTGCTGAGTGCATGTACTGGAGGTTGGGCCCGAAGGGCAGTCTGGGGATTCTGCTCGTGTACCGTCCACCCCGCTGCACGACTGACTCCCTGGCCGAGGTGCTTGAGGTGGTCTCTGATGTGCGTGTACAGTCCCCTAACTTATTGGTGTTGGGGGACTTCAATGTACATTCAGAGGCCATCCTCACAGGAGCACCTCGGGACTTCATGGAGACCATGGCCTCCTGGGAGCTGCACCATATTCTAACTGGGCCCACCCATGTAGCCGGTCATGCACTAGACCTTGTATTTGTTTCTGGAGAAGCGGGGAGTGATCTGGAAGTCGGGGGTATATCCACCACCCCCTTGTCATGGTCAGATCACTATCTGGTGACGTTGGACTTCTCGGTTCCACAACCCCTCCGCAGGGGTGGAGGACCCATTAAAATGGTCCGCCCCAGGCGTCTTATGGATCCAAATGGATTCCTGAACGCGCTTGGGGATTCTCTGGGGCACACCAACGGCCACTCGGTTGAGACCCTGGTGGGTGGCTGGAATGCCGCAATCACTGGGGCATTAGATCAGGTGGCTCCGAAACACCCTCTCCCCCTGAACAGGGCTCAGACTGCACCATGGTTCAATCCACGGTTACGAGCTCTGAAACAGGAGGTGAGACAGCTAGAGCGCCGGTGGCGGAAGTCTCGCTCCAAAGACGATCAGACACGGGCTAGAGCTGTATCTTCAGCCTATCACGTGGCGGTGAAGGCAGCAAAAAAGGAATATTATGCTGCCTGCATCGCGTCTGCAGAGTGCTGTCCCAGGAAGCTGTTCCAAGTGGTCCGGAGCCTGGTCGGTCCTGTGGCTCCAGAACCACTGGAGCATTCTAAGGCCTCCTGTGAGGCCTTGGCAAGGCACTTTGCAGATAAAATTGATCAGATTAGGTGTGTTACTCTGCACGCTGTGGATACAGTTAGTGAGCAAGAGGCGGCCTGTGGCAAACCGGTTTTGTGGGATCGGTTCCAGCTTCTTCCTCCTGATGAAGTGGACAAGGTGCTTTCATCTGTATGGCCGACCACCTGCTTACTTGATCCTTGCCCATCTTGGCTCATTATGGGCTGCAGAGAGAGACTGGGTAAGGGGATCAAGGCGGTGGTGAACGCCTCCCTTGAGGAGGGAGTGATGCCATCAGCCCTCAAGGAGGCAGTGATAAGACCGCTCTTAAAGAAGCCCTCCTTGGATCCTCAAGTTCTGAACAACTTTCGCCCAGTCTCAAATCTGCCATTTTTGGGCAAGGTGATTGAGCGGGTGGTGGCGGTGCAGTTGAAGGCACACTTGGAAGAAACTGATTATCTAGACCCATTTCAGTCGGGCTTCAGGCCTGGGCATGGGACAGAAACGGCCTTGGTCGCCTTGGTAGATGATATGAGGAGGGCTCTGGATAGGGGTGAATGCTCCTTCCTTGTTCTCCTCGACCTCTCAGCGGCTTTCGATACCATTGACCACGGTATCCTCCTGGACCGCCTGGAGGGGTTGGGCATTGGGGACACTGTACTGCAGTGGTTCCGGTCCTTCCTCTCCGGCAGGTACCAGAGGGTAGCACTGGGAGAGGAGGTTTCGGACCCGTGGCCACTTGTGGGGTGCCACAGGGTTCCATCCTCTCCCCGATGCTATTTAACATCTATGTGAAGCCGCTGGGGGCTATCATCAGGAGGTTTGGGGTGCAGTGTCATCAATATGCGGATGACACGCAGCTCTACCTCTCGTTCAAATCTTCACCAAGGTTGGCTGTAGAATCCCTGTCCAAATGTCTGGAGACGGTGAGTGGCTGGATGGGGAGGAATAAGCTGAAGCTGAACCCTGACAAGACCGAGGTACTTTTGGTGGGAGACAAGAGGAGGCTGGGGGATGCTGACCTGGTGTTGAATGGGGTACGGTATGCTTGAAAGACCAGGTCCGCAGCCTGGGGGTCATTTTGGACTCCCAGCTGTCCATGGAGGCTCAGGTGTCAGCTGTGAGCCGGACAGCGCTGTATCAACTCCATCTGATATGGTGGCTGCGCCCCTTCCTTCCCGACCATCTGCTCCCATCGGTAGTACATGCCCTGGTCTCCTCTCGTTTAGACTACTGTAATGCACTCTACGTGGGGTTACCCTTGAAGACGGTTCGGAAACTGCAGCTGGTATAGAACGCGGCGGCTCGCCTGATTAAAGGCAGCCGCTGGTGAGATCACATCATTCCAGTGCTGAAGGAGTTGCACTGGTTACCAGTTGTTTTCTGGGCCAAATTCAAGGTGTTGGTTTTGACCTTTAAAACCCTATTTGGTTCTGGCCCAGCCTATCTAAAGGAGCGCCTCCAGCAGCACCAGACAGGCCACTTAACAAGATCAGCCTCGGATGGCCTTCTGTCTGTCCCATCAGCCAGGACAGCTAGACTGGCGGGGACAAGGGAGAGGGCCTTTTCTGTGGTGGCTCCCACTCTGTGGAACTCCCTCCCTAGGGAACTCCGTCATGCCCCCTCTTTAATGAGCTTCCGTCGTGCATTAAAAACGTGGTTGTTCAGGCAGGCATTTGGGGTGGGTTAGGGTATTTTAGGAAATGTTTTTTATTGTAGAATTTTATTGTTTTAAACTGTTTTATGTTGTACATCGCCCAGAGTGGCTGGGTGACCAGCCAGATGGGCGATTAATAAATTTAATAATAAATAAATAAAAATAAATAAATAAGATCATACAACCTTGTAAGATATACAGCCTTCAACTGGGATCCAAAAACAGTTCAGCTGAAAGTAAGGCAGGGGTATTTCAATTGGACGTCTGAGAAAAAAATGCAAGGTTATTAAAAAAAAATTCACTCACTCACTCAAACACAAACATTTTAGGTTTTCAAAATATGATACTCTATGGAAGCTTCACCCTCTCAGCTCAGCCCTCATGGACAGATCCCTTCTCATTTAAACAGCCCCCTTGCACACTCCCTTGGCACCCCAACATTACCCATTAGCCTTCCCTAAGCTCCTTCATCATGCCTCCCCCCTCCCGCTCCAACAGAAACATCCACACACCCAACTGGATTGAACTACCTACACACACACACACACACACACACACACTCACACACACATGCACAGTGGCGTAGTGGTAAATTTGGAAATGCAGGAGCTCATTGTGACAGACTCCAAGGGCAGTCCCAAAATTTCAGGCAGCTGTGTCGATCCATATCAACAAACCAGTTCTAGGACTTTTCATCTCCACCAGGAGCACGTCTTTGGCAAAGCGAATCGGTCTTCATTGCCCATTCCAAACCAAGTCCTCCCAAATACTTTGCATTCCAAGAGGTAGCAATATATTGTTGCTTGGAGAATTCATTCCCCCCACAGCTACAGTGAGGATCGCAGCTAAGCTCAGAGGGAACAGGGAATTCTGAGGGGGTGGCAGATGACAGTTGACAGAGTGCCTGCCAATGAAAAAGTGCCGGGGCTGCGTCCCCGTGAGCCCTGCCTCCACTACACCACTGGGTTGCATTGCATGCCAATCAGTTTTAAATAGGGAGGACTGGGGGTTTTGCCAAGCTGTTTGCACTATTATTGTTCTGTTTGGACTTTGGGGGCATCAGAATCAGGCAGTGGGCCATTTTAAAAGTGTGCGCACTCAAATATATTCACACATGCAAATGAGCGGTAAATGTAGTTTTATGTGGATCAGCATGAACTGTAGTGTAGCTGAGGCTGTGTACAGGTTGATTTCTTGGCTGTTGCTTGATGAAAAATGTGATGCTGAAACATCTAATTTACTACATTTACAGTGGAATCCTATGCACGCCTATTTGGAAGTAAGTCCCATGAAGTTCAATGGGACTTACTCCTATGTAGTAAGTGTGTAAGGCATTGGCAGCATAAAAGCACAACTCACACCAAAAAGCACAGCTCACCTCCCACAGGACTCAGCCCCCTAAGTGCTCACAGAGTCCATCAAGGGGAAGCATGCTTGGCCATTACTATAACGATCCACTAACTGCAACTCTTGCCCTAATTTATATATCCCTCCCCATGGAACTGGGCCAGAGCTCCACATTCCTTCTAAGTGGCCAGCACAGAGGGGGCATCCTGGGGGGAAACAATGGAGAACTCAGTGCTGTTCCTACCCACCACCAGTAAGCTTTAAGCTTGATTCACATGACTATTGAGCTTGTTTGAGGCACTTGAAAATCGCATTTCTCTCTCTCTGTGCCCGCCCCCCTCATGTGCAGCCATCACCATTCTTGGGCTTGAGCTGTTGAGAGGCCACCCCAGGATGCTCCAGAGAAAACGACAGGTGTTGGGTGGGCAGGACGGGGTAAGAGGCCTGCCCTGTGCTCATGGCAGGCTCTTTCTGCAAGCCTCTTTCACATGGCACCTTTGGAGGTGGCAGTGTGCAGGGGGAAAGCACCACTCCTCCAGATGCACCAGTGTCAGTGAGAAGCCAGGAATCTATATTGTAATTTGTATTGTCCTCATGGCGGTGAAGCCTTGCCATGAACGGCACCTGCATCATGGAGGGGGGTCGGGGGAGAAGATGACACAGATGAGAGAGTTGGGCATGGGTGGAAGAGAAGGGAGGGGGATGAGAAAGACAGAGAGCAGACTTGTTGGGGGTAGGGGGAGAGAGACTGGAGAAAAAGAGGCTAAGGACACAAGAAGAGCTGTGCTGGGTTTGACCAAAGGCCTACCTAGTCTCCCATCCTGGTTCCCACAGTGGCCAGCCAGATTCCTCCTGCAAAGCCCTCTCTTGTTGTTGTTCTCCATCAACTGGTAATAAGAGGCATATACTGCCTCTGATAAAGAGGTGATATACCACCATCGTGACTAGTGGCCATTGATGGCCTTTTGTTGTTGTTTTTGTTGTTCATTCGGTCGATTGCTTCCAACTTTTCGTGACTTCATGGACCAGCCCACGCGAGAGCTTCCTGTCGGCCGTTGCCACCCCCAGCTCCCCCAAGGTTGAGCCCATCACCTCCAGAATATCATCCATCCACCTTGCCCTTGGTCAGCCCCTCTTCCTTTTGCCTTCCACTTTCCCTAGCATCAGCATCTTCTCCAGGGTATCCTGTCTTCTCATTATGTGGCCAAAGTACTTCAGTTTTGCCTTTAATATCATTTCCTCAAGTGAACAGTCTGGCTTTATTTCCTGGAGTATGGACTGGTTTGATCTTCTTGCAGTCCAAGGCACTCTCAGAATTTTCCTCCAGCACCACAGTTCAAAAGCATCTATCTTCCTTCACTCAGCCTTCCTTATGGTCCAGCTCTCGCAGCCATAGGTTACTACGGGGAATACCATTGCTTTAACTATGTGGACCTTTGTCGTCAGCATGATGTCTCTGCTCTTAACTATTTTATCAAGATTTGTCATTGCTCTCCTCCCAAGAAGTAAACGTCTTCTGATTTCCTGGCTGCAGTCAGCGTCTGCAGTAATCTTTGTGCCTAGAAAGACAAAGTCTGTCACTGCCTCCACGTTTTCTCCCTCTATTTGCCAGTTTTCAATAAAGCTGGTTGCCATAATCTTGGGTTTTTTGAGGTTTAACTGCAACCCAGCTTTTGCACTTTCTTCTTTCACCTTCATCATGAGGTTCCTCAGCTCCTCCTCGCTTTCAGCCATCAAAATGGTATCATCTGCATATCGGAGATTGTTAATGTTTCTTCCAGTGCTTTTAACTCCAGCCTTCGCTTCATCAAGCCCAGCACATCGCATGATGCGTTCTGCATACAGGTTGATAAGGTAGGGTGAGAGTATACAGCCCTGCCGTACTCCTTTCCCAATCTTAAACCAGTCCGTTCTTCCATTCTGTCTGTTCTTACCGTTGCTACTTGGTCGTTATACAGATTCCTCAGGAGGCAGACAAGATGACTTGGTATCCCCATACCACCAAGAACTTGCCACGATTTGTTATGATCCACACAGTCAAAGGCTTTAGAATAGTCAATAAAACAGAAATAGATGTTTTTCTGAAACTCCCTGGCTTTCTCCATTATCCAGCGGATATTGGCAATTTGGTCTCTAGTTCCTCTGCCTTTTCTAAACCCAGCTTGTACATCTGGCAATTCTCTATCCATGAATTGCTCAAGATCTTGCAAGGTAGACTCCAGCATTACCTTACTGGCATGTGAAATGTGCCACTGTTTGATAGTTTGAACATTCTTTGGTGCTTCCCTTTTTTGGTATGGGGATATAGGTTGATTTTTTCCAATCTGTTGGCCATTCTTGTGTTTTCCAAATTTGCTGGCATATGGCATGCATCACCTTGACAGCATCATCTTGCAAGATTTTAAACAGTTCAGCTGGGATACCGTCATCACTTGCTGTCTTGTTATTAGCAATGCTTCATAAGGCCCATTCAACCTCACTCTTCAGGATGTCTGGCTCTAGCTCACTGACGACACCGTCAAATCTATCCCCGATATTATTATCCTTCCTATACAGATCTTCCGTATATTCTTGCCACCTTTTCTTGATCTCTTCTGCTTCTGTTAGGTCCTTGCCATCTTTGTTTTTGATCATACCTATTTTTGTCTGGAATTTACCTCCAATGTTTCTAATTTTCTGGAAGAGGTCTCTTGTCCTTCCTATTCTATTATCTTCTTCCGCTTCCGCACATTGCTTGTTTTAAAATAATTCCTTATCTCTTCTGGCTAACCTCTGGAATTTTGCATTTAATTGGGCATATCCCCCCCTATCACCGTTGCCTTTTGCATTCCTTCTTTCTTGGGTTGCTTCCAGTGTCTCAGCAGACAGCCATCTTACCTTCTTGGTTTTCTTTTTCTTTGGGACGTTTTTTGTTGCCGCCTCCTGAACAATGTTGCAAACTTCTGTCCATAGTTCTTCCGGGACCCTATCTACTAAATCTAGTCCCTTAAATCTATTCTTCACCTCTACTGCATATTCATGAGGAATATTAGTGAGCTCATATCTAACTGATCTGTGGGTCTTCCCTATTCTCTTCAGTCTGATTCTAAATTGTGCAATAAGAAGTTCGTGATCTGAACTACCATCAGCTCCAGGTCTTGTTTTTACCGATTGCATGGATGTCCACCACCTTTGGCTACAAAGGATGTAGTCAATCTGATTTCGGTGTCGACCGTCTGGTGAAGTCCATGGTTAAAGTTGTCTCTTAGGTTGTTGGAAGAGAGTGTTTGTTATGCACAGTGAGTTGTCTTGGCAAAATCAGCCTATGTCCTGCTTCATTTTTTTCTCCCAGACCATGCTTGCCTGTAATTCCAGGTGTCGTTTGACTACCCACCTTAGCATTCCAGTCTCCTGTAATGACCCCTTCATGGATCACTGCCTTGTTGTGGCGAAGGGGCTTGCGTAACTCAGTGAAGCCATAAGCTATGCCGTGCAGGGCCACCCAAGACGGACAGGTCATGGCAGAGGGTTCTGACAAAATGTGGTCCACTGGAGAAGGAAATGGCAACCCACTCCAGTATTCTTGCCAAGAAAACCCCATGGAACGTATCACAAGGCTAAAAGATATGACGCCGGAAGATGAGCCCCTCAGGTTGGAAGGTGTCCAATATGCTACTGGGGAAGAGCAGAGGGTATTTCCAAGTAGCGCCAGAAAGAGTGAAGCGGCTGGGCCAAACCCGAAAGGACACTCAGCTGTGGATGTGTCTGGCGGTGAAAAGAAAATCCGATGCTGTAAAGAACAATATTGTTTAGGAACCTGGAATGTCAGATCAATGAATCAAGGTAAGCTGGAGGTGGTCAAACATGAGATGGCAAGATTGAACATCGACATCTTGGGAATAAGCGAACTAAAATGGACAGGCATGGGCGAATTTAATTCAGGTGACCATCATATCTACTATTGTGGGCAAGAATCCCTTAGAAGAAATGGAGTAGCACTCATCGTCAACAAAAGGGTGGGAAAAGCAGTACTGGGGTACAATCTTAAAAATGGTAGAATGATCTCAGTACGAATCCAAGGCAAACCATTCAACATCACAGTAATTCAAGTCTATGCCCCAACCACTGAGGCCGAAGAAGCTGAGGTTGATCGGTTCTATGAAGACCTACAACACCTTCTAGAACTAACACCCAAAAAAGATGTCCTCTTCATCATAGGGGATTGGAATGCTAAAGTAGGAAGTCAAGAAATCACCGGGATAACAGGCAGGCATGGCCTTGGTGTACCAAATGAAGCAGGACAAAAGCTAATAGTTTTGCCAAGAGAACATGCTGATCATAGCAAACACTCTTTTCCAACAGCATAAGAGGCGACTCTACACATGGACGTCACCAGATGGTCAATATCGAAATCAGATTGATTATGTCCTTTGCAGCCAAAGATGGAGAAGCTCCATACAGTCAGTAAAAACAAGACCTGGAGCTGACTGTGGCTCAGATCATGAGCTGCTTCTTGCAAAATTTCGGCTTAAATTGAAGAACGTCGGGAAAACCACTAAACCGTTCAGGTATGACCTCAGTCATATCCCTTCTGAATATACAGTGGAGGTGAGGAATAGATTTCAGGGATTAGACCTGATAGACAGAGTGCCTGAGGAACTATGGACGGAGGTCCGTAACATTGTTCAGGAGGCAGCAACAAAATCCGTCCCAAAGAAAAAGAAATGCAAGAAAGCCAAGTGGCTGTCTGATGAGGCTTTACAAGTAGCTCATGAAAGAAAGGAAGCGAAAAGCAAGGGAGAAAGGGGAAGATATACCCAACTGAATGCAGAGTTCCAGAGAATAGCAAGGAGAGACAAGAAGGCCTTCTTAAATGAACAATGCAAAGAAATCGAGGAAAACAACAGAATGGGAAAGACTAGAGATCTCTTCAAGAAAATTGGAGATCTCAAAGGAACGTTTTGTGCAAAGACGGGCATGATCAAGGACAAAGAAGGCAGGGACCTAACAGAAGCAGATGAGATTAAGAAGAGGTGGCAAGAATACACAGAAGAACTATACAGGAAAGATCTGAATGTCCCTGATAGCCATGATAGTGCGGTCACTGAACTTGAGCCGGACATCCTAGAGAGTGAAGTCAAGTGGGCCTTAGGAAGCATTAGTAACAACAAAGCTAGCGGAGATGACAGTATTCCAGCCGAGCTATTTAAAATCCTAAAAGATGATGCTGTTAAAGTGCTGCATTCAATATGCCAACAAATCTGGAACACTCAACAGTGGCCACAAGACTGGAAAAGGTCAGTTTACATTCCAATTCCAAAGAAGGGCAACGCCAAAGAGTGTTCAAACTACCACACAATTGCGCTCATTTCACATGCCAGCAAGGTGATGCTCAAAATCCTACAAGCTAGGCTTCAGCAGTATGCGAACCGAGAACTACCGGAAGTACAAGCTGGGTTTCGAAGAGGCAGAGGAACTAGAGATCAAATCGCCAACATTCGCTGCATCATGGAGAAAGCAAGAGAATTCCAGAAAAACGTCTATTTCTGCTTCATTGACTACGCTAAAGCCTTTGATTGTGTGGATCACAACAAACTGTGGCAAATTCTGAAAGTGATGGGAGTACCAGACCACCTTACCCGTCTCCTGAGAAACCTGTACGAGGGTCAAGAAGCAACAGTAAGAACCAGACATGGAACAACCAATTGGTTCAAAATTGGGAAAGGAGTACGACAAGGCTGCATATTGTCACCCTGCTTATTTAACTTATATGCAGAGTACATCATGAGAAATGCCGGGTTGGATGAATCAGAGGTCGGAATTAAGATTGCCGGGAGAATTATCAACAACCTCCGATATGCAGACGATACCACCCTAATGGCAGAAAGCGAAGAGGATCTCAAGAGCCTCTTGTTGAGGGTGAAAGAGGAGAGTGCAAAAGCTGGTTTGAAAGTCAACATTAAAAAAACTAAGATCATGTCATCTGGCCCTATCACTTCCTGGCATATAGAAGGGGAAGAAATGGAAGCAGTGACAGATTTTACTTTCTTGGGCTCCAAGATCACCGCAGACGGTGACTGTAGCCATGAAATTAAAAGACGCTTGCTCCTTGGGAGGAAAGCTATGGCAAACCTAGACAGCATAGTAAGAAGCAGAGACATCACCTTGCCGACAAAGGTCCGTCTAATCAAAGCTATGGTTTTCCCAGTAGTAATGTATGGCTGTGAGAGCTGGACTATAAGGAAGGCTGAGCGCCGAAGAATGGATGCTTTCGAACTGTGGTGCTGGAGAAGACTCTTACGAGTCCCCTGGACTGCAAGGAGGTCAAATCAGTCCATCCTAAAGGAAATCAACCCTGAGTGCTCATTGGAAGGACAGATAATGAAGCTGAAGCTCCAATATTTTGGCCACCTAATGCGAAGAGAAAACTCCCTGGAAAAGACCCTGATGCTGGGAAAGACTGAAGGCCAAAGGAGAAGGGGACGGCAGAGGATGAGATGGCTAGATAGCATCACGGATGCAATGAATATGAACTTGAGCACGCTCCGGGAGAGAGCGCAGGACAGGAAGGCCTGGCGTGCTATGGTCCATGGGGTCACGAAGAGTCGGACACGACTGAACGACTGAACAACAAACTCCTGTAATGAAAATATATATTTTTTGGCGTACTATCCAGTAGGTGCTACTGCAGATCCTCATAGAACTGATCTACTTTTGCTTCTTCAGCATCTGTAGTTGGGGCGTATATTTGGATCACTGTGATGTTAAATGGCTTACCCTGAATTCGAATTGAGAACATTCTGTCATTTTTTTGGATTGTATCCAAGCACTGCTTTAGCCACTTTATTATTAATTATGAAGGCTACTCCATTTCTTCTATGGTCCTCTTGTCCACGGTAGTAGATGTGGTGGTCATTTGATGTGAAGTGGCCCATTCCAGTCCATTTCAGTTCACTGACGCCCAAAATGTCTATATTTAATCTTGACATCTCCCCAATAACCACATCCAATTTGCCCTGGCTCATAGATTTTACATTCCAGGTTCCTATGGTGTGTTGATCTTTATAACATCGGATTCGTCGTTCACCACCAGCACCATCGGCTGCTAGCCATCCTTTTGGCTTTGAGCTAGCTGCGTCATCACATCTGGGGCTGGTTGAACTTATCCTCTGTTCCTCCCCAGTGGCATTTTGACCATCGTCCGACCTGGGAGTCCCATCTTCCGATGGTATACCGACATATCTCTGGTTGTACTGATCCATTTAGTTTTCATGGCAAGAATACTGGGGTGGGTTGCCGTTTCCTTCCCCAGGGATCATATTTAGTCTGACCTCTCTGCCACGACCTTCCCGTCTTGGGTGTCCCTTCACGGTTTAGCTCACGACATCATTGAGGTGCTCAAGCTCCAGCACCACGACAAGGTAACGATCTCCTTTGCTGGAGATGGCCTTATCCACCGTGAATAATCCCCTTGGAAAGCCGTCTCAGTCGGTGACCGTCAGCGCATCTTGTGGTACCAAATTCCATAGTTTAACTATGTGCTGTGTGAAGAAGGACTTCCTTTTGTCTGTCCTGACTCTTGGCTTCATTGAATTATGGATTATTCTAGTATTATGAGAGTGGTAGTACCACAAAGGAGAAAAAACCCTCTCCCTCCGCTTTCTTCACTCCATGCGTGATCGCATAAACCTTCAACCTGTCTCCTCATACCAGACTTTTTTCTAAATTAAATTGCTACATTTTCTAAACAAAATTGCATTGGTTCAGCAGCTAGGCGGCAGAAGGGCAGGGTGGTGTGTGTAGGGATTTGCACGCCCAAGCACTGGCATGTGTGCACAGGCAGTAGTGTAGTGGAGCCAGGGCTCATGGGGGATTCAGCCCTGGCAGTTTCTGATTAGCTGGGACACTGCTGTCATCCCCCCCACTTCTCAGAATCCCCTGTTCCCTCCAGTTCTCATTGTAGCTGGCGGGGAGGGGGAATGAATTTTCTCAGCAGAGCTATATTGTTCCCTGTTGTGATGCAAAGTATTTGGGGGGGTCTTGGTCTTGAATGGGCAATGAAGATCCATTAGCTTTGCAAAAGATCTGCTCCTGGGAGAGATGCAAACTGCTAGAACTAGTTCGTTGAACTAGATCAACAGAGCAGCCTGCATTTTTGGCCTTTCCTTGGGGGTGTGGCTACGGGGACTGTCATGATGAGAGCCAACACTTCAAAATGTACCACTACACCTCTGCACAGAGGCTCCCATAGAGGAATATATTGCTGATGGCCCGGTACCAGGGCTGATAATGGAAATGGAAAGCATCAGGCGTTGAGAAGAAGGTGCTGCTTTAAAACCTGGCAATGACCAGTCTGGGAATTGCATAAAGCCTGGAACAGCTTCCGTGCTTGCTCAGTGGGCAGGAGATGCACTGGATAGACCCATTAGGCTCCACTCGGCTCGGCTCAGCTTTGCAGCTTAGCTGCTGAATAATTGAGCAGGAGCCCGGCAGGCCCAGCAGGCCAGCAGAACAGCCCCCGAGTCACGCTGGAGGCGAACCCCCTCTCGCTTGCTTAATGGGCTGGCTGCTTCCTAGAGAGCCCCCCCAGAGGTCACAAAGTCACCATGACCATGCGTGAAATGCTGCGTCCAAATCGTTCGGGGCTCATCCACAGATGAAGCGATTCTGCGCTCTCCCATCCGAGTCTCTGCCGCCAGAGGGAGAAAAGGGGAGGGATCAGGATCTGAATCACAGGCACGTGATTCCACTAGTGTCATTCAGGATTTCCAGAAATTTTGAAGCCATGGGGATTTAAAAAATGGGATTTTTTTCAGGGGGAAACAGAGATTTGGGGGGAAATGGAAAAATAAGCAATACTTTTTTTTTAGCGCTCTTTGCAGAGCACAAGTCACTTTGTTGCTTTAAGACAGCCTTCCTCAACTTGGTGCCATCCAGATATTTTGGACTTCAGCTCCTATCAGCCTTGGGAAGAATGGGCAATGGTCAGCAATGCTGGGCACTGTAGTCCAAAACATCTGGAGGGCACAAGGTTGGGGAAGGCTGCTTACGAACATAAAACAGCATCTATGTTCCTAAAGTTATATTATGTATAACTTGGTTTGCTCATAAAATTATTATTATACTTAAAAACATTTAAAAGTATACTCAGTAAATTTGTAATTATTGTCTGAATAAACTATAGTTTTACCTTTAATATAACAAACTTGATAATTTTATGAGCAAACCAAGAAATACACAACATATTTTAGGTTCCTAATTAGTGTCCGACCAGGGGGAACATCAGCAAGTAGTCCCTGAAACATCTGAATCATCCTAGAAGCCAGAAGAAGCAGGAAGAACTAGAGGCAGAGGAAGACTTATGTACAGCATCTGTTCCTATTTTAAAGGAAGTTTAGGGAAATTCCTAACCCTGTTCCTGTTTGCGGGGTGAAGCCTAGGGAAATCTGATCTGAAGGAAAAGCTATCAAGATTTAGAGAGCAATCCTATGGCCCACTAGACACTGTCTAGCGGGCCACAGGATATGCTCATTTCTGGAAACGAACCTCAGAGCCCACGCTCTGAGGTTGGTTCCTGGAAAACTGACCACCCCTCTCGTCCACGCTGCCTCCTAGCAGCATGGAGAAGCCCCATCCTCTGTGCTCGCAAGAGGAGTGCAGAATGATGAAAAAGGGGCTGGGCTGGGGGGTGTCCTGGGGTGGGAAGAGCGGAGCTGCGCATACAACACATCCGATGTGTTGTACGCACAGCTTCCTCTCCAGGTCGGGCCTCCCACTGCTAGACAGCTGAAAATGGCTGTCTAGCAAAAAACAGCAAGGCAGGAGAGGCGTGGAGGGAACGATCCCCCCCGTGCCTCCCCTGCCTTGCTTTGGATAGGCGGTCATCTCTGAGGTCAGAGGCGGCCGCCTATCTAGTTAGGATTGCGCCCTTTATTTAGTTGGGAAAGACTCAGTTTTGGTATGGTAAGCAACCCTATTTCAGACCCTTTAAGCAATCTTAACTTATTATATGAAGAGTGGCATTTTATTCACTTTTATAAATAATTTCCAATCATCTTATTTTTTGTTCATTTTGAAAGATAGTCTCTAGTGGCAGTGTCAATCCCATGCCTACACCATAGGAACAAGGCTACTGAGGTGTGGTTGTTGTTGTTTTTAGGTAGAGAGGGTTTATTCTACTGGCAGCAGTTAAAAGGTTTTATAGGTGAGGAAGCATTTCCTAATGGTGAGGTCTAATTGAGAACTTTATGAAAAACGGTAACAGTGATTTCTATAGAGCCAAGCCTCAAAAAAACATTTTTTTTTAAAGACCCATGTGCTGTTCTGTCGCATCTGGTGACAGTGGTGGGATAATGTGCAGAGCTTTTTTTTTTCACATGTGGGTTTTAGACTAGAACTGCATTAATATACAACTACAGCATCTAACTACAACAAACCCCCAAACATAGGAATATGTAGAACAAAACCCAAACTCTCAAGAAGACACATTTTCTTCCATATTATGATATAGCGACTCTACTCATATGTTGGGAAATTGAGCATTACTTGGAGCATCATTAAATGTCACGCCAGAGCTTCCTGTCAGCCATCACCACCTCCAGCTCCCCCAAGGTCGAGTCCATCACCTCCAGAATATCATTCATCCATCTTGCCCTTGGTTGGCCCCTCTTCCTTTTGCCTTCCACTTTCCCTAGCATCAGCATCTTCACCAGGGTGTCCTCTCTTCTCATTATGTGGCCAAAGTACTTCAGTTTTGCCTTTAATATCATTTCCTCAAGTGAGCAGTCTGGCTTTATTTCCTGGAGTATGGACTGGTTTGATCTTCTTGCAGTCCAAGGCACTCTCAGAATTTTCCTCCAACACCACAGTTCCAGTAAAAGATATATGAGATCAATAATTTTAACAAGGAATGGAATGGAATAACTATACTGGGAATCTTACAGAGAGGATAAAAAATATATTTCTCCATGGCTTTATTATTTCCATACATTTTACATCTCTAGTCTTCTTCTTATTCCATAGGTTTTGGAAATCATTTTTGCGGCGGGGAGGTAAAGGCTGGGTAACAATATATAAACACCTTGTCTTAAATACTTAAAGAAAATATTTCATAATGCAAAGCTGTTCAATTTGGGGGGGGAAAACAAAAATGGTCCTTGGAAAAAAACTGGGAAAAAATTGTATTTTCCTCCAAATTTTCTGGGTTTTTCTAGGCCTTCACATGACTATTCAGGACAGATAAATGTATCTGCGAAAAGGCCGTGTCCTGACTTAATGCCCTGACATGACCCACATGATGTATGGCATCATCACAGGAGCGCCGTCTATTCTGCCTGAAAAATGAACGAGGATGATCATTGGGGGTGTGTCACAATCTTGCAGGTCCTGTCCTGATGAAAAATGTGTCTCTCCCATTTTTTATGTCCTGCAGGGGCCTTCTTTTCCTTTCCTTTCCTTGGCTTCTGTTTGGGCCAGAACCATATGTGCGCTAATCTCTTCAATGCTCCCACATCCACTCCCTGCTCCATGGACACCCTGGCAACCATCACTGTATCTGCTGTGCTTCCCTGCAGCCCGGTGATGAGTCTTACATATTCTTTTCACAAAGGAACAGCAATTAGCAGCTGGCATTAATGCCTAAGCACCCATTTGGATCCTTGCCAGGTTAGGGGCTGTTGCTTCTCTTACTCAGAAACAAGCCTCCCATCACATCCTTTGGGGGCAGGGGCACTCTCCCTGGTAATTAAAGATATATGACCACCACGAAAGAGCAGTGGTTACCATTGGTAGACCGACACTAATAAACTACCATCAGCATAGATAGCAGTGGTTCTCGGTTGCACTGGGGTTACAGTGACCTTTGTTGAATAAAGCTGTGGCGCAAAGCTGAAAGTACTGGGAAAGGTTCCGGGAAGAGAAGTACCACTGAAAACACTAGCTGTGTGCAAATGGCCTCTCAAAATCCCCCACCCGATTTGTGGTGCTGCCACTGCAAGTAGCAACACCAGCATCAGTGTTGCAGCCTGTCACCCATTTTGGGTTCTCCAGAAAGTCCCAACATATCTAGCATCATTCCAGGGCAGTGGTGTAGTGGAGGCAGGGCTCACAGGGACACAGCCCCAGCACTTTTTCATTAGCAGGGACTCTGATGTCATCTGCCACCCCCCTCAGAATTCCCTGTTCCCTCTGAGCTTAGCTGCAATCCTCACTGTAGCTGTGGGGGGAATGAATTCTCCAAGCAACAATATATTGTTCCCTCTTGGAATGCAAAGTATTTGGGAGGGCTTCGTCTGGAATGGGTGATTAAGAGCTATTCGCTTTACCAAAGACGTGCTCCTGGTGCAGATGAAAACTCCCAGAACTGGTTTGATAAGGATTGACACAGCTGCCTGAAACTTTTGGACTGCCCGTGGAGACTGTATTTCCAAATTTACCACTATGCCACTGTGCGTGTGTGTGTGTGTGTAGTTCAATCCAGCTTTGGAGGGGGAGGGGGGAGGTATGATGGAGCTGAGGGAAGGCTAATGGGTAATGTTGGGGTGCCAAGGGAGCGTGCAAGGGGGCTGTTTAAATGAGAAGGGATCTGTCCATGAGGGCTGAGCTGAGAGGGTGAAGCCTCCATAGAGTATCATTTTGAAAACCTAAACTGTTTGTGTTTGAGTGAGTGGGTGAAAAAGATTTTAACACCCCTGCCTTTTTTCTCAGACGTCCAATTGAAATGCCCCTGCCTTCCTCTCAGCTGCACTGTTTTTGGATCCCTATCGAAGGCTGTATATCTTGTAAGGTTGTACAATCTTAGAAGGGGCGTGGCTGTGAGGGTGTGTGGCTGTGACTGTCACGAAGGGACCCCACACTTCTGGATTTGCCACTACGCTACTGTTCCAGGGCATGGGGGTAGGCGGGAGGTGGGGGGAAGGTAGCCGGTGGTGGAGAATATGTAGAGACAATTCTGTTAAGTGGCCTTCAATTCCTAAGGGGGTTAAAAAAAAAATCTCAGACATTTTCTCAGAAAAAATGTCTCTAATACAGACGCATACAATATCATTCCTTTCCTGAAAGCATTGTAGCAGCTTTGCGTGGAGGGAGTGTTGTGTCCAGCTCGGGTGGAGCTAACGCTGTGCCAAAATCTCTCTTCCAATGTCCCACATGTTTTCTTTGCCCATGAAAGAATCTTCTGTCTTTCTGCCTCATTCTCAGGGCACTTTAGAATTTATTTTGAATTCATTTGAGTGGCGTTTCTGATGGCTGAGGGTGCTATGTGCATTTTTCTTTCTGTTAATCACTCTGCAGCCTCCTCAGCTTCCCCCACTTCCTAATATGGAAAAGGCACATGTGGGAGGAGCTACCTCATGACATCTTTCCCTTAAATGAATTGTGGGAGGCCCGGGAGGCTCCTGGCTGCCAGAGATGATTCTACACTCACACACACTCCTCTCAACCAACCCATAAGTAAGGTAAGCACCAAACCTCTGAACCCCATCCATGAGAATTTCTCCAAAATTGTCTTCTCCTCTGAATTTCTCTTCAAAAGCAATTTCTTTTCTATCAGATTTAATGAATATGGTTTAAAAATGTGGAAAATTTTGGTGGCCAAGCACAAATTAGAATAGTGTTTTTTTTCTGTGGTACAGTCTCTGTTTTGTATGGGGCCACCTTCACTGATCCTGCTGCTTCCCAGTTTCTAGCAGTGATCCACCTGGGGAATCTCACAATTCTAAGGTGGCTTTTGAGTACCAGGCATATTGAGGGGGAAGGTGGACACTTCGCAGCTCCTTTTTGGAGCAGTTTCTGCAGTTACCACAGCAGTAACTCCCAAGCCCCCCCCCCCAAGTTTTTAGAAACAGGTAGTGAACAAGTGACAGTGCCTCCAAAGTGCTGTTTGGGCATTGGTGGAGGGGCAGTCAGTGGTGAGGGAGGCTGGAGGTGGCACTGGCGAGATCGCAAAGAGCGGAACGGGCTCTGTAAACAATCCCAGCAACCCATGATAAAATTGTTCTCCCAGGTTTAGACAACATGACAACCCACCATGAGTATGAACAACCCTACAATAAGCCATGACTTCTCAGGACGGCTTGTTTGTGGAAATTAAGCCACCCTGCAGAGAATGCACCAGGTTCAGACAATACAACAACCCACCATGGCTTTCTGCCATGGTTTTCTGGTTTGTAATTTCTAATCTTCAGTGCTTGCATTGGCTCTGATGCCAGTATCTTGTAAGGTGTTAGTCATAATGTGCTCTGGACCTCTTTAGGATAAAAACCTCTAATTGACAGGAACAAACTGCAATGTTGAAATGTTTAGAAATCTGGAATCCAAAAGGTTACTATGTATTTTCATCATTTTTTTTTAAATTAATAAAAAATGTTTTTGTCACCTACTCTTGAAAAGTGATCCAAAATCCACAGTTAGGCAATACCGTTATTGGGATCAACCAAAAGCCCATACAAGAGTATGCAAGCGTTTGAATTCTCCAGAATTCTTTATCAGGCTAGATGATACCCCACAAAAAAAAGAAAAGAAAAAAAGAAAAAGAAAAATGAGGGATGACCAAAAGAACGTTCAGATATCAGGCCTGACATTGTGGCCAGGAGGGCCAGAGATGGGAAGCGTGAATTGAGCCATTTAACAAAGGAGGATATCTCCCTGACCATCTGTAGAACACTCATAATTTTCAAAACCAGTCAAACCTGTGTGTGTTCTCTTGTGGAAGTGGAGAGTCTTCTTGTCTACCTTTTGATCTGTCTCATGCCTGCGTAACCAATAAACGCTGGATCAAACTTTGCCCCCATACACACCCTTTTGTTATTATCTGCCAACTAAGCAACTCGATTTTCTTTTACAAGGAAATAAATCTTTATAAGTTATGTATTCAGCAAGTTTCTTTTCCCCAGTTGTCAACAAGTTTGGATCCAACTTTGTTCGCTTGTTCCTTAGCAATAGATATTTGCATGCCTTTTCTTTCTGGTGGTTGTTGTAGACAGATACGTGCCATTTAAAAAACTCACTGACACATCTGATCCAGCAGCAGCAGGGGGATTTGTTGGCCCCCAGAATATACAGCCACTAAATACTGTGGAGCTGCAATGTTCCAGAATAATGGAGAAACATAGGGATGGTCCCAAATAAAGGATATTTGGCACCTTGAAATAAACGCTCATGTTCCTTGCCAAATTGCCACTCCTCTCTCATGCCAACTAGCTTAACTTGTAAAAATAGAGGGGGGGGGCTGTGCTCATTTACGTCAAAGCATCATCCTCTACCCCAAAATCCCTGCCCGGACATCCAAGGTATATGGGAAATGGCAGGAGTTGCTCAGTGGTGAGATCATTACACTTTGCACATGTTCAGAGGTTTTCTAGCCTTTATTATCACTTTTCCAGTTCTAGGATGACGCCTGTGCATTAAACCAAGTTTGGGTGGGGTTGCTCAGCCTTAGCAAGTTCTGGCTCAAATTAAGCCCTTCTGATGGGCATTTGTCTTCCACCTGCCAAAGCTTACTCCAAACTCAGCAAGATGCCCTTAGCGACAGATGTGCAAATGGACAGGCAGACGTACAAATAGACAGGCAGGACTTTAAACTGAATCCTACGGGGAAGGGAGATGTAATGTTGGGGGATAACAATGGACGTAGGCACATGCACTGCAACGGAGAGAACAGCTCTGATAGCGCCCAATAATAGTCTTCAGACACATGTAGGAAGAAAGCCAGACCATGAAGCACATGGTCTTCGATGTCTATATACTAATGCCCAAAGTATGGGAAACAAACAGAACGAACTTGAACTCGTAATACAGGAGGGAAATTATGACTCAGTAGGTATAACTGAGACTTGGTGGGATGACTGTTATGACTGGAATACAGCAATGGAAGGATATAACTTGTTCAAAAGAACAGGAGGAACAGAAAGGGAGGTGGGGTTGCACTGTATGTGAAAAATACATATCTCTGCACAGAAATACAGGAGGAGGAGCTTGGTAGCCCCATCGAGAGCATCTGGATCAAAATAAATGGAGCAAAGAATAAAAGGAACCTGGTGGTCGGAGTCTACTACCGGCCACCCAATCAAGGAGAAGACAAGGATGAAACTTTTGAAAAGCAAATAGCCAATGTTTTAAGGAAGCATGATGTAGTAGTAATGGGGGACTTCAATTTCCCCGATATTTGTTGGAAGACAAATTCTGCAACACATGGCCCCTCCAGGAAATTCCTGACTTGTGTGGCGGATAACTTCCTCCTACAGAAAGTAGAGGAAGGAACTAGAGGATCGGCTATCCTTGACTTGATCCTAACCAACAGAGATGACTTAGTGGATAAAGTAGCAGTTACAGGAACTCTGGGGGAAAGCGACCATGTTGTACTTGAGTTCTTGGTTCTAAGGGAAGCAAAAGCCGAGTGTAGTCAAACGCGTACCCTGGATTTTAGGAAAGCTGATTTTAATAAACTCAGAACAATGATCAGGAAGGTCCCATGGCAAGCGACTCTAACGAGAAAAGGAGTGCAAGATGGGTGGGAGCTTTTAAAAAAGGAAATTCTCAAGGCACAATTACAAACCATTCCAACAAGAAGAAAAGGTGGAAGACAACAGAAGAAGCCAATGTGGCTTCACAAAAAGCTTAGGGATGACCTGAAAACAAAAAAGCACACATATAGGAAGTGGAAAGAAGACCAAGTAACAAAGGAAGAGTAGAGGCAGGTAGCACAGAATTGCAGGGATGGCATCAGGAAGCCTAAAGCTGAGAATGAGCTGAGGTTAGCGAGGGATGCTAAAAACAACAAAAAGGCTTTCTTCAGCTACGTGCATAGTAAAAGGCAGAGGAAAGAAATGGTTGTTCAGCTATTAAATAAGGATGGCAAAATGATAACAGATGTCAAAGAAAAGGCAGAGGTGCTCAATTCCTACTTCGGCTCAGTCTTCTCCCAAAAGAGGGTCTATGACCCCCCTGACAAAGGCGAAGTACAGGCTGAAGGGGCAGGATTGCAGCTTGAGATCGATAGGCATATGGTCAAGGAACACCTAATTACTTTGAATGAGTTCACATTTCCAGGGCCAGATGAACTGCATCCCAGAGTAATAAAGGAACTGGCAGAAGAACTCTCAGAACAGCTGTCTATTCTCTTTGAGAAATCATGGAGGACGGGGGAAGTGCCAGATGACTGGAAGAGGGCTAATGTGGTCCCTATCTTCAAAAAGGGTAAAAAGGAGGAACCTGGAACTACAGACCAGTCAGTCTGACATCAATCCCTGGGAAAATTCTGGAGGAGATAATAAAGCAATCCACCTGGAAGCACCTTGAAAACAATGCCGTGATTACTTGAAGCCAACATGGATTTGTCAAGAACAAATCCTGCCAGACAAATCTATTCTCATTTTTTGATCAAGTAAACTCCCTTGTAGACCGTGGGAATGCTGTAGACATCATATACCTCGACTTCAGCAAAGCTTTCGACAAAGTGCCCCATGATATCCTGATGATCAAACTAGCTCAAAGTGGGCTAGATGAAACAACGATCTGGTGGATCCACACTTGGCTACAGAATCGGACTCAAGGAGTGCTTATCAATGGGACCTTCTCAAAGTGGGGAGAGGTAACGAGTGGGGTACCGCAGGGCTCAGTCCTGGGCCCAGTACTCTTCAACATTTGTATTAATGACTTGGAGGAGGAGGTGGAGGGAATGCTGATCAAATTTGCAGATGACACAAAATTGGGCAGGATAGCTAATACTTTGGAAGACAGAAACAAAATTCAAAGTGATCTGGATAGACTGGAGGGCTGGGCAGAAAACAACAGAATGACATTTAATATGGATAAATGCCAAGTTCTGCACCTAGGAAAAAGAAACCAAATGCAGTTACAAGATGGGGGATACATGGCTCAACAACACTACAAGTGAGAAAGATCTTGGAATTGTTGTCGATCACAAGCTGAATATGAGCCAACAATGTGATGTGGCTGCAAAAAAGGCCAATGCTCTTTTGGGCTGCATTAATAGAAGCATAGCTTCCAAAACCCGGGAAGTACTAGTTCCCCTCTCCTCAGCACTGGTTAGGCCTCATCTGGAGTACTGTGCCCCATTCTGGGCACCACACTTTAAGAAGGATGCAGACAAGCTGGAGAGGGTTCAGAGGAGGGCAGCAAAGATGATCAGGGGACTGGAAACAAAGCCCTATGAAAAGAGGCTGAAAGAACTGGGCCTGTTTAGCCTTGAGAAGAGAAGACTGAGGGGAGATATGATAGCGCTCTTCAAGTCCTTGAAAGGTTGTCACAGAGAGGAAGGCCAGGATCTCTTCTCGATCATGCCAGAGTGCAGGACACGGAATAATGGGCTCAAGTGACAGGAAGCCAGATTCTGGCTGAACATCAGGAAAAACTTCCTGACTGTTAGAGCAATCCAACAGTGCAACCAATGACCTGTGGAGGTGGTGGGCTCTCCCACACTGGAGGCGTTCAAGATGAGGCTGGACAGTCATCTGTCAACGATGCTCTGACTTGGATTCCTGCATTGAGCAGGGGGTTGGACTCGATGGCCTTGTAGGCCCCTTCCAACCCTACTATTCTATGATTCTATGATTCTCTGACTTGTCGCAATGCCCTGCTGTGCAATCCCTCTTCATGCAGCAAGAGCAGCACATAGCGAGTCTGCTCAGAGCCAGGTTTAAATGACACCACTGATCAAATCAAGTATTAGCAAACAGGCAGCTATTTATGAGCAGGGCTGCCTCCGGACTGGTTTCAGACAGGCCTGGGCTGGTTTTGATTTCCACCAGTCCATCTTTTTTAAAGGTTGCATATGTGTATGTTTGTCAGCGGGAATTGTTCACATATCATTATGCAAATGAACACATGTAAATGAGACCTTTATTTCTCCCATCTGCAATAGAGACTGCTCCACATGGGCTGGAAGCTACCCAGCACAAGAGTCCTGGTGGGAAAAAACAGACTTGGATGTAGGTTTAAATTAGTCCAGAGCCCTCCATGCTCCACAAAGCAGGGAGCCTGGATGCTTTTTCTGATGATGCTTCATGGTATTCAGAGTAAAAGCAGGCAGGAGGTAGGAAGATCTATATTTTCAAAAATATTAATCACAACTCTGGGGATGGAGCCCAAATCAGATTGGGGACATGGTGCTGGGGACGGGGGACGGGGGCATTAACTGTTTCTCCTGTGCCATGTTCCCTGACCTGAACTGCCCCTACTAAGATGTGGTGCAGCCAAGGCTGGACCTCAGGGCCAAAGTCCAGTGCACCAAACCTGGGGGGGGGGCACA
Organism: Heloderma suspectum; assembly: GCF_057233095.1. Taxonomy (NCBI): domain Eukaryota; kingdom Metazoa; phylum Chordata; class Lepidosauria; order Squamata; family Helodermatidae; genus Heloderma; species Heloderma suspectum. Next base: position 230,533,904 of record NC_139459.1, read on the forward strand.
AATACCCCCCCCCCCAAGAATGGCAGGTGATGGGGGGGATGACAAATAGGCCCAGCAGCAGTGCTAGGCCAACAGTAGAGCAGATGCTGCTTGACAAAGTATCTTTTCTTCTTATTTTAAAAGACATTTTGTAGTTGTGGGTGGCCAACCAGTCCCGTACACAACACATACAGATGCTCATTTTGTTATTTTTACTTAAAAACAAAGCCTTTTCTACAACCAAATGGTGCTTATTCCCACATAAACGTGTTTAGCATCACGGCAGCAGAAGCAAACTCCATTTTATTCCTGATGGTGCTATGATTTAAGGGAGTTTAACATGCAAAACTGCACATACTCATAGTTTTGTTCTGTTCTTTAAACTGGGTTGGCAAATAACATATCAGGAATGCAGAAGCAGATTTTTGTGAACCGCCCAGAGAGCTTCGGCTGTTGGGTGGTATAGAAATAGATAGATAGATAGATAGATAGATAGATAGATAGCATGGAATGGTAGCAGGGTGGGGGGAGAAAAAGAGAAATGGGAGCACACAACTAACAAGTAACAGAGATAACCATCTAAGCCCCGCTGGTAAAACCATGAAGTCCAGAGTCTAAAATTACGTAGCTGCACCACTGCCACCAAGTTACTATTTGCCCCACAAGGAAAAACATACATGGGGACTCCAGGTGATGGGGCTATTTGGACTGGAGGAAATGGTGGAAGGAAAATGGATTAAAGTAGAGCTGTGCATGGACGCCCCGATCTGACTCGGAGGATGCTTTGTGGCTTCCGAGGTGGGCCTGATTTGGCTCGGGCTGATTCGCCCCCCCGATTCGTTTTGGCCTACAAAGCCAAAGCGGGATTCGGAGATCCGAATCCTGCTTCCTCCCCCCAACACGCTGGCCAGCCCCCAGCTCCTTACCTGGGCCCTTGTTCCATGGAGGGGCGCCTCCACTGGGGGAGCCTCCACTGCCACTGCCACTGCAGGAGCCACTGCTGCCACCAGCTCCTAAGCCCTCTGGACGTGTGCTTGCAGCTGTCTTGTTGTTCTGGGGGGGGGAGCCATTTTTAAAATGGCAACTCTGTGTATTTCCAGAAATACAGGGAGTCACCATTTTAAAAATGTTTCCTCCCCCTCCAGAACAACCAGACAGCTGCTGGAACACATCCAGAGGACCCAGGTAAGGAGCTGGGGGCTGGGCAGTGGTAGTGGTGCTGGCGTGGCGGCTCGGCTTCTGGATTGCTCCAAAGTGCACTGAAGCACCTGCTTTGCTCTGCCCCCCCCCCGGCTTCGCCTCGGAGGCAACCTGAAGTGGCCCAAAGCACCCAGAGCTTGGGCTTCAGGCTGAAGCGGTGCACAGGCCTAGATTAAAGTCTTCTCCCCAAGTGCTGAGGCCTCAGTCCAAGTCAGCCCCATCACCACTACAAATATTTTTTAAAACTGGAGGAGAGACTGACCACAGATTGTCTGCATCACCATGTCTGGTTTGGCTTATAATAGAGTTATAATTCTCTGGGAGTGGCTACTGCTGCCATACCAGCCTCAGAATCAAGGAATAAAGTCAGATTATGAAGTACTCCCAGACTCCACACCTAGTCAGGTCCAGTGCCAGGTTTGAGAGGGGCTTGAGCAAGGGCCCTCTACCCCCTCCACCACCCTGATCCCCTACCCCACCCTGAAAGCTTAGCAGGCAGCAGCAGGGACCGGCATCCCTGTTCTTTTCTTTTCTTTTCTTTTCTTTTCAAAACTTTATTTTTTATTAGTAGGGCAACAGCTGGCTGAAGCCACTCTCTATCTTAATTTCCCCCATTAATATTCTGGGGGAAATGAAGATGGCAGGTGGCTCCAGACATGCTTGGCACTTTGCTTCTGAGCACAACCAGCCCCGCCGCCTTCATACCCCCTCCCCAAGTTTTCCAAAGTGGGACCCAGCATTTGCCCCCCCCCATGCCAGGTTTGATGCACCTAGTCCTTCAAGGAGAAATACTGCCGAGTGCCATCAGTATAGTGATAACACTTCTCCCCAAATCTCTGCACTGTCTCTTTCAGCAGTTTCATGTAGATGTTAAATAGCATGGAGAACGAAACTAAACCTTGTGGAGCTCTACAGAACAAATTCCATTAGGTAGAGCAGTAAACCTTTGGGACCTGCCTGATAGGTAGAAAATGCACCACTCCCCAGTCCAGGATACCATGTCTGATGGTATCAAGAGCTACGGAGACTGAGACATTCAGAGGAATCAAGACAGCCACACTCCCTGTGCGATAGATAAACTCCCACCATCTGACTCCCAATGTAGATAATCTGCCCTAGTGCAATCAAGGCTGTTTCAATGTCAATACCAGGTCTGAAAGTGGACAGATACAGATCTAGATAATCAGTTTCATCCAGCAGTCCCTGGAGCTGTTCCATCACCAGAATTGAATTGTTGCAATGTACAATTTAACTCATCCATTGTTGTTGTTTGTTGTTTCCAGCATGTAGTTATTTTCGTAATGCACTGGCTGTCAGATGCAGTCAAAGGGTGGAATACAATTATGTTCTTCCACTAATGGAATTGCTTCAGTCAGTGGAACCAGGAAGGGGGGTGATTCCCCCTCTCCCTGAACCCCCCCCCCCATACCCTCAGAATCTGATTGGGAGACTTGAGGGACTCTGGAGCAGATTTTGGAGGGGCATGGGCAGCTGGAGGAGGGAAGATTGGAGGAGAAATTCCCCTTGTGCAAGAGAATTCCTGCTCATACAGCACTGGATTCCACTAGGAGTGTGCATCAGATTTGGCCAGCTCCCAAATCCAGAATGGAATTGGGCCGATTCTAACAGATCTGGGAGATGTCAGAATCAAAGTGGAGCTCCACCGAAGCAAACTCAATATAGATCTGAACACACCTGAAGATTTGGGATTCAGAGGGACACAGAGACAGACGGTGTATCTCAAAAAATGGATACACTTTTCCCCAAGCTCTCCATGTATGGAAAATACCCAAAGGATCTCTCCAAAGTGGAAGAATGGGCATTAAAACGGTGCATGCAGTTCAGTGTAAAAAATGCAAAATGATGGATATTGGAGGAAGAAATCCCAACTTCACTTATATGCAAATGGGATCCAAGCTGGCAGTGACTGACCAAGAAAGAATTCTTAGGGTTATAGGGGATAGTTTGATGAAAATGTCAACCCAGTGTGCAGCTGCTGTTGAAAAGGCAACTTTCCTGTCAGGCATAATTAGGAAAGGAATTGAAAATTAAACTGCCAAGATCATTCATACTGCCCTTATACCTATTTATGGTGCGACCACACTTGGAATACTGTGTACAGTTCTGGTCAATGGACCTAAAAAGACATTGTAGAGCTGGACAGGTATAGAAAAGGACAACCAAAATCATGGAAAGTTTACATGAGGAAAGAGACTGTTTAGCTTAGACAAAAAGATGAGTAAGGGGAGAAATGCATTAAAGCACAGGAGAAGCCTGGGGCTGGCAAACACTAAGGGGACATCTTCATGGGGGATTTCCTGTGGGTCGGGAGCATTTTGAGTTGTTCACGGCACATGACGTCATGACCTGTGTGCTGCCAACCAGCAGCTTCCATCTTGAAAAGCCACATTATTAGAAAGTAGTTTTACTCCATTTCCCCCCCTAGTTAAAGCAGCTTCCAGGCAGTTCTGCTGCATTGTGCCGCGTTCCTCTGCATTAACTCCTGGGCATGCCATTGTGACCTGGCTGTGACCTGGCAGAGACGTGGTCAAAGGGTGAGACCACCGCTTTCCCCCCCTTCACTCATTTTTGCTGTTGGCACTACTATCCCCAGAGAGAACAACTAAAATAGCTAGCCTGCCTTTCCAAAGTGCTAATGTGCTCTTTTGAGCCTTCAGAATCACACTGCACTTACTTTTCGCCAGTGGGAGTAAGTAGCCTTCCTTTCCCTGTTAAGAATCGTCATTATGCTCTTCTCTGATGTTTGCATTAATTTGTTTCTCTGATGTTGTATTAATTTGCTTCTTTGATGTTGTGTTAGTTTGATTCTCTGTTGTTTGCTTTACTTTGGTGCCTCTCTGATCCTTGCGTTACTTCGCTGCTTCTCTGATGTTTGTGATACTTTGCTTCTCTGATGGTTGCAGTAAAAATGGGTTGGAAGCTATAACTCCGTGACAGTTTGCTAGAATGGGGCAAAATTGGGGTAGTAGTGTGCTCTCATGGGGAGCCTTCAGATATTGCACTGGATAATCTGTAGGGGTGTACGAAACCCCACTTACCTGGCTCTGCTGGGTTCCGAGGCAGGGGGGAGGCAATCCGGTCCTCCCCCTGGAATTCTGCCTGGCCGGCTCTGCTTCACGGCCAGTCCGTGGAGCTGCTGGCCAGGCCGATCCGCAGCAAGGGCTCCATCCGCTGCCGGGCTGCTGCGGATGCAAATGGTGTCCTGTGTAGGGGATGCCATTTGCATTGCTACACTAGGCTGTGATAGGCTACATATATATTTATGTAGCCTATCACGGCCTAGCATAGGGACAGCCTAGCCGGAGCTGCTGCTGCTGCTGGAGCCACCACCAGGTAGGTCTGTTCTGGAGATTTCAGGTGGTGGCGGGGGGGGGTAGTCTGTTCCGCCACAGACTCCGGGGGGGGGGCAGATTCTTTAGAGTCCGCCCCCCCCCCCAGAGTCCGTGGCAGAATTCGCCAACATCCCTAATAATCTGGGATTTTGGCTTCTTCATGGAAAACTGCAAAGAATGGGGAAAAGGGGGTGGGAGTTATAACTCCATGACAGTTTGCTGAAATGGGGTGAAATTGGGGTGGTGGGATGTTCACATGGGGTTGCTTTGGATGCTGCACTGGATAATTTGGAATTTTGGCTTCTTCATGGAAAATGAGCGAACAGGGAGCTTATATTCTTTCCTTTAGCATTAAACAAATATACATTAGGGCTCTATTGCAGTAGCAATCTACCGTGGTATCGAGTTCACGGGAATAGAGAAGTCTGTCACTGCAAGCAGGGAGAAGTGGCCAGAGAAGGAGAAAGGGCGTTGGAGCTGTAACTCCCTGTTTGCTGTATTGGGGCTTATTTGTGCTGGCAGGGTGCTCTCATGGGGAGCGAGTATCTAGCCTGCCTTTTGTCATTCATAAATGCGCTGCAGCACTGTTTCTAGCCTTTGGATTTGTGAATTAGTTACTCTCCATTCATAATAATGTAGTAGCAGGGGGGAACATGGACAGGGGTGGGAAACAAGCCTCTCTCATTGGTTGAGCAGCCCCTGCCAGGTTGATGATGTTCAGTTCTAGTCTGCCCACCCAGTCCGGAAGTATCTTGATTCCAAGCTCTGTGTGACCCATAAAAAGTGTGGTTTTAGGTACGGTATACTCAACAGACCAAAGCCAATTTCCTGAACATACAGAGAATACCCTGATGCGCTTCTCTTTCTGCTGTCATGTAGATGGCCCCCAAGTCTCCAGGCAATATGTATGGGTTTTACATGCAATTAAAATGCCAAAAATCAAGGAAGGGGAAAGCAGGTAAGAAAACAGCCTCTTCTGCTTTAGTGCTCCCAAGAGGAAAGGGACTTTGGAAAGAAGATTTTTATCCAAGATCAATGCAACACCAAAACAGGGAGCAAAAGATGATACCAATTTGCATTAAATTTGCTTATGGTAATGTCTATGTAATATGTCAGCAGTAATGCGCATAAGCGTGAATGCACATTAACTAATACGCATTAGTGCTAATGCATACTTGAACTAATGCACTAATGTGCACTTGTGATAATGCAAATTAGCATATATCCTCCCCCCAAGTAAAAAAACAAAACAAAAACAGTCTGCAAGTTTGCGGAATCTGTGCTACTTGGAAAAAGCCAGTCCACTGCAGAATCCACAGGTCGGATTCATAGAAACCCAACTCATTTGCATCTTTTGCAGATTTCTCCAACATCCCTAATATGTATAGATGCAAGTGTAGAAATAACTACAGACATTTAAATAGAAATACAATCCATTTCACCATAGTAGGGAAAAGAGCTTCATGCTCTGTCTAGGTGCTGAGTGTCAGTGAGCAACTTCAAGGCCGCTCTCTGCTCTCCCTTCTTGTGGTTCTGTATCTTTAATCTGGACTTGGACTGGACAACTGTTCAAATAGAGGATGACTTCAAACAGAGAACTGTCCTCTGTAAAGTAGGACACACGACCACCGTATTTGAAGAGGACCATGGTAGCTTGGCCTTGTTTATTAATGGAGTGTCCTTGAGGCAATGAAAATGGAAGGCATGTCCTCTTTAAGAAAAAAAAAAATATAGGCTGCAGCTGTGCATCAATCTTGCATAAGGATCAGCAACTAGAAAGCCCAGGGCTAAATCTGGTCTCCTGAGGAGTACCATCTGGCCCTGAGTGGTCAATTGAGAGGCAAGAAAAGTATGAGATGAGAGTGCTGGCTGTGGCAATAAGATTTAGTGGCAGCCCAGTTTGGGACCCTAGACCACTACCCTCCAGCCTCCTCCCTAAAATGGCCCTCTTATAAAGTTAGTTCCTCTGAAAGGATATGCTGTCATTTCCGCAGCTATCAGCACTCCAACGCAGAAGCAGTTTTTATTCCAAAAATGAAACAGACTGGTTTGCCACAGCACAGAGGTCACTTGGAACCATGATTTCCTGGCTCTCTCCCACTTCCTCTTCCCCATCCTGCCCAGCAGTCCTGAAAAGAGACCAGGGCCCAATCTACATGGAAATGGAATGAGAAGTGCTTTCTTGTTTTATCCGGATTTTCTTGAAATCGGTTTTGGTCCATCAGCAGTGTATGAAGCAAGCAAAGCAGAGTATACGCCACTTAAAACCCCGCTTTCACAAGTCTCAAAAGAGCACTTTAAACTGCCTTACTTTGGGGTAGGGTGGAATCGTGCTAGTTGAAGTGAACATCATCAACCACAGAGATGCTGCTCAGTGAATGAGAGAGGCTTGTTCTGCACCCTGTCTGTGCTCCCACTACTGGCCACCCCTTCTCCTTCCCCTCTGTGAATGACACTGCTCAGTCAAGTGCAGCGGACACTAGGCACGTTTAGCTAACACCTCCCCTCGCATGCTCCCTCTCTCAGGGGAAGTCGGGGTGAATTAAAGTACTTGAATTAAATTGCTGTGAAAGTGCGGACAGACAGGCTTGCCCTCCCCCAACCCCACTCCCCACACTTCCGTGGTTTGTTAAATCAATAGGAGACACCAAGTTACTTCTGCCCCTGTTCTCCTTTCCATGCTTAGTCAAGTGAAATGGACAAGAATGGGGGTAGAGGGTTGGGGACAATTACTTTTTGAGCTCATATATGCACACATTTGAACCATCAGCTCTTAAAGTCAATAAAGCTGTGCATCCCTGCGCATCTTCATTTTTTTAGCCCTTTGCTCCCCCTGCCCACCCTCATGCAGCTTTGAATTGACAGGATCCCCCCCTTGCGTTCAATGGAGGTGTTACTTCTGAGTAACATGCAAACATCCTCCCACCCCCTCTCTCTCCCCTAAGCCTGGATGAAGTAATGCAAAGGTGCACAACAACACTCCTCCAGAAAAGCAATATTGTGAATGACTGAGCGGTAGCAATGCTAATAATAATAATGGTCCTAGTGGGATTTAGGGGTCATTTGGGGGCCATCAGCTCTTAAAATCAATAAAGCTCTGAACCTGAGAATCGGGAAGCAAGGGGAGAGGAAGGGCATTGCAGGAATGAGTGTAAAACTACATTGCTGCATGGAAATTTAAAAAAACACACACAAAGGGAACCCAAAAGCAACCTGCTGACTTTCTCAGGAGTAAGCCTCATTGAAAAAAAATCTGATGTACTTCTGAGTAGACATGGTTATCCATGCCATCTCATTGGTCCTTGAGGCAATGAAATTAAAAGGGAGAAAGGAGAGAGCCAGCCCCATTCATATTCAAAGGTGTGCAGATAGGGAGAAGTGGAAGATTAACTACTTCCATTCCTTCCCTCTCCCACTGTTTGAGGCATGCTCTCCGACACTCTTTCCCCCCATCCCCCCAGAATTGCAAGAGGATGAGTTATTTCCAAGCAGGGATGCATAGTTTTAAAAGGGCAAGCTTGAGGCTTGCTCTCTACCATTCCCCCTCCCCACTCCCAAGCTCAATGAAGATTAAAACAACAGGCAGAGGAGTTATCCTGACCCCTCTGCTCCTGTACTCGGCAAAGTGCAATTTGAAGTTACTTCCGGGTAGACATGACTCTGCTCTTCCTGCACCCACTCCCCGCCACTTTCCCTTACACCAATCAATGCTCCTCCAGCCTGTAGCCCACAGCAAGCGAAGTTCAGGTCACACAGACACCAAACACATTGTGAAAGTGCTGCAACAGGATAATCTGTCAGAAAAGCAGTTTCAGAAATACCAGATTTTAGAGCTAGAAACAGCACACTGGCTACAGAGAAGGGCTTGTGTCTTCTGACTCTATAAACTCCGGGGTGCAGTGGAACTGGCATAAAAGCCCCATGTAAATCTGGCCCAAGAGACAAGAGGTTCCCACCAAACGGGTGTCAGCAGCTCTTATGAGACTCTGACCACTGGACTTTGCATCAAGCTGCTAGAGGGACACAGCTTTATTTAGGGTAGCATTGAGTCAGACGCTGAGCCCAGGCTGGGCCCGGTGTTATGATTCTGGCACAATGCCACAAAAGGGTATCTTATACACTCTTACACACACTCTCTCCCAGGCAATACATCTTTTGCAGCCAGGCTCTCTTGGAAAAATGCCTTGCATGTCTGAAATGGCATTTGTAACAATTCTAATAAATACAGAGGGAAAAGGAAGGCGTGAACAGCCCAGGGAGTCCTTAAAAGCACTAATATTTCAAAAGAAGTAGCCCAAGGTAGAAAGGTTGGAGGAAGCAGCAGCTACTGGAGGAGGGTTAGAAAACGGGGAGAATGCTCCAACCCTTGAGTTGCAAGGGAGACTGAGGCATTTGCCAAGGGAGACTGAGGCATTTACCAAGGAAGACTTGTCAAGAATGAATCTGAGTGTATGGAGATGTCTGGCAGCTCAGATTCAGAATCAGAATGGGAACAGCTAGAACAGAGGGAGGCACCCTCCTAGTGAGCCCAGATACAGTGAGACTTTCTTCCCAAGACCTTGACACACAGATAGCCCAGCCTGAACAGCTCCCCGCTTCCTCCACCATGAGGACTCAGGGTTCGGAGGAGGAGAGTGGGGGGCATGACTTGAGGGATGCTAGGTGTGCTCCCCCAGGGGAATTCAATGAGTCCCCACATACAACACAACCAAATACAAACACATATCATTACACTAGGGTCCGTCACAGAGTGAAGTGGGAAAAGTTAGGGGCAGGGCTCAGATGCTCCGCCAGGTTGGACACTCGTGGAAGTCAACGAGGAGGGTTGTAGGAGGGATCCACCCTAAGAGAGGAGCAATGCTGAGAAGCAAGTCTAGCCATGAAGTTCATGCCCAGATTGCTGGCAACTTCTCTAACTTCCACTTTGTCTCCTCTGTTGTATTTGTAGATGTGTGGATTAGCTGTTTCATTGCAGTCTGAGCGTTTCCTAGAATCTGCATTTGTAAAGTAGCTAGTCGTTAACTAATAAAGTAGTGTTAGCCTGAAGCCTTAGTTCCTGGAGTGTGTTGATTGTGAAGGGAGAGGATGAAGGAATGTGACAAAACTTTCATCTCACCATCAACAGCTGTTGGCCTGGTATAGTTGTAAAGGAAGGCTGCTGGATTCAGTCTGGGACAGGGTTCCTGTGCTTTCAGTAGTGGCTTAGAAGAGAGGATTTTGGTGGAGTCACATCTCCTTTTATACTGTGTCGGGAAAGGATGCAGAGCCTCTTTTAGCCCAAGGGCTGAAATCCATTTCAGAGAAGCTCTTGGGGGCCTCATTCTAGTGGTAGGCGGGGCCAAAGGCAAAAGGGGCAGGGCCAAAAAGTTAAAAAAAATACCAGCATATTGTAGCTTATAGCTCTTCCTGCCAGTACCTTAGGAGAAGCATTTCAACCTTTTAGAACGGGGAAAAAACAGCACAAAAGCCAGGACAACAAATGATTGGTGGTGAGGGGAAAGGGGGTGGGGACCAGGAAAAGGGGTGTGGCCTTCTGGGGACCCCAGAGGGCCAGATCAGAACCCCTGGAGGGCAAGACTAGGCTCCCGGGGGTTCTGCTTCCCTTGTGTAGAGTTATTTCAAGAGCCTCTTTACACTTCTTACATAGACAACACTGCTGTGTAGGAAAGCTGCACCTACAGTGGAAATACATCATTCCATGTGACAGTGGTTTTAGACTTCCTTGGCTAACTCTTGAATATATACATATACATATTTTGCTTCAGTTCTCAGGAACAGCTTACATAGAAGCCACTTGGAGATTTTACTATATTCAGCAGTATACAAGTATTATTAATAAATAAAATAATAAGCCTTTAGTCTTGGTCTTCACTCAGGAAAGTGTGCCTGTGCCTTTTAAGAGAAGTTGAAATGGCAATCCAATACGTGAAAACCCCTTCATGGTATCTTGGGGTCTGACTGGTGGTCTAATCAGTGTGCCGTAGTTCAAGAACAAGGATGTGAGTCACTAATGTGCTCTGGATCACAGCTGCGCAGCTTCTTTGTGCAGCTGTTGCCTTGGACCCTGTGTGGCCAGAGATGGATTGCTTGCTTCAAGCTTCCTTCTCCTCCCAGGCTAAGCTAATATTTACTTTTCAGGGAGATGATCAAAAAGGAAAGTGGCCATTGTGCAAGGCTAAAAGGCACAATGGGCCCAGCATGGATATCTGTTTGCACTGGTTACAGTACGCTGAGCATTTATTTGAGCATGGCAGCAGGGTCGATTGCCAGAGGATGTAGTCACAAAGGTCCTTCATTTCCCTGAAGCTTGCTTGAGTCTCAGGGAATACAGGTGCATTAGAAGCCTCTTGGGTCCTTGAAAGTAAGACAGATGTGCCACTCACAAACCTGAGAATTAAGAACAAGATAACCTTTGTGCTGCACTGCCATTCAGTTATATGGGGTGAACTGTTTGGTCATTGCTCAGTTTGGCAGCAGGGATGTTTTGAGGCACGCTGTCACCCCTTACGATGACCAGGAAGTTCCTAGGGACAGGGAATGCTGTGGGGCAGGTTGTACAGCCAGCCAGAATGTCCAAGATACTGTTGTGCCCTGTTTTGCGTCATTCTTTTCTGAATGTCAGGAGGGCAGGAAGAGAAACATGGAAAAGTAGTTCTGGCCCTACAGTGATAACCCTCCATTTGAAGAGAGGTGGGCAACAGAGGAAGGCCCTTGTAGAAGCTTTTCGGTGGATCAGTCTCCATCTCCTTGGGGCCCTGCTCAGCTGCATAATGTGCGACCTTCTGTGCCAAGCCACCAATGAAATGATGTGGAGCTGTTTGGCACGATCTCTTCCCAGGCTACAACACCTCTGCATGAAATGCTAACCTTATATTGCACAGCTTCCTGGAATTACAGGCATCAATACCTCGCAACTACCTACTTATGCCCTGTTGCATAATCCACTGTTTCCCCACTTCCGATCATCCTGCTGATTTTGCAGACCCATGTGAGTACAGCAAAGAAGGAGCAAGGGAACCAATCGTATCCATCCCGTGCACATCTGGCTCCGCTGCAGTTCTAGGCTACTTTTTAAATCAAAGTCTATACGTTGCTTCTAACTGAGGACCCGGCCCAGTGCAGCTTGAGCAGAGGGGATCATAATGGGCAAGAATCAGACATGCAGAATGGGTGTACAAAGCAAAGGCAGGGGAGAGACCTCCGTGCAGCCTTCCCCAACCTGGTGCCCTCCAGATGTGTTGGACTCCTGCCAGTATGGATGCTGGCTGGGGTGATGGCTGTGTTAGTGCACTGTTCTGACTTTGTGCCTTTGAATGCAATAGATTCAGGATGGGGGCTTCTGAATGCACCCAGTTCTCTTGGCGGGTGCATTCAGCCCAAATGTGGACACAGTCCAAATGCAAGTGGGCAGCTGTGGCCACATTCTCTGAGTCTTCTTGTTCTTCTCTGTGGTTCATCAGTTTTGAGTGCGCTAGGAACAAATGATAATAATAATAATAATAATAATAATAATAATAATAATAATAATGCATTCAATTCACTGCTGAATGAAAGGGTCTGTTGGGTAACTGAGAAGGCCCCAGCTCGTTCCTGATTCAGCCCTCCCATCTCAGGGTAAAAACTGCACAGCTAATGAAGCCGAACCTGCATCTTTCTGGATAATCTTAAATCTACACAGGAGATATTATTTCCTGTAAATCACGGGTGAGGCGCCTGGTATCCTCAGCTTTTGCTGGGCTACTATGCCCATCATGCTTCACCATCAGCCAGGTTGGCAGGGGATGATGGGAATTGGAGTCAACACCATCTGGAGGCCCACTGATCTCCCAGCCCTGCGGCAAATGACAGATTAGAAAAAAAAAATCCTGTAAATAATGGACTTTGGGAGAAAGTTTTCAATTGGTAATAACCATGGCTTGGCTTTAGCTCACACTGTGCAATTGTAAATGTTATTCTTCATTGAATGGATTTGCTGTTGTCTTCCTACAAAACATGCCATTTATAAAAGCATATATTTTATACGATCTTATCTTTTATATACAATTCTACATTTTATATGATATATACATACTATTTTAATTTGTACTATATATTTATCATGTTATAGATTTATCACATTGATCCAAGATTTATGCAAAAATTGTTTAGGAAGCTAAATGGAAGATAGGCAGTGAATTCAGATAATTAGGAGAGTGAAATAACTGAGCTTTTGATCAAGCACATTGTATTATACCAGGAGTAGGTGACATGATACCTTCCAGATATTTTAGACTACAACTCCTATAATCCCTCAGTATTGTCCATGCTGGTTGGGGCTTATGGGACTTGTAGTCAAAAATATCTGGAGGATGCTAGGTTGCCTCCCCTGGATTATGCTCTGGCAAAAATAAAGATGTATGAGATTCCTTTTCAGGGGTGAAAACTCAGTGGATTTTTCCAGTTTGGCTCTGTGGATTTCATTTCGTTTCCCCCCACTGGCATCGACTTGATCTGTAGCAAGTTGAGCCAATGCTATTCTATTGTTCTATTTTTTTAATGGTGTCAATTTGCATAATTTTGAGGGGAAGGATCCTGAAATTTGCACAAATGGTGCGCGCGCGCGCGCACACACACACACACACACACATATATAATAGCCAATCTTGCACAAGTGCACAGGATCGCAAGTCCACATGTCTGCTATGTAGCCTGGCAGAGGCATATTCCCCTCTTGTCAATATCCTTGTCAGTTTCATGCTTTCCACAGGCTACTTCAACTAGCCCAGAAGAGCCATATTCTCTGTACCTGTGGAAGAGAGGATGAAATCAACAAGTTCTTGGCAAGGGCAAATTGACAATATATTTTTTTAAAATTATGACACAATTTGTGCAAATTTCAAGACACCCCCCCCCATTGCACAAATTACAGAACCCCCAAAATGTGCAAAATATTTCTGGAATCAGAGAAAAAAAAATCCACTACAATCCACCGCCACTTACCGGAATGTAAATGCTTTAGAAGCCTGTTCGGCTTAAATGGAGTGGAATTCCCAGCACCGCACATCCCTAGGCATAACGAACAACAGTATCAAAGGAAGTGAGAGCACTTAGGCTGCAATTCTGTACACACTTACCAGGGAGTAAGCCCCGTTGAAGTCCATGGGACTTACTTCTGAGTAGTTTTGTATAACATTGGACTATGGATTTGTTATAACAAATGTATAATGTAGTGCAATGTATATAGTGCAGTGTTATACATATCTGAGTAGATATGCATAACATCGCACTATAACATTGCACTAAGCCACACCTGCTTTTCTGATGCTCCTGTAACATTTCCTAGAGGGTTATACATAGAAGAGTTGAATGAAGAATATATCAATAGTTTTAAAACCATGTGATGTCCCAAACTAAACATATGTTTCTGAAGCTATTTTGCAAAGGTAAGCTGGTGCATTATTGCAAAAGCAAATGTGGAATCATCTCACTGTACAGCCAGTGTAGGTTTGGAAGCATTCCAGATGCATGAAACCTTAGTTTCAGATTGCTATGCATGCCTGGAAGTTCTCCACCCCTTTGCATTGTGAAAATGATTGGGACATGGATAAAACACATTACATATACTGAAGGACCCAAGGAGGCTTTTGTTCAAGTGGCCAGAGTTTCCCCGCCTTCTGAAAATGCCCAATGAAAAATCATTGAGCCATTTATCTGGCAACTGTCCCAAGAAGGAAGCATGCAGGCAACAGATCAGGAAATTTTATGGCCCATAGTAAATGATTAAACTGTGGGCCAAAGTTGGATGGAGTTGCATTCTCCCTAAAAATAAATGTTAAAAAACTAGTTCACAACTCAGGGATACTCCGGGATCCAGCTGTGCTCCTAGATGGTCAGGTAGTGGTGCTAGCTGGGAGTGCTCCTTGCCAGTTTTGACTTGTCCACCAGCCATACACTTTGGGGGGAGAAAATAGACCTAGTCAGTCTGCAGTCATTCATGCCCTAGTCAGTTAGAGATTAGATTACTGTAATGTGCTTGACATGGGGCTGCCTCAGTTCCAAAACTCCCCATGGTCCAACATGCAATTGCCAGGTTTCTAACAGAAACCTGCCAGTTAGATCATATTTTTCTGATTTAATACAATCTGCATTGCTTATCAGTTTGTTTCTGGGCTCAATTCCAGGTGCTGGTTTTGACTTTTAAAGCCTATGACCAACATTGCTCAAGAACTGAGTCCTTCTGTATGAAGTTGGCCACCTACTGAGATCTGCCTCTGAGGCCCTGCTCCATGTCCTCCCCCGCCCCAGCTGAAGTACATAAGGTGGGAACAAGAGACAGGGTCTTTCTCTGCTCCGGAATCTGAGAGAAGTCTGCCTGGCTCCATCACTGCTTTCATTTTGATGGCCAAAATGGACATGACTTTAAATCTATATCTAGCAGCTACATATTTTTATTTTTACTGTAGAGTAGGCAAAGAGACCCCAATACGGATCGTGACCCTAACATGGGGGATAGGGGGGGTAAGATCCAGATCACACCCCCTGGGCCTACTTTAGAGCAAAAATGAAGGGAAAAAAATGATGTTGCTGCTAGATAAGGTTTTAAAGTAAAGTTTGTTTTGGCCCTAAGACTTTCCTTTTCCAGTGGGGTTTTCTTGGATGCTACTTTTAAAGTAACAATGAGTTTCGATGGCTGCTGATCTTTAGGATGACTCCTTTAGGTTCATTTTAATGATGCTGCATTCAGGGCCAGCATCAGACTCCATTGTGCTGTCGGGCCCCAGCTGCCACCCCATCCCTCTCCAAATGCCCCCACCTGCCAAAGGGCCCCAGTTGCCACTCGCTGCACACTGCCGGCCAGCTGGCCAGCCAAACCCACCCACTCGCTCACCAAAGCCGCCACACTGCCAGCCCCTCCGCCCCCTCTGCTCTGGGTTGTTTTTACTGAGATGGTGGCAGCGGCAGTGGCGGCTCCTCCTCTTCCCGGGCCAAAGAGGATTTATGGGGCCTGGTGCAGATGTGATGCCCATCGGGAATGGCATTGCTCAAAACCTTGATCTCTCAGCTGCTGTGCTACAGTTTGCACAAGCCAAAGTTCGAAAAGCTGAGCAGTGGCAGTGCACTATGCAACACAGCAGAACTGTCACGGGTTTTAGCGATAATATTTTTGGTTTTCTAGCAGTTCCTATATTTTGGTAAGCATTCTTTATTTTAGAATATCCATTATTTTTATCTTTAAAAATAATAAATAAAGTTATAAATAAAAAAGGTATCCAGCTGACTTCTTGCAGCTTACAGTTTTATTGTTATTTATGTAGTGCTTATAGTGTTTACACTATTTGAAGTGCTAAGTGGTTGGTAACATTACCTCAAAATAAAGCTGTGTTCTGCTGATTTTTACTTGGCACAAATAACATCAAAGTGGAAATTGGGGGGGGGGAATAGTTTGAAGCTAATTGAAGGAAGATCATTTGTGCAGTGAGCACTCAAAAAACCTGTAGAATCTTGAAAGAAAGGGCACAGACACTTGCTTTTCACCACTCTAGATCACTGCAGACAGTACATTAAAAAAAAACACAGCCCCCCACCCTCCCAGGCCCCTAAGATCCCTGCCACTCAAAAGGTATGTGAAAAAGAGTATTTTTAAATGGGGCACTGCAAGGACTGCAGGCTCAGCCATGGCACTTTCCTTTCATCAGTGGGGCTGGCCCAGAAGGCAAGGAAGAGGATGGTGGCAGCTGTGGGGTGGGGATGGGGACTTCTAAAACACTGGGCCCTTGGCAGCTGCCTTCCCATGCCGACCACTGTCGCTGGGCCTGGCTGTATTGCAGAGCATGTATTGCATGGCATTTCCAGCAGACATACCAAATTTATGCCTGGGGTTTAAAAAAAGATATATGATAATTGCAAACCAAATCTGTGCTGTAGCAAGTAGTAGGATATGCAAACATTCCCTGCAAAGAAACAGCATCTGACAGCCAAAGCACGAGAATTGAATACCATGATGTGAGTGGATGTGAAACGCTCAAAAATGGGAAAACACACCACCAGTAGCGTTTAGAAGCTTTTTCCCCTGTACACTGTCCTTTATTCGGAAACTGCAGCCAGTGCAGAATTTGGAGCCAGGTTGTTGACTGGGAGTAGGCGATGTGAACATATAAGCCCAGTTCCGGCTCACCTGCACTGGTTGTGAGTGTGTTTCTGGGCCAAATTCAGAGTGTTGGTTTTACCTATAAAGCCCTGCACACCTCACACCCCAGTGCCTCAAGGACTGCCTCTCCCTGCATGAACCTGTCTGGTCCCTGAGGTCGGCTTCAAAGGCCCGTCTCTGCGTGCCCCCTCTGAGAGAATTTCAGGGGGGGTCTGTTTGGGAACAGGTCTTTTCTGTGACAGCAGTATGTGGATAGCAGCTCTCCCCAAGGAAGTTTGGCACCAACACTGTCATCTTTTGGCACCAGACAAAGGCGGATTTATTTTCCCAAGCATTCAATTGTTGAATTGTTATGGCCCAGTTGTTGTGGGCTGCTTTTGGGATGTTCATTCTAGGCTGCGAGCAGGGTAAGATTTTGTGTGTTCTGGATTTTTCATATTGTATTATTTTTAGATTATGTTTTTATGGTATTTAGTTTTATTATTGGGCTGGTTATGCTTTATATTGATCCCCCCTGTTATATTAATCTTGGATTTCTGTATTTCTGTATGTAAGCTGAGACTGCTTTTTGTCGTGGGAAGCAACAAAAATTTACATGTAAATTTTTAATAATAATAATAATAATAATAATAATAATATCTGTCCTGTCTCTAGTCTTCAAAGTAACAATGAAATGAACACACTTGGCCAGAACATATGATAATGTGCAGCACAATTTTATGTATTTCTTCCAGAAGCAAGTCCTATTAAGTTCAGTGGGACTTACTCAGAGGTAAGAATGTATAGGATTGCAGCCTAAGGCTGGAAGTAAGCACCAGTGAGCTCAGTGGGACTACTTCTGAGTAGACATGCAGAGAACTGCACTGTTAATCAGGTAAATTATCAGAAGTTGGTTTCTATGACACAGAAATTATGTTCACATTGTAAGGACTTGTATCTTGGGTAGATTTTAAGGAGAGGCAAGACAAGCCCCTGTCAGAGATTGTCCAGTAACCTCTGCCACAGTGGTGTGTGTGTGTGCATGTGTGTGCATGTGTGTGTTAGATAAGCCTTGAAGTATTCCATATATCCTCTGGAATCCTCTGGAATTCCATATATCCTCTGGAATTCCATGACCTCTCACCCCCCCTTTCCCATTCAAAACTCTGCAGATATGATGTTTTTATTCACTCAGTTCAAAACTATTAAGAAGTTACCAATGCTGCTCAATGCTCACCAGCTATTGAAAACCTCAAGCTTGGTACGCACCTTGCTGTGGGAAGAGTGGGTATTAGCACTTCTTGCCATAGTGGTTCCTTTCGCTGAAAAGTTCAAGTGCCTCCAGAAGGTCTTTTCTTTTCTTTTCTTTTTTTGCTTTCTAGCTTTTTGCTGATTCCTTTGGTTGCTGTAAAATGTAGATCAATCAAATGGCTAATTCCTTCAAGGGGACCTCAATGTTGAAAGTATACCAAAAAGCCCAGAAAACCAGGCTAAATGCCAATAGCAGAGCTCCAGTGTAAATAAAGAAGTCCCATGCACTCAGAAAGCCACAAATCCCGAGGAGAAGGAGGACTAGTCCAGCCACATCACATAGAAGAGCCACAATGAACACCAGAAAGCACCGACCCATGTAAAAGGAGGAGGCCATGGCTAAAGCCTTCCACGTGGGGACTGTCAGCAAAGAGACAGCTGGAGCTTAGCATCCTCCTGTGTTATTCTCAGACTACCTGCCAAACCATGCAGGCTCACTTACCACCAGAAGGAAGTGTATGTCACAACATTTCTCCAGAATGATAGGCACACAGGCCAGGTAAGCCTTTAACTTCCTCCTGTCCTGTCATCACACTACCAGTGACACACTGTTGCCAGCAAGGTTTCCCACAACACAGATCTGTCCATCTGGAGTTTGATCCTCTTGGGGAAGGCTCTTTTTCTTTTTCTGTTACTCAGAGCAACTCGTAAGGCAACCTTCCCCAACCTGGCGCACTCCAAATGTTTTGGACTTCAACTCCCATCAGCCCCAGCCAGCACGGCCAATGGTCAGGAATGCTGGGAGTTGTAGTCCAAAACATCTGGAGGGCACCAGGTTGGTGAAGGCTGTAGGACGTAACTTAGGCCATATGTATAATGTGCCATTTATATTTAAATCAGGTATTTTACGTTCATTTTTTTTTAAAGCTGCCAGTACAGCACCTTCTGTACATTTAGATAAATACATCAAATCAAGCCTCACACTTCCAGGCCCAAGAAGGCAGTGGTGCAGTTAGATAATGTTAGATCTTGGACTTAATCGCCTTCCACACACGCTCTTTAGATCAGCCTTCTTTAACCTAGCACCCTCTGAATGAGTTGAACTACAACTCTCAGCATCCCCCATGGCTGGCTGGGGCATGCTGGGAGTTGTAGGCCTTTTCTGTGTCTAAACATGCATAGGATTGCGCCCTTAGACAACAATGCTTATCACTGCACATGCTTCAAAATCTGGTAAGCCCTGCTGCCTTTGGGGCCCCGTCTGCTCATTTTGTTGGGGGGGGGCCCTGCACCTCTGGCCCCAAGTCATGCCCTGAATGCACTGCTGCAAAGGGTCACACTGGCAAAGACAACAGCAATCCCAAATACTGTCCCTAAAGATTCATTCAACATTTGCCAGTGGGATCATATGGCATATTCCGTCAGGTGGTGCATTTTTCCACTAGCCATGGTGGCTGTCCCTTTAATAGCAGCAGGCACTAGTAGGGGATACTGTTCATCTCTATGCCACAAAAAGTTCATGGTTTCTGCAGCTCAGGTGTTTCTTTTGGTCAACGGCACCATCCTGTTATACATAGTTACCATAAACACAACCATTCTGTTTGCAGTTCTGCAATGTTTATCAGTTGTTTTGTTCCCGCAATTTAAAGGCATATTGTCGAAAATCAATATTTAACCATATTGTGGTTGTGAATGACATTTTGATAATAGAGCAGGGTGCTTCCATTTGCCTTTAAAAGCTACATTTTAATGGGTTTATAATAGAAACATGGAGAGCTAACTTATACCAAGTCAGACTCTTGGCCCTCTAGGTCAGTATTGCCAACACTGCCTGGCAGCGGCTCTCCAGGGTTTCAGGCAGGATTCTTTCGTAGCCCTACCTGGAGATGCTGGGGATTGAACCCGGGATCTTCTGCATGCAAAGCCTGTGCTGTGCCACTGAGCTGTAGCTTTCCCCAAGGTCCCTGGTTTATGTGGGTAGACATGCTGCTCATGCTTCTGACTATAAATTGGTAGCAAGGGAATTGGGGAGGGTTCTGGATGTTTCAGCCTCCCCCCCCCGCCCCTTTTGCCTTTGGTCAGGCCCACCACTAGGATGTGGTCCTGAGAGCTTCTCTGAAATGGAATCCAGCTCCTGGGCCAACAAAGATTTCCCGCTCTGGTCATAGAGGTTTTCCTAGGCCAGAAACCCACAACATTTTAGAAGGATATGTGCAAGGACTAGGGTGTTCTGATGAATGAAAAACGGTTTAATGCTTTTTTGTTTTTTGTTCAACTGGTAGAAAAGTCACAGAAACTGCAATGGGAGCATATGGCAGCAGAGGCATGAGGACTTGAATATCCAGCATTTTCCAAGCGAGCACCCAGTGCTACATCTTCCCAGATCCCACAAACTCCACCAAAACTCATTGACCGTTCCTACCTCTGGAGAGTGAGTTAGCAAAGAGCCCTGAACATTGGATCAGGCCTGTGATACATTACTTCAACATCCTTCCGTCCAAGCACGGGAATTAGAGAGCCTTGGTCAAACCATTCGCTGTGATTACAAGTTAGAGCTGTCAGTTACAAAACTGCACCCTCCCCCCTCCCTGCTCTGGTGTTTTCCTTATATGGCGAGCTTGGGGGAGAAATGTATCAAGGTTTGCAGACAGACTGTCTCTGTCTCTGTGTCCCTCTGTGTCCCACTAACAACGCTTCGGGAGGGTTCAGATTCGGTCCGCTTCAGAGGAGCCCCACTTCGATTCGGACATCTCCAGAATCTTTCCGAATTTTGGTACTGGATTCAGGATTTGCTCAAATCCTACTGTCAGCCCTACGCCCAGATGGACCTTTGGCCAGATACATCACCTCTTCCCCCTGGGCAATGTGCATAACTAACATTCCTCAGCAGCAAAGGACCAACCCTGATCCAGCTTGCTCTGCCACTTGTCACTCATCGATCTCCTCCCAAGGCACCTGCTTTTCCGCTGTGGCAACAACAGTGAGCCTGCTGCCTGTGGGCATGCATAAGCCTCCAGGCTGGCTGGCCGACTCGGAAAACTAACTGATTTTGCTAAATGGTTATTATAATTCCAGTACTGTGCCTCTCCCAGGACTATTTATACACCACTCCAGGAGTCACAGTCTGACCTGCCCTACACATGGTTGCTACAGCCAAGCAGGAGACCCAGTCACCGAGATGACCGACTGGCAAGTCAGCCTGTGCTGGAGCACAGCACGTTCCATGAAGCGGAGCAGGGGAGATGAGTTTGAATAGCTCTGCCACAGCCTTTCCCAGCCTGGTGCCCTCCCAAGGTGTTGCACTACAACTCCCATCACACCCAGCCAGTGTGCAGAACTGTTGAGCCGAGGCAATATCCGCTGATCACAAGCTTTTCTCGGTGAGGCTTTCATTGTGCCCTTGTCATTCCTCACTCACAGTAGTTTACTCCCGGTTTTTAAAACAATTTTGCACGTGTGTGTGTGTTGGAGCAGGGAAAATCCAGTATTTTTTGTTAAAATGAAACAAAGCATTAGTCAGGCCTGTAGCCAGCCTAAAGGTTGGGGGGGGGGGCACCAAAAAAGTAGTGGGAAGCTCATCTGGTTGGCAGGGCTTTTAAGGGCAAAAGTGTAAACTGTTTTTTTTTTTTAATTATTTCTTTGTAAAAAACAATTAGGGGGGCAGGGACATTTAGACAGGGCCAGCCCCACCCCCCGCTACAGGCTTGGTGCTAGTCCCCACCACTGTAGCTGTGTTATTTCGCTGTATCACAGTGGCGCTTAGAGGTTTTGCAAAACTGGCTCCAACCTGTCTATTCTCCCTCCCACTAGCTGGAAGATTTGACCTTCCCAAACTCAGATGGGCACCACAGTCTAAAAGCAGAAGAGAGATTGTCAGCTATCAAGGAATGTGATTGGAGCTGTTTGTTATATTTAAAGTGGGGAGAGTTATCTAGGGACGACATGGATAAGGATGCTGCGCTCTCTTTGCCCCAAAACACCTCTGATGGGCCTTGTTTATTGCAGCTCATCTTCAAATGTCTCTCATGCATCCCATGGGTTGGAGATGCCAAGGGTCTGATCACTGCTCCTTCCCAGAGGGGAAGGCCAGCTAGCTGCCAAAGATGCTAAAAGACACAGGGGAGATCTTTTCAGGGTCTGAGGATAGGGGCAAGTGTGACACCTCCTCTTAACATGGTTCTCCTAACTGCAGACCATTCCTCTTTCTTCCACAGATGTCAGTAGAGGGCACTTTCTCCACACCGCTAGAGAAGGAGAAGCATTTAAGGGGCTTCTCCACACGGAGCTATTGAGATTGATTACTCACGGAAGTTTGTGGGTCCTTTAGATGATGTGGTCAGCCTCCAGGGCATCTCCCACACTAGGTGACCTTTATCCCATTTTTTAAAAGATTGGAGGTAATGAGCTGTCAAATTACTGTACCAGAGTTCTGCTTGAGTTCCCTCCTGAAGAGAGGAAAACCCGCGATAAGAGGAGCTAGACCACAGTGCCATCTAGTGGCAGCATAATGAAACATATGGAAGACTCAGATAAGGGGGAAAAGGAGGGGAGAAAGGGGGGAAGGAAGCGTGTGCAAAGGGAGTCCATCATGATCCTGCATTTGAAACAGAAGCAGAAAGCCCTGTTTTAAATGCAGGATTTTAGGCTGGTGCAGAGATTCTCATAGTCAGGAAAACTAGAATACATGTCTCTTACCCAGATCCTGGGTTGTATTCTATGCTAGTCTAACTTAAACCCCATTCATTTAATGGCTGTACTCTAAGTAGGCATAATACTGGATTACAACTCCCTGTTGGTGCCAGCATCAGGGTTGAGGTGGGAAGCTTTGTTTTACCAATACCTCTCTAAAGGCATATTAAAGGGTAATAAACCTCAAAAGAAAAACGCAGAAGTTCTCAAAGAATAACAAAACTCTCTCTCTCTCTTTCTCTCTCTCATTCTCTTTTCTAAAATAATAATAATAATAATAAATAAACAAAAACAAAAAGAAGCTGGAACTCATTAGAATGGAATAGTATATTGCTGACCCTGGTGGAGATATCAGCTGCTCACCCACTTATTTTATTGGATGAGTTTCAATTGCTTAGTCCCAAGGACATGGATAAGGTTGCTGGGAGCTGTTTGCCCCATGACACGTCTGCTTGATCCTTGTTTATTGTGGCTCATCTTGAAAAGTCAGGAGAAATTAATGGCCCGCCTTTGAATCAGTTGAGGGGGCGGGGGCGGGGAGGGCAGGGGAGGTGGGCTATGTTCCATCTAGTCATAAAGAGGCAGCAAGAATCATTGTTAAAAAGCTTTCCCCTGATCCATATGAACAGGGAAATTACAAGCCAGTGCCTGATCTCACTTTTCTGGCTGAGGCTGCTGGGCACATGATAGCTTCCAGGTATTTCTGGATGGCACAGATGATCAAGACCAGCCTTTCCCAGCATGGTGCCCTCCAGATGTTTTGGACTACAAATTCCTCACCAGTGGCCATGCTGGCTGTGGCTGATGGGAGGCAAGGTCCAAAACATCTGCAGGGCACCTGGTTAGGGGAGGCTGTCTTAGACCCTCAAGTGGGAGTTGTGGCCAGGGGTGTGTTCTGTCTGCTGATATGCAAACATCACCCCTCCTGGTAGAGAGAGACCTTTGACTACTGTAACATGCTATGTGTAGGGCTGCTCTTGAAGGCAGCTTGGAAATTTCTTTAGGTTCAACAGGTGACAGCCAAACTAGTTACTAGAGTAAGCCCTCAAGAGAACATAACATCTATACTGCAAGAGCTCCGCAGGTTACCAAGTGGTTCTAGATCCAGTTAAAGGCACTTGATTCCTAAATGTGAAGAGCTATACTGCCAGGATCCAGGATACCTGAGGGAACACCTTTTCCCATCTGTACCTCCCCACCCTTTGAGGTCCAGTAATGAAATTTTGTTGCGAATTCCACTCCTATTAAAGGCAAGACTATTCTCAACAGCTAATCGAGAGTTCTTGGGGCTTTTCCCCACTCCAATAGTCACCCTATATTTATGGAATACTTTACCAACTGGGACCTTCCTATTAATGCAAGATCTTAATATTTAATCCGTAAGCATGCTGGTAGAAGATTTGGTGGTGCAGTCTTGTTGTTGTGATATTAAATATGACTTATTTTAACTGTAATTGTTTTTTTTACATATTGTATTCTTATCCAATTTGTGAAGTCATATAAACTGAAAAACAGACTATACATTCTGAATTGATGAATAAGTGCTTAGCTCTCATTGCTGCATCTTTGTGAAACTTCTCATACCCTTCCTGAAACATCTGTGCACCGGTTTTCATTGGCAAGACAATAGAAGGTTTGTATTTTTAAAATGAAAATGCATTGATCATGCCCTTTAACAGTGCAAACACTTTGAGGTCATTCTGCCGCTTCACAGCCTTGTGGGTTATGTGATCATTCCTGCTTTATAGACCAAGGGACTAAGCCTGAAAATATTGAGATTTGTTGAAGGCCACACACCAGTTGCTTTTCGGGCGAAACTAGGATTATCTTGCACTTGTCCAAAGAAATTAAGATCCTTAGTCATATGATTTCCCCAAATAAAACGAGTGTCAACACCTACCCTGAAGAAGAATTTATGGCACCTCTAGGAGGGATTGAGTCTCTGGAGTAAAGATGCTGCTGGAACATGAATCCCTGAATCATATTAGAACTCATGTCGCCTCACAGGTTCCTTTGGAATGCCATGATAGCCACTCCCACATGCCTGCCATCCATGTGGCTCTGCCCTCGTCATGTGTGGATGACTGCAGCTGGATGGGAGGGGAGGATTGGGGGAAGGCTTGCATCAGCTTCACTGGTGTTGGGGAAGTGCAAAGCTGCTGGGGGAATTTCCTTATTGGACAAACACAAAATTTCAGTCATCTGGACTTCACCATCACAGTGCAGGGTTGAGTCTCAGGGAGGGGAGTGACAATGATGCCATTCCAGTAATAAGGAGAATCCCATTGTTGAGAAACTAGAATCCACAAGTTTGGATTCCCCTGAAGATTTCCATGAATGCAGATCGCTGAGCCAAAGGCTGGTTTAAGTGGATCTTAATACACTCGGAAGGGTAATCTTTCTTTTTTCTTTTTACAGAGAATAGCCTAGTTAGAATATCCTTTCTCAGCTCTACCACTTTTATATCCAGGTAGTGGGAGGTGCCTGATTGGATTCAGAATCTACTATTTATTTATCACATTTTAAATCCTGCTCTACCTCCAAGGAGCTCAGGATGGCACACACGATTCTTTCTTCTGCCATGTTAATGGCAGAAGGAAAAGATGTTTAACAAGATTATTACCGGGACTGACTGGCCAATTTGATTATGCCAGTGCTTTTCTATCTGCACTAGCTGCCAGTCCATTTTTGGGCCTGATACAAAGTGCTGGTATAAACATTCAAAGCCCTAAATAGCTTGGGGCCAGGGGGCTGTCTTCACAAGCCATTTGGTGCAAAGTTAGAGCAGTCTGAGTTCCTTCATGACAGATGTTGTCGTCACCAATCTGCCTCCAACCAGCCATTTCCCTCTTGAGAAGCCGCATTGTCTGAAACTCCTTTTACTCCGACTTTTTTTTACTGAAAGCGGCTCCCTGGAGGGTTTGCCACAGTGTGCCATGTTCCTCCCACATTAAATCCTGGGCATGCCTTTGTGACCTGGCAGTGACGTAGTCAAGTGGGTGGGATGCCCCATCCCCTTTTGTTTCCCCAATCAAAGTAGTTTTTCCCATATCCCCCCCAGCTTCTGTGCATGTTTACTCATAAGTAAGAAATAAATCTTTCTCCCCTACAGTGAATCTTTAACAGATCTCAATGCATATGGAGCCAGGGTAAATTGCTAAAGCATTAAAGCATTTAAAGGGTAACTTTAGTAATTCACCCTAAAGCGCTCTTTCACCTCTCCATGAAATCGCTATCTTGATGCTGTGCTTCTTTGGTATTCTATAGTTTCTCTGTTGCTTTGTAAAGTCGCAGTAGTGGTCATTTGAGATCATGGGAGCTTCTTATCTAATTGTGAGCAGGGAGAAGAAGAAGGGGGGGAGAAAGGGGGGTTGGAAGCAATAATTCCGCAGCAGACTGCTGGAATGGGATGAAATTGGGGGGCTGGGCTGCTCTCATGGGAAACCTTCAGATGCTACACTCCAGAATTGGGGACTTTGGCTTCTCAAGGCAAAAGTGTGCACACTAGGGAAAAGGGAGGGGGAAGATAATGTAGTAGCAGGAGGGAGCCTTCAGAATTATGAATTAGTTGCTCTCCATTCATAATAACGTAGTAGCAGGGGGGAGCCTGGACATGGGGGGTGGGCAAACAAGCCTCTCTCATTGGTTGAGCAGCCCCTGCCAGTTTGATGACATTCAGTTCTGCTCCCCACACCCCACCTAGAAGTATGTTCCTTTCAAGCACTGTGTGACCCCTGAAAACCAGATTTTAAAGGTACTGTACACTCAGCTTTTTTTGCTTTGTGTGTCCCTGAGGGACCAAAGCCGACTCCATGAAAATCCGAGTAATCTTCCAATGTGCTTCTCATTCCATTGACGTGAAGATACTCCTCCCCCCCATTTACTTGAAGGATCGTCTCTTCCCATATATACCTGCCTGGACCCTAAGATCATCTTCAGCAGTCCTTCTTCAGGATCCCCCACCAAATGAAGTCAGTTGGGTGGCTACTAAGAAGAGGGCTTTTTCTGCTGTGGCAGCCTGGCTGTGGAATGAGCTTCCCAGAGAGGCTTGCCTGGACCCTACACTGTGCTCTTTTTGGCGCCAGGTGAAGACCTATTTATTTATCCAGGCATTTTAGTTTTTTCAGTTTCTTTTTTAAATCTGGTATTGTATTTTAAATATAGCTTCTAGCGTGTGTTTGATGATGATGATGATTCTGTAGTTTTAAACTGTTATACTTCTTTATTATATTTTATAGTCTTGTATTTTATGATTTTAATTGTTGTGAGCCTCCGAGAGAGAGACTGAGAGAGAGACTGACTGGCCTAACAGTCACTCAGTGATCTTCATGACTGAGTGAGGATTTCAACCCAGGTCTTCCTACCCTATGGCCAACACTCAAACCCAGCCCAGCCATTGTGGCCATGTTGGCTTGGGATAATAGGAGTTGTAGTCCAACATATCTGGAGGCAATCAGGTTGGGGAACACTGCTCAAACCATTACACTGCCTTGGCTTTTACCTACAGAGTTTATTCAGTGCTCTTCCTGTCAGGAAACATTAAATTCCTGTTCAAAAGAGGGCAGCTGTGAATGACTCAAGGGGCTGCCCTTATGCATTCCACAGCAGTAATGTCTAGCAGGCCTGACACAATGTTACACAAAATTACTGTAGTCAAGAGACTAGTAGACCATAGAAGTGGTATCGCCAACAAAATGTTATAGGGTAGAGTGCTCCACGTTCAGGATTCCAGCCATTCCATTCCATTCCCCCTCCCCCACCCAGTTTTCTGCTCTGTGACAGATAGCGTGCTGTATGTTTTGAGGACTCAACCCTCATTGGACAGCTTTGCAGGGTCCCCCACCCCACCACCCCTGGGTTGCTTTTTTCCTAAGGGTTTTTTTTTTTTTTTGTACTTCTGCAAACATTTGGGTTCCTCCATATCTGGTGATACCTCCCTCTTGTGCGTGGGTGGTATTTGGCTA
Source organism: Heloderma suspectum (assembly GCF_057233095.1). Taxonomy (NCBI): domain Eukaryota; kingdom Metazoa; phylum Chordata; class Lepidosauria; order Squamata; family Helodermatidae; genus Heloderma; species Heloderma suspectum. Next base: position 230,561,446 of record NC_139459.1, read on the forward strand.
TGTAAGGACTGGCACTCAGAAAACTGAGATCACTATTAGTATCTGCAAGTGGGAGCAGCAACAGAATGTCGCAGTGTGGAGTGTTCCTGTACATCAGGAATGCAGAACCTCTTTCAGCCCAAGAACTGAATTCCATTTTGGAGAAGTCCTCAGGAGCTGCATACTAGTGGTAGGCGGGGCTGAAGACAAAAAGGGGTGTGGCCAAACATACCTGCAAATTGTAGCTTAAAGTTCTCACTGCCAGTAACTAAGCCTTGGGAGAGGCACTTCTACCTTTCTGAATGGGAAAGGAACTGCACAAAAGCCAGAAAACCACCAACCAATCAGTGGTTAGGGGAAAGTGTGGGGCCACAGGGAGCCAGGATGACCTTCTGGGGAGCCCTGGAGGGCCAGATTTGACCTCTGGACCTGAGGTTCTACACCCCCGCTGTGCACTGTTGCAGTTGGTCAGCGATCCCCACCTCTAGGTTGCTTCATTCCATTCCTCTCCCACCTCTTTTCCATCCTTCCCCCAACAACAGTCAACCAACATTCCATGGCAGCTGATCATGCTCAGCCCTCATTGGGGGGGGGGGTGTTCTTAAGGTGTCCCCCCCCCCGTTTTTGTTTTTTTTTTTGGTACTTCTGCAAAAGTACAAACAGGTTCAGTCAAGCCTGGTGCTATCTCAGTGGCACTCATGCCTGAACATTAGAAACAGAGGAAATTATGTTGATTTTATAAATGTTAGAACAGCCACCTCCCAATTATCCTTTTAAAATGGTTGAATGTGTTTTTTACTCATGGTTCTTAACTAAGGATGCACTGTTGTACATCTTTAAATTACAACTCCACCCAAGGAAGATACTTGTGAGCCAAGGAAGTTATGTTCATTGTCCTCAAATGTGCAGTTGTCCATGAGCAGGGACTCTTGGAGTTTTTCTACACAAGGGCATTAATCGGCTGTTAACTCACTGTATCTATGTAACTCATTCTAGGCAAGCACACATGATAAATGCCTCATGTAGAAAAGCCCTTGATCAAAAGTTGCTGTGCCACAGTTGCCTACTGCAAATAACACAATTATTAGCCTGCCATGGCAATCTCAGTTCACATAGGACAGCTAAATTGCAAGCTAAGGGAAGAGCTACATAGACTAGTCCAAAAGCAACATTGGACTGTTTTAAGGAAACCCACTGATGATTTCCAATCAAATCCTACCCAGCAGCAGTGTTTGAATTATGGAGGGTGGGTAACTTAGCCTTCATGAAATCCCAGATTCCACCCTCCCACACAATACACACAATTTTAGCAAAATTATGTCACTCCATACTATTCTAAAAAGTAGCTAAGGGAGCCATCTTGTGCAGTCTACACTGAAAAATACCACCACCTAGAATTGCAGTGATCCACCAATCCATGTTAAAGTTATATAGCATATTGAGGATCCCTTAACTGTTAAGAAGTAGTTAATCTGTTCATAAGAATGTCTTCTTGCTTTAGATTCTAAAGTTTAGAACATAGGAAACATCTTGCTAGATCAAATCAAGATCCACCTGGGATAACATTCTTTGAAAGAATCAGTCCCAGCAACAAACAAGCACTAATTGGTCCAGAATTTGGTCAGTGGTCCAAATGTTGGTTAGACACAGAATTTTAGGAAAGCTGGATTTTAGGAAAGCTGATTTTAATAAACTCAGAACAATGATCAGGAAGGTCCCATGGCAAGCGACACTAACGAGAAAAGGAGTCCAGATGGGTGGGAGCTTTTAAAAAAGGAAATTTTCAAGGCACAATTACAAACTATTCCAACAAGAAGAAAAGGTGGAAGACAACAGAAGAAGTCAATGGTGGCTTCACAAACAGCTTAGAGGTGACCTGAAAACAAAAAAGGACACATATAGGAAGTGGAAAGAAGGCCAAGTAACAAAGGAAGACTACAGGCAGGTAGCACAGAATTGCAGGGATGGCGTCAGGAAGGCTAAAGTTGAGAATGAGCTGAGGTTAGCGAGGGATGTGAAAAACAACAAAAAGGCTTTCTTCAGCGATGTGCATAGTAAAAGACAGAGGAAAGAAATGGTTGTTCAGCTATTAAATAAGGCTGGCAAAATGATAACAGATGACAAAGAAAAGGCAGAGGTGCTCAATTCCTACTTTGGCTCAGTCTTCTCCCAAAAGAGGGTCTATGACCCCCCTGGCAAAGGCGAAGTACAGGCTGAAGGGGCAGGATTGCAGCTTGAGATCGATAGGCATATGGTCAAGGAACACCTAATTACTTTGAATGAGTTCAAATCTCCAGGGCCAGATGAATTGCATCCTAGAGTCATAAAGGAACTGGCAGAAGAACTCTCAGAACCGCTGTCTATTCTCTTTGAGAAATAATGGAGGACGAGGGAAGTGCCAGATGACTGGAGGAGGGCTAATGTGGTCCCTATCTTCAAAAAGGGTAAAAAGGAGGAACCTGGGAACTACAGACCAATCAGTCTGACATCAATCCCTGGGAAAATCTGGAGCAGATGATAAAGCAATCCACCTGGAAGAACCTTGAAAACAATGCCGTGATTCCTTGAAGCCAACATGGTTTTGTCAAGAACAAATCCTGCCAGACGAATCTGATCTCATTTTTTGATCAAGTAACCTCCTTTGTGGACTGTGGGAATGCTGTAGACATCATATACCTCGAGTTCAGCAAAGCTTTCGACAAAGTGCCCCATGATATCCTGATGATCAAACTAGCTCAAAGTGGGCTAGATGAAACAACGATCTGGTGGATCCCCAGTTGGCTACAGAATTGGACTCAAAGACTGCTTATCAATGGAAACTCCTCAAACTGGGGAGAGGTAACGAGTGGGGTACTGCAGGGCTCAGTCCTGGGCCCAGTGCTCTTCAACATTTTGATTAATGACTTGGAGGAGGAGGTGCAGGGAATGCTGATCAAATTTGCAGATGACAAAAAATTGGGCAGGATAGCTAATACTTTGGAAGACAGAAAGAAAATTCAAAGTGATCTGGATAGACTGGAGCGCTGGGCAGAAAACAACAGAATGACATTTAATAGGGATCAATGCCAAGTTCTGCACCTAGGAAAAAGAAACCAAATGCACAGTTACAAGATGGGGGATACGTGGCTCAACAACACGACAAGCGAGAAGGATCTTGGAATTGTTGTCGATCACAAGCTGAATATGAGTCAGCAATGTGATGTGGCTGCAAAAAAGCCCAATGCTCTTTTGGGCTGCATTAATAGAAGTAGAGCTTCCAATCCCGGGAAGTACTAGTTCCCCTCTACTCAGCACTGGTTAGGCCTCATCTGGAGTACTGTGTCCAGTTCTGGGCACCACACTTTAAGAAGGATGCAGACAAACTGGAGAGGGTTCAGAGGAGGGCAACAAAGATGAACAGGGGACTGGAAACAAAGTCCTGTGAGGAGAGGCTGAAAGAACTGGGCATGTTTAGCCTTGAGAAGAGAAGACTGAGGGAGATAGGATAGCGCTCTTCAAGTCCTTGAAAGGTTGTCACAGAGAGGAAGGCCAGGATCTCTTCTCGATCATGCCAGAGTGCAGGACACGGAATAATGGGCTCAAGTGACGGGAAGCCAGATTCCAGCTGAACATCAGGAAAAACGTCCTGACTGTTAGAGCAATATGACAATGGAACCAATTCCCTAGGGAGGTGGTGGGCTCTCCCACACTGGAGGCGTTCAAGACGAGACTGGACAGCCATCTGTCAGGGATGCTCTGACTTGGATTCCTGCACTGAGCAGGGGGTTGGATTCGATGGCCTTGTAGGCCCCTTCCAACCCTACTATTCTATGATTCTATGATAGTCTAACACATCTGGACTGCGCCAGGCTGGGAAAAGTTGGGTTAGAGTGTTGAACTAGGGCTGGGGGAGAACCAAATTCAAATCCCTAGTCAGCGATAAAGCTCACTGGTTGACCTTGAACCAGTCAGTATCTCTCAACCTAGCCCACCTCACAGGGCTGTTGTGTGGAGAACACTGCTGAGGAAAGAACTTGTTCACCACCTTGAGTTCCTTGGAGGAAGGGTGGGGTAAAAAACGTGCAAATAAAACAATAAGCCTTTGTTCCCCTCCCAACAAAAAACTCCAGGCCTTTCCCCCCTTTGCCTCTGTAGACCTCAAACCTTCACAGGATTGTGCAAACATTTTTTTTTTATCATGTGCGTGCTGCTTTCAGTTCTCAAAGCACACACCATGCAATAACTCTGTAATGTTTACAACTAACCTGTGAGGTAGGCATTATAAAGATCCTTGTGTTAAATAGCAAGGCTGAAAGACAGTAGCTTATATAAACCTGTCCAGCATGTTAAGGTTTGAACGAAGAATTGCAGCTCATGCTGATCATCGCTATGCTACATCAGCACAGGGGTTGCTCTGGTTCATGTGTCATTTCCAGATCACCAGCCTTATGTTGAGGCTATGGAGCCATGAAAAAACGAGATCCCTCAATCTGCATAAAGAAGACCTACATGCTTAAGGCTGCAATCCTATCAAGATAGGTGGTCGCCTCTGAACTTGGAGGCAACTGCCTATCCAAAGAAGGGCAGGAGAAGCATGGGGGGGATCGTTCCTTCCGCACCTCTCCTGCCCTGCTTTTTCTGCTAGACAGCCATTTTCGGCTGTCCAGCTGTGGGCGGGCCTAGCGGGAGAGGAGGCTGTTGTATGACACATAGGATGTCGTGCACACAGATCCACTCTCCCTGCCCCAGAACACCCCCATCCCCACCCCTTTTCAGCCGTTCCACGCTCCTCTTGCGAGTGCGGAGGACAGGGCTGTTCCGCACTGCCTCCAAGGCAGCGCAAATGTGGGGGGAGGTCAGTTCCCGGAAAACAGCATATCCTATGGCCATCTAGCCGCTGTCTAGCGGCCATAGGATTGTTCCCTCCAAAACAGAGTCTGAGGTCTCTAAAACAATTCAAATTACCAGGTGCACTTTTGCTAAGGAAAGGATAAGAAACACAACCGCATTGCACAGTGTTCTGCTCCCCCAAGTCAATATTCTAATGAACAAAATATGTGTGTACATGTGCACACAAGCACACACATGCACATGCAAAGCGTCTTTTCTGTGACAGGAATATAGACACATAAGGGCCAAAACAGACATTACTTTAAAGGTGCATCTAGCAGCTATGTCTTGTTTTCATTTTTACTGTAGATTAGGCACAAGGGTCCTGATCAAGATCTTAAAAGCCCTCCTGTCCCTCACACTAGGGTCCCAGTCTGGATTGGGGGCCCTGTGACTACTCTAGGGTCAAAATGAAAAAAGTAGCTGCTAGACACACATTTAAAGTAATGTATGTTTTGGCCCTAAGTATGACAAGGTGAAACCAGTGTTTTCAAAACCAATAGCTTTTAGTCCCTTCTCTGCTTGCACATTACTCTGGTATGTCAAGAATATAAGTCACAGCAAAGGATGAGCTAGCAAACATTTATTTACTCAGTCCTCTCATTATATATTAGGCACACAGCCCCAGGCAGTTTCCTCTTGCTAAATTATTTTAGGGTAGGAAGAAACTCTATAAGAATGTGGCTTTCAAATCAGAGAGAAGTGTGGATTTAAGTCAGCTAAAGCTGTCCACTGGCATTTGGGCACCAAGATCTGGTTCAGTGAGTAATACACCGGCTGCCAAATGAACAGGCAGAAGCTATGAAAGTCTGGGAGATGTAGCATTAAAGGGAAGGGTTTTGATGTTCCTGACACTCTCAGTCATTTCTTTTTTTAAACACCAAAATAATAAAGCCTCTGAGGGGAAGAGTCTTGTCTGCTGTATGTCCTCCTTAAAAATAACCCAGCTAAGATGGGTAAATGGCAATGCCATGACATTATGACATTTCTTTCTTGTGTAGTAATGTCATGTCAGCTTCAAACAACTCACAAGGAAGAAAACTTGATTAAAGATCTATGTTTGTACATTCCATATACTTCTGCAAATCTGAGGTACAAGTCTGATAATATCTATCTACTTGAATGTGACATGCTGACAGCCTTATCGGGTCAGTGAAAATGGTTATTTTAAGCTGATAGGACAGGATGTTGTGGGAAAAATTAAAGCGCCTTTACATTCAGTTGATTTCAGTAGGTGAGATTTAAACACAAGCTCCATTGGAAGCATGTTGGCTTAACTTTGACTGGAACCTGTCCATCATTCATGGATCCTTTGATGGTGATAGTCAGCTCTAGACACTACGCAAAATATATGTGCCCAGAAATATCCATTAACACTGTTCCCCTACCCCCTGCCAAATTCTGCTATTTCCAAAGTCTTCAATCAGAGTGTGTGCCACTAGAATCTATTATTTTGAACCTACATTTTAGTGCAAAGTGTTCACAAGTTCTGAATTTAGTGATTTAGGCAGCAGGAAATAAACCGGGAGGGAAATGTGCATCAGAATAATACACATGGTAAATAGGCCGAATTGAAAGAAATAACCTATATGCAGCATCACAACAGGAAGACAAAAACAGAGGCTGAATCAAATTGAAGTGATCAGAGCTTTTGAGCTCAAAACGTGCTTGCTAAACAAGTCTGCCTATGGGGGCTTTTAGCCCAGGGGTGAGCAGATCCTTCACGCATTGGGGATCTGCTTTGTTTTTTCCAAGAATCCCAAGATCCACCAACTGGAGCCACTTGTAAAATAGTGGGTCAGAAAGAAGGGAAGACATAGACTTAGAACTAAGGAACAGGGCACCTCTGAGCACAACTCGGTCCAGGAATTCTTTTTCAGTACCGGAACTGAACTCAGTCCTTTCATACACAGAAACATTCCAGGAGCCCATCTACATGGAAGGTTTTCTCCGATGCTGCTGTGTCTTAAAGTCATTAGGGACCCATGATGTCATTGCCCATCCTCACCCAACCAGCTGCATCCCTCCCCAAAATGGGCATTTTCTGAATGTTCTTTTACTTTATATTTTTTACTTAAAGTGACTCCCAGGCAGTTCCCCTGCAGTATGCCCTGTCCCTCTGCATTAAATTCTGGGTGTGCTCCTGGGATGTGGCCATGACCTGGCAGTGAGGTGGTCAAGGGGTGGAGCTGCTCCTCCCCACCATTCCCTCTTTCCCCCCATTTACAGTAGGGCTGCTTTCACAATACGTAGCCTCCTTTTCCCAGTCATGATATCAGTAGCCTTGTTTCATTCACAGTAGTGGAGTAGCCAATTTATATGTAGCGCAATAAAGAATATACGGAGGGGGGTGGAGAAAGGGCAGCCAGCTGCTATTTTACAGTGGTGATGCAACTTCGCAGTCACGTGATACACCTACAACTAAAGATTACACAGAGGGGGGAGGGGAAAGGGTGGCCATCCGCTATTTCGCAGTAGCAGTACACCTGCAACTTTGCAGTTGTGTGATAAACCTACAACTAAGGAATACACGGAAGGGGAAGGAGAAAGGTGGCCATCCGCTATTTCGCAGTGGTGATACACCTGCAGCTTTGCGGTTGCGCTATACACCTACAACTAAGGAATACACAGATGGGAAGGAGAAAGGGCGGCCAGCAAGGGAGCATGGACAGGGCTGGGAACAAACCTCCCCAGTCACAGAATCGTGCTGGGTCACCCTTTCAGAGTAATGCAGCAGTTTGCTTTTTCCATTCACAGATAGCAGCCTCTGATTCATTCATGTCTTCCCTTCAGAATAGTGTGTGTGTGTGTGTGTGGGAACTGGGCTTAGTTCCAGTCGGGGAAGAGGAGGCAGAAGCAGCATTAGCCACCAGTGCTGACTCCAGAGTGCTAGCGGAGGGAGGCAATTCCAGCCCTTTCCTTCTGTGCAGGACCCAGATGCCTCCTGTCTGCCTGCTCGCTGGTCTGTCCCCAGGCTTAAATATTGCTGGTTCACAGCCGGAGGATGCAAGGGCGAGGTGTAGGGTGAACTGTCCGATGTTACTCATCTCTTCCATTAAACTTCCCCAAGCAGTGGAGCACGGAGAGGGGCGGGGAGCAAGCCTGTCTCATTTGCTGAGCAGCACCTATGGGGATGACGACATTCACTTCTACTAGCAGGACTCCAGCCATTTAACTGCAAAGTAAGGTGGATTAAAGTGCAGTTTGACCTGTTAAAGGCAGGTTTCAAGATTGTCTTTATTACTCCACATTTTTTGCTTCGTGTGCTCCTGACGGACCAAAGTCAATTGCATGAAAATCCACATTAATCATGAAAGCACTTCACATTCATTGCCATGTCGATCCAACCTTGTTTCCCCCCCCCCACGCTTTTTGGTTTTTTCCCATTTCAGCAGCCTAGTTTGGGGGTGGGGAAAAGTTGTTGCTATTGTTCAAACAACTGGGAGTCAGAAATCCTTGGTGATCTACTGCAAATCACCTAATACACCCTGATGATCTCCCTTTCTACCCATTTATTTTAGGCAAGGTAAACTTTCTGTGGCAGATCCATGATTTGATGTACTGATATTTTTTGTTTTTTGAAAAGAAAAATGATGGGGCAGCCAATTTGATCCAAGCAGCGACATGTGAGATTTGTTCCCTGCCCTCCCGCCACATCTCATGGTCCTCCCCATCTCTGTTAGCTGTTTGCCCTGAGAGGGATGTATTCTTCCTGTGCAGGCAAAACAGGCAAAATGGGGAGGATGAGTTTGACAGGGAAATCAGCCTGAGAGTAAAGGGCCCCTCTTCCCCTGCTGTAAAATACTTAATGGGGAGGATGAGTTTGACAGGGAAATCAGCCTGGGAGTAAAGGGCCCCTCTTCCCCTGCTGTAAAATACTTAATGGGGAGGATGAGTTTGACAGGGAAATCAGCCTGGGAGTAAAGGGCCCCTCTTCCCCTGCTGTAAAATACTTAATGGGGAGGATGAGTTTGACAGGGAAATCAGCCTGGGAGTAAAGGGCCCCTCTTCCCCTGCTGTAAAATACTTAATGGGGAGGATGAGTTTGACAGGGAAATCAGCCTGGGAGTAAAGGGCCCCTCTTCCCCTGCTGTAAAATACTTAATGGGGAGGATGAGTTTGACAGGGAAATCAGCCTGGGAGTAAAGGGCCCCTCTTCCCCTGCTGTAAAATACTTAATGGGGAGGATGAGTTTGACAGGGAAATCAGCCTGGGAGTAAAGGGCCCCTCTTCCCCTGCTGTAAAATACTTAATGGGGAGGATGAGTTTGACAGGGAAATCAGCCTGGGAGTAAAGGGCCCCTCTTCCCCTGCTGTAAAATACTTAATGGGGAGGATGAGTTTGACAGGGAAATCAGCCTGGGAGTAAAGGGCCCCTCTTCCCCTGCTGTAAAATACTTAATGGGGAGGATGAGTTTGACAGGGAAATCAGCCTGGGAGTAAAGGGCCCCTCTTCCCCTGCTGTAAAATACTTAATGGGGAGGATGAGTTTGACAGGGAAATCAGCCTGGGAGTAAAGGGCCCCTCTTCCCCTGCTGTAAAATACTTAATGGGGAGGATGAGTTTGACAGGGAAATCAGCCTGGGAGTAAAGGGCCCCTCTTCCCCTGCTGTAAAATACTTAATGGGGAGGATGAGTTTGACAGGGAAATCAGCCTGGGAGTAAAGGGACCCTCTTCCCCTGCTGTAAAATACTTAATGGGGAGGATGAGTTTGACAGGGAAATCAGCCTGGGAGTAAAGGGACCCTCTTCCCCTGCTGTAAAATACTTAATGGGGAGGATGAGTTTGACAGGGAAATCAGCCTGAGAGTAAAGGGACCCTCTTCCCCTGCTGTAAATTACTTAATGGGGAGGATGAGTTTGACAGGGAAATCAGCCTGGGAGTAAAGGGACCCTCTTCCCCTGCTGTAAATTACTTAATGCGGAGGATGAGTTTGACAGGGAAATCAGCCTGGGAGTAAAGGGACCCTCTTCCCCTGCTGTAAATTACTTAATGCGGAGGATGAGTTTGACAGGGAAATCAGCCTGGGAGTAAAGGGCCCCTCTTCCCCTGCTGTAAATTACTTAATGCGGAGGATGAGTTTGACAGGGAAATCAGCCTGGGAGTAAAGGGACCCTCTTCCCCTGCTGTAAATTACTTAATGCGGAGGATGAGTTTGACAGGGAAATCAGCCTGGGAGTAAAGGGACCCTCTTCCCCTGCTGTAAATTACTTAATGGGGAGGATGAGTTTGACAGGGAAATCAGCCTGGGAGTAAAGGGCCCCTCTTCCCCTGCTGTAAAATACTTAATGGGGAGGATGAGTTTGACAGGGAAATCAGCCTGGGAGTAAAGGGACCCTCTTCCCCTGCTGTAAATTACTTAATGCGGAGGATGAGTTTGACAGGGAAATCAGCCTGGGAGTAAAGGGACCCTCTTCCCCTGCTGTAAATTACTTAATGCGGAGGATGAGTTTGACAGGGAAATCAGCCTGGGAGTAAAGGGACCCTCTTCCCCTGCTGTAAATTACTTAATGCGGAGGATGAGTTTGACAGGGAAATCAGCCTGGGAGTAAAGGGACCCTCTTCCCCTGCTGTAAATTACTTAATGCGGAGGATGAGTTTGACAGGGAAATCAGCCTGGGAGTAAAGGGACCCTCTTCCCCTGCTGTAAATTACTTAATGGGGAGGATGAGTTTGACAGGGAAATCAGCCTGGGAGTAAAGGGACCCTCTTCCCCTGCTGTAAATTACTTAATGGGGAGGATGAGTTTGACAGGGAAATCAGCCTGGGAGTAAAGGGACCCTCTTCCCCTGCTGTAAATTACTTAATGGGGAGGATGAGTTTGACAGGGAAATCAGCCTGGGAGTAAAGGGACCCTCTTCCCCTGCTGTAAATTACTTAATGGGGAGGATGAGTTTGACAGGGAAATCAGCCTGGGAGTAAAGGGACCCTCTTCCTCTGCTGTAAATTACTTAATGCGGAGGATGAGTTTGACAGGGAAATCAGCCTGGGAGTAAAGGGCCCCTCTTCCCCTGCTGTAAATTACTTAATGGGGAGGATGAGTTTGACAGGGAAATCAGCCTGGGAGTAAAGGGACCCTCTTCCCCTGCTGTAAATTACTTTTTTGTTCCCCACCCCCATGGATGGATTTGAGTTTTAAAGAAGCCTCAGGTGATCCCATCACAGATATCCCATGTAATGGATCATTTGGCCATGCAAGTGAGCAGTGCAATGAATGTCAGGACTGTGATCATTTCCACCTGTGAGTCTAGGAACTGCCTTCAGTCCTCTTGCACTATGTGCCATATGCAATTGTTAATAATGTTAGGTAAAACATTGTGGGTTGGATCCAGAGTTAAGGGCAACTGCACCGGTGGAAGTGGACTTCCCTGCCTCTCCCTCCCATCACAGCCCCTTGAAAATGCTAGGCTGATGGTAGACCTTGCTGAATGGGGTCAGCTGTGGTGTGTTTGGGTGGGGGGGAAAGAGAGGAGTTTCCACAATTTGGACAGAAGGATCTTCCGCAAACGGAACCCTTCCTCTTGCAGAAAGTCCCTTCCTTTTGCAGAGGGCAGATCCTGGATCCAACCCTGAAAAAGAACAATCTTTTAAGTCAAATGCCTTAGAGAGGAAACCTATGGCCCCTAGACAGCGTCTGGGGGGGCCATCGGATTTTTTGGATTCCTGGATCCAAGGTCAGAGACAGTGCTCCAACCTCAGAGCCAGGAATCAGAGCTCCTCGCCCTCTCCACCTTGCAGCTGGCACAGAGAGAACCAACAGATGCCTCTCCAAGATCACAAAGGTGACCTCGGACAGGAGGTAAAGGGGCGTGCCAGTGGGTGGGGAGGGGACTGGGGAGGCTGGGACATGATGTATCCCAAGGCCTCCACGGCATCCTTCCCTCTCACTCTGACGCACCCCAGCTAGACGGACAAAAAGGCCCATCTAGCCAAAATGCAGAGTGGGAGGAGCGCAGAGGTGAGTTTGGAGGCTTAAAAGCATCGGCATAGGATTGCGCCCTTAATTCTAACCAGTATTTCATTGTAGATCAAAGCAAAAGAAAACAGAATAATTAGCCTCTAATTGTTATATTCTTAGCTTTACTCAAATAGTTAACAGTTAAGGAATTATGAAAGTAATGTCCATGGAGTTACAGAGGATAAATGGAGAAGAGGAAGCAGCGATCCTAGTCCTGAAAACCGTACTGTATTGCTGGAGAACAGCCTAAGTGTCACATTCCCTTGGCCCCCACCTTCTTCATGCACACACACAAGAAGAGAGGCTTCAGTCTCACTCTTTAATTCACTATCAACAGATTCCTTACAGATTCAAATCCCCAAGACCCTCAGGCTACAAAGGAATAACAGCAGGGAATCCAAAGGGGAACTACGATGTTGCTAGCAGTTTGAACAGGGATTTGCTGGCTAGAATAACTTAGGGAGGAAAACTCTTCCCATCCAGTGATGCTCCCCTACGTCCACCCTCACACATCACCAACTGGGTTGACTGTCTGAGCTCCACCTCTAACTTTTCCCACTTGGCTCTGCGCCGCAGTCTAGCATCCCTCAGGTCACCTCCCGCGCTCTCCTCCTCCTGGATTCTCACAGGGGGGGGGGCCTTCAGGACCAGCCATCTGGGTGCTAGCATCCTGAGAAGCATGCCTAATCTTACCTGAACTGGCTGGGGAAGATGCCTCCCCCGGTTCTTGCTGTTCCCCTTCTGAATCTGAACTGCTGTCTCCATATGCTCAGAATCAATCCTGACACTTAAGATCTGCAGCATCATATTTGCATAATAAAGTACAGCACTCCCTGACCCATTTCAGTGTAGCCACAAGCAGCCAGAATATATATTTTTAAAAAGTTATTTTATTATTTTAAAAATCTTTACACTCTTCACTTTTCATGTAAACAAATACACAGTTGCACAAACTAGCCATACCCAAAGCTTCATACAGAAGAGGAGCCAAAGGGAAACCCAGTTTACGTGCATAGCTTCACAGATGCGGATCAGCAGTAGTCCTAACAGATTGTTAAAGCAGGCCCTCTTGGGCAGAGAAACCACTGTGGAGTGCTACGGAAAATACTGTACAGACCGAGCTGTGCCCATGGCATTCCATCACAAAAACTCAGCGTCCAAAGAAAGTCCTTCAGTAGCTCAAGGAACGATTAGCTCCATTTTGCAGGAAAGTCCTCGTGTCGTTGTAGATGATTTCTGTGCAAATGGCATCCAAAGAGGTGACAATACAGTTTTTCGGCAGAATAGCCTTTGGCAAAAACAAAACGAAACCCCAACACATACAAAACCGGGCTCTTCCAGAACGTCCCGCGCAGAGAGGAGCTCCACCAGTCAACAGCAACATGGCGCACTGTGCAACCGCATCTGGCTGGCAGTCCCACGCTGACCTAGGGGGGAAGAAGGAAGAATTACTGGCCACATCTAGATTGTATAAAGACACGCCAGAAAGTTGAACATTGGTTTGGGCCAGGGAGGTCAGCATTACTGGCCATGTTGGCCATCCCCCCCAATATTAAAAACAAGGCAAGGCAGGTTGTCCCATTCAAAGCCACCACTGCTGCTTCAGTAAACAGGGTCAGGAGGATCCCAAGGCTTGGCTTGTTTTTCTTGCTTCACTGCCTGCCTTGAGCTGAGTGTACTGGGAGCTGGCGTAAGCTGTCTAATCCCAGAAGGGAGTCCTGTTGGTACAAACTGGAGAACTTTATCCTACCCTCAGTAGAAAGCACGTGGGCAATAGATTCTAGACAGATAAGCCCAAATATTTACACCATCTTCAAGTGTTGACTCTTGCCTCAGACAGGTAAAAAACCAGCCACACACACCTTGGTTTCTCACTCCCCCCACCCCCTGCTCTGCATGCCTTACTATTCATGTTAAAGGGCATAAAGTAAGTTCAGGTCTTTGTCACAGATGGGTGTAAAACGTACGGAATAAAGAGGTTGCAGTTTAAGGAGGTGGTTTAATTCACTGAACAACCAGCTTGGCAAAACGCTTATCAGTGTCTATGTACTTTCCCCTCAATGAAAAGGAGTTACCTCAGCATTCTTGTGTAAATGGCACTCTACCGCAGGATTGAGAAAACCTTCTGATACTTCGATAGACAGAAAAATGGTGTCAGATATATATATTTTAAAGTGGGGGGGGGCAGGGAGGCAGAAAAGGATGACGTGAGGGCTTGTTGGTTGTAGAGATTCAGTGCATGTAGAGGATCCCTGAATTATAGATGTAGTGCCATGCCTGTGATGAAGAAATCCCTCCCTTCACTAGAATGATTTACAAAGATGTGGTTGACATCAGATGCAGAGAATCCAGGTAACACTGAAGAAGGGCTGTTGTTGTCTAATTCCCTTTTGCATCTGAGAGTTTCCCATCCTTCCCCAATCCGGTGGCCCCAGATGTTTTGGACTACAACTCCCAGCATCCCTGAGCATTGGTGATGCTGGCTGGGACTGACAGGAGTTGAAGTCCAAAATATCTGGAGGGCAGATATTCAACTCCAAAAAGCTAAGACAAATGCAACAGTTGACTGACACAACATGTTCCCCTTTAGGGGCAAACTGGGTCTTATGTTGGCACAACCCAACTCAAGCTGTGCCAAGTTTACCTAAAGACTTCAAGTGCAGCATGGGTAGGCAAGGCTAGGGGAACCTTCCCTCGCTTCTGTCTCTCCCCCAAATCACTGTGCCTTATGGTGTTTTTCACCACTGGGGTATTTTGAGCCCCACTGGGAGAAAAAAAGGCTGGGACAAAGAAGTTTTGGGGTGAAAGCACAAGCAGAGACAGGCTTCAAATTCCCTCTTACCAGCCATGCTGTTTTTTCCATCATCTCCACTGCATTTTATATGAATTTGGCAGCAACCTGACTCTTGCACATGGGTCTGTCGCCATACTGTCTAGCTTGGATGTAGGCAGTCTTTCGTTACAGTCTACACAACCTCTGGGGAGCTGGGCATGGAGGCATAAAGCTCTGAGCATCTCAAAAGGAGGAAGAAAAGGGTTGTTTAGAGAACATTACATGCTACTCAAGGGACAGCAGTCCGGCACAGTACACTAAGTGCTTTTATTCTATTATGCAATTGCAGCATCTAATAGGGTAGTGAAGCAAATGGACAAATGCAGCACGGAGCACCCATGGGACAATATATCCAGAGCCAACTGACGCAAAAGGCACATCACCAGACCAGTATCACCAAAGCAGGGACATGAAAAGGTATTTACTGTCACCCATACCAGCACAAACCCATATCAAGTATTGACATTGGCATTAAAATGTGTAAGAAAACTTCTCTTGCAGCAGCACATATCGCTCTCCCAAAGCCAATATACACATATGTTTCTGTGGAGTGGGATGAAGGGATCTTAGTGGGGTTTTTTTACAAGGTGTATTACTGTCCCAATCATTCGCCATCATATACAGTACTGGATGTTTTGCCCTCTGGATATTTTGGACAACAACTCCCATAATCTCTGACAATTGCCCATGCTGGCTGGGGCTGATGTGAGTTGTAGTACCATCTGGAGAGCACCAAGATGCCTACCACTGGCATAAATGATTTCAGCATCCCACCAGTTATAACCATTGAAAACCAACAAGTCAAAGGAATGGCTCAAAAAAGCTTACACAAGTCACTCTATGAGAAGCCTGTACCACAGTGGAAGAACCAAATCTTTATTTTCCAACATGGAAGAGTTAGAAAAATGCAGTACGCATTTCAGAGACCAAAATATCCTACATGATACAGAATGTGTATTATAATGGTACATTTTGCCAAATAGGTTTAAATGTATATACGTCACTACTTCTGAAATTGTGCCCTAGCAGATGCAAACCTGATGTACATTTGGTGGGACCATGAAAAGACACTGAGCTGGTTCACATGTAACGAGAAGCCACCATGGGTAAATTTCCCCACAGGGCTTTTTGTTGCGGTGCCAGCCGCCATTCTGAAAATTCAAGCTGCAGCAGGGGGATTGTTATTAGGTGTGTACCCAGTGACGGTGGGTTGTTGGGGTGGTTAACAAGCCACCTGCAACTTTAAAGCAGGCCATGGGCTCTGGGTGGCTTATTCACCACCCCAACAACCCACCCTCACCAGGTTTGCACATAACTACAACCTGTGGCACCCACCCAGCCACCGTGGTCTGAATTTTCAAAATGTAAAACGGGGAATTCACCCATGGTGGCTTGTTGTTGCATGCAAACCAGGTCAAAGAATGATCAGAAAACAATACTGGAAGCCATTTCTAAGATAGGGTACACTTTGCCTCAATCAGCACAGTTGTTGCTGTTTTTAATAAAAAAAGACAATATAAGAACAAGCTATATTAATCTTGTGGAGAAGTCGATATCAGAATACGTAGAGGAAATAATAGGAAATCAGCAAATATGCCTTTGGAAATAATTTACTTTGGGTCTTGTACAAGTTCTTTTGTGGGGGGAAATGAGGGAACTTTTTAGTTGCTGGAATGTGACCATCATTCTTGCATCAAAGGATGCAAGGTCTTGAGATATATGTTGTCATTACATGTGTGCCAGAATGTTATTTTATGTAGTGAGTGTGTGTGTGTATGTGTGTGTATACACGCACACATGCACACATTTTGTAATATGTCAGTTGCAATGCAAGTTCCTTTTTCATCTTTGACACCTGCATACTAAAGCTGCCACACGTATCACAGATTCCTGACATGTGTGCTCAAAAACATACTTCTATAATGAGGTACAGACCATCCCTACCCCCTACCCTACATACACACTGGCAGAGGTAGGCAACCCAGTGCCCTCCAGACGTTTTGGACTACAGCTCCCACAATCCCTTACCATTGGCCATGCTGGCTGGGGTTGATGGGAATTGTCATCCAAAACATCTGGAGGGAACCAAGTTACCTATCCTTGCATTAAAGTATGCTTGAAAATGCAACAATTGAAGCGGTTCAGAATATAGGCAGTTGAACTAACTCTCGTTAATCAGCAGATGTCTCAGGATGGTTTGAGGCATTCACCCAAAGCAGTGGAGGAAACAAGACATACACTCTGGGTCTCGATGAAAGAAGAAGAGATGCACACAGTCCCTGAAAGAAGAAGGTGCATCTGCTCCCCTCATATAAGAGCTTCAAACAAAAAGTAATGTAGTCACATTTCGCCTGTGGCCACTTTGGGTAACCATTCAACCCCTCCGGAAGACTGAATAATGGAAAAGGAGGATGGTTACAGCAAATACTACTCTGTATTTTTCTTCTGGGGATAAAGGATGCTAAACTTTTAAGTAGAATTCTGTCTTGGTCAGAACAGAGAGCTACAAAGCAAGAGGGATTTTATAGCTATGCATTTCATGTACTGATTATAACGTTATACATAAGATACAAAATGTGAAGCTTAGCCAGGATAAAAAAACATTTGGTTCTGAAATAAATTCTTAATGACTACTTTTCCTCCTTTTTTATATATATATATATATATATATATATATATATTTAAATGGGTTTTTAAAACTGTA
Organism: Heloderma suspectum; assembly: GCF_057233095.1. Classification (NCBI taxonomy): domain Eukaryota; kingdom Metazoa; phylum Chordata; class Lepidosauria; order Squamata; family Helodermatidae; genus Heloderma; species Heloderma suspectum. Next base: position 230,578,789 of record NC_139459.1, read on the forward strand.
TCAAAATCACACACCATACAGAAAGGGTGTTTGAAGAACAGCATGGAAAATGGAATTTGTACCTCAGACTGTAGAAAGACTTTAATGCTCCTAATGTACTTGGACCTGGGGGAGAGGAGAGACCAGAATTCCATCCAAGGATGTTGGAGAACAAGCACAACCTGGCAGACTCCCTTGCAAAACATTTAATGTTTTATGTTTGGGGTGGTACCTAACAACAGGGTGGCTACTGATACACTTAAAAGTGATAAATGTGATTCACGTAACCATAGTCCTTTTGTTTTATTTAGTCAGTGTGTTAACACCATAGAACAAACACTGAAAGAAAGAAAAATGAAAGTCGAATGTATAGCATCAGGAGTCCACCAAAGATTATGAGTTTGGTGACCTCTGGAGTCCCAGCAGACTTGGTTTTGTTTTGACAAAGTCAAGCCCATTTAGATTTCAGCATTTCCCCCAGAGCATATATTCTGAACATCGCTACCTACAATACAAAGCTTTATACAAAGGTTACTTTTCATGCAATAAAAAATGTGGAATCTATAATCCAGGGTTAGGTTGGATATATGGGTCCCCCACCCCTGCTAAATGGTTTTTATAGTTTCTGCTTTCCGCTGTTTCAAATACCCAAATTAGGTTAGGATTTCTGCATCTGACACACCACAGACATCCACATTTTGTGTCTGTGGAAATGCCTTTTGGAGACCAGGGGGTCATTATCATGACAGTTGCTTGAACAGAACATCTGATTAAGCCAAGTGTGACATCAATCACGCCAATCAACGCCCAGCTGGGGAACACGCAAGGCAAAGCCCAGTTATTTAGAAGCAGGAAACTGCTGCCTAGGGAAACAAACCATTTACAATGCGCAGCTAACAGGGTTTAGTGCTTCCTTCCCAGAGGCAATGGAATCTTTCCTAGGCAGAAGGAGAGGTGAAGTTACTTTGCAGAAGATGAAGCTGAACCTTCCTTTGGAGCTGTGCCAATGGTACTTGCAGGTAAGATGCACAGTGCTGGACAAGACAGAAACACTAACCAGCAGGAATGAAGCATACATAGCAGGCAGGGATTGTAGTTAGGGAACCACATACTACTACCATATATATCCATGCAGAACATTGATTTCTGTACACATTTGTATCCCTTGCCTGCTCTAGAGGTTGTCGGGACAAAGAACATGTATGGGAGAAATGCACAACAAAGGGCAACTGGCACCCACTGGGAAAGCAGACCCAGTGTGGTGTAGTAGTGCTTAGAGTGCTGGGCTAGGATTGGGGGGACCCAGGTTCAAATCCCCACTCAGCCATGAAGCTCACTGGGTGACTTTGAGCCAGTCACTCTCGCTCAGCCCAACCTACCTCACAGGGTTGTTGTGAGGATAAAATTGTGGAGAAGTGGGAAGCATGTATGCTGCCTTGAGTTCCTTGAAGGAAAAGCAGGATATAAATGTAATAAATATGGCATTTCAAAGTACAAAGCAACCAAGGTCCTCCCAACCAACAAGACATCCAAGGGTCCCTGTTGAGGCAGGAGTCACTGACTGTTTGGACAGCTTAAAGCTAGCCAGAAGGAACAGCCATCGTATGACCAAGCACTGAACCTAAAGCTTTCTTAGCTTAAAGAAAGGGTGGGGGTGCCGGATGTAGTTGGACCATAACTCCCATCTTCCCTGACTACTGGTTATGCTGGCTGGGGCTGATGGGAGTTCGAGTCCAACAACATCTGTAGGGCCACAGGTTTCCCACCCTTGACTTAAAGGATCAGTAAGGTTTCGTTTGTGTGCTAGGCATGAACCCTGGCATGAAGGGATTAACTTCATTTGCTTGCCCTGCTAGAATGATCTCCTCCTGCTAATAATCTTCAGGGTGTATAAGGGCCGACTGCAGATAGGAAAGAATTTTTATTTATTTATTTATTAAATTTATTAATCGCCCGTCTGGCCAGTCACCCAGCCACTCTGGGTGATGTACAACAATAAAAACAGTTTATACAATAAAATTCAACATTAAAAACATCACATTTCTAAAATTACCCTAGCCCACCCCAAATGCCTGCCTGAACAACCATGTTTTTAATGCAAAGTGGAAGCTCATTAAAGAGGGGGCATGGCGGAGTTCCCTAGGGAGGAGTTCCACAGAGTGGGGGCCACCACAGAGAAGGCCCTCTCCCTCATCCTCACCAGCCTAGCTGTCCTGGCTGATGGGACAGAGAGAAGGCCATCCGAGGCTGATCTTGTTGAGCGGCCTATCTGGTGTTGCTGGAGGCATTCCTTGAGATAGGCACGTGATGAGTGCTCTGGAGCATTTGTGCTTTCGTTTCAGGGCTACAATAAGGCTCTGGGCTTAAGCTCAGTTTAAGCCCTGAGAAGTTCAATTAGGAAGGACAAAGTGGCTTTGTTACGTTGACAATTTTCAGAAGGGTAGTAGCCGTGTTAGTCTGTTGCAGCAAAAACAGCAGAGAGTCTTGAAGCACCTTTAAAATGAACAAATGTATTCTGGCATAAGCTTTTGTGGACACTGTGACTTCATCAGATGTGTTAACCTCAAACTGACAGATTTATGATTTGCCAATGGCAACTCTTAGGGTAATCATCACTGTCTGTACTTTTTGCATTTCAACTCTCTCCAACAAGCCAGATTACATCTCCCCACCGCTGCCCTGCCCCCAGCATGTGTACAGTGTACATAAATTTGAGGGTAGCACTTCATGTATCTGATGAAGAAGACAGTGTCCACAAAAGCTGATGCCAGAATAAATGTGTTCGTCTTTAAGGTGCCGCAAGATTCTTTGTTGTTGTATTATGTTGGGCCGTCAGAAGGTGCAGAAAGGGCCACAGGCAACGGGATGATATTAGGCACAATGTCTGGCCCTTTACCAAGAGAGGTGTGACAGCTCAAACTGCTCAGGAAGCTGCTCCCCGCATACTACAGCAAGTCATACCGCTCCATATTCCCACGTGTATTAAAAGCTGGAACAGTAGAAGAAAAAACTTCCCTCCACTAAAATGGCTTACATAGATGAGGTTGGCATCGGAGGCGGAGAATCCGGGTGACACTGGAGAAGGGCTGTTTCTTTCTGCCCAATTCCCTTCCCCCAGATGTTTTGAACCACAATGCCCAGCATTCCTGACCATTGGTCATGCTGGCTGGGACGGATGGGACTTGAAGTCCAAAACATCGGGAGAGCACCGTGAGAGAGAAAAGCACTCGGCACATGTTCAGAGGCAGGTGTCTTGAGCAGGTGCTGAATGCCTCGCCTCTCTTCACTCTGGCGCAGGTTAAGCAAGGCTTGAGCGACCCCCGCCGCCGCCGCCGCCGCCGCCGCCGTGGAGGCAGGGGGGACTGGAGAAAGCGCAGGATCGCGCTGGTTACCTGGCTTCCTTCCTTCCGACACCGGAGCGGCTCGCGCTATACCAGCCGCTCCCCCGTCTTGCCCTGCTCAGGCTGAGCGGCCGGGCGCAGGCGGCCGAGCTCCAGGGGGCCGGCGGGCCGGAGCGCGGCTGCAGTTCTCGCGGCCTTCGCTGGAGGGCCGCCGTCCGGCGGCAAGGAGGGCGCAGGCGCCGGCGCGGGCCGGCGGCGCTGGGACAGGCGCTCCGAGAGCTTGGCCGCGAGGCGCAGGAGGCTCCCCTCGCGGTGGGGCCGGCTCGGGCTGGGGCGCGCCTCGGCCGGCAGCTCCTCGGCCGACACCCCGCGCAGGTTCCCCGAGTACCAGAAGAGCCAGCACAGCAGCGACAGGAAGAGCAGCAGCCCCCCGGTCAGCATCAGGAAGTCGTCGAAGGAGCGCCCGTTCAGCGCCGGCTGCCCCACGGCGCCCGCCAGCACCAAGGCCAGCCCGGCCGCGTCCAGCACCAGCGCGGCCACCAGGAAGGCCGGGCAGCGCCCGTAGTGACCTCGGGCCATGCCCGCACTGGCGGCGGAGCATCCGCGGGCGGGGAAGCGGCGGCAGCCAAAGTCCCCCGCCACGCCCGCTCAGGTGCGGCCGGGCCACGCCCCCTCTACCTGCCCGAAGCCACACTCGGCTGAGGCGCGCATCGGGCCACGTCGCCGCTGGTTGCGCGCCGAGGCCGAGCGGGCAACTCCTTCTCCCGAGGCGGGGACGGGGGTCACGAGCGATCGCGGTCGCGCCTCTCGCCCTGCTGCCCGGGGCTGCCTGTGCCGCGGCCGCACTTGGAGTGCTAGTGCAAAAGCGGTGTGGTCCTCTTGCGGCCCCTGAGGACACAGGGGCTTGGGCGTCCTCGCTGCCGCAGGCTCAGACCTCTGGAAGTGGTTACTCGGAAGACCGCGTGACAGTGCTGGTGCGGCCCCATCTCCGGCAAGGATATCCTAGAGCTGGAAAAGGCACGGGAAAGGGGCAGCCGAAATGAGCGGGGAGGGGCGGGCGGCGCTGGTTGGAGCACGAAGAAACCTTAAGGGGTTGGAGCTTTTTAGTTCAGAGAAAAAGGAAGAGCCAAGGGGGACGTGATAGAAGCTTATGAAATCGTGCGTGGTGTGGAGAAAGTGGACATCTCTCCCTCACTTTCTGTCTTTCATAAAATCCTAGAGCTAGCGATCATCCAATGTAGGGGTGGGCAGAAAGTAGACCTTCAGAGAGTTTAGACTTCGGTTCCCAGCATTCCTGACCATTGGCCATGCTAGCAGGTGCTTCTGGGAGTTGAAACCCAAAACATCTGGAGATCTGCCCACCCCCGATCTGGTAAGCCAATCCGCAGGAGATCCAGGATAGACAAAAGGAAGTGCTTCTTCATACAGTGAACACGTGTGATGTCGCTAGCTACCACAAAATGTGGTGAGAAGGCCACTGCCTTAGGGCTAAACCATGCAGCTGATCCTCATGCTTTTCCTTACTGCAGTGTAAGTACATGGGCCCAATCTGGATCGAGATCGCTGTGTGCAAGAAGGGGGAGGGTAAACCTTCCCATCCAGCTGCTCCCTCACACGGGCTAAAAAATAAGGAAAAAAAAAAAAACTTTTGGTGCCAGTGGACTTTTTATTGTTTAGCCCCTGCACCTGGGGGAGGGGGAAATTTAGGAGGGGAAAGCAGCTGGGTGGGAAGCTTTATTCCTCCCCTACACATGCCTGGGGGGCCTGATCTAGATCGGGGGCTCATGTGCTTATACTGAGGTAAGAAAAAAAGTGAGAATCAGCGGCACCCTGCGTCTTTAACACAGCATGTAGTTTAGCCCTTAGATGATTTTAAAAGAGGCTTAGATTTTAAAATCTAAAAAATTAAAAGATGATTTTAAAAGAGGCTTAGAGCCAGTGTGGTGTCGTGGCTAGAGTGTTGGACCGGGAGCTGGGAGATCTGGGTTCTAGCCCCCACTCACCCATGGAAGCTCACTGGGTGACTTTGGGCCAGTCACAGACTCTCAGCCCAACCCACCTCACAGGGTTGTTGTTGTGAGGATAAAAGGGAGAGGAGGAGGATCATGTCAGCCACCTTGGGTTCCTTGCAAGAGGAAAAAAAGGTGGGATATAAATGCAATAAATAAAATTAATTCATGGGGAATAAGGCTGTCAGTGGCTCCTGGTCACAATGGTTTTATGGAGCACCTTGCTTGCCACTTCCCTCCCTGTGACTAAGGTGCCCAGGCTGAGCTCTCAGGTCCTTCGCTGATGGGATGGTAGAACTTATCGGGGTGGGGGAGAAACGGATACTTCTTCCATGCCATGCTTCTCAGAGGCCTCTTGTTGGCCATTTGTGGGAAGCAGGATAAGGGACTACACCGGACCTCTGGTCAGACACAGCAGAGCTGCTCTTGTCCTTTTTCCGCAAGGAGGCCAGGTGGTATCTATGGGATGTTCCCCGTTTTATCGTCACCCTATGAGATGGGCTAGGCTGAGGGATAGTGATTGGTCCAAAGTCACCCTGTGAGCTTTTTGTAAAAGGGCACTCAAAGCCAGGTCTCTCTGATCCAAGCCTAGCACAATGACTAGCCCTGAGCAGAAGCTTCAGTTTCTTTCTCGCTATCATTCATTGAAAGTGGAGGGAAGAGCGAGGGGAAGTAAGGAAAAAGCAAAACAAACAACCCGCATGTTTGCCATTCTTTATCATCTTGACTGTGAATACAACCGGTTGGTGATGGGTGTGAACATACAGTGAATCCCGGCAATAGCATTTTACATACACACCCTCCGAGCTCACCTGCCAGGAACTGAGTTCACACCTCCTCTGTTCATGGACCAGTGCCACAGACAGACACAAGGTCATGCCTTTCTTGTACTCCCTGCTAATGACTAATGATGACTGACACTCCAGGTTCCGTGCTAACATTTGCCACCCTAGATCAGGTTCCCCCTGGTCACTCAGCAAAAGTGTCCTGAAAATCATCCCTTTGTCATTCTTTAACTGCTCTCATTATGAGCCAAATTAAAGGGTGTTGACAGATAACTCATTTATGTTAATTCATCTCCAAATCTGTTTCTTTAGTCATTTTGGGGCTTCTTCTTGAGCTGGACCATTGCTCTCAACTGCAGGGTGTCTGTATCTAGATCAGTCTAGACTGTACCTAGACCAAGGGCCAATCTAGACATGATATTAATTGTATCAGTGAACACCCCTAGTGTTAAAACTTTACCAGCAATGGGGGTGGGGAGCAAGAGCGTGGGTGCAGCATGTAGAGAGAGGGGCTTAACCTCCCCTCTCCACTGTGTTCCCAATGAGAATTGTCCTCCCTTGAATGTATTTATTAATTTATTACATTTATATCCTGCCTTCACTCCAAGGAGTCCAAGGTGGCGTACAATGACCCTCCTCTCCATTTTCTCCTCACAGCAACCCTGTGAGGTAGATTAGGCTGAAGGTCAGTGACTGGCCCAAAGTAACCAGTGGGCTTCGTGGCTGAGCGGGGACCACAACCCGGGGCTCCTGAGTCCCAGTTCATCACTGTAACCACTACGCTACGCTGGCTTTCAAAGGGGCCCTTTGCCCTGGGAGGGAAGCTTCCATAGATAGCCATGGAAATGTCTGTCCTGAGGCAAACAGCAGCTTCATGGGAGGGAAGAGCAGTTTTCTTCTCAAGGTGGTGGTGGTGAGGTTAAACTCCCCCATTTGCATGCCACATTCTCAGTTGGCTGACATTTAAATCATACAATTAATGGCACATCTAGTTTAGCCCCGAGAACCCTAAGGGTTTCATGTTCTTTGCTAAAGCAGAACCACATGCATTGTATCAGACTGCGAGAAAAAGAGGTAATTTATTACTGTTTGTATTTTAAGTTTTAATGTACACCACCCAGAGAACGTAGGGCAGTTTAAAAGTGAAATAAATAAATTTCCTCTATTTCTGTGGGACAGTGAGGGAAACATTTTCTTTAAAATAAAATGTAGCTATAAATCAACCTGCAGAAATGAGTCTATTCACTGGCCTGACTTTATATACCTCTGCATCTTTTTTAAAGGTAGATTGCCCATCAGTATGTTGACAAAGTGTTACCCTCTACCCTTCAACTTTGTGGACTTCTTTGCCTTTTCCAGAAAATAGAAATATCTTGGGTAATGTTTCTTTCTATTGGATTATTTAAGACTGACTCTAACCACGTGTCACTGGAAAGCACAGGAGAAAGCCTGTTCAGCTGACATCCCCCGCCCAAAATCCAGACAGAAGAAGCTTGCCTGCAAACAGATAAGCAGAGAGAAGTGTTGGTGATGAGATGAACCTCTGACCCCTTAGAACTACAAAGTCAGTTGGGTTCCCTCTGGGCACTGGTCGCTCTCAATGGCTGCCTGGTTACTGGATTTGCTGAGTGGGTTTGGGTTTAGCCAGGAAGAACACCGACAAGCTTCATCTGTCTTGTTTTCAGCTGAAATAAGACCTTCCTGTAGTGCCATCTCTTATCCTGCAGCCTTGTTGTGATGGTGGGTATTTCCCCGAAGTGCAACATGTGTCCTTGGCCGGTGTGACTGGTCTGTCAAATGCAAACTGGCTCCTCGCCTTTCAACTATTTCACCTTTCACTCATGTGTTCAGCCTGGAGGGCTTTGGCTGCAGTCTGTCCCCAGCATTTAATGGGAAAACATGAAGTACGAGCTTTTCTGGGACCAATTCAACTGACTGAAGTTAATGGAGAGAGGAAATCACCCAAGCCTTTTGCTAATCCTAAGCAACAGTCAAATTGGAGACTCTTGCAGAGAAGGAGCTTTTATATATTCGTACCTGGGGTGCATCCCAGCAGAGCTGAGGGTAAGGTTGCGTGCCAGATAGAGGTTTATTTCAGGGTTGTTGCGAGGGCCAGGTTCAGGATTTCTTGGGACCCCAGACTCGAGACCATCAGTGGGCCCCTTGTTGACAATGTCCTCTTCTTATGTCCTCTTCTGGAGAAGTGATTATAATGTAGCTTTTTACAGCGTGGTTTTTGATGACTGCTGTGTGAACCAGACTGATCTGCAGCTAGGTAGCAGACCCAGGAATGGTAAGATCTGTTGTTCTTTGGGTGAGGGTGACTGAGAGAGATGAACATATCGCTGTCTGCTATATTAGGACAACTCTAGAAATGAGGCCTAAACAAAGTCAGATGGCTGTCATAACAAGAGAGGGTATGTTGGTTGGGCTGTAGCAGAGAATGCAGCGGGGACTCAGCAGCAACAACCAGTGAGAGTTGGAAAGGATGGGATGCACAAATGTGGGTGCACACCAGAGTCCTCTGATCAGATGACTCAAATAAGTGAGCCTAGCCATATGCCAAATACAGTATTATTCTGGAGGATTATATATAGATTTGGCATCTTTTGATGGCAGGACTAATAAGAACATAAGAAGAGCCATGCTGGATCAGGCCAAGGGTCCATATAGTCCAGCATTCTGTTCACAGCTGTGCACAACTGTGAACAGCTGCCCACAGGAAGCCCACAAGCAGGACATGAGTGCAACAGCACCCTTCCGCCCATGTTTCCCAGCAATAAAGAGTAAGGCTATAGGATACATTTTGTCCAGCTTCTCCACGTCTCCTCGGTGCCCCTGCTGTTGGCATCAGCACCCTGGCAACTGCCCCACCTTGCCTCCCTCTGGACCCCACCATGTCCACACCAAGGGCAAATATGTTTTTGAAGCCTATGGCCTCTCTGCAGCCAACAGGTAAGGGTTTACCATCCAGGTGAGAAAACATCCCACATGGTGAGACAGTCGAAACTTGGGTACTTTGTCTCTCATTTCTGCTGTCATCCTATGATTTCTCAGTCACATGGACATTTCCCATGCATACAAATGTATGTGTATAATCTTGGGTGATGTAGTATTGTGGGATGTAGGTGCCAGGCTGAGGGGACTCACCCTCAGCAGCCTACCTACTGTACAGGAATTTGACACACAGAAAGGGCATGCATGCAGTCATAGCTATTCACCATCTCATCTTGGCAAACACTTGCAGAGCCTGGACCAAACTCGCAACCCTATCTCATGGCAAGGAAAGCTCTATAATGGATTTTCTGACTTAGCTCTCAGTATGAAAAGGTAAAAAGCTGTCCCATTGCTCCTGGGTCACAACAATCCAGAGATAGCTGCATGCAGTCAGGTGCTGTGTACAACTAACCATGCACCCGGTGCAGTGGTTCCTCTGAGATAGGGATAGAAATACAAACTATTTTTTATCTGCATCACAAGGTAGGTGAGAAGACATCTGAAGGTGACAGGCATTGAATTCACATGGATGCCCCCACGCCAGCTGTGGAAACCTGGCACCCACATTGCTGTCCTTGTGATGGCAGGCTAAGGTTGTTTTGTTCTCCCAGGCCTTCTGAGATCTCATTCTTTTAGTCCCTTTGACACTGATGGTGGTTTTTAGCTCCAAATAGTTGTTTTTAGCTCCTGTGATTTGTATTGCCTTTTATTGTGTTTCTATTTGTACTGCATTAGATTTTAAAGATTTATTGTTGGGTTTCAAAAATGGTATCATTGTTCTGTTTTTAAATGATTTTGTGAGACGCCTAGGAAACTTGCTTTACAGGTGCCTGACAAATATACACAACAAACAAACAAAATAATACTTTGAATTAAGTCCCACTGTGTTAAATGTAGATTATTCCAAATTAAAGGTGTGCAAGATTGCAGTTGCCACTTACACATTTAATGTGACCCAATCATGCATCAGGCTCTATATGTACAACTTCTGAACCGCTCAAATGCGGGGAATGCCTCTCTCGGTCAAGATTGCAGGCATCCTGCCAAGGAATGTGTGTGCACAATACTCTGTTGAATGTGCAGATTCCAATCTAGCAAGAGGACCTATGCATCGATCTGCCTTGTTGGATCAGAGGTATGGTGTACAAACATGGCCAGAATAAAGAAATGCTGGTGGTGGGAGTGAGCCCATCATCCCGGTTGCATGGCAGGGTTGTGGCTGCATCTGCCCAGAATTGGAGGTGCACCACCTGAGGCTGAGTTCCGGGGAGAGAGGAGGGAGAAGAACATGGGAAACTGCTTTATGCCGAGTCAGAATTAGTCCATGGGAATATTAGAAGAGCCATGGTTTAACCTCTAGTGAGTAGAGGAGCAAGCACAGGCTAGTCTAGAACAATCACAAAGCTAGACACAAAAAGGGAAAAGAGCCTATGGAAGGACAAGACTCTCCAGTGGTGGTGACCTGCAAGGCCTGTGCCATGTTTGTTTTCTTGCCTGAGAACAACACGGCCTACACCTGCAACAAGTGCAAGTTGATCACGCTGCTGGTAGAAAAAGTAAGAGGACTGCAGTGGCGACTGTCGACCCTCTGAGGAATAAGAGAACACGAAGAGTTCTTGGACAGAATGGGGGAACTACAGCAGCAAAGTGAAGATCAGAAGCTTGAAGAGCAACAGCAAGAGGAGGCAGAAGTGGGAAATGCTGAGGTGAAGAAAAATGCAGTAGAGGATACTCCTTGGAAAAGGGTGACAGGAGAAGAAGAACTAGACGCCACTCTGCACCAGTGGAAGCAGTGGAGCTGTGGAACCGATTCCAGGTACTTGAGGATGAGACTGGAGGACAGCCTGCAGAGGAAGAATCACAGGGGAACCTGCATGAGAGTGAGCAAGAGGCTGAAGGTCAGTCAGAGGCGATGAAACCCAGGCCTACAACAACAAGAAGAGAAGAGTGGTAGTAGCGGGAGACTCCTTGCTGCATGGGATCGAGACCCACGTATGTCGCAAAGACCCGTGGACTTGCCAGGTATGTTGTCTCCTGGGAGGATGGATTAGAGACGTGACTGAAAGGTTGCCTGCACTCATAAAGCCAACTGACAGGTATCCCTTTCTTCTCATCCATGTGGGAACAAATGATACTGCCAAGCGGAGCTACGAAGAAATCACGTCAGACTTTGAAGCTTTGGGAAGGAAACTTAAGAACTTTGGGGCCCAGATAGTTTTCTCATCCATCCTTCCAGTAGTTAGAAGAGGGATAGAAAGGGAACGAAAAATACTCCGGGTGAATGACTGGCTACGAAGGTGGTGCCGATGAGAGAGATTTGGATTCTGGGACCACGGGCTATACTTCCTGGAAGATGGGCTGTTGGCAAGGGACGGGTTGCACCTCACAAAGGATGGGAAGAATGTGTTTGGCCACAGCATGAAGAACTTCATCAGGAGGGCTTTAAACTGAATCCTACGGGGAAGGGAGATGTTAAGGTGGGGGTAACAGTGACGTAGGCTCTTGCACCGCGATGGACAGAACAGCTCTAATAGCGCCCAATAATAGTCTTCAGACACATGTAGGAAGAAAGCCAGACTATGAAGCACATGGTCTTTGATGTCTGTATACTAATGCCCAGAGTATGGGAAACAAACAGAATGAACTTGAACTCTTAATACAAGAGAGAAATTATGACTTGTAGGTATAACTGAGACTTGGTGGGATGACTCTCAATACAGCAACTGAAGGATATAATTTGTTCAAAAAGAACAGGAGGAACAGAAAGGGAGGTGGGGGTTGCACTGTATGTGAAAAATACATATCTCTGCACAGAAATACAGGAGGAGGAGCTTGGTAGCCCCATCGACATCATCTCGGTTAAAATAAATGGAGCAAAGAATAAAAGGAACCTGGTGGTCGGAGTCTACTACCAGCCACCCAATCAAGGAGAAGACGAGGATGAAACTTTTGAAATGCAAATAGCCAATGTTTTAAGGAAGCATGATGTAGTAGTAATGGGGGACTTCAATTTCCCCAATATCTGTTGGGAGACAAATTCTGCAACACATGGCCCCTCCAGGAAATTCCTGACTTGTGTGGCGGATAACTTCCTCCTACAGAAAGTAGAGGAAGCAACTAGAGGATCTTCTATCCTTGACTTGATCCTAACCAACAGAGATGACTTAGTGTATAAAGTAGCAGTTACAAGAGCTCTGGGGGAAAGTGACCATGTTGTACTTGAGTTCTTGGCTCTAAGGGAAGCAAAAGCTGAGTGTAGTCAAATGCGTACCCTGGATTTTAGGAAAGCTGATTTTAATAAACTCAGAACAATGATCAGTAAGGTCCCATGGCAAGCGACTCTAACGAGAAAAGGAGTCCAAGATGGGTGGGAGCTTTTAAAAAAGGAAATTCTCAAGGCACAAACCATTCCAACAAGAAGAAAAGGTGGAAGACAACAGAAGAAGCCAATGTGGCTTCACAAACAGCTTAGAGGTGACCTGAAAACAAAAAAGGACACATATAGGAAGTGGAAAGAAGGCCAAGTAACAAAGGAAGAGTACAGGCAGGTAGCACAGAATTGCAGGGATGGCGTCAGGAAGGCTAAAGCTGAGAACAAGCTGAGGTTAGTGAGGGATGCTAAAATCAACAAAAAGGCTTTCTTCAGCTATGTGCATAGTAAAAGGCAGAGGAAAGAAATGGTTGTTCAGCTATTAAATAAGGCTGGCAAAATGATAACAGATGACAAAGAAAAGGCAGAGGTGCTCAATTCCTACTTTGGCTCAGTCTTCTCCCAAAAGAGGGTCTATGACCCCCCTGGCAAAGGTGAAGTGCAGGCTGAAGAGGCAGGATTGCAGCTTGAGATCGATAGGCATATGGTCAAGGAACACCTAATTACTTTGAATGAGTTCAAATTTCCAGGGCCAGATGAACTGCATCCTAGAGTCATAAAGGAACTGGCAGAAGAACTCTCAGAACCGCTGTCTATTCTCTTTGAGAAATCATGGAGGACGGGTGAAGTGCCAGATGACTGGAGGAGGGCTAATGTGGTCCCTATCTTCAAAAAGGGTAAAAAGGAGGAACCTAGGAACTACAGACCAGTCAGTCTGACATCAATCCCTGGGAAAATTCTGGAGCAGATGATAAAGCAATCCATCTGTAAGCACCTTGAAAGCAATGCCGTGATTACTCGAAGCCAACATGGATTTGTCAAGAACAAATCCTGCCAGACGAATCTGATCTCATTTTTTGACCAAGTAACCTCCCTTGTGGACCGTGGGAATGCTGTAGACATCATAAACCTCAAGTTCAGCAAAGCTTTCGACAAAGTGCCCCATGATATCCTGGTGAGCAAACTAGTTCAATGTGGGCTAGATGAAACAACGATCCGGTGGATCCCCAGTTGGCTACAGAATCGGACTCAAAGAGTGCTTATCAATGGGACCTTCTCAAACTGGGGAGAGGTAACGAGCGGGGTACTGCAGGGCTCAGTCCTGGGCCCAGTGCTCTTCAACATTTGTATTAATGACTTGGAGGAGGAGGAGGTGCAGGGAATGCTGATCAGATTTGCAGATGACACCAAATTGGGCGGGATAGCTAATACTTTGGAAGACAGAAACAAAATTCAAAGTGATCTGGATAGACTGGAGCGCTGGGCAGAAAACAACAGAATGACATTTAATATGGATAAATGCCAAGTTCTGCCCCCAGGAAAAAGAAACCAAATGCACAGTTACAAGATGGGGGATATGTGGCTCAACAACACGACAAGCGAGAAGGATCTTGGAATTGTTGTCGATCACAAGCTGAATATGAGCCAACAATGTGGTGTGGCTGCAAAAAAGGCCAATGCTCTTTTGGGCTGCATTAATAGAAGCATAGCTTCCAAATCCCAGGAAGTACTAGTTCCCCTCTACTCAGTACTGGTTAGGCCTCATCTGGAGTGCTCTGTCCAGATCTGGGCACCACACTTTAAGAAGGATGCGGACAAACTGGAGAGGGTGCAGAGGAGGGCAACAAAGATGAACAGGGGACTGGAAACAAAGCCCTATGATGAGTGGCTGAAAGAACTGGGCATGTTTAGCCTTGAGAAGAGAAGACTGAGGGGAGATAGGATAGCGCTCTTCAAGTCCTTGAAAGGTTGTCACAGAGAGGAAGGCCAGGATCTCTTCTCGATCATGCCAGAGTGCAGGACACGGAATAATGGGCTCAAGTGACAGGAAGCCAGATTCCGGCTGACCATCAGGAGAAACTTCCTGACTGTTAGAGCAATACGGCAATGGAACCAATTCCCTAGGGAGGTGGTGGGCTCTCCCACACTGGAGGCGTTCAAGACGAGGCTGGACAGCCATCTGTCAGGGATGGTCTGACTTGGATTCCTGCACTGATCAGGGGGTTGGACTCAATGGCCTTGTAGGCCCCTTCCCACCCTACCATTCTGTGACTCTGACGAAAGGCCTTTCTAGTCCAGCATTATGTCCACATGGTAGCCAACCCACTACTTTATGCTCAGGCAGACTATTAGTGCATCCAGCTCAGTACTCCCGACAGCAGCCCTCCCCAACCTGTTGCCCTCCAGGGGTGTTGGACTGCAACTCCCATCACGCTGGCTGGAAGGCAACAGGTTGGGGAAGGCTGGTCTACACACTGGCTGGCAGTGGCTCTCCAGGGTTTCAGGCAGGAGCTTTCCCAGCTGTTCCTGGAGATGGCGGGATTGAACCTGGGACCTTCTGCATGCAAAGCGGGTGCGCTACCACTGAGCCACGGCTTCGCTCCAATCAGGGAGTATAGGTTACATTGACTACTCTAACCAAAAATGTCCTAGGAGGAGTGGGGTGGTGGGTGGTGGGCTGGAGGCCACTCATCAATGCTTAGTACTACTCTTTTGAAATGGGATGTGCAGTGTTACTGACCTCCTGAGAAGACTATAAATCCTGATAAGAGGCAGCACGGAGGTCACTGGGTCAGGGTCCCAGGAATAGCTGCTCCTGGCACGCGTAAAGCCTGTGTGACAAAGAATCCTTGCATTGTGCAGTTTGGATCTATTAAGCCGATCAGACTATAGGACGCCAGGGCTGCTTGTGCAGACTGGGATGCAAGAGGACTCAAGCAGACTCTTCGAGACTGACACTGAGCGTACAAGGTTCATTAGCAAAGGATTTATTAGCCAGAACAGAATCTCAAAACAACCAGCACCACAGGTACAAAACATTAATTTTCTGCAGGAGCATCACTTAAAATAGGGTCAGTGAGGGAAGTCTACAGAAAGCTTTTAGGTTTCAGTTCGGGAGGGATGGGAAAATTTATGGCAGCAGGCAAGGAATCAATGTACCATGATGTATGCCACCTCCAGCAGTCTGAATGGAAGGCCCCTTCTGTAGGAAGGGCAACCTTGCTTGAAACACAGTGCAGTACAGTGGTTAGAGCAGCCTTCCCCAACATAGTGCCCTCCAAAAGTGTAGGACTATAAGTCCCATGCTGGCTGGGGATGATGGGAGTTATACTGATGATGGGAGTTACAGTGATGATGGGAGTTATTCCACACCACTGGGACTTTCCACACCAGCGGGACTCTGCTTTTAACCTCTAGTGAGTAGAGGAGCAGGCACAGGCTAGTCTAGAACAATCACAAAGCTAGACACAAAAAGGGAAAAGCAGCTATGGAAGGACAGGACTCTCCAGTGGTGGTGACCTGCAAGGCCTGTGCCATGTTTGTTTTCTTGCCTGAGAACAGCATGAGCTACACCTGCAACAAGTGCAATCACGCTGCTGGAAGAAAAAGAGGACTGGAGCAGCGACTGTCGACCCTCCGAGGAATAAGAGAACATGAAGAGTTCTTGGACAGAATGAGGGAACTACAGCAGCAAAGTGAAGACCAGAAGCTTGAAGAGCAACAGCAAGAGGAGGCAGAAGTGGGAAATGCTGAGGTGAAGAAAAATGCAGTAGAGGATACTCCTTGGAAAAGGGTGACAGGAGAAGAAGAACTAGACGCCACTCTGCACCAGTGGAAGCAGTGGAGCTGTGGAACCAATTCCAGGTACTTGAGGATGAGACTGGAGGACAGCCTGCAGAGGAAGAATCACAGGGGAACCTGCATGAGAGTGAGCAAGAGGCTGAAGGTCAGTCAGAGGCGATGAAACCCAGGCCTACAACAGCAAGAAGAGAAGAGTGGTAGTAGCGGGAGACTCCTTGCTGCATGGGATCGAGACCCAAGTATGTCGCAAAGACCCGTGGACTTGCCAGGTATGTTGTCTCCCGGGAGGACGGATTAGAGATGTGACTGAAAGGTTGCCTGCACTCATAAAGCCAACTGACAGGTATCCCTTTCTTCTCATCCATGTGGGAACAAATGATACCGCCAAGCGGAGCTACGAAGAAATCACGTCAGACTTTGAAGCTTTGGGAAGGAAACTCAAGAACTTTGGGGCCCAGATAGTTTTCTCATCCATCCTTCCAGTAGTTAGAAGAGGGATAGAAAGGGAACGAAAAATACTCCGGGTGAATGACTGGCTACGAAGGTGGTGCCGACGAGAGAGATTTGGATTCTGGGACCACGGGCTATACTTCCTGGAAGATGGGCTGTTGGCAAGGGATGGGTTGCACCTCACAAAGGATGGGAAGAATATGTTTGGCCACAGCATGAAGAACTTCATCAGGAGGGCTTTAAACTGAATCCTACGGGGAAGGGAGATGTAAAGTTGGGGGTAACAATGGATGTAGGCTCTTGCACTGCAACAGACAGAACAGCTCTAATAGCGCCCAATAATAGTCTTCAGACACATGTAGGAAGAAAGCCAGACTATGAAGCACATGGTCTTTGATGTCTGTATACTAATGCCCAGAGTATGGGAAACAAACAGAATGAACTTGAACTCTTAATACAGGAGGGAAATTATGACTTGGTAGGTATAACTGAGACTTGGTGGGATGACTCATGACTGGAATACAGCAATTGAAGGATATAACTTGTTCAGAAAGAACAGGAGGAACAGAAAGGGAGGTGGGGTTGCACTGTATGTGAAAAATACATATCTCTGCACAGAAATACAGGAGGAGGAGCTTGGTAGCCCCATCGAGAGCATCTGGATCAAAATAAATGGAGCAAAGAATAAAAGGAACCTGGTGGTCGGAGTCTACTACCAGCCACCCAATCAAGGAGAAGACGAGGATGAAACTTTTGAAATGCAAATAGCCAATGTTTTAAGGAAGCATGATGTAGTAGTAATGGGGGACTTCAATTTCCCCAATATTTGTTGGGAGACAAATTCTGCAACACATGGCCCCTCCAGGAAATTCCTGACTTGTGTGGCGGATAACTTCCTTCTACAGAAAGTAGAGGAAGGAACTAGAGGATCGGCTATCCTAGACTTGATCCTAACCAACAGAGATGACTTAGTGTATAAAGTAGCAGTTACAGGAGCTCTGGGGGAAAGCGACCATGTTGTACTTGAGTTCTTGGCTCTAAGGGAAGCAAAAGCTGAGTGTAGCCAAACGCGTACCCTGGATTTTTGGAAAGCTGATTTTAATAAACTCAGAACAATGATCAGTAAGGTGCCATGGCAAGCGACTCTAATGAGAAAAGGAGTCCAAGATGGGTGGGAGCTTTTAAAAAAGGAAATTCTCAAGGCACAATTACAAACCATTCCAACAAGAAGAAAAGGTGGAAGACAACAGAAGAAGCCAACATGGCTTCACAAAAAGCTTAGAGATGACCTAAAAATAAAAAAGGACACATATAGGAAGTGGAAAGAAGGCCAGGTAACAAAGGAAGAGTACAGGCAGGTAGCTAGGGGTGCACGAAAGCCACTTACCTGGTCTCTCAGCTTGTTCGCGGTGGGGGGGAGGCGCTTCGTTGCTCCCCCCGAAGTTCAGGCCGGGGGGGGAGGCTTCCCGCCTCGCCCTGCCGAAATTCAGGCCGGGGGGGAGGCTTCCCGCCTTGCCCGGCCAAAATTCAGGCCGGGGAGGAGGCGCCTCGCCTCGCCCGGCCGCGAAATAAGAAGTTAAAAAAAACACACGCCCCCGTGATAGGCTACGTTAATCGTCACGTAGCCTATCACGGCTAGATCTGCAAAGTCAGCCGTGATAGGCTACGTTAATCGTCACGTAGCCTATCATGGGTGACTTAAAAAAAAAAGTGCGTACGGCTAATGGCGGCCCCCATAGGGAGCCGCCATTCGCGTTCCTTATTTGTTTGCTGTAGTCTACGTAATCTTTACGTAGACTACAGCGACCAAATGAGGAACATGAATGGCGGCTCCCTATGGGGGCCGCCATTAGCCGTATGCGCTTTTTTTTTTTTTTAAAGTCACCCGTGATAGGCTACGTGACGATTTACGTAGCCTATCACGGCTGACTTTGCAAATCTAGCCGTGATAGGCTACGTTAATCGTCATGTAGCCTATCACGGGGGCATTTTTTTTTTTAACTTTTATTGGAATGGCGGCGGCGGCAGCCGGTCGAAAGACCGGCTGCCGCCTCTGCCCCTGTCGAAGACCTGATGAACTGCCGCCGGGACCCGCCGCCGGGAGGGACATTCGGGAAAGGTAAGTCCCGTCCCGGGGGGTGTGTGCGGGGGGCGGGGGGGTGCGGAGAATTTCTCCCCGAAACTACTTTGGGGGGCCGAACACGTTGGCACTCAGCCCCCCGAAGTTTCGGGGAGAAATTCTCCCCCATCCCTACAGGTAGCACAGAATTGCAGGGATGGCGTTAGGAAGGCTAAAGCTGAGAATGAGCTGAGGTTAGCGAAGGATGCTAAAAACAACAAAAAGCCTTTCTTCGGCTACGTGCATAGTAAAAGGCAGAGGAAAGAAATGGTGGTTCAGCTATTAAATAAGGATGGCAAAACGATAACAGATGACAAAGAAAAGACAGAGGTGCTCAATTCCTACTTTGGCTCAGTCTTCTCCCAAAAGAGGGTCTATGACCCCCCTGACAAAGGCGAAGTGCAGGCTGAAGGGGCAGGATTGCAGCTTGAGATCGATAGGCATATGGTCAAGGAACACCTAATTACTTTGAATGAGTTCAAATCTCCAGGGCCAGATGAACTGCACCCTAGAATAATAAAGGAACTGGCAGAAGAACTCTCAGAACTGCTGTCTATTCTGTTTGAGAAATTATAGAGGACGGGTGAAGTGCCAGACGACTGAAGGAGGGTTAATGTGGTCCCTATCTTCAAAAAGGGTAAAAAGGAGGAACCCGGGAACTACAGACCAGTCAGTCTGACATCAATCCCTGGGAAAATTCTGGAGCAGATGATAAAGCAATCCATCTGTAAGCGCCTTGAAAACAATGCAGTGATTACTCGAAGCCAACATGGATTTGTCAAGAACAAATCCTGCCAGACGAATCTGATCTCATTTTTTGATCAAGTAACCTCCCTTGTGGACCGTGGGAATGCTGTAGACATCATAAACCTCAAGTTCAGCAAAGCTTTTGACAAAGTGCCCCATGATATCCTGATGATCAAACTAGCTCAAAGTGGGCTAGATGAAACAACAATCCGGTGGATCCCCAGTTGGCTACAGAATTGGACTCAAAGAGTGCTTATCAATGGGGCCTTCTCAAACTGGGGAGAGGTAACAAGTGGGGTACCGCAGGGCTCAGTCCTGGGCCCAGTACTCTTCAACATTTGTATTTATGACTTGGAGGAGGAGGTGCAGGGAATGCTGATCAGATTTGCAGATGACACCAAATTGGGCGGGATAGCTAATACTTTGGAAGACAGAAACAAAATTCAAAGTGATCTGGATAGATTGGAGCTCTGGGAAGAAAACAACAGAATGACATTTATTGTCATGGATAAATGCCAAGCTCTGCACCTAGGAAAAAGAAACCAAATGCACAGTTACAAGATGGGGGATACGTGGCTCAACAACACGACAAGCGAGAAGGATCTTGGAATTGTTGTCGATCACAAGCTGAATATGAGCCAACAATGTGGTGTGGCTGCAAAAAAGGCCAATGCTCTTTTGGGCTGCATTAATAGAAGCATAGCTTCCAAATCCCAGGAAGTACTAGTTCCCCTCTACTCAGTACTGGTTAGGCCTCATCTGGAGTACTGTGTCCAGTTCTGGGCACCACATTTTAAGAAGGATGCAGACAAACTGGAGAGGGTTCAGAGGAGGGCAATGAAGATGATCAGGGGACTGGAAACAAAGCCCTGTGAGGAGAGACTGAAAGAACTGGGCATGTTTAGCCTGGAGAAGAGAAGACTGAGGGAGATAGGATAGCGCCCTTCAAGTCCTTGAAAGGTTGTCACAGAGAGGAAGGCCAGGATCTCTTCTCGATCATGCCACAGTGCCGGACACAGAATAATGGGCTCAAGTGACAGGAAGCCAGATTCCGGCTGAACATCAGGAAAAACGTCCTGACTGTTAGAGCAATACGGCAATGGAACCAATTCCCTAGGGAGGTGGTGGGCTCTCCCACACTGGAGGCGTTCAAGACGAGGCTGGACAGCCATCTGTCAGGGATGCTCTGACTTGGATTCCTGCATTGAGCAGGGGGTTGGATTCAATGGCCTTGTAGGCCCCTTCCAACCCTACTATTCTATGATTCTATGATTCTATGATAGTCTAACACATCTGGATTGCGCCGGGCTGGGAAAAGTTGGGTTAGAGTGTTGAACTAGGGCTGGGGGAGAACCAAATTCAAATCCCTAGTCAGCGATAAAGCTCACTGGATGACCTTGAGCCAGTCAGTATCTCTCAACCTAGCCCACCTCACAGGGCTGTTGTGTGGAGAACACTGCTGAGGAAAGAACTTGTTCACCACCTTGAGTTCCTTGGAGGAAGGGTGTGGTGAAAAACGTGCAAATATAAACCGATAAGCCTTTGTTCGGCAACATTTCTGTTCCAACTGTGCTGCTTCTATGCCCGTTTGGGGACACAGAGGAAGAGGCGAAGGGGAGGCCCTGGCTGGCAGAATGGGAGCACGTGACCCTCAGCATGTACATGGACACATGCTGCATTACAGTCAGTGCTGGTATACAGACGGTGTGCTACACAGCATCTGTGCTAGGGTACGGGTTCTCTGACATTCCACTCCTACAGAGGTTAGATTGCCAAACCTCCACCTCTGTCGGAAGGGCAACCTTGCTTGATACCTTGCAGTGTGGTACAGTGGTTAGGGCAGCCTACGACTGACAGCTGTGTTGGACTGCAATTCCCATTACCACTCCTGCACAGTTCATGATGTCAAACCTGAGCTGCATTTCATTTGATTCTCATTCCTGCTGCCATGCCTCTGTAGTTTGTATAGGATTTATGTCCGGGAGGTGCCCAACCTTCATTGACAGCCTAGCTTAGCAGATTCCCAATTCCTAGAGTTGTCTGTCAGAGTGCTGTCTGCTGTGGGGTGGGGGATCAATTGGTGGTGGGGATCTTGTTTGCTCACTCCCTATAGCACTGGCCTGGAGGCCTGGCTATTTCTGCAAACGCCAGAAAGGAGTGGGGGGGAGAGCTTTACTTAGCTTGGCTTTTAACAGCAGACAGAAGCAGTGCAGCAATCCGAAAGCATCGATTCCCAGGAGAACAGCAGCAACGCCAGTGTGGTAAGTGTCAGGAAACACTTAGTGGGCTTAGATTTCAGCTGTTACCCTCCTCCTGCATGGAAATCTTGCTCTTGGCCTGCCAAGTCCCGTCATGCTTTCCAAGAGAGTGGCAGAAAGTTGCCACATCCTCCCATTAACCTCTGCCCCTCATGTTCCGCAGGAGGTACATATGCTCTGAGATCAGCTCTTTTAAGGGGTGATTGTGCCAGCATGGCCCAGCTCTATAGCAGTGTAAGATAAACGATGCACAATTATAAAAACACTTAAAAAGAAGACAGAACGCCATTACCGGGGTTAGGGGATCCTGTGACACTGTACAAACTGCCCCGCTCTCCTTCTCTCCTGCCTAATTTCAGAGTGGATCTTGGGACTAGAAGGTTTTGTGCAGCCAAGGCTGCAATCCTATCCACACTTACCTGGGAGTAAGTCAAGCTGAACTGCATGGGGCTTAGTCCTGAGTAGAAACGCCTAGGATTGTGATCTAAATACGGCTTGAAAAGAAGAGCTTACCGAGGCTCCTTGATGGCAATGCTGGCTCTGATGTATATCAGGTGTGCAGTCAGTGATGCTGCAACATTATCGGTGTACGTCTATCTGATGGAAACAAGAAGCTGTACGCTCCAGTTGTTCATGTTTACAGAGATAGTCCCCATTTTTTGCTACCTCTCCTTGGTAAAAGATGATGATACATGCACGTATCTCTTCTTTTTGCACACAGTCCAAACATTTTTCTTTCAGCATGTGCTTCTGCTATGGAGATAGTACATCTTCCCAGCTCTGGACACACTTGGCCCTTCCCTCAGATAGTACATGCATTGCTATTGTGATCAGCATGTCCTGTTGTTGCATGAGGGCCAGTTGGTTATAGCCTCAGACACAGTGACCAGCAACACAGATCCAGCTCTGGGGCCATTTTGTGCCATTGTTATTTACAGGTTCTTTTCATGTTTTTACTAGCTGTGACTTTCCACACCACACGACACAACCCCATAGGAACATAGGGAGCTGTCTCATACGGAGTCAGACCATGGGTCCACCTAGCCCAGTATTCTTGACACTGACTGGCAGCTCTCCAGGGTTTCAGGCAGAAGTCTTTCCAGCCCTACCTGGAGATGCTGGGGATTGAACGTGAGACCTTCTGCATGCAAAGGAGATGCTCTGTAAAGGAGCTACAGCCCCTCCCAGCACTGGAGTATGTGACCCACACTATTTATGCCCTGGCATATGCCCTCACAGTGATATTTTTTAGGTTTCCTTCTGGCTGTACACACTTCTACTCTGCAAACCCAGTGCTTATCTAGGCCCATTTTTAAAAAGGTGTGAATAGCTGCATGACCATCCTCCTGGAGCAAGGCAGCCCACCGAAGAAACCAATTCCAGTGCGCCTAGGATATTATGCAATGCACAGGCATCGAATCTGGGGTTATAGGACTCTCATGCTGACTGTAAAATATAATGGGGGCATGCTTGTTTCATTGGAATGTCCACTTGCATGGAAAGCCCCTTAGAATCAGCTGGCTGCTCAGAACCTTCGGAGTCTCAACCACAAAACCCTAAGGCAGGACCTGAGAGTTGCACAGGGCTGGAAACTGGTAAACCACCCTGACCGTGTCATGCTACTAACTTGACTTCATCATCGCTCGCATAAAGAGAAGATGCACACTTGCATCTGAGGGGGTGACGGGAGTGTATGTTATCTAAAAAGAATATTAATTCAATGCTGCATTTTAAAATCACTTTCCCCCATCTTTTAGCTGCTTGAATATTCACCTCTTTAAAAAAATTTTAAATTACTGTTGCTACTTCATTGTTTTATTGTATTTGCTTTTATTATGTATGTCACCCTGAGAGCTTCAGGTATAGGGTGACATAAATTGAAATAACAACAACAATAATGGGGCGTCTCTACTCCCTCCCCAATGGACAGAGTAAGGCATAATTTATAGGAAGCGATGTGATTTCACCAGTTTTTGAGAAACACAGCCTGATTGCAAAAGATGAAGCCTATGTTGAATACTTGATTCTGGGGTGGGGTGGGGGGATGGAACTGAAACAAACCTTAAGATAACAGGCTCCCCCTTCCTTAAGCACAATCTCAAATGGACTGGAAATGCAGGATGGTTGCTTGGAATCAAGTATCATAGTGCCGGGGAATCAAAAGCTCTGTCTTTCTATGACTCTACTAATGGCTGAGATGCCATTTGGAGAGGAAAACAGCCCTGGAAGGAGGCACTTTGGTATAATCCAGGAGCTAGAATGATATCTAAAAGGCAGCTACTGGAAACAGTTGTGAAATTAACCGAAGGCCTCTGTAAGGAGTAAAATCTAAAGCCTCTGAGTTGCACCTCTGATTTGTTCTATATAAATATCCTAAAGCTTCATTGCAAGAGCTGTACAACTAGCACAGTACAAAAGTCTGCTGAGATAATCCCACTGACAATGAGCCCATGATATCTGTGTAAATCCCTTTCCACACCTGTCTTCTGACAGGAGCCTGACTATTTTTAATGTTCTTTCTGCTTGCCAAGTCCAATGCATGGCTGACTCTCAGTATCTGGCCTTGATGTGCACTGGAGCTTTCATGGGTTGAGAAACTCTGCTTGATTTAATTATGTTTTCAGTGACGGAGACATGCTCCTCACCAGAGCACAAAGCATTGGCAGTGATGTGATTTCTCCCTGACCACCATGAGGTGGATTCTGTGAGGAACAATCATGAATATGGATGGAGAAAGTCATACTAAACACCCACACATCTCAACCTCTCAAGACGTTCATGTTCTTGAGGGATGATTTCATGTTCATGATTTAAAAAGTTGTTCTTGCATATACTTTAGTATTCTTGGCAAGTTCTTACTAGTTGCCCTGGGATCTGCTTCAGTTCATCAGAGTTTGTCCACAACTGGGTTTCATATGTGACCATTCTGATGACCATCAGTCCAATAGGTAAAGGGCCTTTGTTCACCTGTTTTCTGGCCCCACTCAAATCCAAAACAGGGAGCAGGACAGGAAGAAACTAATGCCGTCAGTGGTCAAATACAATGTCTGCATTATCCTGGTGAGACAGCATGAGAGATTCCATATGCAGATCCAATTTCCTTACAGAGCAGTTAGCCATTTCCTCTGCAACAGGATGTCTCCCTCTTTTCAAAGTCTTTTTACTATGATTCTCTAATTTTGAGAGCATTTGTCTTTGATTTGCAAATCCGGGGTTTGATCCCCATCTCCACACACCCCTGAGAAACCTCAGACGTTACTCTCTTACCCCCAAAGTCTGAGATTTTTGCACAATTAATATTTTTACTCACACAGTAGTTTGCTTCTAGTATAGCTTTTGTCTATGTGTGTGTGTGTGTGTATGTATGCATATGTGTGTGATAGCCACTGAAATTTTGGAAATGTTTGAACATCATTTTCTACAAGTAGTTTTTGGGAGCTTTTCTGATCCCATAGCCATTTGCCATGAGGAAACAAACAAACTGCTTCTCAGAAAAGTTTGCACGATTACTAGTTCTGCTGAAGGCAGTGGAGTGTCATGGGTGTAGGCCTCAGCTTTCTGTTAGAATTTTAACACACACACACACACACACACACACCCATCAGGTTTTTGAGATACAGTGTACCCTTTAAAGCAATATTCCATATGATAAATGCACAGTCGGGTTTAGTCCAAAGAACTGTTCTGGGATCTGTCCTGCCAATTTTAGCTCCTGTGCTCCTAACACAGGATGTCATTGTGGTGGTGGGAGGATGCCAAGTTATTCACTGGCTGAGGGCCCAAAGTCACCCAACAGTGCCTCTCCCTGAGGATGGATCAATCCCATGTATACAGGAAGAAGAAGAGAGGGGGATTGGAGTGAGCGTCCTTTTCAGGTAGTGTTGATTTTACTTGTAGATCCATAGAACAAAGGCAGGGCCCTGTCCTGCTAATCCCATCCTCTTCACCTACAGGCAGAACTGGAGAGCGGCCACCTTCAGCGGTTGAGGAAGAAAGACTTGATGCTCTGGAGAATGTGGTACTTCTGCTTCTGGCGCAGCTTTTTGCGGATGATGGGGATCCAGACAAGGCCACACACTAGCAGCATGAGGCCCAGCGACAGGAAGGCTGGTCCACACAGTTTAAAAACCTCCTTGGTCGTATTGCTGTTTCTGTCTATGGTGAGGCAGGTCAAGCTGGTGATGGCCACGCCAAAGAGGAACACAGCCCCACCCACAGACAGGACGATGACGGGCTTGTGGTAGACATCCCACTTGTTCAGGGGGGGAGCATTCCAGCCAGACTCGCTGCGCGAGCTGATACACAAGGTGCTGGCGGTTTGGCTGGGCAGCAAGTCCTTGGACTCCGGGGACTTCTCTCCCTCCTCCATTTCTTTGCATTGGGTTTCCATGGCTACCAGTTTTACAGGCTCATGGCATTAACACATCTTGGAGAAAGAACAGAGAGAGAAGGGAGCAAGTTATTTTGGTAGACATATAGATGATTCTTCTCTTCCACCCAAACTCTTGGACCATGGTTTAATTATGTAGCAGATGGATGCGAGTACCTCACTGTTCCAGATACTCACCAGGCACAGGCTACAGGTCCAGGTCAGTCTTACTGCTCCCCAAATTGCCTCTTGTGAGCTTCTGCTTGCCCTGACCGCAACTTCTTTGAGGGATGCGTAATATGCATGTACACATTTTTAGCCACGAGCCTGCCGTGGAAGTGTACTCACCACATTTCTGATACACGTACTTATCTTCCTCCCCAGCTAGGCACAGGGACAATCTGTCCTTCTGATTAGGATATTTGCACAGTCCTGTTACTACAGTCCTTATGACAATAGGGAAGCAATTTCCCTCCCTTTCAGAGCAAGGCTGTGCACAGAACTGATTGGCTGGCCCTTGCGTCAGTCACAAGGCTACCTGTCTCCAGAGTGGTTTCAAAGTCTTTTTTAAAAAAGTGAAGGTAGGGAGATTAAAAAGATAAAGTGACAAACACACATTTGAGCAGGCTCTTTGCGGGAGGGAAACCCATTTCATTCACACAAAAATGAAATGGAGTTTTTTGAAGCATGGGGGGGGGGGCAACAATTAGGTTTTGACCTGAAGCCAGGGGAGAAACAGAGCATACCCCACAGCAATACCCACTCTTTTACACAGCCACACCTGTGCACAACCTGGATTTGAAGCAAGCCCCTCTCATCTCAACCTAGCAGCCCTTTACTTCTGCAGATGTTCAGTAACACCAGTACAAGCAAATGTTCTCATTTCCCAAATACAACAGAACACTTTGACTTAGGCTGAATCTACCCATAGCCGTTATACCATTATCATACTGTTATCATAACTATTGGTACACATGACACCAATGGGCACCAATAGTCATAATGGTATGATAACGGTAAAACTGCTAGGGGTAGATTCAGCCATAATCATCATGAAATTAAGTTGATGTGTAGCAAAGAGTTAAGTGGAATGAGAGCAGCATATGGAGCAGTTACACACAGAAATGAAGTGAAAGTATGACCTTCTGACCTATTCTGATTTGAATAGGTAGACCAAATTTGCAGTGACTGCTTCCACAAATCTGGGCTGCTGTCATGATGCACTGCCTGCAAAGGCCTTGATCCACAATAGACCCAGCTTTTCTCTCAGAATTTTGTTTTTAATCCTAAACCCACTGGTGGGTTTGAACACTGAGGGTGGGGGGTCACTTTGTGGAATTTCAACCCCTGGCCTAGCCTATCAAACCAGTTCCTTCCAACTATCTTTCTGCCAGGCCCAACACAAGGGCTTTGACACCAATGGAGTTATTTTTCTTTAACCTCTGCACACTGGGAGGGGTGGAGGGGATTTAAAGAAAAAAAAGTGGTGGGTGGGAAGGTTTAACTTGTGTGTGGTGGTCCCAGTTTGGACTGGGGCCCAGCATGCTTACACAAAAGTAAATGTTATAATAACTTACGTGCTACACATTTATTGTAGCATGTAGTTTAGCCCTCACTGTTATGGTGAGTGACAGCTACAGAAGAACATATGATACTTAAGGAACTATAATTGAACCAAGCCAATACTGGCTGAGCATCAATTCTTGGACTACAAATTTTGGGGCGGGGAAGGGAGGACAAGGAAACATACAGGGAGAAGGATATGCAGCAGAGTGTTGTTGGCACAGCTTCTCCCATCAATTTCTTGACATGCAGTCAACAGCTGTTGATCTTGTGAGTCAGCGCCACAGTCAGCTTGATGGCAGCCCTTTAAATTGTGATTCTTAGCAGCCTTGCCCTGGAAGTAGAACAGGATGTCCTGACAGGTTTGTGGGGGGGCCTTCAGCAAGATGTTCTCCATGGAATAATCTAAAATGTGAGGGCTGCTGCTTTGTACTCATCTGCTGACTGCCCCTCAGGAGGAGATAGCACTGGGGGCGGGGGGATGCATGGTGGCAGCAAGAAGGAGAGTGCCACACCATCACAGCCCTTTTAGCCCTGCCAGCACTTCCATTCTGTGGGAAATGATGGATTGCCCCAGCATTGTCACAGGGGCCTTGGAGGAGATTTCCCAGCAGAAGGGGCAGGTAGCTGCTCCGATGCACCCATGCCTGCCTGACATGGAGGCTGTGGAGAGCAGGAGCAAGCTCATTCCTCTCCCTGGCATCCCCAGTTGTCAGTGCCGCCCCTGCTGGTCCCTGGGCCTCAGCAGGTGCCCAACTATGTCAACTGGAAATGCAGGATCAGCACACTGCTTACAGGGCTGGCTGGCTGGCTGATTTACTTACTTACTTATTTATGTATGACATTTCAGTGCTGCTTCTCAGCTGGTCCTCTCAAAGCAGTGCGCAAAAGCAGCCGGTTAGAAGAATTAACATTAAACTGTTGAGTGCCTTCCGTTGCGGAGTAGCTCCGGAACCTGGTGAGAGGCTGAAGGCTGTCTCCAAAAGTCTGGATGGGGCCAGCTGAGCCTGCCCTGGAGGTGAAGGTGCCCTGGTCTTCCAGTCCTGGTACATGTCTGATAGCCAGAGGTGGTGATAGGGCTTCATGCTGCCTCCTGCTCTGTGCCACTCTGGTTGTGTTACTGCTAATGAGGTGGCTGCTTTGTGCCTCACCTCCAACAGGGATCTTATTGCTACTGACATGGTATGTCGGTGTGCATGCTCCTCACCCTATGCAGCAGAGAATCCAAGGGAGCTCGTTCATTCATTCCTCCCAAGAGCGCTGCCCACAGTGCACTGCATCCCCCGCCACCTGCTGCTCTTCAGGAAGGACGTACGCAATCCCCACGCTCAGCCTGATTTTATAGGCTAGGGGATGATGGGGCATAATGGGAATGTAGATCATGAATACTTCCACAGGGAGCCGGTGTCTGCGCTGTGTTTCTGTGGGCCAGGAACACAGAAGATCTATTCAGGCTCATGCCCATGGGCATGAGCCTGAATGGATCTTCTGTGTTCCTGGCCCTTCACTGTGCCCTTGCTGTGCCTATGCTTCAGCTGCATGGCCTTCAGTCCTTGGGACATCAGCTTGCTGTGAGCAGGAGACCCCCCACCCACCCTAGTGACATCCATTTGATGTCAGGGTCTGTCAGGAGAAGGTCCGCCCTCCCATATATCACTGACATATTTTGGCCTATTGGTCTTTCTGCTGTTGCTGTTTTATAATGTTTTGTGCTGTCCTTCATAGGTCTTTCTAATACAGAGGTGGGGAACTGGGTTGGTCCTGGGGGCCAGATTGGCCCCAGGAGGCAATCTAGGGGCAGTGGATGATGTCAGGGGGTGGGCCTCCCCCTGGGAACCCTCGCCTCAAATCTCCTCCCCCAACATCATCCACTGCCCCCTTTCTCCATGCAGAGAGAGGCACAGAGCAATTTGTGCTGCTGTCTATACGGAAAAAGGGGTGCAGCAGCTGGCTTCAGTTGCCCACTTTGCACCTCCTTTGCCCTTCCTGATCGTGAGGGGGCGGGGCCTTGCCTGAAGCCCCATGGACCAGCCTGGACAGGTAGAGCAAAATATAAAATACTCAAATGAGTAAATGTCCTGGGGAATCAAGTCTCAGTCTCTCTCTCTCTCTCTCTCTCTCTCTCTCTCTCCCCCCTCTCTCTCACACACACACCAAACAAGGCAGGAGAATTAAAAACAAAAACAAAAAAATGCCCAGTCTTCCACCAGAGCGAAGAGATTAGAAGCCTGATTGTCTATAGAATAGAGTCTTTTTATTGTCTGCTATCAGTTACCTCCGCCTTCTCTGCTATGGTTAATTTGTTCAATATTAAAGCAAAGGGGCTACGCAAAGAGGCTGGCAATTGTCAGTCTTTATCACTAGGACATTAAACAAAGAGGCACCAAAGAGGCATTCCCCTGCCAACTGTTCCAAAGTAGCCAGCACACTAACAGATGCTAGGGCTCTCTACCATATTTCTTTAAAAAAAAACAACCCACCCAGTTTGTACTGAATGTGCCCTTTGGCTGCAATGGGGCTGGGGTGAGGAATGGTACAAAGGAGGAGAACAGCCCCTGCTCCCATGGCCCAGAGTTTCAGATGAAGCTTCAGGCAGGAGCTTTTGCTCGCTCGCTTATGGCTCCTTCTAGAGAATCCTGGCAATTGTAGATGTAGAGTGTGTTGAGAACACTTTGTAGGAGATCCCCACCCCTACCCCAGAAAGGGCTTCATGCCGCAGTCTCAGCCTGGATTGGGGCTCCTGTAGCTGCTTTTTTTTTTTTTTTAATGTTGGGAATCCCAACCATCAGATTCAAACACACCTTTACCATAATGGGTATAGTTTGATCCTTAGTGTGCGCTTTGCAGCTTTCCTGTGACCAATTTGCTATTTCCTTTGCTTGACTTCCCTTTACTTTATGGGGGATGAGTGAAGAGTTTGTGTGTTGTTTGTGACGCCGTCCTACCCTTTGCACATTGCAGGTGTGTAAGAACACAGCCAGAGATTCCAGATCAGTTTCAGAAAAAAGGGATCTCTATATCAGAAGGACTGATTTGTAGGCTATGGGCTTATTGAGATCAGAGACATCCATTATGTTGTATGGAGCTGCGATTAGGGACGTTGCAGAAATATGCAACTGAATCAAATATGTTCAGATTTCTATAAATCTGAACCATGAATTCCACAGCAGACTAACTTTTTCTGAGTCTCATGGATTCTGTGGGCTTGCAGACTGTTGTTGTTGTTATTTTTACTTCCTGAAATTTTACGCAAATTTAGTTGTAGAAAAATACTTAAAATAAAAAAAACCCACCAGTCAAAAATGCACATTTTCCCCATAGGCTAAAACATGAACACGCACAATTTGGGGGGATTTTTTGCATTTGGGTGGGGGGATTTGTGCATTTCTGCAAGCACAAATTTGCACATGTTTGCAAGTGCACATTTGCGCAAGTGCATACTTGCGCAAATGTGAATTTATGCAAATTTGGGAAATTGGAAAAAATCTGATTCCATCAATGAGTGGATGACAGAACAAAAGGCACCTGACAATCCATGAAACACAGACAGAACAGACTTTACAAAATCTTTACATTCCTAGCTGTCATGTTCACCTGTGATTTCTCTTCTTTCCAAAGCTTCCCTTGGCACAGCTCAGTGTCTGTTCCGACTTCATTTTCTTAGAGCAGGGATGCACAGCCCTGGGGCTGAATGCATCCCTTGGCCACTCTCTGTGTGCTCCTGAACCTGGCAGGACCCCACCCACTTTCCCCCCCATCCCAGCTGGTTAGCTGGGCTGCGGGGCAGAGGCAGGAAGAATGCCATTCCCTGGCTTCCGAGATCATGGCTTTCCCACTGCTTGCAGTAGTGATCCCTGGGGAATGGGAGAGGCATTTCCCTCCCCCTCCCAGTGATCCCTAGATCTCAGGGGGCAGGCAGGAGAGGTGTATGTCTGTGCATACACACCAGCACATGTCTGTGTGGCCCCAGGCCCCCCAGCCAGCCCTTGCCTTAGAGGTTCATGGCCAGAAAGGATAAAACAAGCTTTGCAAAAAGAAGACCTACCTTCTTCACTCTGCACCCCACACCCTGTCACCTTGTTTTTAGCTTCCTTTCCTACCAATTTTCCCAGAGGCAAGCCAGACAGGGAGGTCCTCCCACCCTCCTCTGAGACAGTGCAGCCTGTCTTCTGGATCTTGGGCAGAAAGAAAGAAATCAGGCCAAGCCATCTAACAGAGAATTCCTGGGGGAGCTTCCACAGGAGGCATTTTTTGTGTAATGGCCCTGCCTTATTCACAGAATTCTGCATGGGGTCTAGAGCATGATGTGATCCATGTGTAATCAGCCCATGATTTCCCACTGCTGCGTTCATCTTCCCGCCCCCGCCCCCGCAGGGGGTTCCAGACAGAGGGCTGCTAGTGCTACTAATCAGAAGGCATTCCGCAACAATTCTGTCTTTTCCCCGTTAATGAATTTTCTGTAGTAAGAAAAGAGGTGGAAGAAGCAGTGGAAAAACACAGGCAGATTGCAAGGAGAAGACATCTGGACTTCCCATAAAATTCTGCAAACAAGGCAGGGCGATGGCAAGGTAAAAGCCTCATCTGGAAGCACCCACTGCAAAAAAAAAAAAAAAATCTGGTGAGGGAAAGAGCAGAACAGCCATGCAATTTCTCAGTAGGTGTGGACAGGAAAATGTGGCTGTTGTGATGCAGATGCCTCTGCGTTCTCTATTGCTTGCCGTGCATTTCTGTTTGTGGATCCATTTCATGTCCTGCAAAAACCCCTTTCCTCTCTCTCAAAGCAGGAATAGCTCCTATTGAACACAGCAGCACTTACTTCTGCGTAAGCCTACTTAGGATCTGGCTGTAAGGCTGCAATCCTCTTATTGCTGGGTGAAAACATTTTAAAATTTAAAAGATCTCAAAATGTTACTATGCTGGAATAAAGGCACTTGGAAATGGCGCAAAAGCTGCCTGTTTTACTTCAAAAATATGGAGAAAAATATGGAGACGGGGAGGCAAAACTGACACACATTCTCAATTTCAACAGATGTCTTCCTTTCACCCTTTGAAGAAACAGTGCTTGGAAACAGTGAATCAAAGGAATCCCTTCAAATATCAGAAAAGGGCTGGGGGTCAAGGTGTAAAACAATTTTGCAGTTTTCTAGCCTGTTTGTGAAAGTGACCAGAAAAATCAAGGGCTGAGTTTGAAAGTGACTGGAAAAATCAAGCCGGCAAGTTTCCTAGGTTGCGTAAATGACCAGAAAAGGTCAGGACCGACAGCTTCATCATAACCATGTTTACTCAGAAAACAGGGTGCTAAAATGGTGTGGAGGAGCACCCATTTCAGACTGTTGGGAAAAGGGCGGTGTGGTGACCCTAAAAGCACTAGACCCCTTAGAGCATGGAGAGTCTATGGGGATTCTGCTTGCAGTGCACAAGGAAAGAGCAAGGCTTGGCAGCGCTAGGAGCCCTCCCTCTGGAAGCACTGCCACGCTCCTCGAGGCTATTCAGTCTCAAACTCCCTTCCCTTCAAGCAGGAACGGGAAACTTGTGCCCCTCCAGATGTTGTGGCCTACAACTCCTATCATCGCACACCGTTGGCTATGCTTTCTAGGGCTGATGGTAGCTCTGTAGGCCAAAATATCTGGCGGTCCACAACTTGCCCATCCTTGCCTTAAAGGAAGGCAGGAGCGAAGGCAAAGAGAGGGGCATGCCATTGAGAGGAAGAGTCTTCCTTCAAAAGCATGCCCTAGCCTCGGCCTCTTCCTCCCTTCAAGATGGCTCCTAGGAAATCTCTTCTGCTGGCTCGCCTCTGTGTTGTGCAAGAAAACAAAGAGTCTTGGCCTTGGGAACTCCTAGGTTGGGCTTGATCGATTTTTAAATTTAAAAACATCAATGTTTCATTATGGCGCAATAAAGGCACTCTGAAATTTGCACTTTAAAAAAATGGAGGCAAAACTCACGCATGTTCTCAGTTTCTGAGCAGGGGTGTTCAGGCACATGAACTGAGCTTGTGCATTAATTTCCCCCCCTTTGGTACATTTCAGATAACTCTGGGAGGACAATTCCTCTCCCAGGGCACTGAAAGCAGCAGGAGTTTCTGTGCTCTTCTCGCTTTTCCAGAAACCTTCATGAGATGAGAATGCTCTGGTTCCTCCAAAGTCTTCTAGCTGGGTTCAGTGAACTCTTTAGTGGCCTTGGGCCTCTGACATTTGCCTGACACCTCCAAACTTTGGTGCTAGCCATTCACCAGGGGAGGTTTCTGTAGGGTGGGAGAAGTTACTGGTGGCCTGGCTGAATGCACTATAGCTAATTCACTCCACACCTCTTTGGCAGTCAGGAAGCAAAGTCTGTAACCATTCTGCTGCCTTGTGTAGGACCTGCTTTTGTTGAGCTCAATGGAAATGAAGGACTGATGGCCCTGACATGTGCCTCCTACTGCATTGATGCACGAGGGAATAGGACAAGAACTGGGGCATCCAGCAGGCACAAAGACTTCTCCTGATGTGCATGGTCTTGCAAAGCCTGGCATGTGCAAAGGAAGGGATAGCTGAAATCCAAATTCAAAGCCATCAGCCTGTGCTATGATGAAAGGTACTGAGAGCCAAAACTTAGGATCTGGAGCAATGCCTGAATGACCTGGAAACTGTCCTAAAAAGGCAAGAGCAGATGCTTTCAAAAGGGGAGTACACCCAAGCCAGGTCTTGGAGCCCAGGAAGTTGCACCCACCCTTACAAGGAAAGCAGTCGTACGAGTCCAGCCTTCCCCAACCTTGTGCCCTCCAGATGTTTTGGACTTCAACTTCCATCAGCCCCAGCCAGCATGGCCAATGGTCAGGAATGCTGGGAGTTGCAGTTTAAACATCTGGAGGGCACCAGGTTGGGGAAGGCTCCACTAGTCCTTCCCCTGTTCTCTGGCCCAGGATGCAGCATCTGACTCAATCCTGCCATGAAATGTTGATATTAGACCAGAGATCAAGCAGGATTACCCTGACTGTGCAGTTCTTGCATGGCAGGTGACTGACATGTGTTATCTGATGGCTTGTCCAGAAGGGTCCCATTTTGAGGAACTTGAGCACTCTTTCGACACCCCCAGCCTCTGCAGCTCAGATATGATGAGTTTCATGCTGTTCCCCATGGATCCAAGAAGTCCCCACACATGCTCAACAGAGGCTACATCAGGGCTGGGCAGGTTCTGCCACATCAGGACCTTCTGGTAGATCCCTGGGTGATTTGCAGTAGATGGGCAAAAAATTCTGACTCTCAATTGTTTAACAATAGCTACAACAAAATGACACCCCTGCCCCAATTATACTGCTGAAATGAAGAAAGCTTGCGGTAACCTGGAGTGGATTTTTGGGTAGAAGGACTGAGCAACATTTCCGGTACTGGAAACAAATTCCTGGGCTCAGAACTCTTGAATTCTAAGTGTATGTCTTTTGAACCTGTCTCTGGTAGGTGGATCTAGTGAAATACAAAATAGATCCCACAAGCCTAAAGTCTGCCTACATGGTACCCACAGCTAGTCTGCCACACGCCCTTTTGAGAACAAAGTTTCTCTGGAGAAAGTACCCCTGCCTTTCCCTGGAAAACATCCCATACTTCCAGTTGCTGAGTCCTGATATCTGGGGTTGTTGTTGTTCAGTTGTTCAGTGGTGTCCGACTCCTCGTGACCCTGTGGACCATAGCACGCCAGGCCTTCCTGTTCTGATATCTGGATAAACACTGCACAATGCTTTTGCCCCCAGCTGGGGCTTTGGTCTTCAGTGAAGAGCACTGCTATGCCAGTGAACAGGGGTGGGACTCAGTTGCAGCAGGTTTGTTTATTTCGATGTGGGTTTCCTCTGGGCTGGGGTGCATCCCCATCGCCTTTCAGCCCGTGCAGGGGGTGATTGTCATGTCTACTTCAATGTTCATTCAATAACTCCCAGCCAAAAAATAAAAAAGGAATAAAAGAGATCAGCTAAGATCTATTCTGAAGGCACCTCAAATTCCCCTCAGGGCCCTAATTTAGAGCCCTAATTTAGAGTTTGAGATTATGGGCTCTGAGTTTCACAGTCCCTCCTGCTACCGAGCACCAATAGCCCCCCCCCCCCAATTACAAAAACTAGTATTTCTACTTACAGGACCAGTGGCTCTCTCTGCAGTTGGCTCGCTGCTCTGCTTAGGCATGGAATGTGTCCTAAAGTGGATGTTACGATTTCCTGAGTAGCTTCGCTCCCGGCCTCAGATTATCGCCCTCTGATATCATCTGCATTGAGTGGCTCATAAACCATGGAGCATGTTCCAGCTCAGATGAGCTCACTCGTTTCGCAGCCAATGGCTTGCCTTAACCCCTCGCTTGCTGAAGCTCCGGTCAGTGGGATGAGCTGTGAGGCCAGCTGTTCTTATTTAGCAAACAACGCTGCACAGCCCTAGCTGCATTGCAAAGGAGGGCAGGTGTGGATTATGGTGCCAGGACAGCTTGGACAAAAGAGGGAGCATCAAGAACATGGGAGTGGTTCTGATGACTCAGGATCACTGAATGGGAGCATACAGCCTCCGCTCCCTTGCAAGTGTTCTGATCTGTGCCTTTCAGCACGTTTCAAGCCTATAAAACAGGGATATAGAGTTAGTCCCTCTTTGCACGATCACTGCACTCCACCACGGCTTATTTAAGCCATGGTGGGTTGCGGCACATGCTGGCTGCCCTTTTGAATGTTCAAGCCACGGTGGGGGTCGCTGCCTGTGGCTTATCATGTCGTGTGAAAGCAGCAAGAATATGAAAATGAATTTTCCCAGCAAATGAATTTTCCCTGCAACATTATATTGTTCCCTGTTGTAATGCAAGGTCTTTTGAGGTGGCTTGGTCATGAAGGTTAAACAACCCTTGCATAACCCATGGGCTGTTTTTAACCCTCACTAGGTTCACACGACATGATAAGCCATGGTGACTGCCAGCTGTGGCTTGAATATTCAAAAGGGCAGCCACCATGCACCTCAACCCACCGTGGCTTAAATAAGTTTAAATAAGCCACAGTGGGCTGCGGTGATTGTGCGAATCCGGTCACTGTCAGGATTGCAGCTAAGCTTAGGGGAACTGGGAAGTCTGAGAGGGGTGGCAGATGACGTCAGCATCCCTGGTTATCAAAAAGTGCTGGTGCTGCATTCCTGCGAGCCCTGGATCTGCTACACCACTGACATCCAGACTCCCTACATTTCATGAAAACTCTGATTATTGGGAAATAGGCCAATATTTCTCACAGAGATAAGAAGCTACAATTCGAAGATAGAAGCAGATTAATAAGGCTCAGTTACCGCCTGCCATGAGGCTCTGTTCTTGGACAAGCCAATGAGAAATGTAAGTTTGTTTCCCCTACACTTTCAACAGTGCAGAGGATGTGCTCCTTATAATTTGGCCAGTTGCATTGGTGTTGCCATGGTGGCTTAGTGGTTAAGACGCTGAACTGCAGACAGAAAGGTTGGCAGGTCAGCAGTTCGAGACCCGAGTGCTGCGTGATGGAGTGAGCTCCCGTCTTCAGTCCCAGCTTCTGCCAACCTAGCAGTTCGAAAGCAAGAAATTGCAAGTAGATAAATAGGTACCGCCTTGGCGGGAAAGGTAACAGCGTTCCGTGCACCTCGGTGTTCAGTCATGCCAGCCACATGACCACGGAAGCATCTTCGGACAGCGCTGGCTCTTCGGCTTAGGAACGGGGATGAGCACCGCACCCTAGAGTCGGACACGACTGGTTGGGGACACCTTTACCTTTTTTACTGGTGTTCAGCACACTCTCAGGACAATTTTGTGCCATATCATGCAAACTCATCTTAAGATCAAAAGACTGGGACATATCATCTTTAAGTACTGTGTACTTTTGTCCAGCTACTCTTACGGATAGCCATTTACCTGAAATGCAAACCCATTGCTTTCTCATGTAGGGGCCAAATCAGATGTGACCTCAGACATGTGTAAATTTCTCTCCCAACATCTTTGCTTCTTCCTAAAAGCAGCTGAGGGGGTGGAGGGTGGGGTCAGGGTCATGGCCCTGGGGAGGGGGTTTTAAACCTCGCCCCTACACTGATTCTCTCATGTAACTCCTCCCTCTACACACACCCAGAATTATTATTAGCAAAGAGGGAAACATACAGGCACCCAAGGTAACTCTCAGTAAGCAAGGAACTGTTTTTCAACTTCTATTTAACTTCAGAGAACAAATGCTCTCACTTATCCCATTCCATAATGGCAGTTTGATAAAGGATCTTCTGAGGGAGTATTTGAGAGAAGATGGATGCAGTAGAGATATGCATATATCCCAAGGCCTCTTGGAGATTATGTATACTAGCCAGAGAGAATGTGCACAATTCCCTTTTCATGCACAGATTATGTGCATATTCTCCATGAGGTATAGTGAATGTGCACAATGACTGGTTGTTATGTACATTAGCCATTCAACTCACATTAACTCTAACACACACACACCTCACTTGGAACTAAG
Source organism: Heloderma suspectum (assembly GCF_057233095.1). NCBI lineage: Eukaryota > Metazoa > Chordata > Lepidosauria > Squamata > Helodermatidae > Heloderma > Heloderma suspectum. Next base: position 230,616,814 of record NC_139459.1, read on the forward strand.
GCTGTGCATGGACACCCGATCCGACTCAGAAGCCGCTCTGGGGCTTCGGAGGCGAGCCTGATTTGGGTCGGGCTGATTCAGCGGGGCCCCAGCCTGCCTTAGCCTACGAAGCTGAAGCGGGATTCAGACATCTGAATCTTGCTTCACCCCCACACACACACATGCTGCCCAGCCCCCCGCTCCTTACCCGAACCCTTGTTCCGGGGGGGGGGGGGCGCCACCACTGCTGCTGGTGCCATCAGGTAAGCCGCTGCCGGGGAAAATGCTGCCCGTCGCAGCTTGCCATCCGCCAACAGGCACGAGGGCAGGAGTTGCCCTCCAACTGTGCTCTCTCCCTTCCTTGGAAGGAGGGGAGGGTGCCTGGTTGGAGGCTGACTCCTGCCAATGAGGGCGTGCTGCCACTGCCACCAGCTCCTAGGCCCTCTGGATGTGTGCCAGCAGCCGTCTTGTTCTGGGGAATGGGGGGAGCCATTTTCGCTGTTTTAGTGTCATGGCTGTGCCTGCGAGTGGCAGATCCATGATTTTTCTGGTTCCCTCCATGGAGGCAGATGTGCTCTGTGATATGTTGGTGGTTTGGGGGATTTGCTCTGCAAAAATCATATGAAATCAAGAGGATCCCTGCCAAGGATCCATGTTTTTGCAGCATGGCTGCACCCAGAAGTGGCGGATCCATGCTTTTTGCTGGTTCAGTCCACGGAGGCAGATGTGCTCTGTGGTTGGATGGTGGTTTTGTGGGTCTCCCCTTTAAAAAATCATATGAAATTATGAGGATCACTTTTTGATTTTATGGAGCCTCGTTTTACCCAGTCCCCATAGCATGTGCTTTCTTCTCGGCTTTGTTCTGCCAAAGGAGAGTGGGAAGGATTAAGACTTCTTCTGCCATACCTGGCAGAGACTGGGGCAGTTGCTCCCTGTGGCTAGGACTGGAGCAGAGAGAGAAATGCCACGGAGTTCTCTCTCAGCTCCCATCCCATCCTGCTGCTGTCACCGCCACTGCCACCATCATTGCACACAGTGGCAGCTTGTCAGGGCAGTGGGAGGCTGCTCAAGTATCAGGCAGCTTGTGCACTCCAGTGGATTGTCTTGTGCACTGCCCCCGGGGTGTGTGCACCTGACTTTGGAGACCATTGCTCTAGCCAAATAACATTCAGACAGTCCTCTCCAGTAACACCATCTCTCTCACATTGAGCAAATGGAGGCTGACACACAGCAAAGCTCACCCCCCCTCCTCCCTTTCCTCTCCCTTTCCCCTGCCAATCCCGGTGGCCGGATCTCTCTCAAATTGATACATTTGGAGCATCTGCAACCTCTCACCTTCCCCCCTCCCTTCTCCTCCTCCTGCCCCTCCATTTGATCTTTCAGAAGTTGATACATTTTGGAGATAGCCTGTCTAGGCTGCTCAAAAGGCATAAGAAGAGCTCCAAATATACGAGGTGGACAAGGTGCTTCGTGGAGGAGCCGCTTCACTTCGCGGAGCCGAAGTGCTGGTCTGATCTGCTTCGTATCACGACAAGGCACCTCTGAATCAGCCTACTTCGCCTCGTTATTTGGGATTCGTACCGAGGTGGTGCACAGTCCTACTTGGAACCCTGGGAATAGGATAGGGTTCAAGTCCTCTCTCTATGTATGAAACATGTTCTTTTTTGCAAAATAAACACAACCAGTTCTCCTAAGATTTCTTCTTGCAACTTAGCTGGAAAGCTCATGTAAAACGTTGCAAATGCCTCTGGGCTTTCACACACCACTGAGACAGCAGATTGTACTGCAGCAGATTGAGTATTTACCAGAAGAAGAGTGAAAGAAGAATAACTCCGGAATTTTATTACCCCTGGGAAAGGCCTAGATCAGGAACGGGCAACCATTTCCAGCCCAAGAGCTGAATTGGCCCCAGGCAAGGATGTTGAACGCTGGCCACATTTCAGCAGTCTGCCAAATGTGGGTGGAGCCATTACTGGAATGCATCCCCCACATTTTTACACACAGAGACACATACACCTTTCACATAGACACACCCCATTCACATTCATACAATCACACACCCCAGTCACACACACATACACACACACACTTCACAGCGTCACCTCCTCAGCTGAACCATGCAAAACAGCTTGGGAGGGGATGGTATTTTCTCTGTCCAGCCCTGACAGGAGCTCGCTTTCTCAGCACTGAGCAGGGGAAAGGGCTTATCTCCAATGTGCTCCTGATTCCTGTCCCCTCTCTGGCCCTGGGGCAGCAGACACTTGGCAGGCAACATGGAGAGCCCCTCTGGCCTGTTTTCAGCCCACAGGCTAGAGGATGCCTGGCCTAGATTATCCTTCACCTTGGGCACCATAAATAGTCCTAGTGAGCGATAATAACACTGCTGATGAACCGTTGCCTCCCTAAGGGGGGACTCATGACCACAGACCTCTTGGTCTAGGGTTCCTGTCATCACCTGACCAGAGTCCAAAGATGTAGTACTGGCCAACTGTTATATTATGGTCAACATAAGAGCCCTGCTGGATCAGACCAAAGGCCTATCTAGTCCCGCATCCTGTTTCCCGCAGTGGCCAACCAGATGCCTCTTGGGAAGCTCACAAGCAGGACATCAATGCAAGAGCATCCCGCTGCTTGTGTTCCACAGCATACTGCTCCTGAATCTGAACCTGGAGGCTGTATACAGGCATCAGGACATAACACACAGGGGGACCTGTCATACAGGAAGCTACAAAGAAAGAGACAAAGACGTGGGAACCTCTGCCAATACTTCCACATGGTGACCACACCAAGCAGCAGCTATATCCTCTAAGAGTCACTCACTACATGGACCAGATCTGTCCCAATGGTTTGGGGCAGCCTTCCCCAAACTGGTGCCCTCCAGATGTGTTGGACTACAACTCCCAGTATCCCATAGCCAGCCATGGTTGGTGGTGGATGCTGGGAGTTGTAGTCCAACACAACTGGAGGGCACCGAGTGGGGGAAAGCTGGTATTTATTTATTTACAATATTTCTAGGCCTCCTTTTAGGGCAGGAGCCCTCCCAAGGCAACATACAACAGTAAAATAGACGAATAACTGTAATAAAAACAGCACAAATTTCATAAAAACAATAAACACCAGCAATAAAAACATCTGGTTTAGACAGTACTAAAAACCTACAACACAATTGCAGCTACAAATGTCCAGTAAAACATAATCAGGGGAAGGCCAGAGTAAGCAAGTAGGTTTTCAGGGCCTTCCTATGAGCCTGCAGTGATGGGGCCTGATTGACCTCCAATGGCAACCCATTCCAGAGGTGTGGGCCACCATGGAAAAGGCCCTCTCTCTTGTGTACTTGCCCACCTAACTGCCCTCAGAGGTGGACATGTGAGAAGGGCCCCTGTTGCTGATTTTAAATTGTGGGCAGGCTGACATGGGTGAAGGCAGTCCTTCAAATGATTTGGTCCCAAACCATTTAAGGATTTAAAAGTCAAAACCAGCACTTTGAATTGGGCTCGGAAATGCACTGGTGATCACCATAGCTGGTGCAGTATAGGCGTTATGTGATCTGACTGCCTTCCCCCCCCCCCAACACTTGGGCAGCTGCATTTGGCACCAGCTGAAGTTTCCAAGCAACTTTAAAAGCAGCCCCTTGCACAGGATATTGCAGTAGTCTAGTGGTCTACAGCACATTACAGTGTCATAGTGCACTGGCACCAATTGCCTGATTCCAGCGATCCACATGGATGAGGGCGATCCATGCAGGGATCCAGCCCCTCACGTTATGGTGCCTTGCGAAGTGGCCCCATGCAGATGCATTTCCAGGAGAGAAACTTGGGCCTGCGACTGAGGCATAGAGACTCTCTTCCTATGGCTGGTTTGGAGTGCTGCTGCCATCTTGTGGTAAGAAGTGAAACAAAACAATGGTCAGGCTGGGGCTGGGTTTTCTCCGCACTATGGACCTGTGATTAGGGATGGGCGGATTACTCACCATCTGTTCTGCGATGGTGTCCGCAGGGGGCGGGGAGGCAATCTGTTCCTCCCCCCCCCCGGAATCCTCTGGAGCGGCTCCGCATCCGGAGGATTTCGCGGAGCCGCACAATACGGCTCCACAGCACTGGCAATATGGTAATGGCGGCTGCTTGCGGGTGTAAAGCGCTGGTTTTTACCTCAATAGAGCCATAAATGGCTGCAGTTAGGATAAACTCAGGGCTTTACAGCCGCAAGTGGTGTCCAATACACCATTTGCATCTGTGTTTTTTCCCGTGATAGGCTAACCTATCTTTGGAATCCGGCCTCATTTGAGTCCGCGGCGGAATTCTCCGACATCCCTACCTGTGATGTGCGGTTGGGTAGGAAAGCGGTACAGGCTCAGTTTAGCTGAAAGGGGCTGGAATATCCCCATCAACATGACTAAGGTTCTACATCACTTGCCGGGGAAGAGATTCAAATGCATCAGATGAGAGGCTGAGGGTCAAGGCAGATGAGATGGTGGGAGATTCATAATCAGGGACGTGTTTCCACGAGTGATTTACTGTGAGGTTGCTGCATTTGGAGGTCATTCAGGGTACATGATGCCATGACCATCTCGCAGCCACCCCAGAGTTTCACGCAGAAAAGCCAGTTCTTCTGAGACTACTTTTAGTCCAATTGTTTTCCTTAATTTGGCTTGTCTGAGCTTCTGTTGTGGTGTGTGCACTACCCTCCGCATTTACTCCAGCATGGTTTCCCTGCCCAGGGGTGTGTCTTTCACCTGGCCATGACCTCACTGATCTGGTCAAGGGGTGTTTCCCAGTGTTTTCCCCACCTGTGTTTCCCCGGTGTTTCCACCATTTCACGGCTGGCCATCAGAGTTCTAAACTACCTCATGGCATTTACTTCTCCTTGCCTACCACTACACTCTGGTGGCCATTCCCACAAAGTATAGGTGTGCTCTGGGTAGCCTCTTTTTTTAAAAAAGTAAAGCATTAAAGCAAAATAGCGGTTTTGTCGGCAGTACCTATACCCTCTATCTCACTAACTCACTATCTCATTATCTCCCATTTGCCAGCAATTCCTATGCCGCCTATCTTGCTATCACGCAATAGTAGATAGGGGGGTATAGGAATTTCTGGCAAATGCGAGATAGTGAGATAGTGTTATAGGGGGTAGTGCTTGCTAATGCAGTTTTAAAGGGAAAGAAATAAAAAAATTGGCAGAATCAGGCATAGGTTGGGGAAGCAGGTGTCTCCTCAGAAGTAACTCCCATTGTGGTCAATGAGGCTTGTTCCCTAAATTTCAATGCTGCAGTTCTTTACTGTTTGCTTTGATGCTATAAGGAAGTAATTAATGTGAAACTTCGCTCCTCTGCATTACAGGAGCTTCAGGGGAAGGAGAAAGAGGGGTAAAGCCTGGATGGGGCGGTGGGAGAAGCCTCTCTTATTGGTTGAGCAGCCCCTGCCAGTCTAATGACATTCACTCCAATCTCCCCACCCCACCCAGAAGTATGTTCCTGTGAAGCGACTTAGAATGGTGCAGTGCATTCATTTGTGGAGCCCTATGCGGACCGAAGCTGGTTCCTTGAAAAATCCGGGTAAGCCACCATTGGCTTCTCCTTCTGTTGTCATGGAGACACCCCCCCAAGTCTCCCAGGTTTGGGGATTTTTTTAAAGCTTTAAAGCATCTGAGAAGGCACCCAAAGGACAGTCCTCTATTTGAAGGGCTGTTCAGCCCAAGCTTGCTTTAATGATAAAGAACATAAGAAGGGAGAGCAGCAGGGGCCTTGAAGATGCCCACCACCAGTGAGCATCAGGATGCCAAGTTGAACAGGCACATAAGTCACCTGGTTACAATGTTCCCCACTATTGTTCTTTTATTTAAATTATAGTAATTATTTCTAAATTTGCACCTACATATAGATGTTAGCACATGCAAATGATATGCAAATCTTTGTCCTCTCTTATCTTCTTTTTTGGGATATGTGCCAGTTGCTACTGTCCTGATTCAGGATTTTCCATAATTACTGTTAAGCTTTTAAAACCCCCACAGGAAATCCCACTGTTTTGGCTAGTTCAGCCTCTAGAGGGAAAAGACAGATGTGGACTATGAACATGTGGTGAAAAAAGACAGAAAGACAGAAAGAAAGTACTTGACTGCAGTACACTTCCTGTCCATGCTACTTGCCTACCCTTTCATTCTGTATGTTCACTCCCCCCCGCAATACAGTCACACAAATAGATTGTCGATACAACTGTAAATAATACAATTACAATATACAGTAAAAATCCTTTCATGTTCTCCAGCCTTAATCCTCCCTCTGGCTCAGAGGAGGACTCAGAAGGGGAGAAGGCTCCATCAAGCCACTGATCATCAGCTACTCCAGGACCTTTCAGGCTGGAGGATATGGCTTTACCAGACTCCTTGGACTTAGAGGACACCTCTCCGATGCAGTCCTCACTGCTTCCATGCTGTAGGAGCAAGCTGCTGCAGAAGAAGATAATGTCCCATTAAGAAGTAGACAGCTCCTCAGAGGGGGTGGAGTTAACAACAGGTCCAGCCCTGCCAGCCTTCATAATGCTTCAGAAGGCCTCTGTATGTTGCTGAGACAATAGCTCTTCCTGAGTGAGTTTCAAGTAGCATAGATCTGTCCAGGGTCCTGAAAGAGCCTGGCTTGACTCAACTCTGCTTGGCCCTTGTAGTAAGTGTAACTGCTTCAGACTGTCTCCCTTGGGAACCTGGAGCTGAGTTCAACAGGATACATTCTTGCTACCTAATCCCCCCCCCCTTCTGCTGCTCAGAAAGGGAGTTTCTGAGCCTTAGATGGAAGGATTCTGTCTCAGGCAACCAGCTGAGGGGTACTTCATTCCCCAACAGGAGGAGGAAGAAGAGACCATGGAAGTGACAGAGAGTCTAGCTAGTGGCTCTATCTCAGTGTTCTATAAGCTGCAGTCACATGTGCATTTAAAAAGAGAGGTCAAAGAAATCAAATTCATAGTGTTGTGAACCTCTTGCATACAGCAGCCTGCTCATCGGTTCTCTGTTCCCTGGCCTAACATGCTCTGTACCCCTGTAGCTTGTTACAGTAATTTAATGCTGAGGCTTTAATTTAATGCTGTCAGTAATGACAGGAGGGGGGCACTGAACTACCAGAGCCCCTGAGAGCCAGAGGCCACGCTCTCTCTGCTGTCTTCTGGAGAAGATAATTGCATTTCACTCTGGCACCTTCAGAAGTCCATTCTGACAGCTGCACATGCAGTCAGCATCTCTCTTCCTTCAACTTCCTGTCCTGTGACTTGCATCATCCCCTGTGCCTGCTCACCACCATGAAGGAGAAGAGGGCTTCCCTGCCTTTAGTCTTTATTGGGAGCAGTGGCAGTGACTCCCAGCTCAGCCCAGAGCTACAATTGTCACACCAGTGCAGGTTGATGGCATCAACCTGTGCCAGTGCACCTAGGTCTCAATTAGAAGGCAGAAGAGGAGGTGGCCTAGATCAAATCAGGCTATTGCAACTCCCAGCAAAGATCCAGAAAAGATATGTAGAAGGAGTGGACCCTAGATTTTCTATTTTCCATGTATTTCCCCAGTCCACTAGCATCTTGCTCATGATGTAAAAGTGGATTTTTGCTATCTGCTGATTGTTTTATCCTTTCCACAGGAGTTGCATCATGTGAAAGAGTAGGTAATTGAACCAGATGACCACAGTCAACATACTTGCGTGTATGTACTTGCTTGGATGACAGGTTTTCCTGGGCTTCCTGGGTAGTTAGAAGGTCCTTTAAATTATTTAGGTGAGAGGAGACATAATGAATAGGGATGTACGAAAGTCACTTACCGTTTCGCGGATCTGCTTCGCGGTGGGGGGGAGGCGCTCTGTTCCTCCCCCCCGGAATCCTCGACCGGCTGGCTGTGCTCCGTGGCGGCTCCACAGAGCAGCCTGCCAGGCCCAGGCCAGAGCCGTCCGCAGCTGGATTTCCGGCTGCGGAGGGCTCTGGGTAAAAACGAAACAAAAACAAAACTGCATACGCAAATGGCGCCTGCTACGCTATTTGCATTCCAATTTATTTTGGCCATAATAGTCTACGTAACTATTTACGTAGACTAAGATGGCCAAAAATAAGGAATGCAAATGGCGGCAGCCGTAGCCGCCGCCATTTGCGTATGCATTTTTTTTTTTTAGCCTGCTATGATAGGCTATCTGAACACTTACGTAGCCTATCACGGCCTCCGCAGGGACGCAAAAGGCGTCCCTGCATTAGCCGTGATAGGCTATGTATGTATTTACATAGCCTATCACGGCATGAAAGAGGAAGTGAATAGCGGCCGCAGCGCAGCCGCCATTCGCAAGTCGGTGCCAACGGGAGCAGGTAAGTGCTCCATTTTGTGCTATTTTCGTGGGGTGGGGGCTTCGTGCCGCCTGACTTTCGTGGGTTGGGGGAGGCGGGGGCTTCGTTCCGCGATGGATTTCAGGATCGGTCATGGAATTCTCTGACATCTCTAATAATGCAGGAGCTTCCATGATGCACCTCAGCTGAAAGGAGGTCCAGAAAGTAGCTGTGCCAATGATATGGGAGCATCAGGACAGCTTCCCATTTTCATGGGCAGACTCTGGATGCCAGCAGGATTGCATCTAATTCTGTTGCAGGATACATTTTCTGTTAGTGCACAATGTGACCTATGGACAGAAACATCATCCAGTAGAACAGCAGCCAGAAAGGATAGTGCTGGTTGTGTGGGCTTCTCAACTCCCTAAAACTTCAAAGATTCAAGGACTTACAAGATTTGACAACCATTTGTTCAGTGAACTCTCTGGTAAAAGGTGAAGCACCCACTGGATACAGGGAAAAAGGTGAGATATAAATGTAACAGCAACCACAATGACACAGGAGGACAAGGAAAGGAAACATTATCCAGAGGTTATGAAACAGGAAACATGGATGTCTCGCCGAGCCACCAGGCGGTAGTGTTGCTCCACTGAGAGACTGATGCTGTAGTGTAGCTATGATGAAGAGTGCTAGTTTTTTCAAGTGGCAAATTGCACAGGTTGTCACTTGGTTGGAACTGTGCTGATGTCTCGCACATCTCACTGGTAGAGCACATGCTTTGCATGCAGAAGGTGCCAGGTTCGAACTGTAGCCTCTCCAGGTAAAAGAGGGATCAGGTAGCAGATGGGGATGGGAAAGATTCTCTGCCAGATACCCTGGAGAGCAGCAGCCAGTCAAGAATACTGGGCTAGATGGACAAATAGTCTGACCTGGTATAAGGCAGCTTCTTATTTTTCAATACAGTTGAGACAAGTTTGGCAAAGGTTTACAGACAAGGACATAAACAAAGACCAGGCCATTTCTGATAGCTAGCTCTTAATCATAGAGTCATAGAATCGTAGAATAGTAGGGTTGGAAGGGGCCTACAAGATCATCAAGTCCAACCCCCAGCTCAGTGTAGGAATCCAAGTCAGAGCATACTTGACAGATGGCTGCCCAGCCTCATCTTGAATGCCTCCAGTGTGGGAGAGCCCACTACCTCCCTAGGTAATTGGTTCCATTGCCGTATTGCTCTAACAGTCAGGAAGTTTTTCCTGATGTTCAGCTGGAATCTGGCTTCTTGTCACTTGAGCCCATTATGCCGTGTCCTGTACTCTGGGATGATTGAGAACAGATCCTGGCCTTCCTCTCTGTGACAACCTTTCAAGTACTTGAAAAGCACTATCCTATCTCCCCTCAATCTTCTCTTCTCAAGGCTAAATATGCCCAGTTCTTTCAGTCTCTCCTCATAGGGCTTTGTTTCCAGTCCCCTGATCATCTTTGTTGCCCTCCTCTGAACCCTCTCCAGCTTGTCTGCATCCTTCTTAAAATGCGGTGTGCAGAACTGGACACAGATGAGGCCGACCCAGTGCTGAGTAGAGGGGACCTAGTAGTTCCCTGGATTTGGAAGCTATGCTTCCATTAATGCAGCCCAAAAGAGCATTGGCCTTTTTTGCAGCCACACCACATTGTTGGCTCATATTCAGCTTGTGATCGACAACAATTCCAAGATCCTTCTCGCTTGTCGTGTTGTTGAGCCACGTATCCCCCATCTTGTAACTGTGCATTTGGTTTCTTTTTCCTAGATGCAGAACTTGGCATTGATCCCTATTAAATGTCATTCTGTTGTTTTCAGCCCAGTGCTCCAGTCTATCAAGATCACTTTGAATTTTGTTTCTGTCTTCCAAGGTATTAGCTATCCCGCCCAATTTTGTGTCATCTGCAAATTTGATCAGCATTCCCTACACCTCCTCCTCCAAGTTGTTAATAAAAATGTTGAAGAGCACTGGGCCCAGGACTGAGCCCTGAGGTACCCTGCTCATTACCTCTCCCGAGTTTGAGAAGATCCCATTGATAAGCACTCTTTGAGTCCGATTCTGTAGCCAACTCTGGATCCACCGGATGTTTGTTTCATCCAGCCCACTTTGAGCTAGTTTGATCATCAGGATATCATGGGGCACTTTGTCGAAAGCTTTGCTGAAGTTGAGGTATATTATGTCCACAGCATTCCCACAGTCCACAAGGGAGGTTACCTGACCAAAAAATGAGATCAGATTCATCTGGCAGGATTTGTTCTTGACAAATCCATGTTGGCTTCGAGTAATCACTGCATTGTTTTCAAGATGCTTACAGACTGATTGCTTTATCATCTGCTCCAGAATTTTCCCAGGGATTGATGTCAGACTGACTGGTCTGTAGTTCTTCTCTGTGACCTAATAGAACAGGGATGGGTGATGTGTGGCCCTCCAGAAGCTGTTGGACTCCAACTCCCATCAGCCACATCCATCATGGCCAAGGGTAAAGGATAATGGAGACTGTAGTCCAGCAACATGTGGAGGGCCACAAGTTCCCCATGTGTACCGTAGATGGTCCATAACCCCTTAAGGCAGGGATGACATGGAACCAGTGGCCTTCCAAGTGTTGCTGGACTACAGTCTCCATAATCCCTGATCACTGACCATGCTGGTTGGGGCTAATGGGAGTTAGAGTCCAACAAGATAGAGCGCCACAGGTTCCCCACCCCAGCAATAAGGTGACCAGATGCAGAAGAGGACAGGCCTTTTGTACATTTTTAAATTAGTGTAGAATTTGAACAAGTGCAATTCTTTTTCTTACTCTGGCATGCAAGAAGAACTGGTGCCTGAAATGCAGGTTGCACATTTTGCAATAACACCACATGCCTTCCCTTCTTTTGTACAACTATTAAAGGTCACATTAATAGTTGGTTAACTATTAACTAACCACTCTCACAAGCACTTGAGCAGCAGTCATGGTTTGCCTTCTATGAAGTTAGCATAAGTGGGTGGTGACAGCAATTCATTTGCAACTGGTCCCTTACCCATGATGGGGACCATAATTTCCAGAGTATTCATTTATTCACAGAATACCTCCCCAAAGCTCTTACCTTGCAAGACCCAGCCTCCTCTTATCACTGGTGGGAAGGGGCCATAGCTCAGTGGTAGAGCACATGCAAAAGATCCCTGGTTCAATCACTGACATCTCCAAGAAGGATTGGAACAGACCCCAGCCTGAAGCTCTAGAGAATTGTTTTCAGTCAGTGTAGACAATATTGAGCTGAGATACGACTCAGTATTAGCTACTGCTGTGCCAAAGATTTCTCCCATATTTTTTTGGCCATTCTCATTCAATTTGATAGAAAAGAAATTGCTTTCAAAAAAAATTCAAAGAGGAGACATACCAGAGAAATTCTCATGGGTTGAGTTTGGGGTTCTTGTGCTTACCTTACTTGTGAGGTGGCTGAGGAGTGTGCGTGAGTGTCCTGTCTGTCACTGTACAGTAATCTCTGTGACAGCCTGTAGCCTCCTCGGCTTCCCGAACTTCAGTTAAAGCCATCATGAGGAAGATGTCATGAGGCAATTCCTCCCATGGGATTTTTCAGTTCAGAAAGTGCAGGTGGCCTGGGAGGCTGCAGAGCAATGGAAAGATCTGTAATAGAGAGGGAAAACACACACAACACCCTCGGTCACCTCGCAGTGGTTAGGTAAGCTCAAAAATACCACCAAAAGAAATTCAAAATCCTGCCTCAGAAGAGTGGAAGTCTCAACACAGTTGATACTGTTGCCACCTACAGAAACAGTGCAATAAACCAAAAACCCTTAGGAAAAAAGAAGCTGTGCTACAACCCCTGCCAACAGTTAGTCCTATCTGTGAGAAACCACTGGAGAATTTCTCCTCCCCTAGGAGAAATTTGGCAAAATTGTCCCCCCAATTTCTCTGCTCACAAATAGGCTGGAGAATTTTGAGAGGCCATTTGTGCACAGCTCTAGTATTAACCAGCTTCCTGTGTTTGTAGTATAGAGCATATGTTGTTGCTCATGCATTTATGGAGCTTGACATTTGACCTCTGGACCTCTACTTAGATAGTACAGCTAGGAAAAGCCATTGTCTGTGGTGCTACAGATGGCAGAAAGCGAAGAGGATCTCAAGAGCCTCTTGTTGAGGGTGAAAGAGGAGAGTGCAAAAGCTGGTTTGAAACTCAACATTAAAAAAACTAAGATCATGGCATCTGGCCCTATCACTTCCTGGCATATAGAAGGGGAAGAAATGGAAGCAGTGACAGATTTTACTTTCTTGGGCTCCAAGATCACCGCAGATGGTGACTGTAGCCATGAAATTAAAAGACGCTTGCTCCTTGGGAGGAAAGCTATGGCAAACCTAGACAGCATAGTAAGAAGCAGAGACATCACCTTGCCGACAAAGGTCCGTCTAATCAAAGCTATGGTTTTCCCAGTAGTAATGTATGGCTGTGAGAGCTGGACTATAAGGAAGGCTGAGCGCCGAAGAATTGATGCTTTCGAACTGTGGTGCTGGAGAAGACTCTTACGAGTGCCCTGGACTGCAAGGAGGTCAAATCAGTCCATCCTAAAGGAAATCAACCCTGACTGCTCATTGGAAGGACAGATAATGAAGCTGAAGTTCCAATATTTTGGCCACCTAATGCGAAGAGAAAACTCCCTGGAAAAGACCCTGATGCTGGGAAAGACTGAAGGCAAAAGGAGAAGGGGACGGCAGAGGATGAGATGGCTAGATAGCATCACGGATGCAATGAATATGAACTTGAGCACGCTCCGGGAGAGAGCGCAGGACAGGAAGGCCTGGCGTGCTATGGTCCATGGGGTCACGAAGAGTCGGACACGACTGAACGACTGAACAACAACAACTAGTCATCATAGAATCATAGAACAGTAAGGTTGGAGGGGCCTACAAGGC